>NC_086247.1:65817510-67296071 GCF_021018805.1 Prinia subflava
CAGATAGAGTGAAGGGACGTCAAAACTTTGAGTTGACTTTCTTCACCCATTCCTCAATTAGAAGGAAAAAAATCAACAGTTCTCAAGAGACAACTTCTAGTGTGGATCCCTTCAGTTTCAGTCTATAAAACAGTTTGATGACTGCTCTTATTATGGCACGTGGCCACTGTCTCACTCACTTTCCTCCATCTCAACCACTCTTGAATTACTGTAATTTAAGGATTGACCTGATGACCCACCGCTGGGTTTTTCCTTTTCTCCCTTGCTTTCTGTCATTCTGAAGGGAAGACCAGGGTCTTCCATCAGAATGTGTGACCTCAAATCACTTACATCCAACCACTCACTCTGGCACCTTCTGTACTATGGTACTCTCTTTCTGCCAGCAGTGTATGTTAGGAGTATAATCTTAAATTCCAGATCACAAAATATTCTGAGTTGGAAGGGACCCACAAGGATCATCAAGTCCAACCCTAACTAAGTGGCCCATACAGAGACAAAACCCACAACCTTGGTGTTATTAACACCTTGCTTGAAGAAGGCAAAATCAGAATGAGACTCCTTCAATAAACAAAATTCGGTTTCCTTCTAACCCCATTTATCCTTCTATATCCGAAGCATTCTACGTTAGTGAATTGTCTCGTGAGCAGCTTAGCAGCTGAGCTAAAATCAATCCTGTGGTTTGAGATGTAGAGCAAGAAAAATATACCTTTGCATGGTCATCTTTACTCAAACCTTTCTTACCAGAGGCAATTTGTTCTGGAATTTAGCTATATTCAGTACTGCAAAATATTTCCTGGTAATTAAACTAAATTTCTCTCACTGCAGCTAAAGTCCATTGTAACATTTACTAGGCAAAGAAAGAGACACTAGTTTGTGCAGAAAAGCAGAAAAAAAAGGGGATTTCAGATATCCAACATGGGGGAAGAATTGGACAAGAAGCATGACGTAGTGTTGTATGGGTGAGGTGTGACGAGGGAAGAGACATAGCAGGTAGAAGTTATTCTACCCTGTATTTGGACGAGCAGCTTGTATTTGGACTGGTCTGCTAGCAAAAGTAACATGGGACAAAGTGGGTTGAGGCAGGATGGGAAATGCACAAAGAAGTAGCTACTCTAGCTAAGTATCTCGGTGATAGCCAGTTCTGGAATCCTTTCATATTGCAAGTACACTTTTTTTGCTTTGGTTTCACAATATTATCTTTTTAAAGCTTCCTTTTCCTTTAGTAATATCTTAAGGAATTGTTTAGCTGGACTTAGATTAGTGACCAAGACCTGGCAACAGCTAGGTGAAATGCCCTCTTTCTGTTGTAGGCTTTCAGTGTCACCTTGAGGGATTCAATGCCTTATCTTCCCAATTTACTCTCACCACACAGGAGTGGAGAGAAAATATGTTAAATACTGTCAAATCTTCAGCTATCAAGTGGCGGATGCATTTGCACATACATACACCTGGTTCAATACATATTCATATCACTGCTTATCGTTACCTGATAAAAGGGACCAGGCAATACCTGAAGTGGGTAGATTTCTCTAAATAATTGCTGTTTGTGTCTTAAGTTATACTTTTAGTTTCACTAGAAGATCGTCTCCAGCCCACTGTACACGTGGTGTATAGAGACAGAATTAGAGCAATGGCAACATGTGAATTATAGCAGTGAAAAAAAGAAATTAGCTACAGCATTTCCCATGCACAGGAAGTTGATACTAGGTCAATTGGATCAGACTGACCAGAGCCTGGGACTACTTGTCAGTATTTGTCTGGAAATTCGTGCCACATCCCCTACAGGAAAAAGTGAGCAGTGAGAGGGGAAATCTAGTACATTGAACCTATTTGAAATAAATCTTCATAGAAAGTTATTAAGTTATTGTTGCTCTTCATATTTAATCCTTTTAGGGTTTTTTTTGGATCTGTTTCTTTTTACTTCCATGTAAAACAATCATTCAGTTTTGTAAGTGCAGCATTTTTTCATTTGGGCCACAGAAAATGGAAACCTAGCATTTTTTAATTCCAGCTAAGAATGGCTTTGCAGCAATGATCATATGACTCTGAGCTAGTTACACTAATGCTTTTAGAAGCATAACCACTCATTATATTAATTTTGATGACTCAGGGAAAGAAAAATGTTCTCTAACTTGCTTAATGGGATTTTTGGCCATCTTCCCAATAGCTACCTAAAAATTGCTGAAGTGATTACTCACTATTGATTTTAGCTATGGATTTAGCCATTGATTTCAGGAAGCCAGGAATGGCAGATAGACCAGCACAATAGAATGCAAACAGGATTATAAGGACAAAAAGATTTTTGAGAAGATTCCTGTTGAACATATACTGATTTCCTTGGTTTCAGTTAGTTTCCAGTTGTGCTCTGGACGAGGGAGATAGCAGCAATGCACTAAACCACTCTGGTGTGTCAATAAATGGCACCTTGTTTCTTCAAACTGGCAAGAAATCATTACAGTCTGGATCTTTGCTTTTGTGACATGGCACTGGGTGCTCAAAGACAGCCCTTCCAAAAAGGAGCTCAAAATATAGGAGGCAGCTTCATTGATCTAGGTCTGAACATAATCGTAAGCGTTGATCACTGACTGAAGATAAGGAGATGCTGTACTTCAAAGGCTCAGTGTGAGAAATGCAAACCCGGTGAGTAGGTAATGAAACTTTCTTCTTGTTGAGGCAGTAGTAACAGAATACAGGCCGAGTTCTTTCTATCTTGTTGCAAGGGGACAAAGACACACATGAGTTAGTGTGCTTGAAATTGCCTACTATTAAACTGCACATCAGAGCTGATCAAGGTTAGAAAGCCTCATGAAAGACTAGACTGAAGGTGTTGTCTGACACTGTTTCTCTGGAGTGTCCTTGCATGTTGCTAAGGAAACGAAAAGAGATAAAAGAAAGACGCTCATAGTTTTTCAGATGAAAGCATCCGAGATGAATGAGAGAGGCTAAATGTTTTTTGTTTGGTGACAGGGCCAAACAGTGACTCTAAACTGCAGACCTTGTCATATGGGAGAAATGTGGAAAAAAACCCACATGGTACCAGGAAAAGAACTGCACTTTAGACAGCTTCCACTGGATTCCCTTGTCCTTGGTGGAAGCAGATCAGCTGCCTTTGAATGCATGCAGTGTCTAGTTTCAGTCCACCATCTGAATCCTTTGAAGACAAAAAGAGACTCGCCCCACCTTCTCTATTACGCTGCTTCCTTGTTTGCATCTTCCTGCCCCTACACCCCTCTACCCTACCACACCACTGTATAGGATCCTGTGACTGTAAAGTAATCTGGGAATTTGACCCCACAACCTCCCTGTGTTCTATTATCCCTTTTTCAGGGGTTAAATACAGACAGAAGAGGATTTATCTGCTTTAAAAGAAAGAGGAAAAGGTGGAGGTTTTGACTGTGACATGAATTAAATCTATGTCACTGAACTTTCAGTAGCATGCACTGCACATTTTAATTCCTAGGCATTGTTTTGACTTGTATTAGTCTGCTACATTCCTCTGTATCTCTCTTGATATCAATTATAGCTTAGTGTGGTTTTCCTCTGGCTTCAACATTTCTGACTAGCAGCAATTTGACTGAAAGCCTTTAGCCCACAAAATAGCTGGGGATGCTCAATGGGATGGAAAGATACAGATGTTTTTCTATGACTCACAAGAGGATGCTTTGTTGAAGTCAGGAAACCACAGAGGGCTTGAGTCCTTTTACTTTGCTTTCTTCCTGAAATCCATCCTTTGCCTGATATCATTTTAGCAAACCAGATTTTCATTTTCAATGAATGCAGTTTGAACTGGAGGAAAAAACAAAAAACAAACGAACAAAAAACAAACAAACAACAACAAAAAACACACCACAGGAGAGAAGGTATCATTGGTTGGAGACACCTATGGTCATTAAGATACCAAATCAAAGAAAGAAAACCAAAGTGTTTCGCTTACTCAGCAGTCTGTTCCATCTCAAATAGCTGGATCTTGGATTCATGAAGTTTGACATTTGTTCAAATAGGTCCATGCCAAATTCATTTGCATATACAGAAGAAAAGGAAAAAGCAGTTGAAAAAAAAAGAAGTTCGGTCAGCCATTAACAAGACTGTGTTTCATTGTTTCATTTCATGTTTATAGCCTTCCTATCCCCAAGAAATCTTCTAGCTTCTGGTTCTCAGAAATTAAAATTATTGTTACACCTTTATGCATGAAGAACCAAAAGTTCACTATATATGTTGCATCTTCCTAAGTGAGAATTCCTGCAGAGTGGCAACCCACATATTCTGAATTATGCTAATATTTCCAGCCTGCTTCTTTCCCATGCAATCTTACCTGTTATTTGACTGTCTTTAAAACTAGCTGAGAAAATTATCACATTGACTGTGAAGTTCCTGATAAGATAGCATTTATACTGAACAAGTATATTCAGGACACTGAGCTTGACAGTTTTAGTAAATTTCAATATCTCTGTCTAATACTTCACTGCCTTCTACCAAAGGGATTTTGCTCAGAGTAAGTGATGAATGGATGAAGACTGAATAGAAATATACATCCTGTCTTTGGTTAATCTAAACCATTGTCAACAACTAGAGAGGCAAAAAGGAGAGGATCAGATTGCTCAATACTGAGGGAATCTGCCCACATAGAAGTTATTTCTCTGAGATTTAAAAAAAAAAAAAAAAAAAAGCCTTTATTGCAGAAAACCATGCAGTTAAAACAGTTAATGATACTGTCTCAACTAAAGTTCCCCCTCTCTGCTCCACCCCCCCACCCCTCCCCCCTCAACTAAATTATTTGGAAACAAGTGCTGATTTTTTTTCCTGCTGACCTACTTCTTATTAAATTGTATTAAACAAGATTAAGTATACATTTGCATCACCAACAGTGTTTCACAGTCAAATGCTGGATGACAGAAAGAGCTAGCTTACTTTCTCTCCAATTCCATGCTATGAATCAGTGAATTAATTTACCAGTGGCTATGGAGAGCAGCATCATGGAGCCTGTTTTATAACCAGCCATCAGTGGTATGCAGTGAAATTCTTGTAATGAGCAAATCCATCAGAATGACAAACTGCTCTGATATTTGGGCACTGGTATTGTAGAAAGCAGGAAGAGAAGTCCCAGTTCCTGAAAGACAGTACTTGCCAGTATTGAATTAGATGAGGTTTTTTTCCAGAATACTTCATGATGTATTATAGAAAGTTCCTTTATTCAAATGAATAATTCTTGTGATACTCAGTAAGATAACTTACTTAAATAAGTACTTGCTTGAATAAAAGCTACAGAATTGCATCCTATCGGAATGACTTCAGCAGGGGTTTCTAAAGCATTCATGATTCTTAGTGAAAGTCTTAGACTTAGTTGATTAGCAATAATGCAAAATTATGTGCTATTTGTAAATCTTTACTCTCATTTTGTATATATACATACGTACAACAAGTGTCATTCTCAGATTTATTTCAATGGAAGCTGAAGCCAGAGAAAAGCTTACAGCTTTCACTGAGTGCCCCTGAAGCCCTGAAGTGAATGGTTAGCAGAAGTCACCAGTGCATTATGTGACAGGGAATGGGAAAGCAGAGCAGACCAGAATCTCATTTCTTCTCAGAGCTTTCCAGCTCATGAGTGTCAACTAAAATACCAGATTTCCAAGACGTGACTACTGTAGGGTTATGCATTAAAGTGAAAGCTCTCCATTTCAGTATTCTTTGTATTAAAAAAATTGTATTTATCAGATAGAGCGCTATGGAAAAAAAACCCAAATGTGAGCATTTGATCAATCTGGCAACACTAAAGGAAAGCTCACTGATGGAAAAAAAATTAACTGTTTTAAAAGATTGGTTTAGGCAAACTTCTTTTATGTATCTTTATTAAATTTGAAGACCGTGACTTGGAAGTGTGAAAAGCACATTTTGCTTGTCAAAAATCAAGAGAATGTGCCATCAGAAGTGTTGGGGTGTGAAGCAGTCTACAGGGCCAGGCCCACAGTAAAGAGCTTCAGAAAAAGTAATGAATGCTAAGGGGCTTTGAGAGACAGAAGGAACTCTAAGATAGCATGATGGCTTGATTACCATGTCCTCACTGACGGAAATCAGTAAAAATGCTGCAAGATTTCTGCATTTGTTTTGCAGTTTAATTGTAGTCTTTAATCTCTAAAAGACCAAGGCACAATAATTCCAAGTATCAGACCCAGGGAATCACTCACCAAAACTGACAATCCAAGTGCATTAATCTGTGTACTCATCATTGCATTGATGAAGGCATTCCTGGCTCCCAAAAGTCAGCCTCTGCTGTTACAGACAGAGCTGCAAGTGACATTCTGTATTTCATAACCCTGAGCTCAATATCCATTATTGCTCCTTATGGCAATTTTAAAGATGTGCTTTATTTAAGGAAGCTTTTCTTCATCGAAATAACTATAACAGATGTTTTATGTTCTGTTTGTTTTGCTATGTGGTAGCACTGCAGAGAGATTAAATTAACTCCCCAAGTAGTGTATTTCTAGGGTGAAACTAAACGAGAAGAAATCAAACCATATGTCCAAGGGAAAACAAAGCATCTACTCAGGGGATAGATATTTTTGCAGTGCTCCCTTTAGTGGTTCTTTACATGGTGTCATTGTTTCCAGTAAAAAGTGTGTATCACATTCCCAAGATCTGTGTACATTGTCACATTGGTGATAATGAATTTCAGTCAATACTAAATCTATTCATAACTTTTTTTTTCTCCTGAATCACAACACCCATATTCCTCTAATGCTCATATTTTTATGTCTTAGTAGTCCTCGTATAATGTAAAGATTGATATATATTACAATTAAATTATTATTGTAGGTGAAGATTGGATTGCATAGCTAGAATGAAATTACTGTTCATTAAAGAGCAGTAATAATTTATTTGACAAAATTTAAAAGAAAATTTAAAATCTTGTTTGCAATTCTTTGAAGATGCGTCATGGAAACTATACTACACTATACATACATTTTGATAGACATGGCTGTCCCAGGAATATTCCTTTTAAAAGGTATTAATAGTAAAAAGATTATATATATTGAGGGGGTTTGTATAGTGAGTAAATAAGCCCGAACACTGTACAATTTCAGCAGTGAAGTATCTCATGATTTTTGCTTTGCTTGTCATGATTAACAGAATGACAGATCCGCCCACAAGTCACTAGCACCATGACAAACCATGCTGTGGCAGAATGACAACTTTTCTCATCTAAATGAAAAAAGATGTCAAGAAAATATCTCTATTACCATACTGAAGTCTTCTGACAAAACAAAGCTAGCGACACCACAACAGTCTCTCTCAATAGATGCCTTTTACTAAAACTTCAATTTGAGATACATGCTTGAAATACAAGATATTATCCAAGGCATTAGTCATCAGTAGGGATCTTGGGGCTGATTGTATTCTCTGCTTTCCAAGTCTGTATATATGGAGTTATTTTGATTATATCTGTGTTGGAGAATCAAACAATTTTGAACTGAACTAGTGGTGCAGAACACATTTAAACGTGAACTTGAGAATTTGTGTACTACAGCAACGTAGAATGTTTTTGTATACAGCACATTTTTCTGTAGAGAAACACATGAAAAAAACCCAAGAACTCAATTTTAACTGCTTTTAGCAGACCTAAATACTATTTAGGTTGAATTATTTCCGCATGGAATAAGTTCTAACAGAAGGCTTGGGTTTTTTAGCTACTGAGATAGTGACTTTAAAGGTGCTTGGTGCACCCAGCTGAACTCAGAGATATCAGAAGATAGAGGATTGACATGTGAAGACAGAAGACAGACTGAATTATACCAGAAAGCGTTTGGTATATTTATTGGGCCATTGTCCTGTACAGAGGGAATTTATATTAAAAATAATAAAAGCCAGTAGAGATGTAGCCAACTACAAAAGCTAGGTTGAACATTTATACTGTTACCTTAGACAAAGCATGAGCTCACAGTTAGGGAATTGGTTAGTATGGGTTGGTTGACACTCCCTTTCCTGCCCCTTTAGGCTGAGCTGTTGCTGTGCATCCAGCTGAGCCTGAGTTCCTACATGGAGGATTCTCTCCCTGGTACAGTGGATTTCCCTGAGAAACTGCACTGCGGTCATTTGCAAGGGCTCTCATCTCTCCTTTTGTAGAAAAGGAGCAAAAGCACAGAGGGGTTAATGCAAGTTGTGCAGGGTTGTTTTGGGAGTCTGTGGTACAGGTAGGGGCCAGATTTCATTTGTCTGTCCTTTCTTGCAGTCTTGACCAGGAATGCTCATCATTTTTTGTCAAGAAAATAACTGGTGGTAGCTCAACTAACCTTACCAGCTGCTGCTGCTGGTTTTTGAGATCAATATAAAGCATTCCCAGGTCCCTGCAGTGAGGTTCCATGGCTTCTTAGCTGTGCTAAGAGGATCCCTGTGGTATGCTTCCCTTGTTTCTTAGCTGTGCTATGAAACCCTGACAGTCCGTGTCCCTGGCAGTGGTGTCCTCCCAGCACATGCATATGTATATCTCCTTCTGAGCCACATATGGGCACATTCTTCTGTTCTCTTTGCACATCATTTTCATTCCTTCCCATAATTTATTCATGCTAGTTTGTCATCAAGCATTGGATTTCTGCCCATTCATTATTCAGTGGATGATAAAGAAATGGTGTAATACCAAACAGCACGAGGAAAAAATACACCAGGGACTTGGTAGATTAGGGGGAGTTGTATGTGCAAGACTCAAGGAGACATTCCAGTTCATTCCCTGTCCTGGCAAATGTTGCTGCTTACTGAGAGGCTGATCCTTCCAGCAGCTGTGTGCCAAAATCCCATAGATGCTATCAGTTTCTGTAATGAGGACTTGCCATTTCAGATCCTTGGAGCACAAGGTTTTCTTTAGCTACCTGAAAAGGTGCCCCAGGCTTCTCTTCAGTCCCTCTTCAGAGGGAGTTGCAGGTGGTAGCTCTGGCTGCAGGTCTGTAATTAGCATCACTGGTGTGAATAAACCTGTTCACAGCTGTAAAATTCAGCAGATGTATTGGCATTTACAGGCTCAGGACCTGATTGTGTTTTGTGTGGAGTAGCTGCTCAACGCTGAGGTAAACGTCTCTGCTCCCACCATTGTTTTCTTCTAGCTGAAGTAAGAGTTTAAAAATACTAAATCTGTATGGGAATGGTAAAAGCTACAGTAAATCATTAATTGTTGAGAGACATAATTTACCTCCATTCATTTCTATGTTTAAAACACTGTATCTTGTTGACCACAACTTTAAAATGTCTATTTTTCATTCTTCTCCTCTGTCTTTTGCTGGATTGGGAAGGTGGACAGCATGGCAAGTCTCCACAACATACACGTTCGCACAGGCTGCTTCTGTAACACAGGAGCCTGCCAGATGCATTTGGACATGAGCAATGAGGACATCCAAAGGAACCTGCAGGTTAGTTTCTGAATGTGATTAGAAGTTAGAAGCTAAAGTAAGTATATCACATGCCACGGTTTTGAGTCTATGTGACTTTACAAATGCAGTTAAATTTGACTTGCTTTCTACAAACTTTCAAGTCCCTTGCCTTGTTGAAGAACTAAATTAACTGAAATTCGATTCATTGAAATGCGGTATTAAAACAAAATCATTTGATGGATGCAGAGACGTATGTGTTGCTTGTTATTATTTTATTGGAGAATAGGAAATTGGGCCTTCTTGTTTGGTTTTGGAATTGCATGATATCCAGATTTCCAGCAGAACAGAATTTCTTGGACAATTCCTGTCGTGTTTTTGTTTAAGTATCCTGATTAATTATTGTAGGTAACAGCGTTCAAGTCTTGTAGACCTGTTGCTGTTAGGTGTTAAAATTTAAAATGCACAGGAAAAAATAAAGGCAAATATACAGTGAATCCCAGAGAATGAAGCAAATTTAGATGACATCTACTTAGATTAGTGGTGTGTTAGATTTTTAGAATATGAATGTAAAGACTGTTCTCAAGATTACTAATGTTTTCCATAAGCTGTCATTAAAAGATGTATAGCAGGATGTATCACAGTGAAGTGCAGGAGGCTCCTGTCTGCATGTTTTTCAGAGTGTGAAATTAGGGTAAATTAATTCAGAACAATCAAAAATCTTATTAATTATGTTCTTGGAAAGGTAAAAAAAAATCTAATGGATGTAATTATATTATAGTTCCCTTATAATTTCACAGAGACGTATAGGTAATTTTGCAAACACATTTACATGCAGGACTGATAGCACAAGGTTTTAAAGGCTGCTGCAATTCTTTAATATCTTCCTTGGCAAGATGGTGCTTTGACTTGCCATGGAAGCTCTCTCCTCTGAGAAAACAAAAAAGAGTCTACCCTTTTGCTGAAGGGAAAAATGCCAAATAACCAGCTGCAGTGCTCTTGGATCTCCTTATATAAGGAAGATTTTGCTAAAGAGTGACTTCTTTTAGGTCTGTATCACTTAAATGGGGATAGGCTAAAGTTAAATTTGTGGAGAGACACTTAATGGCCAAAGGCTATATAATGATAGTTACACAGTCATTATTTTGGGGCATTCCGTTCCCATCAATGCTTTGAGAAGGATCAGGATGAGTTATTGACAACATTACTGTGTAGAGGAAGGCATCTTTTATCACCTTACTTGCACATATACTACAGTTCCATCTTTTTCAGGGTACTGGCTGTATTCTTCTTTCCCTGATGAAGTTTTACATGATAAAATGCCTGTGAGGGAGGACTTTCTGTCTTCAAGTGTCTCTGGAGAAGTATGGTTAGTTTTCTTAGACTGTTATGTAGAAACTCGTTTACTTATTTGCACGGTAGGAACCTCTCTCCTCAGTCAATAAAGCAACACTTGGCAGAAGGGTTACAGAAGGGTATATTAACAGATGCAACCTAATTTTGCAAATATTGCTTCTGTTCTGTTGTCAAGGATAAAAATTACATCCCACTGCATTAAAATATTTACTACTGTGTTGCATACTTTGACATAGATGTAGGGTTTTTATTTCTCCTTGCATAAATGGCATCTGTGTTCACTGTCCTGTGACATCTCTTGCTTAAAAAAAAAGCCCTCATGTAAATAAACTATTCACACGTTCATTTTTAATGTGACAGAAATGTATAAATAAATTAAACTCTGAGAAAAAAAACCCCAACAGCTGCTGCACTTAAGGAATAGGATGCTGAATTAAGACTAAATCTTAATTCCATTGGTGAGCTAATATTAAGTAGATGAACAAAGGCGGACTCTGGCTTGCTTCACTGGTGGTGAGTGGCAGCACTCACAACACTTCAAGAATGAGGAACTTTTGCTCTTAAGGGAGAATTTTCCATAGACTCTTGCCTGAGCTGACAGTCATGGAACATATAACCTTTTTGTGATTCTTGGTATGTTTTTGAGAAGTAACTCCTCCCCTAGAGTAGAATAGGACAAGCAGCAAAATTATCTTCGTAGTCTGAGTAAATCATAAGATGATTGAGAGTTTTTTCTTCATTTTCTCTTTGTATTGATGAGTTAACCTTCTACTTTTTACAACAAATTTTCAGGTTAGAATCAAGAGAATCATTAATAACTAGATAAAATTGGAGAGAAAAAAAGCAAAGCAAAAAAAGCATGACAGCTCTCTGTTTTCCTTCCTATTTCAAACTAGGCTGGCCACGTCTGTGGAGATAACTTAGACCTAGTGGATGGACGTCCCACTGGTTCTGTGAGAATATCCTTTGGCTATATGTCTTCTTTTGAAGATGCACAGACTTTTTTGAATTTCATCATAGCCACCAGACTCTCCAAATCGGACGCTGAGATCCCGCTCCAGTCAGTTACAAAGCCGATGACAGAGTCTGTTCCAGATGACCACCTTTCTTTTAACGATGCAGATAAATTGTCTCCAGTACTGCAAATCTCTGACAGAGAACTCAGGAATATTTCATCTGAGGCACAGACAACTGGCAGGTGGCAGCCACTGGAGCCTGAGGCAGAGAGCATAAGGGCAGCTGTTTCTGAGACTGCAGTGCCAACGTGTAGAAAAGGTGGCAAGCCCATCACCGTGGCCAAAATTTACCTCTACCCAATCAAATCCTGCTCTGCATTTGAGGTATGTGCTTTGAACTGTTCAGAAGTATTTGTTCAGCTCAGCCTTGTGTTGTTCCTCAGATGTGTGTATGACATACTAGTGGGTACCCTTTTTCTAGTTTCTAGATGAAGTCCCACATGTTAGGCTACCTTGAAGGATTTTCAATTAGGCTGAAGTTAGGGGGAAGGGGTAAATGTTTCTTCTGTTCTCCCCAACAGGCAAATCTGCACATAATATGCTGTCTTGAGGAAAATAGTTGGATTTGGAAAACTTGACCAAAATATAACCAAGTAATTAGTATGCTTTTACAGAATGACGTGTGGTGGACTTGCAGGCATTGATGGGTAGGCAGCAATTGAGAAATAACTTGATTAAAATGTTATAATTGAGAGGCAGCTGATTTACATTACAAAGAAATGTTATCATTAAAAATACATTTGCAACAGAAATATGACATTTAAGTGTTGCTGTGCTATTTGAAAGTTCACTCTTTGAAGATTTTAATTGCTTTTTTACCAAGTTAATAATATTATCACCTCAGCTGTGACTTTTTTTTTTAATAATGCATGATGAAATAGGTGTATGGCCCACACATGACCTGGAATGTCACTCTGCTTAGTACCATACTGGAAAGTGATTTAATGAATGTCAGTAATGGTGTAACTTTCCCTAGGGAAACTTACTGGTGTAGGTCAGTGTCTCACATCTGAGAGAAAATTGGGGTCAAATCCAGTGATGATCCCCTGCATTTCAAATAGGGCTTCTCAGCTGATTTGATCATGTTTTTGGTTGTTTCTTTCTCGGTGAAGAGATGTTGGGCAATTAAACACTATGAAATGATCAACAAAGCATCTGTATTTTTAAATTTGGGTTGGCTTATGATGTCTTTACTTCAGAGGAGCAATCCTGACCATTAAATGAGATCTGAACAAACAATTTCCACCCCCTATTAACCTCCCACTAGATCAAACTGTTTAGGAAATCAAATTAATTGCCCATTTCATGTGAAAATTTTTTAACCTTTGTTGAAGTGTTGCAGTTTTCATAGCTGTATTACAGAGGCCCAGTACAGAAGCTGCTGAAATGCGTTGGCACTATTCATGTGCCTTTGGGGTTAAGTTCTATTCTTGACATGCAGGCTGGTGTTGTGAGATACATGCCACAACATTCAGCACTAGGAAGGCTTTGAAGTGATTGTGCCCAGCAGCAGGTAAGACATACCTCAGCATGAAAGAAAGCTTATGTTTCCACACAAGCTGAGCTGGGTTTCTACTGTTCAAGCTCTCTGAGGGGAAACAGGTTCAGGTGATGAAGTAGACACAAACCCTGGTACTCCCCAGCAGACAGGACTGCAATTCTAGATGGAGGGGAGGAATCCCCATGCCTCATACCTAAGTGCTTGTGCCAGGCGTGTGTTCATTGGGCCAGAGTGCAAACAGGACTCATCTTACCTCAGCTTCCACCTCCACAGTTCAACACTGTTCTCTAAGCAGTGAGAGATGGATACCTGCTTATTCATTTTAGCATAAAATAGGCAACTGCTGTAGGAGAAATAAATTTTCCTGGATATTTCTGTTTCTTTTCATTGACTGCAAGAGCAGTCCAAGGTAACTTAGATCATACAGCTAACACTAGCTAATCTGAATAATTTAAAAATAGATATAAACTTGCAACTACATTAAGAGGTTTAATTTTGCATGTCTAGAGTAATTTTTGAAGTCTGCTTTGATTTTTTTATGACAAAGCCTCCGCCACATTAGAGCCCTGTAATCTAAGCACTGTCAGAGCTTGTAGTACCAAAGAGTAACAGAAAATTAAATAAATACTGCATTTCATGTATGGTATTGGAAGGGACTGGAATTTCATGACTGCATATGAAAGAACAGTAGAAGTTGACCTAAAAAATCCACTAGGCTTTCATTGTATTGGGAGAGCAGGACAGGAGTTGAAGTCAAAAAAGTATTTTGATTTTGATGTGTTTTTTATATTGAAGTAAATCCCTGCCAAAAATATGTTTGCTTTTGTGACCTTCTTCCTGTCCACCAGATGTTCTTCACGTTTTTTCTCCCCAAAAGCCTGACTGGCACTTCTAAACCTGTCATACAGTTATAACCTGTGAAAGACCTGCCAATACTACTGTCTGCCTGTGGAAGAGATAAACATGCCATCTTACAGACCACCATTTGTAAAATGAACTTTAAAACTCTGTTAATCCCATTCTAAATCACCAAGTGGCTTATTCTCTTCCCAGTGAGTAGTAAGAGTAGACTAGAAAGCCATGGCTGCCAGGACCCAGACCCTGCAGAGTGCACTAACCTCCAATATGTATCTACATACATGTTTTTATGTGCCATTACTGCAGCTTCAGCCTGTATCGTCTTGAAACAGGAAAACAGTGTCTCATGCACTGGAGTTTGAAGCAAGACATGCTAGAGAAGAAACCTTACCACAATTAAATCCTGAAAATCCTGAAAATAATTTTTCTGTTTAAAATATTGATTATACTAGAATCTCTAGACTTTATCTTGAAAAGACTGAATCATATGCAAAACTGTTTTTTCACCATTTGTTTAGTGTTTTCTTTCATACAGACTTCACACTTCGTATTATCTCCTTACTTCAGGAAATGCATAAACTTCTGAAGTAGTAATCGCGCAGCTTTAGTCTTTGATTGGAATTCTAAAATTGAAATTCAGTGTCTTGTTTTTAATCTAAAATAGCCTTAGATGCTTTGTAGTTGCTGGAAATTTAGAACAGTATTTTCCCATTTAAAGATCTGATCTTCATGTTTATCAGTTATAGGGTAACTCTCAGCTGATGTGGAAAGGTAAAAATGTTTCAAATACTGAGCTGTAGTCAATTCATTCACCTTGTAATGCTTCCATACTTGAGAGCAGAAGTTCATAGATTTGTAGGTTCATGTTCAGGCCTCCTGCTGGTATGGGAGGTCAAATCTTTAGCATGTGTAGTAACTAAGGTTTATTGTATCTACATGATCACTTGAGTTTTCCTAAAATAATATGTGCAGTGGAAAATTCCAGCTAACTGTGTGCAGGACTCAGCCCATCTGCCAGTGAAATCTGCCCACAGACTTGCTGGTTGCAAGATAGATGATTAATGGCAGGAGGACAAACTTGAGGAGGATGTGAGTGCAAACTCACAGCTGTTTGATCTCCTCTTTGGAGTCACATAATCTCCTCCTCTCCTGAACTCTGATTTCTGTATTCTATTCTAAGTGGTTTAGTATGAGAGGTTCTTGACCTCCAGAGAAAATGAGAGTGCAGAGTGCTTTGGCAGCTGGGAGGATGAAACTTGGCATGGAGATTGTCAGCTCGCTGCAGGTCAGATGGTTTCTGCAGAATTTTATGGAGTGTTCCTGGCCATTGTTGTCCCATGGATTTTGAACACCTGGTGCAGGAAGCAGAGGGCAGAATTTTCTAACTCAGCTTCTCAAATGTGTTTTCTTTTATCAACAAATATTTTATTAAATGGAGAAAAGCAGAGGAATAACCTCTATCCCAGACCACTTTCTTTTTTCCAACATAAAAATGTGTTTTAAACATGCATTTTTAAACAGGCACATCTCTCATGTTGATGACTTTTGCATAATTATATAATGCAATGTGCCCAGTGAAAGAGGTTAGGAATTTAAACTAATAACTAATTAATAACTTTATTATTCTTGCAATAGATTTCAGAATATTAAAAAAATTGCATCTCAACAGAGAAGACAAACTAGCTTTTAATTTAAAATACAATGCAAATTCGTAGAGATCAGTGGATAAATTATATGTAAGACAACTAATATTTTTAAACTTAGATAATTTAAAACCTTTTCAGTGATTCCTTTAATGTGTTCAAAAACTGTGTTAGCCTTCATGATGCCATTACTGTGAGCTATGGGAGAAATGCAGCCCAAAATTTTTTACAGAAAATTCTCAACTAAAGAACCAAACCAAATATGTTTTTGCAATGGATATTTTTGTTTTGCGATAAGAAAAGATGGACAAAAGCAGATGCGACAATACCAAGTACTGGCTGTATTATGCAATGATCATCATGACAGATAGAGAAGACCTTACATGAATGATCCTGGGATGCATCATCACCTGCCATGCTTGGCATGAAAGGGTATGCTGATAGCTATCAGTAAAACCGTGCTCTCTTGGCTTCCCTTCTGTCCTCCCACTTTTAATTTGTCCCAGTAGCCAGAGAGGGCCAGGCAGTCACACAGGGAATCATACAGACTATATAATGCACTATTGCTCACTGCCACATATGCTAACCTGCTCTGTTTTACTTTATTTAACAAACCCCTCAGCCTCTTTGAAATAAGGGCAGGATATGCTCTGCACAGGACACAGGCCTAAGTGCTGAGAGAAGAAATTAGTGTGTTCCTCCATGCTCATCTCCAGTGTCAGTATTAGCAGCAAACCAACTCTGGCCCTTTGGAGCCATCTGTGACTCTCCGTTCAAGGCAGGGCACAGTTGTTTTGTTGTTGCAACTTTCTTTACCAGGGTCCTAGCAACACGTGGAACACAGTGAGCTGAAAAGTGGAGAGGGAGTTGGGCACTTGACAGTGCACAGAGGACATCCATGGCAGGACAGGGACTCGCTGCAGGGCACACATTTGTGACTCTCATACAATGGCAAATACCCAGAGGAAGGGGGAAAGATAGGTTGAGGACTTGTAGTCATGTGCTGCATCACATTGGTGGTGGGAGTGAAGCATGGAGTTAGTTGCCATTATTTTGGACCAGTCAGATATATCTTGAGTCAAAGGTGTTGATAATTTCCAAATATCTGCTAGCTAGTGAGATGGGCTTACCCTTTAATGCCTGACAGTATGTAAGGACTACCTGAAGCTGTGATTAAAGAGAGGCTTTGTTATGCTTATAAAACCTCTTGCCTTCAGTGAAGGGTAAGCAAACACTTAAGCTATTTCCTGAATAAGATTGCTATCCTGAACTGGAGCCAAAACAACTGAATGTTGCAATAGGGAACTGAGAAACTTTGTGCTCTTTTTCTGTCTTTCTGCTTTCTTAGATTATTCTGCTCTCTGTATCTTGCAAATCCTTTAAAGATCTGTTGGATTCATGTGAGAATGTATTACCAATTAATGATTATCTTTTTTGGAAGGGAGATTTGTTAGCAGGAAATTCTTGCAACTCTCAGATGATCACCAGCTGTTCAAATGCACTTTATAGTCTAATTATAAAGGATAACCAAAAATGCTGGTCTCTCCAAAGAATGATTTCCACTAATAACAAAAGTGTGTTCTTCAGCTGATAGTGCAGTCTTTGGGCTATGATTCCTCTCCTAAAAAAGACAGGACAAAGGTTCACATATAACTGAGGTGCTGACAGGTTGAGGTACTTGGATGGTGTGATTTCAGACTACACTATCAGACTAAAATTTCTATCACTGAATTTTTCATTCACACTTGCATAAAAAATTGCCAAATAATATTATAAATCAAGTAGGTTGCTAAAACACATTTCTTCTCATAATTTTTTTTTCATTTTCTGTATTTGGTATAATTGGTAGCACTGTGGTGAAATTATTTTGAATTCAGCTTTGATGCTTTAAGTTTTCAGTTCTGGCATGCCTGCCCTTAGCTTTCTACAGTCAGGCTGTCAGTGTCAAACTGCTGCTGCAAACTTTTATAAAAACAGAAAAAGTTTATAAGAATGAGATATTTTAGATTCTGTCAAATTTTGGGTCGATCATGATAAACAAAAATGTGATTTTTAATTAATCTAGCCAGTGCTTCCAGACATGCTATTCTTCATAGCATCAGGCTGTGCTTGACATATCTTTTACTCAGTAGTTTTTTGCTGAAGTCTTTGGCTAATTCATATGAGATGTACTCAGCTTTTCTGTAAGAATTCAACGAAGTTCAGCTGTAAACTTTTCTCCATATTCAGCTGTGACTAGAAAGCATACGTGAGCTGAAGAATATGTTAGCGGCCAGCTTTATATTGCAAGAATGGTATTAATATTTTAACATTCTGGAGAAGAGAGCAGATATTAATGTCACCCAAAGGCATTACTAAAATTGCTCTGTTTTTGGATTTCAAGATTACCATCTGTGTAGCATCAGAAACAGATGTTCTTTTCACCAGGAAAATGTATGTGAAAGCAAGGACAATATGTTTGTATGGGCTATTGAATGTAAAGACTATTATAGAAGTAATGGAAGAACAGATAGCGAAGACGACAATATGTTTTGTTGTGAGGGAATCTAAAGAAACTATTATTCTCCCAGCTAAACCAGAAGCTTCAGAGGTGGAGATTTTCTCAAATGGATTAACTGATAAATTGGTCTCATTTTATGAAAAACAAGTTTTTTCAGAATTTTGAATTTCATCATCTTTCTGCTTTCTGTTTGTTTGGTTTTGCCTTGAGTCATGAAATTCCCATAAAATTTCTGTGCCTTGTAAGTTAAATGAAAATTTCTGGGGAAATAGGTCCTAAAAATGGATGAGTATAAAATTGAAGACAGTTTTCAGAGTGTTTCAGAGATTGCTTATTCTTATAGCTCTGTTGAACTGTATGATAATATGTAACAACTTGGAGCAATTTCATTTTTTTGTCAGCCTTGTGCAGTGATATTTTTATCTTTGATTTCCAATTAAGGTTTCTTTTATAAAAAGTGGACATTGGCTTGCATAAGTTTTCCTGATTTCAACAAGTTTCATTAAAGGATTCTTTTCCCTATCTTTTCTTTTCAGCATGACTCTATTAATGCAGCTAACATTTTTTAAACCCTTGTACCCTCTCCTAATGCTTTCCCAGGTTACAGAATGGCCAGTGGGAAACCAGGGTTTGCTGTATGACCGAAACTGGATGGTTGTAAACCAGAATGGAGTCTGCATGACTCAGAAGCAGGAGCCAAGGTTGTGTCTTGTGAATCCCTCAATTGATCTGAAGCAAAAAATTATGGTCATTCAGGCAGAAGGTTAGTTAACAATCTTTTCCTTCCCTTCTTTATTGGTGTCAGACTTCTAGGCAGGGACACCCGCACGCGCTCACCAAACTACTGAATGCTGTGCGTGCTTACTTGTGACTTGAGGGACAGGTTCTGTGCCAGCTGTGGGCAATGGAGGGCCAACCTGTTATATGCAGCCCTGGGGGGCTTCCTAACTTATTATTGGGGTAGGCAGAGAGTAGACAGTGGCTCCCTATGTGCAGTCATAAAGTAAATGCTCCAGGATGGAGAAAGGAACAGATACAGAAATTTACTAACTAACGTCTCTCCATAGCATGAAGTCCCATAGCCTGAAGAGATTATTAATGCTGCAAAGGTAAAGGAATAGAGGTCTAACATTAAACACCCTAGCCAAAAACCTTCCCATTTTGTATCTCTCTTCCTCCTTTCGTCTGTGGGATTAGAGGGGTAGAGTCTTCAGTGGAAATTAGTATGAATTAAAATAAGGACCAGACATTATTTAACTCAGTTAAATACTTGCACTGGCAGGCAAATATTTCATGATGTTTGAGGTTCCTGGAAATTATCAAAATCCTTTTTATTCGGTGATTGGGGAAAAAAAAAGAAAAAATTTGTAAAGTGCTACAGAAAGCCCTTTGCTAATCAGGGGTGAAAATTATTTTCATAACATTGCCACTGAATACTGGAACAGGTTTGAATTCCACAAAAGCCATTACTAATGCTGAGTTTGCATGTGTCTGAATGGTGTTCATCATTTCCCTGGGGTCCAACATTTACTCAGCCTGTATGTCTTAATAATATCTGTGCCCACATTTTCAGCAGTTAGAGCAAAACAAGGGAACCTATCTTCAGATTTTTCACCCTTTATTAGAAATCCATACGAGTGGATCTGTAACCAGTCTCCTTTCTGTGTGTACATCGGGGTTGTTGTCATCTCCAGCTGTTTGAGCACTCTCCATAGAATTAAATCTGACTCACTGATTCGTTTTGTCTGAAATAGGTTTCTCAAACCTACATTTGGATATTTCCACTAATCATGTGCTATTTTCTGTATTTTCAATCCCAAACACAATCTACTCTTTTCCTAGGGATTCCAGACTTGCTCACTGGCACATACACTGCTGCTCTCCCCCCTTTCCTCCATGCTATTTCTTTGAAAATCTATCATTCATTCATTTCAATTCTATGTGGAGCACCTTGCACCTCAAATTTCTGTAGTACAGTTGCACAGACAGCCTTCCCCCACAACTTGTAAATTATCAAGTGCTTCAGAACTAATTCTTTCTAGAGATTTATTTCCTTACCATGTCTCTCTGTCTGACCATTCTGAGTCTGTTCTTCATTTTTTTCCTTACTAGCACTTGTTCAGAGAAATGCATACCCATTAGTATGTTCACCTGTCAATAGCATCTGTCAGTAACACCTGACATACTTCAAGGATTCAGGAGGAAGTTTTCTCAGACAAAAATGACAGTCAAGGCACCCAGTTCAGACTGAGATTTAGTGCCAGGGTGAGATTTGCCATTAAATTCTACATTTTACTGTGTGTCTTTTGGAGTTTCCTTTGTCCTTTGCCTTCCTTCCAATTAAAATGAGAACCATTTTCACACAGAAGTGATTGTCCAAGTCTATTGATCATTTTTCTACCCAAAAGTAATTGATCAGTGCTCTAACAGGAATGTCATTGGCATTCATTTACAGCCTGCTTTGGTACAGCCAGCGTGTAAGAATGGAGTCATTCTATTCTTCATATAATGACTCTAGCAACCAAAATCCTAGCCCATGAGGTGATCTGAGCCCTCTTTTCTAGTAGTCCTGCTGTTTTTTACTCTCATGGTGTTCTCGCAACATGTGGCGTTTTTTTAAAAATTCTTGGTGGTGAGATAATGGCTCTCTTCCTTGGGAAGTCTATTCCAGAGCTTACCGCTCCTAAGATGGCACAATGATGGGAGCACATATAAACCAGCAGGATAAGACTGAGCAGATTAATCTGTTGGAAGTTGTTCCAATATTTATTATGTTTTCTTTCTTACCTGCTATCTAAATCCATTATTTGTTTGCTGGTGTTAAATTTTTAATTTTTTTCTTTTATCCCTTCACAAACATGGGTCAGTGTTATATCTTCCACTTAAATCATTTCATGGCAGACAAATTTAATTTAATAAATTGACTCTTTCCTTGAAAATCCCACAATAATCCCTGCTGCTTTTGGCACCACTCCACCAGCCTGTCTGTAGCTGATTGCAAATATAGGACCTGGAGCCGAATGCTGTGTGTGAGCAGTGATCCATGTGGTGGGGAGCAGTGGAACTCAGTTTGATGCCCTGGGAAGGCTGACCTGAAACAGAGACTGGACAGAGCTAGAGAATAAAATAGATATTTATTGAAAGGCCTTTAGGATACACCTTGGGCAGCACGAGAGCCTGACCAGGGCTACACCCAAGGTGGACTTTAAATGGTCACAAAATGGACAACCGGTCATGAGGTCTCACACTTTTATAAGTTTTGGTCCATTTGCATACTGGGGTTTAATTGTGCAGTTACAGCTTCAGGTTGTGAGGTCTCATCCTTCTTGTTTCTCTCTTCAGTCTACTGTTGTTTATGTCCTTGGGCCTGAAAGTTGTTCTTGTTGTCCCTGGTCTTCAGCAGGAAAAGGATTTATTTTATCTACCTGCTCTGTGAAGAAATCTTACTAACACTTAATATGAGGCTCAGAACTACACATGTAGGCAGCACAGAATCTGAAAAACAAGAAAACTAACACTTAAGGCATCGTTTCAAACAGACAGGTTGGTTGTTCTGAAGCTCAGAACCTTCCCGGCCTGTGTTGGTGGCTGATGTTATTTCAGATCCGTAGCTCTTGCCCTGCTGACTGACAGCTGCCTCCAGGTCCCTTCCTGCTTTGCTCCTTCATCCACACAGAAGGCCAGCCAGCCAAACTGTCTTTCCTCAGCCACAGCAGCATGCATCTTTCCAAGATGAGTTTTGTTTCCTCCATCTCTCCTTCCCCTGCCCTCACATTCCATGTGCCCAGTTTCTCTGTTCTTTCCATTTCTGCAATGCCCTTGCTCCGGTCCCTGTGCAGGCCCAGCGGCCCCAGGTGACCGGGGAGCGGTGCAGCCCGGCCGCCTCCCCTCTGCAGGAGCTGCACCCTCTGTGTTCTCTCTGTGTTCTCTCTGTGTTCTCTCTGTGTTCTCTCTGTGTTCTCTCTGTGTTCTCTCTGTGTTCTCTCTGCCGGTGCCGCTGCTCTCTGCGCTTTTCTCGCTGTGGCGCAGATCCCCGCCCAGAGCGCGCTTTGCTGGCTGAAGGCGCCTCTCCCCAAAGGAGAGAGCCTAAGGCACCTGTGCTGCTGGAATAGGTGCCTCTGGTAAGTGCCTAAAGCCGAGTGGGCCAAATCCCACTTAGCTGAAGTACACAGCATTTCCTTGCTGTTACACTATTAGATTGTGGTGAAGACTTTATCTGTGCCACTTTTAAAACATAATGAGTCTGTTCTCTCTTCCCCTCCAGGCACATGCTTTCCTCTCCCTCTAGAAACTTTGATTAGCAGAAAATTTGTTTATGGCTATTTCATTTCATTCTGTCTTCTCTGTCCAAGAAAAATTTGTCAGCATGATTTAGTGTGCCTGTAACTACTTCAACACCTTTTGCTGAATTCTCTCTGCACTGAGACACCCTTTCAGGGTGGTTCTTTAACCCCTGCATGTTGGCTGTCTCTGTAGCCTCAGCTGTGGATGGGCAGAACCTGATCTGGCTGACCCAGCTGTGCAATCCTGCCACCACTGTGGGTAGCAAGGATGGCAGAGTGCGGCTCTACACCAGCCCAAAGCTGCATGAAGGATCTTAGGATCTGGCATGCCTGCAAAATTAGTGGGCTTGTGTGGCAGCTGGGGAGCTCCAGGTATTTCCCAGATCTCTGACGAAGGGATTGAGAGCAGAGGGAGAGGAAAGGCTTGTGCGTATTCTCACTGGCTGTGCTTTTCTTCAGCAGAAAGAATGAGATTTTATTTTTGAGAAACTGAATTTATTAATTTTGTTAGAATTATTTCTTAGGCTATGTGATTGTTAACAGGCATTTCCTATTTTGTTTACTGTTAAAGAGTCTAACAAAGCCTCACTATCACAGAACCCACTTTGAGAAAATAAGTGTACCTAACTCCAAATCATCCACCATGGAGAGAAACAACTTCTTGTGTCTTGACTGAAGTTATTAGAGGTTTAGCTCTCAGTAATTTAAAGGTGGGCAGGAGCAAGTGCCTTAATTTCCAGAAATCCTATTACTTGTGTGAGATTCAAGGGAAATCTCCTCGTCCTCCTCCACCAAATACGTGGGAGCACAGATTACATTGCACTTGTTCCTGACCTACACAAATGAGTAGCCAAACAGAATTTGGCTGAGAATGCATTTCTGGAAAAGACTAATTTCTCTCTTTCCATTTTAGCATTACAATCAGCATTACTCTGGCAATTTGCGCGTTAGTTTGCCACTGAACAGTGGGAGAAATTCTGAGTGTTGAGGAGGCACTTTAAAATATTGGAGTAGAAAGATGCTAGCAAAACTGAGCAGCTAATTGCACTTTATGGAGTTTATTGTGCCTTCAAATAGTCATGTGTTACTGCCAATAAAAATAATGGGAACTAAGTGCATACACTGATGAAAGAATATACATGAATGGTTTATATTTCAGTCTATTGAAATAACAGATCTCTAATTTTCCTCATTGACTGAAAATAGGAGCTGTAATGATAAGATTTTTTTATATTAATACTTTGAGCACATCTGTGAATTTTATTTTCAAGCAAATGACCAGCAGAATGACAGCTTTTGCGTTTTAGTAACTGGCAATATTCTACTTTACATTTTTGCCTTAAAGATAGAATAAAATTGTAATTAACAATGTTTAACTGACCTAAACATTGCTGTAAAATGTGTACTATTCAATAAAATTGTGATACACTTGCTGCTTTTTTAAACCTTAAATTCTATTCTAAGAAATTTTGTGAGTATGGCTTTCTTAGAAAGTGTTTGAAAGATAAAACAGTTAAGAGTGCATGCAGGATGAAATATTTCAAACTCTTCTTTTCCAGAAGGAAATATGCTAATGCTTAATTGTTAAAAGTCGAAGAGTTCTAGTCGATAAGATGATAACATCAGGTTGTTACATGGTTCAAAGCATTTATTACATGTATTATTTTCCTAAGTGAACCCAACTTTTCCCCCTCTGTCTTCACTTATGATGTATATTAGCATAATTAACCAAAGAAGTAGACCACGTTTTATTGTGTAAAACATGCATGAAACAGAGTTGATAGTCATGTTACAATGAATCTGACTACATTTCATTATTCTTCAGAAGCAAATAAGCCAACTTGATTTCCCCATATCACAGAGTTGGTAGAGCATGATTCTTATTTTTTTTACAATATTATATAATATCAAAGTGTGTGATTATAATTTTGGGATATGGGGGTGGGGAGGGGGTCAGAGTCTTGATTAATATATGTTCCAGTGTAATGGAAAAGCTGAATTTGTTGCAGCCACACAGTAAAACACTTTGTTCTTCATTTAAGATTATTGTTTTCAATTAACAGAATGAAAAGTAGTACAGCTTTTCTTTTTGGTTCTAGTAAACTACAGTACCCTTTCCATCTCTTCGGGTCATTCTGTTTAAGATGAGAAAAATGTGGGAGAAGTTGTTAAGACAGATCATTACCAGGGAATCCTCAGCTGGTTTAAACTTGGAGATGAATAGAAGAGGATAAGTTTCTCATTCACAATTTTCCATACATTTTGTCTTTAAATTATTGTAGTTTTTTATCACAGTATATTTCTTTTTTTGAGCAGACTGTGGTTTTTTTTTCATCCTCCTTCATCTTTCAGATCCCTCAATCCCTCTACTCCGACAGACAGTGTTTAACATCATCTCCTGGCTTGTCAGAGGAACCATCCTTTCAACAGAAACTGTGGATGAGGCCATAATTCTGTGCCAGTTTTGTTGCCTGAGATAAACAGAGAAGGAAGTTACTCAAAGCTGAAATTGTGTATTTTATAAATATGCTTTGAGAACCAAGGTCCTCTGCAGCCTTTGCGCTTTGTTTTATCATTTGGAGCCACCTGCTGGCAGAGAATATAATTCTAGCAAAAAGAAAAAAGATTTTTTTAATTTGCTATTTGTGGGGCTGCTGTGATTGTGAGAAAGAGCAAAAATAAGAACTTTTTTCATGACCCTATCATTCTTCATATTTTTTTTACTTAAATATGATTTGCTCTCTGTCCACCTAGGCATGGACCCAATATCTGTACCATTAGAAGACAATACTGGAAAAGACACTGTGATCTGTGAGAGTAAAGTCTGTTCACACAGGTAAGTGAGAGCAGAGAGGTACTGAAGCTGAAAATCACTCCAGTGGCACTCAGGATGTGAACAGATGTGCACATAGACAGAAGTCCTTGAAAAAATCATGGAAAGCAATGAATGATTAGTGGACCCAGGAGAGTGGTCCTACTTAAATAAGCTGGCATGCCCAGCATGTCTGATAGAAAACAGTAAAAATTTTAAAAAATGAAGAAGGAGAGGAGGGACAGTACAATAAACTGACTTAGCCCTCACTTGAATGGGTGAGATTTTTTTTTAACTTGCGCCAAGCATGAGAAAAGGAGGTCTCCCCAGTTACCTCCAAATGCCAGCTGGGGATCTCAGCAGGACTTGAATTCAGTTTCCACATTTAATAGCGATAATGCTGGCAGCTTTACCCATTTCATACTGCATGGATTTAAATTGCTAGAATTTTCTGAAGTTATAAACAGCTTTCCATGTTTACAACCCTTTTTAATTTTGTTTTGACCATCCATGTTGTTCAGTGTCCCCTTAACAATCTTAACTGCCAGTATGTAAGTTAAATAACATTAATTCTGATCAAGAGACATACCCGTTCAATGAATATAGCATTATGAATAAATTTATTTCCTATCCATAAACTTAAGTGTTTATTCATCGTATTTTCTAAGAACTTCCCACAGTCTTATTAAGATTTCTGAGTGGCAGTGTATCAAGTGCCTTCCTAAAGTACATTTGCATTATCTACTATGTTTCTTTTCAATGAGTCTCTTGGTAAGTCCAACTAAAAGAGCCACTTAAAGATTTATGTCTTCCTTTCACCAAGGTATACTGATTCTTTGTAACCCTCTACATTTGCTTCTCTGAGTAACACATAAACAAACCAGCAGAAGACCTGGCAATTTCCCCATGGAGCCATGCAGAAAATTGTCTTCTCCTTATTTTCTACTAGCTATTCAGATGATAAAGAGGATCTTTTCCTCAGAAGTGTATTTTCCTCAGGTAGTGGAATCCACCCAAGAGTCATTTGTTTTAACCATCTGTCCCACTTCCCTTAGTGTTGACTCATCCCTAGCCTCCCCATGGTAAGCCTATCTATTACAGGCTGTAAAACAGCCTGAGTTATCTTTCTCTCTGTGTGCATAAAATTTGTTGCCATCCTGTTTATTGTAGCTTCTCTTTCATGTAACTGACTGTGTCATTTTTATTGTATCAAATTGGAAGTTTTCATTGAAAACTTTTAAAAGTTCTGAGGAGGAAGGAAAGGACTGAATGAATAAGAAACGGGATGTGAAAGAAAATTGCACATAGTGGACTGTGACTAGCAAATAAACAAGACGGGAAACAAGGCAGGATGAGTGAACAACATTGATGAGGCTCTGAAACTGCTCAGAGATCCAATAGCAATTGATGCCAGTTTCCAGTGTTTCAGCAGAGGAGCCCCCAGGGCCGAAAATAATGAGAAAAGCAGTGCTTCGCAAGAGGACAGGAGGTGACTTGTGGTCTAGGGTCTTTTCTGCAAGGTGTCTAAGGTGAACAGTGGGACCAAAAGTCTTTCTTAAAAAGCTTTTATTTGAAAGAAATGCCTAGTGAATGTATTTTCTATTTATTAATTCTGTGCTCTGATGCTGTTATTTCTTCCAGTTCTGTTGGCTTTCTCTGAATTTAGACTGAGATGACTGAGAAAAGTACATGATGTAGAATCTGCAAGCAGTCATGTGAGGAAGTTTAATTTCGCAGCAGCTGCGGAAGTTTAATGAGCCCAGTTTCCCTTCTGGAGCAATTCATCAGCGTTAGCCTTCATCCCATCAGGGGCTGTCCATCAGCATGTGCTGCTCACATCAGAGGGACATGGCTTTCTGGTACAGTGTCTAACAGTGGACAGATGAAAGTAGAAGCTAATGTTGATAGGACTGATGTTGTAGAAGACCCTAAATGCTCAAGGTTGCTGCTCTACTGAAATAAGCAGCCTCCTCTTTGACAGGTTGCAACATCAAAGAGATCAAGGGAAGCGTAGCAGTGGTAGAAGACAAAAGTGTAGTTAAGAACAAGGTGAACTGAGCCCGTTGTATTACATCCCGTGGGATCAATATTCAGACTTCATCTGTCGTTGTTTCTTGTTCTGTAAATTACCCTGCTAGAGGGACCAGTTGTAATGCACTGAAGCTAAATGACATAATAGAAAGATGAGTGGGAAACTCAAGGCAAACAGCAAGTGAAATCAGAGAGAAATAGGCTCTCCTTTATAAATTGCCTGACATGTGCCAAATGAAATGTAATGCTGACAGATGTAAAGGTATACTCCACAAAAATAAACACAAGCAGAAAACAAGTGAAATTGAGCTGCAACAGAATGACTTTGACTAAGACCTTGAAGAGATGATAGTACTTGCTCAGAAAATGGTCTAACAATAAGGGAAAGCAATTTGAAAACACTGGAGTCTTAGAATACAGAAACTACACAGTGACATTTGATGAAATACCAAGAATGGTACATATATATATATATATATATATATATATATATGGTGAATCTTTAACTCAGCTGCTGTGGCTCAAAACAATAAGTGTATAAAAAGAAGGCAAAATCTTCTTACTCATTTATACTGTATTAATATTCAACAGGCGGCCAGAGGCAATTGGCTCAGGAGAGATTTTAAACACTCCTAGCACCTCTGTGAACGTGGAAAAAAACACTGGACGAATTTATTTCACCTGCACTGTTATCATGGGAGATTCATATGTTCTCATTAACAGCCTTCTCCTTAACACAGTGGCAGGCAGGGGCACAGTTCAGACAGAAATCTCATGTGGACACTCACCTTTTGGCTTCTTTCTTGACACAGTGCCTGCATCTCATACCAGAACACCATTGCAGTTCTAGGGCATCACTGGCTAGATGCAGCTGTGGTTGACGTCTGTTCACCCTGAGTGGGGAAAGGGATGCAGAGCTGCACCATGATTCAAAATTCAGAACAAGCGCTGAAGAGATGCCTGATCCATGCAGGATTATAAAACCTCCTTGGTTTCACTTCTGCTGGCTTTGTACCTGTGTCATTCAGCTGAACCCTACAGAGCATTTTGTAAAGCCAAGCCACTTCCTCTCAATCCTGGGGTTTAGCACCTTTTGCTGGGAGCCGCTCTTTTCCTGTTTCACAAAGCAGATAGTTTCCATGCAGATCAACTTCTTTGGCAGGATGTGACATCAAGGTGAGCATAGGAACACGACTACTTCAGTTTCCTTGCTACAGGAATCCTCCCTAGATCAGCATAAGAATTCACATTCTTCTTACATTTAAAGTTAGGTATCAGTCAAATCTCTTTATGTAGTCAATAGACAGTTGAACATTCCCACAGTGAATCATCCCATCCTGAGGTCTAATATAGATGGGAACTACTTGCTTCTTTCCATTTTCTGTGAGTGAAACCCAGACGACTGATTTAAACTACATGTCTGGATTCTGGAAGATTGACATTAAGTTTACTCAGGGCTGGAGAATTTAATGTCAAACAGGATCAATTTCCAGTGGTCTGATCTGTGGCCCTCTTGGATTGAGAGAGGTGATTTTGACATCCCTCTAGGAAAGATTAGATCAAAGTAAAAAAGGCAATTCTTTTGCCCACTTGCATAACTCACTAGACATTTTACAGGTAATGGAAATCATCTTTAGAGAGATACTTGACCTCTGTTAGTGGAGCTGTGTTTTAATGTTAAATGTCTGTACTAACATGAATTAAATTAGAGAAGTAACATCATTGTACCTGATGGGATCATTAAAAATTACACACAGCAGAGCAATCTTAAATTGAACTCAGATCATTCTTCTCTGTTTTTAGTAAACAGTACAGACCAAAGTGTGACTATTTCATAGTACTGTATTTTAATATTGTTATATGGGCAACCACTTATTGTACTTCGGACTCAATGTGTTCAGTGTTATGATTAATCCTTTATTCCACGGTAATTTTCTAAACTAAATTAGCTCTTGTGAAGGTCGACTTCAAGAGGAACAGAGTAAAGCTGAGGAAATGTGGAGTTAGAGTCATGCACAGCTTCACATCAGACATTCATCAGACAATATGGATTCTGTACTTTGTATTGAAGGAAGCCAAATAAACATCTTCACAATTTGACTTCTGTTTTGCAAATTAATGTTTGGGCAATCAAATTTAGACTTCCTCTCTTCTTGTAATAGGGTAAAAACGTATGACTGTGGAGAAAGAATTGCTGCCTGGCTCTCTACATTTCTTGGTAGTTCATGTCGCTTGATAAGACAAAGTTCAGACGTGAAAAACAAGTCACATCAGAAAAATACAAAAGGTATGTTGTTATCCTTAAAAATACTTGTGATTCCTCATGCAAACACCAGGCTCATGGGCTTCACATATAGGTACCCTGATAAAGGGTGAAAAAGTTATCCAGTATTGATCTAGTTGTTATGTTTATACCCAAATTGACTTTTTGCTACCCTTCTACTTGTTAGATTTGGTGAAAATATACAGATGCACCAGTATGGGGGGGAAGTTATCATCATGACCATGATTTTGTCTGGAAACTCAAAGACCATTCGGAAAAATGATCATGAGAAATCTAAGAATCAAAGAATTTATTCAGAGCCTGAATTTCATTATAGGAATAATTGAAAGAGCACTGAAATTGAAAGAGCACTGAAAATGCATAGATATTGCTCTTGTAAACTATTTTACAAATTTGGTAAAATATCAACTCTACCTCAGTTTCTAACTGCATTGCATCATTATCATTTGAAGGTTTGAGGGCATCTTTGGAATATTTCCTCAGTGCCTGGGACCACATGAATAAACTAGTAATGAGAATGAGTAAGAGGTCAAAGGAAAGATGAGGTGAAATCAGTAATTTTTATGATCATTTTAGAATCTTGGATTGATTTTTTTAGGCCTGTCTTCTGCTACAAACATCTCACTCTCTCTTGTGAATGAAGCACAATACCTCCTGATAAATGTAGCAAGCATTCTGGAGCTGAAAGAACACATTTCTGCAAGGTAAGATGCTTCTGTCTGCAAATGCCTCTCAGTGATCTTGGATTCCAGAATCTCGCCATAAGATGCCAATATATGTGATTTATGTAGAGATTTAGAGATAGTTACTTTTCAACATTCAAAAAATATATGGCTACTAAACTGCTATAATTACTAATTATTTTATGATTTCTGAAAATTTAGATTAAATGCATGAGCATCAACTGTCTACTAATCATCTTTAAGAAAGTTTAAATGAATTTTTTGTCAAATGATTTGGTGGAAAGATATTATTGAGAAAAAACCAACTTCTATTTGTCAGAAGAACAAGGATAAATAGGTTTTCTCAATGTAAATTGTCTGACAAGTAAAAATATAAAGTCTTCCTACTGGCTGAACTATTTCCTCCCCCTGGGAATTATTAACATTTAGAGTAAATATGCACGGCAGAAATACTTTAAAAGTACTTTCATGACTGGAATAGTTTTATTTCTTAATTTAATTTGGCTTTACTTATACAAATTGGGAGATAGAATCAGCAAATGAAACACTGAGTCAGTGCATAGTTCAAAGATAACAAACCCATTACCAACTAAATTTTCAAATACTGGCTATAGGAAATTTTTGTTTCTTGAATATAGCTAGGAAAGGTTCAAATTCCATGAAAAGTCTTCCCTCAAGGCCTCCATTAGGTCTTGCATAATGCATCCCACACCCCCAGCATTTTTCTCTGAGCCCTCTTTTCCTGTCTCAAAACTTCTCTCTTGCTTCTTCCTGGAGTCATCTTCTCTCCTCTTAATCACCCACCAAACACATCCCCTGCATTGAAAGTTCCTGCTTTGAGTAAAGGATAAATATATATATATGTATCTGCAGGGGGGATATGTATATAGCTTCAGGATTAAAACCACTGACTGAATGAAGCATCACTAAGTCCACTGGAGCTGGCATTGTCTGAGGATTTTCCCTCTTTAGGGGAAAACAGTTGGGCAATTTTAGAATATCATGGGAAATATGTGTAGAAGAGGTTTGAATCAGTCCATCTCTCAGTGACAATTAATGCCTTTGCTGTGAGGCTTGACTGGATGGGTTACATCTCCTTGGGAGGGCACTTGTTGCAGACATCCTTTACTCAGGATGGGTGTTTGCTATGACAAGACTCAGGGAGGAACCTTCCAGATATGAGATTTGAGTGCAAAGATGAGGAGTAAGAAGCAGCAAGTGAGGACAAAGGAGAACAAGAAACTTCAGTAAAACATTCAGCATCAGATGATACACTGATTTTACACCTAGTATCTTCCAGCACAGCTAGGCTTGTAATCTCCCTTTCCTCAAAGGAAACTCCAGATGTGACCTGCAATGCTGGCTGAGAAGTATCTTGCTTCCCCCTCTGCAGTGTGAGTTGGAAGCATCCTCTCTTCCACATGTTTTTCCATGCAGTGCCTTCTCCAGGTGTTGGAGAAATAAAATCAGATATACAGCAACCTCATTCTGCACTGTTACTAAATCATGGTGTATGAACTTTCCAGATATTGAACTATCCAATGTACTTTCAAGAACTGCACTTATGGCTTTTTGTTAAATATTCGAGGGGTTTTAGATTTATTTAGCTTCTTGGCATGTGGGCTTGTTTTTGCTTAATGGAAACCTGCTAAGTTTTACAAAACAATTTCAATTTTCAAGTTTTCATAATTTCACTTTGTATCTTCCATAAGTAAATACTAGTCTTCCAGTTTGCATTTGGCTCTTGAGAGGTGATCTAAAACAGAAACAGCAATTAAGTTAAAAATTAGAATGTAGTGTACAGTTGGAGGGATATCTGTAACTGCAGACATTTGTCTCTCTGGTGTTTCCATTACAGGTCACCTCCATGAAAATCTCTATGGCCTGGGCTAATGCTCAAATGCTCCTGTTAGAAATGTAACCCTGAGGATATAAATATTAGTTTTCAGGTTTGCCTGTTAAATATAGCTAATGCATTTTTTATCACAGAGCCCACTGCTGTGAAAATCCAAAGCACCTAGGCTGACTTTGGCACATTACACTGATGTTCAAAACAGGTCCATATTGGGATTTGCAGGATGAAGGTACCTGCCATTCCATCCAACCAATGCATGTTTTGTGGGAGGAGAAGTAATAGAAATTTACTCAGATACATATTGCCAAGTAATTATAAGCATTTCTGAGGGCTGGGGGCGCTGCAAGAGAGGTGAGGTATTCTGGACGTGAGCCTGAGCACGTTGAAGGTGGGGCAGGGGCATTGCAGTCTTTGAGTTCAGCAGCAAGGGGTAGTTTAGTAGAAGCTTGAAGGGGTTTTTTAGCAGCTCTCTCAGGTCACTGCAGGCCCAGTGCTGAGGTTACTGGGGCTTTTGATGGCCCCACCAGTACAAACTGGGGTGGCAGGCACTTAGATTTTGAAAACACATTCAAAACTAGAGACTCCACAGCAGCCAAGCTCCAAGAGCCCACAGCAAAGCTGGGGAGCACAGCAGCATAATTGAATGTGTTCACAAGTAGCTGCTATTTTCCTCTTTGTTTGTAAGAGCACTGGCATAATCTAGTAGTCCTGTTGGCTCCCAGCTCCTGCATTCATTACAAACTGTGTCTCAGCCATGGGATTACCTGTGGGATCTTGAGGGAAAGCCTGTAACCTTGCAGCTTCCCATCCCACCTTCTACCCTCAGGCTGCTGGAACCCTTGTGAACACAGGGGCTTGATGGAGCTGGGCTCCTGTGGTTTGACTGAAAGTCTGCACAGGCAGTTTATACTTATGCACTTCTGTCTGCTAGAGAACATCATCCAGACTGTTTTAAATAAAACCAGGCTCTTTTTTTTTTTACCTAACAGGCCTCCTCTGCCGAGACTGCTTGATGCAAAGTTTTCCCTGTACTTTGATTTTGCATGTTTTTCTCTAAATAAAATACATTTTAAATTGTGCTTACTTTTTTCTTTTTTTTTTTTTTTTTTCCTGGTACTGTTCAAGTCCTCTTTTAGAAGAAGAGTGAAGAATGACAATTTGAAGATGCTGCAAAATTTCTGATATTTGTATGCAGTCTGCTGCTCTTTCTGTCTCATATACATTCTCCACACTGACACAAATCTACACTCTGGCAGCTCAAATGCCTGTAAAGAGGGGGAGATATCACCACACAAAGATTAATTTTTTTAAAAACACCTATCGTTTGGTGCAATCTGCCGCCTCCCAAAGGCAAATAATAATAATATGAGGGATATATTCTCCCATAAAATTATTTTACTGGCCTTTTTTACCTTCAGCAACTGCTGGTTTTGTCCCTTCTGACATTGCAGCATGTGCAGAATAAAATTTTATTTGCTTTGGTTCTAGAAGCTTCTCTTTCTACAATATTTAACAAGTCAAATGATTACTAACTGAAAAGATCTTTTTACTTGTTACCATTAGCCTTACATATGATAACAAATTGGGAATTTTCTCATATGCATGGTTCACAATCACCTATCTACATGTTGCCGTACTTACAGTTCCAGGTTACACCTCTGAAGAAGCCACCTGGAGGATTACATGTAATGACTGAGGGGTTACAAAGCATTTGTAACCACTGTTGTGCCATTTCCATAGCCTTTGTAATAAAACTTGGTCCAGGTTATTCTGGAGAAGCGCTTGCTAATCACAGGAGCCACCAGATTCTTACAGCACAAACATTTAATACAAACTTAGTTAATAATTTTATCTTTTCTTTTGCTCTGTCAACTCTGTGAGACAGATTGAAGGAGCCATTGGAAATAGAGGAATTGATCCGACGTTTCCGTGCCAACATTGTCATCAGTGCACCAGAGTCCTTTGAGGAGGAAGAGTGGGCTGAGATTTCAATAGGTGCTCTGCAATTCCAGGTACGACCTTTTCTCTCTTGTCCATGCCCCAGTGTATCACAAAGCACTTTGATTCCTGGATATAAATCAATTTTTGCAAGGCTTTGACTAGAAACATGGGCAGCAGGCTTTGTGCAGGTGAAATTTCTAAAGTGTGTTTAAAAAAAAAAAGTGATGTGTACTGTGACAAACATACTTCAATATATTTAAGAGGTTTTACCATATTTCTCCACACTTCTGTTGAATGTCATAATTCATAGTGTTTCTTATCTTTATCTATCTGAACTGAATAATAATCAGGTTTTTTGAGGCAGAGTTGACAGCAGATATTTAGCCAGCACATCAGCAGAGAATACCTGTTGCTGTTAAGCACAGTAGTCCAAATGTAACCTCACATTACTGCAAATCAAGGAACTGATTACCAAAAACTAGACATGAATTCAAGTGAACACTCACGGTCTATTGCCCTCTGTTGTATACATCTTATCCTAGGCTTCACTCAAGGAATGTTTCTATTTCAAGCTTGGAAGGGTTTTTTGGTATGTTGTGCTTCATATCAAAGCTAACAACATAATGTCCTCTGTACTGTGAGGAGAATGCTGAAGAGTCGGGCCTTGTTTGTAAATACATTCTTTCAAGGAAAAACTCTTAATAAAAAATCTGTAAAAGCTACACATGACACCTAAGGGAATGATGCACACGTATATTAAATGTTCTGCTCATTTTGTCTGGCCAGGAGTTATGAAATATGTATTTGAAGATGCTTTGCCTAGGATGAGAAAGTGGCTTATTCATTGTTTTCTTAGAGATTATAATTTAGGTATGAATGATAGGAGTACTGAGGTCAAATCTAGAAGATATGATACGCATCTCTCCTTTTTTCTCTGGTCAGCATGCTGTAGGAAACTTTTTCAGCAAGGGTGGAAAATAATTGCTTTTGTGCTCTCATCTTATGTGTGCTTTGATCAGTAAGCTGCAATATGAGTTAGAGAAAATTGAGGAAAATTTCCTATAAGTAAGAAATGAGGAACACAAAGGACAAAATCCATGGTGTGTAGCTTGTTGGAGGCTGGAGTTACACTGGGGAGTCCAACAGAGGATCCTGTTGATAAGTTACAAAATGAAAAGCATTCCTATTTCTGGCATTGATATACTTTAGGAATACAAGGCAAAAATAGAAAGGCTTATGCAACTTGCATTGCCTTTTCCCATCTCTCCTAGGTCCTTTTTCAGATACTGATGTAGTAACGGTAGAAATTATGTTATTGCTTCTTTATGCCACAAAAATGGTAGAAGCTGTTGAACAAAGTAAAGAAGGGGGAAAAAATACTTCTCTGTCTTCTTGTTCTTTTAATAAAAAAATAGAGCTGTAGAAAATTATTTTATAAAAGAGCTGATGTTTGGTGTTGATGATTATGCTGAAGAGTTATACAAGCAATCTAGATGCATCTCAAAGACCTGAAATATCACTTCAGAGCAGCACAAAATGTTTGAAGTGTACAGTTTAATTATTTGCCCTATTTGAAATTTATGGGACATTTTACAAAAGTAGAATGTGTATACTGGGATACTGAAAGATGTAATTTCTGTAATCTACAGCTTTGCTAAAGTTAGGGATGCAGTATTACGTGAAAGTGCAGTATCTCATCCTTCTACATTTTAAAGCTCTAGAAGAAATTCATTGCAGGGTTGTTGTTTTGGGGTTTTTTTCCCTAAAATCATATTTTTAGCTCAAACAACAATTAAGTTTAAAAAGAATTACATATGATGTTAATATCATGTGTAAAAGATGATAGGGGATGAATTATTTCTTCTGATTAGGTAAACTTGTATATTTAAATATTTTACATTCTGAGTATCTAAAAGTGCCATGCATATAAGAAATATACTGCGCGTTTCAGCTACACTAAAACAGTCCCAAGAAAATCCTCCTTGGGTTGAATCCTGAGGCATTGGCTTGGTTTTGTATTCAGCTCTTTGGGCAAGCAGCCCTGCTAACCCATAGAAGAAGTGAAGCCATCAGGAAATACAAATATTTAAATACCTGGTATTTCTCAGGTTCTGTCTCTGAGAAAGTTTTCCTTAAGAGAAGAAAAAAGTTAATTAAAAATTCAGTGAGACTTTTGCAAGTAGACCTACTACATTAGATGAACAGACTTGACCTTTTACATAATGAAAGCTTGAAAAACCACAGGAGAAGTATGCAGAAGGTATGTGTTTAAGATATTGTGATGGTCAGAAGCTTGTACTGTTCAATCCAGTACTGCTTTGATAAACAGCCATGAACTTTCTTTAACTAAAATTTCAGGTTGTGGGTCCATGTAGCAGATGTCAAATAATCTGCATTGATCAACAGTCTGGGGAACGAAACAAAGAAGTTCTGCAGTCCCTGTCTGCAGCCAGAGGTAGAAAGGTCAGTACAGTGCTTCAAAATAGCTGTAATGAAAGATATAGTGACTTTATTGCATGGGCAGTGAAATATCTGCTGAGAGTACATTCACAGTTAAATTGTTACCATTTGGATTTTTCTGTAAAAAGAAGATGCACTTACAACCCAGGTATGGCATGGTTTATTTCTATAAAATGCTCAATACTTTTTCTATTCGGAAATAGACTATTAATATACATTAGTTTTAACTGTGCTCGCTTTTCTTCAGTGTGTACTTCTTTACAGTGTGCTTATTTTGGTCTTAAAAACATGAGCTGATGCACTGATGTCTTTTAAGAAAAGAATTACGCTGAAGAATCAGAAAGTGTTTGAACTTATACAGTTGGCATGTAAGACCAAACTTTACCTTTCTTACCCTGAGAAATTACTTAGCATGAAAAACAGAGCGGATGTGAATATAGCCAAAGTGGAGCATAATTGCTTAAGAAAGTAAGCAGAAAGTAACTGTGAAATACAGGTGATTGTTTGAGGGCCTGCTTCCTAAGGTTGCATTGCTTCTTGGAATTGACAGCACTCAGATGATGGCTAGACAGTTCGGCATCCCAAAAGCTCCACAAATCTCCTCATACGTATTTATTTAGCTGAAAATCCTTATTCAAAATTCATTGCTTCCTGTTGGTTAAGCTTCTGTTGTTAGAGTGTCTCAGGCAGTCAGGGCTTGGGAGCCTTGCCAGTACCCGCCAAACACCAGAGACGGGCACCGCACCGGCACAGAGCAAGAACAAATAGGCTGAAAATCATTCAACCAGACAATGCACAAACAAGTTACAAATACTGCATTCTATGTTTGGACAAAAAAAAAACCCTAATAAATTGATTCGTCTCAGTGACTCATTAAGCAAACAAAGGGCTTTCTTTTCGTTGGCTGTTATCCTTGGTGAATAGCTCCTCTGGCTCCAGCCGGGTGCAGTGAGCTGGGGAGAGGCGCAGGCAGGGCCGGCTGTCGAGGCACAGCTTCCCGCTGACCTGAGCTGACTTAGGCTTGCACAGCAGGCTCTGCTCCAGGTCACCACTGTACATGGGCCTGTGTGAGATGAGCTCTTGGCCACGGTGGGTAGCCTGAGGACAGGGGCCCTTTCTGAGTAATGGTGAGCCACAGCTGCAGCATCTGGGACACTTCAGAGCACATTTGAGCATTTGGGACACTTCAGAGCACATTTGGGCACTCGGGATAGGGATGCTTCTCACTGCCACATGAGGTGTAGTATGCAGAGGACTTTTTCTGTCCATGTGGGTTTTACTGGATTATTACTTGAAACCTCTGTAGAGAGAAGGCACTCTGTACTCAGCGAGAAAATGGCAACAAAACCTTAGTCAGGATGCAGATTCTCAGGAGAGGCAAAGCATCTTCTGCATGTTTCCCACAGCAAAGAGGAGCTCTTCTTTCATTCTGATTAACTCAACAATGAAGAGGTTTTCTTGATGCACTGCTAGAACCAAGTGGCTCATTCAAACAGGACTAAGGCAAGGAGAGCAATCCAGCCCCTGGAGAAGAAGCTGGTGCCTGATGAAAGCCGCACGGCAAGGCGAGGCAGGCGCTGCTGATCAGCGCAGTGGAGTGCTCTCTCCTCCTCAGCTGTGCCAATATTCACACTGCAAAGACACAGGCTTTCACCTTTCTTTGTTTTTTCCCAGCCTTCAGCGCTGCTGGCAGCTGGGGTCTTGTGAGCAGACCCTGCTCTGCGTAAGGGTGAGTCCTCTGGCTTAGCTGACAATTGAACGGGAGAGTTTGAGCTGGTAGCTTTGCCTGGTGTGGTCTGAGAAGACCTCTGAGCCCATCCCTCCTCCCAGTGACCTCTGTGGTGATGGGCACCAGCTGGTTATCAGTGAGCAGCACCCAGGAAGGACTATGGCATTTTTAGTGTGCTCGGCAGACCTAACAGAGGACAGTGATCCAAACCTTTCACGGCTCACAGTGGGAAGAAAGAACATCGAGTTCATGTGACTGTGTAAAATCACAGAGCTATGGTGATTCATGTCTCTACCTTTGGTGATTCATATCTCTACCATGTGCTTTTCTGCTAAGAAGTCATCAAATAGACTTCATTTTCTTCTTTTTAATCAGATTCAGTGAAGGAATTCAGCAGTGTTTGCTTCCATTTGTCAATAATCTAATTCAAACTACAAAAAAAACTATTGCAGAAAAATAAGATTTAAGATAATTTCCCAGGTTTTTGGAAAGCTGCTGTAGCAAGTTGATTGCCAAAACATTAAAGATACTGCACATAGAAAAGAGAGCCAGATGTCAATATTTTCCATTTTATTTTTTCCAAGAACACCAACCTGAAAAATTGCATTGAAATTTATCAAACAAGTAGCCCAAATAGCACTGCCAATGAACTTCAATAATGAGCTAAATCATGTAAGTCTTGTAAGAGGTGGTTCGATAGTTATTTCCAAAATCCTGTTTATCTCCATTCCTTTGAGACTCTGAGAACCTGGTACTTCAAATTGAAAGATGGAGCCTTTGCATACATGGATTGCAGCTGAAAATCAGAACCAGCTACTGTAACTAGCCACACAAGCAATTTGCATCTTTCCGGATAAATGCAAATCATGGTGCTGAAGCCTTGCCAGCTACTTTTTATGAAGCCTTTCATGTCATTGCTTGACATAAAATGTAAACACCTCTATAAAGTGAACTTGCGCTCTGCTTTCTGAAGAAACACTCATAAGGGATTCCTTCTGTAATTTTTGACTGGAAAGGAAAGATGAGCCCTCCTTGTGTGACAGAGTGCTCTCTGTTACTGCAGGAGATTAGGAAAGACTAGATAACTCCATTAAGCAAATGGCCACATGCTGTTTCACATGCCTCACCACCTGATGCAAAACACACATGGGTGGAAAAGGGAGAACACAGAATTCCTGCCTCTCTTTGGTGTTTTGCAGATGCTGTTTAGCGCTAATGATAGCGGAAGCCCTGTGGGTAGATTTGCAGCAGTGCTATAAGCTGGGACTTGCTGTCAAGCTAGCAAAGGGAATTATTGCATTAGCAGCCTGCCCTGGTCTAAATGTATGGATAGCAGCACATCAAGGGAAATCCATTATGTTTGCACATGCCTTCATACTCTAAAAGGCTTGTGTTTTTTCCTGAGGGCTGTTGATCCTTCTTTCTGAATCTCATTGTGCCTTGGGAGAGCTCCTTTTCCTGCAGAATTAGATGCCATGCCTTTGGATTGCTTACTGAAATGTTAGCAAGGATAGCAAATGACCTCTCCTATCTGATGTATCATTATCATTATTTTCATGGTAACGCAAGGCTTTGCACCATACAATGCTGTTCATTCAAATATCTGGAACATTTGAGAACAGTGATTGTTGTAATTAATAGGCCTCCAAAAAAATATAGTTCTCTTTTCTCATTGATGGCTGAACTGGAAAATGCATTTATTTAAGGTGGAGCAAAGGAAATTCAGTTCTTAAGGAAACATTCTACAGTTCAGATATTTTCAACAGAATAATATGGGGTTTTATTGACATCAGCTTAAAAATATCCCTTTTTCCAATATAAAAAATCAGCATGTCAAAAGTGAGTACTTCCACTCTCTTATTTTGTAAGGCTTTAGGTTCTAGTAAATCTAAAGTTAATAAATCATTATTACATTAAAAAATCAATTTTAATAATTGTATCTCCCAAATCTTTGGATGAGAGAGAGGTTATGTTATTGTATAAATAAATGATCAGACCTGGACAGATAAATTTATCTGCTGGGATAAGGCAGCTGAGAGCTACGTCTGGGGGCAAAATCCAGAACTCATCCATCCAAAGCTCAGTATTAGCATGCAGTATGATTTATGTGTTTGTTACAGATTCTAGCAGGGTATTTCTTTACCAGGTTCTAGTCTGTGTTAACTGATTCTTAAGGAGCTGTAACTCAAAGGCATCTCAGCTCAGGCCTTTGGCAGATGTAGCCCCTCAGGTTTCTGTCTTACAAAAGGGGATAGTGCACACAGGGTATTTCTCTGTCAGTGAATTTCTGAGCAGAGTATATTACTGTTGATGCAGTAAACGAACTTGAAACAGCATGCAAGAATGACAGCATTTCATAGCTCCTCCTTTGAGTGCGATGACTATCATATGATTCACTGTTGGCAAGAATATGTATGTTCTTTCTATTTCTCCCACCAGTGAAGTGGTCTACTTTTTCCTAATCAAGAAGCTTTAATATTTTTTTTCCCTGTAACATTTTACAGTCGTGGGAAGAGTTTCTACTGCCATATAAAGCCACCGAGCTCACAGTCTTGCCCTCCCTGCCCAGTTCTTGGTGTGTTCTGGGAAGATTATATGTAGAATAAAATGCCCTTGAAGTCAGGAAAAGGTAGCAGCAGCAGGCAGAGATTATGCAGTTCACTGTAGTAACGGCAGACTGTAATCTCTGCGTCTCAAAGCCTCATTTTTCATCACAAATGTGAGAAGGACCGATTTCTACATTTTATCTTTCTCTTGAAACAGAGCTGAAGTGGCAGATGCAGCTTTTGTGGTTGCTTGGCAGGGGTGTGTGTGTGATTGCTATTATCAGTACTTGCTGAGTCATTATTTGTAATTATTGAAAAAACAGGGAAATTTCCTTAAAAGATGTTAAATCCATTTCTGGCAATCACAGGCTAAATTTTGGATTTAAGAACATCCACCAGGGGAAAAAAAAAAAAAAAAGAGGTCGACAATTCCAAGCAGACATTATTACTAAAATGTGTATACCATCAGTATATCATCACCTTGGAAACTCCTTGGGCATTACTCACTAAAAAAAATACTGAGACTTTAGATGCCAAATCAGAGAAGAAAAATACTAAGAACCAGTATAAAAACAGTATTTGAGAACTCCTGAAGACAAGATGCATTCAAACATGCATTTTTTTAAAGTAATTCTGAATGTTTTAAGGCACATTAAAATCCTGCTAAATGATTTTCAATAACAAAAATAGGTAAATTGAGTTCTTCACAGTGAACGATTTACCCAGATTTATTTTAGTCTCATTTTAAGATACATCAAGATGACAATGCAGTAAATATAAATAACTTCTCATGCATCAAATAGGCTCATTTACATGGATTACTTATAAAATTCCTTCTTGTGTGAAAGTAGTGTAGCATGAACTAGTATTAATTTTACAATATTTGTTTTATAATTGCCAGATTTTTTAAAGAAATTAAATCATGGTAACTGTCATTTTTGCACTAGGGTATAGGAGGTGAATCCAGCTTATTAACCACAAGGCTGAAAAATATATCATTTATGCCAACAGAGAAACTTGTCAACAAATGAGAGAAAAGCAAAAATGGAAGAATAAGACTGTGTCCTTTAATATTTTAAATGAAACAGTTGTTTACACCATTCCAGCATCACAGCTGATCCAACAGAGTCAATGTGCTAGAGGGCTGGGATCTGACAGTGCTGCAGTCGTTCCTCAGCATTGGCTTGAGAACACTGTCCCACAAGGATGTACCGAGGTGCCAGCAGTAGGACAGGCCTGATGGGTCCAGCTCAGGCCCTCTGCATGTCACATACCAGTGAGGTGAAGGAGTAGCAGAGGCAGCCAAAAATACCTAAGCTCAGGGCCCATTTTTCTCATTGATGTTTAGGATTACAAAGGAAACAGAAAGACCCAAATTCAGGGTCTGAGGCCATGTTTGGTTAGATCTTTGCTTTACAGCATCTCTTTTACTTGGGAGTAGGTCTCAGCCTTAACCTCTCATGAGTTCTTCAAAGACTAAGAGCTGTTCTGTCTTACCTCATTGCTGCATCTTTATTTGATTACACAGTGTAGGAATAGGAGACAGCATACTACCTTCATATTTAGTCTGTGAAATATGCTCCCTTAAATTAATCTTTTTCTTCATTGCAATCCCTTTTACCTACTTTTTTTTAATGTGCTAAATGTAGTTCACTCAATTTAGATCATTGACCTGAACAAAGGCAGTAAATGCAATCAGGAAATAGAAAAGGATAATAGAATTTTGTTTTTAAGTAATTTTGTTTGCTTATTTATTTACTTTACACTTTATAATTACTTGTACATTTTGGCGGTAGTCTACCAAAGCAAAATACGTTTTTTTTGAAACCTGCAAAAAGAAGCAAAAAAGTAATATTAGGTTCTCAAGGTTCTCAGTTTAAAGAGCAAAGACTTTCTGAAGTCTAAAAATCTGTTAACAATTTAACATGGTATTCTTCAGTGTTCCTTTTTTTCCTACTTCACATATTTTTTGATTAACTATTATCTAATTCTTTGGAAAATATTGCATGAGATGTCAAATCTTTTTCTTGCATATTTCTAAATTCTCCACTTCTGGAAAAAAAAACCACACCAGTCTCTTCCTGTGACCTTTCCAGATCACACCCACAGCAGTAACACTCAAATGCTTGAAATCAAGACCTCACAGAAGAATGCAGACACTCAGTTTGGGTCTTCAGTGCCTGTGAGGTTTGCACGGTCAGTGGGCAAAGTGGATATTCCATTCTTCTTTTCTCTATTACTCAGTATCCCAAAGGCATATTCTAAGTATTTCTAATGTTTATGGATTCACAGGTAATGACACTTAACATGTGGGAGCAACAATAAAACCAACTTTCTGAATATTTTCTGTAAAACATACTAAAATATTCATAAAAACAAGGGAAGGGAAACTCACATAGGCTAGGCAGAAAAAACTTCTGTTAACAAAGCAAATATTTCATGGTAGGAGATGCAAGACTTCCTCACTGTTGGAACTTAGGGTTCCATGGTTCCCATGCTGCAGAGCCTTTGTTTGTGACAGTACATTAACTGTATGTGTCAAGGAGCCAGGGCAGACAATAAATAACAAGACTGTGAGGGAGTGTAAATTACATATATGATACTATGGAGCTCATGATGAAATACTGTGTTATTTATCCACTTACTTAAGCTATTCTTCTTGAATAGCAGGACATTAGCTTCTGTTTACCAGTTTATTATAATTAATGAGTTAAGAATATTCTTAATTACATGGACATGGTACATACCTTCTTATTCTTAAAGCAATATTTTTCTTCTAACCATATCTGGGTTGTGAGATTCTCTATAGATTGGATTACTCTAACATGCGTTGCATCTTAATAAATATTCTACTTTTTTTCAGACAAACTTTGGCATATACCTGATGAACCAGCCCTTGCTCCCATCCTTTTCAGATATTTTATCAGTTGGGTCTCAAGTACATCCAGTGCTGAAGGAGAATACAGAAATTCAGCCTCCGACATCCAGTGAAGAAAAATGTTCAGGATAGATTCTCTGGTGGAGATGAAATTTTTCTGCAACTACAGGGAGAAGTCAGTAGTCAGTTACTCAAAAAAAAAAAAAAAGAAAAAGGTTCCACTCATTTGCTTCTGGTAATTTTCTGTTTGCTGTAAATGTTATCAGATGGCAAAACTGTTGATAATGACAGCTCACCTACATGTTTTTGCTTGTGATTAGGTTAAGCAGCCATAACTGTATTTTGCACAATTGCTTCAGGATGCAACAGGTTTGATCAAGTCTTACTGGTGGATGACTCCCAAAACAAGCCCAACTTTGTTGTCAGAAAGCCACATCTCAGTGAAGGAAAGTAAACACAATAATACACTACTTCCTTCTACTGCTTTGTCAAAACCCCAATTAGGAGAGAGGATGCAAGATATATTTTAGAAACAATGTGGGTGGGAAGAGAACAGTGGGAGAATGGCATGAGAGTTGCAGTGCATTCAGCTTTTCAAAAAGGAAACTGAAGATGATGGTTTTGCAAAACACATTCCTTGTGAAGGAATTCCATCCATTTGTTCTCAACTTCTTTCTCTTCCATTTGTTGCTTTTCCATCTGATTAATTTTATGTGATGTCTTCCCTGGGATTTTTTATGTAAAGGTGTCCCTGCCTATGGAAGAGGAGTTGGAGCTAAATGATCTTTAAGGTCCCTTCCAACCCAAGCCATTCTATGAGTTCCACACTCGTGTTTCCAGATATATTTATGGATGCTGGCACATTATATCTTATTAGAGATTTTTCAAGTAATACAGTAATTTTCTATACAAACATTGTTTATCTTCAGCAATCTCTAATGGTCAGTTAAGGGAACTCTTGAAAGTTTGGATGCTTCTCCATCGTGAAAGACATATTCTTTATTCTTAATCTTTGTTCATTTCATAAGGCTCTTCTTAAATGGCTGTTGGAAGCTCCTAAACAAGACTCATGCTTTCTGATTTCTGAGAACAAATGTCTGAAACCTTAGACTTACTCTGAAATTTCAATTACTGTGAAAATTACAAAAAAAAACAAATAAAGGAAGCCATGGAGCAAAAAAAGAAACTCACATGGAAAGTCTGTGTAAATCAAGACTGAATACATTGAGGCCAGGTGTTTTATGACCCTCAACATGTGTCCAGCTAGCTATGGGATGATTTCACTCTTCCAGGAAATCCTCCTGGAAGACAAAATTTTCCTGGATTGGCTGCTCTATTGCCATCTGGGAAGTGAAATTTTGACCCTTCTAAAAGCACCATCAAAACTCTCATCCAATATGATTTAGATCTTCCTTGGGGCAATTTTGGCTCCAGCTGTCTGAAAGTGTTTCTGGCTGAAGCAATCCTTGAGTTGTTTGAGCATATCCCTGGAGGGAGGCAGGCAGCTTTGTGGAACAGTTGGTCAAACAGTCATTCTGGAAGAGGAGCAGCTACCACAGAGCAGCAAGCAGCATAGAATGGGAAAAAGGAAGCTCATCACCCAGAGCACAAATCAGAGTTCAAAAAAGTTCTTTTTTCTTTCCGGCTTTTTTTTTTTTTTTTTTTTTTTTTTTTTTTTTTTTTTTTTAATGTAAAATGGTTTCTTTTTTCTTTTGTCCTTTTGAAGAACTGGTTTTACTCACTTCAGCTGGAACAGTCTCTCAGCCGAGCTTTGTAATGGAAATGAGAAGAAACGTTATCTGGTTCTTACAATCTGCCATAAAATACATGGAGAGAGGTTTTTCATATGTATGTAAACTGAGAATCAGTTTTGAGAGTTGTACTTTCCACTTCAGAGCCCAAGGTCTGCTCCTTGATGCCTGCTTTGAAAAGCAGGGGGTTTATCTCTCTAATAGTCAGTTATCTGAGGTTGTAATGAGCAGGCTTTTTTGGAACCTTGAAAAGCAGTTTCCTGATATCTAAATCTCTTAACTGCTTTACTCAGCCTTTCTGTTATCCAGAATATTGCTTTGCTGGGTAGAAAGCCAGCATAGCTTTAGCAAATTTAATATGGAGATCTGTTGTATACTGACCTTTGGTGATCTCTGAGACTCTGCTCTGTCCTCTTCACCTCACCACTGTGTCATTTGTTTAAAAGGGCACAGAAGTTAGAAAAGGAAATTGAAAGCAACCTCAAAATGCTCTGTTTCACTTATTATTGCATTTGGTGCAAAATAAGTCACTTTGGTACACAGTGGCTTGACAAATACTGTTTGTGAATACCCATGATGCAATGTATGATAACTATGGATGAGAGGATTTGAACTTTAAAAATGTCATGCTTGGTCATTTTGACCTATTATTCACGGTCAATTACACATTCTCTCTGTTGTGGCATAAGTAATATTAGATCAAGAATAATTTTGTCATTTTACAGGGGGTAAAAAAAAGATTTCCTCTGATGTATGAACATACTCATTAGTATAGTCTGCATTTCCCAGAAGGAACATCCTTGTGGTACAGTGGTAGGAAATGTCACAACACTTCAGATTGATGGAAGATACATAAGGAATCTTTCAGCTAAATAAAGGATAATATTTCCCTTCTAGTAAGTGGAGTGTTCTCACCAGTACTGATAATGTCTTTCCATCGATGAAGACAAATTCTTCTCAGTGCCAAAACTCAGGGAAATCTTGAAGTACAGCGTCACTTTTAAACAGTATGCACTGTAACTTTGCAGAAAGAATATCCCTTCCATAATGTGAAAAAATAATTCAAAGAAAAAAGAAATCTAGCATACTGCAACCTCAAGGACTGCAGATACAAAAGAGGTATAAACACTTTGAAACACTATATTAAAAAAGTGTCTGTTCTATAAGGGATTATTTCTTAACTTTCCAAGTATATGGAAAATAAGACCATTTTATATGAATGTAGAATCTTTGATCTAAATACCCCAATTACTGCAAAACTAAATCTTTGGAATAATTGCACATATATGTTTGCCTTATATGGATAATAAATGTACTTAATATATTATTTCCAGAGTGCTGTATTTAGAAAGTCCCCTATATTTTTGAAAACCAAATCCTTGTTTACTTGCAATGAATTATTCAGACACATTCCATTCTCTATGAGACTTAGCTCCTTCTCAAATCTCAAGGTAAAAATGGTGATTGTTACAAGCTCTAATAGTACCTAGGAGACTGAAATCATAAAACAGAAATCAGCATTTTTAGGAGAAGTTTTGGAGCTCTGTGTTTTCTGATACGGCTAAGATATTTCAGATTAATTTTAATTTATATACTTTCAGTGGTGTCCTTCAAAGTATAGCAAAAAATTTAGGTCATCTTTAGGTCAAAATTACACCCAAATCAAAATGAAGGACTGCATTAAAAATGTGATTATTCTTCATAAATTGTAGAAATTATGCTATGCAAGTCTTCTTTCATCTGGTTTTTAATTTTCTTGGAAATTAAACCAATAAAATATCTATGGCGTTTGATGTGTCTGTTGGTCATAGTTGCATTCCTTACCTCTCAGCTCATGAGGTGCTCAGTTGTGCTTGGAGGCAGTGCTGGGCACATGGATGAGTATGTGGCTCAGGACTGAAGGGATGTCTCATCACTGCTGGTTTCACAGGTGAGGTGTTCCCTCCGTCTTTGTAGCCACATGCCAGTCAGGTGCACACTGAGGCCCTGCACTAAATGAACTCATAGTCACTGGTTTCCTTTAAAATATGTACAGTGAGTCCTCTTGAATTAATTTCTGTTATCCAGAGGTGGGAGCTTTCACCAATGGTGAGATGGTGAGAGAAGAGATGGTTTATTTCCCTCTCCTTTGTCTGGAGGGATCCAACACTGTTTTTCCTCTCTGTCTAACCCTCAATTGGTAGGAGAGATTAAACAACAGTTGGTGTGTGTAGGAATCTCAGGGAAGGCTTGTCCCTCCCTTCTCATGAGGTTTACATGGAGATGGTCTATGACTCATAAGGCCAGCAAGAGACAGACATGAGCACAGTGAGGCCATATCCACACCTGACTTCGAGCAATTGTTCATGCATTTTTTGATTCACTGAGTGTGGGAGGGGAAGAAGAGCAGGACTCTGTAACCCAACAGGTAGGTCACTCCCATGGACGTGAAATGTGGGTACATCCCTGTCTCTCCATTATACAGCTGCCATGAGGCAACTGCTTGGGGGAAACATAGGCATAGCCCCCAGGGAGGGGAGGTGATGGCAGAGAGCTCCTTTCCACTGGGCATTTTGAGACAGTGAGTTTGCAGAGGCAGCCTTGTTTCCTTCCTGTGGCCACCAGTGTTTAAGTAAAAGGTGGAACTTCATCAAGAATAGAGAAGAACCTCCCAAGTGTGTTTTGGAATAAGCCATTGGGGAAACAGGAGTTTGAGTCATCAAAAGATGAAATCAAAATGTAACTACATTTCTGACTTCCTGGTAGGTGTGCCAGTGGCAAGGCCAGGGTGAACAGGAAAAAATGTTGGAGAGAAAGAAAAGTGGCATTTCCTATGGTCAGAGTTTAAGAGAAAGTTGTGGTGCACATGCTTTCATCACCCAGTTTGTAATTTTTTTTTTCCAGAAAATAAAGGACATAGGTATCCTCAGGCCCATAAATCACATTCTGAGAACTCAGAGTAAGTCATTGACAGAGAGATGCCTCTTAAGCAAGGCACCATTTAGCAGGCTTCTCTTCTCTTCATGCCAACCAGTTTGCTTTGCTGGTCACTTGGTGAGGTGTGGGTTGTGGGAAGGAAAATAAGCAGTTTTCCTGCGTGAGAAATGCAGGACTCAGGACTATGGACAGGGAGAGATGTTAGGCAAGTTTGAGATCGGGTATCTTTGAGCATCACTGCCATGAGCAGGGTACATCAGAAACCTCCCTAATAATCCCACAAATATATGTTACAGAAAACGTTAGTAATTTTTGTGCTGGTGCTATGAAGTCTTCCTGTAAGGGTGATACACAAGAATTGTGCTGTTGGGGAACAGATCATTGCAAAGGCAGGATGGGGAAAGGGGATAAACAACAACAAAAAAGCATTTGCCACTCAGAATTGCTGAGGGGTTTCTTATATACCCACCAAGATAAAACGTGAGAAATCAGGGGATTTGATTTAGAACAGCAGTTTCATGGCAAATGTGAAAGGACACTGATAGCAAATGTAAAGCCATTGTGTGGCTCATATATAGCCTAAAAATAGGTACATTTCTGTGTTAAAATAAGTCCCTTCTGTGAGACAATCTATTCCAAACTTGCAACCAAAACTTGTCAACACACTTTAAATCTGTAACTCAACATCATCTTCTTCTATATAACCAGTATATTCCATATTTGAGCCGCTCTCATGCTTTTTGCTGGCTTTCAGAGGTAAGTGTCCCATCTGGATTAAAGCACTCTAGCCAGGATTGTTAATGCAGAGACAATTCCTCAGTCCAGAAGCGAAATCAGCTTTGGTTTCTGAAAGGGCTGTTTTCCATGAGGCTGTTTTAAAAGCCAGCAGTGATCTAATATCAAGTCTGTTGTTTCCTGGTACTTATGATAGATGAATCGGATAAAGCTGTTGAAAAGTTTGTGAGTTATTATTTCCAGAAGCTACAGAAAACTAGTAGACTAGAAGGCCCTGTACTGCTGAACTTATTCTACAAATGGAGAAGAGCCTCTGCAGTATCCATCATTCATGGATGTAACTCCTGTGAGTCATGTATTAAATATTTATCATTTCACTGGTTTAGCCAAATGCTTTCAATTATTTCTTATCCTTGGAGCCTTTGCATTTTTTGTCCAAGTTTCTCCCAGCAAACCCTTTAATACCGAAATGAAATTAAACTTGGGTCAAATTTTTACTTTTATTCTGCTTTAAGGAATAAGAGGAAACAGTCTCAAGTTATGCGGCAGGAGGTTTATGTTGGATATCAGGAAAAATTTCTTCATGAAAAGGGTTGTCAAGGATTGGAATAGGCTGTCCAGGGAAGTGGCTGAGTCACCATCCCTGGAGGTATTTAGAAGACATGCAGATGCTCTTCTGAGGGACATCATTTAATGGTGGACTTGGCTGTGCTGGGTTAACAGTTGAACTCGATGATCTTAAAGGTGTTTCCAGACTAATGAATGGCTATACAATTGAATAATGTAAGTTTTCTGTGTTTGACTTGCTATCCAAAGCTCAATGTAGTGATTTAATACTCTTGAAAAGAAAAGGTTCTTGTCTCAGTTGTTTCACCTGTCAGCCAGATCTTCAAAAAAAGCTACAGTGTACCCCAGAAATGTCTGGTCAGTCAGAAAAGAATATGGAAAGAGAGAGTGAGAGAGAGCACAGTGGCCCAGGGACACTGTTGGAATGCTGCCACTGCTGCCCTGTTTTCTTGGGTTGAAAAATGTAACCAAAAATGTGTGTTCTCTTTTCATCTGTTGAAACCGGTTGGGAGATATTGTTCTTTATCTCTTGTAACTCTAGGAGGGGAAGAGGGTGGATGCCTTCTGTTAATGGGACAACTGATAACACCAGATAAGGCAGAGCCTCCGTATCTCTTCCTCCACCCATCCTCCTCCGGGGGACATCACCTGTGAATGGGCCATTGAAGGCCTCTCACAGGACTGATAACATCACCTCATTCCATTGTGAGATGCTCCACCCAGTGGGAGGAGCCAAAGCCTTTCCACCGGCATAAAACCAGCAATCCCAAACACCAAGGCAGCCTGTTTCCACTGGATTCCCAGAGGATGACTGGACCCTTTCTTGAGGATCATCCCTACTCCAATGGAGCCACATGTGTCGCCGCAGGAGGACTTATTTTGGGCTGCTTCCAACACCCTGACCAACAGGGTGTCAGGTTTGCATTCTGACTCTGTCAGTGGTCCTTTGTACTATTGCATTTATCTTATCTTATTTTTACCTTTTTTGTTGTTTGTTTCTTCTCTCTCTATTAAAGTGTATTTCTGACTTGGAGTCTCACTGGTTTTGCTTTCAAACCAGTACACCTGTGCAGTAGCACAGGAGTTGTATATGTGGCCAGAGACTTTTAGAACAATTAGAAGCCAACACTCATTGCTTATTTAGCTTACCAGCCTCGGAGAACTTTTCATTAACTAATTGTGCATGTTTTTTTCTGAGGGAAGGACTTTGTCAAATTCTTATACTATTTAATGTCTCCTACTGGCATCATGGAGTCACTTGGTATTCATTCAGTCTCCCTTGCCTTTCCCCCGGCATGACATGGTAATTTGGTAATTTTCACGTGCAAAGTGAAAACAAAGTTGAGGAAGAGAAAATCTGAGGTTTCATTGAGTGGGTAATCTGAAACAATTGGTTAAATCAATCAAGCAAGACTGAGAGCTGTGTGGAGCAGGTTCCTGCATGATGCACTGGATAAAACGTAAGTGGATTCCTACCAACCCTTTTTGTTAAGTGCAAAGACAATACAACCCATCAATCATGTATTTAAGGAGCTACATGTGATATAAATGAGATTGTCAGGTATTGCAATTAGCATATTTACCTGCACATATATTAAGTCAATAATCTGCTTCAAATAAGAATGTTTGGATTGGGAAAGTCATTATAACCTGTGTTGTATTTCTTCTGATTGCACCTATGACCCCCAAAATATTAATGGGCAAAATATTTGTTTAAATTATAATTTCCATCTAGTAAGAGGAGTTGAAATTTGAAAACACCTGAACAAGACACAGCTTTCTGAATAAAGAAACTACAAGTTAGCTGAATGGTGATATTACACAACCAGCCATTTGGAAAAATGGCCATTACACTTGTCAAGGAGAATAAAATTGGGAGTGATTCAGCACTTAGGAGGAGAAGCACAATCAGGCATCCCGTTATGGCTAGAAAGGAATGCTTGCTGGAAGAGAAATCCTGTAACATACACATCTCTCTCAGAAACTGCCCATTTTAGGACACTTACTTTAAGTAGATGTTCTTATTTTTCTGAAGTCTCTGGTGATAAGCTTTATGCCAGAAGTAGCAGCTAGAGATTGAGAGGCAAAGTGGTATCAGATGGAAAGTACCAGAAAACAGAAAAATAATGGGGTTTTTTAAATAATAAAAATGGCATACTTTGAATTTCTACAGCTTTCTCAGTAGGAAAAAAAAAATACTATGAAAATAAGTATAAAAGTGAATAATGAAACTAAATAAAACCATCAGCCTTCTAGAATGCACTCATATAAATAAAAGCAATTTTTTGGGTTTTGAACATCCAAACTACAGTTCATCTTACCAGTTCCTGTTATTAAAGTCTCCTAACTATCAGGTCATGGACAGAAGTCCCTGAGTTAGTGATGTTATTAGCTTATTCTTGACAAAGATACTCATGCTGGATGTGGGCACAAAACTAAAGTTGCTAATCTATGCAGTTATATGCTTAAAATCATATGTGAAGGCCTCATGAAGAGACACAGTCTTTCTCAGAAAGGAGGAACTTCTGACCTGAATACTGTGATGAAAAGCTGAAAAGCTTTCTGGCTATAGCAAGACTTACTGCTTTGGAAACATCATGATGTTTGACCTCTTGATGCTGGCATTATTGTGACATACACTCAGCCCTTCTTAACCTGGATTTTCCTTGGAAGAAGTAACTGCAGCTGGCAGGAACATGATGTCTGCACATGAATGGCAGAGGAGATGAAGCCTCTTAAGAGCCTGTAAGTAGAACAAGACCCTTGGTGCCCTTACGGCAGTAGGAGCCGTGAGCCCAGTAATCCATCTGGAAATGCAGCTACAGAATCATGAATGGACTTGAGAATGGGGAAATAGTGCCTTAAAAGTGAACTCTCTCCTCCATCTTTCAGCTGTTTCTCATTACTTTCTAAAAGTAAAGCTGGATGAAAACACCATGAGATTAGAAAGCTGTGTATTTCAGAGTGAATCCCCTTTCACTATAAGCTACTTGTTTTCTCATTTAATGAACCAAAATATCGCCATGTAATAGCCACTTAATAAATTTTTAAGAATTTGTATGATGGTCTTTACATGATTCATTAACATGAAATCTTGTTTTGAGTGCTGCTAGCATTCATTAATTTCTAGTTAGCCTCTTGGTAATGGAGCTGTCAATGTCAGGGTAACTGTGTTTGAAGGGACTTCTGAAGGTCCTCTAGTTCAAAACACTGCTTCAAGCTTTAGGGCTAGATCAGGTCTCTCAGGGTTGTATCCAACGGAGTTTTGAGTCTCACCAACAATATTTCTGGGCAACCTCTTCCTTTGCTCTTCCACCCTCTGATGAAGAAATGTTTCTTTAGACCGAAATTCAACTTCGGGCTGTTGCTTCTTGTCCTTTTACTGTGCATCTTTCTGAAGACTGCTGTCTACCTCTGGTCCATAGGTAATTGTACCCCTGCCCTTTGCTTCCTCTTCTCTAGTCTGAAGAAACCCACTCCCTCAGCATCACCTCATACATCGTGTGCTGCAATCCTCAGACCTTCCTCTCCAGTGAGAAGTATCATGCGTGACTTCAAATATCCTTTGCTGGATGCTGGAGGATTTAAACCAGGGAACTCAAAAAATTGCTGCCTGACTTATAGGGCTGGATAGCATTCTCTCATCTGTTCTTTTGGTGAATGAGTGAGAAGGGCCGCATATTTCATGCAGGCATCATTTCCCTGGCAAGCTGGTCAAAAAAATTACATTATCAGTTTAGAGACTTGGCTGTGATATGTCCATTTTTGCTCCTCAGAGAGTGCCTCTGAATTTAGTTTTAAATGAAATGTTACACTGAGTTCAGAGTGTAAGTCTACTACCATTGACTAACTAGTTGATCCTCCTCTTGACTTAATCAAGAAAAATTAAAAGTTTATTTTCAAGGATTGGGAGAGAGGGAGTGTTCAGCACATTCTTTGTAAGACTGGAATGTGGTTGAAATCCTTGTCTGAATGAAGTCAGAAGCAGAACTCCTCTTTGCTGAGGAATGTGAGTAAACTCACATTTCCTCTCTAAGTTGGTGGTAATCATATTTTCTTCCCTCAATATGTTGTAAATGGATCTCCACAACAGTCAGAAAGTTGCTGTGCAACTGAGGCAGTTCCATTTCTGCATGCCCAGTTTTGGACACTTAGCAAATTTGATTTTCTAGAAGTATGAGCTGAATACTCAATAAAAATTGGGTTGATTGAGCAGTGCAACAATCCAATATCCATGCAACCAGAGTACATCTGAAACTTTAGACAAAGATGTACCACTTCCTAATTTACTAAATGAACCACATCTGAAAGCAGTTAATCAGCTATTTTACTGCCAGCAGGCAAGAGGAAGTTTACAGCTGTTCTTGACTGTATCTTTGTGCTTGTCTCTCTAGAATGTACAGTGTAAAAATTTTGAATCAGGCAGAATAAGTTAATGAGATTTTCAGGCAATCGCAGGAATGAAATACGGAACTGAACTGCTGAGCAGCCTCATTTTTCTTTCCCTGGCACCTGGCATGCTTATTTGTCCGTGCAATACATGGATAAAAACTATAATCACATGGGAGCAGAGAGCCCTCCCTCAAGTATCATTCTGAAACACCCATGCTTAGGTGATGAATAACCTACATGAATTCCAAGGTGATGTTGAACCAGGATCAGTAGGATGTTTGTATTGTAAAGAAGTTGAGGAGGTGTTAGAACCAAAATTCTTAGTCTGCTGAGGTAGCAAAGCTCAAAATAATTCCCCATTTTTTTTATTTTTTAATTTTTTTTCTGTTGTATTAGGCTAATATTGCAAGCATAGCAGCTGAGATCTGTGAATTTGAAAATCCTTGCATCCAAGTCTTTTATTACCAGGCAGAGGCTGTTAGTAAGTCAGTCAACATTTCTTGCTTTTATGGGCTCTTCTTCCCTTTGATGGGATATCCTCATAAGCATGTTATCTAGCTGAACTACAGAGGAGTTGCACAAAGCTGGGCTTCTTCCAGATCACTTGGAAGATTCCCTAGAATTCAATATTTGCAATTGATGTGCAATTGATCTCAAGGATGAGAGGTGTATTAGAGAAGAGCAGCAACATGGATGGAGAAGAGTCCTTGAGAGGTTATAAAATATTTCCCTCATCCCTGGGCCAGCACTAAATATAGCAGTGCATCACCTGGCAGGTGACAAAGGGATCAAAAAGGATCCCCCTAACTCCAGCACTCTTTATCCCCCAGCCTGTTGCAGCAGAGAGCAGTGGTGAACGGAGTGCCCAGATGGAGCTGAGACAGATCTCCTGGGCTGAGCAGGGATAGAGAGGGGTTCTGGGAGACTACTCAGGACAATTGTGGCATATCAGTGTCCTCAAGGCCTGAACCTAGGGACAAATGCTCTTGAAAACACACAGCTCTCTCTATGTGACAATCAGGATCATTCTCCATTTGGCACAGAAAGCAGCAGTAACTATTTTGATTAAAGACCAAAGCAGTCAGTCTGCTTCTACACAAGCCTGAACACCTCAGTCAGTCAGTTCCTGCTTTTCTCCCTGGGTTTTACTTTCTGCCAGGTAACTGATGTGGGCCAAAGATCAAGCTAACAGCTGAGGTTGGAGACTCTGGTTGTCCCTGGGCTGATGCAGTCTGACAGTGCACACAGCCTATTATGGACACTGTCTTCACAGGCTTATGTTCATGTAACCTAATGTGCAAAGGGCAGCTCTTGATGAAAGGGTTTTGCCAGTCTGCTTAACTTGGTCTTATAATCACCACCATGACACCAGAGATCTGGCAGACTTCTGTTACCATGCTCCCCGTCCTTGTAATTTCTCAGATGAAGCCTGTGTGTTACTCATCCTTTATCAGCAGAGCTTTAGCTATTTTTAAATTTCCAAAGTGGAATATAGAAAGGAAAATTCTTATCAGACAGATATTTACCTTGCTCTTGCAAGGGCTAATGTCACCTGAAAGGCATCAATTACCAGTGTTTCTGTTGCTTTCATCATAAAAGTCAGTAAAGCAGGAAATAGTATGAAACCTGAGAGAAAGATAAATGAGTCTCATTAAGAGGAGTGAGGTGTGATTAAACAATGGGGTACAGCAGGGTGGGTGAATTATGAGGCCAGCACTGATTTGGGGACGACTCATCTAATTGTTATCAATTTCCCAGCCCAGAGGAGTGGTAATTCAGAAGTTAAACATAGGTACTGAGGTATGTCATTGTAAGGCTAAAAATTGGGTTTGGAGGATTAACCCTACTGATCCCTAAAGTGAACTCAGAAGAATCCTTGAACTGATGAGCTCATAATTAGCCTGAGGGATGGCAGCTCACGATCAGTTGCGTCCGCCCTGGTGTGAGTTGGCAGCATCTCACTGACTTCCATCGACGTGACTCGTCTGATATCAGGGTGACTGTGAAAAGGCAAACGCACAGTGAACACTTTTCTATTTTTACTTCCTGTAAACTGCAGAACTCCTTTTGATTTCAAGAGAAGCAGGACAGGGCTATTTGCTTAATTATATGAAGTCCTCCCAAATGTAATGGAAATCCATGAGAAGCTCCGTTTATTGTTTTTGCTAGGCCTGAAGCTAGAAGGACATATTACTTTCCATCCAGTGAAATGAGAGTGGTACTCATTCTTCTCATAATCTCTGAAGCATCTGCACTCGAGGTGGAAGCTAAGGTCTGAAATGGATGCAATTTAACAAAGAATGTCACTGACCTTGTGCCCAGTGCTGTATCCAGACAAATAATTGCACCACCGCTGGTGCTTACGTAACACACTCTTATGCAAGAGAAAGTAGCTGGGAGTCACTTTGTGTGTTTGGCCAGGATGAGTGGCACAGCAGCCTCAACTGGATTGCACACAGCCAGGGCAGCTTCCTTGCCCCTCAGGAGCAGGAGACCTGATTTTCCTTGGCCTTGCTGCCTGGATGCATTCATGCCTGCCTACCATAGTCACCTTCCTTGTGCTCCAATCCACACAGAGGGTTGGAAATCCTGTCAACTTTACCAAGCAAGTCATACTTGGCTGCCCTGGGGCTCCCACCAAAAGGCATCTCCTACCCAGGGACTACAATGTACCTCTGAGATTTTAGCTGGACACAGCTGTACCGTCCTACCCCTGCCTTATCACCTGCATTCTTCAGGAAGCTCCAGCAGCTTGTGGCCTGGATCCTTTTCTGTCTCTGTGATCTTCTTCATGGTCTAAAGACTGTCTTTCTGTGGTGAGCAGAGAATGATGTCCAGAATTAATATTTCAGTCCCTCGAGGCATTTCCCTTGCCTATCCTCCAGTCTCTAACTCAGAAAAAAAAAAAAACCAACCAGGGCACGAATTCACTCCTTTGCCATCCCTTCTAATTATTACACAGAAAGCAGTAGGAAGGAAATCTCTACATGGAGTAGTTGTGGGAGCAAGATGGAACAGGGATCTTTTTACTGGGTGCAAAAGGAGGGAGAAGTTGGATGGCAAAAAGGACAAGTTGAAGGCAGGTCTCTCTATCACCTTTTTCCAGTCTCTTCGGTACCTGGTGAGTTATGATCAATACTAAAATGTGTCACTTGCTCTTGTTGGTCTGCTCATGCTCACACTCAAATAAATAACTGCAAGAACAGATTCAGTAGGATAAGTGGATTTCTGTACAGTTCCTCTAGATGGCAAGCTTTATCTGTTCTATTTATCTTATCTGTTCAAAAGTGAGTATATTCAGACTCAGCCACACTGCAAAAAACTTTTTACGCTACTTGGACCATTCTGTCAGTTCTGGAATATCAGCTCCTAGGGTCCTAAACAAGTTTCTGTAGGAAAACAAAATTGAGAATGATACACCAAGTTCTTGAGAAATGTTTACTTGTGGAATACGATTTGTATAGGAGAACGATTAAATATTTTTGAAAGATGGCTTATTTTGCAAACATTGTTAATTTGCTTAGTGGTGAAGATGTGGATCAGTTTACTCCCAGAGGCATTTTGCTGTGCTGAATGTGAGGGAGGTCTCTCTCTCTGCCCCAACTTTTCTAGGCATTAACACAGATCATTACTTTCACTGCTGCTAAGTCACTGAGGAATGAGTGTAAGAAACCAGAAATAGAATGAGAAAATCAATAAAATTACCCTGAGAGCTGATCCCAATCTAGGGCCTGTGTAATTAGGAATTATACTAGCGGACTTCCTGTCATAAAATTCCTGTAAGATGGTCTTGTGTGCATCCAATATTTCAAAACTAGAGAAAAAATTTACTAAAGAACAGCTATTTTGCATTCTAAGTTGTCTTTTGATCAGCTATAAATTAAGTGGCGTGATGGTGTTGGGACATAGAATTATATTACAGCTTTCATGGTATTAGAGGATTTACTGGGAAGCAAGATGACAAAGAATCAAGCCCACATCTCTCTGGAAATCAGCATACAGGCCCAGCCCTTGCACTTGACACCACAGAAAGAGCTTCCAAAAACATTCTTGGTATTTATGAAAACCCCAGTTGAGTGGTATATCATTGGATCTTTATATGACATTTGTTGTTCTGCATTTTCTGTGGACAAATGAGGCAATGTCCATAGAGGCCAATTCCTCCTCTAGGGAGGAATCCTTTCATGTATTTTGCAAGTGATACTATACATGACATTTTGCTCAGGTGTGATAAGTGGAATATTTAATCAGTTTTCTTGGACGATTTTGCAATGGCCCTAATGATCTATCTGAATTTTAATTTCAATTTAAGTTTGTCCTGTCTTTGTTTCAGCACATTACTTATTATTATATCTCTCAGTCTCCATTTTCTTGCCTTTCATTTCTTCAGTCATACATCCTGTTATGCCTCTGACTAGAGTATAAGGGTCTCAGACTATGGATTTTTATTTGTTTTATAAAACTTTTGTTCACTCTTTAAGTGCTATACAAGTATATAATGATCTGGCCATAGTGCTTGCTCAGCCTTAGATGATTTGTCTCCCTTTTTCACCTCCACCCTTCAAATAATCTTGTCACAGAAATTGCCTGTAGCTTACCCAAGCTCTCGTAATTTTCTTCATGTCAGTTTTCCAAGCTTGGCCAAGCCAGTCTTCCCAGCCCAGAAAATATTGCTGGCACCACTTGACCTCCCTCTTGTCAGGGGTTGACAGAAATCAGAAAGAAAGCTTTGCTTTCTAGAAGAGGGGTACCTAGACCTCTGTGCAGTTTTGCTGCTCACATCTCAGCTGAGTCACCTGGAGAGAGTTACTCATCTCCCCTCCCTGAGGAGAGAAGCCTCTTTAGTTGCTGCCCTCTGCTGCCACATTGCATGGCACGCTCCTGTCCCTGCCAACACGTCTCCTTGCCTCCAGCTCCCTGCCTTTCCCTTCCCTGGGGACAATGCCTGCCCTAGATAATGGTTTGTGCCTGGCTCTTACGTAACTGTTCAGGGCACCAGGAGACCTGTTTTCTCCATTTCCTCTGCTTAGGGTGACCACACACCTCGGAGTACTTTGTGATCACACATCAACTGTCCTCCAAAATAGCAGGGGAAGTGGATTAATGTAATTCTTTCATCTTTTTTTGAATCAGAGTTTTGACTGATAATGAACAGGAGAATGTGCCATGTCCTTACATGCCAGTGCATAAAATGCATGGCAATATAATCTTGTCCACTACTACCCATAAACATGATTGAATTCTTGTATTGTCCACAATTATTTCCGCCTGTATTGACAAGAAAGCTCTGACAACTTAATCTGTCCTGATCTGAGCCAACACCCTTTCTTTTCTCTTGATTTTACCCCTAATTTACTGCTGAAGGTGATGCCTTAAGTTTTAGCTTTCCTGTTTTCAGATTCTGTGCTGCCTAGGGGTGTAGGTCTCAGCCTCATATTAAGTGTCAGTAAACTTTCTTCACAGAGGAGGTAGACAAAACAAATCCTTTTCCTGCTAAAGATCAAGGACAACTTTCAAGCCCAAAAGCATAAACAACTGTGGACTGAGGGGAGGAACAAGAAGGATGAGACCTCACAACCTGAAGCTGTAACTGCACAATTAAACCCCAATATGCAAACGGACCAAAACTTATAAAAGTGTGAGACCTCATGACCGGTTGTCCATTTTGTGACCATTTAAAGTCTACCTTGGGTGTAGCCCTGGTCAGGCTCTCGTGCTGCCCAAGGTGTATCCTAAAGGCCTTTCAATAAACATCTACTTTATTCTCTAGCTCTGTCCAGTCTCTGTTTCAGGTCAGCCTTCCCAGGGCATCAAAGGAGAGGAAAAAAAGGCTAACTGGCTCTGCTTAGAAGCAAGGACCCAGCAAGCACGACCCAGTGCACATGAGGCCCTAAGGAACCTTTTTCTTCCTCCCTGAGGCAACAGCGCAGCGCAGCCTTCCAGAAGGTCCACAGATAATCAGCCTTCCCTTTCCCTAATGCATCTGATTCCATGGCCTTTGCATATATTTAGCATATCCCTTTGAACTGACTGGGGTGGTGGGAATCCCTGCCCTCTGGCTCTCAGCAGCTCAGCTGACTGACAAACGAGGCGCTAACCCCTTCTCCCGAGTGAGAGGAGAAGTGCTCTGGGATGAAGTTCCCCCAGGTGCTGCAATGTGCTCTTGCACAACATGGCCCTGGTCTTACCTCATGGCAGGGAGGAGTAACCAGCACCTCAGCTGCTGGCTTCCCACTGCAGGCATTCCTTTCACCCCACTCAAAAGACGCCCCTGGCTGACAGGTAGGTGCATGTAGACCTTCTCGTTCCAGGTCACAGTGTCCCAAAGCATCCAGATAAACACTGGAAAATCTTTATCAGATAAGTGTGTGTAACTGCTGAGAAAAATGGTGATGTTACAGACGCTTATGTAGAAGAAGCTGTGAAGGAAACAGTGTCTTCTGTCAATGTGTCATCTAGGGAATGTGAGGAGAGGTTATATGTCCTTATGTATTTGTGTGTGAAATATGATGTGGTTACTGTGTATTGCAGCAGAGCTTTACTCAAGCTTAAGGTCTCCTCTTCCTTCCTGATTTTTAATACTGATGCTTCGAATACATGTGTAATCATCCATGCCCTGACTTTCTAGGCACTTTTATTTCCTCTCCACGCTATTCGGAAATGGGTCTGTGGGTGGTGCTTGAATATTTATGTCTTGTATTGTATTTTTACAGCACCTTCAATTAAGAATCAATTGAAATACCTCGAGGAAATTATTTTTGGCCTGGTTATCTAGTTGCAGAGGAGTAGGTCATACAAATTAAACACACCTCTAAATCCTTCACTTCAGGCTGTGCCCTGGGGCTGGAGCAGACCCAGAGAACAGGCTCTCTCACACTGGTCTCAGTGCATGGAGGCTGTATTATCCTTTTGTGAGTGCAGAAGCACTCACATAGGTAAGTTGTTCAGCCTGATAGGAAGAGGGAGGAACAAATTAGAAGGGCAAGTTGCAATCTCCTTCTTCCACCTACAGTGAGCAATGAGTCTGTTACAGTTTGGACTCTTGTTTTCATCTCCTTTGCATTGCTGTAACTAAGAAACAGTTTAGGCACAGCATGAGTTAAATCTCATGTTCTGCTATTAAATGTGCAGTAGGGTGAAGATTTGCAGTACTTTGAGTACTTTGAGTTGGGCTCATCACCAACTTTTTTGATGATATATATTTTAATAACATTCTATAACTGCATGTGTATAGCTATCTTATGAGACTCCTCACAAATCAGAAATGTCTCATAATACTGATGAAATGGAATTTTGGAATAGAGAGTTTCTTTACCTATCTCAATAACAAATGTGATGGACATCTAACCCTATCCTGCAGTATATATGGATACCTGTGGATCATACTTCTAAATATGTGATGAAGACAAGCTAAAAAATTTTGTGCCTTTGGAAAAGTCATGCTTTGCAAGTCCAGCCTATACATAATCTTAAACTGTGTTCATACTGATAGCAAATGCTGAGTGTACTTCATTACCAGGAGGGCGAGACTGGCTGCCAGCCGGATGGCATTTGCAAATGATCCATCCCTAATCTGCTCTTCCAGAGCACGACCTACATCTTGTTGCTATCTTTCCTCTTTTTCTTTGAGTGATTAACTCTCGGTTCATGAGACTGTTCCAAGCAGGACCTATCCTTCAGGGTGCCTAGTAAGTATCAAGTGCTTTTGTCTGCTTCTTCTCAGCTTCTAGCTCTCCAGAACAGAAGCATCTCAGATCTCATTAGAAACATCATAAATTTTAAGCAAAGGCCCAGAGACCCAGCAGAATACAGTGATGGAAATCCATCAGTAATGCACAGTCAGGTATATTCCTGTTCACAGGGATAGGTGGGCATTATGGACAGGAGCTGGCACCTAAAGGCCAGTCCAACATTCAGAGGCAAGCTGGGGCTGCCAGGTATCACCAGAGCTGTGAAGGGAGGGAGAAAGCCCCATGTAAGTCTAGCCAGTGTTCATAACCCAGCCTGCACTTCCTCTGTCAGAAGATTTTCTAATGTAAACAGTGCTTTTTGGGTTTCAAGGAAGCCCTGGGGAAAATGGCTGGCTGTACAAAGGACTTCTGTTGTTGCTTGACCAGTTGGCTCACTCAGCATCTTACACCTCCCCGCTGCCCTTTGGCCAGAGTCATGTTATTATGAGTATATAATTGTGTATGTAGTTCCTCTGTTAGGGCTACAATTTAAAATAATGAAGGAATCTAATTTAGATCAGTGTGTTCCCCATATGAGCTCAACACAAAGCTATAATAAGCCAATTTATAAATGACACATATTTCCCCTAAATTCAGACAGAATGAAAAATATAAATATGAGAAGGACTGACTGCTAATGTGTTCATGAAAGCTCATTCCAGAAACAGAGCTGAGCTGATCAGAAAGCATTTGTGTACAAGCAATTTGAAAGTTTCTTTATAGTTTTCACAGGAAAATTAGACCAGTTCATGAATAACTGAGTCATAGGGCATTGTGATTTGCTGCTCTTTAGCAAGAGTTAAAGTAACATGTGCTTTGCTCACGGTGTTGGCAAACTGATTTTATTTGTTTGCAATTTGATTTTTGCAAACAAGTCAATCCAAGGGTTAAGAGAAAGCTCTTAGACACGGGCAGAATTCCAAAGCAATCTGAGAGTTCATTCACTAATTGAAGTTAGTGTCAGGAAGCATGTCTTAATATGACCTTTGGGAAGTTCTTTAATTTTTTGCTAATATATCAACCTTTTCCTTTTTCTCCAGTATAAACAGCAACTTTAAACATATATATATGCACATGTATAATTCTTTTTTATCTCCATGCCCCAGCAAAGGCAGGAAAAGGAGCTGCTGGAACTGAACAGGGAGAAAAGGAAACTGGCCATTCCTGGAGAAGATGCCTCTCTCTCCCTAAAAAGCATGACACAGAAGGGTGGCTACCCACAGATTAAGAAACTGTTGAAAACCTTGGAATTACTCAAATGAGGTTATTGCCTTTGGGTTTTCCAAATGGCCACAGCAGGTCAGCCCCAGAACTTCCACCCCTGCTGCCCAGGAGGCTGAGTCAGGCCCTCTGTGGCCTCACATCATCCCACTGCCTCTCATGTGTGGTTGCTCATGGTATCAAGCCTCAGCTGCTGCTCATGGTATGATGACAAAAAACATTCTCTGGTTTCTCTTGGGTTGCCTTTGCCAGAGCCATTCCAGCTGAGCACCATTGCCCTAATCCTGAGCATCTCTCCCCCCATAGTGCTTGCTTCCTTGAAGCTGAAATCTTCCCAGCTGAAATCACAGGAGGGTTTTGTTCTACTGCAGATGTTAACCTTCCTGCTGGGTGGCACGAGGGAGAAGCTGCAGAGAAAGTGAGATCAGACAATGCCCCATAAAACCAAAATGCCTGCAAATGGCTGTAACTGGGATCACATGCAAAGCCCATTCCTGACCTTAGATGCTCTCCCAGAATGTCCAAAATCTGTTATGTAAGCCCAAAGTTGACTGTGCACACTGTTATGTGACTATTCTAAAAAACACATTGTAGCATCCACTTATTCCAGTAACAGGATTTAAAAAAGCAATATAATTTTCACCACAATAAGAGTGGTGCAACCAAAATAAATTAGAAACTATAAATCTTTCCACTGCCTTGGCAGAGCAGGTGAGCTCCATGCTCACCACAATTCACACACCTTCACTTTAATGTTTTAATGCTGTATCTTTCAGGTTGAAAATAGAAACAACTGTAATTTTTTACCTTGGGAGGAGTCCAGATGTTATGGGCAATGGCAGAGCATTAGGTGAGGAAAAGAAGGGAATATTTGCTATTCTACCTGCTCAGAAGTGTTCTTCCCTGGAAGGGGCAGACCTTGCACCACTAGAAAGAAATCTGTTTTCTTTTGACACTTTACAAATGCACAAAACTTCATGAATGCAGAGCACTGTAGAAATTTTGCAGGAGAACAAATTAGCAGGAGCAAAGATGAGCTTCCTTGGGCATTTATCACAAATCTGGATGAACAATTTAATTTTATGCCTCCTTTTCCTGGGAAATAATAGCTCCAAGGAGGGAGGGGTTGCAATGTGACAGCAGCTTCTGAAAGGAATTGGAGTATATGGTTTTGTTCTGAGACATGTGCTTGGCCATATCTGATATAGTTGTGCCCATTCAGAAACAGTTTAAGCAAAGAGCTGCCTTAAAAATGAAATCTAGTCCTATAAGAAACTCTAGTATTTTAAATTCATGAAAGTTTTTTTTTCATGGATTTAGATGATAAATTGGTTTTGCTCATTAATTGGTTGGTTGTTTTGTTGCTTTGTTTTGTTTTGAGGTAATATATTCTCATTTGGAAAAAGAATAATAATTTTAAAATATATTTTTGATAAAGTTGAAATACTCTAGTTCTTAGCTTAATGAATAGAAAATCTAAAATCCTATTAGCAATTGGAACCGAGTCAATCAAAAAGCACCCAACCTCCATACCCCAGTCAGTTCCACAGAACTGAATTATTTTAATTATCCTGCCAACCCTTCCCTCCATTAATATGGTCTGTTCCCCCCAAGACCTTTGGTCTTAAAGACATACACTGTCAGAGGTTACGTGATTTGATCACCAAAGAACTCACCGATATTTTACTGCAGTAGCAACTCTGAGCACTCTGAGGCCGTGTCTACATTAGCAATCAGCACAGAGCAAGAGGATGGGCTGTACAGAACATGCCCAAAATCCCTGTCACAGGGATTGTTCTACTCCAAGGAGTGAACGCTTTTTTTGTGGTTGGAGTTTGATCCAACTGGTGCTCTCCTAGGCCAAAGCTAAGTACAGGAACTGAGAGAGTCACCTCAGCACGCCCTCCTCACCTAAAATGCTAATGAAGATGTATCATGAATATGGAGCTGATTCACATCAAGAAGTCCCATCTGCTCACATCATTAGCTGTTGAAAGACATTATATGCTGGGGTACCACTGCTTGATGAAATAAGGTATCCAAAAAAATCCTGCAGAAGGATTGGGATTTTTGGTTAGTGGATCTTTGCTCAGGGTATCAGCTGTATTATCTATTATTTTCATATCTGGCTTTGTATCACTCTAAATATAGGTAATGGAACAAATATTACTTTGATATAAATCACGAAACAGAATATCTGGCCTTAAAAGCAGAAATGCACAACACACGGCGGTAGCTCACTCTTCTTTCCAAGCCTTTGCTGCACAGCATTTGGACTCCAGTGATCACTGATATTGATATCTAACAGCAAACACAGAAAAAGATTCCTTTTTCTCAAGGCATAAAATACATGCTAAATAAGAATAGGATCAGTTTCCTCTTAATTAGCTTATCTCCTTTATTTGCTCAATTACCAGTGGACCATAATTTTACTTCTGTTTTTCACACTCACTGAATTACAAGCTGTACCTGGTCCTAAGGGGCAGATCAAAAAAGATCAGATTGCAAACCAAAAATTATTTAAGAAATAAAATAATTACAAGACAATAAACCCTCAACTAATAAAAAAGCCACAAGTAACAGAAAATCGACACTGTCAGTGTAAGAACAAGGCACTGAGAGTTATTAAAGAAAGAGAAATGAAACACTTCCATCAGCTCACTGACAAGCTTGTGTTATCAGCTATTTTGGTTTGAATTTATGGCTTAAAAGTTGTACAGTTCAAATAGAGTAACACATTGTGAGAAAGCACCTTAAGACAGTGCATTTCAAACTCTTCAGTGTTACATTTGTGTTTCTTTTGAGGCACTTTCTTTATAGGCAGAGAGGCACCCTTGTGTGGATAATAAACAAGTTTGATCTGTTTTCCAGGTAATGTTAACATCTTCTGCCATAAGAGCATTCTGTGAGCTCCTAATATTTAGTGTTTACACAGTTTTTTAGGAAATGGTTGTAAGACCCACTAGATAATGCCTTCACTCTCCGTGCTGGATGTGGGTCTACATAAAGAACAGCAAGATTTTTAATCATGGCATCCGTGTAGATTCATAAGATCGGGGCAATTAACAGAAATACTGAGAGGTATATGCTGTCTTTTTATCACATACCTCCTTTTAAAAGCTACAAAGGGATGATATATTTTTGGTAAGCTGAAGCATAATATTAGAAGTGTGTATATACCTCAAATATGTAGTGTAAAATATAGAGCTTTAACTTTTCTTATTTCCTTCAGGTGTTACCATAAAACCAGCATGATAATTTCAAGAAACTGAACAGAAATTATTTTGTTAATGAAGTTAAATTGAATAGCTACATAAACAAGTATTTCACATTTTGGAAGTTAATGTCAGATCAAGCATTAAAATATTCTGTTTTAAACACTGATATTTACTTTGCCTAACAAGCTCATTTGCTGTACAACACATTTAACTTTTACATCTAAGCTACCTGAATAAAGAAAATAAAGTTAGGCCTAGACTGTGGTTTTGGGTTTTTTTTTTATTTGTATCTTTCATTGAATGTCCTGATCCCCAGCAAAGCACAGACACCAAAGAAATCAGTAGCTGAGTGGAAATTGTGTAAGATGTGATCCCCTAGTGCAGAGAACATTTGAAAATACAAAAGAATTCTTTAAATTGTATGTCCATGCCTAGCTGAAAGACATCAATGGATGCAGTACTTCAAAGTGCTAAGGTATGGAGCATATCACACATAGATATGAGGAAATCTGGACCCCTATGTGAAGATGAAGCATCATCTATATGTAATGAACATAAGTGAAGACTGATTAAATTCATTTAGCATACCCCTAAATCTCATATTCTTGAAATACTGGTCCTATGCAGTGTTAAAAACAGTTTCTTGCCATTATTCCCTAAGCTAATGTGTACCAAACATGTCACTTCCTTTCATCTAAGGATGACAAGTATCTAACAGCACTTTCCTGACTTTTGATCCGGACCCCCACTTTGCACAGTTCTTAGTGAGATGGTTAAATAGAGAATGTCCCAGTGTCTTGACTGCAAGACATTTTCTTTGCTGGTCTGCATGGACACATCTGACTCCCTATCCCAGACAGAATTGTACAGGAGTATTTCTAGCTCCTTCCTTAAGCTTAAAACTTAATGCATCTGGAGCTTCAAATTCACCTCAGCTGTTGAACATGGCAGGGATTAAAGCCTTATTTAGAGATTGCCCAAATTTGGATTGCCTCTGCAGGGCCTTCTTGCTGTTCAGGATTCTTTGGTGGCCAGCTCCTTCTGTGTTAGGCCTTCTTAAAATTTAGAGATATAGTTACTAGGGACCTCCTGCTTTGTAGCGTGTGTGCAAGAGCCACGCTTGTGTGTCAACACAAAAGAAATGATGGGACTTTAAACTAGGTTAGGAAGAAGCCACACTTCTGTGACTTATAGGGGCAGAAAAGAAGCAAAATGTCACTCCATGTCATTAAGGTGTCACACTCACTAGTGAATAACGTGGCCATGTTGACAATTTGTGTGATGATAACATAGTGGTGGTGACATGTCACCATTTTGCTGCATGAAACCATGTGGATGTCACTTGGAATTCGTCTGCCCTAAGGTATTTACTAAATACAGTGAAGCTTACATATGTCCTCTGGTCAGCACATTGAAAAGAAGTCAAGAAGCTTACTCATCCAAGAAATGCAGGGTAATTAAACCCTCCAGCTAACTCTGAGCAACCTCCTACACTCTAAATGATCAGTTTTAAGATTTTTTTTAATGAATGTTTGTGGTTGCATTTTTCCTCTCCACTTGGAATAATCCCCTTCTTTCCGTTGACATACAAAATCATACTAGGAATCTCCTGTACATTTAATACTCTGAGTGTGTCCTCTAGTTTCTGCCTATTATTTCCAGCAAAGATTGGAATTATCTACCTACAATGTGTAGTTTAACAAAAACAAGTGCTGGATTCTGCACCAAGAATGGGACAAAAAAACATACAAACTCAGAAATTAGATACTGGAAAGAAGTGCCACAGAAAAGGACCTGGGGGTCCTGGTCGATGTCAGGTTGACCATGAGGCAGCAGTGCCCTGGCAGCCAGGAGGGCCAAGCCTGTCCTGGGGGCATCAGGGACAGCATGGCCAGTGGGGACAGGGAGGGGATTGTCCTGCTCTGCTCTGAGGTGGGGCAGCTTCACCTTGAATATTGTGTGAAGTTTTGGGTGTCACAATACAAGAAAGACACTAAAAAATTACAGAGCATCCAAAGAAGGGTAACAAAGATGGTGAAGGGCCTTGAGGGGAAGCCACATGAGGAGCAGCTGAGGTCACTTGGTCTGTTCAGCCTGGAGAAGAGACTGAGGGAAGACCTCATTACAGTCTTCAACATCCTCATGAGGTGAAGAGGAAAAGCAGGTACTGATCTCTTCTTTGTGGTGACCCGTGACAAGATCAAGGGAATGGCCTGAAGCTGTGTCAGGGGAGGTTTAGGTTGGATATTGGGAAAAGGTTCTTCATCCAGAGGGTGGTTGGGCACTGGAACAGGCTCCCCAGGAGAGTGCACACAGCACCAAGGCTGACAGAGTTCAAGAAGCATTCAGACACTGCTCTTAGGCACATGGTGTGATTCTTGGAGGTGTCCTGCACAGCGCCAGGAATCAGATTTCAGTGATCCCTGTTGGTGCCTGCCAACACAGGATATTCAATGATTCTATGATCTAGTCTATTTATGCTTAATTACTGTTTTCTAAAAGAATCTGGCTACATGCACTGACTAATAGAGAAGACTATCCTCTTCCTCTTGTTATTATACCTCTCTGGTTTTTTCATTCATGACAAAAATAAGTTTCGGCACTAGTGGCGAGGAAGTGCCAGTTTATGCTAATCATAGTTGAAAAACAGATTAAATTGCAGACAATCACTTAAAATTATAGGCAACAAGAGGAATGTGTCCAACAGGGGGTTTAGCCAGCTTTGCTTTCACCTAACCTGGTACTGCTCAAGAAGGCTTCTGGTCCCTGATGTACACTCAGATGCTCTAAGAGAAGGGAGCAGCTGCAAATGGGCTCTGAGGGAGGCACCTAGCTAATGTTTCCACAACCAAGGGATCTATCTGTGCCTTCTTTTCTCCAGCTATCCTCCCTTTTCGAGTTACACTAATTGCGCTTCTTGACTCCTTTGTTTTAGGGTGATCCACAGAGCTTCACTTGGAAAAGGACCCAAGCAACCAGTGGTGGACACATTGCTCTCTTATAATACATTTTGAATGGAAAGAACAAATAAAATCCTTCCATTTCTGTTTAATGTAGGAGCATTAAAAGAGAATTTATTATGTATTGACCTTATTTGTCGTTATAAAGAATTCCAGGGCTGATACATGAATATCTTCATCTCCCTACTTTTTTCAGCGAGAACAATCTTTACCTCCAGAGTATGAAGCTTTGACTTTGACATGTGGCTTTCACAGTTTCCATCTGACTTTATTTCATCTGTAGGGGAGTAGTATGACTCACTACCGGCAAAACAAAAAGCTACAGACCTGAGCAATTCAAAGCTGCAAGTAATGAAGCCAGTCAGGGGAGCTGTGAGGGGAACCGCTGCAAGTGGGAGCATACAGCAGGAGCAAACGCAGGCATCAGTCAGCCAGTCAGCCAAACACTCACACCACAACATAACCAAATATGGAGAGAAGACAAGCTGGAAAGAGAACTTAATCCTTAAAAAAAATGTTCTACCTGACTGTGCCCTCCTTAACAGGCAGGACTTGGCTGTGGAACAGCCCACAGACTTAACTGGAAATCTGTGCGTGCTGGCAGCAGTTTATTGCTGGATTCATTATTTTGCCCTTGCAATTACTACAACTACCTCCTTTTTCCCTTATGCAGTCTTTTTGTTTGCCTGTTTTAAATCTGAGGTTTGAATCTGTTCACACATCCTTTGTTTAAACACATCCCTGCTGCCTTCAGGTGTGTTTGTTGATCCCTTGAGCTGAAGCTAGGAAAAGGAAAAGTAGCTCTGGATAACAACACATTACATCACCCTCACAGAGAGTGGGAAAGAACATCACTTCCTCCCAACCTTTTGTCCCTGGAGTCCTTCAGGTTTCTGCAGCAACTTAGCAGGCTGACTTCATTCCCATGGTCTTTCAGCCTGGTGGGATTTGCTCATTTACCTAGAGAAACCGGAAGTTTAGAAGGAAAAACTTTGATACTAGTGTTGAATGGGCTGGTATTTAAAGTTGCATCCCTTGAAATGACTCTATACTACGAAGCCAGTGTACCAAGTTATCTTACCATTCTTTGCTCTTCAGAAATCTGTATTGTATCTGACAGCAGATACACAGTACACAGAAATTCAAGCAGTGGATGCTTGAATTAGATTTTGCCTAAAAGTATGTGATGGCATTTGATTTGTGATCCGGAGAAATAAAAATATTGAGTTGCTGTTTAATTTAAAAACAAACAAACAAACAAAATAATTTAACAAAAAAATCAACAGTTTAATATCATGTTCAGAAAATCTTGTTTTAGGATAAATTTCAGGTGATCTACACAGGTCCCCTAATTTTGCTCCTAGGCAAGGACATGTTCAACACTGCTATTGCTGTGTTGCTTTGTGGTTTCTCTTGCTTTTACAGTCCCAGGGTCATCCTGGAGTCTGCAGGGTACAGCTTAGTGGAAACTATTCATCCCTTTGTCTGAGAAAATAGATAGAAATGTAGACTAGAAAAAGAAATGCAACCTATTTGGTTTTGTGCAGTGTCTGAAAAGCAGAATTCATCTTGGTAAACGCAGAAGTTCACCTCAGAGCTGGTCACGGGGAGTCCCCTTTACAGACAACAGGGAGAGAATCAGTGTACAAAGGGAACTAGGGCAGGGCTCTCCTCCTCCTAAAGAACATGTCTGGAAAAGCTCCCATGACTTATGCCTTCAGCATGCCTGGTTCTCTCCATGACTGAGGAGAAAGCCTGGGATGACCACCTCACACCACAAGTGTCTAGAATTAGGGATGCAGCCTCTCCTCTAAGCATACAGATGGAACAAGATCGCACTTCCTAAAGCCTTTTACACGCAGCAGCTCTGGGCCCAGTGTGTGCTGTGCCTCTCTCTGCTCGCAGTTGCTGTGGATGTGGGCTTCCCTAGTGCCACACTTGGCATCTCTGTGTTTCAAAACCTCTCGGCTCTCTGCTTCCAGGGCAAGGCAGCAGCTCCAGCACAGTTTCTCACCAAGTGAGCTTCATCTCTTCCAAAGACAGCTCTGGCTCCCTTTCCTCTGCTTGCCCCAGTCCTGTAACCTGTGCAGCAATACCTGAAATCTTTTTCCAAACAAACACTGTTCTGCTGAATTAAGCATTTTAAGGTTCTTCAGTTAGACCAGAAAGGCAAATGGTCTGAGTGACACCACAACATGCCTATGTGCACCAAAGTATTCAAGACTTGGTGTTCACCCAGCACTGGATGACAGAGTTGTTACCTGTAGTGGAAAATCTGCGCTGTTTAAAGGAACAGTTACTTAAACCTGTTCCAGTGAATGCCAGTTAGGGTCCACCCTCAGACTTTTGGCACATTCCCAAATCAGCCTTGAACTGAACAACGTTTGATCAGTTCCACAGAAAGTTGATGACACATAATTGTAGGTTACAGCAAGATATTAAGGTGAGGGCAAACGTAGCATTATAAGGAAGCAGAAGAGAGCACAACTTGGTTATTTTGTCACTTCACTGACAGAAGTGGAGAAAAGCATCTATTGCTCAGTCACTGTAAACCTGCACTGTTTGTTTTGGGCTTTTTTCAGTCAATGGTTATAACTATAGACATGAGCTTCTTGGGAGATCAAGGACTGCAATTATGAGATGTATGTCATTTAAACACTCTTTGCAGTAGCTGACATAGAAATGTATGCATCAGTTTGAATATCTGGAGTCTGTCCAAAGACATAGATTGCTGATACCACTTCATACTCTTAATTTCATGATTGCAACAGAATACTACTGTATGTAAACTTGACTCTTCCTGGCGTTTTGGCTAAAGTTGACAACACTGGTTCACTTAATGTATTAGAAGGTTTTCAGATTTTTAGGATTTGAGGTTTAATCAAATGCATTCACATCCAAGTGTTACCTCAAACAAATAGCACAGCTTCAATTGATAATTTTCACTTTTGTGCCATAAAAAAATTGGTAACAATTCACACTGTGCCTTTTATTTCCATTGACTGAGGATCTGTTTAAATTCTTTACGTGTTCCATTTGCAGGAAGAATTACACACAGAGAAAAAAAATTCAAGTATTGCCTGTACAATTTTTATACTATCTCTCTACAGAAAGCTTTACTTTTTTTAATAACTGGTCCTTCCACTGACATTCAAATCAGACTATGCTTATCTGATATCCAGTACGTGTTTGATAAATGTGCTTCATTTGAGAAGGTGATCATTGAGAACTCACCTACTGCAACTGTATGTATTCAGACAGTACAAATTAATACACACTCTTCTGCAAATGCCCTTCCAAGAGTTTCTGAGCTCCCAGCTATAAGTGATTCACCTCATACAATAAATTGTCAGTGCAGTAACCTTAGGACATCCTGAACTTGAGTCTGAAGTTAGTGGATTATGGAGTAAGAATCAAGTAGGTTATGCATTTATTATGTGCATTATTATCCTGGTCTATAATAATGCTGGCTGGCCGTGTTAAGTCATGTACAGAATTATGTTTCAAGACTCAGGTAAGCTTTCTGAATGTGTCAGTACTAATGTGCAATTGGGAGGTATTTCACAAAAAGCTATTTTTCCACATCTACTTATCTTCAGTTCAGCATTGCCCAGCTTAATCTCTGGGCTATCACCCATGTTAAGGATTTTAGTATAAGCAGGACAGTGGATAAATAACTATCTATTGAGAACTGTCCAACAGAAAGAGGATGCAGAGGGAAAAAGCAGTAACTTGGCTTCTTCACAGACCACACAAACACTATAATTCCTGAAAGCTTTTGTAAATTTGTTTTACTTTTCAAGCTTATTTGAGTCCTCAGTGTATCATCTCAAGAATGTTGCCATCGTTTGAGGTGCCCTCAGTCTCACAGTGCAAGTACATGGATCATGGCAGCAGAAGCACAGGTAAGAAAGCCAAGGCAGATACTCTTGCTCTTCTCCCAGCCTGGCTACTGCCACCTTCCCAAGTAGAGCAGGTGAAAAATTATTTACTCCAAAGTCTAGGGGGAAAATAGTTCACTGTTGTGCCCTTTACAATCCTCCTTATTGAGAAAGGCTCCTTGACAAGCAGCACGGCAGAAGTGGATGAATACATGCACAGAACAACAAAATGCTTTGGGTTGGAAGAGACCTTTAAAGAACATCTAATCCAAGCCCTCTGCTGTGGGCAGGCAAATTTTTCACTAGTCCAGATTCCTTAAAGTACTGAGTCTTAAAGTACTGAGACAAGACCAGTCTGACCTTGGACACTTCCAATGATGGAGCATCCACAACTTCTCTGGGAACCTCTTTCATTTTTTTCACTGAAGTATTAAAAGAAGTACAAAAGTCCCATATGAATTAATTTAACCTCTGGAAAACACAATTTTGCATCAATCTGTTCAATCTTACACATGAATAAACTAAAACAAAACCAATCTTTGTAAACTTTGTTGAGTTTCAGTTTTCAAAGAGTAAAAAAGAAAATGAGGGCAAGGATTTAGACCTGTTGAGTATAATGTAAGTAGTCACAGGCTGTAAAATGAGGGATTTTATTAGCCTAGGTGAGAGAAAAGCAGGAAATTGCCATATTATATCATTTTCCACTGAAGAACCTCTGGTGGAATTGCTTTTTCCAGGAGGGCATAGTGTTCCTACAAGTGAGAATTGATTTAATTTTTCTCACACATTCCACTATGAAAATAGAATCAGGGTTTTTGCCAAATTCCATAGGAGTATCTCTCTTTTAAGATCATTATTAGAACAAGGCCAAGTTCTTCTTAAAACAAAACACTTTATATGTTTAAAATCTCATATGCTTGGTGTTTATTGTCTGCCACATCCCAATATTTTACAAGTGTCCTATAATGATAGCTTGCTTTTTCATTGTGCATTTTGTAAAGAGATTTCAAAGCATTTTCCAAAGAAAGTGAACTATAATTATGCACGTGGTAGAGATGGGGAAACAGAAACATCAAGAGGTAAAGCAATTTGCCCAAGGTGACAGGACAAATTAGAGGCAAAGTCAGGCATAAATCCCATGTCTCCTGCTTTTTGCTTCTTTGCTACACAGCCTCACTTGGAGATGGCATCACCAGCTTGTAAAAGCAGTAGGGAACTGCTGCGGGAGTACTACAAGGTGTTGCGTACTGCCTCATGTGAAGCTGATACAGGATCAGAATCAGGGTCCACCTGCAGTTCTTGGTCACAGGGATAACAGGTAAATGATAACTGATCTGAGAGGGGCTTGCAGGACAGGGCTGGGAGCTCCTCACTGAGTCTTGGGTGAGTAGACAGGGGCTGCTGAAAGGCAGAGCAATCTCCATGGCTGCTGCATGGAGGAATCCTCCCTGCAAGCACTGAGGCACTAATAAACTCATGGTCCTGGAGATGCATTCCTCAGAAATCAAACCCACACAATTTTCCCCTTCAGTGGAGATCAGAGTGGTTGACCGTGGAGACATAAGACTCTGTAGAGCAACGTGGAGCTGCTTTGTCCCACAGGACCTTGTGCCTTGGAGAGATGCACTGGCAGCCCTCACCACCACGTTGCACAGCCAAAGGATTCCTGCATTCCCACAGTGCAGAAGCAGCCGAACTCTCCCGCTACTTGTGGTTTATTTGGCACGTTAAGATTGATTTGAAATTATTTCCTGTGTATTCGCAAACCCAGCAAGTAGTTTCCCTTTAAAGTGCACCAGCTGTGACATTGGGCAGGTTCTGTAATTTCAAATGAGGCGCTAAGAGAATACTCCTTTCAGCAGCTTTTTTTTTTTAATGAGGGTGGGTACCTGTTGCAACGAATCAATTAAAACTCTTCTGACACAAGTTGTGTGTTGCCAGACCCGTTTCACAGGTTTCTCAGGAGGGAGGATAGCATGTGACAGCACACAGAGAAGCCAAGAGTACTGGAGAAGATCAGAAGCCTGCATGAGTGAGCTTAGCTTTCCAAAATATTTCCTTAAAGCGCTATTCAAGGGACCACTGACCTCTGCAACAGACAGCACCATGGTGGAGCAAGAGATGCTGCTATCGTGTGCCTATCCTCAAGAAAAGTGTAAGTGACCAAATATGATTTTGTATAAGAAATGAAAACAGGGCTCTAGAGGAAGGAAATGAAAGAAATTATCTAGGCTGTATAATTGAAAAGACTGAGGGAATAGAGGGGAAATGCTGAAAGAAGGAAATAAGGAAGCTATTAACTTTATATTGTAGGCTTGCAATTGAAATACGATTAGTGTCCTTGCAAGCAAAAGAAAGGATGCTTGTATACACAGCTGATGTAAAAACTTCTTGAAGAAATTTGCTTTAATCTTTGACTTTCTACTTGTATTTGCAAAGTGCTGCGGCATGGAGCTTCTTGTGTGGTAGAGAACATGAACAACGAGCTTTGATTTAGTGACTTAAGGAGCAGACTGGAGTGCAAAGAAAGCATTTTCAAGAAAGACGTGGTGTGATTCAAACCAATGGCTTAGGCTTTTTTAACAATGCAATGCCTCTTTTTCCTAAGACATTGGCACATTTTCTGATATTTTATCCAAATTAGATTAGGGTACAGTGGGAATATATCCAAATCCATTCCTCCTTCCTAAAAGCATGCTGTCACAGAACTTCTTTGTGAACCAGAAATTTTGTTTGTATTACCAGAAATTATAATACAGGCAACAAAACAAATAAAATCTGTACATACTGGCTTTTAAAATGTCTGGGAATGTTTTAAAAGAATAATGAAATAACCAAGTCAGATTTCCAGCATGCCAAAAATGAGTATGACAGAAAGGTAGAAATGTAGCTGACTACAATAAAGTCGGGTAACTAAGTCTGGACTGGACATGTCTGAACAAAATATTAAGCAAATGTAGAAATGGAACTGGTATATCCTGAAGCCACTTCAGTGGATAGCCAAAACAAAATTCAGTACAAAAAAAAACCCCTTCTCCCTTTCAACTCAAGAAATATTGCTTTTTAAATGGCCTAGCTTGCTTTGGCAACTTCATGAGGAGGTTATTTAAGACTTACTCCGGATTGAAGGATTGTCTGTTCTGTTTGTAAAAATATCACTTCGTACAGGGCTTTGTGTTCATTATTGGGGGCAGAATAGAGCAAGGATGTCAGCAAAGATACAGTTTACCTGTGGAGAGACTCTTTCAGTTTTGTCTTATTTTCTGTTCCCTACTTCGGGTATGCAAAAGGCAAGAGAGAGATAAAAATCATCCTTACCACAGTGTCCTGTTGAGCTGGCTTAGAAGTTCATAAAGCTTAAGTGAAACCTGGAGTTAAAATACCTGTGATATTAAAAAGAACCCCAACCAAACCATACTTTCCTTTCTGATGCCTATTGTCCTATTAAAGATTTTTAAAAAGCAGGATGGCAATACTTTATTTTTAGCTTTGCTGTAACCCCAGCAATATAAATGATTGTTTTTATTTCATATTCATTTCAATTTTTTGTCCCCTTTCTGTTGTTCAATTTAGTGTTAAATAGAAAATGGGAGTCATAGTGGGTTAAAATCATCCAATTGCCTTTCAAGGTAAAAGGTCACTGGACCTCTTGAATTGCTCAGGTTTTTTGTAAGAAATTTACCTTCTTACTGTGTGTTATTGTATTTGCATGTGTGTGAGAGAGAGACTTCTCAGTCTAGGCTTGGCTGTCAAATTCACAGAAATGGGACATGTGGCACTGTAGGGGCTGAAAAAGTTGCATAGAGAAATCAAATCAAGCCCAAAGGAACTAAATCCATAGGAGGAAGGAAGCCAAGTAATACCTCAGGATGGATGAGCTGGGTCCACTAATTACACCTTTTGGTGATGTGAATCAGCAGTGGCCCCCCTGAAGTCAGCTGAGTTACCCTGTGGGCTTAAGAAAGGACCGTGTGGAGGACCAGCCTCGCTGCATTCACTGTATTAAGCTCTTGCCCAGAACAGGTAGGGCGTGTATCTGACATGTAAAAAAGACAAACAGAGCACTGAATGGGTCCATTCCAGATGTAAAGGGTCAAATTATGCCTCAGTGGGTGATGCTTTTCAGCTCAAAACTAAGTGGTGTCGTGGATTGATCCAAAAGACCAGCCTGCTGTAGATTTAGGCTTATAAATAAAAACCTAAATCTTTTAAGAAATTCTTTCTTCTAAGCAAAATGAGCATGGTATGTCTTTGGAAGTCTGGGCCTGCTTGTTGAGAACTGTTTGTTTTCTGCATATTGCTATGTGAAGTCAACAAGAAATGCAAAACTTTTTGCTTGATCCAAAGGTGTAGCTATCTGTGACAATGCGTTTCCAGGTGCCCTCTGCTTAATGCCATTTCTTTCCCTAAAAGTCTTGCAAGAAAAAATTAAGGTGTTTGTGGTTTGGGTTGTTCGGGGTTTTTTGACCTCCAAGACACACCAGGATGGTCACAGCATTGAAAAATTAGCCTGTAGTTAGTCATGTGGCATGTTTTTCATAGACCTGTGATGGTCTGGTGCTGTAGTGCCATGTTATTCAGTCTATGGGTGAACACTTTCCCTTCCCTTGAAGGGAATATGAGCTGGGGATTTCTGTGGTCTGCAGCCTTATTTCACCAGGTATTTGGAGAAAACTTTGTTGAAGCCATTAGAAATTCTCTTGGCAGAGGCAGCTTGCAAAGGAAAAAATAGTAAATTAGCCATTACAATGAATTTTACTCCTCTTAGAAAGAAAAAAGTGTATCAAACATGTATTTGCTGCTAGAATGGCATAAACAGACTTCTAAACTTTGTGACATAGTCCTAGGTATTCCTAAATAGCTGCTTGCAAATGCAAATTTCCAAGGAAAATAACAGAAACAATCCTTTTGCACTTCTTTTGTATTATTATTATTTTAATAATGGTTTCATATTTTTTCATGTATTTTGAATATCTTACGTTAGGCTGCTTCTTTAGGTAATATTTCTACATTCTCAAAGCTGAAATATAGATTTTTTTTTTCTTTTTTAAGTCTAGAAGAGCATATGACAAAAATACACTGGTTTAAGCCCTTATTAAAAACCCCAAAGAAACAACCAATCAATCAAAAAACCAAAACAAAAACTGACCAACAAACAAACCTAAAAAAACCCCAACACTTTGGCACTTGTACTTTAATCTTCTGTCACACAGTTAAAAACTACTGTTTTTTTTCAATTATTCTAAAAGCAAATCACCTTTAGACTAGAACCAAACAAAGATATTTCAACTGAAAACTGTGTTTGAAGTGAGGGTTGGAGTTTTTTTGCTCATTTTTGAATGGATGTTTCTCAGCTGTGAAATGTCAAATAGACTTTCAGGGTTGCTTACTTAGACTTCAGATTTGAAAAAAAATTGTAAAATTAATATATTTCGTTCTTTCTGTCTAAGAGCAGCCCTGTGGTGTTATGTGTGTGCTGATGAGAAGATGTGGGAAATATCTGTTCTCTCTCTGTCTTGAAAAGACAAAAATGTGGTCATTGCCCAGGAGTATTTTAAAAGCCTTTATCTGAAATAGTTTTCCCAGACACTTGCTCATTCTCAGTCCCACTTTTTTTTTCACATCTGAATTTTTTCTTTGATCGTGTCAGAATGTATTCTTTTAGACTTAGACTTTTAAATTAATGATCATCCTCAAAGCAGAGTGATTCCCAGTTAACAATATCACTCCTCTTTTAAACCACTTCTTCAATTTGCCAGTAAAGACTTCTGTTCTGTTTTGTTTTGTTTGGATTGCGGAGTAACATATTAAATCATGTCAGACTAAGAACTGGTCTCAGGTGGATCACAAGAAAAACAGCCCTAGTTATCTCCTGAACATCTACCTTTTTAAAACCTAACAGGGAATCAATTTCTAATCAAATACACTCTCTGTAAGTTCCAGTAAAAGCACATTTTGAATAAAAAGTCATGCACAGTTAAATTGCACGTCTTGGAGAAATCAAAATATACACTTCCAATACAGATACAGTTCTTGAGCAAAGCTGTCATACTGTCAAAACAAAAAAAATTATTTAAGGAAATCTGTTTTCCAGGGAACTGTGCTACCTGTCAGCTTTTTTGGCTGGTTTTTGATATCTTTCCATATTAACATATCAGTGTATGTTAATCCAATCTATAGCTGTAATCAGCTAATAGGAAATGAAATCTGTATCACTCCTTAATTTCTGAAGATCAGGTATGTCCAAAGGAAGAAAATATAAACTGAAAACAAGCCAAAAGTAATACACATGCTATTCACATTCTTCTCCACTCAGAGCCACACTGAAACATACTTCCATGTGAATTCCTGCGTGTTGAATTATCATTGGAAGAAGGGCTTATGCAATGCAAGGGTGGAGCCCAGGCAGATCTAGAAGAGGGACAAACGTACCTGTAAAAGGTTACAGAGAAGTATATTAGGGGAAAGGGTTTAAGTTATGTTCTTTCTGAGTGGAATAGCCACTAAAAATCTTCTCTGCCTGAAGTTGGTATAACTGCTGCTGACTACTCACTTTGCACAGATTATCTTAGTTGTCCCAGAAAAAAAAAAAAGCCAGGCTTAGCTAGAAAAGGAGATGGAGCAAACATTCAAACTCTGCAGGCTTCCCCAAGGGCCTGGCAGCTGCATAAAGGCTGCTCAGGAACCCGGAGGATGCAGAGACTTTGCCCACACAGCATCCTTGTGTTTAATGTTTTGCTGTTTGTGCTGCTGTGGTAACGAGGGTGGGAATCCTACCAGCAGCTGGAGGCGTGCAGCTCCCCGTGCAGGAAGATGGGCTCCGAGGGACAGCGGGTGGCTGGCCTAGGCTGACTTTGCAAGAAAGGAAAACAATGTTCAGGGAGAAAACAGCAGAAGGAAGTTTAAAATGGACTCAGAATATGCTGTCAAAGTTGTAATGACATAACTGAGAACAAAATTTTGCATGGTGTTTCCCTCCAGAGGGATGGAGTTTGGAGCACTGCAGTCTGCAAGAGACTCTATCCCTTGCTGCTCATTTAAAAGGAGCGAGGTGTCAAATCTATACCAGATTTTTTGACCTTGGACCTGACTCTGCTGAGATATTTAAGACTAAAATCCCAAGAAAATTGATGGTGATTAAGTTCAAAAACTTATTTGCTCTTCAATTTACCAAGATCTTGAAGATGTATGTCTATGTGTATCCTGAGATATCCCAATCTTAGTGGAGTTGAGTGAGTAATTCAAGTGCCACTTTGTACATAACCCTAACTAAGCCTATTTTAAGGACAATTAGTCCCACAAGTGTACTCTAAACATACTCCGCTTTCAGGGACATATTTCTCACCTTATTATGTGCAGTGACTCCTACTTTTTGCTGCCAAAATGCAAAATTCCTCTTCTCTGTCCAAGCACTTCATAGTAGATTGAGTATTTACTTCAGAAGACTTGGAGATTTTCATTTGCTATTTGAACAGAGAAGGTTCAGACCTTTTCAGTCTCTTGAGACAAAGCCATGCCAGCAGCAGAGAGGCTACTCTGGCAACAGGCAGTCCCACTTCAACCTCGCCACCAGCCTGGTGCTGGTTACTCATTCCAGGCAGAGCTGGACAGGCCTGAGTTTTAGTTTCCCTGCTGGGACTTCTTTTTCTCACCATTCACATTCAACTACCAGTGGTTAAAACACAGAAAGCCAAGCACAGGCAAGGGCCAGAAACCTGGATGCCCTCGTGCCAGGTGAGTGTCCTGAGCGTGAGGAAACCTGACTCAGTTGCCTAAAACGTTCTTTCTCTTTATGGGCTAATGCTTCTTGAAATGTTTCCTGCACAGTTGCAGATGGAGGATGAGGAGCACATCCCTCCAGCCCACTCAGACTGACCTACTTTAGAGCTGCTAATGGCATAAGCTGGGGGGGAGGAGGGTGGGCAGGAACAGCAGCCCCCTTCCCACGGACACAGTGCACTGTGCAGCCAAAACAAGGAGCTAAACTTAGGACATCCAATTCTCAGGTCACTGCTTTTAGCAGCAGCGTCTCCTATGATTGTGTGGCAACTGTGGCAAAGACAGAACATTAAAAGGCATTAAGGCCTGCACAATTCTCTGAAAAGAAGGGGAAAAAAAAAAAAAAAAAGGAAAAATAAATAAAGGGGGGAAAAAACCCAGAAAGTTATATTTTGGAAGGGATCCAGTTTGCAGATCCCAACCAAATGCAAGTATCTCCTTGCAGGTCTGACAGGTGGGTTTTAAGGTTTCTCTCCCCACCCAGCCAGCTTGATTGGCTAGGTCTATGCAGGTACATGCTAAGCTGCTTGGGGTTGTTATTGCAAGCTCCTAACACTCTTAGTGCATTTTATAGATCTATTGCTCAGGATTCATTCTCTGCTCAAAGGCCTGAGATCTTAAATACGAGGTATTACACCAACTTAGCGCTGAGTCACCAAAGCCCTTTATTGAATCTGGCCCCAGTGCATTTTTTCAGGCTTGTTTGCAGAGCAGCAGGTATTATTACCAGGAGTAACTGGGTTAATGACAGGGCCTTCTAGAGAGAAAGCAATTCGTAACACCTCTGATGCTTTGACTGAAACATGTTCATTATCCCCATTCCCAGTTATGTAATAGGGAGAGCAACATTAAAAAAAAAATACTTCTCCTTGCAGAAATCTCTGCATTACCCACTGCCTCTATGCGGCCACCATATCCTATTTGCTCAGACTTACATGGTTACAATTGTCTGGAACATCCTCAGCAGAATGCCCCTTGAGTTTCGGTAGCTGGGAATGGATTAAGAAAATAAATACAACAAACACACAAAACAAAAAAAACCCAATGAAATGAAACAAAATACTAAAAAACCCCAAACATCAAAACAAACAAAAAAACCCCAAAAAATAAAATTAAAAAAACAAAAAACAAACAAAAAAAACCCCCACAAACCCAGACAAAAAGGCATTTATCTTCACTGTGGACAGACAGTTGTTGCATACTTGAAGTCTGACAGAAGTGGTTTTCTGGCAAGTGGGTGAGAAAAAAGCAATATCTTGAATCATGTTAGGGAGAAGGGTGAGTGTTTTCTTCTTCAGTTTTAGAGTAAAAGATTTGAAAACTTTCAAAGTTGTCCTTAGCAGTTCTACACGCAACATATGGTCCTTCCTGAGATTTTGACTGTTCCCAATGTGGGACTCTGCCAAAGGAAAGTTAAACAAAAGCTACCCTTACAAAAATATTTAGGAAGCCCTGTTTTAGAAGTGAGTGCACATGTTGGCTGTGACTCAGAGCACACCCACACACTGGGTAGATAGATTAGCATCTAAACCACCAAGCAAGTTCCAATTCTTGCTCAGAAGGTCAAAAAAGCCTGGGAAATGTCCACTGCTCCCTTTCTCCTCAGAACAATTATTTTTTTTTCCAGATTACAAAGTCATTTTGGATGGCACTGAAACAGTGAAGTCAACTGATTTATTGTCATAAACAATTGTGTTCCAAGTTGGGAACCAATTTTGTATTTTCTGGATAAAAGAATAAAGTAGCAATCAAAAAAAAAAAAGGGAAAAAAAGGAAAAAAACCTGAAAAAGCCCAACACTCCAAAAGCCAAACTATTTCCTTTAGATTGGTTTCTTTTAACATTTGTTTTTGCTGCACAGAAACCAATGGGATTCATAAAATATTTGCTAAGGAGGTACATATTCATTGAAGAGAGATAAAAGCCAAAAGTGTCCTTGGTAATGTTTTGTCTGGAATTGGAAAAGGTCAAATCTGATGCAGTTAGTTTTCTTTTTTTGTTTGTTTTCTTTTTTTTTTTTTTTTTTTTTTAAATTTGGTGTCATATTATGAGATCACAACAGCTCAAAATGCCATGACTGCCATCTGCATTTCACTTGGTTTCGACATATGGTGGTGGAGCTGTTCCCAAGACATCTGTGGCTGAAGTCCCTGCAGCTCCTTTGGTGTAGTTAGGAAGGCAGTGGATGCCCACCTTCCCTGACCTTCCTTCCACCCTGAGGAGACTCGGGGATGAAGCTGGGGTACAGCTAATAGCACTAGGAGCAATTATTAGACTAGAAAATAAGTTGTACTGAAGTTTGAGGTACTCTTAAACAGGAGAAAAAAAAGGCAATCACTAAAAATTTTGCATAGTGGTGCATGTTTGGGTTGCTGCTAAAAGGCTTTTAGTATAGCACTAGAAGCTGTGGGTTGTCCTGAAAACCAAGGTTTAGTCTGTTCTAGAAACCTCAGACATTCATGCAACCTAAGCCATGAATATTTGCGAAATCAAAGTAAAGAAAGTAAAACTCAAGTTTCTCGAGATGACAAAAAATGTAAACAAGAGAGAGGTAGAAGTAAAGTCAGAACTAAAAACACCTTACAGGTTTCCAGCCATGGTATCATATCAAATCTGGTTGCTAAGGGAAGCTGGCTAGTTAGGTAATTCTTGTGGCATCAGGCATGCTAAGAGAGCTCCAGGCTTCCAGCCTGTGCTTCATTCTGTACTTTTACTGTTGTGGCTGAGATAATGAGGAGGAAAATAATACATGGTGGGCATGGAGAGTGACAACAGAGTCTGAGTGGAAAAAATACTTTTTCCTTTTTCTTTTTAATGATAATGTAGAAAAAGGGTCAGAATAGCACAATGCTGTGAATTTCAGTATTATAGAAACAGCCAGGAGCTATATTCACTGTTGCAGACTTGCCATGGAGGAAATACAACAGATCTACAAGAGGTATGGCCATTATAAATATTTTAGCTGTACAGGCAAAGCAGAGATTAGTTAAATTTTTATTAATAGTTAATCCCTTGCAAAACCATGGGTGGAAATACTAACTCACCTTGATGGCTTGTGGTTTGTATTTCTTTTCCCCCAGAGTGGTTTTTCACCAAGCTACTTGTTGTTCTCTATGATTCAGAGATAAATGACCTTATAATTCCCCTAGAGAATCCTTTCCCAACATTAAAATCAGCAGAAATGAGAAAGAGGAAAAATAAATGGAATGAGATGGCTTTTCTATTTTCATTCCTCCCACTGGTGCTATGTGAGAAGCAGTCCAAGTAATTGGACAAACACCTACAGAAGTGCCTAGAACCAGTGTTCAGTATAACCTGCTCTTCTTCTGCATTTGCAGTGCCATTTCAACAAGTTAGATCTTGTTCCCTCTTCCAGAGCAACCATCATGTGTTCAACAGTGAGAGTGCTCTTGCCAAAACATTTTTCTTATCAGGATTATTCTTTTGCATGATAAAATATCAAAGACTCTGTGTGATTAATCTTTTGAACTTTGCCTGTTAATAAATACAGAATTCTCCCTGGCCTCTGAAATGTTTTCCAGTAACTCTTTTTCTTCAAGTGGAAGTTTTGAAGTTTATCAGAACTATTTGAGACACTACTCTGACTCAGATTTTTCTTCTTTATTGCAAAAAAGAAAACAACCACCTTTCATTAGGAATATTTTTCATTCAATTTTATTTTCTTTATTAAATTAAAGAGAGCATGCCTTTTCCTCCCATCACAGTGCTGCAGGAAGGAGCTAGTTAACCATCCTACAAGCAGTTCATGATCAGAGAAAGCAATACCGGGCAATGTTGTTAGGCTTCACTAGAGAGAAATTATCCAGGGGGAAGAAAAAAGCATGTTGCTGTAGGAAGGTGCTGTTCTATCCATGGAGATCACCCTCAGGAGTGGTGAGGGACCATCGCTTCACCAGAGCTGTGGCGTTCCCCACGTGTGCAGTGTGACAGTCACCATGGCCATGACACAGGACGGGCTGGCAGCATCTGTAGCCCTCTTTTGTAGTAACTATCTGAGATGACAGGAAGCTATTGACCATTAAGTCTTCTTTAATAGCTAATAGTCATGGCTTCTGTGACAGAAAAGCCTATGGAAACTGTTACTCTGCTCTGCCACTTTGGATTTTTGGTATATTGTGAGAGGGCTCAGGCAAGTTGTCTTTCTTCCACATCTCAGTATCATAGTTTGCGGCTTTTTCTTGCTGCTTCCACATTAGTTTTTTCTTCCTTAGCAATATCAGCTTCCCCTCACGATGATCAGAGAGGACTCTGCTCCTGGCCATGGGAAGAGTAGATTTTGGATGAGGACTGGTGGCCAGCTGTGTAGATATCTGCCCTTCCCCCAGGGAAGCCAGAAGTGCAGAATGCTGTATTGGATTTACGTGATGCGGTTTTGGTAGCTGAAGAAGGGGCTAGAGGCATGGATTCTGTGAGAAGCTGCTGGACAATTCCCCTGTGTTTGATGGAGCCAGCTGGCTCCAAAAGGGAACCGCTGCTGGCCATGGCTGAGCCCATCAGCAGCAGTGGCAGGACTTCCAGGATAACACATTTAAGAAGGGGGAAATCTTACCGTACAAAAGCAACTGCAACCAGAGAGAGGAGAGAATCTGTGTGAGGAGCAGCCCTGCAGAGCCAAGGTCAGTGGAGATGGAGGGGCAGGAGGTGCTGCAGGCACTGGAGCAGTGGTTCCCCTGCAGCCTGTGGCACAGGCCGTGGTGAGGCAGCTGTGCCCCTGCAGCCTGTGGAGGAGCACAGCGGAGCAGAGATCCACCTAAAGCACATGGAGGAGCCACAGCAGAGCAGGTGAAGGGCCCCAGGGGAAGCCTGCGTTGGAGCAGGCTCTTGGCAGGATCTGTGGAGAGAGGAGTCTACATGGGAGCAGGGTTGCTGTCAGGAGCTGTGACCCATGGGGGCCCACAGTGGAACAGCCTGCTCCTGAAGGACTGTGTCCTGTGGGAGGGACTCGTTGGCTTTAATGAGCACTTGGTTTCTAGTCAGAGTCAGTCTTCCACAGATGCTTTTTACGTCCAAAATGCTCCTGGTGGTGAAGGGTGCCAGGCCTTCCCACTGGACTCAGCTGAAGGCTGCGAGGGCTCAATCCATATCTATGTGGAAACACGGTCTTGGTTACCTGCTGAACCTCGGGTAACACTTTCCATCAGCCCCACAGTTTGACTCAGACCACCTTCCTGCTGTGATTCCCTCCAACTCTCCCTGAAGGGCCCCACTGGTATTATGGTATTTATAGCTAAATAAATTCATGGTATTTATAACTATTATCTGTTCCCTTGGTCAGACCAGACTTGAGGGAAAACTTGTGGAGAGCTGTCAAGTTGCTATACCACAGGCATGTCAGGAAAAGGAGTGGGAGAATGTTCAGGCTCCCAGTGGCAGAGTGGGGAACTGTTTCCAGCTTCCAGAGGGACTATTAATTGAATACCACTGTCATCTGCTTTGCTGCTGTTGGGGTTTTTTTCTGCTGTGTAAAGTCGTAGCAGCAGCAGCAGCAACTGCCAGACAGCAATCATCTATCCCAGCTCTAGCTGGTAATATACAACAAATATGTGTAAAGTGAATTTTTATTTCAGCTCTACAAAAAGAGAGAATTAGGTGTGGTGTCCAAAACAGAAAAAAAAAAAATTTAGTAATCTGAACTGTACTCCCATTAACACTGGAGTTAATATGTCATTTCCTTAATTGTATTTGATACCATTGAGCTGAAACTGGTTTTTTATTTTTTAACAATAACTTTTATTGCTATTGTGGTATTATTGCTTGTAATTTTAATTGGCAAAAGAAACAGTATTCATCAGTTTAATTTCTCTGAAGTATTTTGTCAGCTCCAGGATATTAACAAAAAACTACATAAAAGAAACAAAATATCTGAGACATGAAGCAGAGCATATTAGCAGTAATCGAGTTCATGCTTATTATCTTTACAACCTCATAGGTACATGTGGTTCTTTGTGGGCAAGCATAATGACATTCCTGTGCTTTTTCTTTAGTAGGCAATAGTCTATCAGCTGACTCATTCTGCCAGCTTGATTTTATATCCTCGGATAATCTAATATTGAAAACCTGGAAAGATGCACCAGACTGGTTACTGTGATTAAGCAAACAACACGCACCCCAGGCTGTCAGTGGAAAGGCAAATCTGTATTTTAATCTCAGACTCACAATTTGGTATTTTCATACCACATATTTTTTAAAGATTTCCACCAAACCTTCTAACAGATTAAATCTTGCTTAGCCAAGGGAGGAAAACAGATCTGTGAGATGTTGTTTGAATTGAGTGTGCCCCTATATCTGCTAAGAGCATGTCAGCACTGTAACAAAACTCTTGCAAATTCTTCCTGCTGCCCCCATAGCCATAGTTCTTTCCTAAACTGGGGGCAGATGTTTACAAAACATGAGTGTTAATTCCTATCAGAGTGATAAGGAAGAGAAAGAAAGCTAAAAACTAACAGCAGAGTGCATCAATTTGGCAAGTTCTGTGTGCTTGAAGAAAAGCCAGCTATCAAATTTGACTTGATATACTAGCTTCTTCCCTTCATATGCTAGCTTACTCCCCCCTGAAAGATGCTTGCATCCTTTTCTGCTGTTACTTGTCTGCATGGAATGAATCTGCTGTATTTTGTGCCAGAAAAAATGAGTTAAACAGAAATCTGATTCATGGAACTGGAATCTTGAAAGAAGAACCTTCCTGGCAAAGAGGACTCCTCTCCTCTCTGATGATCCTTCTGGAAAGGAACACTTAATAAATAACAAACCATAGAATATAAAGATATATCAGTGTGCAAGATGTTACCATCACCCCCAGGGTACAGTGGCAGCACAGCCTGCCTGTGTTAATTGAAACAGGGCAATTCCTAACCCTGCAGTCCATGTGACTCTGGATACATGGAAAGTTTGTCTTTATAAGGGCATGGCAAATTCCTTCCTTGCTTCTAGTGCCACTGGAAGATCTGTCTACCGTGTCCAAGATGGGTGTAGTGATTTTCCGGAATCTGAGCCACAAGACATCTGCTGCAGGACTAAAGGGAAGAGAAATTCTGTGAGTAATTCGTGGTGGCAGATGATAACAGCTTCTGCAGGGCTCTGGGTTGTCTGCTGTGGGAGGGGACCAGGCGAGGCCGGCAGCTGGGGACCAGCCCAGCTCAGCAATACCACCTCCAAAACAGCTGGGCTGCCTTCCTTCCTCTCCTCTCCTCTCCAGGCTTTCATCCCCACACCACCACACCTACTGCCCACCAGTGCTCTCCCCATCCCACAGTGGAGGTGCTCATGGCTGGAGACCCCTCGTATGGTGATCCATGCGTGGGTGGACCAGCTCATGGCCTGGGCTCGCTTCTGAGTCTCTACAAAGACAGGGTCAGGACACTGGCTCTGTGCCAGTTTTAGAAAAGCTTTGATAATGTCTAGTACCTCCAGAAATTGTCCTCTTGAGTTTCTTTGTTGTCTTCAACAAAATGCCTGTAGGCCATGTGTCCTGGGTGGGTGTAGCACATGTTAAGGAGTCATGATTTCTTTTGGTGTAATCTGCTGTTAGCCAGGGACGGTAAAGTGCCCAGAGTTGCATAGGTACTTTGATGTCATTAGCATAGCCAAAAAAAATACTCCTGTTTAAAAAAGAAAAAAAAAAAAAGAAAAAAAAAAAAAAAAAAAAAAAAAAAACAAAAAAACACCAAAAACAACAACAACAAAAAGAAACCACCAAAAAAACCCAAAACAAACAAACAAAACAAACAAATAAAACAAACAAAACAAAACAAAAAAACAAAACCCAAAAAACCCCAACAAATCCAGGTAGCTGACTGTACAGTGGTTACAAATTGGAAATGACTAGCAGCTTTTAAAAGAGAGTCCATTTTGTCTGAAAATAGCTAAGAAAGAAAGAGAGCAGATAAAGCAAACAGGACGGGTGAAAGATACTACTTTCATTTTCTGGTAGTATGCCAATTTGCAATTGCTGGATATTAGCAAGGTGAAAGGTGTGAATTACAAAGACAAAAGAATCATTAGGCCAATTTTCAAGAAATATCCTCAAACTTTGCCTTGTTTCTGATGTAATATAATCTCATTTTTGATCTATGTTTATGTTTAAAGGAGTGAATTAACCCTCTTGGTAATTGCAGACCAGTTTATCCTGCTGTTGCTTACTATGAGGGAATACTGTCATGGGGCAGTGGCTACAGAGCGCTCAATACACGCTGGCTGTTTTTGTTGCCTTGCACAGGCAGTCACACTGTCACCTGGCTCTGTACCAACCCCCCAACCCCTCTGATTTGTGCACCTAGGTAGCAAACGTGGGTGAGAACTACTTATAGTGGAGAGTTTTGTTTTGAAGAGAAAACAGTGAGTTGAGAACTCACCAGGAGCTGCTCCAGAAAATGTCTTGTTTCCTCTGTCAATCATTCAAAGACTATTTTTCCAGTTAGGTTTTTTTTTTTTTCTTTTTAAATGGTTTTTGGCTTTGCACCATGTTTCCCTCAGGCTTGCAGTGTAACCTCATTTTTTTATAACCCTTCTTTCAACCCTTCTCAAGTGTGACCTTCATTCCTCCTCTGCCTTGGGCTGTATGACCCCCAGTGCAATCACTCCAAGTGGGATCCCAGTATTGCCATACCCTCTCTGCTTAGCTCATGGCAAAGCCCAGCTGCACTTGCAAGTTTAAGGCTGCTCCTAGGGAAGATATACAAGTGATGAACTAATAACCTGTGAAGAGTTTTTCAAAACATGACTGATTCTTCTATTCACAGTCATAATACCTTATGAAAAAAGGATTAAATGGGTCCAGTGTTCTATCTCTGAATACTTCCTTGGAAGAACATGCTTGTTCCTTTCAACCTAGATCTCCATCACTGCCTGGGAGCAATGTTCTGTGTGATGGGGAGGCTTTTTCTTCTCTTTAAGGGCCTTTTTGCAGTTCAAACTTCTCCATAATTCTCACAGATCATTCAGCCTCAGCAGATTTCTAGATTCAATAACAATAGTTTGGACTCTTTTTCTCTTTTCTTTTGTTTTTCCACTGTGATCAAATGTGGGAAGAAAACATCCTTTTAGACCATTCCTAGCTGAAGGCAATTCCTGAATTTTTGTCTTCCCTACTGTTTCTTCAGGGCCTTATCCTTGTCTCTATTTTGCTCCTTCTTGTTTCTTTAAAACTTTTGGATTCGCCTTGCACATTCAGCCAGAAGACCATCACACAGACAACCTGAATTCCCCAACACTGCTAATGAGCTGATTTGTAAGTGGTGGGACCATAATGAGAAATTCAGGTGTAAATTTTCCCATGTTTAGTAAGATTTATATTTGTTTTTATACTCCTAATGATCTATTAATAGTGTTTCTTTTCCAGCTTCACTCACAAGCCTACTTTTCTGAGACTGTAAGAATTGTAGAACATTCTGACACATTTCATTCAAAATAGGTTCAAAATCTTTTGGGGATGTGGGAAGAGAGAAGGAGGACAGGCAAGCAGAGACACACTGAGAGAATGATAATGTAATCCTTCTTTTCTTAGGACACCAGACCAAAGTGTATCACAGACAACTCTTTCATCCTCCACAATTTTCCAAAACAAAAGTTTAGTAAATCAGAATAAAAGGTCACAATTTGAGTTTTACTGAAAACATTTCAATGAATTTTTTAAAATTGCGTTTTTTCGTTCTTTCCACATCATCTGAAACCTCTCAACTAATTTCTTTGTTCATTGGCAAAGATTCAAAAAAAGCACTTAAATGAAAAGTAGGGAAATACAAACCTTTATCTTATGTAAGAAATGGGATCAACTCTTTGTTTTCTGATTATGATGACAATGGCCATAGCTCTTCCGTTCATCTGTATTTTCAATGCAAAACCATTTTGAGTGTTGCTCTTTCTCACCAGTGATGCAATTTTGCTGTTAGGATGGAAAGCTCCACAGCTTTCCCAAGTAGAGGATTGTACTACAGGTTTGGGAGGTTTTTTCCTTCTTTCTTTCTATTTTTGAACTTTTATTAAATATGGTGAAAATGATACTTTTCCTTTTTATTGGGAATCCAAAGATTCCAAGTAAGGACAAATAGAGATAAAAATGTTCTAAATGTTCCACAGCGGCAGAACAGAAAAACCCAAAAAATAAAAACCAAAACCCACAAAAAAGCCCCAAGAATCCAAAAAATGCCCCCCAAAACCCCAAACAAACAAATAAAAACAAAAAATAAAACTAAAAACGCCAAACAAACAAAACAAACAGAACAAAAAAAAAAGTTTTGGAAAGAGTTAAAATCTTTTGTTTAGAAATAAAATTGAGTTTGAAAGTTCACTTTCCACTGCTGCCACCTGGCTTTTAAGATCCAATAAGAGGAGGGACCAGCTGTGAGATAAGTGTGGAAACCTCTGAATCAACAGGGGATTTGAGGCTTTCCGGCTGATATTGCGAAGTCTAAAGCTAAAGTTCAGGGAAGATAAAACCTCAGGGTTACCAGCCCCTTGTTTCTGCAGCAAAAACCTTGGGGATTATTTTTCACTCCATGTGGCAAGGCTTTTTAGGAATCTGACTGAAAAACCCACAAGCAATTACAAGCATTACAAGATGTGGGAGCACCAGAGACCACTGAGTATCTTCTCAGGATGTCTTATTTCCTTGTTCTTTAACAGTTACATTTTTGAGAACCATTTTAGTTCTCAGAAATGGAATTTTCCAGTAAAAATATTTTATTGGAAAATCCCATGACCCTGATTTATGCTGCCTTTATTAGATTAGTTCATTCTGAGACAGAGGATTTTGGGAAGGAATAGATTGTAAATGTGCTGGACTTGCTGAGGGCAGAGGATTTACTACTTAGACATCTTGAGGTTGCACTGTAATGGGTGCTATGACTACATCTTGTGTATTATACAGGTTTAGCCACATTTTTGTGAGTTATTATTAATGCTGAATTGCAGCATACGCCTTTGGAAGCAGTACAGTCAATGCATACCTGCTTACAGTGAGAAACAAAAAAGCCTCAAATTTCCTCTTGGCTGGCTCCTTCCTCCTCCACCCAACTCGGTCCGTGCCATTCAAAAACAGAAGTTGACATAAGTCATTTTCTATTGTTGGAAAAACAGTCATAAGAAAACCCACATCCCTTGTTGTAAAGGCATTGGAAGGTTGTGGAACAGGTAAATTTGAGGACTGCTTCTTTTTAGATTGTTTGTACATGTGTCATCTCTATTTTTCGCCCTCACCTAGTATTATTTTAGCAGTGGTAGCAGGAATGGGCACCTTAGCCACTTTCTAATCAAATTAACCATGCTTCCTCCCACTCAGATGGAAGTCTGGTTGGATTTTCCAGCTTGGATTTATGCCCTATGGACATGAGTTCAGAGGCACTTTACCCACTCTCACAGCTTTATTTGGCTTGCTGCTGAGGTGTGAATTCTGTGGTAGTTGTCGGTGATATCTTTGCATGGTTACACAAAGATGGATTAGCTACTGCACGAAAAAACCCAGTTATTTAACCCAGCTGAGATGATCAGACTTGTTATTAAATTCAGAAGTCAGAAGCAGAGAATGGGATAACTCAGATTGACAGATTAGCAAGGAGAATGTCTGAAGAGTTTGGATTTGGCTCATTTTATTATCAGGTGAAGCCACATGGGTTTTGAAATATCCATAGAATAGGCAGGTGTCAAACTGCAGTTCTCCTCTGTGCAGAAACTTAGATGGCTCAGGCGCTCTGCTGGGATTTATCAGTACAGCTCCAGTTATTTCAATGGTGATTTGATACATCACAATAACTAAGGGGTTCTTGCCTAAGGTATGTTTCATCTCACAGTCTTAATTGTGCAGATAGAAAAGATTATTTTTCAGGAAGTTTTTATTACCCAAAGTCTAATTTTGACTTTATTCTTGTATAACCAAGAAGAAAAACTATCAGATTTTTCTATTTAGGATGCTTGTGTTTTAATTGCTTTTTATCTATTTCTGTACTAAAGTTGTGCTGATTTCCAGCTTCATTAATTAATTGGTGCCATGTGTGTTGCATCTGTAAAAGATTAATTTTCTAATACTCCCTTTGGAAATGATTCTTCTTAAACCATGAGGTATTTAAAGCCACCTTCCTGTCTGAGATGGATTCACTTTGGGGAAAATCCCTGCATAGTTAAAAATTATTTTTGGATTTTTTATTTATCCACAACTTTCTAATATGCTTGAAACTCATTAGGATGCAAGACTTAATTTATTAGAATATCCTTGAGCAGGAGCAATTGCAGTAAGATTCACTTCATTAAAGACAAATGTAATCCTTACAGTAATCGACCTACTGTCCACAGTGAAGAACTTCATTAACCAATTTTATTTTGAGGCAGAAACCTGGAAAAAAAAACAAACCAAAAATCAAAACACAACCTCAAAGTGAAGATTACTAACTTTGTCCTTTCTTTCCCAGTGGCTTTGCCACTAGGTTTTCTTTCCACGTATCATATAAGATGAAGCTACTTAAATTAACACTGGCTCCAATAAAATTTTCCTGCTTTATGTTAGATGTTCATCCAATCTAAGCTGTGGCCTTAGTACCATTGGTACTATTGTGGTTGTCACTGAATCAGTATTGGATTCACTGTGTAAGTAAATACATCTATTTTTAAAAGAAAAAGTAGCTGTTCTTTAAAGGCTCCCCTACTATTTCACATCGGTTCGTCCTGTGGATCAAGGCACATTGAAAAGGAAAAAGCTGAAGGTGTGTTCTGCCTCCTCCCTTCCCTCTTTTTCTGGAGAAATGCTGGAGGTTTCAGAGCTATCATGCCCTGGAGTGCACTTCATACACTCTTTCCCACTTGTTACCTCCAGCACCAGGGCCCAGGTGGATGCAGAGCAGGAGGAAAAAACTACAGGCTTCCTTGATAGTTAGCCCTGTAAAGGTTTATACCTTTAGAAACACCCTTTTTCTTCCAGGACAGGGACTGGTACAGGGCTAAATGCCAGTTTCCTGCTGCTTGTCCCATCAGTTTGTATGTTCCAGTTGTCTTAGAGATGATAAAGCCACAGGGTTACACTATCTCTGTATGGCACATAAATCATCTTTCTCCTCCACAGAGACTGTTCAGATTCACATAGATTACTGCTTAGCAACAAGTGTAAATCTTCAGGAGTCCCACCCAAGCCTGAAGAGAATGTGTCCCTAATACACACAGGACTGGGCAAGTCCACACCAAGCCATGGCTTCCAATCACCCTCAGGAGTGCCCACAGGCCTGTGTGTGAAGTAGCAGCCCAACATTCAGTGATGCTCTACCTTCCCTAGTGTGAATATTTCTAGTGGACAAGTTACAGATTAGCCAGGCAGAGAGGCATTTCTCCAGTGGCCAGCCTTTCTCAGGGTGATATTTCACAGAACCTCAGAATGGGTCAGGTTGGGAGGGAGCACAATGGGTCATTTGGTCCAATCTCTGTGCTCAAGAACATTGCACAGAATTGCATCCACATGGTTTGTGAATATCCCCAGTGAGGGAGACTCCACACCCTCTCTGGGCACCCTGTTCCAGTGCTCAGTCACTTCTTTATCAGTGCATTATAAAGAAGATCTTTCTCGTATTCAGGTGGAACTTCCTGAGTGTGATTTTCTGCTCATTGCCTCTTGTCCTATTGCTCAGCACTGCTGAGAAGAGCCTGGATCCATCTGCTTCAGATGCTTATAGATACTAATTGCCTCTAGCTTTTGTTCTTCTTAAGATCATGTTGGAATCCAGCTGAGCAACTGCACACTGTGAACATTTCTTTACTAATACAAATATCAGCAGATTACTGAAAGTTGTGCATGAAAAATACAATTATAAATGAACTCCTACCCCGATTAATTTTGAAGGTACAATTTCCACAGCAGTAGTTTTGGGATTTGTTATCACAAGATGCTATACATTTTGTTTATTGCTGTGATTGAAAGATATTTAGCACCATAAAAAACTAGGGAAAGTTAAAGCCCTTGAAATGAAGCTGCGCCTACTCTCATCAGACCATATATTGGGTGAGGAGATAAAAGGTCTTGTCTTTTGATCCTGAAATATAGTCAGAAAGCATTACAGCCTTATGAGTTTGGGGAACCCAGGTTATGATCTTCTTGTGGATTTCAGCTAAGCACAAAAGCACTAAGGTTCAAAAGCTCTAAGAGAAAAGAGATAAAGGACAGAATATTGTGATGGCATCTTCCTTGAAGCATGCAGTCCCTAAAATGCCATGGCCTTAATAGCCTCTCCTATTGGAATTCCCTGTGGCTCAGAAGATTTATTTATCCCAAGAAGCATTACACATTCAATACTTACTGTAGATAGTTTTAGATAGTGTGACTATTAGTATTCAGCTTTACAAACAATTGTGTGCAGATGATGAGATATGTATGAGTATATATTGTTCTATATGTGTACAGGGCTGTTCACAGCCCAGTCATCAGTCCCAAGGCCAGTGGGAAGGCAGGGATCATCACGGAGTCACAGCCATCACGGCAGTGATTGACATTGGATTTCAATGCAGCTGTGACCCACAAGGGTCCCAGTCAGTTGCTGGTGGATAGTGATAACTGGGAGTCTTGGTTTGGAAAGACAGGTATCTGCCAGGGAAAACAGGAGTTTCCCTTGGAATGGAAAATGTAAAAACCCCCTCCCTCCAAATTATTACAATTTTCAATTAGGAGCTTTCAGGCAAAAATATGGGAATAGGAATAACAGTTCTTTACTAGGAATATTAAAAATATATATATACAAATGCAGTAGTACAAAAAAAACCCACAAAACAAGCATACAAACATGGGTCCTAGAAAACCCTGACACAGTCAGAGATACGACCTGACACTGTGTTGTCAGGATGTTGGAAGAAGTCCAAATAAGTCCTCCTGGAGTGACAGAGATTGTTCTGTGAAGTAGAGATGATCCTGTAGGGGAAAAAAAAAAGAAAAAAAAGTCCAGTGCTGGTGAGATGGGTCCAGTCTTCCTCCAAGAATTCAGTGGAAAACCTCCTGATCTGGGGTCCCTGTGCCTCCATTTTATCAGGGTGGGGAATGGTTGGCTCCTCCCCACTGGGTGGTGCATCTCACAATGGGATGGTGTTGTGTCATTGGTGAGCCTTAATGGCCCATTTGCAGAAGATATCTCCCAGAGGGGGAGACAAAGTCCATGAAAGAGATAAGAAACACTGACTTATCTGGTGTTATCAGTTGTCCCATTAACAGAAGGCATCCACCCTCTCCCCCTCCCCAGAGTTACAAGAGATAAAGAACAATATCTCCCAATCGGTTTCAACAGATGAAAATAGAATACACATTTTTGGTTACATTTTTCAACCCAAGACACTGGGAGCAGAGGAAGGTTGCTGGGTTTTATCTCTGGAGATCATAGCTATTCAGAGGCTGGCACTGACTTCCCAGTCCTAGGTTATCTGCAGCATAACTCCCTAGATGACACTGTGTATAAAAACAGCTCTGGGCAGCCAGGGCTGGCTGCATCCATGCAGGTCACTCAGAGCTCAACTTCTGAGTGGCAGCACCAAGCACAGTGCAGCCAGGCCTGCAAGCACACCCCAGCACCCCACTGTGTCTGCAGACACAGTGAGAAATCACCCCTTCCATGGGCAATGCTTGCTACAGCCAGGGAAAGCAAAGGGTGAACCCAGACCCTCATTTTTTTTGTTGTTGTTACTGTTGGAAACAAATACAATGCAAAATTTACTGTAAAACAACAGTGGTCACTGTATGAGCTGGTCAAAACTGAAGTTAGAGTTTGCTTTCCCTCTCGTTCTCTGGTATCAGAGTGGAATAATACACTTTCTGCCTGTGATAATGTTTCCTATGTTATTTTTTCCATATAATAATGCTCTAACATTCATTAATTTTCTTAAAGAATGGAATGTTTGCTTCCTTCCTGCATTTGGCATTAGTTAATGAAATGCTAGCAAATGTTAACTGAATTCTCAAAGATCTGTTCTTCCATTTTTCTAATTAAGGTTTAATGCAGGCAGCTGCATGTGGGGAAATCTTCCTATATTGGAAACAAATGGAAGATTCAGCATCAAATAAATGTTAATTTTAAAACTGTTAGTTTCTAAAAATAGGAGTAATTACTGTTACCTCAGAATAAACTGGAAGAGCATAAAATTGATCTTGAGCATAAAATTTAGAAGTCAGTGGGGTAACAACCTTCGAACTGTTCACTAAAGCATGTTTAAAACCCATATTAAACTAATGCAACACACCTCAGTTGAAAATTTGTGTATATACTTACCATGTTCCCATTCATTATCTTAGGGAAGTGTGAAAATAAAACTAGAAAATATCAGTAAGTGTTATAAGTATTTGATCAAGCCTGTTGATATGCTTTGCTGATCCAGCTATGTTTCATCAAATGTCACAAAAAATGTTAGTTTTACTTGGCTGTGATGATTTTATTGCTCAGAGGTGAATAACAACTACTTTATCCATTGCCAGGGAGCTATGAAAGCTATGAAAGAAAACATGGGGTGTAGTCTCCCTCATTTTGCTGTAGTTAGATTTGTGTAGTACCTTTATACTTCTAGCAATGTCAGGAAGAAGTTTCCTCTTACCTTCAATGAAGAAATGGATTGGACTGTAAGCCCCCATTCCAGCAAGTCCTTATGCTCACTGACAGATTCATCAGGGAGCCAAATGGTTATCACAGCAGGAAATGCCAAGGAGAGGTCCAAGGACTGAGTCGGCAGTTGGGGAAAGCTAGGATTGTAGCTCTTGACTAGAAAAATGACAGCCATGGACACTGGCTGTGGACATGTAGGACAGGTCCAAACTTCACCAGAAGTAAGTTAGGAGCAGTTGTAACTTGCAGGTCTTAAAGTTTCTGCTCTAATCTTATACAGGAATTTATGTTTGTTTGTTTATTTGTTTGTTAAATATGCCTCATTTGGATCTAGGATTTGAACTCTCTCAGGGTTGCAGGGGAGGTAAACCCTCAGACCTACCAGCAAAGTAGATGGAATGACAGCTGGCCTTGCAGTCTCAGTGCATGTGGCACTGTCCAAACACAGATGTTTTAATGTGGCTATGAGCTGCTCTCTTTCCTCTAGACTCTGCATGTGTACAAAGAGTAATGAGACAGAGAGAGGATTATTTTGTGTATAGCCTATTGTGTAGCTATAAGGACATAGGACCATATGTTTCCACAACTCTTGTTGTCATTGTGGGATTCCTGAGAGTGGACAGGGTCACTATTACATGAGATGACCCAGAACTGCTATCTGATCTACAGAACTGAATAATTTAGACAAGATTACCTCTGTAGCTAGAAAACTAAGACTTTCCGGCTTTCTGGAGCATTCTACAAAATTTCACCTGCACAAAGATACTGCCTGTGACAGAAACTATAGTAGCATTGCTCATGTCCAAAGGGAGGTGAAATCCTCTTTGTGATAAGCTTGTGTGTGCAGTTATGGGTGTATCTGTAATTATAGGCAATGAGAAACAGCGTGGCTTGCTCAACAATACATCTCCTCCCATTGTGACAGACACAGACAGGAACATGCCACATGATGGAGTGGTCACACTCTTATTCCTCCTCCTTCTTTCAGAGCTATTGGCTCTTGTCTCTGATATTAACTCATCTCTGTTCAGTCTCAGTTTTGAGCTCTACTGGCTGCTGAACAGCCAAGGACCTCCAGCAGCCAGCAGGTCTCTCAAGCCCTCATCTTAATTTACATTGCTTCCTCTCTGCAGAGAATCTAATTTCATCTAAATTGTAAGGCTCAAACACTTATAAAAGTGTATCATCATAACAAAGATAAGTAGCAAAAGAGAAGCAGAGTTTTTGGGAGCATCCTTGGGAAATGGCAAGATGCTTTCTGAAAAGAAAAAGGCAAAACTTGAAAATGACTTTGAAAAGAACTGTGCAGTGGGAGGGTTGCAATACAGGCTGGAAAGGATTTGAGACAGGATAAATGGAGTTAGGGAATGAGATCCTTAGATAGGGGCTTTGCATTTTGTGTTTAACTATTTTGGCTATTACTGCACATAATTTCAGTGTCAACGCACCAGAAACCACAGGAGCACCAGCAACAACAAACTCTCAACTCAGTTTACCAGGGCTAATACAGCTGGGAATTCCACTGTTTTCTTTACAGCTGATGTCACATAGTTTAAAACAAAAACAAAAAACCACCCAAATCAAACCCCCTTCATTTCCAGAAGTCGTAAATTGTTATTGCTGTGCTGCAACCTGGTGTAAACAGGTTTCTGGCCCATGACTAAGGCTGGTCGCCTGCCCTGCAGTGCAAACAGCAGCGTGGATCTCTTCCAAAGGCGTTCTTGGATGCAGAAAAAGCTCTGCTTGCTTAGAGTTACAGATTTTCAGTTTACAGTTTCTTGCTCTATCGAAAGCTTCAAGTCTGGGGCATTTCTACAGAGAACTTGAGTGCTGCAAATCTGGAGCTTTATAAAAAGTGCTTTGCCCAGGAAAGAGGAAGCTGCGGGATCACTGGGGACACCCAGGTCCGGGTTCACGTAAAGGGCACACCTTCAGCAAACGAAGCAATGCGTCTCCCCGGAGGTGCAAGCCTGTGTGAGTACCACCCAAGGTGAACAGAGCAGCACGGGCAGGATCGGCACTTCCTGCAGCATTGGCAGGATTTTCCCTCTTTCCCTGCGCCGCGCCCTGCCCCACTCCCGGCTGGGAAGCGGAGACGGGCGGCGGGCACCAGAGGGCGGCACAGGACTTGTGCAGAAGCACATTAGCATCCTCCTCCCGCAGAAAGGGGAAAACAGGCTTACAGTTGTGCTGGTGAATCAGTTCTCATCGGGTTGAAAGCTATTTTTATGTTTATGCCATTCTCTCTTCCCTTTTTAGGGGGAAAAAAAAAAAAAAAAGAAAACAAAACCTGCAACAGCATTTCCATAACCTTATGAACTCTCAGAAGTGCTAGGACTTTGAGAGGGTTTTTTTTGTTTGTTTTCTTTTGGGCTTTTTTTTTTTTCCCCATCATTTTCTGAGAATGATCATTTTGTCTGTGACTTTCTTTTAGTAACTTGAGATCACTTTCACTGGCTTTGCTCTCGTGGTCTGACTGATCTCAGCTCTCTGATTTGTGAAGGCTTTTACTGGCTGTGGATAGTCAGCGTATTTGGTGTTGCAGACATACGTTCTTCCGAAGGCAGTTTAAGTGTGAATTACACTTCCTGCAGGTTTGTCACCACAGTTGCCCCTGACTCATCCGTGAGTTACCCACCTGCAAAGCAGCGCTCCTCTCCCACAACCAGCATATTCATGCACAAAATTACTCACAGATACCTGTCTACTGTTGTTCACACCCTCTCTTCAGTTTAAGTGTTGACTTTATTCAACAGATATTTCCTTTTGCATCCAAAGTGAGATTGTAGTTCTAGAAAGTGAGCAGGGCTGAGCAGGAGCTTTATGCTGTTCTTTTCAATCATCAAGCACTGTAAATGACCCATTAAAATCCCCACAATGCAGGCAGAAATGGAAGTGATGTATTTTCTGTTTGGAAAGATGCAACAGATGTTGCTGGTGTACACTGGCAGAGATTCTATGACCAAGCACAGCATACTTGGTCTATCAGTTCATCTATGAAATTTTCCTTCTCTCTACAAAGTCTGCCTCCTTGAGTTTTATGCTTCAGAACCTGATAGAAACCTGTAAACTTTGTGGCTACCTTGGACAGAGTATCCATTTGACTGGATGTCACTGGAAGCAATGCCTGAGCTCTGCTGTCTCCTCCGTGCCTCAAGTATCCAGACCATTATTTTTTAGCATGGGCACTTGCTACAAGTACTAGTTGTCAATTTAAAGAAAATTCCATGATTCCATCATAAGAAAGGTATTTTTGGCCTCCAAGAAGGCAATTTATACTGACTCATCAGTATGGCCTTCTAGCCAAGTATAGCTTTATTCCTCATCCTTTAGTTAAGGTGCTAAGAAGGCAAGTAGCCAACAGAAAGGGAAAATATGAACTGATACAAACCTAGAAAGACAAGGTTGGCAGAAAACCACTGTATTTTTGGCTATTAAAGACTAGTGGTTTTCCTGGCTCACACTCTTTCAAAACCACCCAGAACACCATGGGATTTGATTAATTTTAGTTTGTTTCTCAAATCTTCATGAGTTTGTGTTGCCATCATAGCAGATGCTATACCACAATTGCACACAGGTTTCTTAATTTTTTTTCTAAATGACACACATTTCTGGTAATTTCCATCAGTTTTCCAGGGTATTGAAAACATAGGCAGCAGTTTTCTGAAGAAGAGTATTTTCTGGATGGTTATCACCTCCAAAAAAAAAAAAAAAAAAAAAAGACATATTTTTCTTTAGCCATTTAACTGAATGTAAATTGAACTAGGAGACCACACCTAGTCTGTTGCCAAATAAATTAATGCAACAAGAAAGAAAGTAGTGCTTGTAGGCTGTGCCTCAATACAATTCTGCTGTTATGTAGAAACTGTATCTTGAATTTTAAATGTTCCCAATTTCTATTAGGATGATAAACTTTCCTTTATATTGGAGATATAAAATAAAATCACAGCCTCTCTAGGGCAAAGGAGAAGAGCTGGTGGGAAGAAAGCTTTTTGTTTGGGAGCAGGGGACTAGGCCTCTAAAGCATCATTCCTTAGATTAGACTTGCAATATTAATCTCTTTAGAAGGCCCTAGAAATTAGGACAAACAAGTTTCATATAGTTTTACATCAATTTCTTCATATTACTGAGAGGTCTTCAAACTGGGGCAGAGTCACATAAAATATCTCTCTCCTCTGAGATGGCTAATAATAGTGGTTTAAGGTATTCGTTTCTGAACCACACTCCCAGTAACCAGAAAAAGCATTCTTTAAATATAATCTATTTGCTCATTCTCAGCTAAATATATGACTGTACTAAAAGTGTTTTCCTCCTGTCCATATGCTCAAAACCCCCCATGTTACAATTTCAGAATGGCAAGTTTTATTTGGTTGATCATACCATCTTATATTAATTATAAGGTCATTTCCTTTCAGAAAAAAACTGCCTAGAATTACATATGGAACCCCACTTATCTATGGGCTGAATTGTCATTTTCCTTTCAAGCTATTTATTTTTCCAGCCATTTTCTCATGTTGCATTTTTGCAAATGATAAAATAAATAAAAAATACAATGTGTGGGCAGGTATGGTCCTCCACCTGTGTTTTAAGGTGGACTAAATCACAAATCTATCTTCTGTGTAAAGGAAGATTTTTGCATTACCAGAAAACAGCACTGTTGACTGCTTTAAAAAGTAGTTTGTGCCATTATGAAACAGAAAGGCTTGGTTTCTCAGGCAGTCAGCATCATAGAAATTTTTGCTATGACTCAACATTACCGAGTTTTTGAGTTCATGCTCGATTTATTTTGTTGCATTAATCCTTTTCAAGCTGTCCTCAGAAGTGACTGACAGGTAATGCATTCCAGTGCTTAGATCCCTGGTGTCACTTTCTAAGACTAAACTCTTATATTGTGCCTGAAATACAATCTGGAGGAGTGGCTTTAAGATATTGCAAAAACATGTCCATAGAAAATTTCTTACACAATTGGGCTGACAGTGATTTTTATTTCCTGCATTTCATTTCTCTCCTGGAGTGTGCAGAATTATAGAACAGTTTTATCTGATACAAAAAACCCCAAAAAAACCACCACACAAAAACAAACAAAAAATTAATATACCAAATGCTCTTTTCACTGGAAATATAAAGGTAATAAAATGATGGTTCCTAATTAATTTTTTAAACTAGCCCTCAAGATTACAAGGGCTTAGAATGTGCTTTAACTTCATGCATATGGACAGTCCTCTTCTGTTTCCAAGGGACTCTTTATGGGCACAGAATAAAGCATCTCGATGTGTCCAGTTTAGAGTCCTTAAGTACATAATGTGACCTTTTTTTAATACCCATTTCAGTACAAAGATATTAGTTTTGTCACCAAAGGGGCTTCATATTCTCATCCGCTATTAGCATAGAAATAAATAAGATTTAAAAGATACTAAAATGGTTATTGATTTTTAATATATACCAAGGCCTGCCTGGTATATATGAAAATTTTAGTGGACATCAATCTTCATATTTTATACCCTTAGCTAAATATTATTTTCAGCATGAAATATTGTATTGAAACAAGTTCTATTTGTTCCACAAAGTACACAAAAGATATTTTGGAACTGTCTACCTTCATATGAAAATGGCACAAGATTTGCTCCAGTGTTATATAAACTACCACTGTCAATTTCTTCAAATAATTCTTTAACAAAACTTACCAAAGTCCTTATAATAAGTCCATCAAAAAATTAGAGCTCTAATATTTTACTTAAGACTCTTTTTCTAGGTCTTAACTATAAAAAGTAAATAACTGTCTCTGAACATTTGCATGCTTTTGATGTGAAAATCTGTGCTAGTTCCATTAATATTTAGGCACTTAGTACTGAGGGTATCATCCAAACTTTTGCATGAAGTTTGATATTTCAAAGTTAATGGCAATAACATTCTAAGGTTGGTCTCCTACAAAATAGTTATGTACTAAATACTCCTATTCTAACATGGAGTACAAACCTTATTTAATTCTACACTAAGTTATGAACATTATGGCAGTGAGTTATTTGAAACTGCATGCCTTTAAAAACCCTAGATTGTCATGAGTATATATCTAAACATGTAACACACACATCTTCCATGCTGGCAATTATCTCAGTGTGTGGAAGACACACTAAGATATTTAACTGCAAGGGACACCTGGATGGACCTGTGAAACTCCTAAGAGGCATGCACAGGTTACAGATGAAAGGATGCATTGCCCTCTCTGCCACAAATCTCCAAAGACTCCCAGACAAATGTGACTTGCAGGAAATGCCAATGTTGTTGTAGGACGCATCACATAAATAAGCACGGGGAGATCACAAGCTCTTCAGCATTTGCTTCAGGCCTGCTATATCTCTTCCATTTCTTTGAGCTGCACTTCCTGAATTTCACAATAGATGGGAGAAAAGATTTTTATGGATTTATGGTCTATAACACTGAGGCTGGTTGTCAGCACAGCTGCTAAGGTTGAATTTATTTAACATGCTAACTCAAAGAAACTCTTGCATGTAACAGTTGCCTTGGTATTGACAGGGAGACATCAGTCAGAAATGCACCCTCTCTCATAAAATATTGTCATATAACTGTACTACTTTATCTACTTTTTTCATTCCTTTCCTTTTTTTTAACCTTCTACCTTTACATAAATGTTTTCAAGGTGAGGTTATATGCACACCAGATGAATAGCAACATAGGACAAATTAAATTCAGGTACGGTTAAAATATTCCACCTTAATTACTCCTTTGGTGTCATTATAATCAATGCAAACTGTTCCATTAACAAGCTACCAGAGAGCTTATAAAAAGCTCATGCTAAACCAGGGATTGAAGGGCAGCTTAAACTCTGAGCTCTATTGCTCTGACAGGATGAGCTTGGGCAATGCTGCACAGCAGTCCCCCACGCCAAGGGGCAAACCTGTGCTCTCGTCCTGTGCTCACTCCTGAGAGTAAGTCAGTTCATTCAAGCTGTAGAGAGGAGAAAGGCTGGCTGGACTGGAGTCCTAACAGCTTTTAAATACCAGAGTTCTTTTGTGGTTTCATATCAGCAAATGATGCCAAAATTTCCAGGGAAAGAAAGCCACTATTTGTTTTATTTATTCTGAGAAATAAGTCATTGTTTAAGTTTGTCTCTACAGACATCTGCAGCAGAGCAGCAATGAAGTTCATTCTTCTCATCTCTCTAGAAATATGTATATGTGATGCAGGAGAGGGGAAATGGGGAAAAAATAGGTTACCTTTTTATCATTATTTTGAAGTTTCCTTTCCCTTTTTCAAATATGCAAAGAAAATCTCTTGAGATTGTGTGACTTATTTTTCCATATTTGCACTCAGAAGCTTCTTATAGCAATATATGGTCCCTTAAACCCACAAACCTTTCAGCAGTCTATCTGAATTACTTTTTCACTTCATGCAAATTGTGACTGAAATTAGAAATGTCCTTCAGAGACAGCACTGCAAATGGTAGGAAGAACATTTGCAATATAGTCTCTGGGTTTATATTTCCAAAGGACCTTGTAAAATTCTTCACTTCCCTGCCTGTGCTGTTTTGGTGGCCAGCAAAGCAGAGATCATTATGTTTGTTTTACCTCTCTAATGACTATGCTTTGCCAGACATGTGTCTGTAAGATACATCACAGTTCTTTAAAAACAAATTGTGTCACGTAGTAAAAAAAATAGTTTAAAAGCATTGTGTCAAAGGCTATTTCTGTTCCCAGCTGTTAAAATCCTAGCACAACTTTGCTATTTTCTTTGCCTTTAGAAAGCTGATGATCTTATATTAGTAAGTGAGCCTAACTTTACAATTGGAACAAATGATGAAATACAGTGAAATCAATAGTAACAGTGTTAAAATAAATATTGTGCAGAAAAAGAAATGTTACTATTTATGAATCAGGGAAGGTCACAGGCTATAGCAAATAATGAGCGCATTTATCTGAACTACTGTATCAGAGTCAAACTGAAAGCCCTCTGGTCTGAGTCACCCCTTTGCAAATGCTTCTCTTTTATATTGCTTATAATGGAAACAACTTGTGTAGCCTTTGCCTTTGTTGTCACTGAGGCATAGCTGTAGGACCCCAGCATATAGCCCTCACTTCCCTTTAATTCAAGTGGAGCCTTGTTTGATTATAAAACTATTACATTAGGGAACTATATTTGAAACTCAGTGACTCATTCATCTTATGCCCTTTTTTGGAGTTGTTATTGGGTCATATAACTGTATATATTTCATTCAAATTTCCATTTACATTCTCTACCTATAATTGCAGCTATTTTGCTCCAAATAATTCTCTGACCAGAACAGCAGCCTCTAACCGACTGTAAACAACCACTGCCACCTCTCCTTCCCCTTCCCACATCCACCCCTTTATTTTGTGGTCTGTTCTTTGACAATTTTTTAACAGAGTCTAATCTGAATTTTCCAGATAGTAGCATACCAGGTTACAGCAGTATTCAGTGTGTGCTGCTTCGGGCTATTGGCTCATAAAGAAAGGTTTGGAGGAGAAGTGTCAGGAATCATTTGATAAACGCCAAATATCCTATTCTTATCTGCTTAATTTGTTTCTTTCCATACTTACAATAGTCTTTCAGCAACTAGAAAATTTCCAAAATTCTTTTGCCATTTCCATCCAGTAAAGAAGTTACTATCTTTTTTCTTTTCCTTTTTGAATAGATATGAAGATTTAAGGTTTGTTTCAATAACAAACACATCAGTTTATACAGAATCCTATCATGCCAAAGCATCTTTATGGACAAGCATCGGCAATGAGATCAGCTCTGCTTTGAAAACAGTTTCTGTTAGCTGTCAGGCTTTACAGAGATATAGTGCTGCCAGAGGAAATGTTGGTAATTATGTCATATTGTAATTCAAGAATTATAAAAATTCCACATAGAGGGAAAGGCAGGAAAGGAAGAACGTGTGACGATGCTAAATAATTGTTTATTTATAGGGATGGTAGTCAACCAAGGGTACACAAACTCTTCACATTAGCAGACTAGCTCCACACAGGATCTACATGCATGTGGGCATCAAAAACTGCAGATCCCAGTGGAACTAGGGATGTTCCTACCTTTCCCAATAAAATGGCAAAACAACTATATGTGACCCTTTAAAAATCAGCATGTCCTCCTCCACCATCCTGAGGATTTCAGAGCCATTAGATGCCACTATTACCACAAGTCTAATCTAGAAATGCTGGCATTCATTTTTTGCTAGGAAAGTAGGAGATAATGACTAGAATTCTTTCTCTAACTATAGCAGTTCTAAACGTTGCTTAGGCACCTGGTCACTCTGGGCAAAATGTGTTTCACTCTGCTTGGAATAATTAGAAATAAGAGCACTTGACTGCAGTGCTGAGACCTGGATAATAAATTTTGTTCCTATTTACTCTGGACAGGAATGAGTCAATCTAAGTATCTAAAGTAGCACCTAAGAGACTATTTTCCTATTTTTGCCTTGCAAGGACATCAGCTTCACAGCAAATTCCTTCACAAGGTGATTTAGGGGGAAGAAAAACTAAATATCATTGTCTGAATAGCTTTGTGCTGCCTCAAAGTCTAACTTTAGAGAAATCATGTTGAACTTAACCAATGGTTTTGTAACAAAGAAAAACAAAATCAGGAGGTTATGTTTCTTCTCAAAGGTGGCAAATATTTTAATACAGTTCACTAAGCTCCAAAAAGATAGCTTTGTGACAAGGAATACATAATATTGCAATATTACATGGGATGTTGTAATTGAGGACTTTGCCAGGAGGTCAGAATTAGAAATCTGAATTATTTTAACACCTTTCAGTTGATCTCTTTCAGTTCTTCTCTATGTGTGTAACCCACAGCAGGATGACAGTCTTTTCAGAGCTTATTTCTCATGAGAGTTCATTTATAAGTTTGAACAGAACAAAAAGTCAGGTACAACAGAGGTATTTAGAAAGTTTATAGTGGGATTTGGACTAAATCTGAAACTCCTGCACTACAAGCCTTAATGTTTACCAGACAACAAACTATAGACCTTGGGGTTGCACTTGGGGTGGGTGATGCACAGTCTATGTCCCTAGAGTTCCACTCCTGCCCACACTCACACTTGCAGTAACAGGGCTGTGAAACCACAGCTTGGAGAATACCTGGTCCTGATTAGAGTCCAGAAATCAGGGACATAAATCTTACCTACACTCAAGAGCACACTTGTGGAAACAGATCCCAAGTGAACCAAAGTGCCTCTCTGGAGCACCTGAGGCAGAGATGGGAGATGTAACAGGTACCTGTGTAGGAGCACTTCCAACCCCTGACACAGCATCTCTCTGCTGAAGACAGTGACCAAGCACTCCTAATTCAGTGTGTTGGCAATTCTGCAACACAACATGAACTGGAAAACTTTCCCTATGTACTCTGTTGAAGCAGCCCAAGAGCTGAATCTATGATTTTAGTCCAGAGACGGGCATCTGTAGTTCAGTGCTACCGCATTCAGCTTCTAAGTTCTTTCCTACACTCTGCTTTTTTGTGCCTGTCACAACAAATAGCATCAGACATATCTGAGACATGTTTGGAGGGCTCACAGGGGATAGCCTCTCCAGCTGCTTTATATCCTAAATACCTGGAGCCAAATATCTCATAGTTACTGAAAGTTACCAAAAGTTCATAGTTAAATTTAGATCTTCTTCTCATTCCTCCAAAAAAGGAACTCATTAGTATTTTCACTGTATAGGTTTTTAAAACATGAGCCTGCAAAATCAATTAGTCTAGTCAAGCTTTAACTTCCCCAGACTCCAGACCTAATTCTTTATGTCTTTCCCCTTAGGTACATTATAACCCCATGTGCTACTGGACTGAATTGCGCTGAATACAAAAATGTTGAGGCATTTGCACTTTTCATTAAGAACCTCTTAATAGAAGTATAGTTAAGGTTTTATTTTTTGCATTGATTGTAACCATTAGAAAAAAAGCTCCTCTATTACTCATCTCCTGAAACATAGTTTCCTTGTCATGGCGTAGGGAGTGGGTGGGAAGAGAGACCTGTTTTTTCAGTGGCAGGGGTTTTTTTCTCCATTTTTGAGTGTTAATGATCATCTTTGTATGATAACACAGGCAAAAGGGAAGGCTCTTTGTTCCGTTCTTATAAGCACACCAAGTAGCACAGAAGCACTACGGTCACTAATTGGCCTGTGTGCCATCTGTTGGAAGGTGCTTCTGATTTTCACAATGGTCGCAGCAGTGTCACAAGCAATGCAGCAGGAACAGTTATCCAGTTAAACATCCTGGGTAGAAATGGTTTATAAATAATTTGTAAGTGCAGAGTTCTGCCTTTTTAAAAAAAAGAAATCTGATTGCAATTGGTGTGTATATAACAACAAGTTAGGAGACTGATCCAGCCTCTCTTAAGTAGAGTGATTTTATAGAATATTGGACAGTGGTAAGACACAGGATGACTGTCAAATTTGGCATACCCTGCAATGTAAATCAGAAGAGCAAGATAAGCTTTAGGATTTTTTTTTCTTTAGGGGACATCTCAAGTCTCACCATTAAGGCTTGTTGGTTGTGCTAAATTCAGAACAGTACTTCTCCAGGAACCAGGACAGTGACATGTTAGGTTTAAAGACTTTTATTCCACCTTGTTTATATACATGTGATTCAGGAAAAGAAAAAAAAAGAGAAGGCACTTACCCAATATGAGACTAAAAATAATATAATGCAGCATATGATATTCTAAGTTGACTTGAATATCACACTTTTCAAGAGTGTATATAGTGCTATTTTACTTATTTTGGCCTGCAGCACAGCGTCTGTACTAAAGCTTGTATGCTCGCCCCTCACTTTAAAGCTGACACAACCAGTACAAAATTAAAATGGACAGCCCGATCAACAACATTCCCCACCCACATCATGCAAATCAATCAACCAGAACGACAAGAAAAGTGCCCAACACTCCCTAAAGGCTCAATTCCATATCTTTTAAGCTTCAATTAAAGCAGCTTTCTTCAATGCTCCATTTCAAAGTCAAATGATGCAGAACTTAAAATGGGCTCCTGTTTTACTTCAGGGATTGGTAATTCTGAAAGGAACAAAATATGTTTTACAGGATATTAGCATAGTACAGTGTTGCTTCTCTTGTGCAGCTATATTAAATATATATACTGGGTTGATTTAAATAAGATTCATTTAAATATGCTTTTCATGGTTAATTGCTAAATGTAAAACGTTTGCAAATTTTAGACAAAACAAAAATTATTTGATACGTCTTTCCTATGAATCATACTGTTTGAGATTAAAAAAAAATATGTCCTGGAGTGGGGAAATAACTGTTATAGGTGACTAAAAAAAATAAATTGTGAATTCCAGCAATATGTCTCCCTCTTTCATAATTTACAATCATTATATATTACTGATAAGAGGAAACCTTTGAGTGGCCATAAGGATCAGTAAAGGAAAACTATGCCAAAATGATAATTTGAGATGAACACTTGTTAACTGAAGGGCCAATATTCATGTAAATACATATTTAGTATACTACTGATCAGATAATCAAAGTAGATATAAAAATAATTACTTAATTTTTTAATACATGTACATGCAAAGTAATATCCTATCTATATGTTTTAATGTATCGACGTTTAAATGGCTGAGTTGATTGCACTTTCACGCTTTCCCTTAGAAACACTTTTTTACAATCTGATACAATTTTCACTGTTTAGGTGTAAGTGCACCATTGTAGGCACATCCCCAGCGTCATTTTTTTGGGCGTCCTTCCACTCTGTTTAACCAATATTTCAAGATACACATTTCATGAACCAGCACATGCCTTGCTTCTTCCATGCCTGTAAGTAAATGTAAGCACTTTCAGAAACATCAGCCAAAGTGTGGGAGGAAGACAATATCCATGAAGACTGTGCAAGCACATAAATTACTTTGGCCAGACAATTTACTGTCTAACTGCTGGGAACATTCACTGTCTGTGTGTATTCATACTCCCAGTCTTCATTTATTAAATTCACTTAAATTGGTGTTTTGTGATAATGTCAACATACTTTAAACTAGTTAGGTTTTTGTTTTTTGTTGAGTTTGTTTGTTTGTTTGTTTGTTTTGGTGGTGGTTTTTTTGGTTTTTTTTTTTTTTTTTTTTTTTTTTTTTTTTTTTTTTTTTTTTTTTTGGTAGTTGGTTTATGTTTTTAAATGTCTTGTGAACTTGAGATAAGGATGGTGGTTAGAACTTTGGTGTCTCTAGAAGTGGAGAGAAGTTTATTCTGTGCTTGTATATGCAGATCTATCTATAAGGCAGAGTGACCACTGCTCAGAGTGCCAAATATTTTTCTTATAGAGATCCTGCTTCTGTTACAACTGTGCCAGAATTAATAATTTGGGATGAAGTTTCCCATCAAGAGTTTCTGCCTATGGTTGAAATTATCATAATTTTGCTTTTTCAAGAAGAATTATAGTAAGTAATTGTTAATTAAAAACAGTCACACAAATTCCCCATTTGTAACTATCTTTTGAGATGCTTTAGCAGGCCCATGAGTCTGACAGCAAGGAGTCTTTTGCTGACATGAAGAAATTCCTCCCAAATTTGGCTGATTAAGTTCTGAAAATCTGTATGTGCATGAATGCACACATATTTTATGGAATCACAGAAGGGTCTGGGTTGGAAAGGACCATAAAGATGTGGTTCCAACCACCCTGATGTGGTAGGGACACCTTCCACTGGACCAGGTGGCTCAGAGATCCATCCACCCTGCTCTTTAACATTTCTTGGGATTGACAAGAACATCAACAGCTTTTTACAGTTGCACACTTTTCCTCAAATCACTACTGACTAACCTAACTGCAGAATTTATTTGTATTAAAAGTAACACTACTCACAGGTTTTTTCTTCATCTGGTTTTAACCAGTACCTGACCCCTGGCTAGGCAGATGCCCAAACTGCTCTCAGAGACATTGGTTCCTGTGGCAGCACTTCTGGGTGATGCCCAGGAAGTTACTCCAGCTGGACTTCTTCCCTCTGAGCAGTAACAGAGCTTTTTTTTTGTTTTTTTTCTAAACAAGCTGAGCAGAGGTTCAGGTTGTGATTTCTTTTTATTTAAAGAAGTGCTCAGAGATGTGAATAAAAACACTCAAGAATTTAGTTGAAAAACTGTGTCCTAAATGTCTTCAGCTGGATACTCAAGAGGATGAGAGCGGATATCCAGTCTGTAGGGGGTAATGTGCAGTGAAGGCTGAAGCAGCCATTGAAACTCACAGTGAATGGGAGATGATCCTGCAAAAAGAGAGTGTGTTTGTGTAATTACAGAAAATAATAATGCCTCAGCCACATAAGGGGAAAATAACAGACACAACCTTTATCCTGTTGGTTTTGTGGGGTTTATTTGTTTGGTTGGGGTTTTTTTCAGAGAGGAGTAGTGATTTTTCTTTTTAACTTGAGGTTGTTATTCTCATGGTATTGGTATCTTGTCAACATTTTTGATTGTGCGTTAGGAAAATAAATTACACTAAATTAATTAATGTTTATCTAATTTAGCAGAACTTTAACAAGTAGGTGATGAGTAGAGGATTCACATACTATAAAGAAGTGTTTTCTATAAGCTGATACCACATTTGGAGGGACAAATCATCTCTTGATGAGAGAGAGTGCTTCTATGGTGTGTGGCAATCCTAGATAATAATTTTTTTTTCTCTTCCCTGCTCTTAACCACTAAAGGATTCTCTGCCTTTCCAAAAAGTCAAGGAATTTGGGAAAATGCTTTCCAAGAACAGACATCTGGAGCTGAAAGTAATTGTGTATAATAGAAAGCTGCAGTCTGTTCCTATTAAATCTGCAACTCCAAATCAAAAGTGGGGGATATTCTTCACTGGGATGACTGATAGCACTTGATAAAATACGTAATAGTTTTAACTCAGGGGAAGACTGGGAGTACATATTTCCTTCAAGGCCCAGCAGTAGAATTTCTGACATTTGTAATGAGAGTTGTCTGCTGCACAGATTTGGACCTGAGTCCAGGAATTGTACCACTAAATCAAAGGCCTGATACTCTCATATTTCATCTCCAAAGTCATGAGGGCCTGACTGTGATTAATTGGAATGGATAAGCTCTCATGCCTCTGAATTAATGCTCTTACAGTATTACATGGGACTATGTGAAGGGTAAGATGCAGTAACCTTCACTATGGGGAGCAGCAGCTTGCCCCTTGGGGATGTGTTCACTTTGTGCATTTGTTATGTAGCAGCATTTTCCTGCATTCTCTCTAAAGGAAAAGATGATGACTATTGCTTGCAAAGTACTTTGGAAAATGCCAAGTATCAGTTCAAAGAAAATCTAACGTCTTTCCATGGGACACAAACTGTTAGATGGGTTTAATCCTTACTTATTATGTAGGAGAGGTTCTGGTGGAAACACACTGACCTAACGGGCTGATTTGGGATGGCAATGCCAATGCTTTTTAACACTCTAATTGTTCCAGAGTTAAATAAGCTCACATTCTGCCGTAATGTTATAGAATTAACAAGTGAGCTAATTCTCACTTTGAGTCTCAGAAAGAGTTAAATAGAACGAAGCCTGTCAATATTGCATTAGGATTTAAATGCATGGAAGATTAAGTTTATGTACCTTTAATAAAAGGCAGGAGATCAGATTATTAGTTGGCTTCCTCAAACATTTGGGATAGATCACTTTTCAGGTTAGATATTAGTGAATGCGAGCATAAGACAGAACCATTCAGAGAGGCCAGTAGGAAATCTGCAAAATCCTATGAATTTGCTGAATAGGAATTCATCCTATGAATCCACTGAGCAGCAGTGAGAATTGTACCTGGTGGGAAAACCTGTGACATAGCTACACTCCTCCCAGTACTCAAATCCAGATGGGCAGTGCTGCGTAGACACACTCAAACTGGCTCCCATTCTTCTACCTTCACCAGAGCTGCTGCCTGCAAGTTACTTTTCCAAACTAGCCAAGAACGTGGCATCCCAAAAAATGGCTTACTAAAAGAGCAGCACAGATAAGCAGACGGCAAGAGCTAAGTCACCTTTTGGAATGCCCCATCTCCACAAGACATATTTACACTGTGTACTGCAGCACAGAGGTCCCTGAACTAAGCTTGGAAATTTGGAATTTGAAACAATACAGCCATGTCAAGGAACCATCTGATATGCTTTTCTCGGGCTCGTTTCTGGGATTTTTTTTTCTGGATCTGGGTCTCTTGCAGGGAGCTTCTGGGACATAGGTTTACTCTCTCCTTGCTCCCACCCCTGCATTTGGATTAAGAGATGGCTGAAGGCAGGGGCCAAAACAGATCAGGAGAACACCAACCGAGTTTCACACAGTTTCGGAGGGTTTTTCTGAATGCTTTAACCCGGACTGTTTCATTGATCTCATTAGCACAACAGTGCCATAAGGGCACAAGGACCAAGCATCTAGAAATTTCTTTAAAACTGGAGAAAACATGCCGGGGGATTGCTTGGCCATTGAGGTATTCTGCTTCACTTAATTAGCGCTGCAGAAAGGCTCAGCTAATTAGCAGGGTGTAGAGTTGCTGTGACACAGTTACTCCGCTCGCAGGACCCGCGCTGATCCCTGGGCGCGGCGGGGAGCAGGGCCGCCAGGGCAGCAGGAGGCAGACCCGCATCCCCTCGGGCGGCTCTCCACGCCTCGCCGGCGGCCAGGCTGCCCCTCCCGCGAGGGGAGGCCATGGGGCGGGCTGTGCCGCCAGCTGCGGCCTGCGGCGACGCTTCGCACCTCCGGTGCCGGCCCCAGGCGCACAGGCACGAGGGACACGCGGTCCCTCGTCCCCTGGCAGGTCCAGCCGGCGGCGTGCCAAGCTCGTGCCCGCCTCTGGGGCCAGCCACCACAGCTCCTCGTGCCGCGCTGCCAGCGGGAGCAGCTGTGGGCAGGGGGGGACCGGGCGGGACCGCGGCCACCACGGCCGTGAGGGAGCAGGTGGCGGCGGGGCAGTCCCCGCCCGGGCTGCCGCGGGGCGGGGAGGGAGGCGAGGGAACAGCCCCAGCCCCGCCATCCGGGATTACCCCGCTCCCGTTCCCCCTCAGGGAACGGCGGCAAGCGCCGAGCGGGGCCGAGGCGGAGCGCAGCGGCGGGGCGGGCGGCCGACCTGGGCCGGGCCCGTCGGCCGGCTCCCTCCGCTAGGGGGCGGGCGCGGGCAGCGGGCTCCCCTCAGCGCCCCGCCCCGCCGCGCCCCGCCCGCCCAACCCAGGCGCAGGGGCCGGAGCCGGCGGCGGGATCGGGATCGGCTTTGTGGTCCCGCGGTCCGCACCTGCTCTCCTCGGTCTGCACGGTGGCGGCGGCCGCGACGGCCGTGACGGCCTTCTGCGCCCCCTGGGGGAGCGGGGCGGCGGCGGCGGCGCGGGGCGGCGCGGCAGGTACCGGGCGAGGCGGCGGGAGCGGCGCGGGGCACGGGGAAAGTTGGCGCCGCCGGGGCGACTCCGGGAGGCGGGGGCGGCGGTGCTGCCGGGGCCGCCCCCGCGCCTCCCTCCTCCTCCTTCTCCTGCACCTCGGCGGGGCGGCGGAGTGCCCGGGCGGGCGGCTGGCCCCGCGCCGGTGCCTGGCTGTCCGCCGGCCCCGCGGGAGAGCGGGGGCGAGCGCTGTTCCCGGTGGCTGGCACGGGGGAAAGCGAGCGGGAAGGTGAGCGGCCGTGCCGGCTGCGTGTCAGCCCGGCACCCGCCGAGCCGAGCCGTGCCCTCGGGGAACGGCTCTGCTCCGCTCCGCGTTGTTCCTCCGCTTTCTTTCGGGCTCCGCGCCTTGTGCGTCTAGTGCCGGGCTCCGGGAGAGGGCATGGGGAAGGTCCCGTCCCGTCCCCGGGCTCCCCTGCGCTCGCCTTTGCTGTCTGTAATATAGTGCGAGTTTGGCTTCTTCTCCGTTTCTGTTTTTTTTCCCCTAAATCGTTGGCAGAGCACCCGACTTCAGAGCCCTGAGTGCCTCGGGCGTGTTTAGGAGAGAGGGGAGCGCTGCGGGCGCAGGGCGGCCCTGCCCGTGCCTCTGCCCGTCTGGGTCTGCCGGGGCATCAGAACCCCCAAGCCCGCAGATCCAGGAGCACAGACTAGTCACCAGCAGTGCCCCACCTCAAAGGCTGCCGGGGCTCCACTGCGGGTCCTTTTCAGCATTTTGGGTGCTGACTTGCCCTGTGGAGATACAAAAATATCCAGTATATCTGTAATATACCTAAGATACATATATATTTTACCCATACATGTCAAGTGTGACAACTGTTTGCCTCATTGCTGTTATGGAACAGATGCAACAGCAGTAAAATAGGGTACTTCTTTTAATATAAATTTCTCACTCATCTTGCAGCACTTCTCATTTCCTCTCTTGACTGAACTTATCCGAAGTAATTAGTCAGTCTCTCCTTCTGTTGCTCCTTTCCTCTCTCTCAAAGATGCAGTTGGGATTTTTTTTTGTCTTCCCTGCTAGGATATTTGCTTCCCTTGTGGCACTCTTGAGCCTGTCACACAAATTGCTAGTGCTCTAATGCCTGTGTAACTGAAAGCAGAACAAGTTAGTTCTTTAATGCTATTAAATATTGGTACTGCTACTCTGTTATTCACAAACTGTATTTATAGTAGAAATACATAGATTGCCGAAGTATTAATTTTTCACAGTGGTGCACTGAAAGATTATTTATAAAAAATGAAGGTAGATGTGTAGAGTACCTACTTAGTTTTGGAGAGCAGTTGCACTTGTACTTTTTTAAAAACAAAATTTTTCTGAAACTAGTTGTACAAGAAGCAAATTATTACCTGAGGGAGTTTGATCGTAAGGGAAACAGCCAACAAACAGAACTGTGGGGGAGAAGGGTCTGCTCAGTTACCATATCTAGAAAGACTTCCTTGCTAATGCAATACAAATGCTAAATTTTTATGATGTTGACATTCTCTGGCATTGTCCTGTGGCAAAAATGTCTTGATAGGTTGGTGACAAATACCTGACACATTCTTGTTTTCTAGTTCAGAAGAAAAAATGTAATACTCTGCATAGTTCGAAGTACTCTTAACAGAACAGCTCATTTGAAGGACCAACTTGTGATGATAAGATTAATTTTGTTTCATTAAACACTCTAATATGGCTGGCAGTGGATTCCTGGAAGAACTCCTAACACTTGTCATCTCTCCCTCTGTCTCTCTGACTTAATAGGCATTTCTAATGTTTCTGTTATCAACTTTTTGTACATTCTAAGACCGGGTGGGTCATTGAGTTCATTATTCTAGGACATAAAATTGGGTAATATCACAGTGACATGTTGTACCTTACAATATTTAACTCTTTACCCTTATGATTCCAAAATACTTTCAGTATGAAGTAAGACACTGATAAAACTATAGTTAAGTGATACCCTATTAAATTGTAAAGCTCCATAGCTGCCTGTCAACTAATAATTTTGTATTATTGGTGTAATACGCTTAAAGCAGCAAACAGAAGCAACAAAAAAGTAGTAACAAAAAAGTTAGTGGTAGTATCATCTCTTCTTGAGTATGTTCATGACTTACCATGTGATAAATCATGTTTTCATCCAATCCAGGAGTCTAAAATATCAGCTGATTTCTAAAGATCTTGGGTGGACTGTTTTTTTAGTAGTCAGTATTACAGCAGAGACAGTTGTGCATACTTTTCTAAACTGTGACCTACTTTTCATCCTGATGGGTATACGATAGCTTTACACAGACACTGTAAGAGTAACCTTACACAGGTACAACACCAAAAGTCTTGTGCACAGAAGTCATGAATGTTAAATTCTCCAAGGTGGACTACATGACAGTACAGTGAGCAGTTCTTCTGTTTTGTCACTTCATTCATAAATAATATTTGCCATGCTGGCATCTATGCATAGGGACATTTGTTCATTAAAACTTAACCAGTTAAAAGTAAAATGTGGTTTAGTGGTGATGAGGACCACAGTTACCAATCTCACTGTTTTAGATGTGGTAAATGTTCATTGTAAATTTTAGAGAAATCTTGTGGTGTGAGTTTGGTTTTAGTTGTTGTGTTGTATTGTTTGTTTGTTTGTTTATTGGTTTTTTGACTGAGAAACCCATTCCCTAAGCTTCATAACTGTGAACTTGAGAACTGATTTCTCTCAGAGGCAACACTATCTGTTCATCTACTGAAAAGTTTGCACAGGAAAATGAAACAGCAACATTGCTCAGTTGTACCAAACCAACAGCTTTGAGTATATTACACAAAAAATATTTGGTTTGCTTCCTCCTACTATTTGTTGGTGTTTGTAGCATTGTTTTCTCTTCTGGCTGCCTATGTGTAGCAGTGCAGTGTACATTTTGTTCCATGGTGTTGAGCGCATGATGTTAGTCAGCAAGGGGGATTTGGCACAACACTGGTGAGAACCCATAACTCTGCCATTTCAGCCCCTGATGGAAGCATCCCATACCTTGGGCTGGAGCATGGGATGGCTCACTTGAATAGGAGTTAATTGAGTAACTCTGAATTGGGTTTGTCTCTTAAGAGAGAGACAGAGTTTCAGCAACTTAATTCTGGCAAGGGAAGTGTCTACCTGCAGTTTTGTCTTGGAGTTGGATGCTTTTCGTGAGCTGTAGTGTTTTCTTGTTCTCGAAGCCTTGAAGTCAGAAGGTGTATGAGGGCTTTCCTCATGACAAGTGGGAATCTATGGGAGGTAAGTTATTCTTCCGTTGAGGTCTTTACTAAGGAGAAAGAGCAGGCACACAAGCAGTGGAGTGGAGTAACAGATGTGCTGCAAGTTTCATCCTGACATACCTTGAGATAATTTATTCTCATCTCCCCATACCCTGAGAGACCATTGCCTTCAGTCAGCATGTACTGAACCTCACTGAGTAGTTCTAATTTCTATTATTAGCATTGTAATATGAAACGTAGTCACATGTCCCCTATGGGACTTTGTGTTCTTTCTCTTTCTTCTTTTCATATCCCTGCATTCATGAAATGCTATGAAATCAGATACTATAGAAATCATTGTCTAATAGCTTGCTTTATAAAGCTTTTTTTTGGTCTTAATTTTTCTTCCTGTTGTTAAACTGCATTCACAATCTTGAAGAAGCTTCTCCCTGCAGAAAATTCTGATACTTCCTACATAATTTTGTTGCTTGAGTTGTGCTGAACTCACTGTAATGCTGGTCATGCCTGTCTGATAGATTTTGGTTTTGATTTCCAGACATTACACGAGTAATGGTAACAGTGTTGCTGTCCTCTGGATCAGGAGCAATCAAGAGGGACTTGAAAACCTTGTAGGTTCTTGGTGCGCTGCTGTACTGTTGTTCACCTCATGAGTCTCACGTGCTCTTGGTTTACAAGTTAGAGATGTCCAAGCAAAATATGGGCTCTGGGCATACATTTGGAATACAGATTATTCAGCTGGTACTGCTCAGGAAGATGCGAGGCATTTTTTAATCAGTTTCCAGAAAAAAAGTTGAAAAAGATACAAGCAGAACTGTATCAGCCTCTTCACCAGGCTTAGAGTTCCCTGGCTTTGTCTGTCACACCTCTGTGGTTCGAGAACCTTCTTGTCTCACGCAGTATTACCATCCCTTCTCAGCATGTCTCCATCCAATAACAATACTTCCTCTTTTAAGAAATACAGTTCCTCTGTCCAGGAACTGTCACCTTTGATTCAACAGGAGAGCATATCACTGCATAAGGGACGTGGTGGATCTAGGTCCCTAAGTCTGAATCAGCACATTATCCTAATGGCCTCTGTTTGAAATGAAAATCATTAGGAGTGGTTGTGTCTGATGTATCTCTCTGACTAAGTTCCCTCAGTCAAACTTCTGCAAATGTCTCTTCAATATGAAGATTACAGAACATTAGACAAGTAATGCAGTTTTACAAATAAAACAGAAATCCCAGGAGCAGTGAAGCTTGTTCATGCTATGAGCATATGTTAATCTGTCATATTGGCTGTAATTTCATCAGTTCCCTTTCTTGGCAAGTTTAGGTTTGGTAAAAGCACAACAACATATGTTAGGGGGGAGAGGAAGAGAGTCCCAAGCTTTGAATTATGACTAAAAACGCTGCTGAGGAAACTGTGTTTTTCAGAATTTGGAGCTGAGAAGAACTCTTCAAGTTAAATGTTCTCAATCCCTTTTTTTAGCGGAAGGAGTATTAGGCTTTCTGAAAGGTGTTTTTTACTGAAAGTGAAGTGGGTTCCTTTCCCTGCATGGCAAAGTCAAAATACAGCCAAGCTAAGTTGCATGCTTGCTTGTATTGACCAATTCAGTGAGTATGTTTCAAGAGGCAAGGTAGTAACCCTTGTCACAGCCACCTACTCTACCCTCTTTGTCAACAACCAGCTTTTATTTTACTAATTCAAGCTGGTGGCTGGTGCACTCCGAAATTGGTTAGATAATTATTCTCAAGCAATACTGTGCAATACTAAGGTAGCAATTTACCAGTCACAGAGTTCTTGGTTCAGTCACTAGCTTTGATTTTGGAACTCTCCCACTAATATTAAGTCATGTTGCTCATAGAAATTCATAAAAAGTGAAGCTAAAGCCAGTCCTCAACTGAAATCTGTACATATGTGTTATCTTAGTGAGAGGTGAAGTTTTACAAGGAGTTCAAGAGGTTTTTAATTATTCAAGGTGAAAATAAAATCAGTATGTTTTTTCTTCTGTACGGAAAGTGCAGAAAGTGATTCCAACTCTTTGTTCTTCTGTTGCAATGTAATATAAAATTTATTGTGTACTCTTCCTTTCAGTGCACATAACCTTTGAAACAAGCTAAAATATTTGATTTCTGATGTTAATGTGGACAATAAAAATATGCTTCACTTTCATATTTTCTGAAGAAGAAGGAATGGTAAAGTTTGTATGAAATCATAAAATGCTTCAGACATCGTAGCTGGCAAATACAGTTGCAGTGTTTTAGTGGTAGCTCTAATTTTGGTCATTCTGAGAGATGCCAGTAGTACTAACCAAGACTTGTGCCTCAACAATATGGTTTAAAGGTCAAATTAAACACGCATGTGCATGAAGTTAAGCTGCCATTTAAGTTTCTGTATAGCAAGAAGCAAAAAAACCCTTTTCAAGTAATTTATTTATTCTGAATGGGACTTTTTTCCTTTCTTAACCTGAGCAAGACTTTAAAAAATAGTTCTAGAGAAGGAGCAGCTGTAATTACGCAGCTGAAATCAACAGTGAAGTATTCCACTACTAAGTCAAGCGCTGTTTTATTTGCACTTTGAAGTATGAAAGTAGTTATGATTTGACATCTTGTTCATTGATTTCCTGCTATCCTCTCCCTCCACCCCCGGAGAGATTTTAATCTGGTGTGTGCAGTGTTATGGAAAGCCAGCAGTTCATAACACCAAGCTGTGATGAGTAACCATGGCTATTTCCCTAGCAAGTTATGTGATACAGTTACGCTCTCTGGCATGACGCATTTTATGAATCAAAGCTGGGAGCCTGAGCTGTGACTTGTATACTTATGGGATTTCGTACTGTGGTGTTGTTCTTGTGTTGTTTGCCTACAGTTCTGTGACTATGGATCCTCTTGTTCAACATGGGCTGTTCCCCATGGATTGGCCCAAGTATGCAGAGGTCTGACCTCTGCAGTTTCACTCAGTTTTGGTGGTTTTTTGTTTTGTTTTAACTTAAGTTTTTATCCCAGGTATTGGATGTATGTGCAGTTATATTCTGTTTCTACATTTTCTTCAGTCTAAATGCTTTTCATAACTTTTGTGATTTGGGTGTTGTCTTCTGGTTTTTTGGGGCTCTTTTTTTTTTTTAATATATATTCTTACATAGATGGGGAAGTACTGTGCTTCTGGAACTCTAATGGTGTAGATAGAGGCACAGCTTTTGACTGAGGCAAATGTGAACATATACCTGAAGTTAAGGACATGCAAGTATTTTTATTCCCATGGTTTCAGCAGTTTGTTTGAAGAAGGTATCTTCTTGCCTGTGTTGCTGATGTTCCAACTAACACTTTAAGAGCCTGTAGGTAAAGCAGACTGTACTTTGGTCAAGTTGAAGATCAGCTAGCACATGTTAAAGTACAGCTTGCCTTATCTTCACATTGTTCTTTCAGAGTATGTGAATCTATGTTTACTGTAGGAAAGAAAAGCATCTTTGAACAACCTAGTGAGCACAAGCTGTCCTTGTTGGGTTTCAGAGGTTGTTTTAGGATGAGATAATTTCTAGTCTTTGCACATGCTTCAAGCCATATTTATGAATATATATCTGTATATCAGTAAAGATTTATTAAGGCACTTTCAGAACTTGTTTAAAAGCATTTGTCCATCATCCTGGCCTGCTGAGTGCATTCAGTTCACAGTTAGGGTATACTTCAAACTTTTATGATGTCCCTGTCTTCTTATTTTTGGATTCAGTATGTCAGTGGATTATGTTAATTATTGAAAGACTTTAAGGGGATAAAATTATTAAACTCTGATAGTTTTCTCTTTCACATAGAATTGCCTAGACTATTGCTGTTTGATTAAGGTTTCCACCCTTTCCTATGCCTAACTCCATTTTAAGTCTTGTTTCTCTCCATTTGTGAAGAATGAAGTCAAGAATCGGTGAAGTTGTTTATGAGAACAATCCTTCTCTTAATAGTGGCATAAACCTGGTTACAATTTTAGTATCTGATACTAACCATCTGATTCTAACCATTGCCGTTTTCATCCACAACACTCTCAGACACCTAAAAAAGATGTCACAGTTTTCACTTGATGGAAACTCATTGGTAAGCTTGACTTAGGGTAGAGCAAAAGCCACTGTAAAAAACATGTTCGTTATTCTATTAATAATTAGTTTGAAAAGAGATCATGTCTTTTGGGAATATTTTTACAGAAAGACCTTATTGTTTTAATGATCATAAACCTTTCTATCTTCACAGCATGATTTTGTAAGTGGAGTTTATTTTGTATGGTACCTGAAAAGGTTTCTAAGAATTTAGCCATGCATGACTGCTGGTTTAAGAAATTTAAGTTTTCCATGTGTTTAATAAAACAATTTAAAAAATACAATAGTAAAGACAGCATAGACTACTTGGAGAGTTATGCAGCATTTGATGGCTGTTTCATAGAATGTTACAAGCCAGTGAAAAATCCAATATTTGTTTATAACTTAAAATTGTGAAGAACAGTTTGGGGTGGAATCAATGCTTTCTGGTTTATTCCAAAACTATAGGCAATTTGAGGTATCACTGAGAAAATTCTGATGTGCAAATATCAGGCAACTCCTAATTTGTGAAAATATTTATGGTACTTTGTGTATATTAACAGTTTTTAGTAAGACTGCACATAGGTGTAGGGTTTTATATTTGCAGCTACTATGGAGGTTGTTCCTTCTTCTTGCTTTCATATTTGTTCAGACTTTAGCAACACAGTTTTTCTTTGAAGTAGTTGCCAGAAAGTTTCATAAGTGGAGGAAATTTCTGTGGGACCACACCATTCAGGGAGTGCTACTGATATGACAAGAAACAAAACATCCCTGACATATTTTAGAACTCCTCAGAATGCTCTTGTAGTAAAGCAGCTCTCCTAATTGCAGCTTTCTGTTCGCTAAATTCAATGGTTTTTAAGTTTATTCTCCAGTTCTGGTTAGTGTGCTTCCCATTTGTATTGAAAATGTGCATCTGGAGAAAAGGTACCTATCTTAAGGAAGCTGGTGATTTGGCACTTGGCAGCTGATAAAGGCTCCAGGATTAAGAGAAGCACACTGGCTCTTGGTAACTAGGAAGTGATTCAGTGTTTAATAGTGGGAAAAGTTGTGGGTTGTGTATTTTGTGGTTTTGGGGTTTTTTGCCTTATGCCTTTTTTGAACAGATAGCGCTTTATTATTTTTCAGATAAATATTTAATCTTTCAGTTCATTCATGTGATAGGTGGTGCCTTTGCCCAAGGGTACCAAATAACTGATGTGTCATGCGAGTGTCCTGTCACTGTCCAGTTACCGAGCCCGAGCTGGCCAACAGCGTTCTGCTTCTCGCCAGTACACCGTGTGTATCAGGTAGCACCCCCTGGAATGAACCAGGAACATCATACTTTCTTTGGGGCAGATTGCGTAGGGTTGCAGCATCACAGTTATTTCTCCTTGTCACTGTGAACAGAAAAACACAATCACACAGTTGTTTAAAATCAGTGGTAAACTGGTAAACTCTGTTTATTACTTGTGAATATATATTGGTTTTAGATACTGGGCTAGGAGTACATTTGTTTTGACTGTGTCATTCATTTAACTATACTTGGTTTCTAAACAGATTTATCTGACTTGTGAGCCATCAAAGGTCTCGGGGTAATCAAACAATGATGCAGTGGAATAAGAAGCTTGGCATATTCAGAATTAGGAAAATTTTCTTCACCAAGTGAATTAGCAAGCTTTGGAACAGTCTGTCCAGGGAAGTGGTGGAGTCACCATCCCTGGGGATATTTAAAAGGCGTGTAGATGTGGCACTTAGGGAAATGGATTAGTGGTGTCAGTGCTAGGCTAACGGCTGGACTTGATGATCCTAGAGATCTTTTCCAGCCTCAATGATTCTATGATTCTGATAAAGCTAATTGATCACTGGAATAATTGCTTATTTCTGTTGACTTCTTGATTCTGAAAACACAATATAAATAATGTTTCTTCAAAACAACCCTCCATCTTCTTGGAGCAAAAGGATTGCAGAGGACTTGTGATTGTTTTATACAGGAAACCAACATTTCTCATGATGTGTTCCCCGTTTTCTTTAGCTTATGAGTAAGTACTCTGACCCTTTATTAAAAGAAGTTTTGAAGGATGAAATGCTCTGAAAATGGAATTTTCAGATATTAATTAGTGTGGTCTTAAAAACAAGCCTCTAGAATCTGTTGTGTTGGGGTCTAAAGTTAGCTCTGTCAAGTTACTCAATTACTCTGAGGAGCAAGAGATTTTGTTACTATTATCAATTACAACCTCTGTTACTTGTTAACCAGTGCCTGCTAAGTTACTGACGTACGGACTGACTTGGAGTAGTGTCATGTTGTGTACTACGGTCATCCTTGTTTAGTTTTGCTTTTTTTTTTTTTACTGATTACCCAGGAAGTAAATCTTTCCCAATATAAAACAACTGGCTTAAAATTTCTCTTTTGAGTTCAAAGTAAGCAGCCAAAAACAATTACAAGCTCTGTTATCAAGGGATTAAAGAAATAAGTTTGCATTTTGCTTAGTCTCCCAAGTGTCCAGCACTGCAGCTTTATTATCACCTCATTTACCAAAGGCAAAAGTAGATTTTTTTTTTTTTTGGCCCATATTTGTCCCTCTGCTTTCTGTCACCCGGACATTTATAAACACATTAATGTGAACACCAAACATAGTCTGTCTCCTACACTGCTTACCATCACAGAATCATTGAATGGTTTCGGTTGGAAGTGACCTTAAAGATCATCATCCAACCTCTCTATGTTGTGTGCAAGGACACCTTCCTCTAGAACAGGTTGCTCAAATCCCCATCCAACCTGGCCTTGAGCTCTTTCGTGGATGAGGCATCCACTGCCTCACCACCCCCACAGGAAAGAATTTTGTCCTAATATCTAATATGAATCTAGCCTCTCCTGGTTTAAGGGCATTCTCCCTTGTCCTGTCAACTATGCTCATGTAAAAGATTCCCTCTCCTTCTGTAGTCCCCCTTTTGGGACCAGAAGGCTTAGTTTATTTAATGAAATAAAATTACTTCTAAGCTCAAGATACTATGCTTATCCTTATAACTATTTTTTACAGAAGTTGACTGTAGGCCTAATGTTGTAGAAGCTCTGAAGAAAGTGCCACCTCAGTTGTGTGGATGGTCACAGCACTGCAGGAGTCCCGTGTGTATCAGTGGTCCTCAGCTGCCACGTGCCAGCGTCCAGAGCTGTGAAATGGTCTCTCTTGCTTAGGGACAGCTCACAGCACTCCTTGAAGCAGGTGTGCTTTGCTTTTCTGGCAGTGTGAAGAAAAACTGGCTTTACAACCACCTCCATGTTATAAGGCAAAGTTGAACTTTTAACATGGGTAATAAAAAAGCCTGTTCTACTGGATTGATTAGAGGCAACTTCAAGGCAATCAGCAAATGTGCCTCTCGCCAGCAGATAAGGTTAGCAGAATGAGGAGCCTGGCTTTATTAATGTCCTTCTTTTCCATCCATCGAGATCCCTTTTGGCAGTTGATGTGTGACAAGTGAACGAGGTGTGAGTTTGTGTTTCTTCATACGCTTAACTCTGATGGGCTGTCAGCTGACCTCAAGCAACATTGGGTCAAATAAACACTCCGCTCCTGAGTTTTGCTGCTTAAGAAGAGTGCTGGTTGTCCATCCCTGCGCCAGTAATGTTCGGTCCTCCTGGTTTCAACACATTTTAAATGTATAATGTCTTAAAGACATCACGCTGTGAACCATATGAAGAGGTTGCTGCCTGCCCTGGGGCTGGGACTTCTGTGTGAGGCTCTGCAGATGTCTGTATTGCTCTGCCCGCAGGGCAGAGCGTGAGCAGGTGCTTGACTTACGTTCAGTCACTACCTGCGCTGGTGCTGTCTGCATCCTCTGTCTGAAGGCTGGGCAAGACTGGCAGCACGGAGGAATGTGTGGGACTCACAAAGGCCTGGCACCTGGGAGAAGAACGGAAGGGCTCAGGCTTGGACAGTTGGCAGCTCAGGATCCTGACAGAGGAGAGCAGTAGTAGGCGCATGCTCAGAGACAGCTGGGAATGCCTTTGTGACTCTCTTAGAACAGTGGATGGTGCCAGAGGTGCTCACCGGAAGGGGTCACTGATATATAACCCAGTTATTTATTAATAAATATAGGAATTGACCAGTTAGATCTGTTATAAACCTGTAGTTACTTGAAATAAATATTCTGCAAACCTTAAATTCTATTATTCTGCTTTTATTTTAGGGTGCTTATGTTTACTGTTTTTATCATTTTGTTGTTGTTGTTGTTTTAATTAGGTGTCTGTATATAAGGGGAAAAATAATATTTGCTTTGAGAACTATTTAACTCTGGGAACAGATTATGTAGAGAAGTATTGAAGTCTTCCTTGCTGGAAGTATTCAAGTTTTGACCTGATGGGACCTTGGAAAATCTATTTTAAAGCCCTACTTTCAAGAACAGTTAGACCAGATGATCTCCAGAGGTCCCTTTCAACCTAGATTTTTCTATGATTCTGTGATCTAGGTCATATATAGCCATGTTTTTCTAAAATATTTGTGGTAGCATAATGGCAAGTACATTAATCTTGATAAAATAAAGGATATTATTTCTCTTGAAAATAAATGTGGGAAATCAGTCCACCAATGCAATACTGATGCCAGTACACAATGATAAACTTACAGAAAGAATTTACATTGTTGTTCTGTATTAGAGAAATAGCTATAAAGCTGATAGTCAGTTGTTCTTACTTATATGAGAGCAGAAAGAGCTCTTAGTGAGGTTGCATCCTGTGAGGAGTTTGCTTGATGCATATCATGCTGCTTGAGTAGTGTTTAAAAACCTAGTTTCAAACCTAATCAGAAAGCATTTGAGTAATAGTAGCAAATACTTTCCTCCCCTTTATATTGGTTATATGTAAATGATGAATACCTGAATGAAGATTTTATGGCTGATGAATGTTGTGTATGTATATGTGTATATATATGAAAATAACATATGTATTTATGTGTTTGTTGCAGAACAAATTGAACAAGCTTGTAAATGGTGGAACTATATTTGTTTCAAAACACTTTGAAGTAGACATATCCTGTTTGTAGTTGGTTTCTGGGTGTTTTTGTTGGTGGATTTTTTTTTTTTTAATTTGCCTATCTGTTTTCCAAACTGGCCAGCTGTTGTGGTTGGCCTTCCTGGTGTCTTTTTGGTTTTTGTCCCAGCAGTTCACTGTAGAAATTGTTACATTACAGGGCATTCCCTGTATGACATTTCAAATTAGTCTTTCAAATTTTGCCAAGGTAATTCTGCTGTCTAGAAATATTGCTGAGATCTGTGGTGGTGTCTGTGCATATACTGTGTAAAATCTGTACAGCACTGCAGAAGACCTAAAAATTTAGACCTGACTTTCAGAGTGGAACTTAAGGATCTCTTGCTGCAGATAACAAAATCCTATAAGCTACTTCATGGGAAAGTATACTTAAATATTCAAAACCTTTTACATTAACCTGTGACTGATTTGCATGTAAAATTAGGTTCAGGGACTACTTGGTTTAGTTATGATCTGGCCTGAGTATATTTAGCAAGTTTTAGATACTGTGCTTAACTTTGCAATAGAAGAGGAGTACATATATATGGATATACTTTACAAGCCTGTTTTATAGTGACTCCTCAGGTTCTTTTAATTTTTTTTTTCTTTTCATTAAGCTAGTAAAAGTATTTCAAGCAGGGAGAAAAATAGTTACAAGGTCAGCATTCCTCTAAATGAAAACTTTGTCTTTTTTTTACCTGGTGTTGCTAATGATTTATTCTTTTCTTTGTTGCTTGTTTAAATTATTTAATATCTTCATTTTCTTTGCATTTAGATCAGGCCTATTTTTTGTTTTCCTGGTACCTAACCACTTTAGACCTGCTCTTGAAATGGGCAGCAAGGTACTTCCATTATGCTTGCCTTCGAGAAGGGATGTTTGATGTAGAAGTTTCTTATTCTTCCATGACTCCTTAGCATAATTGCAGCCATCACAGTCCGTGTTCAAACAGCGCTGCTCCAGGCACTGGTGTGCTGTCACCTTTCTCTGGATAGCTAGATTTATAACTAACTACTCTTTGCACAATTACAAATATTAAAATTTAGATGACAGCTCTCCTTGGCAGGGCAGGGAATGGGGGAGAAGGACTTCAAGCGGGTTAGTCCTAGAGTGAGGAGCTGGTGGTGTTGAACGCTGCTGTCAGCACCGAGCCCACTCTCTCCTAGAGCAGCCTTCCCCGGGATCGTTCCGGGCCGGAGGGCCCGCGCTGTTAGCTCGGCCCGCAGGTGCTCTGGAAACACCAACACCTCCGGGCGGCCTTTGGGAGCCTCCGGCCCGGCCCTGGTTAATGAGTAGCCCGGAGCTCCGTGTTCCCAGCGCGGGGCGGCTCGGCGGGGTCACCGCCGCACGGCGGGCAGGCTGTGCTGGGCTGCGAGCCCTGCAGCCACGCTCTTGGCGGTGGCAGTGGGCCCAGCACAGCCAGGCTTCTCTTCCAAGCCCAGTTTTCAAGCCTCTTTTGGAGGTTTGCGTGGCTGAAAACCAGAGGAAAGTAGCCATCTGAGACATCTGCATTTTGGAAATTTTTAGTCCTTTCTTTACTGCATTTGTAATGAAAGTTGTATTTTGATGCTGAATTTCTTAGGTTTGATGGCAATTGGTAGTAGCTGGACTTCTAAATTTAGGAAAAAGTGCTACAGCCTCATAAGGATTTAATTTTACTTCAACTGCGTTGATATTCTTCTCTTTTTGCTTTCCAAGTGTTAGATTAATTGATCAAAACAGTTTTGTTTTTTTCTGAAGCAAATTACAGTATGATTCCTCTGATTCCACCTACACGACTAAGAATGCACATTTCTTTCTTACAAGCTTAGTACAGTTACAGTACTTGATTGATTTTGTACATCTTTGATGATGTTGCCAGTTTTTTCCTTCATGGTTCAATATTGGTCATCGAGCAAAAAGTTGTTGGAGATAAGAAGGTGATAGTTTGCTAAACTGTTGCATACTGAGGCTTGGGGTAGAAGAAAGTAATTAGTACGGTCTGTGATGATGGTTGTAATAATACCACCAGAAGAAATAGTTGTCATCCTTGTTCTTCTGAGGTTTTCATTTCCCTCTCTGTCTGGAGATATCAGTAAGGTGGAGCTGAGGAGTGGGTCTCAAAGCATTAAAAGTGAATAAAGGCAAGATATTTTATATTATAATTTTTATATTAAAATATATATAATTTCATAATGTAAAAGACTATTTATGTAATATTTATATTATAAAATTAGTATTTTATATGTATATGTGGCAGGTCAAACCTTTGTCTGTAAAACAAGATGATAAGACCTGTATTAAAGTGCATGTCTGTAGAAGTGTGTGTCTGGCACACAAATTAACATGTGTATGTGGTCAGTGTTAGCTGTCTGTACACGAATAATTTGAGTCATGTTGGAGAAAAGGGTGACAAATTCAGTAGTAAGAGAATGCCAGATAGTTGAATGAGATACATCTGACTCCTCACCCAGCTGTGCAGATAACATTTCTTGAGAGTGGCTGGGACTAAAAAGAGGTGCTGTCAAGGAAGCACTTCAGACTCAGCATGAAATCATACTATCTAACATTTATGAAAGGAAACCCACAAAAGATACTGAAACTTCAATGGACATTAAAAAAAAAAAAACAACAAGCAATCATGACCTCCAAAAAAACCCCCAAACAAACAAACAAAAAGGCTCCAAACACCATATTTCACAAAAATTGATGATTTAACCCCTCTCTTTATTTTTTTTTTTTCTTCTTTAATGGTGGTAGTAGGAATTCATACAAATCCTGAATACATTTTTTGCTTTTTTTTCCTGGCACTGATCTAGTTCTTGAGGAGGAAACTTAATTAATTTTTTTAAAGGTGCCAGGTAATTTTCCTTCACTATCTTATCTAATTTCTTCTTCCAGTCTCTGCATGATTGTCATACCCATGTTACCTTTTGCTTTGTTCCACCCCATTGTGCTTTATTTATCCAGTACTTGTTTTTATGTCTGGTCTTCTGCTTATTCTACTTGAAACCCCCTATGTTCTTCAGAGCCTGCACTAGTTCCTGATTCAATTAGTCTTATCAGTTCTGATTTATTTTTACGTTTGAACATCATCTGATATAATGCTTTTGAAATTTATGGAAAGGGCAGCACTTTCTCCATGAATATAAAGAAATAAACCAGGAAGCATTCCCTTTTTGATTTTCCTCAAGGTTTTGAAGTGCTTCCCAGCCAGAGCTCTGCTGTGAAGTTCTCTTAGACCTCCCTTCCAAATGTGCTGCTGCGATTCACATTGGCTGCTTTGTGTTTGCTGGCTCAGCCAGCTTGTCATTGCATTCAGTCTCCAGCAAAACTGTCCTACCAATTATTCTTTCTAGTCTTGCAAATTGCCTTTACTTTGAAAGAATTTCTGTTCTTGTTGTATTGCATCAAGAGGGGGACTCTATGCTGCTGCATGAATTTAGCCTGGCTGAAGGTTACATACCTTGCAAGTTTTGGCTAGATTTAGCAGTTAATTTGTTGAAGCTGCATGCTGAAGCTGAATCCCCACCCCATTTTTGCAAGGGACAAACTTGCTTGTGTGAAATACTAGGTTTTATTAATAGTAGGAAAATGTATGTGGTGTAGGTCAGAATTTGTACTTTGATTCCAAAGATCAGGTAGCAGCTGAGAGCATTCAGCATGTGTAAATATTGATGTCACATTCAGAAAGCTCTCATGGGCAAGCAGACCACTTGCTTGGTCATGACAAGGTACATTTTGCACTAGGAGAGCAATTAAGTTTAAGTAAACTAAGCTGAGTATTTTTATTTAGGTGTAATTTAGGGTAGGCAATCTGGAATAGGGGTCATTACCTTTGTTACTGATTACAGCCTAAGCTTAAATATTAGAGATCTATGTAAAGGTTTAGCTAATAGCTTTCAAAATCAAGCTGTTAATCTATTTTATTCAGTTGCTACGGTAAAATAAGCTTGATGACATCAAAGGACCCATTTTAAATTAATTTCTCCTTTTAAGCTCTCATGATGATCAGTTGTTTCCAGGAAAATGGCTTGTTTGTCATTGATTTGCTGTACTGGTCACTTTTGTTCAATTGACTAGTCTTAAACAAAACTAGAAATACAATGTACTGTGTTTTCAAGGAGTCCTTGTTTTGATGCCTTTCCTTTAAAATGCACTTCTGATGCGTTGCTGGGTCGTGGAAGGAACACAAAGGCAAAACAACATTAGTAGTTGGGGACTTCTGTCCCGTTTTTCATTCCAGCTGTTCTGTGATCATAGCTCTAACCTGACTCTGCCGTCAAGCCCCTCTACCTCTCCCAGCCCTTCTACATGAAGTTTTGAGGAATTTGCCTGTGGGGAAGCATTGCCCATTACCTCTGCCTTGCAAAAGCGCTGAGCAGTGAGGAAACTGGGAGAGAAACCAGATCTCGGCACTGTAAGCAGAGCTCTCCCTTTTTTGCTCCTGTTTCAGTATAAACCAGCTGTGCTGGCCTAGAGCCTGCATTCCTCTGTAATCGGTTGCCACAGCATACTAAGATTGCTTTGTGGGAAGTAGATAAATATTCTACCTGCCAGTCAGGAATACAAAAACTGAAGTAGAAAGGCTTGGGGAATGTCAGATCTACTTGGCTAAATTCGGTGCGTTTGTTTGAAAATGTTTGGCATTGTCTTGTGCATTGAATGGTTTGAAACTTCAAAACCAAAGTAGCCTCTGAATTATAAACTCTGAAAAATAGCAGCAATTGATACATAGCATTCTCAAAAATGAGAAGGTTTAATTCTGTAAATTATGTGATCTTGGCTGTGCATGGGAGTTTTAACAATCTTGTAAATATAAAGTTGAAGAGACTTCTTTATTTCAGATGGCAACAGGAGGCTTTTTTATAAATGCCCATTTGCTGGATTGCTGTGTTTAAAATATACAAAAATGACCTAAATGGGGTTGAATTATTTGTGTAAGTGCTATATATCTGTAGGAGAGTTGTAGAAGGAACAAGAAAACACCAGAAAACCTAAAACAACCCCTTGCCCTGTTTCCCAACAAACCTGAAGTAGTACTTCATTGGTAAAGAGCAAGCAGTTCTTTACCAGACTCCTTTACAAAATCTCACTCTAATCCATTCCATTTTAGTCCCCCAAACTCCAGTTTGGTTTGCATGGCTCGTGCTCGCTCTACTTTGGTGGCCTCATGGCAGAAGGTTTAGCAGGTATTTGTTTAGAAGTTGGCCCAATGTACTCACGCCAGCCTGTGATGATGGAGGAACGCTCTGCCTTCCCTGGTCTAGGGAGATTTCTGTGCTGAGATATCTGGGACATGGCTGTCCAGCCTCAGCTTGGTACCAAAGCTGCATTGAATCCTGACTGAGAGGTTGCTTTTTGGCTCTTTGGGGGCTTAAGTTAATTAATGTGTTGAAAGGGAGAAAATGACCAAGAGATGGCTGCCACTGGGTTTGCAGTGGTGGGAAGCTGCAGGAGCATCTCTTTTAGGTAAAAGCTTTTTTGGAGTGGTCTCCTTCTGGTATGGTGCACCATGGTCACAGGGTGTGTGGTAATCTTGTAGGGTGGTGAAAAAATTGCCCAACAGGGATGTAAAGAAGTAAATGTTTATATTTTGCTGCTTTGAAACGTACACTGTTTAAATACTGATGGAAAACCAGAAAACACAAACTGTTTGCAAGCTAGGACTGTAGTATGTTTACTCTATTTTTTTCTTCACTGTGTGGAGGAATTACTTTCTTCTTTCAAAGCGAGGTCGTCCAGGCATGTGCAGGAATTGGAAAAATGTCTATCCAGTTTGGGTGGCAGTGTTGCTTTTTTTGTTCGCCTATTCTCTTTGTGCAGGAGGAGGAGGAGAACTTGTACAAAAGATACAGAGTGGCAGTCAGTGCTACTGCAGGTCCTGGAGAGCAGTTTGATCGTATTGATAACAAAGTCTTGTGACACTAGATGTTTTTAAGTCTGTGGAACAAACTGAGAAGGGAAGAAAAAGGTGTGTTTTGGTAAGCTTAAAATACAAATATTTCTGTTAGTCATAAATGGAGGAGGAAGATGAGATGAAGAGAGGAAAGAATGGCAGTAAGCTGTTTATCTCTGGCAATTTACTAAATGCAGATGTTCCTAGACTGGCTTTCCACAGTGTGTGGTTTATTTTTTTCTTCTTGACTTACAAATCATTGTATAATGGGTTGGGCTGGGAGGGGCCTTAAAGATCACCTAGTTCCAGACCCCTTACCATGGGCAGGAATACAATACCCTCCTTAGACCAGGTTGCTCAAAGCTCTGTGCTCCTTGGTGGCTATGCTCCCCAGGAGTGAGGATCCACAGCTTCTGTGGGCAACCCATTCTAGTGCCTCACTGTCCTCATAGTGAAAATTTTATCCCTAATATCTAAACTAAATTTCTCCTCTTTTAGCTTAAGTCATTACCCCTTTTCCTATCACTACATGCCCATATAAAAAGTTGCAATTTTTCTGGAGATGTTCTTCTCCCTTAGTCCCCTCACAGGGTAAATAAAGTTCTTTCATGAACATCTTCAGATTTGTTAATCTGAATATGTAGAAACAAGAAGTTATGATCAAAGTATCAGGTGGTGTTTTAATTTTATCACGTTGTTCAGATTTTGATTTCTGGAGATGCAAGACTTCTGCAGCACATTTTCAAATTCTTTCCTGAAGAACATGAGGTAGAACTTTGTGTAATTCCTTTAACCAGTTTTGTGAGACTTGAGGATCTCCTGAACTTGTCATTTTGAACAGTCCTGGAGTATAAATTGCATTATAGGATTATAGTCTCTAAAAGAAATACTTTTTTCTGTCTGTGCAGTCTGAAGTTCCCTTCATAACATAACCTTTAACTTCCATATTGCTATTGTGTCCTTCATTTTTCTTTTAAAGGAAGAATTGCTGTGGTTTGATTATTTTACTATTTTATCTTTTTCAATAGTATTCTGTGGTTGACTGCGGATTTCCAGTGCTCTGTTCCAAATCCCTTTGGGGACCTTTTGAAGCCATGGGTTTTATAACAGAAGTTTTCTGTCATGCTTAATAGAATATATTTCAAAAGCTTGTGGCAGATGGGGTTTATAAAATATATGAAACAGGAATGTATAGAAAACAGTTCTGTGAAGTTTTAAGCTTTAAGTTAAGCTAAAAGAAATATCTGGGTTCAGAAAGATAATTCATAGTAATTCTGAAGAGTTTTTGTTCATTAACACAATTTACAAGATAGGTTTTCTTCTGAGATATTTTCTTGCAAAAAGTGTGGACTGGGGGTTTTTATTGCCAATGATGAGACTTTTTCTTCCCAAGCTTGAATGGTTCACAGTCCTCAGTTGTGTTGAGAAGAAGATTGAGTATTGCCATGGTGCAGAACACCGGGTAACAGTGGCAGGTCTTGATCCACTACTCAACTGTGCCCATGCAAGAAGGAAACTTCAGTCATCTGTAATTTCAGTCTATTTCTCAATTTCAGGCTACTTCTCAACAATCCAGCACTGAATTTTGAGTGGAATTTCTGTTTTCTTTAAAAGCTGAGTTAGCTTTCCATGGCATTAGTACTCATTAGTACTCTCATAGCCATGATTAAGGTGTTTTTTTTCCTTCTTTCCCCCTTGGCAACAAATGGCAGTCAGCAGTGCCAGCAGCATCTCTCTGAGCTGACAGATTTAAGGGCCATTCAATCCTTCTGTAGAAGAACAAGTTCTAAAGTGTATCCACAGCCTGGTTAGCTACTCCTGCTTTTTCAAACCTTTGAACAGTATGCTTTGGTAATTGTCATGATCTGAAAATTGGGGAGGAGGAAAACGAGAGGTTCACGAAATGTCAATGATGTTCTGTAACATCAGAAATAGAACATGAACATTTAGATTCACAACCTTGTTTTGAGTCTATACTCTCTAAAAATCTGCTGCTTTCCTACTCCTTAAAAAACAGCTTCAATTTCTTTTGCTTTGAAGAAAGAGGATGAAATGTGAGGTACAATGTCATCAGTCCTCTTGAAAAGACTGAAGTCTTTGATAACTGTAGCTTTGACATGCAAAATGTACTGTGTTAATTGGAGACAAAAATTATAAAAGGTCTCTTATTTGTTTGGTTAATATGTACAGGAAAAATTACTTTAGACATGTATTTGACATGTGAGAAGAGGATTGTTTAAAAAAGCTGGTGTTTGGGGTTTTCTCAACACCCCTGTACTCATAGGAGGCATTATCTGCAATTTGTGATTTTCTTTTTTCTTTTTTTCCTTTTTTTCCTTTTTTTTTTTTTTTTTTTTTTTGGTAGAATTTACGTGATGGTTCCTGTTTCATGTTATGTGTCATACAAAAGTTTCTTGATACAGTTTATTGCTAGTAGAATATGAGATCTTTTTTGTATTTGTTTTGATATTGTGATTAATTTGATAACTAAGATTTCAGAATATTTTAGTTGCTTGTCTTTATAAATTTCAGTGGTGAATGCTTACTTACTTGGTTTTGAAAATTTGAAGGCATAAATTATTTATTCTGTATAAACTCATATATTTATGGGAAATGTTGATAGCTGGACACTGCAGTGCTCAGCTTTCACTTTGACTCAAGTGTTCCACTCTTCAGTGTTGTTAGTGTAAGACACTACCAAGCTGGGAAGGGTGACTTTGGCTTTCATTGTGCAGTTTTTATTTTGAATTCATGCAACATTGTTAGTTACCTCTCAAAGGCATTATTTGGAAAATAGAGATAGCCCTTGCATTTTTTGGTGAGATGATTTTCTTTTGTTCTATGGTCTGCTTGAAGTTGAGCAGGCAATAGAGGAAGCCATAGAGTTCCTGAACGCTTTGATTGGCAGGGTGCAGGAAGTGAGGCAGCATGCTGTGTACTGCCCTCAACACACTACCTGAATGTGTTATTTTATACATGCTTTTTAAAAATAAACATCATGAATATCTCTGACATGAGAGCTAAAAGCTGCAAAAAATGTCAAAGCCTTATAGGTGTCTTGTTCTCATCTGTATTTCACAGTATTTTAGCAGTGTAGGGAGCAGATCTTTTGCTTTTTCTTCCCACTAGTTTTTCTGCTCTCCTATTCTTCATGCAGTAGATACTGTTTCTGTACTTGTGCTAATCCTGCATCTTAGGTCTAGCAATAATGCTCCATTCTCTTTGAAATGACACATTGGATTTTACAATGGCTTTCCTGCATGGTTTTATTGTATGTATGTACATTAAAAAATTTGTGAAGTTGGCATGACCAGATACATACTCTTGAAGTTTGAGGAGTTATTCTTACAATCTTATTTGATCCATTGCAAATGTGACCAAAATATTTAACTCAGAATCTGGAATAACAGATGTTAAAAACACAAGATCTGAACAACACTGAAAATTATGGTCAGTATTGTTTTTCCTTCAATAAGCTCTTCCAGAATTTGGTTACCTTTAGGTTATCTGATTTCAAGATTAAGTTTTCAGATAAGCAGTCTTTGCTGCTCAACATGTAGCTGAAAGGCTGGGATAATCCTTCTAACCCCCAGTCCCCCATGTAAAGGCTATTACTGTGTAAAGAGTAAGGTTATTTTGGTCAAATAATCTCTATTACCCTGTGATGGCAGCTTGTTCTGCTTCTGTAGTCTTAACAGCAAGAACTGTTGGGGTGCCTGAAGCTGTGCATGTTTTAAGACTGTTTTGGTAAAAAAATCTTTTTGGTAAATCTTTGCAGGTAAAGCACACCTTTTCAAAAAGGGAGGGGGGAGAGGAAGAAGGGTCTCAGAAAAGTTGAAATGGAATCCTTGTTTCTAAAACTTGTCTTGGAATGAATATATATATATATATATGTATATATATATATATACACAGAACAAATGTTTTACTCTGCCACTGTAAGATGGTCCCCAAGAGAAATGCTGTCCCCAGTGCAGCTGCATGCATGTACGTAGGTCGCAGGCAGCAGAACTGAAGTAAGGATGGGAGGCTTATTTGTGGTGCATGGCTTTTCTGCACCAGATGCTGCAGCTGCTCACGCTGCTTGCAGTACCTTCATAGGACACTGGTTTAGTGGGATCTCAGTGGCATGTCACTCAGGGTACAGTATAACGCCAGAACTAAAAGGCGTATTTCCTCTCCCATCCATCTCTTCCGCTCTTTGACATTCATGTGCAGTCTTGCTGAATCTGGAGTTTAAAATAGCTGGATTTCCCAGGAAAACACTTTGCAATATGGATTTACCAGGGTTGTGTTATAATGAAAAGCTAAATGAAGTGCAGGGAAGGCTTGCAAATCACTTAATTACTCAATTTTATGCACTAATTAAGCATCTAACCTCTTGCAGTGGTGTAGAGATTTTTTGAAATTTATTCATCTGCATATGTTGGATTGTCTTCTAAAAAGAAATGACTACTGTAGGTAGGTAGGTACATGATTTCTAGACATGTACCTACCTATCTACAAGGAAGAAATCTAATTTATTTACTTACTGGCTTTTAAAAGTGAAATAAAAGCTAGATTCCAATTTTGTGCTGGTTAGAAGAGGAAAGATTATTCACAATTACTTGTGGCCTGGTTTTTTTTTTAGAACAAGCCTTTCTTTCTTGTACCTACCTTCATTGAAACTTAAAGTTTTGAAGTACATTCTAAATAAACAAATAGAGGTGTCATACAGTATGTGGTCTACCCTGAAGGCTTATTTGTGGGTGAACTCCAGCATTAAGGACTATTAAATGAAGAAGAGGTATCATTATATTTTACTATGGAAGGATGTTTTCTCTTTCCTCTGTTCTGTACTGGTTCTGGTAAATTGTAAATTCTGGTAAACTGGGCTGGCAATATGTGTTATGCCTGTTTGAGGTATAACTTCAAAATGCCTGTGTTTTTTACTTATATGGACTAATTTTCTGTGAAGAATCTCTGCCTATAGGTTTGTTCGGGTTTTTTTCTGCAAAACCTAAGACAATAACTAGAATGATTAAAGCCTTATTAGTGCAATTTTTGATAACATTCTTAGAATGCTTTGCTAGACCTATTGGTTACTTACAGGGCAGATAAATAATTTTTGCTGTGCTTTAAAATATTATACGTATCAGCCACTGGAAACAAATCTAAGAAAGCCAAATCTTTAATTTTATTCATGTTAATTTTAATCGTGGCATGAAGAGTTCTCTATTATAATGATATTGCTGCCTTTCTTAAAGAGCAGTGGTTTGAAAACTCGCAGCTACTGCTTCGGAAGCTGTGTGTGTATCTACGCGCATGCACCAACTTTCAACATGGATATTAACCTTTATTCCTGTTCTAAGGAATGCTATGCTGCAACAAGTCTTTTATTCTTTGTATCTCAATTTGTAGGTATGTTTATACCTTAAGCTGTAAGGCTTAATCATCTAAGGCTTTCATGCTTGTTCTATATTTATGGTTTGATTGCTTTGGATCGGATTTTGTTTAGCTTTTATTTTTTGAAGTGATGTGAAGTTTCATCATGCTGCTTCTGGCTTTCACTCTTACTTTCTATATAATTTACATGAAAACATCAGGAAAATTTTGTGAGGAAATAACTACAAATAAGGAGAACGTGGTGACCTGCACACACTGCTCAGAATGAAGTTTATCTTTTACTTTGGTTGTTGCTTTAGTAATGCCTGGTGATTTGTATTGTGGTCAATACTTCTTGGGATTTTCCAGCGAAACAGAAGAGCTGATTTTTTTATTAATAGGGAGGAATCTAGTTTCTCATTGGGAATGTAGAAAAAATGAGGCATTTTCTCTGCAGAAGGTGAAAGCAGAACCTGGTTTCATATGGAGTGAGTTAAGCCTAATTCTTCTATTTGGAAAATCTGGCTAAATAATTTAGTCGTTGTTAAGATGCTCTGATGATAGAGCTTGGAGGTGTGTAATTCTTAACTACATGAGTGGATGCATGCTGAAGAGCATTTGTATCAGTTGTCTTAGGGATATACATTGTTACAAAGACACCTTTACTTTGTTATATCTGTTTCCATTCCCATGTCATTTATTTTGTATGCTTTAAGTACAGGAGCAGGTAACCATGAAACATAACTGCTATTGAAAAGACACACAAGACTTGGCCATGTCTTTAGTACTACTGTTTTCCCCTTCCTTGTCAGGGGTGGTCACTCAGACAATGAAAGTGGGTTGGAAGCACGATCTTTTTGTAAATCATATTCCCATGGATTCTGTAATGTATATTATTTTTGAGAGGCCATCATTTTCAGTCAAGACTGTAATAAACTGAGAAAGTTTAGTGCAGTAGTCTCTTCCTAGAAAGAAAACATGAGTGCACCCATTTACAGGAATATATTATCCCTATTTACCCAAAGAAATGGAGGTAATAAATGCTTTGTTTAAAAAAACCCCTCAAACCCAGCAACCCTATTAACAGTTATGCACAGTGTGATTATATGTAGAAGGTCCTTGAGTGTATGCTCAGCAAATCTGCCCTTGATTCAGTTACTTGGTAAAAAAAGAAGTTAATGGTAGTTATACTGATAATGGAGCCTTAAGTTTTTTAACAACAATTTCCGAGCAGTTGAAAAGAAATCAAATGCTGGTATGGAAAAAAGTGTTTTTAAAAGTCAGTCTTCAATACAAAAGATGAGGAAAACATCTCAAGTTCTGCTTGACTGCAGCGTTACTGTAGGAGAAGGCATGCATAACCAAACTTGTCCAGAAATGTGTTTAATGTACTTGGAAAACATTAACTTCTTTTCATAGCTGTACCTGTATTTGTTTCTCCTGTAAGCCTACTGCATGATTTCATTATGGGATAGAATTCCACATGTTTGTTCTATACTTCATAACTGTGAAAATAACTGTGATTTGGGGTGGGTTTGTTTGTTTAATTAAAATATACCTCCCAACTTAATGGATTTTTTTTTTTAGGGAAAACATGCTTATTTTAGGGAAAGGGAAAAAATGTTGAAGTATTGACTTGTTGATAATGTTAAATTGTCTTACAGTTCTTTTTGGCTTTTTTTTTTTTTTTTTTTTTTTTTTTTTGTGTGTGTGTGTGTGTGTGTTTGGTTGTAGTGTTTGTTTGTTTGATTGATTAAATTTGGTTTTGTTTCTGAATCAGCCTCCTTCCTGAGGCTACAATCAGGAAGTGAGATTTGCATGTAATGGCTGGTTCTGGTTGCTCAGGGCTGGAGGGTGATTGCTAGGGCTTAAGAGCCCTGGTCTTAGAAGCATAAGGCTTCTGGTCATGCTGGGGATCTCAGTGGCCCCTCTGCCTTCCCCAAAAGCAGTTGCCATTGCAGGTTCCTTCCCTCATGTGCTTCTACATGTTGCACTGGGGTCCATAAGCCATTCTGGTAATCTAGCCCTATTTAAAATACAGCTTTAAACACAGCTCGCTTATGGATAAAAAGTCATGGAGCAGATGCCAACAACTCAGCTGCTCACCTGCCTCCTGTTCTCCTTCCCTTGCCCTTTAGGCTAGGGATTCACTAAGTCGTTTCCTTGCAGACTTGCTGAGGTGGGACATGCAAAGAGGTGTGGGCAGGTTCCTGCACTGTGACACCCGTAACACAGCTCCCTGAGGAGCTGGCGTTGCACTGTGATGCTCAAGGCCATGGACATGGGAAGTAGAAGGCGTGGCTTTCTCTGCTGGGGACTCCAGCTGCTGGCAGTTTCCTAGGGCTTGATTAGTCCCCTAGAGCTCTGGTTGACTGATAGCTGTGGCGTCCAAACACTCAGCCATTTGTCCCTGGCTTGGCACTGTTCCTGTGCTCAGCTGCCTTTGTCAAGGACGGCCTCAGCTGGGGCTCTTTGCGTGCCGTAAACACTAACCGTGAACTCTGTGTTCCTGGTGTGGTTTTACATAAAATGGTAAAAATAAAGGAATTACAGGTTTTCATTTGTGAACCCAATGCAAACTTGTCACAATAGTAGGTTTGAATTTCTTGTGATGAATTCCAACTTACAGCTTCACTTGGGGCATTGGGCATATAACCCAGCATCCAACAGGACACCTGAAGGTGTTAAACCAAAGGTAACTGAAAAACTAGCACAAGACTATAAATTTCAAACTAAGCACCTCTCATTTTATAATGGACTGCAGTATGTAAGTGTGTTACTGTTAGATCTTGGATAGCTTAGGTTATTTAGGAGATAGTCTGGGCTTCCTACAGTGGGACCATGGTATGAAATGGACCTGTAATTACTTGTGCTACTATGCACAGTCACTTAAATAAAAATCATCAGTTTGGTTTATTCAGGTTAACTTTTTTGCAGGTATAAGAGTTTTCTTTTTTTTGCTGGTGTTTTTTCTTGTTGTTTTTTCTGTGTAGCATGCACATATGTCTATAAATGTTATTGATGCTGTTTTATTGGCTTCTGCATTTGAAGCACAAAGAAGTGAGTAGCAAGATCCTGCTATGTTGTAACACTTGAAAAAACCATGCTCTGCTGGAGAAGGGGTTAGGGTTAGGTATAAAGGCTGAAAGGTCTCCAAGTGTAGCTGAACCTGCTGCATGTTCTGCACTGGGGCTTCAGGGGCTGAGCACTGTTTGCTCCCTCTCTCTGGGTAGATCAGGAGCAGAGTGCTGGAGACTTAGACTGCTAGAAAATTAGAGAATGTGAGATTAAAGGCTTCCTCTACAATCATAGGTTGTCATCAACTTTTTGTATACACCTGATAACTGGATAGCTATATATTTTATTTAACAGCAACTATTCTCGAATTAGCCCATTTTCCAGATATTAAAACAAAACAAAACAAAACAAAAAACACATACTATGATTAACTGCAGACTGTATAGCAAGAAAAATTGCAAAGAAATAGGAGTGCTTGGTGGTTCATATGGAAATGTTCATAATTCTCCTTAAGATCACCTCTTCCTTTTTATCCCCTCCTTTAAAAACAAAAGAAAAGAAAGGACCCAGAGAAAACAAACAGTGAAAACCCCAAGCCATACCTTTTCTGAGGAAAAAAAATTACATGCTGGCTAAAAAATGAGTCTTGATAGCTTAGTTTTGATTTTAGAAAATATACAATGGTGAACTATCAATTGGCTGACAAAAAACCCCATAGGAGTATTGTTGGAAGTGTTGAATGCTAATGTGTGTATGATTTCTGAGCTGTCTGTGAGAAGGCAATTGTTTTAGCTGTTTGAATATAGTTTGCACATAGTTGAGTGAAGATGGATCATTGCATTTCTTTGTTGTCTTTGCAACCCCAAAAAGCCCACTTTATACAATTTTACATTTCGTGGCTCTTTGTGCATTTCACGTTTCCCTTTCAAAGAGATGTGTAGTAGATGCAATGCCTCGGTATTTTAAGGTTGGGTTTTTTTTCCCAAAATTGTTCCATTTCTGTAGCTGTGTAAAAGAAAAGCCAGCCTGTGTTTTAAAGCAGATACACAAAAAAGGAGAGATGGCAAAGTAGTACTCATGTAGGTCCTGTCTAGCTTGGCCAGCATTCTATGTAACACTCATATTATGCAAGCCCCTTTGTAGCTGTCCCCTTATAAGTGAGGTATGGTTTGGTAATTGGTATGGTAATTAACCTGGAAAACGATCCTCTGCTTCGCTTGCCAACTGGCTTTAAATGCTGTGATGTTAATTGGTAAACTGATCCAGTGAAGAGAGGCTTGAAATGTTTACAGGCTTGTCTGAATTTAATTCACCTCTTATTTCAATGAATGGCTTTTTCTGTTTGATGAGATGTTCTTTTGTTTGTTTTAATTTGTAAATACTGGTTTTCAGAGTTTTGGTTTTCACGAAGACTTTTTAAAAGAGAAAAAAGCCTAAGCAACAAAATAACTTTTTTCTTGTGTCATGTTCTTCTTTGATATGAATTTCTGGCTTGATGAATTTATGTATGCTAGACTGTAAAATATTGACATGTTTTAAGGTTAGTTTTGCTTGCCTTACATATGGTGTTTGCATATATATTCCTGAAACAGAGTGTTACTTGATAGAACTGTATCTGCATTAACTCAAGACTGTTTTGTCAGTTGAGAGTAAACAGAACTATTGTAGTGAAACTTGTATTGTAAATGCAGACATATGTAGGAAATGTAAAAGGGGATAAGGGGTTTCCTAGTTACAGATGATAAAAACTTGTCTTGACATTGCCTTCCTACTTTACAGTAGGTGTGTGGGGTTTTTTACTGATTTAAACGAAGGCAGTGGCTCATGCCTAACCTAGGTATACATTGCAGGGATTACCTGTGATTCTCTTGATAATGTTCACATTTACAACGAGGAGCCCCTTTATATTTCTGCATTTATGTTCTGGTTTACATCAAGCTGATTTTGCAACTTATTCTTTTCTATAAGAAGCATTTATTAACTTGGAATGTAATGGGGTCTTCATGATGTTGTGAGTTAATCTGAAAAACAAACAGAATTATAAGAACTGTCATTAAACATAATTTTTGTTTTATAGGTTATTCTGCAATAGTTATGAACTCCCGTTTACGAGCCTTAGGTGGGAGGATAAATAACATACGAGCATCAGAGCTACCAAAAGAGAAAACCCGATCAGAAATAATCTGTAACGTCCACTTTTTGGATGGCTCAGTACAAAGCTTCAAAGTCAACGTAAGTTTGGAAAACTACTTTCTTTTTAAATACATTGAAATTTTTTTGAAAGCTGCAGATGAAATATGGGACCCTGAGGCGTAGTATCTCTAAAAGATGCTGAAGATGTAGCTTTGCCATAACAAATTGCAGAATTACTGTTCATGAAGTGGGTTTAAAAAGGGCTGTCTCAATTTACTAGCTTAATTCACTAGCTTACTTAATTTACTAATTTCAAGCCAAACATCTTCAATGTCATAAAATCATGGCATGCAGATTGTATCTGGGAAAAGGTCTTCTATATTATATGGGAACCACAAAGAAACAAATCTGGTGATAATTATCAACTATGAATAAGTAATTAATATTTAAAGGGAACTCCCAATTTGAGATGTGCTCCTCCTTCAAAGGACTGGTAAAAAGGACTCCTGAAAGAAGGAGGCCTTATAAATTCCTGTAGTGATGTCAGGATGTATTTTCAGAAATCCAAAGATGATGGAAACAGTGAAGAAGTTGTGGAAGTCAGTAGGACCATTCTGTTTGGTCTTTTGTACTTCAGTACAGTTTCTTTATTTGGGTATGGGGAGGGAAAAGGGATTGATGGAGGTTTATACTGTGTATTTTTAGTGTATTTTATTCTGCAAGGTTTATAACCTTTAGTACTGATTTAAAATATCTGTTCTTTTTTAAATGAAAACAAGGGAAATAGCTTCACTTCTCAGTCAATTTTCAATAGAATTATCTGACTGTGCAGAAAAAATTTAAATAGAATAATAGAATAATGTGTAAGATTTGTGTGTATTTCTTTATATGATACTTGTTTTATCCAATTCACCTTGTTTGAGAAGAAGCATTTTGCTGAGGAAGCTCTATTGTTTGGATATCTTAGATTACATGATGCTTTCTAATAGGACATGCAAAACTGCACTCAAACCTTGTATTTTCCCAAGTCTTATTACAGTTCTCTGCAGACTGATTTTGTTTTTGAACTTTGTTGGATATTAATTGAAATATAAATTATCTGATACGTTAAAAGGTTTATTTTCACCATAGTGTATACAGAATTAGTCTCATTTTTGATACATATTTGGCATGCTATGTGTTCATATATGTGTGTAATATTGGGAGTGGAGTAGAAGGAGAGTAAGTAAGAGAAGGAGCAACATGTTAGTATACAATTTCCATTGTTTGTCTCCAGCATGTCCTAGGAATTGCTTTGTCTGTCAGTGAGCTGGCATAATTGCCACCTGCCCTGCACAAGGATTTGTGTAAAATAAGGAATTCAAAATGGTTTTAAATCCATGCATAGTAGTATATTTATTCTTTGTAAACAGATGTTTACACAGCTTTACATGTAGTACTTGGCCTGAAGTTCAGCACTGTACAAGTGAAATTTGCTTCCCATTTCCTCCCTTAGTGAGAGTGAAATGGGAACCATTGAAAAGAAACTGTGTAGACCTTAAAGCAGCCTTCTGGCTCCTAAAGAAAGATAGAGAGGGACTTTGTATAAGGGCATGTAGTGATACAACTTCCTACTGAGAGAGGAGATTTTGATGAGATATTAGGATGAAAATCTTTGCTGCGAGGGTGGTGAAGCACTGGAATGGGTTTCCCAGAGAAGTTGCAGCTGTCCTATCCTTGAAAGTGTTCAAGGCCAGGCTGGATGGGGCTTTGCGCAACTTGGAGTAGAAGAAGGTGTCCCTGGCCATGGTAGGGGACTTGGAACCAGACGATCTTTAAGGCTCTTTCCAACCAAAAGCATTCTGTGATTTTTTGAAATTCTGATCCCAACTGATTTCTCTCCCTGCCTTCAGCATATCCCTGGGGTACCACTGCTGGTTACCTCCTTCATCCAGGAATTGTAAGGGCCTCCTTTACTGCAGCTGTGATGCTGAACAGCGTAGGGCTGATGTAGGACTCTTTATTGCTCTACTTAAGACGGGCTGGGAGTCTGGCTTCCTTGCTGTGTTATGGACTAAGAAAAGGAAGAGGTTTTGCAGAAGATTTATGTTCTTTGGGTACTGAGCTGTCATACTGGTAATGAGGGAGGCTGCACTTTTCTGTGAGGATGGCCCTTCCTGATTATCTAACCTTGACGTCATCTTAAGAATAGACTTTGCCACAGTAGTGTCAACTTCAAAAGGGTTTGAAGTCAGCTGCAGAAAATTTGTATCCAAGTTCTGCTTAAATTAGCAGAAAAATTCAGCTTTGTGAAGTTTTTACCTGACTCTGTGTTTGTGTGTTTATTTTAATTGCCAACACAATTTAGTTTTATGTCTGTGATCAAAGAATAACTTGGGTCTGTGGTCAGTCTGGAAATCAGCTGGGCATGTACTGAAGGACAATAAATTTTGCTCTGAACAGATTTTCCCTGCTAGTGAAGTCTTTCTGTGTTTCTTTAAAGAAACTGTTTCTTGTATCAAGATGTTTTCCTCCACATTCATTTCTGGATGACATGTTAACTGGCAATTCTATATTTTAAAGAAATTAAATATGCTTATCCCATGGCATAATCATCCAGAAGACAAATCAGCAGAAATGTATTAAATGATGTAGTAGTACATTATTAAAATGAAGGTACTTTCTGAAGTGACTAGATACATACAAGATACATGGATAAAAGACTTACTATGTCTTGTGGATATTGTAAATAAGTTTTCTAGGTTTTTTGCTTCCTCTGTTCTTACAATTATTGTTGAAATATGCTGAATTTTTCTCCTCTGTCAGAGTTTGGGGAACTAGACCTGAACAGGATCACCTCTTCTAAAGTATAGAGTTCAATGTTTTCTCTTATAAAGAACTTCAATATTATCAGTGGAAAATTAAGGTTGGGAATTCTTCAGAGTTGTTTTTGGTCTAGTGTGGTACCTGGTTCTGATCTGTGAAGGCTCAAAGTTTGGATAGATGTTACACTTAGAACTAAGATTAGTCTAATATTCACATATACATAAATATGCCTTATGTTCATTGTCATGATTATATTTTTCATCAACAAATAGTAAAAAGTAAAAGTGGAAAAGCAGAGTACTTGAAGCTTGGTCTTTGTCTGTTTAGTAGCATAAATAGGATTGGAGAGTTCTCCCATTCTAAAGATAGTGGAATGAAAACAACTGAGCATTGCTTTGTCATGTAGCAGCTCTCTGAACGCAGAATTCTTGCTGAAAAAGGATTTCTTTTTTTCAAAGTTAGGAGATTATATAGAAAAATAACATGAAAGAAAAGAAACCTCATGGGTAAGAAGAAATAAATTAAGACAAATTTAACTATGAGTTTAAACAAATGGATATTCCTGTGCTCCTATTTTGTTATCTTGTTGACAATGTACATATGCTCAAGAATACAAAATATGGGGTGGATTTAAATTTAATAGAAAGAGAATTGAATCAATAGTCTCAGCTTGCAACACTGAGAAAAACTTAGATATTTTGGAATTTTGAACTAGTACTAACATCTTTAAAATGATGGTAGAACATTCATGGTATCTCAAAATACTGAATCTTTCAGAAAGCAGGAAGAATAGAGATAAAACTTTCTTTACATTCTCTTGGAACAAGTTCTTTATAGACCTCACAGAGCTGATTTTCATCAGATTTTGTTACCAAATGGCATGACATTTTTGTAGTTATACCTATAGGTTTCTTTCTTCTTTATCATTCTGATGGATGATACTTCAGATGTTACTTTGTTTTCCCAGTTGTTCTGTCTGTAGGAGTGTGAAGAAAACCCAAGTATTGTAAAACTGGACAAAGGAAAAGGGAAGGCAAATTTTGCATATGGTTATAAACAGAGGAAGTTTCTGTCTATTGAGAAACCTGAATATAGCGGCATAATTTCCTTTCTGAAAAATTGTTCGTATTAATCACTTATCCCAAAGAATATTAGTATCCTGACCAGCTGTAAATCAAGACTTAATTGCAAGAGAGCAGTGCCATTTTTCTCCTGGACTTGTTGCTTTGGCAGAGTCGCTAAGTGATTGGCTATTTTGTTCGATGTTTTTGTTTAAAAGTGTTACACTATAGTTTCAGTGAATTGAAAATTTGGATTCATGGTATCACAAAGAGTTCATCAGTATAACCTGTGGTTTGTGCTGGTTTTAGGTATCATTATCAAGAAGGTTCACATGGGAGTACAGACACATTCCACTACATTGCTTACAGTCCAAGGAGTATGTTAACTATGCAAGGCTGAAATGGCCTTTTTTGTTCCACTGTTATGTGTTTCAGTACTTAGATGGAACATGTCCAAAGTCCAGGCAAAGAACAGAAAGTGCATGGAAGCTGAGAGTTCTGGAAATGTTCTTTCAAAACCACATTTGAGACAAAGGCTTGACTGCATTTAATGATAAATGTTGCACTTGACTTTAATTATATCCAGACTTTCTGGACATATCTTGAAGCCCCCCAGTAAATTTCAGGTGTTTCAGTTTTATAAGGTTAACTCACTCCTGTCCCTAATGTTATGTCTAAGTTCTGTTATGGTCTAAGACTATAATGCATAGGCTTTTTACCTGGAGAAAATGTTAGCTGTCGTTCTGATACATACAGAATCTGCTCATATTCCATGTTTGAGTGCGTTTAATAGGTATTTATTACATTATGTGTTTTACATTGTGCAATAATGCAAATTTGTCTGTAACTTTTGATATAAACATGCAGGAATTTTCTGGTTTTGTTCTACTTTGACTCATTTATCAAGAATGACCACTTAGGAAGCACCTATCCAGTAAACTGACTTTTGAGAAGGGATAAAACTGACAGCATCAGATCACTTCTGAAATGTATTGTCTGTCTGAGCTAATGTTTTTGTCTTATTGCCTGTGATTTTTGCTTTTAGACTAATTGGCTTTTAGTAATAGTGTTTCCGTCTAGAAATAAAATGATGAAGCTGTAATAATTCAAAAAGTTGCATAAATTGAAGCTGAAATTGTAAGGAATGTTTTTCCTTTCCTTCCACCTCAGTTAAGTTTCTTCTTCCAGTATTTGAGAAAAAATATGATTGTTAAAATGATCACCTACAATTACTATTGATATATTTAAAGTAATGGACAGAGATACAAGTCTTAGAGGTTCTTTTTTGATTGTGGGTGTGAGTTTTAGAATTTTAAACCACTTGTGGAAAAATGCCATGATGCAGAATTTTTGTATATCTATCACCAAGTTTTCCTGCTCTGTATTGTTTGATAATACAAGACAGTTTAATGCTCCTCTGTGTCCCTGCATGTTGGAAGAACTGCTGTATGAAGTTTCAGACTGGCAACAAATATTTAGTTTTGTATTGAGACAGGTCAGTGTACTCGACTGGAAAGCAGTAAGACAGTATGAAATTTGATGATGCCTTTGAGGACAGTGAGAAAGTGATCTGCCCTACAGCAGGCTTGTTAGTCCTAGCCTTTGTGGGGCATGACTTCTTAATAAATGCTGAAGGAAAGAATCAGTGGAGGGGAGATTTTTCTGAAATTACTAACCTCGTATATATGTTTGTTTTAAATCATTTTGTGAGGCAGAGGAAATGCAGTGGGTTAAAATTCTGTCCTTGGATAAATATTTTGTATGACCTTTATATAGGAAAATACTGTGCTAAAGTGTATGGAATCTAGAAATGTTGTGGGATGGGCCAGGAGTTGGCTGAGGAGGTGGCTGTAGATCTTTGTGAAAAGGTGAAAATATTAGTGCAGGGACATTAAAGAGAGTTCATGACTGTCAGATTTCATTGATGTGTTGCTCTTGAAGCTTTTTCAAAAATCAGAAATGTTAAGTTTAAGGCCTTATTAACAACAAAAAGATACAGGAATATGAGGTAGCAGGTTATCTTGAACAAGGAGTAATTGCAATGAGGGAAATCAGTAGTGTAAACTAATACCTTTTATGAGATGAGGTAATGTTTTTTTAAGCTCAATTTTCAGTTGCTAACAATAGGGAACAGTGGCAGTTTGCAGACTGAGCTGCTCGTGTATTACTGTTCTGAAAAAGGTGAGTGCTTTCATGCACCAGGCAAAAATCTTCAGCCAGTGTCAAGGAAGTATTAACAGTGTTAGTCTTGGCATTGAGGCAACCCTCCAGGGAATGTCACATGTGGATCCTGGCCAGTTGGAGACAAAAGAAGGAAGTTCCACTGGCAGGCATAGAAAGTAAAACTAGGATCTCTGCAGAAGACTGGACCTTAGGAAAGAGTCTGTTCTGTTTATTCTAGATTAACAGAATCTTCCATGACTGAATAAGGCATCAGGTGGGTAAATAAATTCCAGGAAGAGAAAAGGACAGAGATAGCAGAAGAGCAAATTAGCTGTGTGTAAAATTACTGCGGAAATGAAAAGAAAGTGGTAGCTCTGTCTTCAGGCTCATGCATCTTTTAAGACCAAAGGACACAGGCTGGCTGGTTGTGAATGAGTGTTGCAGACTAAATTAGAAAAGGATGATCTCAAACAGCACATGATGGGCAGTGGATATTTTGTCTGAAGTGAGACATAAGCTTAGGTGGTGCTTAACTGGGAGGTTATTATTACCAGAAAGTGGGGGCAAAACTTCTGCAGAGGACAGGGAGATAGGCTTTACATTGCCCTGCCCTCTGACATTGTCACTTTGTACCACTTACCTTGTAGAAGTTAACAACCTGAAGAACTTTACAAGCATATTTACCTCTTTAGTCCAAGGTTCTAACAATCTCACCTGAAGTTTATGCAGTTCTTAGCTCAGTGAGTCTTGATCACTCCAGGTTCTAGGCAGTATTTGACATTAAAAAATAACAAAGGACTTTTTTCTCTTGACAATTGTTTAATTTACTAGAAATTGAATTTGACTAATTCAAATTCCCTAAATGTTGTAGGAACTTGTCGTGGCATGGATAAAATGTAATAGGTGTTAATCATGACTGCTTTAAGTATTAATTTTTGGCCTGTCCAACATAAGTTGTAATTGATTTGAAGACAGATTTAACTGGAGCTGAATAATGTGCGGTTATGAGGTGGTTGATGCAAACCGTTCAGAATAAGGATTGGTAGATGTCATGAAGGTGAAATAAATGGAAAGTCCTTTAGAGGTGGAAACATGTAAACTTCTTGAAAATGTTTCTTTTCAGTAAAACCTTTGAAATTCTTAAGGTTATCTTATGAGCTTGTTTCACTATAGCAGTGCAGGCTAGTAAGGAAAATCCATAATTTTAAAAATGTCACTGTAGAAAACCAAGAGCTTACTTAGGAGTGTCTTAAATATTTGCTCTAATGGTTGATAGGGTTAAGGAGAACTTGATTCTGATGCCCAGTACAGCTGAGCAGTGTTCATGTTGTTTTGCCCTCCTCCTATAGCACAGGGGAGCTAAAATTGGATGTGCTGTAAAACACTTGACACATTGTAATATTTGAATATCCTGTGCCTATGAATTGTATTGGAATGGATGGCAACATTCAAAAGTGGTGATGTGACATGCTTAGCCTGCCTCACTTTACACCTAGGTCTCAAAACTGTTAATTTACTAGTAAATTGAAGATTGTGCAGCATGAGCTGTGTGGTCATTTTTAGGTATGTAGACTGAAAAGTAATTGTTTCTTAAAGCAGTGACAAAATGGAAATAAACATTTCCTTGGAAAACAAAAAAAAAAACCCTTGTAACTTGGAATTTTAACAACAAGACTTGAACAATTTAAAATAACATTTTTTACTTAGCTTAGATTTCTTGACTGGGTGCTTGATCTAGGTACTGGGAAAAAAACCTGTGCTTTTAGTACCAGAGGGCAAGAACTGGAACCACATAAAAGTAATGCTGGAAATTATTTTTTTCTAGGAAATGTGGAGAGGCAGAAGAGAAGTAAATAGATGTGTTGGTGGATGAGTCTAGTGCTGGCTGAACAGCTGGGTTTAGGGTTGGGAGATCCATGGGCACATTGCAAAGAGAGAACTGTGACTGCTGAACAACAGTGTCGTAGTGAGGAGCTTGCTTGTCTTTACAGGGAAACGAGAAGGCTTAGCAATTCATATGTGCTAGGGGAGAGGCAGAAATGCAGTTGTGAGGGGATGGGGAAAGAGAAGGTGAAGGCATCTGAATTGGAATGAAAAACTGGAAGCATGGAAATCAAGAAAGGAGATAATGCTGTTGTGAAGAAAGGAGACCAAAAGGAATAAGAAGTGTTGAAATTCAAACTAAAAATTAGCAGAAGAATCCACCCTCTGTGGTCTTGTCCTGCCCCATTTGTAGTGAAACCTCATATTCTTGAACACCTTCTTTCATCAAAGTATCTATTCCATCCCCTGTAATTGCTGCTTTTGGTCATAATAAAACTTTAGGTGCTGTCAGAAGTGCATGCCATAGGTGTGCAATTAGGCTTCTGAATTGTGCAGGTGTCATGATCACACTTGAAAGTGTCTTAATTTTCTGTCTTTTAAAACCCAACCCTGGGGAAATGAACATGGTCAGTGCTAAAGATGAGCTTCCTGATGTCTGGAAATGCCCATTATTTCCGAGGGTAGCTCGGAGGGTAGCTCGAGGGTATCTGCTGTTTCCAGAGGGCCCTTTTGTGTACACATATAGATAATTTCTGATGGACAAATCTCCGTCTACATGGTGCAGGCAATGTCACTGATGGTGCTGGACAGAGCTGCCTGACAGGTGCATGGTGCCATGGCTTTGTGTGACAAGGAATGCACGGTTGCATGGCCCTTACCTGTCACTGACAGTTCAGTTTCTAAGCTGGATTTTAGGCCTGTGCTATTTCAGAAAAAAGTAGGATTTGAGCAATGCTGTGGTTTGACTTTGCCAGCAGCCTGTTTGAAAGGTGTGGAATGGGAAAGTGCAGCTGGGGTAGAAGGAGGGCACAAAACTGCTGCTCTTAGTGGCCACACAGTCTTTACAGGCCTGTGTGGACTCACATTTATTGTGAGATGTCAACTGTTTTCTCTGAAAGTTAAGTAAGATGGGAGACTGCTGGAGAGGAAAATGTATTCTTAACAGTTGGGTGTTGCGTACATTGGTTTTTTCCACGTGTAATTTTACTCCAGAAAGATGGGCACAGTTTTCACAGGAGGCCAACAGCCTGATATGGTAACACTGAGCATTCAAGTCACAAATGAGCTGCCAGGAGTTCTGCTCTAGCAGTAGAAAATGTTGGATAATATACCATCCTCCAAAATAAGATGGGCCAAGTGGGTGCCCTTTGCTTGAAATTTTGGTTTTCTTTTCCCATCTTTTTAAATAGGAAGGATGCTCCTATGAGATAAGGGAAGACTGTGGAATATGTTGCTGTTTAAAGCACCCAATCACAACAGTGTTGCAGCCTATTAAACATAATAAAAATATGTCTTCTGAACAGAACTTACTGGGCTGTTCTATTATTAAAAAAGTTTAAGCAAAGATTTGAATTGGCTTATGGGTGAACCCTCTTACATATTGAGCAAGACTGGGACTAGCCAAAGTAATGTGGCTTGTATTTATGTCCTTTCTTTCAAGAGATTATTTTTAAAAAGTCAAGGAATTTTCTTAAGAAATCAGAACTTAATAAAACCAGAGCTGAATTTTTAAGAAATTTGTTCAAGAATAAACTGCTTGTCTTTTGCAGTTCAAATAATTTTCCTCTGAGTTTTTGTTTGTTTGGTTTGGGCTTTTTTTTTTGGGTTGGAGTTTTTATGTGTGCAGATTAGTTCTGCTTTTAAGAAAGACATTTGGAAAAATCTTAAACTAATTAGGAAACTTTGTTTTCTTTGATTATATTTTTTCAATTAAAAAAAGCAAACTGGCCTGATTTTTGCTCTGTCCAGCAATTCTGTATATAAAAATCTAGAGCTAAGATGCCATACAGCTCTGCATTTGCCAAATACCATCGCAGGCAAAACAGACTGAACTTGGGGATAATCACTGAATTTACTACAAACAAAATCAGAGTGGAATAAGAAGTAAAATAAATCTTAAGAACATCTCTCACTACTCATCTCTCCTTCTCAGGCTGTACCTTCTCCCCTGCCATGGCACAGGGAAACAGGGAAAGGGGATTTTGGCCAGTTTGCCACAGGGTGTTTCTCCTGTTGCTCAGGGGAGGGAATCCTTCCCCTGCTCCAGCGTGGGGTCCCTCCCACAGGAGACAGTTCTCCACAGACTTTATCAATGGGCTTTCTATGGGCCATAGTTCTTCACAAATGGCTGCAGTGTGAATCACTCTTCCCTGAGGTGCAGTCCTACAGGGTCTCCGGTTCTACCCCCAAACCTGCTGCAGTGTGGATCCTTCTCTTCATGGGTCTGCAGGTCTCCATGCCAGGAGCCTGTTCCAGCACTGGCTTCTCATTGATTCACAACCTCCTTTCAAGCATCCAGTTGCTCTGGCATGGGATCCTCCATGGGCTGCAGGTGGATCTCTGGCTGTCTTGTGAGACTCCATGGGCTGCAGGGACAGAGTTGTTTCACCATGGTGTGCAAGGGAATCTCTTCTCTGGTGCCTCCCTGGTACCAAAATCTAGCCACAGAAACCCAATACAGCAAGCTATCTATTACTTATTAGCTTGTTTAGGATTGCAATCCTCTTGAGAGGGTTTTGTTTTTTTCTTTCCGTGTTTGGTGGGGGTTTTTTAAATATAATTGGTTCCCAGTGTTCTTTGGCAGAAGTTGGTTATTCTGTTCTCCACAATGCCATGACATGGAGATTCTTTTTTTGTTTGGGGAAAATTTTACCAGCCTTACATCTCTGCTGCCTGTTTGATACCATGTTGCATCAGTTCTTCTGTGATTCCTGTCATGGGGGACATCTAGGCAGAAAATGAGGTGGCTGAATGGCAGCTGATCATGTGGACACTGAGGGGCAGGTGAGAGTGCAGGCTGAGGTATGGGATCTTATGGCTGGATCACAGGATCCCCCTCCTTTTTTTCCCCATCCTAGTATATCCTTACTTTGCCTTTTATTAGCTGATGTGGAAGCACAGCGTGCTGCTTTGTGGTGGCAGCAGGGGCCATAGCAGCCCCACGTGTCTGCAAGCCATCCCTGCAGGCTGTCACTTTGGAGAAGGTCATTGCTCCCATTGTGGGCAGGGGCGGAGTGACCTGCTTACAATCAATTTGCTACACCCACATCAAGGGCTGGAATCCATGTCTGTTCATACTGGGAAATTTCATATGCCTGAAGTATTTTGGAAAGAAACCCAAGCCCTTATCAGAAGAAAGTTCCTATTGCTGAAAAGCTTTGAACTGATGAATTAACAACTTTTTTATTCATGAGTTAAATTAGAAAAACAAAACAACTTGATTTCAATTAATTGTATCTTAAAATGTATAAGTGTTGCAGGGTTTCACTTCTAAAATTTTCTTGTTTTCAGAAACAAGACACTGGACAGATTTTGTTGGATATGACCTATAACCAGCTGGGTGTGACAGAGAAGGAATATTTTGGTTTACAGCAAAACGAGACTTCAGTAGATTCACCTGTAAGTATAGTAAATAATAAATGTGTGTGCATGTGTATGTGTGTATAAATATGTACACATGTATGTATGCACACACATATTCATGCACACACGTGCACATAAAGAAACAGTATTTATTTGTAAACATTTTTAATCCATCTAATAGTTTTTCATTTCACAGCGATGGCTTGAACCAAGCAAACCTATTAGAAAACAGTTAAAAGGTAAGGCTTGTTTTTACTATCTTATTTGTCACTTTGTAGTTCTCTTTTTCTATGTTCTTATGACTAGAACAAATGCATTTTTTCCAGATGGTAGATTTTTCTTCAAGAGCAAGTTTTGTGTCTGCCAGTGTTTTCAGCAGATCCTTGTAATTCTTCTTACTCCTACCAGAGTGGAAATAAAATCTGGTAGATCATTAACTCTGATGCTATAATAGCAGCTAAACCTGGTTTCTGAGCAGTGTTAGACATACTTAGATGGCCGTGAAAGCAGTAGTAATATTGTGGTGCCAGTGAATTCCTCCTGAGAGGGAAGCAAAGGAAGAGGGGTTTTGATGGAGGTAGGTATAGCCAGTTTTGTGTATAGGTTCTGGCAATTTCTTGTCTCACATACTATAAGAAACCCCAAATTTATGCATTTTTATTAAAAAAACAACTAACCAAATAACACCACACACTTACAGGTGCATTTATTGTTCTAGCATGTCTTGTTTTATACAGCTTTGGGTAGCACAGAATGCTTGCCAAGAAGGACAGGCCAGTATAACCCTGGCCAGAGAGCAGCTTAGGAGGCCTGAGTTGCACTGAGTTGCACTGTCCCAGTGCTGTGACATTTGAGCTTTGTTTTTCAGCACTCTCATTTTTACCTTGTGCTACAGATCATACATTTTTATTTCAATGAATACACAAAAGTAGCATGTTGGACTTCTGTAATTTAATATATTTATATGTAAGGTAGAACTGAGCATTATTCCAGCTGAGACATCTTAAATATATTTAGATATTTTCTCTCTTCTAATACTTAGTGGGCAAAGGAAGCTCAATAACACCTTTTATGCAAAGTAGTGTTTGCAAAGTACTTTAAATGAAAGCGTTGCTACATTTGAGAGTATTTTCTTTTCAAAGTTGGTGTTGGGGCATTGGGAGAGACTTCTCATAGTTTCTTTTAGTTTCATGAAAAAAATACATGAGATTTCTATGTGGTTGTTCATGTAATTTTTCTGTCAATATAGAAATGAAAACATTAGGCTCTTTCCAGTTTTAATTAAAGATTGATTTGCTCTTCTAAAATATTGCAGGAGGTTTTCCCTGCACGCTTCATTTTCGTGTAAGGTTTTTTATACCTGATCCGAACACACTTCAGCAAGAACAAACCAGGTAACCTCTGTTCGATGTTTGCTTCCATGAAGTAAGAATGTGTCTTGCCCCTGTCCACAGCTTGGCAAGTTATGCTTTATTACATAGATAACTTTGTGTAACTCTTGGTATTGAATGCATTTGGAATGGAGAGCTTGATGCCATGCTCATGATGAGTAGTTTCTGATATACACAGCTTACAACTCCGAAATACAGCTGGCGTAAAAATTAGTACAAAGGTATAGGTGTTAAAAGTATGTTTATTTGCTTCCTGAATGGTTTTTTTTGAGTCTACATGCCCTATCTGTCTATCTTAGAAGTTTTGTATCAACACTGAGTCAGTTTTGAACATATGTAGTAGATTTAATACTGAGGGTGTGGGAGGGTGGGGTTTATTTTTTTTGGGGAAGAACAGATAACAGTTCTTGTTTTCTAGCTTGCCCATTACTTGTAACATGCAAAGATGTACATCGCTTCCGTTTACAGTAGACTTCTAAAGTTTTCTTTTTTAACCTGTCTCTAAGTTTTTGGGGTGGTAGGGTGCAAGAATTATAAGCAATTTTCAATTAATCCGTCACAAGATTTTAATTGAATATTTGTTTTGTTCAGTGCCTGTAACTTGGAGTTTCAAATTTGAAGGCACATATTAATCTGGCCATTAATCTGGCATTTCTGTAGCACTTTCATTTCTTATTTATTTCAGTGACTTGGGAATATAAATACTACAACATGTGAAATTGTATTTCTTGTAGAAAAATTAGCTTTTGACCTGTTTCGGTATTTGTTAATCATGCAGTTTTAAGCTGTTCTGCAGTTTAAAACTGAAATTATTCTAAGATCTGCTCTTAAAGGTTCTTCACATGCCCGCTCTTCAGTATCACTATGAACTAACATTGTCAAACTCACTAATAACAGGAAGACTGAACTGCTCTTGGAGCATTGTTTAAGAGTTTTTTGTCAGCATGGGCTGCTAGGGAATTGTCTCATCCTCCATTGAGTAGCTGTGAGATAGACTCTCACAGTCAACATTGATTGAGATTTGGGTGATTTGCCTTCCTAATTTCATTTTTTTTTTTTAAGTTGCATTCAAAATGAGTATTCCAGGGAGAAAAAGAGCCCAGTTCAGTAGTGGTTTGGTTTTTTGTTGTGTTAATTGAAACATTAATGCTGTGGCCCTGGAGTTGCGGTAGAGACTGCCAAAGATCCTTAAAACTGTTGTGAGACTAAGTGGGTGTATGATTGCATATTTGTAAATGCCACTAATATTTGTTCATCTGTTTGCATAGTTTGCTGGGAAATCTAATGAAATAGAACTAATATATGTAGCTATTTAAATAATACAATTTTAATATAAAAGCACATTTGTTTCTTTTCCAAAAAAATCTTTTCTAGGCACTTATTCTTTCTGCAGCTGAAGACTGATATTGCAGAAGGAAGGTAATAAGAAGAATCTTAAATTTCTCTGTAATTGTTTTGAAAATAAAATTAAAAAGCCTTTTACCTGGGGGTATTGTTGCTGTAAAATTATCCCAATTATCCCATAAATATGCCTTGTGAAACATTGCTTTAAAGGAAAATCACATTGCTAGGAAATGTTACAAATTTTCTCATAGCTCACTTATTAAGAACAGTTTAGAAGTCTGTTGTGAATGAGCTGTTGAAGATGCTGTGTATAAACAGGCACCACATCAGCCACAGAGATATTTAGGAAGGGCTTGGTGTGCCAGGCATGGAATTCTGAACCTGGGCACCCACTGCGTAGTGCAGCAATCAGGAGTAGCAATGGGCAGTTCATGCTATTGTTTCTCATGATTTCAGGGTTATATTACCTATATGGTAGGCATATACCCAGTGGTTTATTTGTCCATGATTTCTGTGTGTTTGTACATTAAAGAAAAAGAAAAAGGAAAACATGGTAAATGGAAACATGGTAAAATAAATGGAAAACAAGTATTTGCTGCCAAATGTCTGTTGCCTACAGGTGTTGTCTTTTTTCTTCATAGTGTCAGTTTTGGTTATAAAATCAGAACTGTCTTTGTGCTTGGCATTTGGGTAATTTTATTGTTTGTGTCTAGTTTTAAATACACCAGAATGCAGCTGTTAAACTAATGTCCAGAGCCCCATAAAAATCTCTTCTCATTTTTCTTTCCTGGATAAACGTCTAGCAAGAGTTTAAGCATGTCCTTTTCCAATTAGTTACTTCCATTCACTTAAGGGTTTAATATCCAGTTGTACTGTGCTTTAACAATCAAACTTGGTAAGAAAAAATCAGATACTCTTTGAAGATAAATTAGTTGTTGCATACCAAACTACTTGTGAGAAAGTTTCAATAAGATATACATACAGCCTAGGTTTAAATAAAATTATTTCCTCTCCTTTCCAGGTTGTCATGCCCCATTAATTCTGCTGTTGTCCTGGCATCATATGCAGTACAATGTAAGTAATAACCAACCATTATTTTGTTAATAAATTTATTTGACCAACTACTTTCTTGGCTGTTTGGCACTGAAAACTCAGGAGCGATTTCTTTCCTTATCTATTTGTGCAGAATATTCAGTATGCAGGTGCAGGTTTATTAAAGCAGCCTCCAGAGACAATTTAAATAGAAAAAGAATACATTTTAGGCCTGTCAAAAAAAAAAAAAAAAAGAGTTGATACAAGAATAATGTTGCCATTTATGTCTGCTTCTGACTGCTGACAAAAAAGTCAGGTTTGTGTTACAATAGCTAAGGAAAAGCATTCCAAGGGAATAAGTGGTCATCTAGAGAACAGATAAGAGCAAGGTAAACTCATGATTAAGAAACTACACTGTTCTTACACAATGCTTGTTTCATGGAATTTGGTTTGTTAGTTATGTAAAACTAGAGCTTTGCAATACATGTAAGGTGACTACATATAAGAACTTACATCCTTCTCATCTGCCTTCAACTGGCAAAAAAAAATTCAAATTATGATACTAGAAAAACATCTTCTGTAGGAAAACTAAATCGGAGTCTCACAATTCCTCACAAGCATCTTCAGCAGATAGTGAAAAACAGCTGGAGGAAGACCTTTCTCATTAAACAAATAAAGAAAAAAAAACAGGTTGAGGGTTTAGTGGAGTTTGCATATTTGTTAAAATAGTCAGGGGAAAGTATGCAAGAATAGTTGTGTAATTATTTGGCTGCATCTCATTTCTTTTATGGAAAGGCTAACAAGGCCCACAGAAACAATTGAGGTAATTTTTGTTTGAAATAAGAACCGAGCTAAAATAATTAAAGTGTGGCTTTCAAAGAAGAATGTGATAAACTCTTAGTATCTATTGAAACCCTAAGAGTCTATGAAATGTTTGCTTTTTTTTTTTAAGCTTGTCGTATGTTGCACCCTTTTATAGAATGAAACTGTAATCAGATTCAAGCTTCAGTAAGAACAATTAACATTTTCCATAGTATGTGGCAGTCCCAATTTTGGAGCCAAATGAAATGCATCCTGCTCTGGTGTTTCTGGGGCCCAGTAAGGGCACTTGAAGGCTGAAACACTGCACCATTAGAATTGCTAGATGAACTATTGGTGGTCCAACTGTGCTAAAGCTCAAAATTAAGAATGCAAAGGTTTTATCACAGGGTGAAATAATTCATGCCATATCTAGTGTATCCCAATTCCAAAAGTTGTTCCTGTTTCCCCTTCAGTTTTATGACTGTTCCCTTTTTAATGTTAAGCCTAAGATACCTACTAATGCAGTGATCTGTACTAAAGGAGAACGATAGAAGGACAGTGAAGATTGTCAAAGGGTACTAGTGTGTTTTGATAATTGTTTTTCATGGTGGATTCTGGATTTCCCATTGAGCTATTTGCCTGTTTTTTCTAACTCCTGATAGTGCTGCTTTTACCAGATGGTACAGATTTTTGTTTTGTTTCTTTTTCTTTTTTAATTAAAAAACCAAAACACAAAAAAACCCAAACCCAAAAGTAACCTTATTTTGCTGTCTTCATTTCCTTTCTGTTGCTGTTTGTATGATACTGATATTTATTCTCTGCATTGGTAAGGAATGAATTGTTTAATAGAAAGACATATTCCCTTAAGGGATTTTATTTTTGCTTTCACCTGAAGGTGATGGCATAGGAAAGACATTTTTGAAATCAAGGGTTCCAGTCTCTTTACTGTGTCATTTTTGCTGTGAATCCTGTCACTTGAAATTGTTGTAGGTAGTTTTCTATTAGTGTTTTAATTTCTAATCATACTTAATAAGGAGAGCTGGAGTTCTTGGTATGAGAAATCCATTGTCTGAGGTTGCCATGAATCAGTTCTACCTGAGCTATTTACTGCCACTTCTTGGCAGCTTTCAGACTGCTCTCTCCTTCTGTAGCTTCCCTTGTATGCAGAAGGGGAAATCCTTGTTATCTGACAGCCTTGAGTATTGTTTATTTAAAAGGTGTAGCAGTTGTTGCTGACGGGAGGGCTGAAGCAGATCTCTTTCACAGTGTATGAAGTCTGGTGTTTGATATTTCTGCTCTTGCTTCTTAACTAAAGTTTTCCCATGTGCTGGTTTTATGGTTGGCCTTCAGAGGCTTTGTGTGAGTTTTGCAAGAGGACAGTTTTTGGTGGCATCTGCTGTGCTGCTGGGATGCTGCTTCTCTGTAGTGCCCTTTGAGCAGGCATTTGGTTCTGAAATAAAGCTCTGGTGTGTCCCTCTGCCCTGCTGGAGCACACCCTGCCTTGCCTGGCGGGGCTGCGTTACAGGGGAATGCAAGTGGGTGTGAGTACTGTGTCTGAACAGCATGTGACTGAACCTGATTACGAACATAGTTCAGACACTTCAAGAATAAGTTGTTACTGTATTATCAGGAATGTGCTTTGTGACAAAACAGTCGGTGGATTTTGAAACTTATTTTTGTTTTTTTAAGAAGAACTTGTTAAGGTGCATTTCAAATAATTTAATCATTGTGAAGTTGGAAGGATAAAGTCATACTGGAAAATCTTAATAATAAATTGTGCATTTTTACTAGTGTGAAATGAGAATGTTTTACCATCTATAAAACCAAATAAGGAAACCTATGCAAATCCTGTTCCTTTTTTTAATTTCAAATGTCACAAAGCTGATTCAGCACCACTTGTTTTCCATCACTTCATGTTGCAAATTGCCATTTCCAGGCCATTGTTTAAATGCCCAGCTACTGGTATGTAACAAATCCCATGGGTTTTGTGAGAATATGCTCGTATGTTAATAAATCCATTGCTGACTTGGGACTTGAATCTGAAGCACAGCAATAAAGCCAGCGAAGATATTATGAATGCTTCTAAGCTTGCTTTTTCCTGAGCATCAGTTGCTCTTTTCTCCTGTGGTACTGTTCCTCTCAGCCCTGCTTTGAGAACCAGGAATCATCTCTAGTACACTGCTGTCTGTCTTTGGGACTTTGTTCAGAAAGGGGTTGACTGGTTGCTAGGGATTCAAATGGACTTTAGCCTCCTCTAAGGAAAGGAAGGCTGGTGATGACGAAGAGTCAAGGAAAGCTGAACTTAGTGTGAAAGTCTCTCAGGAACTGGGAATAAGAGAGTTAGAATTTTGGGAAGGCCAGAAGATTGATATCCCAGAGGTAGAGGTGGGCTGAAAGACTTAGAGAAACATCAACAGCAGCTCCACAGTGAGGCCTGACTCTTTCTTATAACTTGTCTTCATTTTGCCTCATTTTATAGAATTAGGTTGACCCCTCAGTCTTCCTAGTTTATGGAGACCTCTCTCTTTTCGTGGTTAGCATTTGGGGATTTTTCTGTGTGTGCTCCCCACCCATGCTTTTTTGAAGTGAAATAGTTCTCAGAAGGACATCTCATGTAAGCTGAGAGATTTACTTACAGATCAGCCATGTTTCTGCTTCTTTTCAGGGCATCTTTAACCCTTGTGCCTTAGAATCAAAATCAGACTGGATTAATAGAGAGAACTTTGAGATGAATTTCCAGTATTTGAAATTACTTACTAGATATGGTTGGGTAGTCTGAGGATTGTGTGCATGTCACATCTGTTCTTCTGAAGCCTGCATCAGTCCTGTTCAGTATCTTACGGTGCCTGTCATCAGCAGTGCCAGTGTTAAATATGTGATGCTAATGAAACTCCCAATACAAGAATCAACTTGGAGAGATTAATTGAAATACAATCCCATTTCCTTCCATATGGTTCAATGAATTCTAGATTTCTGCTCCTGAGTTTACTAGCTTCTCTGTACAGCAGATCTTCTAAGAGTGTCCTGATTGTTTATATACAGCAACTTTCCAGCTCTTTTGGGCTGGTTTCCCTTAATTATATTTTACAGTTGTGTTAGGCAATAGAGAGGCCACTTCAGGATCATTCCTTCAAATATTGCTTATGTGATGGTCTTCCATTAAGCTACAAATAATTTTTGAACTATAACACTTCAAAACAAGGTACAATCTCCAGAGTGGAGAACACCAGATTGGTATACTGACCAGTGCTTTAGCTGAAGGAGCTGCCTTTCTGGAGTGCCTTAGAGACTTGATACTATACTTCTGTGTTTTTATTTGGATGAACCTATTAAATATTTTTGTGTAACATAGCTAAAAAGGAGGAAAGAAGAGTTTCCCAAGGTCAAGGTCCATGTAATACAGTATTACATTAATTGTAACGGCCTCAAGTTGCACCAGGAAAGATTTAGGTTCTGTATTAGGAAAAATTCCTTCACCAAAAGGGTTGTCAGGCTTTGGAAGAGGCTGTCCAGGGAAGTGGTAGAGTCATCATCCCAGGAGGTATTTGAATTTTTATATATGTGGCATGGGAAGGGATATGGTTTAGTGGTGGGCTTGGCAGTGCTGGGTTAAGGGTTGGGCTCAATGGTCTTAGAGGTCTTGTCTAACTTAAATGACTTTGTGATTCTCAAATGAATAGTGGTGAATGCTGAGAAACAACATATATGGCAGAGGATCAGATGCATTAGTTTGGCAAAACCTCACAATATTTTGGGAGTACTGGTAACTATTAAGTCTTTAATCCAAATACTTTCTCAAAATGAATACTCTTTGTACTCTAGATTATATTTTGCTTTTATCAATAGTTTTTTTTGATTGTGTTTGTATGGTTTCTGAAGTACTAGTTGTATTTGAGATGCAGAAACAGCAACTCAGTATAATTTATGGTTTTTAATTTGTTTCTTCCTTTTTCTTGTGACTATTTTGTTATGTTGTTATTTAACTGTGTCTGGGTTTTGAGCTGCTGATTTTTTTATTTTTTAGTTTTTTTAAATAAAAGGCATTACAATGACTGGCTCATTTTTCATTCTGGAGTGGTAAATAACTTGGAGACTACCATTGTGCATGCACAGTTGTTTGTTTTTTTTTTTTTCCTCTACAAGTGTTCCTTTGTTTTTACTAATGCCTAATTTCTCATTCTGTCTTACCACAAAATGGCCAGCTGTTGTAAGTGGTCATAAGCAGCTATTTACAGTCATGCCTAGGCTGAACATTTTGTAAGGGCTCTTGAGTGTGAAGCATTATTTCCTTTTACAAAACAAGTTAGTTTTCACTCACGTGATAGCTAGTTCTACTTGTCCTGTAGGGACATCACAATTACTTAGGGGCTGAGTGGGTTAGTGCTCACATTCACATCCTTATTTGGATACAGGTTCCACTTGTTGAAATGACTTTCCTTCTCTCAACATTCACTTCTGAGGGTTTTGATCCTTTTAGGAATTTCTCTCTGGAAACCATTTTCAACATAGTGTCATTTTCCTCAGTCCAATGCACCTTTTTAGTCTGTCTTTAATAAATGTCTACATTTTTATGTTGGTTCTTTGAAACTGAATTCTGCTGTAGCAGATTGTTTTCTGATTCCAGAAACGTTTTAATACTCTAATAATTTGTAGTTACTGTTGAGAAACAGTTTATACTAGGAAGTTCATCTTTTTTCTGTTCTCATTTTGTGCCAAGAAGCAATCACTTAAAATTTCTAAACTGATGAAACTGTATAGATTAAGTATCTTTTCTTTTTGTACCTCAGTGTTCATACGAAGATAAATTAATCATTAGCCTTTAATACTACATTTCACCCTCATCTCAACAATGTGACTCATTATTGCTGCCCTCCAGTGTTGGAGGCCAGTCATGTGATCCTAACCATGTTTTAATTTTGGACTGCAGTTTTATACCTGAGGATTTTAACAATTTACATGCAAGACTCTTCCTGTGGTTTGCTTATTCTGTTCCCCTGCGAAGCTGATCTTTATATGTAATTATCCTTTTTTTAAAACAAGCAACTGAATTAACTTTTGTGCTTTATTCATGTGACCTAAAATACTAAAATGGAGAAATAGTTACCAATTCAATATGAAACTGCTTGATTATTTTCTGGTGCACTTGTCAGGTCTATAGAAAGTTGATATTAAATGAGTTTCTAAAGACTAGCTTTTGTAGGCATTCCTTTGGGTCAATATGTCCATATAATCTATAAGTGATTTCTCATCATAGTTAGCCAGTGAGCCATTCATACATTTTCCTTCTTGTACCTGAAGTTACTTTAAATGCCCATGCTCAGGAATAGGTTCTGGTGCTATTACTTTGTATGCAATTTTTTATTATTATTTATAACTTAAGTCTGTAGAACTGGAAAACAATGAACAAATTACTTTTGAAGAAAGTATGAAGAATATATGGCTTGTTTAGGCTTCAATACAGCATGGACAGATCCTATGTTCTGTAAACATACATCTCCAGGCTTGTGTTTCAAGCAATTATAAACTCTTCTTTTCTTGAAAGTTGTAGAACTAGTGTTTTTGGCATGTCAGCATTGCTACTTGGCTATTGTACTCTTTCTTTTGCTAGAAATTAAAAAATGAATGTCCTCTTTTTACTGAATATGGCCTTCTACATGAATGGTCCATCACATTATTTTCTTTAAAACTTTTCATATTAGATATATAACTCTAAAATACAATATTCTGATAGTCAAATATCAGTTTGATTTTTGACTGATCCTTGGGTCCACTTTCTCTCACTTTGCTCTATATTTTTTGCCAGTTATTATAAATTAAAGAGAAACAGTGGTCTAGAATGGAGAAAGGTTAAAATATTATTATTTTTATGCTCTATCTTCATTGAGTTGGTATCTGCTGGCTCATGATCAGAGAAGCAACTATGTCAGGAGAAACTCAGATAAGAAATAGGTCTTTAGTATTTCCTGCCCTTCTGCTTTCTTCTGGAGAAATCCAGTGAAGACATAGAAGCATCACGGATTATTATTCTTGCCAACTTCTTGATATGTCCTAACTTTTTTTCCTGCTTGGATAATTAAATCTTACACAAGATCATTAGTCTTGCAAGATGTTTCTCCTCTACTGTAACAGCTGGCTAGGGAGTTAGAGAAGCTAAATTGCTCCCCTTGTTGGCATGGCCTCAGGTAGCTAGTAGCAAGAGGGGAAAAAAACAGAGTAGCCTATTTAGAAGATTAGAAAGAAGACTCCACTTCATAATCTATGAAGGAATAACAGTTGCCCCCTTTAGAGAAGGTAAAATTACAGTAAAAATGCCTTTTCCTATTGCAAAGAAAATTGGAGAAGAAAACTACATTATCTTATTCCTAGCAATCTGGTCTTTTCCCATTGGCAAGACTGGAATTCAAACTGGCTGCAACAAACAACAGATGTAGATTGTTTCACAGAAAAGATGGGTTATTTTAATGACTAGTAAAGGAAAGGATCCTCAATCAACTACTGTAATTGTGAAATTGTGGGTTTAATTTTACACTGTTAAAGCATACCACTTAGTTCTAATAGTTCCAAATTTTTGCTCCTGTTGTCTTAAACTTAGCATTGGCAGGTTTGGACTTTTGTCAATATATGGATATTCCTAAAAATAATTTCAGTTTCTTATGATACTTCTGCATCTTCTGTCTTGGTTGTTTTGGGGTTTATTTTGGTTTGTTTTTTCTTATTCTTGTTTTTTTGTTCTTCTTCAGATAAATTTTACAGTAATGTTCAAATATGTGGTTTGGCTCTCATGCTAAATATTTAGCCCTTTATCTGCCATTTACTAATTAATTTAAAGTTTAGGCTACATTTAAAAAGAAAGAACTAAGTATGCAAGACCATCTGCATTCAAAGTAAATTAGTTATTCTTTATCATTCCCTTTTATATTTAAATATTTATCTTGATGCAGACAATTGGTGTGCAACTGTATTAGCTTGTGACTGCGTTTTCTTGGGAATTGTCTTGTATCATTATAGTTCCATTTTCTGGACCATATAAATCATGCAATTTGTATATATATAAGTGGCAAATATTGGTTATCCCTTGCATTACTGATCCTATGCAATTACTGTGTGTAAGTTATTTCTGATGCCCCTCAACTCAAATCACTTAAATTTACTTTTTTTTTTTTCTTTTTTTTTTCTTTTTTTTTTTTTTCTTTAATTTTCTGGAAAATAGTGTTTATATTATTGATAGTATATCCTAAAAGTGTGCTCTTGAACTTTGATTTAGTTGAGGAGCTTTCAATGCTGAATTGTTCGCAGCCTATCAATGACCTTCTTTTGTGCTAATTTGCAAATCATACCAATAACTTCAGAGGAACTTTAAGGCTTTAGAATCACTATTCCATACTCCTTATGAAAAAGAAGGTTAGTACAGGTTATAGTTATTTACTTTTTGTAGCCGTTTGGTATTGTTATGTGTCAATCAGCAGTTATTTCACATGTTCTGTTAAGTAATTCACAGCTGAATTTCTAGGACAGTGCCATAGTTGATAGTAGAGCGATTTCCACCTTTATTTGTGAAGAGTGGATGCTTTCTAAGTGACAGGTCTTGAAGACTTCTAATATGTGCTAGTCAAGTAAATGTGTCAAATTGATTTCATTTGCCATCTCTTACTGAAGCAATTTGGTGTTCCCTCATGCTACAGTACTGCACCTCTGTGTCGGCATGACACATGACGTCTGTCAGGTGCTGTTAGAGCTTGTGATGCAAAAGTCAGGCTACATAAGGAACTAAATAAAGTACTGAGTCATTCAGTGCCTGAGATTATAGTTAGGGCAAGTGCATTTTGAAAAAAATCTTACCTCGTTGTGGTCATACAGTTCCCTATGTTCAACACTTCTTGTCTATTGGGAAATAATTGGTAATTTCTGCATTTTCCCATATGTGTGTATGTTTTAATGAGAAGGAATTTCTTCTAAACAAAAATCCAATTAACTATGAAAACTTTTATATGTGTTTCATGTTTTTTAACAGCACAACTTGGAGACTATGATGCTTCAGTGCATTGTTCAGGATATCTATCAAATTACAACTTTATACCAGACCAGAACAAAGATTTTCTTACCAAAGTAGAAACGCTACATGAGCAACACAGGTAATGTGAAATTTCATTTGTCTCACCTCTTGAGCTTTTAAAGAAAAAAATGTGTCAAAAGGAAGGCTCAATTTCTTAGTAGTTTCATTACAACAATTGGCTGTATTTCATATAGGTTCTGTTAAATGAAGTACTTGGGTTTATCATAGAGGTACTAGATTAATTATATTCAGAGTATATGCTAATGTGTTGAAACATTTAAATAAATTTCTAGTTATAACCTCCAGTAGATTAGTTAGCCTTAAACATTATTAAAGGCAACAATCTAGAACACTGTACTAGATGTTTGAGGGGTTTGCTGCATGAATGACATTTGATAATTTTTCAGATTCTATAGATTTTTTTCTCTATATAAGGGAAAAAACTGAAAGAAATGCCATAACCGTAAAACACTTCAGTTAACTTTGTGCTTTCATTCCCCTCTCCTGAGTGTAATACAAAGTCTGCAACAGATTATTCCAGTCAGTGTGCTGCTAATTATTTTTTCTGACCCTGCTGATTTGTCTCTTGTAAGACTGCAGCTTTGGAATTAGTGGTGTTGATCAGATACTTGCAAGCTGAATGCAAATATACCAATCTAAAATTGTCTGAGCAAATGAAATCCAAATCTCTGTAGACTTGTTTTCTCTGTCTGTATCTTAAGTGCAGCAGAGCTAATTCCCCGCTCTCGTAGTTTCTTTGATTTATACCCTGAAATATTTCCATTTTCATCTCTTCCTAATGTCCCTCAGCTGTTTTCTCCTCATCTTTCAATACTCCTACTTTTCCCTCTAGTTTCTTTACTGCTGTGGGTGTAGTGAGTAGTTCTGAACTTCACATGTCCTCCCTAGCCATCCAGAACAGGCATTGTCATTTATGGGGCAAAAGAAGAACTGAACTCTTAACTCCAGCTGTCCTTTCTGCTGGGAATACTGTCTGAACTTTCCAAACAGTTCATGTTCAGGCATGCAATATCTGATGCCTCTACTCATTCCAAATTAATTTGCAGTTTTCAGTAGGCTCAGTAGCTTTTTGAGGTGGGTTTTTAGACAGGAATGAATAAATCTGTTTGTCTTTAGGAAGCAGTTGTCTTGGAGACCACTAAGGGAAGTTTCTGAAGGGTCTTGTGGGGTGGCTGGACTGAGCTCATGGATTTAGGGCTATGGTAGCTAGAGATACAAAACTTATGTTCTGCAGAGGAAAGTTCAGAAATTAGAATTGGTCCAGACTAAGGTGTGGTGGGGTCTGTTGGAAAGACTCCTTTCTTCTCTGGTCCTTTTAGTGATATCAATGCTGTCATTGAGTGTCTTTGGTGGGGTGAAGCCTTCATGGCTGAGAAGTTTAACTTCTGTATTGGAATTAACATAGATGTTGGTAATTGAAGGTCTGAATAAAAATTCTGAGAGGATTGGACTGGAAAAAATGTTTCTTTATTGTTTTAACACCTCTTTTGAAACTTAGCTCTTAAGGCCAATTTGTTTCAGAGTGCAAGGAGAGGCAGACAAATTATTGTGTATCCTGGCAGTACTTCTTGCATACTCCTTTGGCATTTGTAGAGAATACTTATGTCTCGGACATGAATTTGACTAGATCAGGGCCAAGAACATACTTGACAAGAATGGTTCTGGTGCTCACCAGAGCTGTTGGGAAGGAAAGATGGAAAGGAAGAATTTATTTTTTTACACTTTGAGAGAACACTGTTGCTTTGGAATGAGATTTCTGCTACTCTGCAATAAAAAAAATATTGCTGTAAACCATATAGGTTATCTGTAAATTATTATAGCATTGAAATTGGTATTCTTAGGTTACAGGGTTTCAAAGCCAACCCTATAAACATCTATTGTTTTTTCAGTCCTTAGTGTCTATCCTTTGGGAATCTTTCACAAAGGAAAATAAAAAGGCTTGAGTTGCTGAAATACAGACTTGAGAAGTTATGTCTTGTGTTACATGTTGTAACTCAGTGCAAGGGTTTTATTACCCGGGTTCTACGTTGCTTTGCAAAATCTGAGGAAGTATTCCCTGAAAAGGTCCACATCACACTGTTCAGTGGACAGTATGCATCTGTTAAAAAAGCAGCTATTGTCATATTGAACTGGTATAGCTTCAGAAACTTTCCTTCTGTGTTCATCCTTAAATCCGTAGGGGGATTTTTCTGTATGTAGTTGGTTCTAATGTGGTTTTTCTGCTGTGTTTTGCTTAGTTACAGAAGCAGCCTGAGGTGTTAGGATGCAGATATTGTCCAAATTGGTAAGGTTTTTATAGTGCTCGCTAGATCCAACCATCAGTTTCAAGAGAAGGATGTGTTTGAAACCAAATAGGATGCTTATATTCCAGATGAGGTTCGTTAGTCCTTGAGTATCAACAACTATAAAGACTGGAACAGCAAGACCAATTTCCTCTTGCCTGTTTATCTCAGTGAATAATTGCCATCTGCTTAGGGGCCTGAAGGTTTCGTTTCACCTCTGATTAAGTAGGAGGATGTAACAACTACAAGTAAAAAACCTAAGTCTGTGCTGAGAGACTTGTTGGCCCTTCAAAACACAAGGCATGACTGGTCTGGTGAAGATGGAGTATACAAATTGAGAATTAAAATTTACAGGCATATCTTGTTAGTGTGCTGCAGACCCTCTGAACAAAGTACTTGATCAAATTATTTTAAATGACAGTAATGTACTCTTACAAACATATTCAGCATCCTTTTATATAACAAAATGGCCATTTCACAATGGTTTGCTTCTGTAATTTTCTGACGCAGTGAAAGAGATAAGCTTTCAGAACCAAGGGGACAATAGTCAGTGGACATGTAGATCTGGGAAACCATTTTAGCTCAGGATTGTAACAAACAGCACTTTTTTTTTCATCCTTGCTCTCTTTTTTTTCCTGATCTAATGACATCCTCAAGCCACATGCCGTGGCTTTCCAGTTCAAGGTAGCTTTCAGTTTTCTACAACATGATGTAATATTTCCTAGAGTGACTGTTTCAGGGCATTGTATTTTCATGGCTTTGCATTTAAAAGGAGGGATATTAATTGGAAGTAATAGATGCTAGAGTTCTTAACATAAATCTGTGTTATGTCAGCTTTTTGCAGGTTGTACCTAAATTGCATTTGATTAATGTAATTTTATGTGTGTTGTTTTGGAAGCTCACCTAGCAATGAGGTTTTTTAACCCGTACTTACAGGTAAAGTAAACCTGTACTTTACCTGTACTTTACCCGTCTCACATTGAAGATGAGAAGGTCAAATGCTTGTATGTCTTAGTGCAGGAGAAATAAATATTTTAGGACTTACAGATTTAAGGTAAACTCGGATGGCTTTTCCTTGGTGAGTTTCATAATTTTAACTTTTAATCTGCTTTCTCCCCTTTATTACTGCGTTTGTGCTTCTAATCCTTCTTCTAAATGACTTCTTTCTGAGAGACTACGAAATATACAATATTTACAGATACATCCTCTTACTAAAAAGTTGAGATTTTATAGGGGAATTGTTTCATCATCCCCTTGAACATAACAGATTTTTCTAAAAAGAGATGGCTAAGGTAATAAGATTGTGTATAATTCACTTAGGTTTTTGAGAGTTCTTTAGCAGTAAAGAAATCATAGCACTGCTTAATGTAGGGTTATTTCTCAGACACTGGATTTTGGCATTGGGTTTTATGCATTTGGAATAAATATGATATAATATCTTTTATTTTTGACTTGTTTGTGGTTCATATTTATTATTTTTTCTCTTCTTTTAGTGGCCTCAAGCAATCTGAAGCCGAGTCCTGCTATATAAATACAGCAAGAACACTTGAATTCTATGGAGTGGAATTGCACAGTGGTAGAGTATGTTTACATTGTAATTTTTCCCTTGCAAAGTAAATTTATATGCTTTTTCTTTTACATAATTTAATAGCAGTAAGAAAGAGTAATATTGGAGTATTGACTTTATGATGTGGTTTTTTTTAATTATAGCTGGGTAATTTTTCAATAACTTATGTGTGACATAGGTGCTGGAATTTCAACCAAATAAGTTAGAGCTCCTCAAAAGTGTAACAAAGTATTTTTAAGATAAACTATTTAATTACTGCAATATATTTTACTTAATAATTTTACAAAGGTTTCTGTCTTAGCATGAAAGAAAATGAATGCTCTGTTTAGTGCTATTAGTTGGCAGGTGTTTTAAGAGTTTAATTTCTCTGAATTTCTAGCACTGATTTCTTAAATGTTGAGAATATACAGATTTTTCTTTTTGTTTAAATTCTTGCATTCCCTTATACCATGCTAAACCTAAGAATTATTTATAAGCTTGAGAGATGACCACTAAAAATGTATTTGAAATCTTTTAGATACTGGATGTGCATTGATGAGAAACATGTCCTAGTATTTCACTGTCTACTGCTATTTAATTTTTTGACTACACTATTCATCTGAAGTGAATCCCCAAAATGCTTATTTATTTCCAAGTGTGCAAGTTACCTTCTATGCAATAGTAAATTGTTTTGGTATAAGGCTTGCAGTGTACTAAAAACTAAAGGAAGTGTACTACAGATAGTTGATTTCTTAGATGAAGATTACTTCTAGTTTTCTTAATATTTTTTTGAGTTTTGTTAATAATCGTGATGATGAGGGAATAGAATGAGTAATTTGCTTCCCTCAGCATATTTACTTCTTGTTTTTCTTTATGCTGCCACAAATAAGTGAGTGTTGCATTGGATTTCTAGGAATTCCTAAAGTACTTCTGTATGAAGCCACTGTGATTACATTAGTATTCATGAAATACAGTGTTCAAAAGGTAGATGCTTTTTTTAAGAATGGAGAAGAATAGAAAGGAAAGGAAATGTTCTTATTAGATCTGACTTTGTATAGTCTGTCCATTGGGTCATCTGTCACCTTTCTACTTTATTGAAGAATCTGTTAGTGTTACACTTGAGATCACTATATGCACTTCACTTGAGTGGATATTTGCCTTTTAACTTCTGTTGTAGCCTAGTATTTTGATAAGCCAACTTGAGTGCTGAGACTTCCACTGTGTGATCAGTCTCTTAATATAAATGGGATGTTGTTTCTGAAAGCTCTTCCAGTTTCTGTTATCCTTAATGAGCTGCAGGCCACTGAACTGCATGCAGGATGTCAGTAGTGGTCATAGCAGTGCCAAGTAGTGAAGATAGACTGGATTCAGACATGCAATTTCACTGCAGACCATCTTGCTACTATTTCAATTCAAAGTCATAATTTTATTGCAATTCAGTTTTTTTGAGGATGAAATATTTGAAGTGATCTGTTTTTTCTAGCAGCTGAACTTGACATCTAGGCATTTAGAAGCTGCTAGGAAGGAAATAGAAAGCAAACCAGAAAATATCATGCCTTTCATATTGAGTTTTGATATAATTTGAATATTGAGCTTCATTCTATCTCTCCCTTCCTTATCTCAGAGTAGGTAATGGAAAAAGAAAAGTACAGAGAAGGATAACAATCAAGAATGTTTTAAGGAAAAGCCTTCTGTAGCAGGTGTACAGCATGGAGAACATGAATAGCCAACTTTTTTTTTTCTTTGCTAATAAAAGGTTTAAGGATCTTCAGGTTTAAGTAAAGGAACCTTTTCTGTAAGGCTGCAGTTGAACTGTAAGTGTTACTTCTGATTTAATGGATGCCCTTGGTGAAATAGCTATCAGGAACAGTTAGGCAGTCATCAGAGTCCAATAAACATAAAAGAAGATTCTAAACCAGGTAATCCTCTAGCTCTAAATTACCTGAAGCTGAGAAGGGGAGTTGTTAGTAGGGGTGTAGTTCATTGTCTCTGAAGTTTTCTACTTCCAAAACAGCAGTTGCAAGTCATCCATTCACATGGATTGAATGCCATGAGGCAAACCTCTCAGCCAACATGAGGCTGGTCTTGCTCCCGTAGGCCTGTAAGAAGTTTGCAGTGAAGTTTATAAGCTGCATCTTCACAGGGGATACTATGTCCTCCCCCTGCTTTGGCAGGGATGTTGACAGTGCCTCCTGATATCCTCCCCCCACTCAATACTGCTTTTAACTCCTCCTTCCAGTTTTGTCACATCCCAGTGCCTTGACCAGATTTAGCAGGGGCTAATTAAACTGTCTCTCTCTGAAAGGCTTTATCTATCTCTCTGGATTCTGATGATCTTGTTGCTTTTAGATTGTGTGTGGCAGAAGAACCAGACAATACCTGGCTTTTATACTAATGGCCCAAAGAAGCTGGTGCTCCTGTTCTGGTAGTTGAGAGTGGGATACTTTTGGATAATGTTTCTTGAAGAGCAGATGAATATATAGCTTCCTTATTTTTTTTGTTTTATGATACAAAATTAAATATTTAATGTAAGTGTGAGGTTTCTTTTTAGCAACTTAGTAAACATACAACTTTAATCTGAGCTCATTTTCATCTGCAAACGCTGCTGCTTTTTTTTTGATGAAAAATCTGAACTGCTAAAATATTAAAAAATGCAATAGTGTTAAGAGACTCAGGAGAGTGAATTCAATATCTTAAAACTGTATTGATATTTCTTGAATTCCTAATCGCCTTTTCACTCTGGACCAATATCCCATCTGCTCAATAATTAATCTGCTGTTAACTCATCTTTCATTTTTACTCAGAGAGTGGAAGATAGGAAATTCATTGAATCAATATTATTTCCATATCTACAAAAATCAAGATGGTAATTGTAAATTAAATCAAATTAATGTGAATCAGTACTTAACTAGCTAAATGCCTGGAATGATATTTCTTTTATTTTTACTACTTTTATGCTCTCTTTATGCTATTCCAGCATCTTGATTTTGTGTTACTTAAACAAAAGAGAATTCATAATAACAAATAACATGGGAGATTAGTGGTTTGGGCTGGTGCAGAGGAGGGTGAGGAATGAACTTTGTTCTGACAAAGCTTCTGGAGAAAATAGAGTAGTTTAGCCTAATTAATCCCTATCAAGTGTTTTAGATAATCCTTTATTTCTGCTTAATCATGTCGATTTTCAGCTTTTACTTTTAAAGCTGCTTTTTCTTCAGAGTATTGATTTTTAAAAGCGGGAACCTAGAATAAGCTCCAAGTGCTAATAATACAATTTTCTACCCTGCTTTAAGTTGGCCATATCATGGCAAAACCAGCTAAACTATAAGCAGTTAATCTTCTGAATATCTCAGTGTTCTTCCCAAGTACTAAAATACAAGGATGTCTGTTGTAGATTCCTCTATTATGCTTTGCAAATTAGGTTGGACTTCACTCATTCATATGCCTGTATCAAACTTCTATGCAATGTTTCTTAAGGGATTTATTGTAGACTTTCCACAGTATCATCAGAGCACATGCTACCTATTCTATTTTCATGTACCTTACTAATATAAAGAAGCTGGGATTGGACACGGAGGAAAGCCATGTATTAATTGAGCCCAGAGTACCCTCTAGAGGAGCAGCTAAGCTACTGAAGGCTTTAAGAGAATCTGTTACCATTGACTGTCCTTTAAAAACAGTCTGAAACTGCTTTTGAGTCAAACTTGATATTTTAAACACTGGATTTTGCTTACATGTAGACTTATGTATGCATTTAGCTCTGTTTAGAAATCTGTGTAATAATACATTAGTGTGTATTGATCATGAGAAATGGGAAGCTATTTCTTTAACATCAGTCTGGGTTTAGGCTCAAAGTGACCATCCAGCATCCTCCTCTCTGCCTTTTTGATTTTTTTTTAAACTCAAATGTTTGCTTATATGGAAGAATGTGTTTTCTCTTGAGTATCTCAATATCTAGAAAAGATTGCAAATTTAGGATTTTTTTTCAGTTGCATGTGTTAAGATAATGCACAGCTTTTGATTTAGTTAATAATGGATTTCATTAAGTGTATAAAATATTCATGTATATGTGTATTTCTCCAACATATTCCCATATGCAAAATTGTGGTCACCTGCTGTGCAGTCTTTCTTGGTAAGACCTTTTAGGAAAAAGTAAGGAATTATTTCCTCTCTTTTTTAAAACAGCATATAATCAGGCAATTTTTGTTCAGTTCCCAAAAGTCAAAAGTGTCATTGATTTTTTTTGTCAAGTGAAGCAATTTAGGTATAGAAAGCTTGAAAATAAATTTGTCAGTAGATAAATGTGAATGACACAAACTGCATCTGTGTTCTTACAGTATTTTTCTTTTGTAGGATCTCCATAATCTAGATCTTATGATTGGGATTGCATCCAGTGGAATTGCTGTATATAGAAAACTCATCTGTACAAGCTTCTATCCCTGGTAAATTCTTTTATTGTAAAAAAAAAAAAGTCCAGTTTTTTCAATCTTACTTCTATTTGCTTTCACATTTATTCCAAAGAAGTCTACCATATATGTATTTGTTCTTTATGGAGTATTGTGGTATTTCCTTGTGCTTAGATAAAAAGGTAAACTTCCCTAGGCTTTTAAATCTTTAAGACTTTTGAAATCCTTGCACTGTGTGAAGTCTTGATCAAGTTAATTTACATACAGGTATGAGTACGTGATTAGGAGGACCCTGTGGTCCTAGAGATTTGCTACTGTTATGCCCAATAATGTCTCTTTAAAAACAAGCGAAACCAATCACTATTGCTATTAAAGCTCAGCCCCTAATTCAGTCTGAATTAAGTTCAGTGTGAATCTTTTAACATGGCATTCAGAAAGAAGATACTTCTTGGAGTATAACTGTAAAAAGACTTATTTGAGGTTTCAGATTTACGGGAAGTAGGATAATATAATTTAGATGTTTTTAAATCACATCAAGTATGGGTATAGAACATTAACAAGCAGGCAAGAGACCTTCACATTATTCACTGATACATAAAACATTAGAATGCGTGATTGTGCTGTAGAAAATAACCTCTGCAAAGAAATAATGTGCATAAGAACTCTAATGTGAATGACATGAGAAGTTACATAAGCTATATTTTTTAAGTGCTTTTGGGGTTTATTAGTTATACCATACTAAAAATTATAACCTGAATTAGAAATTATATGGAGGTCGGGCATTTTCTTAAGGTTTTTCAATTGAATCACAAAAAACTTTTTTCTAAACTTTTTTCTAGACTTTCTTTTTTAATAGAAGTATGAAGTTGTTTTTTTATGCTTGATAAAACTGTAGCTTTGTCATGCTACACGTGAGTTCTTTCTTGAATTTGCAGTAATTTTTCTGGATAACTTTTTCAGTAAGATAGTACAGTGTTCTTGATCATGACAGAAAAATGCATTCCAATAGGTTGTACTTGCTTTTTGGCCCTTAATTATACAAAAAAAGAAAAAATAAAGGCTCCCTAGCTGTATTCTTTAAATACTAGTGCCATTGCATCCTTTCATTTATGAATCCAACCAAACAGGTATTTGCTAGAGAAAAGCAATAAAATCAGTTTCAATTAAAATTCTAGGGGACAATATACTGCATAGTCTCTGGATTTTTCTTTTTTTTTTTCCCCTTTGCTGTGAGTTGCATTTCAACTCCCTGGGATATACTGCAATCATCCTGGATAGATGCATGTCAATAATAATGCTCTCATGTAGCAGCACAGTGAAAACTTGTATTTTTCCATTTTGAATGCACATTGAAGCATAAAAGACTTATCTTTCATCTTTGTACCTTGAGTGCTGCTCTTTCATACATCAGCCTCTCAGCTTCTTTGAACCTCTACAGGTTTTAAAAACTGCCAGCTGGAGGCACATTTTCTGTCTTCTGCCAGTCTTGTTCTGCCAGCTTAGTTGACCTAAGTAAGATATGAATGGATAATAGTTGTTCCTGAAAACCATAGTAATGTCATTTTAAAATCTGTGACTATGTGAATTTTTAGGGAAGGGAAAGGTAGTTTCTAGCACACAAGACAGGAGGAATCCACAACTTGCTATGCTACTTCTACTACTGGAGGGCACAGAGGAATAAAACACAGATGCTAAGACATTTTTCACAAAACCTATTCTCATGTATAGAAAAAAATTAGGGGAAATAAACCCAGAGGTTTTTCAGTTCAAATAATTCCCGCTCTAAAATATGAGGTTTAGGCAGTAATATTCTTGGCTGACTGCTAATGCAATTGTTCCAAGATTATCTACTCGATTGCTTGCTCTCTCTCTCTCTCAAAATTTATTTTCATCTTGAAAGCAAAAGCTCCCTACACAGGGGCTAACTTTTTGATATTTTATTTCTGGCAGCTTGCATGAGTTAATCATAATTTTTTGTGCAGGAATGGTGTCCATTCCCTGATCCTGCCAAACAAGCAAACAAGAAAGCCACCAGAGTGGAGTTGCTTGGGATGTATTTGTAATATGGAATCTCACTTTTATTTTAGATCTCAAAGCAGGATGTATTTCTGTAATGCCTGAAGTGGTATTTAGTTAGGCTCTTTACGTAACACTATTTGTATCATTTTTCTTACGGACTGTGCCAACTTCACCATTAACGAGTTAGAACTCAAGGTGGCAGCAAACACCATTGAAGCACTCTTCCCAAGATTTTAAATAAAATACTCTGCAGTGGATGACAACAATACAACTATGCCATATGGTAGTAGTCAAAGGGGACCAAAAGTTTTCAGGAACAGAGGCTGTGAGAGAGTTCTGCCTTGGCAAAAAGAGGCTTTTCAATCAAAGCAACCTACGTAAAGAGCTGACTGATCAGTCAGCGGCAATGCAAGTTAAGATAGGTTTAAAAAATAGCTTTGGATTAAATGCAGTATTTTATACACTCTGCAGAGTTATTCTCAAGGGTGCTTAACTGTTCTGTGGTAATTTCCAAATTGATTTTGCAAGTAAAATATTAATGGCAAAACCAGAAATACTCTCTATATCAGCAGCAACTAGAGTTAGGTATTAAATGATATTTTGTGTATGCAGTTTCACTGCTTTGAAAACTTCAGAGGAACTGCTTGAGGAATGCATAATTCATTGCTAGTTAAAACCTGGAAAACAACTATCTTATATAGCAAATTGGACAGAACCCTTCTTCAGTGGCAAAGTATAGAATTTCCAGGTAAAGAAACTTTTTTTTGCTTCAAGTCACAGGTACCATCCGTTAGTACTAAGTGCTAGGACAGGACTGCCAGTTTAATCAAAAATTAGTGATTCTTTGGCTCACAGAGTGACAACTGTATTTTGATGCCTGGGAATGATAGGAAGATGGGACCCAAAAGATCCATCATTCTTCAAATGCTACAACTAATGAGTGCTTTATAAGTAAACCACGGCATTTAATGATTTGTGAATGTTGCATGGTCACTGGACAGATCATTGGTGAGAACGAAGGGCCACTGAGCCATCAGTTATAATAATAGTAATGCATTATATGCATTAATATATTTTTAGGGTATGACATCCTCAAGAACTCATTAAGTCTAAATCCTTTGACACCTTAATCTCTTGGATCTTTTTGTAGATTTTTCTAGGTGTGAAAATTCAGACAAATTGTGGGCAAACATTGCAAAAGATATTTAGTTATTGTTAAATAACAATGTCAGAGTAGCAAGTGGTCTTCATGCCTGAACTAAATAGGTTTAGTTGTACCTTTAAGAAGAATGAATGGAAGCGAGAGGAGTACTCTATTTAGGAGAGTGTCAAAATAAAGAGGCTTAAAGCTCTGCTTTGGCTTGAATTAAGTGATATATGGTCATGCACTGAATCATAGTTTTAGTTTTGGTGGGGGTTTTTTTGTTGTTTTGGTTTTGTGGGTTTTTTTGTTTGTTTTCTTGTTTTGTTTTGTTTTTGTTTTTTTTTTTAATTAAAAAAGCATAATGTAGAGGAGAGAGATTGAGAGAGTTTTGGTACTTTGGGGTGCTGTTTCCCATTTTGTTGATAGGTGGGAGGTTTTTTGTTTCATCTGCAAGGTTAGTTTTCTGGGTCCTGTGTTTCTGCTGCCTTCATGTTGGGTTAAGAGCAGACCATGACAGCAACTGTGTAAGCTGAGAATAAGTCCAAAAACTTGTTTGTTGAAGTTCAATCTATGTCAAGAAACGTGGTAAGAAGGAACCAGAAGCACAAAACTTGAGTGGTACTAGTTCAAGCAGAGCAGCACTAGAATCAATAAAGAATTAATATACAATGAATTGCAGCTCAAATACAACTGGAACTTTATATGACTTGTCAAGTAGTTCAGAATCAAGAACTTTTAGATGAGCAACACAGATCACTGATGTTTGAGGTAGCAAGTCAAATGACACAAGTATTGCAAGAGCTGGCCTAACAGGAGAGGTGAATATGATTTAAACTTCCATTAATTTTCACACCATTTTATCTTGTCAAAGAAAGGTGTTGAAATACCTGTTTCTTTGTGGTTCTGTAATTGATGGACAAAAGTATTTTCTGAAAATGGCACACACTGTTTTCCATCTCTTGTGCAGGAAGAGAGATAAGTAATTCCATAAATATTCTTGTTAGTAACTGGCAGATATACTCTCCTGTATCCATGAAGGATGTTGCTTTATAACTCAAGTGCCTCTCCCATGAGCAGTGGGGAATGAGTTTTATGCCATCCTGCTCAATGAGAGTGATGCAAAAGCTGTGCCAAAATGAGAGGACTTTCAACATAGTTCATACCTGATATCTGACATCCTTTAAAGCATCAGTTCATGAAAATATTGTAAAACTTTTAGCAGTAAATTTACAAAACTATTTCATAACTTTTTCCCTTAAGACCTCTGTAAGATTCCAGCTGACCACAGATCAGAAATTTCTTTGTCCAAAAAGTGCAAATTTTCAGTTACTGAAGTAGAACAATTGCAGAGAAAATTTAGATATTTTAGACAAATCTTGTTTTTCTGTGGGAAGGTGTGCAGGTAGGTAGACATTTGTTTAATTTAGCAAAACTGATAAGCATATAATTAAAATGAAAATTGCTTGAGCACTGATTCCAGTTGTAATCTTTACCTTAGGAAATATGTATTCACACCATGTATATTTAAAAAGAGGTGTTCAGTTCTAAAATTACTACATACATTACATACCAATGTTAATGAAGTGAAAAATATATTAACACTCATTCTTACAGGTTTTTTCATCCTTCTAAAATTATTCTTTTTTTATCTGGAGGTTTTGTTTAGTGATTAGCACAAGTACATGATATTTTTCACATTATGAAACCAGTTTTGCAAACCCTCAGTGAAGTTTCAGTTGTTGTAAGACCAACTTTGTCATGTCATTAGGGTCTTACATTTTGTTCCTTTAGTCAGAGTTGTCATATGACTCCAAAGTTATACAAAAGTTGACACATTTAACATTAGTGCAGCTTAGTGTAGAAGATGTCATCAAGTTTTTACTGCAAGAATAGATTTGGTGGGAGAGAACTGCTGTGAACTATTTAAAGATTAAATGAGGACATCTATTTGCCACTCAACACAGGAGATGGCTGCATATTATTCATTGAATATTTTACAGCTATAATCTTTCAGGCTCACTGTATGCAGTATTATTTTTCATTGTTTAATCACTCTAAACATTATATTGTATTGTATCTAAACATTAGTATTTCATGGCCTGTTTCTTTCTTTTAGGGTGAATATATTAAAAATTTCCTTTAAAAGGAAAAAGTTTTTTATACAGCAACGGCAAAAACAAGTAAGTAGTCCTCTAATTTTGTTTTGCTCAAGTGCCCATATTCAATATTTTATATTGAATGTAACCTACCAGCTGCTCATCAAAAGACTCTGTTGGGGTAATTTGCCTTTGAAACTCTGTTTTGTTTACTTGTTCTTGCTATTCTGGTCTGCTTATTCCCTCTCCTTTTCACTTTTTTCCAACACTGAATCCCTCCACTTTCAGTCTGTTGGACTGTATCTTTCCCAAAGAGGTTTCTTCTTCCTTGGAGACTTCGGGTAAATGCAGATCTCCATCCTTTCTCCAATATTTATTAACGTAGCATATTTCCCTTTTCTCATCAGCATCTGCTGCTCTTTCCTTTGTTGCACTCCCTGCCCTGCAGAGTTCCTTAATGCTGTGACTCTACTAAACAACTGCTTATCCCATCTAGGGGGACTTTGTGGGGTCCCTTCAGCCTATGGGGTTCAGAGCTCAGGAAGGAAGCGAGGTTCCTGGAGGAAAGGAGAGCTTTGTAGCTGAAAAACATGAGGCTGAAAAGGGGAATAGCACACCTCCTGCTGTGTGTAACATGGACAGCTCTAGGAGTTGACAAATTATGTGAAGATAGTTGATAAAACTAATGTAATGCTTCTGTTGGTTGCTTTGAGCTCTTTGTAGAACAGTTGAAATATTAGTCTATTTAATGGGGGAGGAAATCTTGATTACTGATTATTAATGAGCTGCCACAATATGAAAAAAATAAGATATCTTTCTACAAAGAGCACAGATTATCTAGTATGACAGAAAAAAAACCTACTCAAACTAGTGATCAGCAGATGTATAAATATTTTAATTCAGTTGAGGACAAAACTTGACAACATTGTAAAAGGTAAGTTTTAACTTGTACCTAAACTTCATGAAGGCTCTTTTTGGTGGTACACAAGCTTTTAAATTTATAGGAACTGTGTTACAAGACCACCTCTTGACCCACATAGATTAGAAGGTCTGCTGAACAAAGATTTCTGGGGAGGCTTTTTCTTTACCCAAAAGGAAAATGTTTTTTCCTTTTTTCTTTTCTGTATGTATTTGGTTTTTTCACAGTTTGGTGGGTTCTTTGAAATTTGAGATTGTGCAAGTATGCACATGTTACTTTTCAGAATTCATGTTTAAACAAAGTTAGTATCCAGAGATAGTGTTACTGCACTAATGCTTGCACAGACACATAGCAGGCACAGGGTATGTCCTTACACACTGTAGGGTGATCTTAAGGTGTATTTACTAGCTGGAAATTTCTAAATATATTGTTTATATGCAGATATGTCGCAGGCTGTTCATGTATATTTCACTGCATCAAGAAATGAGTGACTGATAAACCATTCTACACACTTGTGAGTGTAAACACTTGCAAGTAGTAACTTCTCTCCTGGGTTTGAGGATTGAAAATTCACTAATAAGTAGTCATTTTGAAATCTAAATATTTTCAAAATTTACAGTAGTAAAAGTAAAAGTACAGGCTCACAGCAGTTTCCAAATGCGTCTGTGAGAACAAATGTAGTAACAGAACCCTGTGAGAATGATTAGTAAAACAGGGCTTGGAACTCGATGATTTTAAGTCCTTTCCAACCCAAACCATTCTATGATTCTCTGTACAGTGGTTTTGGAATATGGAAGAATAAAGTGTTAATATAGAACAATCTGTGGACTTACTGTAAAATATGTGTGTTCATTACATAAAGACTTGACTGCTGTCAAAAGTAGAATTTTTGTCTCTGGAGACCTGTGTCACTTTTGAAGAGAGCAGCAATCTTAATTTGTTCAATTAAACATTTGAAAGATGATGACAGTTCAAGACTCTTGATTCTTTTAGCTTACCTTCTCTTAAGTGATCATAGTTCTTTGTTTCATAACCTAGGGGATGACAGTGATGCACACAGTGTCACGCTTAAAGAGTTACAGAACTGTTGGGAAAGTAAGGCCAGCTGCATGACCTTTTTACTCCTTCTCAGCACATATGAAAAAGCAGACCAGGTGTGCCACTAACTCTGTGGATATATCTATCCTTGTCAGCCCCCTTGGCTTGAAATTTAGGGCATCAAGTGTGCAGTACTCCAGGGATATTGCTTGGAAAACTTGCTGGCGCTGTGCAGTGGGAGAGAGGGGAGTGGAGTCCTAGGGGTTTCACCAGAACAGTGGGATGCTTGAGGGGTGTGTGAGGACAGATGACTGCATTGATGTCAGTCTTTGACTTAATCAGTTTTTTGCTTGGAAAGACAGAAGCAAATAGGTAAATGAATCTGAAAGTGAAGAAGATGAAAGAATGTGGGGGAAACAGAGCAGATACTGTGTTGAATCAAATCGCTGATAACGGCACGGAGCAACCAAGAGGCGTTCCACGGATTTTTTATTTCATTATCAGTCTCAATGAAGATAGACATATAAAACTCACACTGTAACAACAGAAGCCAAAGTTCTCTTTGTTACAAGGCTTTTAAAAGTTTTTTAGCCAATAAGGTAATGATAAAAGCATAGAAGTGTCTACTTAAGCTAATCACTAAACACTGCCCATGCATCTTACAGCATACAATAGTTGCTTGTACTATATTTTTTGCAGCTCAGAAACTTTCTCTGCTCCAGATATTTCAAGGCCTAAAATTTGACTAAAGATGATGAGTTATGACTTCTTTTATATTTTGTATGTCATATGTAGATTCTTTACAAATATCTACAGGAAGTTTTCAAAGGCAATGAATTTGTAGTCCCCTGGGATGTGCCGTGTTTCGTTGATTTATTCTTATTTCATTTACTCCATTTTTCTTTCCTTACCTGCCTCTTCTGAAAAATCAACTTACCTTACCTCCCTCTTTTCCTGCTACTCACCTTCTCTTTTACCCACCCACTGCTTTGGTCTGTTGATCAGCTACTTGATTAAGAGTATGCAGTATTTCTGTTTCTACTGAAGAGCCAAAAAAGGACTGGGGAGCCAGACTGATGAACCAGTGAATGTCTGGTGCTATAGAAGCTCATGACATGTAGGCTTAATAAAGGGTGCAGGATTTAAGGTAGGAACAGAAACTCTGCTGTTAGGAACAGAAATGAAATTTTATTTTCAATGTGCCTATCTAATGCTTAAAATCAACTTCATTTGCTGCCTACTAAAATATATCTTTATTTTCTATGCTGTAGATATTTTCATATTTTCTGTTACGGAGTAGGCATACAACTGATGCAGAAGTTCTTCCATAAGTTGAACTAGCCAGAGACTTCAGCTATGGAATCGTTCCCTTTACCTTAATGGCCTCAAATTTCTCTAATCCTTATTTCTTGATAATCATGAAAATTCTATTCTTCAATTAAAATCTCTTGATAATCATTAAAATGCTATTCTTTTAGAACTTGAGAAGTATGATGGACATTAGATCCCTGGATCCCACTAGGACTCTGCTCACCTTTAAAAACTACACGGATTTAACAGCATGACTTGCAAGTCTGGCCTGTTAGTGAGGCAGATTGTTATTAACAAAAGGTTATGTTAGTCTAAAAATTGAATAATTTTTTATGAAACTTTTCAAAATATTTTTCCTAGCTTATATCCTTGTTAAAACTTCAGCCTTCTTAAAGACTGCTAAGAAAGTTCTGTGACAACAGGAAAGCACACTTGTAACGAGCAAAATTCATTACTCTTTTCAAACCTAAGTTTAAAAACCAGAATATTAGATGTACTTAATTCTTTCTCTTTGTATTATAGCTTTTCAATGTAATTGAGATGCTTGGGTAAAATAATTTTTGTGGCAATTGAAAGGCCAGCACTTTAGGCCAACAAAAATATCTCTTTATTTCTTTTTATTTGTCTGCTAGAGAAGTAAAATGCTTCAAGTGGTGTTCAGCTGTGTCAGAAGTGGCATTTGCCATTAAATCGTTGTGATGTATGCTTTATATATTTCAAGAAATTCTGAGTTTAAATTTCACTACTCTATTTTACATAACTACTTAGAAGCAACTGTGGTGAATGGACAAAGATGAATTTGTTCCAGTACGCAAGAGACTCAAATAAAAAACCCACATCTTGAAAAGAAAATACTTTTTAAGTGCTTTAAATAGGGAAAACATTCCTGAAAGATTGTAATCAGTTAAATGTTTTTCAGTGCTTATGTAAAATCAAGAGGCAATTTTTTTTCTCTTAAAAGTCTCACTGTTTTTCTTAAAAGTGTGTCTGAAGTCATAGATTCTCTGGACTAGACATGAAGTGGTTTGCAAAATGCAGGATTGGTCTCAGATATGTGGCATTTGTAAAAGGCTGCCTAGAAGTAAGAACAGAAGAAAAACAGACTGACTATTCCAGCCAAAATGGTTTGTAGTTACTTCCTAACAAGATTGTTGCTGTGAACAAGCAAAAGGTTGCCTGTCTAATTATATGTTCAGATGTCAAAATCAGTCATAATTTAGAGGAGCTGAAAAAGTTGAGTGATGAAATCTTGCGTTTTTTCACTCAAGTATTGGGCTGTGCTGGCAATTGACTCAGGTCTCACGTTACCTTTATTTCTACTCTTTGCTTTGCTCTCATTCCACTCTCTTTGTATTGATAACTAGATTAACTAACTAAAGCTTTCTCTTGTATCAAACTCTTGGGATAAACATTGGTGGCACAGTTGTGTTGCACTTGTGTTTCACTGGCACTTTGGCACTGAAGTTACTTGTAAGGGTTTGTGCCAAGACACCGAAGTTTTATACTCTGCTGCCTTCTGATCCTCCTCATTTTGGCCTTGTTATCATCCAAGCAGGAGTGGATTTCAACAGCAGTAACAGCAGCTCCAGTCCCATCGTAACTACTTTCTTTCCCCCAAGAAAGATCACTCTTAACATCTTCAGTTTCTTCTGAAAGACTATCAAGAATATGCTTTTTGAGTACTATGGCACTTGAATTATTAGTGAATATTAGTGAATTGAAGCCTTACATGAAGACATTGAATTCAAAGAATGAGGGTTTTTTTTTCTTTTGACATTGCAGCCTTAATGGAAAGTTTTAAAGAATTTTGTTTGTTTTAGGAGGTCAAAATCTGACTGGAAACTTGAAAATATATTTATTGGCATAATATGATACTTGTACATACAAAATCTTTACTGCTCTGGACTTAAATACTTCATTAACATATCATTAACTTGTAAAGTGCACATTTTGCAGTTTAGAATTTCATGTAGTCATAGAGGTATTTTGACCATCTCCATCTACTGTATGCTGATTTATTTTGTTTGTTTGTTTGCCTCAATGTATTTTTTCATGTTTAAGCTTAAAATAATTTTATTGTTTTTTTATGATCTTGTTTACTGTTTCATCTACTTGTATATGTTGAAACATGGTATTCCCTGCTGTTACAGAATGAATCCAGAGAGCATATTGTTGCCTTCAACATGTTAAATTACAGAGCATGCAAAAATCTTTGGAAATCTTGTGTAGAGCATCACACATTTTTTCAGGCAAAGAAGTCACTACCTCATGAAAAAAAGATATTATCACATTATTGGACTCTGGGTTCTAGAAATCCAACAAAGTAAGTATTGTGTGAAAGCATGTTTTGCTCTATGGGAATGGGAGGATTTGTGTCAGTGGTAGCTCATGTCAGAGTGGCAGAGTTCAGTCCTGTCCATAGCTTTGTTCTAGTCTATATATGGACCATTTGACAAGTTATATGGTTGTGGTTTCACATTCAGCAATGTGATCTGACAGTAGAACTTTTCTTGTAATTGCCTCAAGTGGTGTTTGGATATATGTTTTACTGCTATTTCTTTCAACTTGCTGCTTCAGTCTGAAGTATAAAAACACTGGAAAGGAAAAATGTCGTGTAGCTAATGATCCGGTAAGAAAATTTTCAGAACAGATTTGTTTTGAAGTGTTTAGCCATTAGTGTCATGTACACATTCTGTTTAATATGTTAGGGCAATTTCTGGAGTGCATCATGCCAACCACTTATTACTGACACAAAGATGAAAAACTTTTTCCCATTCAGGTATTCAAGGTACTCCTGTTGTGACACTTCTAGTCCTTTATTTGCCTCATTGGATTCTTCTAATTACGGAGCTGGTAGTTTCCTCATGTTATCTAAGATCTAGTTATCCAGAAGTAATTCTTTAGAGCCTGTAAATTTCCTATATGAAGCTGGGATTATTCCTCCCCATATGCAGTAACTGGGCCCTATCTGCATTAAAGTTAATCTGCCAGTTTGTTGTACAGTCAGTTGCCATTGTAAGGTCCTTCTCCATTTCTTTGCAGTTGGCCTTTATGATGGCCGTCCTGTGTGATTTTTGAAGCGGGAGGTTTTACTCAAGTAGTTCTACTCTTCCATCTTAGGGGCTTTTAGACTTTTTTGATAAGTATCAGTCACAGTGGTTTCTTCCATCACGTTGCTTTGTTCTGTTGTTACATTTATCAGCAATTCACAAAGGTGTCATGTCCTGGGTCTTCATTTCTCTCCCATCCGATCCCTATCCACCTACACCACCCCCCAAAAACATTCTGTAATGAAGCATATAAAAATATTTCATGTTAATAGTGAATGAAAAAGAAAGTATTGGGTCATTATCATCTCTGGATGTCAGATTCTATGGGGTTCTTTGATCCTTTGATAATCTGTAGACTCTCCAGAAACCTGCTTGTTCTCATGATTTTTGGAGAAGTATTTTATTGTTTTCTTTTTGTTCGTAGGTAGTGTGTTTTTGTGAGTTTTTTGTAGTGTGTTCCCTTAAGAGTTTAACTTTACACTGAATTTGTCAGACTGATTTTCTGTCTTCTATTTGGATAAATGTTGACTTCTGAATGATACCAACATGTTTCAAATAGCTTCTCAGACTTTGGTGGCTCTCTGGCTTTTCACACTCTGATGTCTCTTTTGATACTGTAGAAATTAATGCCAAGTGCACTAGTATTGCTTTAAATGAAGCAATTAATCCATGAGGGCTGTCCAACAGTAGGAATTCTGCTAAAATGTTGTTTTCTACTGGATTGTAATTCCATGTTTTCACTTGGTACTAGATCATAGCTGGATGATCTCATTTCAAGATCATGGAAAAAAAATAGTTGTACAAACAGTATTCTAATTTTCTAACATTTTACAAATCCCTATTTTTAGAATTAACTCCTTTATATAGTGTTAGAACCTTGTTTTTCCTGTAGTGGAGATGTTGAGGAGGTGACTCTCAGAGTTTGTTGGATTGTTGGAGTCCTTTATTTCTTTCAAATTTGCAAAGATATTCAAAACCTTGATCCTCGTACAGACAGATTTATAGACACAGGCATTGCACAGCCTTTGTAATGTTAAGAAAGAAAACAGTATGAGTTCCAAAGGGATTCATAAGTTTATGAGCATTCATAAACTTATGAATGCTCATAAAACTCATAAGTTTAGTAGCACTCCATTTTTTTACCAAACATTCTATTTTTTACAAATCTGCAGTTACAGTTTCTTAATAGTCTGTAGCATTCAGAACAGTTCTCATTGTTGATCTGAATTACTAAGAAAAAATTCTTTTCAAGTAATTTCAATGCTCTGAGGCATTTTATCTGCTGAATTGCTTACTTAGACTTTTAAGGAATCTCTAGGTAGAGAATCAGTTATAGAGATAGCTTCCATGAGCTTAATGATAACCTCTTTGGCCTTATTTATACCAGCAGTAGTGTGAATTTTAGGATCTACATAAGGAAGAAGTAACTCAGCAACCATTGCTATGAAAGACTGCTTAATACAAAAGATACAACAGTAACTTTGAAAAGCTTTGAGTAGTTCTTATGAACTCAGCAAATTATTTTTTAAAAGATTTAAGAATAATTGTGGAAAAAGTAAGTTCTGAGATCATATTTCACATATTGAAAATTTTTACTTTCCAACTTGTTAATGATTGTGGAATGTTGTAAGATTTTCCATAGTCCTTTTCAAGGATGGCTCTGAACTCATGTGGAAGCTACAAAACCAAAGAAGAGATTCTGCATTCTCCCTTATAAAAGGGAACAAATTTTTGCATTGTATAAATCAAACAAACACGAACAGACAAACCAAACCACAAAACCAAATGTGTTCACAAAAACTCCACCGACCACATTGTGCAGTCCTGGAGGTTTTATGATTGACTTGCATTTAATAAATCTTTTCATGCTTCCATCAGCTTTGAAGGGTGCCACATTCAGGTTTTACTACCTTAAGTATCAAAGGTTTTCCTATGGAATTTTTGGCTTTCTTGTTCTATGTTCTTCTATACTTATGTGAGGCAGATAATCTAGCATTTATTACATCAGTTTAAATAGCTGCAGTACTTGAGTGCAATTTCTTATTTGCACATACCTGTGCCCTTCTTGATTCGCTTAGCTTAAGGTACTAGAGGCATTCCATTTAAATTAGGCTGTTGAGTTGAATAAATCACCTGTAAGCCTTGTTCAAGGAGCAAACTGAATCACATCTTCCAGATTCTGAGACGTGTATTCTGGACTGAATGCTAAATAACCTCTCCTGGAGATATTCTCATTCCTTGTTGAAAAGCTAAAAATGCATCTGTATTTTTCACCAAGGATAGCCTACATAATAGATGGGAGAAAGGAAGCATTTCAAGATAGTACAGCCTATTCCAGAAAGCTTTGTCAGTCTCCCAGAATGTCTGCTGAGAAATGTGCTGATATTTGGCATCTGAAGGGCAGCTACTTCAAGTTCAGGAGATTATTTATCTTCTGAGCCTTAACTGAAATACCTAGAGACATATCCTGTAAGTGATTTTGTGGTCAGGATTAGGGTTTTGATTAGAGTTAAGGTTTTGGGTTCTGGCTTCTATCACATGAGTTATGTTGCACTTCAAGTTGTCTGTGTTGGAAAATGCATCAACAGCCACTTGTATAAAAGAAAAGCTGATTAATGTGGAGTTCTCCACAATGCATTTTTTTCATACTGCATCCCCTTTTTCCAGTCTTTTCCTCTGCTCCAACTATGTAATGCTTCTTTGAAAGAACTCTCTTTCTGAAGAAGATGACTAGCTGATACCTTTTCATTGTATTCAAAAGTCTTAGAACAAAAAAATGGGTAGTATAGCCAAAAGCTTCTCCTGAGTTGATGGACTTTGTGTACTAAGCATGAAAACAGATATGGGTAGCTGATTTTTGGATGTAGATGCTTAATACTAAGTTTTTCCTCCGTTTTTATACTGGGAGAAGCTTTTAAAGTACATTTAGAAGTTGAAGGAATTGATTTCCTTTAAAATCATGAACAAGATATATGAAATACTTTAGTATATATGAAAAAAATTTATGGGTTGCTTTTTCTTTTACTTATATAAGCAAAAATTAGTACAATGCAAAGCATGCTTAAGGTTTGATTTTAGCATAATACCTACAGCTTTAGTAACATTTTTTTTTTAATGCTATGTAAAATTGAGAGTTTTCAGCTCTGTAGTAAGCTCTGTAAGTACTCATCCTTACATAGCATGATATCCCAGCTGCCCGTTATGTACAACTCAGGGCTTAATGAGCCAAAGGTGTTTTCTCTGTAACTAATAAATTGTTTCTTCCGTAAGAAATCCTAGGCTTATGAACTCAAGGATGAGCAGCTTATCTCTCAGCTTGACTTGTGGAATGCTGTATAAAATGATGCATAAGAGTTAGTTTATCTCAATTTCAGTCTACTTAAAGATTTTTTTTATGCTGTGTATTTTCACTATTGAGATACATTTATTGCTTTCCTGGCTCTGGTTTTTATCCTGGTGCAGCCCTTTTCTTGTCAGACTCTTGTCACAAGAAGCAGTCCAGACCTAGAGATCCTATTTTCATGTCACATCTTTTTAAAATTATTTATCTCTATAAGGAATACATCACTCAAAAGTGGCCTCCTTCCACAATAGAGTGTTGTCTGGTGTAGCTCTTAAGTGATGAGGTAGCAGGTACATGGGTAAAGTTGTCCTGTGCTCAGTGAAGCTCTTGTTGAATTGTTACCCCTTTGTGAATATTAACAGAGAAGGTTCAAAACATATTACCTGTATTTGAAGTGTGTTTTTTTAGGCACTCAGTTCAGTGCCAGTAGGACATACTGAATTTCCTGTTTCCTTCTCTCTCTCCTTAAACACAATTGGCTTAAAAATAGTTCTCAGAAAAAGTTATTTTTACCCAGGCTTGTGGTTAACAGTGTAGCAGGGATTTTTTATTGTTGCAAATGAGGGACAGCAAATGTCTCTGTGAGAATGTAAATGCATAAGTAAGGAGAGGTAAGCACAGGAGACGGTTTAAATTATGAAGTTGACTTTCATAAGCGTATTTTCTTTCATTTAAATTTTCTATGCAAAATAACTCACGTATAGTTGTTTTATATCTTTTCAGGTCTGTAAATAACCAGTACTGCAGAAAAGTGATAGGTGGGATGGTTTGGAACCCATCTATGAGACGATCCTTATCGGTTGAGCACCTAGAGACCAAAAGCCTTCCTTCTCGATCACCTCCTGTTACCCCCAATTGGTAAATCCATTTTCAGCCTTTTCCACACCTTCTAGCCTCCTACCGTTTCTAATTGTATGTACTCTAGCAGAATAATTATGTAGTGTGTACATATATATTTAAACAGCTTTATTCTGAGAATATATATGACAACAGAAGGGTGGGTGTCACTTACCTCAACTTTAGCAAGGCTTTCATGCTCTCTGCCAGAATCATATACCCAAGTTAAGTCATTATGTTTTTAGATAGGTGGACAACAGGGTGGTTTAAAAAATATGTTAAAATGGTTGGATGACTGGACTAAGAGGGGAGTTGTTAAAAGGGTCACACTCTACCTAAACAATAAAAAGTAGATGACTTCAAGGGTCTCTCTTGGGACCTGTTCTGCTTAACATCTTTATGACCTGGAGGAGGCAATGGTATGCTTGATTATCAAGTTTGCAGATGGCACCAAACTGGGGGTGAGTCAGTAAGCCCGAGGGCAGGGCTGCTCTCTCTCCAAAGTGATCTCGATAATCTGGAGAAATGGGCCAATAGGAAATGTGTGAAATTCAACAGAGACAAATGTAGTGTCCTGTGAAGTACAAATCCAGTGTAACAGTATTGTCTGCAGTCCAGCTTTCTGGAAAACAGCCTGGTAGTCTTTATAGGCAGAAGTGGTACATGAGCCATCTGATATGCCCTGACAGCAAAGAAGTCCAACCTGGCAGAATTAACAGAGTGATAGTGGTAGTGATAGTAGGTCAGTGGAAGTGGCAGCCCCCTTTGGCTCAGCATTCTGTAGATTTTATTAGAATGCTTGCAGCCCTTTTGTCTGCAAATACAAGACAGACACTTACAAACTAGAGCAAGCTCAGCCAAGACCACCAGCTCCAAGGAAGTCAGAAGGCTGGAGCACCCACCCTGTTAGAAGAGGCTGACATGGTGGCACATATTCAGCCTGGAGAAGCAGGGGTTTCCCAGATGCCTAATAAGAGCCCAGAATTACTTAGGAGGAGGCCAGCTACAGGATGAGGCCGGGTTTTTCACTATTGTGTAGTGGGAGGATGAGGCAACAAGTATGTGTTGAAACAAAAGAGGTTTTGTCAGGATATAATGGAAAAACTGCTTCACCACATGGACAGTCATTGTCTGGGGAAGTTGTGTGGTCTCCATCCTTCAGAGTTTTTGAGATATGAGCAGATAAAGCCTTAAGCAGCCTACTCTGGCCTTAGTTGACCCTGCTTTCAGCAGAAAATTGGACTAGATGACCACCATGAGTCCCTTCCAACTGGAATTATCCTATGATTAAATCTTTAATAATGTAAGCTGCATTTTGCATGGGGGGGGGAAACACCAAATCAGTCCAATGTACTGAACCTAACAGTGTATGATTGCCTAGTATACCATACAGAATGCTTAAAAAGTGATTGTTTGAGGTGAGACTTATAGACCTGTTATGAAGATTCAGATCATAACTGCAATAGGATAGAAATTTTTCTTTTATAAAGTTTCATGAAATATTCTAATCTTCCTGCTTGTGTTTGTGTTCTGTATTTTCAAGGCGGAGTCCTAGACTACGCCACGAAATCCGCAAACCACGACACTCATCTGTAGATAACCTTGCGAACGAGATTAGTTATATTACTGAGACAGAGGATGTTTTTTACACGTATAAGGGCTCTCCAACATCAAAGGACAGTGATTCAGAGTTCTCTCAGAACTGTAGTCCACAGAGGAGGTAAGGACTTCTGCAAACAATCCATTGCCTATTTTGATTTTTTTAAAAGCACCAAACAAAAAACCCAAAGAGCTGATATTGTGATAATCTGAAGTTATTCACTAAGAAATGAGTGTAGCCACACATATAATGCAATATATGAGCAAACAAATAATCAGAGTGCACAAAGACAGGTGCTTCAACTCCTGACAGCAAACCTAGCAGTTGTTAAATCACTGCAGAGGAAGACAAAGTTGGTCCTCAAGGAATACAGCCAAAAAGCAGACACTGCCTTTAGACAAACCATCGACAGTTCCTCTGAAGAAGAAAAAGATGGACGACCATCCACACTATGATGTTCTTGTGTATATTCAAATGCAATACCTCTTTCAACTGACAAGGCCAAGCTGATGATGTGGAATGTGAGTGAACTCTTAAAAGAGTTCACTAAGTCTTTCTCCACACAAAAGAGTTTTTGACAGGTAGGAAAGGATTGCAAAAACTACTAGGAAACAGTATATTACAGATTTGAACAGATATGTCTTAGTAGTTTTTCTGATTTTACTACCAGCTCAACTATTGTGTGTTGTTTAGGGATGAAGGCTTGGTTTGCTCTTGTCATTTTGTATCATGGCATTTGCAGTATAGCAATTGGTCAAAATAAAGCTTATACAAGCAAAACTGTTTGAACTCATTGTAACATAACAATATCAGCTTCAGAAATAATGTACAAAATCATTAATTGTTCACTCTGAAAAAGAAAACAGGTACTTTAAAACTTGGAGCTGGGGAGAATGCTATGTGTTAAAATGCATGTTCCTTTGTAGCATTGCAAAAAAAAAAAAGGGTTTTAGTGATACCTAGTGACTTTAAGGCAAGGTGTATTTTGAGAAGCAAAGTCTTAATGGAAGCTGATAGGACTTACCTGCCTCTGTGACTGTGTGCAGGTACTAAATATAGCTTTAAATTCTGATTGAAACTATTTTCTTTGAATTCTATGATAATATTATTACAACATTAGAGCAGAGAATTTTCAGTAAAAGAAAGGAAAATTGACATGTTGTATGCCTATTTGGATTTTGTCACTCTTTTGAGTATATTAAGTATTTTGAGTTTGCCACTTAATTTTTCTATGTTTCTGACTGGAAGACAGCTGAACCTTAATACTATTTATTAGTACTAATGACAGTAGTAGCCATGATAATACATAAAAGTTAGGCCTTTGGATGTTGTGAATAGTCATAGATAGGAAACCCTGTCTTTACTGTGCTTTGAAGTTTGCAATTATACACTTTTAGAAGTGTTTTCTGAGTAAAAATACTGAGAGGCAGGCATAGGAAGAGATGATGAGGGTAGAAGCTGTAGACAGAAAATTATGTTATCATGCTGTGTTTTATGTCCGGCAAATTGTGTCCTGCCAGCAAGTATGTTGTGGAACTTCTTTTATTTTCCTTTTTCTTTTCTTCCCCTGTAGATATTTTTCTTTCCTTCCCGTTTCAGTTATTCTGTACCTACTGAGAATGGAGTGGAAAAGCCTGCCTTTATGCCTTTTCTCACACAATGAAAAAAAGGATGTTCTAAATTTGAAAATAGCACATTCATTTATTTTCTGAGCCCCAATGACTGTGCTGAATCTGAGTCATATCACTCACTGTGGAGATTTTTACTGTTACTGCCTCATATAAACCATTGCTTTTCTTCCTATATCTTTTTCCAAATGCATTATATTTTTTGGGCTATGTTTATTATATCTCATACTCTGCAGGTAAGTGAAAAAATACCTGCATAAATCTGATAAGTAAATTCAAGTTGTGTGATTTGGGAGAAGAATGGAGTAAATGATCCTTTGTTGTATTGATTGCTAGACTTCTGTGAAGTAAAACAGTCATTAATAATTTCCTTTTTAACTATTGAGGTAAAATACAAATCAGCTATTATAAAAAAAAATTCTTCTCTATACTGAAGTTTGTTAGTCCGCATTCCAGTTTTTTTTCCTTTTGCAATCTTACAGTAGTTATTACTTGCTTCACTTCCCTTATTCAAAGATGCAAGATTCAGTATGTATGTGTAGTAAAATCTTTCTTTCCATGAATGCTGTATTGATGGATGCAATCTTACCCTATCAGCTAAATCTGTTTTGCAAGAAAAGCGTTTACCTTGCATATCCTCAGTATTAAATATGGACGCTTCCCCTGGTCTTTTGCCACACATTGGGAATATTTAGACACTAACTATAGAACACCTTCCAGTGTACTGATAAATTTTGTAAAGCCAACTACCCATTTTTGCCATGCTTGTCTTCAGAAGATTTGAACTGACGTAATAGAAACACGCTACGGGAGAAAAACCAGATTTGCAATTCCTGTTTCATTGGAGGAGAGCCAAGAGGGGCTTCCCATAGTCCTGCTAATACACATGGTCTTAGGGGGCCCTTTATTTACAGCCTAGGCCACTGGGACTGATAATAAAGGTGTTAGTTAATGCTAATTATAACTACTAAATAGCTTTGGCATGAAAAATATCCAAAATGGTTTTAGAGAGCTGCTGGCAAACAGCTGTAAATACTGGCATTTAATCACTGAATGGTTATGTCTGTGACCTCAATAATAATAATTCTGCAACAGCTTGATTTCTGTGAAGTAAACAACAATTTCATTTACTATTTCTGAAGCAAGACTCTGCAAGCTGCAGTAAGCGTGGAATGTGGCTCTTATTTTTCCAGCTGCTATCAGCATTTCAGGGCTGGGGGCAGTCTGCCCTCTTTTTCACTTGTTTTGTTAAAACAAATAATTTGTTGTTGAAGGTAGGATAGACCCACCTTCAAACTGACCTGTTGTGATAGAGTGGTTTTATCATAAATAAAACTCATGTACGAGGCTTGTGTCCTACCTAATCCTGCTAAGTCACATTTGGAACCTTGGGTATCAGAAATGTAGAAGCAGCCACTGCTAGCAAAAGTTCATACATCTGTATTTATTGCCCTATACAGCTTTTTTTCCTTCCTGAGAATACTAGGTATATTTATTTTCTTAATAATTGATTTTCTTCCTTGGTGTGTTTACTCACATATAGGAATCAATAAAGTTCTTCTTTCTTTCTGTGAAACAGTACACAATTTAGAAAACAAATTATGTGGAACAGCTCTTAGTATAGAGAGCATAGAACATAGCAGTTGTTAATATTTCTTCTTCAATTTCTTTGAAGATTTAGTACTGTATCAACGTGTCATCATCTAGAACTCTGTTTGATGTTAAAATCCTATAAATGAACATGCTGGAAATGCGAGTCAATCATATTTTGTCATTTCTTGTGTTGTTTCTCTTAAGGACACAATAATTGTTTTGAGAATATGCTTTATGTGAACACTGTGCTTCCTAACTGAAATTTGAGGTGTTTCACACAGGCCATGACTAGAAAAAAGAAAATTGGAAAATAGCACAAGTCGTGCACACAGGTGAATTACAAAAAGCCAAGGCAAGCTAGTGAGCACAATGTTAGGTGTAGCTTCATTGCTCCTGCTACCCAAATTATCTAAGGTACTAAGGTACTTTCACATTCAAGAACCACTTGGGGCTCAGGCATAGTGAAAAGAAGCAATTTTTCTCTCTGTTTAGTGTCTGCAGAAAAGATTGGAGTTGTCTATTGCATCTGTATTATAGACAAAAAATTGCTCTAATCCCAAATTAACATACATTATCTAGAACTTCATTTGCAGGGCATGAATAGGTTTGCCTATTTAAGCCAAATATCTTAAATCATTGCTGCTTACAAAACCTGTCAGAAAAGACAATGCTGAAGAGGCAAAAGAGAACTTTTGTTTAGCCCAGGTCTCTCCAGCCTTTGTGAGGAAGGTCTCCCCTGTCAGTTCTTTCTTTTTGTAGCCCTGTTGCTGAGCAGTTCAACTGATTGCTACTGCCAGTGAAAAATCAGCACTAGCACAAACACAGAGCCCACCCTTGGCCTTCTGAAGTCTCATATGTTGCATTGCCTTTTGTAGAACATTTTTTTATGACTGTGCCTCACCAGTTCAGAACAGGTAACCCAGTCTGTTTTCTGACTACGTTATACTCACTCTGTCACTCCGTTTATACTATATCTGCATGTATAGGCACACGGTACTGTTACTGTTTTGTTCTAAAAATTATTTCAAGAAAAGCATTGAGATAAAACATACTAATTAGGAAGTGCACTTGTTTGATAACTGTTTTTCAGAGAGAATTTGCTTTCCACAGTCTTGCCTTCCCTGAAGATGTTGTCTTTGAGAGACTTGCATTCTCTTCATTGGAGCACTGCTGCTACTGACTTTTTAAACTTCTTATCTTAAGCAAAGTGGAAACCTTATCCTTTTCTGTGAGGTTACATGTCTTCAGACGTGCTTAAATTCTGAGATATACATTAGGGAATAGTGATGAATACAAACTGGCTTTCCTTTAAGATACAGAGTAACTTATATTATGAGACTTTATTATTTCTTAAGTTAGCTCTGTGGAAATGTTGAGTTAATTTGGGAAGTTTTTTCAAAGTGATGTCATACCAACAGGCTACCTGGCATCAACTCATCCTGACCCTCTGCTGTCCTGATAGGCAGCCTCAATAAAGGTCATGGAAGTTGTCTTTGAGAAAAATATTTCTCTTTCATTGTAACAGGTTTAAGTCACAGCTGGTTATTTTTAAAGGCAGAATGATGGACTTGTCCCGGTAATTCATTTTTACTGCAATTTTTGCTTTGTCTAGCCTGGTATGGTGCTTGAAGATTACCACTGTTGCAGAGTGTCTTGATAAAGGTACCACTACAGTTTCCAAATTTGGAATAAGGAGAGACTCACAGATGTAGAGGAACAAGTCATCCTTGCTGATTTGCCTTTCCCTGACACCACTCTGATCTGTATGCTACTGTGTCATTTAAGGGCAAAAGGTACAGGAAAAATAAAATATTCATACTGAAGTATGTGACATTGATTCAATATCAGGTTGGGAAATTCCAAAATAGCCTTGATTTATGCAGTAACCTTCAAATCTAACTTGGTTTTAACTGGGGCAGTAGATTAGTTATGTTTTGGAATCATGTACTCTGACATGCTTGGTCTTCTGTCAGGTGTTAGGTTTTCTCCTGAGAGGCTGCACTGGCCATGCCCAGAGCAAGGTCTGGTTCTTGACATCAGTACCTTTAAAAAAAATTTTAAAAGCAACTTAATGTGTAGGATTCTTCATGAACACGATGAACTCTTAGAAGTGAAAAAAAACCTCCTTAAAATAAATTAGGCTGCCCTTTATCCTCAAGTAAATAAGTGAAAATTTAAACTGCTATAACAATTTTGCTGATGACTTTATGTTAAGGTATTCAGTGTAAATTAAAAATGTAATTTAAAATGTTTAAATAATACACTTTTTAAATACTTGGTGAACTTGAAATACTAAGATCTGTCATGCAAACATAAAGCCAGTGTAACCAAGTACTATTTACAGATCTTTGGACTTTTAATTTTACTTTGGGAAAAATTCCTTTTTCCATCTTTGGGTGCATGAGGTGTGATACAGATGTTTACCTTTCACTAGGCAATGAGAAATTAAAACAAACAAATGATGAGAAATGAAAACTGAAAACCACTCTGTTAGTTAATGCTCTTAACCTCCGAGAACCCAGGTGTGGGAAGCTGCATGGTTTTCTACCATTCAATATGAAAAAGTAGTGTATTCCATTCTTCTCTGTTCATGGATTTAAGGTTTTCATCTGGCACTGTGGGAAGACCCATGTGGCCAGCACCTGCACCTTAACTGAATGTTAGTAAGCTCAGGTTTCTTTAAGAAAAGAAGATGTTACATGCAAAGGATTACTGAAACAAACAGTAATTTATTTTGGCAGTTCAGGATAATTTTAGTCATGTTACCTGTACAAGAGTTGTTTCTCCTTTCCCTTGGATGAGGAGAAAGGAGCTTATTTTTGTTCTTGTAAATTCATGTTTAATGGCTTGTGCTTTTAAAAATATTTGTCATTGTTTTTAGATCATAGATGAAATAGTTTGGAGTGTTAATATAGCTGTTGTTTGCCCTTATAAAGCCTTTTTTCCTGGTTTTGAACACTCTTTTCTGAATGGGAAGGGTACTTGTTAGGAAGAATATATAAATTTGCATTGGTTTAACCCCAGCCAGCAACCAAGCACCACGCAGCCACTCACTCATTCCCCCCGCAATGGAATCAGGGAGAGAGACTCAGAATTGTAAAAGCTAGAAAACCCATAGGCTGAGTTAAAGAGGGAAAGCAAAAGCCATGCACAGAAGCAAAACAAAACAAGGAATTAATTCTCTGCTTCCCATGGGTAGGCAAGCGTTCAGCCATCTCCAAGAAAGCAGGGAGATGTTACACTGTTACACGTAACAGTGACTTTGGAAGACAAACTTCATCAATCCAAATGTCCCCCCCTTCTTACTTCTTCCCTCTGCTTTATGTACTGAGCCTGATGTCACATGGTCTGGAATATCCCTTTGGTCAGTTGGGGTCACCTGTCCTGGCTGTGTCTCCTCCCAACCTCCTAAGTACCCAAAACTTCCTCACCAGAGGGGCAGTATGAAAAGCAGAAAGGCCTTGGCTCTGTGTGAGCCTTGCTCAGCAATACAAAATCATTCCTGTATTATCAACCCTGTGTTCAGCACAAATCCAAAACAGGGCCCTATACTGGACATTGTGAAGAAAATTACCTCAGCCAAAACTTGCATAGTATACATGGTGCTAAAGAGGAAAAGTAACTGGCTTATTGGCTTGGAAAAGTAACCTGATAAGCTGTGTGGAGGGTCTTGTTATCTGAATTGTATTAAGTTTCTCCTGTTCACCTTGTAATTAAATAGACCAAACATGTCTGTTTGGTTTGGAACAGCAGATTGCATAAGAGCAAGTGTTTTGGTATGTTTTTAGAGTAGATTTGCTGGCCTAACAGAAAAGATTAGCTGTGAAATTTTCTGTCTAACCAGAAAGATTATTGTAAAACACATTTCTAAGTGATAACGTATAGTAATAGTCAGCAAGAAAATCTTCCTGACAGGTGGGATGATATAGATTGTATATTTCGAGTCATACATTGATTGATGAGATAAATCTGGTTAGTTATTCACAGGTGCAAGCACATGATGCATGAGAACCAGAAGGCTGAGGGAGTCAAAGAGGGGTTGGTCACATTATTGCCTTGCTCTGCCAGAAGAGGATTATCAAGAATACAGAGCCAACTCTTCTTGGAGATGCAGAGCAGAAATGTGAGGTGTTGGGTGCAAGTTATAGCTAGAAAAATGCTCAAAGGATAATGAGAGGGGGGGAAATCCCCACATTTTGTTTATTTAGGCATTTTTACACATCAGCAAAAAAATGGAGTTATTCCCATCCTTGGAGAACCTCAAAACACAACGACAAGGGCCCAAATACCCTCATCTAGCTTTGATGTCCATTCTTTGAATAAGAGTTTAAGTGATCTCTTAGATTCCCTTCCAACATAAATTATTTTGAGTCTACAATTCTTCTTGTTATAAATGCTTCATAAACTTTTGTCTGAAATGCTTGCAAAGCTATGAACATCTTTCAGTTTACATTGTGAAACTGTCTGTTGGTAGCGATACAGATGGAAAAATGTGTGCAGCCCCAGAGTTGGAGGGGAAGGAAATGAAATGATGAACTAATATACAAAAAGGAAATTCACTTGCACTGTGCTATGAATTTCTGGAAGTGCACATATGTTCCTGGTGTGAGTGTGATGCATCTTCTGGTGAAGGTATTGCACTGAAAATAGATTTCCTGAACGGATGCTGCATTTGTTCAATTCTTTTAGCTTAGCATTTGATAAACAATAAACTGTGGCTGCATAGTAAGGTTTGGTGAATGTGCTATGAGAATACATCATTAGTTTAACTGAATTATGATTTTTCATGTGAGGAAAATTTTTAAAGCTTTACTGTTGATAAAAGTAGTTTTCAGATTTATCCAACCAAGTCTTGGTAGCTACTTTTTTGGTAAAATATTGCAAATAAGTGAACCTCCCCATATTTTAAACTGTTATTTATCCTTAGTTCTTAATCATACACAGACATGATAATTTATTTGTTCTTACAAAATCTGTTACATTTCTAAAAATTGTATTGTCTTTGTGCACTTCAGCTTTCTCAAGGGAGATATCCTAATACTTGACAGTGAAACTGGTAATGTTTCAATTAGTTTCAAATTAGAATTTTAAGGCTACTACTAATAGACTAAGTTTTACATGCTTTTCCACCCAAATATACATGAAAATAGTACATGTATATATTTTGTTTAGATGTAAACTTTTCTTTTTAAATATATATCCTTATTGAAATGTACTACAGTTTCCTTGCCAGTTCAAAAAGCAATAATTTTACATCTAAATGGAATGTCTCAAAGTTGAATTGCAAATCTGTGATAAGGCAAACCTTGCAGCAATCCAAGCAGTTGCTGTGTATCAAAACACATGAAACTTCCATGGCAAGCCAGTAAATTAGAATACAGTCAATAGAGGCAATGCAGAGTAACAAAAGTATCCCTTTAAAGGTGATGGTAGCAGCTGCCAAACGTGAATGACTGGAATTTATAGAAAATCACTGAAAAGCTTGTTCATGCCATGAAGTCCTCAAGTTTTCTGTACTGGTTCTCTTAATTATGCAGTACAAAAACTTATGACACCTTACACAGTCATTCTCTTCACAGAAATGTGGAATATTCTGTGTATAAATTCCTCTAAAAGGAAGCAGAAAGATGTTGCTACAAGTACCTTCCACTTATTTTGCTTATGAATAAAAAACACAATTGTAATGGTGAGTCCTCAGAAAAGAGATGATAATGGGAATGCTGGCATACTCGGTCTCCCCAGCCCTGCAGGTGTTACAATGAAAGAAGCTTTAAGAACTTCAAGAACAGGACAAGGGCAAAACCTACAGATGTTTCCTTCAGTTGTTTGTAAAGGGGGAGTTTTGCTACTGTGCTATTGTTTCAGTTGACCCTTTTCTCTTGGGGTTTTATTCTACTGTAATTTATCATCCTTGATTCTCAGAATAGCAGAATTCCCTGGTAGGTCACATCAAAAAAAAAAATTAGGAGGAGGGGTTTTCCTTAAGACCTTTTCATTCTCTCCTTCTGACAGAAGAGGAAAGTTAGACTTTTCAAGGCAAAGACCTTTATTTAAAAGATAATTATCAATAGATCAGTCCATACTGAGTGCAAGATTGAAATGGTATGATTTTAGTTATATTGTGAAGAGAGGAAGAGAAATTATCTGAAGGTTTGAAGTGTTTGCTTGTTTGCTGCCTCAATGGAAAGTTTTATCTCCTTGCAAGGAAGGGCTCTCTTCCTTGATGAAAAAATTGAATGGCTGGTCTGGTGAGTGTTGTCTTTCATTGATGTAAAATACAGTTTTTTTATGTAGTGAAATGAGGAAGATGGCTTAGTAAACTGTGTAACACTGTGTAGCCAAAGAAAATCACCTAGTTATTTGTGTTTAAGGTATTTTATCATATTGCTGAGTAATTGAATGCTAGAAATACTATTAAACTGTGTTGCAGGGCAAAATTGTGCAACTCTGTTATGCTAAGGACTCTAGGAAGACAGAGCTGCACTGTCTCTGATGAATTCTTTTACACACTTAATTTGGTCACTATTCTCAGTCAAATAACTGGTGACATTTCTTCTGAATTTAAAAGGTTACAGAATTTTCAGTAAATCTTTTAGAGCTAATGTGTTTGGATTAAAGTGCAATAATTTAACAAATAAATCTTCATCAAATAGTACTAACAATTTATATCCCACATTCAAGTCTCCAAAGGTAGAGATAATGAAACATTTACTGTAAGTTTATAGAAGGTCTTTGAATGAAAGCTCAAGTTTGTTTGTTTGTTTTCTTTCTCAAACTGCTTCTTTCTCTTAGGAAGATAGAGGGGAGATAATAGATTAAAAGCAGGGCGTTGTATTGATTTTCATCACAATTCTATGTCTGTAAGTTTTTGATGAAAACTCTTGAAAGGATTAACTCAGGGCAATTTTGATTCTGCACAGATTTTGGCAATAGAGCTGTAGGTCTCCTGTGGCAAAATGTAAAAAAGAGATGTACAGTTTCATTGTTCTTTGCCTTACAAGGAAATCCATTAGCTTAACAAAAATAAATTCAATGTTTCTTTATTTTTAGTGTGACTTCCTAAGGAAATAAGGTTTATGTCATTGTACAGCCCCTCTACCTCTGTTTCCACTTGAGAATATTTGGACAATGCAATCAAATGTAATGTAGGAGATGAGTTTTTGAATATGCAAAGTTTCCCAAGTTTTGTAAAAGTCAGGCAAGAAAAAAACCCAAAACTTTAAGATGACTCCTCTCACTGGGCAGTTAAAGTACAAGTTCAGTATTTGTCCCATTTAGATGTGGACTGGTCTGGCAGCAGGTGAGTTTTCATTCCCATAGGATCTGCTTACACTTGGAGACTAAAAATTTTCTGGAGATTGTGGACAAACAGAACCAGAGATATTAGTATGTGAGTGGGGGTGGATGTCAGTGGGGTCAGAAGTTAGGTATGACTGCAATAAAAGGGGAAGAAGCTTAACGTTTTAAAAGTATTAAAAGTACACCGAACTCAAACCTCCAAAATTCCTCAGGGATCAAGCTTTACTGTCTTCCTCTCAAGAAAGAATTTCTTCATATTTTCAAGTTACATATCAAGAATCTTAACTAGACTGATACTGGTGCTATTTTTGGTGAAATGCAGTATGTAATTCTTAGTATTAAGGATGATTTAGAGATCATGAGTTGAAAATTTAACTGTATACTATGAATTACCTCCTATAACTTGGCAATTCAGCCAATACTTCCAAACTGAACTACTTCATGTATTTTTTCCAGCATGGACATATACCACTCCAGGATTTTTGGTCACTGCTTAAATGATTTGTAAGGTTATTCCATCTGCCTTAAACTTTGCTTTGTAAGCACCTTTTTTGGTGACTTTCACTTTAAAATTTGTCTTAGTGGCACTGCTATTGTTTTAATTTATCTCATATCATTTAGCTTGCTGTTTCAGATGATTTTTGATGAAGTTAAGTGAAAGCATTGGAAAATGCTGTGTATTGCAAATTTTGGTTTCTTTTCCATTCTAGATTGTCCTCATTGCACTTCTACTTTCATTATGCTTTGTCTTAAGGTTTTCTGTCAACACCTTCTCTGCTCTCACATCATGAGAACAAGCATTGGAAATGTCAAACTTCTGAAGCCACCTGTGCTGATTTCTGGCTACCTAAACATAAAGATCTTGCCACATTTTGACTTTTACAAAATACAGTTGGTGACATCTGTAATTGTAATCCACACCTAAAACTTACTAAAATGATATAGTGTGTCTGGCTAAAGAATTGCCTGTGTAAACTCCTGCATAGTTTGAGTTGCAGTAGCAGATGTGTGCTCTCTGTGTTGGCCTTGTATCAAAAGCAGCAGTGAGTGATCAGAGCTGCCCTGGGATTTTTTTTGAGTGTTTCATAAACACCCTAGTTATCTGATTCAGACTTTCACCATAGGGTTAAGTATCCTTTACTTTTTTTATGAGCACACCTTTTGGCTTTTATGCAGGGTTTTTGTTGTTGTTGTTGTTGTTGTTTTAGTTGGAGTTTAATTCTTGTTTTCTTGAAGCTTTAACTTGTGTTCATTTAATGTTGTTTTTGTGTTTCTGGTTTTTTTACCAGGTCATCTGAACAAGACTCGCCAAAGTGAGTTTTCTTTACACTTTCTCCTATCTCTTTAAGATAAATAATGAAATACATAACTTCAACTGATTTTTCAAAGTAGTGGTTTTGTATGATTAAAAGACACAAATAAATGTATAAATCAAGGAAGATTGTAAAGATTTGTGAAAAACAGTAAGTTTTGGGGTCAGGATTTGGAAAATCTTAAGCTGTAATAAATCTCTCATCACTGTTAACAGAAAGAGTTGTTTAGAAACTGTTGCAAAAGTTTAATGATGCAAAAATCCACTGGTAATTTTATGTGGTGACTCTTTGTATAGTGCCAGATGACATTGACTGAAATATGTAATCATATTTTTCTGGTATCGTTAGATTTCTTTTCTACATTGAAAAATCATTACATGGGCTGTAATTTCATCTTGTGAAATGTTTTTTTTGGACTATGTTCTGAAAAACTTACTAGGATGTATTTACATAAACAATGTTCCTCCTTGCTTAACATTGACTTCATTGGAATCATGAAAAGTCTCGGAAGCTATCAGATAAAACCAGAATTTTGACAGTGTAATTATAGTTCACTACTTTAAAGCATTGTGAAACTTTGAATGCATTCAGAAAGTGCCACTTTCTGTAGCAACTGAAAATTCTGCAAAAGTTGCATGAAACACCTCTTTGCCATTGCCAAGTACACATAGTCTAACTGAAAATCCTAAGTTTTATGGCAAGAATACATTTGCTTGATGGCATCTTTCAGGACATTTGCATTTGTTGCTTTCAGATTTTCAGACTGAGAAACGAGCACTGAAGTTCAATACAATACAAGTCCTGTATGTTAAAAGGTACACTCCTTGAAGTATAGATTTACTTCTTCATTGACAGCTCAAAATGGCTGCTGGAAATGGTTCAAAAAAGCTCACATATATAGACAAATACCCAAGCAGAAATAAATGTTTGAATTTAAAAATTTTTATACCAACATTTACTTGGCGAGACATGTACTTCTACTACTTTAACACTGTCAAAATTTGATGTTGTTATACCTGAGCTTTTCCCAAGACAGATATTTTCACATTAGCTAGTGCTTATAAGGATGGAGCAGTTAGTCTGTATGGTGTCCATGAGTTTGGTCCAATTAAAGAAGGAGGTTGATGGTATGAGAGAGAGGTCTGCATATCATCCATTTCATAAGAGGGAATGTAGCTAAATTAATGTTTGGGAAGTCCTGGAGCACCATCAAGCAACTCAGCCAATTCCCAGATTTGAAGGTTTTAGTTACTGACTTTTATTATTAATGAATGTTAAAGTTCTTGAATGCCAGATCTGTACCCTAAGTTAATTCTGGGTCCTTCCGTGTGGCTATGACTACCTCAATAACACAATACTTTAACTGCAATTGAACTTTTCATTGTCACATCATTTCCTATTTCTCTGAGAATTTACCCTGGCTTTTCTGCAAACTGCCTTCTCTCACAGGGGTGAGGTTGAGATGGCACTCGTAAGAGGGAGGAATCTTAAAAAAAAACCACAAACCAAAAAAAGTGCTATGCAGGAATGAGAGTGGAATCACAGCAAAAGATTTTTCATGGATAGAATTAACAACTGAAGTGGCTTTCCTCTGCAGTTCAGCCCTCTCCGTGTGTTACTGTGAATTCCTGTACTGCTACAACAGTGACTCTCACTGCTAACATCCAAATATTTTGCTTAAAATGGTTTTGCTATTCCAGAATTTTTGTCCATTTTTCTGGATGTCCACTGATCAAATGATAGGCTTAGATCACACTCCAATCCTCTTTCCCTGCACTTCCACTTGTAAGTGGTGTTAAGTCTTTTAACTCTTGAAACTTGCTCTTTTTAAATCTTTTAATTTCAAAATCTGGATAACAATACCTTTGTAATATTTCTCCTTTTAAACTAAAGGAACGTATTAGGAAACAGTCCGACGCGGAGTTCTCTGACCCGTCTCTCACCTAAGACCTCGGCTCGCTCTCCCAATGGAGTTGGCAACATTTCTGGCTCTTACCCATTGGAAGGGGTGGACAAGCAGTTGGTAGAAACGTATGACAACGTTACAAAAAGTGGCTCCACGGAAGATTCCAGCCAGTACTACTGTGATAAGGTACGTGCAGTTGTGTGCTTTTAAAGCCAGAGCCAGTAGTGAGAGTGACTTTGAGCTGTGGTTTGAGAATGCACAGAAGTGGTGGCTGTATTTCAGGATGGGCAGATTTTATCCAATAAGGAGGATAGATCTCATGTTTCTACTCTCATTTATCCGAGGTTGTGTGATAGACAAGCAAACCAAGTGCATTGGTTTCCAAAGTGTCCAGCATTCAGAGAAAGTTCCCAGTGGAATAGAAATCGTTACATGATTAAATCTTGTTTCTTCCAAGGGAAAAGGTCAGCTAACCTAAGCTGATATATGTCTAGAAAACAGACACAACTCTGCTTTATCCCAGGCATCTCTTAAGGATGGCTAAACATCATCCTTTTGAGTTCTGACCTCGCTGGAGAGCAGCTGCTCCCTGCTAACATTATGGTAGTGGATCATTCTTCCCCAGCCGGTTCCAGAGGGGCTCTGGCTAAAAGTGGGCACTTAAAATTGATTAAAGCAACTAATTAAAATTAGTTAGACTAGTTCTATCATTTCCAACATGTCCATTAGCTGCTGGCACCTTTTAATTCTTCTGCCTTGTGGATCTGTTTTGTAAAAATACACCTATTTAAAGGAGAAAAGTCAAAGGAAAAATAGTCACTTCACAGTTCTTGGAGTAGAGTCAATTCTATTCATGTGTTGCACCTAAGCTTGTAATGACAACAGGCTGAAACTTTAATAGGATTTATCACTTGGGAAGGAAAGCTAAGAGGAGAGTAGTAATGGTAGGACAGAGCAACCAGAAAATGTTTGCCGAGATGTAAGTTGCTATTTTTACTATTTAAACATTACTACCATAGGTATATTCTACAACCATATCCTCTTCCTGTTTCAAAGGTGGATTTACATTGAGTATTTTTGTTCAGCACATCTAAATTTGGATGCATTGTTTTCTAATTGGATGATATTTTCTTCTAAAAATCATAACATTTTCTTCCTTTTTCTATATATTGCAGAATGACCTAATTGAGGGAGATTTACTTTTGGTGCGTATCATACCAGATGAAGAAGGGAAGTTTGGATTTAATCTAAAGGTAAACCAGCTGTCTTTTAATTTTTTTAAAATTCTTTATGGATAAAATGTTTTCTACTTCATGATTATTTTTAATTTTTTAACATAATGATTTGGAGAAAGCAGTATATTTTACAGGGATGCCTTATGAACTAGAGTTTTTAGAAGTGGCAGCCTAATCCTTAAGTGCTAAAGCAACACTTACAGAAATAAGCATCTAATAGTTCTCTGGTTTTGAGTTGCATATATTATGGACATGGCACATATCCAAGGCACACTGCCTATTTGGCTCCTGAAATATGAACTCAAAAGCCCTATTTAAGGCATCAACTTTTGGAAAATTTGACCTCTGTATTATAAACAATTTAAATAATTTGTGCTGTTCCATTTAATTATATCAATTAGAAATCCTATTGAAAATTTGAAAATTAATTTATGAAGAAAATGAAAATTACTATTGATAATTGACTATTGTAGATGCTTTACCTTCCCTCACTGAAATTCCATTTAAGCAGAGTGTTATAAATTTGCCATAATATCAAAATTAAAGCAGAGTTTGGTCATTTCACCTTGTCTATTTATTGGTGAGGCAGCAATTGAATGTGATGTAAAGAGAATAAGGGATTACAGTCGCCTGGAACTTGGATCCTCCCAGATTCCTTGCACATTTGTCGCAAAATCTAAGAAAACTGCCTGCCTTGCAAGTTCAAGTGTTAAATTAGGCTTGCTTCAGGCACAGGGTTACAATAAATGTTTCATTTTATCTGTTTATACCTATTAAAATGCCTGAAAGAGACACTCATTCTGGTTTACTGGAAATTGGTAGATTGAAAGACACCACAACCCACTCCCTAATTCCCCATTTACTGATGAAAATTCAGTCTTACCAACCCTGTCTATGATGACACAGCATAAAAATTTTATATAAAAAGGAAAATGAGCAATTACATCTTATAAATGCTGCTTATGCTAAATGATACATTTATGGTTGCTATTAACTTGACATTCCTCTCATTCCTCTAGGGTGGAGTAGATCAGAAAATGCCACTGGTGGTATCAAGAATAACTCCAGGATCACCTGTAAGTAAATTCTTGAGGCTTTTAATCCCTTCCATTTTTACTCCTTCCACCTCTCAAAAGTCTATTCACATAGAAATTTGGACACCTGTAACCAGTATGAGATAGCAGCAGAATTGTTCTCATTAGGAATTGGTTTGACCCGTGGTTTCTTAAACCAGAGATTAAAAGATCTGGAAGAGTTAGTCAAACAAGATATAAATAGAAAGTACGTTTGTGTTCTCCTGTCATCTCAAAAACTGCATCCTACTGGAAAATGCTTGATGAGGGACAATGACTAGGGATAAGAAGCATCGTTTACTGAAGAAGTAAATAATTTGGGCCCCTGCACCCTAGAAAAAATAGCTGGTTTGAGGGATCTGCAAAATTAGGAGCACTGTAAAAAAGGAATTCCAGCAGAAATATGACTACTTAATTAAGTTTGTGAAGGTCAGGTTATTCATGTTTAGTGAAGCAGTTTTTTGTGCAGAAGAGAGCAGACCTGTGAAACTCCTTGACAAAGGATGCTGTGGTTAAAATAATTTTTTGTGTGGCCAGAAAAGGACAAATACTTGAGGAGAAAACCTGTGGTTATTGACTAAGCAAGTCACAATAGGCTGAGGAAATCCTTAGGGCTAAACTTACTTATAGAATGGGAGAGTACTTGGCAGGAGAGAAGGAGCATAGAGAGGGAGCTTATGTTTGCTCAGTTCCTATTTTGCCATAGACTTTTTGCTTATGGAAATATTTATAGACTAGGTGAAATGTTTATAAGAATAGGTAGAATCATTGAGTTCTTCTGTTGAATTGTGAAATAATAACAGGAAGATAAAATCTTTTAAAACTTTTTTCTGAATAATTATTACGTAAATTTGTGAAGACAAATGTTATATCAAATTTTTTTACTTGCCTTTTTCTAAACTATATTTCCTAACTCTCACAGAATAATCTCAGTGCAGTCTTGTTAGGAAATATTACTGACTTATTCCTAAAAATACAATGCACTCTGAATCTTCTGACTTTTCTGAAATTTGATAAGCAATCACAGGACTGCTATCTAAATGTCATTATGCAAATCAAGCTAAAACAGATTGCTTGAGAAGTTATTTTTTTGTCACATTTATGATTATTGGCCTGACTTACACAGTTCATAGCACTTCTTTATGAACTGTAATAATTATTTGAAAAAATGCTTGGTAGGAAATTATAATTATAACTTATTGAAAATAAGGAATTGAAAATAAAACAGTTCCTAATACATTTCATGGTCAGCCTAGCAAATATTTTAAGGATGATTAAAATCTTTGAGATTCTGAAATTATATAGGACAAACAGGTTCATTCTGCAATGAGAGAATGAAAAATTTTCTCCCAAGGCAGTAATTTCCTTTGACAGATTCAGATGGTCTTCTGGGAAGTATTGACCTGTATTTTTTTTTCTTCTTGGATTGAGAAAGGGCTGGACTTGTAACTTCAAACACTTCATTGAAGTGTCTCCCTTTGGTGTTCTAGGCATGGACAAGATTGACCAATTATCTCTCTAGCCTAGTAAACCACCAAGTGAGGAAGTTACCAGGATCACAGAAGAGATTGGAAACAGTTATCTAATATAATATGCTCAGCAGCAGTGTTAGGGAAGTCATGTCAGGTTATGGCATGAGGAAAATAGGATACTTATTTTTAGAGAATAGCAGTATTAATGTTGATTATATCATTTTCCATAAACAAAATTTTACCTGTTCTTTACTGTTTAATGAAATGCAGCTGATATTTCAAAGCTCAAATTTAAGTCTATGGAATGCATTTTGATATTATTTTAGCTCAGTTATGTCTTACCTTCATTTCTGCTATTTTAACTTGCTCTAGATTCACTCATTACCCTGTAAATTGTTTTCAGGGCTGTTATTTGGTACTATTATTTGCTAAGATTATTTCTCAGGTTTGTAGGTCCCACCTTTCTACAAAAAGATCTGCATTTTTGTAGAGAAGGGGAAGCAAATCTACTCCCCAAAATAAGGCAGCATTTTCCCTAAAGTTCTTTTAAAAAATCCTTTAATAAAGCATCAATGTAGTATGCTGGGAAAATTGTAGGACAGAGTAGCCAAAATTTTTGTGAGAACATATTTTAGTGAAGGAACAACAATTTACTGCATCATTTTGGTTTTGGAGTTCATTTTAATTAGTGTTCTACACAGATTTTTTTTCACAAACAGTATTAATGCTCTCAGGTGCTAAAGAGGTCATTATGGTTTTATTTAATAGCGCTTTTCATGGAAAAAAAGCATGCATGCTTCTTGGAGCAATAGAAAGTGATTAGCATAAAATGAAACATTGGGTGTATCAATAGGACAGAACATTTGACATGCCTGAGAAAGCTCAGACTCTGAAAAATCTGTAAATTATGCTTGCAGAGGAGGAATTATTCTCCTTTAAGTTATATTTTCTATAGTCAGATGATTCAAATAAGAAAGCTGATGTATTAACATATCACAGGATTAACAAGTTTGTTTGAGCAAAGATGTTAGTCTCCATCTATTATAAAGACTAATAGCTGCCAGCCAAGAAATCTAAGTTATAGGCAAGTATAAGAGCTCAGAAACGATTCCTTTCAAGTTCTTGTGCATCTTGACTCTCCTAGACTGGCCTGATATGGTCCTAATATCACCTATCTTTTTAATTATTTATATTTCAGAGAGAATAACTTAACATTTAAGAGTGATTAAATTACTCAGTCATTCATAGTTACATTCTTCGGTCTTGCCTTTGTAAATTGTAGAAAATTTGGCCAGGATGTTCTTGGGGATCTGTGAATACCTACTTAAATCAGTGTTGAAGAACATCATGGCTGTTCCTAATTTCCATTCTTTTTCTGTTTACATTTCTTACAAATCACTGTCAGTCCTCCCTAGCATTCATTATTTTCTTTCTGTTATTTCTATGGAAAAGGTTGGAGGCAACTATTCCTTCTTTAAATTTTTAGTCAGCTTTTCTGCATGGGCTATTTTCCTCTTGCATCCATGTTTTCTCTTGCTTTTTTCTCTTCTTTTTCTGTTTTGTGGCACTAAGACAGGTGTTAAGTTTTCTTTTCTCTTTGTTTGCTGGTACAAATGACCCGAAATTTATTTTCTTCATATTCTTGCCTCTTTTTCTTTTTAATTCTGCATTTTTGATCTTGATTTTTTTTAAATTGTTATTATTTCTTCTTTCCATCTCTTATTTATTAGTTGGTAATATCAGTATATTAGAGCCTTCAGTGCAGGGCATATCAGGATTTGGTCTAATTTTAATGTCTTGTTCACATGGTAAAGGTTGTTTTGTAGGTTTAATGATATTGGATGAATAAAGCTCAGGGAACCTGTGCTGGCTATTAAGGAAATACAGGGAACACCTATGAAAAAATAAAACCAGTAAAGGTCTATGTCTCATTCATGCAATAAATGAAATTAAGTGTTTATATAAGTATATCACTCTTATGTAGCTGGAGACTTCCTAGACAAAATAAAGATTAGGATAGCAGTGAAGATAAAATTGTTACATTACTTGATACTCAAAGATTGTAGAATCCTACACATTCATATTAGAGAAGCACAGAAGGTTGGAAGAGACCAACCTGGTCTGCTCAAGAGTCACCTAGAGTCAGTTGCCCAGGACCAAATCCAGATGGCTTCTGAATGCTCCGAGGTGGGAGACTCCACAATATCTCTGGGCAGCCTGGAGTGCTCAGTCATCACAGCAGGAGGACTGTTTCCTGATGTTTGAATGGAGCCTTCTGTGTTTCAGTTTGCGCCCTTTTCTTCTGATTCTGTCACTGGCCACCGCTGAGAGTTTGGCTTCATCTTCTCTTCATTCATAAATACTTCCCTTAAGTATTTATGTACATTGCGAGATCCCCTTGAGCCTTTTCTTCTCTAGACTAAAAACTCCCAGCTCTGTGAGCCTTTCTTCGTGCAAGAGCTGCTCTAGTCCCTTAGACATCTTTGTACCATCATCATCATCATATTCTTGCCATAGCTTTAATTGCTTTGGACATAGGACTAAGCATACTGAGAACTGTGGCAGAAAAAAAAGCCAAACAAACCCTGGAGTCCAGCAGTTAATCTAAATTCAAACAAGACTCTATGGAATAACAAAGATATGAAACGTCTGTGGATTTCTTTGAAATTTAAAAAGTGGATGCCTGGGGAATGTCACGGTACTTAAATTGTGATCATGAAAATCTTGTTTGGATTTCTTAGTATTCACTGCATAAAAAGTGAACTGGATTACCTTATGTGCCCAGAACACTTTCTCCAGAAATTCAGAGGTTCTTGAGGTTTGGAGTCTGAAATACAGATCTTTGAGAGAAATCTGATGGTGGCTGTTTGGTTAATGTGAATTCCTTTTAAAGCTATCAATATACTTTTTGAACTGTTCCTTATCATCGTGGATAGGCTTTGAAGCATGAGAGTTTTAGAGCTGAAACCTTTGATAGAACCTCTGATACAGAATATGGTACTTGGTCAGGAGAAGTGTGAAGGCTTTGCTTACATGATGTACTTAATATCCTGATATGTTTCTGCTTGCACAACTGGTTGTGATGACATTAACTTGTTCCTTTGGTCTTGAAACAGGCTGATAAATGCATTCCAAAGCTGAATGAAGGTGATCAGATAGTATTAATTAATGGCCGAGATATCTCAGAGCACACGCATGACCAGGTGGTCATGTTCATAAAAGCCAGCAGAGAATCTCACACAAGAGAGCTTGCACTTTTGGTCAGGAGGAAAGGTAACTGGGCTAATTTTATTCACTTCTAATGTTTTTGAGACTGTTGCTCTTATGCTTCATGGTATACCCTCTTCTGTTTGCATAAACATGTTCTCAGTGCACTTGGAATAGGTCTGTGAAAAAAGTAGGCCTCACTAAATTTGAATTAGTAGTATAAGTAGTTTAAACTATATAGGTTATTACCACTGCAACAAAGAATCTAGCAAGTTAGAATTTCTTCTTATTTTTCGGTCTAAAAATCTATGAGAATAAATTTTCCCTTGATAGAGTTTTTTTGTGATGTGGGGTGTTGGGGGGTTTTTGTAAATAAAGCATGATTTTAAAAGAACCCAATTTTACGTTTAAAAAACTAATGGGCTGTTCCCCTGCACAATTATGTGAATGAAACAAGTCAAATAAGCTGTTCCTCACCTCATTGTTACAGTAGACATTTTGTGACAATACTGAGAGAAACGTGTGCTGGTTGATTGCAGAACTGCTGCCTGAAAAGAGGAAACAATCTTTGAAATATGCAGGGTCTTAAGTCTGTATGTTAAAAATGGGGAACTCATCCAGCTTGGCTTTGCTTTCTCCATATTTAAACACCTGTAGTTCCCAAGAGCTTTCAGATGATGTCAAACTCTTAATTTGTTATTTGCTTTCCTTAAGAGGTATGGTAAGACATTAGCACACACAATTACACAGTTTCTGATTGCATGAAGACATAAAAATCTGAAGGGATTATGCATCACTAGGAAACAGGAGGGAATGGAACAGCTGAAGTGATATGTACTTCTGTAACATTGGATTTATTTAAAACTTATTGTGTTTCTAAGAAGACAGATGGGCTGTTTATTTTGTTTTCCACTGGCTTTATGCAACATTTAGTTTTCCCTTAATTTTCTAGTTCCCTTCCAACTTGCAGATAAGAGAAATCTGCTTTTATCTAACGATAACCTGTGGCCCCATACCAGTGATTTTTTATAGGCAGGAGCATAACCAGCTCCCCATTTTCTGAAGTTTGGCAGGTATGAACTGTTCCCATCACTGCAGAGAATAACCACAGCTGGACATGTCTGATGATGCAATACATTTCATAGGGACAGAATTGCTGTGCAGATTACTTCATTAACTTTTGTCATGTTTTTCAGTAGCAAGGAATGTTCTCGAAAATGAACTAATTATTCTTTTTAACTTTATTTAGTTCCTTCAATGTTAGCATAAGAAATCGTAAAAGATAGTTCTGTCTTCTCTAATGGCAAAGGAGTATGATGACAGGATTTTTGCATTTGTTTTGCTGTTGGAGGTCCAAACTTATCTTCTTGTAGAGATAGATATTCCACTAATTATGTTCCACGTTTTTTTAAGTTAAACTCTCTTGTTTTTTTTTTATCATGGTGGATGCTGTGTTTCATTAGTCTATTTAACAGTTCATTCTGTAAGACAAGGTTGCAAAAACCTCCTTGTGCTAGGAATTCAAGTTCTTTGCCTTCATAAACATGTATTTGGAGGGGTTTTTTCAGAAAGGTCATAGGGACATGTTACTCTTTATAGTTGTTAGAGTAATATAGTACAAAAAGAAACGTGATTAAATCTGTTGCTATTTGCTTTTCTGAGGTTTTGCAAACTCTGTTGTTATTTCAAGGTGGTAAATTTTTATATCTGTCAAAAACCCATTTATGCTCTATGTAATGGATTATAACTTCATGCACATCTTTCAGTAGTTAAACAGTTTGTGGAGCCCAAATCAGAAGATGAAGCGGATTCCCACACTCTGCCAGAATCTATTCTTCCTGTCTGTTCTGAATATGGTGGTGATACACTGGAGGAGTCCATGGAGCAGCTAAGAAGAGGGCTAGAAAGCGGGACGGTCCTTATTCAGTTTGAGGTAGGTAATACTCAGCTGTGTAATGACCTTCGTGTAGAACAATAGCTGTAACCAGCAAGTAATGGAGGGGTTGTAATTAGCTGCAAGTCTCTTTGTTCCTTTTCAATCTTATCTCAAGAGAGCAATAATTTGACTTGCCCATGAGTTTCACACTTCACTACTTAGAATAGGGAAGAACAAGTTTTAAGTCTTACACAAAATACCATCTGCTGAGAAAAATGTGTTTGAATTAATATGTTTCTGGCTCAGGTACCCAAAGTTATCTAAATTATTTTATTGAGTAGAGTAGTGGGATTTTGAAAGAGGTCAGTCTTTTACTTTGTTTCTTTTTCTGTGCTCTTCAATGTCTTAGCAAGGAAGGTCATAGAAAACTAACTAATAAAATGTTTTATTAAATTAGTTCTTTCAGTGTTAGTGTAAGAAATTTGAAAGGATAATTCAGCTGCTTCTCTAATGGCAAAGGAGTGCAGTATATATCTTTGTTGTTGCTTTACTGTTGTAGATTCAAACATTTATAGTAGCTCTGAATAAACCTTAGTTTACTATGATTTATAAAATTGGCGGTGAGATCTGGAGTAACTCCTTCTATCACTGAAAACTTGTAGAACAGCAATAAGATTTTTCACCCTTTTGTGGGTTTTTTTCTTCACTATTTTTTTTAAAAGCTGGAAATTTTAATGGTAATGCCTGAAAAGTTGAGGTATTGTTTATTGTATAACCACTCTTTTTATGAGGTTTCCTTTCTTTTTATGATCTCTGAGAATGAAAATTCTCCTGGTTTTAAGGAATTGTAGACAATGGTTCATAGCAGTGCAGCAATTACAATTAAGCTGTTGGCTATTGAAGCAGTAACTCAAAAATGTGAACTGACTTTTCAATACTTTCTTAATTGTTAAATTTGTTGAGTAAATTCGTGCACAAATTTCCTGTAGTGAACTTCATAGGATATTTGATCCTTTATGATATACTGATATATGATATTATGATATTCATAGGATATTCGATCCTATATTTTATCCTTTATGTCACTGTTTATAAAAGGATTTTAAAGAAAAAGCACAAAAGCTTTTTGAAATCTAATAAAATAGGGGACAGCTTAGTGGCCTTCTTGCTTTGACTTCACTGTTTAGTGATCTTCAGAAGCAGAGACAATGACAGTGTTTCCTTATCGGCTTTGGTGACTCAAACTCTTCTTTCACTTTAGTAAAATAGTAAATAATTAGCCAGTAGACTGTGAATAATCATGTTTTCCCAGAATATCTTCCTCCATTTAGTCAGAATTTAAGAAATCTGTCTGTAAAATGACTGTTTGCCAGGCAATAATGAAGCTGGAGAATGGTTGCTTGACTTTAAAATTATTCTTCCTTGTCTTCCTAAAGGAGGCAGAAATTGCAACCTGGCTCTAGTAAAGTGGAACTTGACCTATAACAGACAGAATCTTTTCCATTACATATGTTATCAAGTTCTTGTCTCACATGGCTTGTTTATGTTGTGTAAGTTGAAAAGTGCAGTGAGCTGTGATACAGAGCCTAAAGGTCCAGCAATCTCAGTAGAATAAGTATGTTGGTGTGTTGCTCTATTTCTCTCAACCAGAATGTAGGGGATTTGAGCCTCCTATTTGCTTCATTCCATTTTATACATGGAACAATATTCAAAATCTTCATTAAACATGTAAGATATAATGTGCTTTTTGGTGAGTGTTCAGTGAAGGATGTAAAACTTTGGCACAGCCAGATTAATAACTCAGTTGTAAGTTGCTTTCATGTATATTTAATACACAAAATCTATAGTTGTATCATTACAGTTCTTGTGGGGTTGTTTGGGGTTTGTTTTGTTTTGTTGCTTTTTTTCTCCTTAGTAAGTTTTTCTTTTGTCTTGTTTGCTGTACTTTGAAGCAATTATTAAATCATTAAAAATCATTAGAGTTTGAAAAGATGTCCAAGTCCAGCCATTAACCTAACACCAACTTCAAAGTTTTGGTTGTACACACATTACATATACCCCATTTCATATGTCCATGTTTACTCCAGAAAAGTCTGCAACATAGGGGTTGGCTCAAAAGCAAAGAAGGCACATGTTAAGAGATTGTGATACATTGAAGTTTTGGTTTTTTAGGCACTTGCGGGATTGAAATGGATAGGCTTAGTCCAGAGAATAAAATTTTTTCTGAGATTTTTATATTACAGTTGATTCCAGGAATAAGTCTACAGCTGATTTTTTTGTTCTGATGCCATTCAGTACTCCCTTGTTCCACCCTCAACTACTGTTGTCCTTCTGGTCTGCAGTTTTAAAAGCAAAAGGCAAACTTGCAGAGAAAGAGTTTATATCAGTGATGGTCGCATGCTGTTTTTGTTATTTGTTTTTTTTCCTAGAAACTCTTCTAGCTATCCTGATGGGCTAGCAATAATAGAAATTCTTGTCATGTTAAATACAAAAACCTCTCAAGTGAATTTTGCAGAAGGATAGGAAAAAACATTAAAGAAAATACGGACTTTTTTTTCAGTCTATGTATTTTTGTGTGAATGTAATTAGTGTTTGTACAGCAGAATCACATCCCTCAAAATTCTATAACTTTTCATTCTACTTTGCAGCAACTTTATAGAAAGAAACCAGGATTGGCTGTTACATGTGCAAAGGTACCTCAGAATATGGACAAGAATAGATACAAAGATGTTCTACCTTGTGAGTCTCAAGTACAGTTTCTGACTAATTTGCTTTTTAAAACTGCTGTATTGAACTTGCTGATTAAAGATTTCATTATATAATTGAAGTCATGTAATTGGTCATTTTATTTTCTGGAAGGTAATTTCTTCTGTTTGTATTCTGCTGTTTGTGTTTCTGCAAATCCTTAGCTTTTTTTAACTTAATAGAGAGGAAGTATGTCTCTTAATTGCTAATTTTATTCCCTCTTTCTTGTATGTGTGCAGATGATGCCACAAGGATAATATTGCAAGGAGATGAAGATTACATCAATGCAAATTATGTGAATGTAAGTCATACAGAGACCTGCATTTACTTTTTGTATTACTAAAGCAGACAAAATTTGGCTTTTTCTTTTTCAAATAAGGATATTTTGGTTTAATTTGGAGGATTTGTAAATGTGAAAGGTGTAAAATTTCATAACCTAAAAAATAGTGTCTATTGTGAAACAGGTGGCCATTCTAATACACAGTGGATGCTACCATGTAGTGATACACTGTGATAGGTGCAGAGTCTTCAACCAGTAAAAACTGGGTTTTTTTTCCATATACTTTAAATGCTGAGGTTGTCTCAATAAAACCAAGCCTTTTTTCCCACTAGAACCACTTATGAGCTACCAGCCATGTTATGAAGGATCCAGAAGATAAACTAGAGCCTTGATTTCCCTAATCAATCAAGTGTAGTCTGGGAGTCAGGGAAAAATGTGTATATATTTCTGTCAGATACATAAGCAAAGCACCTAAATCAGAGTCAATTATTAATTTTCTGTGTTCAGTATCAGGCAATGAACTGCTTTTGATGTACCTTTGGTGTATATACCCTGCCATCATTCCTTACTAAATATTAATGAAAATTTAGAAACCTTTGCAGTTTCAAGTTTTCAAACGCATTTTCACTATTAATCCTCTGCTCATAGTTCAGCATGAAGGACTATAGAATCTATGCTTTACATCTGTTTTAAATTAATGATTTAAAAGTTTTTCACATAACAAACTGTAACCTTGATTGTGTTATTGTCTTGCAATTGTCTTGTAATCTATCTTGTCTTATTACTTAACTTTTTGGCTTAATCTTCCCTTAAAACTTCCTGTTTGATTGAAATGCTGAGTTTAAAAAGTACTGGACTAGTGAGAGCAAACTTAACATAGGATTTTTCTTTACCTCTGTAGATGGAAATTCCTTCTGCTGGCATTGTGAATCGGTACATTGCTACTCAGGGGCCTCTTCCACACACATGTGCACACTTCTGGCAAGTAGTCTGGGATCACAAATTATCCCTGATCATCATGTTAACAACTCTCACCGAACGAGGACGGGTAAGTGCCCAGGTCCTTTGTATACTGAAGAAATGTACTGTGCCTTTGAACTTGTTTTCATTGTTATGGTTAAATAACCCTACAAGAGGCCAACTTACTCTTTGAATCATTCCTCTGAAGGCCAGGATTTCTGAATTACTTAGAGCAGAAAGTCCTCAACTTGCTTTTTTGCTGCTTTGCAAACAAACCAGGTGTCTGATAAACAGAGATCACTGCATTAATTTGCTTGTGCTGATCAGACTGGTACTATGTGCTGTTGTTTTTCTCCCTGAGGATGTGGCAGTTTCTGTCCAAAAGATTCAGCAAATGTCTGGAAGCATTGAGTGAGCTGAGCAAACCTTGTAGTCTTAGCTGTAAAAAGGAGTCTGCCATTTTGGTACTTACTAGTGGTCAGAATTCAGCTTGCTTATTTATGTTTATATCTCAGGTTCCTTCCTAGAGTTCTTTTATTTATAATCCTTCCTGATAATTCTTTTAATTATGTTTAGTCAAATTCTGTCTCTTCTTGAATTTCAGAATAGCCCAATGAAAATTTGATGTATAATGATTTAGTTTGTCCTGTATATTTTGAAAGATTAAGTTTTTAGATTAAATGAGAAGGTTTTGAAGTTTTAGAAGCTGAAAACTCAACAGCTGGATTTTTTTAAGAGGTGGAAAAAGTGGTGACTCCTGTATGCCTTCACTGTAGCCTTTATCTGTATTTTGTGTGTGATTTGTCCTACATTATCAAATTTATCTGGCACCCCAGTCAAAACCCAGTGTCTTTAGAAAGCAAGAGAGTGAGAATTCTAGGTCTTAAACAACAAAAAGATTGAGATGTAAGGAAGTACAGTTAAGCAACAATTAGGTTCTAACCACGATCACGTTATGTAGCTGCTCATGGAAGCAGACATTATTGAAATCACCTGACATAAAAATGCTTCCTTCATCTTTTGATTGTATTGGTGTATTTATTTCTTTAATCTCCCACATAATGCCTTGAGAAGTCATTCTATCAATTACACATAAACAGCAGACAAAGAATCATGCATCCAGTTGACCTGAATATTTATTATAAATCACTAAAACAGAAGTTTATGGAGAACTTATCCTATTTTGTCCTGTTACTTTTCAATTTGGGTAGAAAAAAATCTCACCAGTAAACTAAAACAGATTTTGTACCGCTCCTTAAATTCCCTTGAATCATGACATAGGAAGGAAGGCTGGAAACAGAAGGCCTTGTATGCAAGAGTCTTGACATGTGCCTAATTTTCTTTACAGACCAAATGTCATCAGTACTGGCCTGATCCACCAGATGTCATGGAATATGGCTGCTTCCGTGTCAGATGCCACTCTGAAGACTGCACGATTGCTTATGTTGTCAGAGAAATGGTCATTACAAACACTGAGGTAAATTCCCCTTGCCTTTAACTATCCCCAAACAAGCTGAATGAATTCATTCAGAGATGGTTAGGTGAAGACTGTGTTTGGCAATGTGTATCTCTGTATGTGGATATGATGTGTCTACACAGACAATTTTTTTTTTAAATAGAATATGTGTGTATTATATGGACCAACATGGTATGGTTATTTCTTTAGAGCTTCTTCAAAGACACACTTTTGGAAGTTCTGTAATACATTATGCTGTACAGGTACTGTAATAAGCATCATAAGGAAGTTTAGTGCTTTTCTTTAAACAGTTTTGCAATCACTGACTCTTCATAAGTACTTTGATTTATAATGAGAGTTTTTATCCTAAGTAACTCTGCTCTTTCAAGGATGAAATATGGGTCACTTGGTTAATAGTACATGCAGCTAGAACAGCTAATAAAGAAGAGAAGCATAATAAAGTTGTTTTGAGAGAAGATGCAGAATCTCACCAGTTCCTTTTCATTGTCTTTAATCAGATTTTAGAAAAGAAAAAAGTTCATATGTATCTCAATTGAAATGTGTTCAGTTTATGAAAAATACTTCTATTCCATAACTCCTAATACTTTCATGCTAATATCTAGGGAGGTAGAAAGCAAAGAGAAGACAAAACACAGCATATTATCTTCTGTTGTGAAATCTGTATTCAGGTTACAACTAGACTTCCCACAGCCTGAATTGTAGGGGTTGAAGTTTGGTTTTTGTTTCTAAGTTGATATGCATTTCTTGTATCTTTCCCTTCTTCATCTCTTCTCCAAAATTCTATGGCCACAGATATTTTCTAAAAAGATGAAGGGCTTATGCTATCATAAGATGTGTAAGAAATCACTGCATACTGACTAATTTGCAGTCAGTCTTTTAAACTTCTATAGAGTTAAGTAGCTTTTACTGTTACCAGAATTGGTAGTAGTAATGGTAAGCAGTAAGCAAGGAAAAGGCAGTATCTGTTAAAAATATAATATTTAATCAATGGTCTTACAGCAAGATGACCAATCCTTTAGTCTCATACATATATAACTTGACATTCTCTCACTTGACAGTGCATCCAAATTTGTTTTAATGTGATTACATTTTCCTTTGCAGTCATAAACACGTGAGATGTCAGGTGTCAGTACTTAAAGGTTTTTCAGCTAAGACAGTTTATAGTACTTCTATTTCTAGATGTGAGAAAGTGCCCAGTCAGGGAGCAGCATGATATTTGTCTCTGTATTTTGGCCAATTACTCTGTAAGTGATCAACTTGAATGTCAGCACAGAAGAAATTAACCTCATAAAAGTAGTACTGCAACTATATGTACCCAAAGTTTTAGACCTTGTCACTCAAATTATTTAGTTGTAGCCTTTCTACCTCTCATAAAATGGAGCAAGATTTGATTTCCTGCCTTTTCTTATCAAGACCAAGATGGAAAGCTATACTGTAGCACTAAGTTTGGATTTGGGAGTTGGTTGAGACTTTTTATGTAAAAAAAAAAAAGCCTCGGAGCACTTTGGGGACCAGTACAAACAGACCAAAGGAAAGAAATCATGTAGTGAGAGTGCAGAGTTCATCACACAATGCACTATTTCGTTATGATCCTTGACAAAATTGCATAAGAAGCTGAGAAACAAATTTTCATTCTGTTTCCTTTAAAATAAATGCCTTGCAATGTGTACTTGGCCATTGGTTTTGAAACATAAAGAGCCAAATAACAAAAGGAAGAAGTGTTATGGCAAGTGTGTACAGCAACATAATAATGTGTGAACAGTTGTCCAAGAAATGCCATTTGCCAGAGTATGCACACTTTAGAAACTGGGCTTTAACTCCTATCATTCAGACTCAGCTTTCAAGCTCACTGACAAAGAGCACACCTTTTCCTGCTTAGAAGATAAAATGATCTCTTCAGGGTTAATTTGGTTCTACACTGTGATTTTTTTTTTTTTTTTTTTTTTTTTTTTTTTTTTTTTTTTTTTTTTTTTTTTGTCTCATTATTGAAGATTACATTATAACCTCTGTGAAAAAGGACACTAAAGGAAACATTGAAATACAAAATCAACTGCTTGGTTTTTAACATCAGTAAGAATTAAGGTTGACGCTTCAAGTTTAAATTTCCTACTTTCCATATGATGATGATGATTCTAAGTTCTGTGTGTTGATTTTCTGAAAAGCACACAAATCTTTTATTAATCAGGGAGAGTCTATCATTTAGAGAGAATGAAACAAGCAAGTTTGCCTTTTGATGTAATTATAATGAGCAAGGCTGCAAACTGCAGAAGGATGAAGAATGGATATTTTTGTGCCTGAAGGTCTTGACAGTACGGCTGTATTGCAAGTGTTACAGCAGTCATTTGAAGCGTTACCTGTGACAGCCCTATTCTTTGTCAGGAGTTTCAGCCCCAATGACAGATTCACTGGAAAAGATCATGTGCTTCTGAGCAAAATGTAGGATGTTAGCTTAAGCACAATGAAGCTGCTGCTGCAGTTGGGGATCTTGAATTTGCCCAGGAGGAGTAGGGACCTCATTTTATCAGAGATTTTTTTTTGCTGAACAACTTTGCTGTAACGAAAAGAACTGTTATCAGAAGCACAACAACAAACATCTGGGGACAAACATGATGTCTTAGACCTCTGTAGCTCCTTACTAAGTAAATGTGGATCAATGCCACAAAGAAGCTAAATGCTGGCCAAAGGGCTGACACCAGACTGGGCAAGTTACATAATCCTGAAATGACACTGAAGTCTGTTGCTTGGGCTATTTTTTTTGAATCTATAATTTTTAAACTGATTTGGAGAAATAGCAAATACATGAGTTTCATTTAAATCAATCCACATGAATGCAGAAAAAATTTAAATAACTTTGGAATAGCAAGGTCAAGTACAAAGTCAAGTTAAGCAAAAATAGCAACCAAGCCATAAACAGCTGTTGCTGTCTCACTTTCTCTAAGACTTATAAAACAGAACTAGTAAAGCCAGATGTTTATGAAGAAAAATTTATCAGTCGTTAGGATGACTGTCATTGAAAATCTCAGTGCTAAAAGAAAAAATTGTGGAAATAAACTTAAACAGGGTTGCCGAGAATTGATGAATAACTTGAATACGAGAAGTTACGTCTTATTTGCCATTATCAGGTTCGTATAAAGGAGCAAGATCTGAGAGGAACAGTGTTTAAAAATAAGTATTGCTAACAGAACATGTACTGTAGGGCTAACTATGGAACCAGTAACTATAATTCTAGCATTTTTTTCATGTATAAGTGCTAGATTTTAGTAGCATCTTTTAATGTAAGTTATTTCCATGTGGCGTTTTGTTTGGCTGACATTTTCTGTATTTGAAAAAATGACTTGCACTAGACTTGAAGATACTATGTTTTAAAGAAAGCCAAAAACCCCAGTAAAAATAGCTTTAAAAATCTGGACTTCATGAGAGTACTGCTTTGACATTTTCTGCATGAGGCATAAAAACTTAGATAGAGAAAAACTAATTCTAACATAAACAAATATACTTACTGTTTACATTAGGTTTAAATAGGTAATAAAACATAAAGTGTTTTAAAATACTTGTGCATTTTGGAAAGGAAGTGGCAGAACAGTCAAGTTTCAGCATTTTGAATCATCTCAGAAGAGCTCCACAAAAGAATTAAAACTGATCATGTTAAAACACAAATAATTGGAAGGCTACACTGAGGCTTGAGACACACCTGGAATAATTAACAAATACCTCTATTGGTCTCTAAGGATGATTAGGGCACATAACAGAAACTGAAGATGTTTACACCAAAAGCAGAAGCTTTGAGGACTTAAGTGCATGTTCTCAGTGTATTCTCACTCTGAATAAGTCTTACGTAACGTGCTTTTTGTACCTAATATCTGTAAACTATTTAACTAAATGCAGCTCACTCTATTTGAGCCTGAAGTACTCAAATAAATACTGATAAGTAAAAATTAAGTCAGCTCTTTTCTTTATTCTGAGCTTGTAAAATGACTTTTTGCTTCTACAGATCACTGTCAGCATTTCTCAGGTGTGCCACTGGCACTTATCCATGTTGTGTAGCTTTAAGTTCTTGCAGCACATGGAAGGCAACTGGGTTCTCAGTCTTGGATAATTTTCAAATTAATCAAGTCTTTGTTTCACCAGGATGCTGTAACTCAAACATCTCTGATTTAAGAGAATCAGCTCAAACTGTTATGTGTAATTGCTGCTTTATCTCATTTCCCTTTTGAAGAGGTTCTGATTAAGCATGTGCAGATTTTCAAAGGAGGACTTTTTAATGACATTTTCTAGACATGTTTTTGTATTTTTTTTAATCTGTGGCATTTCAGAAAAATGTGAGCGGTAATCATTTGGTCAAGGACAACTTTTTCAACTCAGTAGAGCCGGGTAGCAAAAGGCCATGAATGCTTTTTCGTGCAGAGATCCTGGTCATTGTGCATCTTTTGATGACATGGATGGTAGATACCAATGTAATTTGTATTACAATGAGCTTGGTTATTAATGTTAGATTGGATTGCTCATGTGGGCTTTATGCAGGACCTTTTAATTGTTGATTGCTCAGGCTCTGCTCTTAAGAAGCAAAGTATGAGCTGTGCCATTTTTCTTTTTGTCCCTGTGGACAATTGTAAATTTCTGGAATTGCTTTGACTGGAATAAATTTATTCCCTAAGACTCTGCTTAGTACATACATAGTTAGTACTTATTCCATCTTTTGTGTCCTACTAGCCTGTTTCCTGGGAGCAAAACATCCTTAAGTGGGAGAGGAAAACAACAAAAATGAGACATTTAAAACGGGTCCTATATTTCAGCAGTTGTGAGCGTAAGAGAAAAGGGGAAAAACCTTTTAAAGTCACTGGCATCACAAAAACATTCCTGTGTGGACCACTAGTGAAAGGCCAGCTTTTATAGACTAATCCAATCATAAAGGAGAGTTTTATTTCAGCAGGGTGCCAAATGTTATGTCTGGTAATGGACAAAAATGAAATGCAGGTAACAGCCTAACTATTGCAAAACATGTGGAAGACATAAAGAAATGAAGACTTGTCTCAGTTTGTAAAGACTGAGATCCTAGCTGCACGATGCGGCAGAGCTCACGAGCATCTTAGTTCTTTTCCTTCCCACCCTAACCATTACTTACATCTGCAACGTATCAGTTCAGCCCAATCTGAATGCAGAGATGATTGAGTGATTTCATAATCAAAGTTAACAAAATGCTAAACTGAAAGAACTTCAGTAAAACTGTGGGGGTTTTACATATAATTGATTCAAAAAATGAACTCTTTGTACAACAGAATCTTTGAACTAATTATATTGCTTCCATACAGAAAATTATCCTCCTGTGGATCATACAGATGTCATTCATATATATACAATGAGCATGCATGTATGAGTGGTATATATGTATATATACTGTTTCCTAACAGAAACCATATTTAGCAAGTGTTGCGGGCAACTTTATTATACCTGAATCTAGAAGTGTGCACAGACATATTTACAATAGATTCTATAGCCCTAAACCCCTGGTGTATTGGTATGGTTCTCAGTAGTTCTGCTGTTCTCAGTTGTTTCTTCCAGCCAGTTCTAAACTATTGTATAGTACTATTATGCTTATGTCTTGTAGCATTTTACCTCAGGTGAATCCATGATGTCAAAGTGCAATAGTCAATAAATCAAAAAAATTAAAATGTTTAGATCACAGAAATTAAACTTGATACCTCATTAATTTAGAAAATATTATACCTTATGAATTCTTTTCAAGAATTACATGTCCATACTTCACACTGAATTTTAAAATCACAAACGTTTTCTGCACCATTTAGCTCTTATTGCATGTGCAGAAAACACTTGCTGTGAAAAGCATGACTTATATCTAGTAAACATTAACACAGGAGTCATAACACTGGCCGTTTTTTGAAAACTTTACTGTGTTTTAGACAGAACAACAACACACCGTCACCCATCTCCAGTACGTGGCTTGGCCTGATCATGGCGTTCCTGATGACTCCATGGACTTCTTGGAGTTTGTGACCTGTATGAGGCCAAAGAGAGTAAAGAATGAGCCAGTTCTTGTTCACTGCAGGTACTTGTGTTTTAAAACTCTGATTATAATCTGCTTCTGCCTTAGAATAAGCATTTGATGGGAAAAGTTGGTCCACAAGACAGGAGATTTCTTGAATTAGACAAATATGTTGAACTGCAATACAAGCATTTACTGCTGATGACAGAACCACTGATGTTACATCGAAAGGACAAGTTTACTTTGTCTCCCTTTCTCCTGCAACGTTTTGGTGAAATGGCTTAGTCACATAATTATCACAGATCTGATAATCTGCAATTTAATTTGTTCTCTGGTTTTTACTCTCTACCACTGTTGTAATCTCATTTTGAATGGTACTGCAAAAATTATTTTCCTGCTGTTCAAGTGTGTGTGTCATAAAAACAGTCAATTAGATCTTACCTTCTTAAAGGCAAAAATACCAAAGCAGTACAGTCTGAGCAGTTTAAGTGTTTAAAAATGCATTTACTTTAGGTGAGCTTCTAGTTTCAGTTATATTAAAAAATATTTTCTTTTCAGTAATTACCAGAAAATATTACTGAACTTGCTGTAAAAATAAACTTTGCACTCTCTTTAAATTTTACTAGGGTCTTTCTGTAATATCCAAGGCTGTCCTACTATTAAGATGTTATATGAGTTTGATGCATTGCAAAAAGCCCATTTTATAGATTATTCTCCTGTTGCATTTCACAGTGCAGGAATCGGCCGCACTGGTGTGCTGGTCACTATGGAAACAGCCATGTGCTTAATTGAAAGGAACCAACCTGTTTATCCACTGGATATTGTACGGAAGATGCGAGACCAGAGAGCTATGATGGTGCAAACATCGGTAAGGGATGGAGAGGAAGCGTCATGTTCTGTATATATACTGCACTTGTCAAATTATAAAACAGGTCCAATTTTTTTTAAAGGATCTAGTAGTATGAATCTTCAGTTGCCATTATATTTCAGACTTCGTAAATGTAGTGTAATGTAGCATGGTGGCAAAGGCTGCTTTGCTAATGAGATATATATTTATCTATTTTGAAAATATTTCTTATCTTGCCATGAAAAGATAATTGATTTCAATACATTCTAAGTGGTTAGAATACCCAAATTCAGACTTGTAATGATCATCTCTTCAGGGTCCTTTGTCTAAATTCTCTGCAAGAAGATAGAATAAATTTTTTGGGTTTTATTCTAGTACAAGCACTATAGGAAGTTATTAAGTTGAGGGTAAAATCAAAGTGTTTGTGGCCTGGCTTGAAAAGAAGGAAGTGGCTTTTCGAAAGGCCACTTTAGAATAGAAATTATAGAAGAAGCTTCAGCATTCTATAAGTGATCCCCTTCCTGAGAATCAGGTGTAAAACCTGAAGTAAACTTCAGCTTGCCAGAAGATCCAATCCCTTTTGTTACAACAGAAATCAGCCAGAATTGTCCTTTCACTCCACGCTTTGACATAACTGAAAAATACAGGGAATAGTAATAAATACAGCTACAGTCAGACTCCCGGTATGGAAAATTAATATCTAAAATAGGATTCTTTACCTTGCTTGCTGTGTCACACAGTTGGCTGTCAGCACAATCAGGAGAGGGATGATCTGTAGCAGCAATACTGTGAAACTAAATTCACTTGTTATTTCTGAAGAAAGCTGATACTGTTGTGAAAAGCCAGTGAGCAAAACTGGCATACTGTGCTCTAAATGAGACACAGAAGCAAGAACTCAGCTGTGAGAAAACAGAATACCAGAGAGCTGCATGTTAACGTTACAATCTATCCTGGATGCTCTGTCACATTCCCATGCCTGCATTCCAGCTAGCCTCACTGCTCATATTTGATATCCCACTTAGGCTTCCCAGGAGAAGCCATTACAGATTATTCAGTTGTAATAAAGGGATTGTTCAGTTTTAATAGCCTTGCTTAAAGCATGTTCAGCTGCCCTGTGGGGATTTTGTGTGTGCTCTGATTCCAAGGTGATACGATTTGCCAGATGCATGTTGTGACAGGGCATACTCAAAAAGAACGGACCAGTCAGAGCTATTACCTGGTCAGTTTAGTGTCTGTTGTTAATCATGTGAAAGCTGTAATTTCTCAAAGACCAGTAATTTTGTTACCCTGAGCAGCAAGAAAAGCTTCAACCAAAATGATGAAGCTATAACAAAGTTGGTGTAACTTCATGGCCTTTTATTAAAAAAAAGAAAGATTAACCATTGTCTTCCAACAAAGAGAAAATGGGTATCTAAACAATGCAGAATACAGTGCTTAGGATGTACATAATAGAAGTAGCTACTTACATATTCTACATAATATAAGGAACAGTAAGAGTACATGAAACAGATAAGAGCAAAGAAAACAAGTAGTCAGAGATTGAGTCAGAGGAAGCAATGCTGAAGTGCTCATCCTTTTATTTGTTCAGTAACTTGATCACACAAGTTAACAGAAGTATTGAACAGAGAGCTAAATACCACACCTGGCTTGTTCAGGCAGTAGAAATATGGAAATGACAATAACAATGAAGAGACAAGTCAAAGTAATTAAGTAATAAGAACAAAGTGATATTGAAGGTGGGAGTAATTGACTGAAAGGTTGAAAGAAAAGCCAGGAAAATCGAGATGCAGAAAACTCATTTCCACCTTCCTGTTTTCCTTGAGTTTTTCTGTACTTGCAAGAAAATGTGTTGTGTTGTGTTATGAACAAGAATAACATTCTGGTATATAAAGTCAACCTTTAAGGTCCAAATGTCCAACCAAAGGTCCTTAACAGTCCAAATGTTATCTTTTAGTCCTGCCCTTTGGGAGATGGTGGAAGAATTTTTCCACATGCTTCAGAAGAGTTGATGGGAGCTGACAATACAAGGGCAACTGGGAGAACATTTGAAAGATGGGAAAAGGGATGTAAAAAATATAAAGCTTTTGCTCACTTCAGAAGAAGTGAGGATGCTTTAATCTTTGCAAGTTCTTTTAAATTTCAATCATCTTGTGTTCTCAGGATTGTGTTAGTCATAAAAATTTATTCAGGCTACCTGGATTTTTAGTTCTGCACTAGTCCTATTGTACCTTTTTGTATCACTTTTTGGGAAAAGGCTAATTGTTTTTAACAAATAGTTACATTACAAGGTCATGGAAGAGCTAGTCTTTGTAATTGTATAATGCAGAAAAGAATCTCTAATTTGTAAAGACTTTGAGATCTAGTTGAGATCAAAATGTTGGGTGAGAGAAGAATTAATGTGGCTGCTGGTCTTCAAAAATATTAATTTGAAAGGTTTTGGTCCCCTTCTCTTACAAACGGAGATATGTGGTCTGAACAAAAATTGAGAATAAAGTGACTCTTTCTGCAGTACTGTAGATGGGTTGGGGGGGGAAAAAGGGTTTCAGTTAGGTAATTGCACCTATAGATCCTATATGGCAACTTAAAATGGGACCTTGGTCATGCACCTTATATGTGCCCATAATACGTAGCTGCAGAATTGGCAAGCTCAGAATACTCGTAATAATCAGACAACCAAATCAACCCCCTGCCCCCAAAATAGATGAGATATATAAAAGAAGGTAAATATCTAGTTAAATTTAGTCTAAAGTCATGCACAGTTTTTACAAATAATTCCTATTCCCTGAAAATTAAGCATGTGTTCTTTTAGTTTGGGGAACTATGTTTTCCTTGGAGTGTGATTTTTAATGCTTGTCCTTCGAGGAAGAGTAAATGTCAGCTTTGTTTACTGGGAACACAGACAGGAGAGTAGGATTTTCTCCTCCCATCCTTGTCGCTCCTTGCTGTCATTGCTCAGGAAAAAAGGAAGCCGTAGAGCTGTTAGTCCTATTCAATAATACTGTCTAATCAGCAGTTTAACTGAACATCCATAAATGTTTTTATGTTTTCTTTCCTACACAGAGTCAATACAAATTTGTTTGTGAAGCTATTCTTCGTGTTTACAAAGAAGGATTGGTTCGACCACTGGATTCCAGTTAGCACAGCAGTGAAGGATGAGTTCTTTTTTGGGCTAAAAACCCTCTGCTCTTTAAGTAAAGCAAGGGGGCTTGTTTCTGAAAGCAACTAGAATGGACTAGAAGCCCGTGAAAAGACAGATGAGCACATTTGAACTGTGGCACTTTAAATTTCTCAAGAAGATTGCTAAATCATGTACAGTATAACAAAGTCACATAGATAAATATATGACAGTAATTGTGTGTAATATGCTTTATTTCCATAGACAACCATAAACAATCATGGAAACCTTAACACATATCTTTTACTGCCTTAAAACACCCTTTACTTTGGAAGTTACAAAGTTTCTTGTGTTTCCTTTGAAATAGCAAAAAGAAAACTCCTATTATTGAAATGATTCATCTTGAGGATGTATTTAATGTATTTCTATCATATGAAAGTTCATCGAAGGTGAATATTTGTAACTTTCTTATTGGGATACTAAATATCCATGGAACTGTAACCTTTACTAAAAGGCTGACGAAGAGCTTTAAAGGCTAATGTATAACTACTGTACACTGAGCTGGAGAAATTTAGTATTCAGTTACCATAAATCTATTAGTGAGTATGCCAGCTGTTATAATATGCTGCTTAGAAATCACATCTACTGTATGTGATGTGAAAATAATGCTGCAATTAAGCATTTATGCAGATGGTACAGTCTACATCTTCTGTTGATTAATTTTAGTTGCAACTTTTGCTCTTTTGACAGGGACCTACTTCTTACAGTTTTAGTTATTGCACCCCTTTTCTTCTGTTTCTGCTGTCCATCTCCTTTATACTGTTTCTATATGTGGACTGAAAACATTTTAACTTAAAACGAGGTTTACTTCTCTCTCATGTTTGTTTCCATGTGTATTTATGAGTTCTCAGATGTAAACATGGATTAATGTTGCACACAAGTACTAGACTTTTGACTTACTGTATATGCAAAGTAGTCTAATCCAATACTGGAAGAAAAATTACTACTGAACCCATCAAATATGTTGCTGCTATTTCAAGGTGTGAAGCTTACAAGGGCACAGGTGTTGCTAGTGTTCAGATGGTGATAAAATGTTGACTTGCTGCCCTCCAGCAAAGCGCTCTTCTCCGGTGAAACACGACTCCCTTTTGCAAGAGTTCTCCAGATTTACTGTGTTTCTTGCTTATACAGAAATGCAGTTAAATTCACCTGAAGATTTATGTGGAAAGAGAGAATGAATTTGTACATTGATGAATAATTCACCCTAAGGTACAATGGTCTCTATTTCATTTCAGATGAAAGAATTGGACTTTCTGAACAGTATAACCACATTTGTATAATGTTAAATTATTTTGTGTGTGCTTTTTGATTAACCTGAGATAGTTATTAATTTTTTGATAGTGTTTAAAAAATATTCTAAGGAACTGTTTAAAACTGTTATTTAAAAAATTAGTCCTAAATAGGGAAAAATTCCTATGGGCCGTATTAGCCAGATGTTTATATGTATAAAAGAGAAAACTAGATAATTTTTTTTCAGAGAGATATATATGCACACACATATTCAGATGTATTTTAGAATTATGGTTTGTATTATGGATATTATCATTTATAGCTGAAGTTTCATTATAGAAACTATCACAGCTGTACAATATGCATCTCTCATGTTACTGGAAGATAATTTTTTTCCCTCCAGGAGATAACTAGAAAGTGCATGTAGGATGAGCTAAATTGCTGACTTGTCTTTTGTAGGCTTGGTCTGTTCTCCAGACCAAGAACACATTTTTAGCTATAGCTGAAGAAGATACCTGGTTACTATTTATTGATCAAAAGAGTTTTAATTGAGATATGCAGAGTAGTTAGCAACATGGGAACTTTCTTGGCTTTGTTAGGTTGAATGGTGAATAGGTTTGTGTTCATCCTTACATACTACATTCCAAATTTCACTTTGACTGGAGTTTCCTGAAACATTTTGGATCACTGTCATCTGGCTTGGTTGGGCATAGGTTAGAAGCCAAAAGACTGGTTCATTTTTATCTTGATAAATTGCAGGTAGCTCAGTCTGTGAATCCAAATGTAAAATGATAGTGGACATGCACATATTACTTGGGAAGCTTTGTTTTGTGTGTGCCTCTACGTTAATTTTTTTTTTTTTTTTTTTTTAAGTTTTCCTGTGCCCAGGTCTCAGAGTCATCCCTTGCAGTTGGCATGACTTGCATTTAATAGTTTATCAAGAATTGAAAAAAGGAAAGAAAATAAATTGTACAAAAATATTTAGAGCATCTTTGTGACATCTGTGTCCTTCATGGAAGTACTCATGGTTTCTTTGTGTTCAAGGTTATTCCTATATTCCAATTGCTATTTATGTTTCTTCATGTTTAATATGTACTTACCAAAGCACTATAAATGTATTTCTTGTATAACTCCAGTCTCAAGATACATGGTATAGGCTTGACTTGGGTTAGCATGTGTGCATTTAAATGATGACTGTTATCTTGTGACAACAAATGCTGCTCTTGTTCTGGTAAACTTTGATGGATTTGGTAATACCATTGGGGAGCTCTTGGATTTTAGTAACTTGTTTGAAATTGCTGGCCACAGAGAGAATACTCAAAGCTATATAAATACTAATCTCTATAAGTTTTTTGTTTGGTTGGTTGTTGTTTTTTTCTTTTTTTAAATACCTTAGAGGAAACATTACCTACACAAGTATCTTGTATATTGTGTCCATCTTTATTTCAGTCTTGCTGGGTTTTGCACATGTACCTGTAGGGTCCATAGGGGAGAACTGAAGGGGGTTTGTCATCTCTCTGCAGTGTGTGATGACTTTGCACTGAATGAAGTATGCCTTAGATCTGATCTTGCAGTGAAAGCATAATTATGAAAACATCTTAATGCCAGTTTTTGTTTCCACAAAAATTTAAAAATCACGAAGACATAGATTTAATTGATTGGTTTGGGGGGGGTTTGGTGGGGGTTAAAACTTGTGACCACAAAGTTTTTAATTGTCAAGAAATTGGAAGTGGTAGAAAATGTTGTGAAGACAAGATTCTGTATAACCTTCATAAACATTTTACCCTCTGTTTCTCCTGTGCTGGCATGATCATGAAAATAGGTATTCAAAATGTCTGGTGTGGTGGTGGATGAAGAGGGAGTAATAAACCCTTGAGGTTTTCATCACTGTGAAATACACTAACATTTATTTCTACAGAATTAAAGAAATTTTAATTTAGTGGCTTTGTATTTGATATGGAAGTAACTAAACTGCCTATTCAACATGTCTTCAGAAATCTCACAGGGGAACACTTCTGAGACAGAGATGAAAGGGACAGGTCTTGCTATTTATTAAAAATAAGAGAAACGGTGCCCTAAACCATGAATGCCTTTTGTGTAATCACATGTATGAAATACAAATAATTTAAAAAAACCCCAAACCTTGAACAGTGGTGGTGTTTTGAAAAAAAATTAAAACAGGGGTTTGTTCCTAATTATTCTGTCTTTTAGGTGTTGATAATAAATTATAAGCAGTCAAAATGTACCCATTAATTCAGCAATAGTTCTTCATGTACACTCAGTTTTTAAACTTGATTTTCCAGTTGATTTTCCTTTTTCCCCTCATATTTCCTACTATACAGTACTTGATTAAATATATAAGTATTTTAGAAGAACTCCAGTTCTGAACTATATAATGAATTTTGCGTTGCCTTTATTACAAGTATAGTATGATACTTTTTAAAAAAAAGTTCTTCCCTGTAGACAGTATTCTTGTGTCAGACTAAATGCATGAATGTTGAAAATAGATACACATGGTTCATATTCAGTCAATTATAATTTAAACATAGTTATTTCACTGATAATTGCTTTATTTTTCTATCCTTGTACAATCTATGAATTGTACCATTTAAGTGCAAGTTTATTTTACTCTTTCAGCCTTTCCAGGGAACATGTGCTGGGAAATGTTTGTGTTTTGATTAGTAACCTGCAACCAATCCACTTGGTTAAAAGCAATTATTAATTGTAGCTATATAGTAGGTAAAGTTTTCATTAAATATTTTGTTCAAAGGCCAAGTGAATGATTCATTTACCATATAAAACAATGTTTTGATTATATGGGTTTCTTGCATTTAAGTTTTGACACTGATAGTGCTCAGCCATCTCAAATGGCTGTCTGTTATAACTTTAGTTAACATTAACAGTTTAAATATACCAGTCTAATGCAATTTAGTTTTAGTGTACTTTAACACTGTATAAGCTTTAAACAGTAGCATCTACAATCACTGGAGCCTGTCATTCTAAAGAAAAAAGTAAGTTTCTCTGAATCAAAAGGAAGTTCCACATAATATCAATAGATTTCACCATTTTTCAACTCAGACTAACTCTATGACAGTAGCATTCTTACCACTTATATAAAGAGCAAATGTTGAGGATCAATAATACTATGGAAAAAACCAAATTTTATGCACTATAAGAGACCAGGAAATATTGTTGTCTTTTTTTTTTTTTTTAAGACAAATTCATCTCAAGAGGGGACATGTGCTTGCAGACTACTTGGGTAAGAGTAGTCTTAGTTTGTGCTTTATTTTGGGCTTAGCTGCAGGTTAACCTTTTTAATTAAAGTTGTATTTAAAATATTAAAGCATTTATTTTAATAGACATTAGTGAAACACTTCCATTTGTTGTTAATGGTTTAACTTGTGTTTACTTGGCTTTAATGATTTTGTTTCCTGAAACGTCATTGTTTTGCCTTATAAAATCACTTTGATGTTTCATGCAAGTGTGAAACTGGCTTTGTCTCAGACAGGCAGAATGTTTTACTGTTGCTTAAGAAAGGATGGGGTTTTTTCACCTGCTGAAGCACCAGTGTGGTGTTCAGACCAGTCTCAACTGATCTCCTTTCTGAGGAATTCAAGCAGTGCTGCTAGCAGTGGTAGAAATCATGAGGATATATGGAAAAGCATGTAAGAAATGTTTTCTTTGGGGCAGATAAGACATGCGTTTAAATTAAATATTAAGAGAAAAAAATCAAACATTGTGAACATGAAAATGCTTTTAACAGATAAAGTATGAGTGGGAAATATATTACTTTTTTCCTTTTTCCTTTGAAACACTTCTGTGTTTTACACACATCGTTTCTCTTGAAACAGTTTCTTTAGTAAAGAGCCATACTGTTGGCCATGGGATTTACTTTTTTCAAACTCACCTAGAAAATAATTTTAAGTGGAACATTTTCCTTACCTACTGGTTTTTGCTCTTAAGTAACATTAAAAAAAAACCCTCTTAAATATATCCCTCTTAAAAACTATATTGGCTGTTTTCATTTGGTGTCTTTTTCTGAGACACAAATGAAACATGCATGTAGCTGGGTAACTGGTAATATTGCACTGCAAGCTTAAGAGGAAGCAGATGCTTTGTTAGGGCTATTAAACCCCTTACCTAATATCAGTTACCAGCTTAACCCAAAGTGGCATCACATTTCTATCAGCCTTTTGCAGAATAAACATTTTGTAAATAGTCCTTGGAGATTGCTGTCCCAAGCAGCAGGAAGTCATCTTGCACCAAGCCAGAATTTATGCTTAAAAAAAAAAAATTAAAATCTGAAGTCTTCAAGTAAGGAATGACTATTTACAATACTCGGTACAAAACATGCCTTTTAAAAGGAAAAAAAAATATTTTTTTCTGCAAAAATACCAAGGTTAGATGCTAGAAGTACCTTCTTAGCTGTGGATGCAGCTTACCTAGTCATAATGCAAATTGGCTCTCAATTAGTGTGCAGTATGGCCACTGAAGCACAGAAAATGCATCATCAGCCCAAATGCTTGGTTATGTGTGAACATTTTGCACATGGTTGGTTGCAATGCTGATTCAGGAGTAAGGGCTGCCTCCCTTAGGGAAAGAGACTGAAATCCTGCACAGTAAATCCACAGCCTATATTGATCTTAGTGAAATTGTACTTGTATTATCTAACCTGAGCAGTTTAGTTCAAAGTGAGATCAGGTGTGTCTGTATGAGTTTGCAAGAATATCGAAGCACTCCATTCCAAAAAACAGCTCAGCCCAGCAGTGTAAATTGCAGTGGGCTTCATTTACTTCAGATAAGCAGCAGGTGAGTGTGGCAGCACTTGGGTTAGTCCTAATCAATGCCCTTCTAATTCAGAGCTTTGACTGAAACTTGGGGTTGAGCAGGAATTAAATTAGTCTGTAGAAATTAGGTAGGGAATTAGTATATTCGTTCAAATGTAATTCTGTTTCTATTCCAGGTTTTGCAAAATAAATGACAAGTATCGTTGCTTACATTCCAGTGACCTGTGCAGCGAGCACTAAACATAATTTTTCACACTTCATTGTGTAACCTGAATAGAGAGATACAAGTTATATAATGGGAACAGTCCTATAAAAGCTTTAAATCTGCCTGCCATTCATTCTCACAAATGATGTACTGGTTAAAACTGACCTTGATTATAAATGATATGGAAACGTGTTTATAGCACAGGAATAAATTGCATAACAGTTGGGAAAGCTGAAGTTGTTTGGGGTTTTTTTTCCAAGTTTTGAAGAAGATTTCACTATTCTAGTCACTAAGTTTGTATTTTCATATAAGTTCAGTTAGCATTTTTGTCAGTTTTGTCAGAAAAATCTTGGAAGGTAATATCCATTTAGGAACTCTGGCTGGGAGATTTTGGGGTTTTTTTTCTTTTCCTGTAGTTTTCTCTGTAGTTTTCCTTTTCTCTATAGTTTCTTCTAAGATCCTAGGTGCCACTGCATTAAAGGAATAAAAGAATGTATTTGATGTATTTGGAAGGTAAGGAAAGAGATTATTTTATACCCTACGCTGTACTTTTCTATCATTTGAAATGTAAATTGATGTTCATATTACAAAGCTTAATTTATTGTTTAAAAGTGTAGACACTTCTTGAATGTATAATTTTTCTTTTTTATTTTTATAAGATTAAAGGGTTGGTTAATGTTTTCAGTAGAGCTTTCTTGGGATTTGGAACTGTTTTGAATGAAAATATAGCCACCATTTTATGCATATTGGTTATACGGCTAATGGTCAAATAAAGCATTTTTTGGCTATATGGTTTTACTGTGACTTAATTTAAAAAAAAAAAAGAATTACATCAAAAAGTTACTGACCTTTTTGACAGGAAAGGAATCATCTACGAAATCACAGATGGATACAGCTTGAATTTTATCTAAGCAATTAAACTTATATGGGAAGTGTCTGGTCTATATACCACAGTAAAAAAAAGGAAACCAAGCAAGTCACAAATTCTTAGGAATATTTCACTTGCAACAAGTTTTATGAAAGAGGATTGTCTTGATTAATTAGGTCAATAAACCCTTGCAGTCATGTCATGCAAGGCCACATAACTGTCTGAGTGCAGATTTTCTTCTTTGCTCCTATGTATGAAATCTACAGCCTGTCCTTCCTTTTGGGATTTCATGTGTTCTCAGGGTACTCACCAGGCATGTCTGAGCAATATTCTACACCGTCTGTTGCCCCATGGTGGTTATCGCGTTTTCACAACAAATCAGATCCCAGGGATGCTGTTCTTGAATTATTTGTGTTTACATGCATGTTAAAATGGAAGTTCATAAGTTTCAAAACAGAGAACACATTGAACGAAACATGAACAGATGGGTAGAGCATTGACCTCAAAACATGATGGGGATTTTGTTAAGAACTGAGATGGTTGTTAGCCAGCACTTTTTGCCATTTACAAGGTGTGGCTCTGCCTACTGATTAGTCTTTTTAAGCTTGAGGCCAATAACCCTTCATGATGAAGTTATTAATTCAATAAAATCTCAGTGAAAGGAAGCACAAGGCCAAAATCTACAGTCTGGACAGCTTGGACACGGGATATGTGTGCACGTTGGAATCTCTTGTAGGTACATAGAGAGCTATCGAGATGAAGGTTTTGCTGGAAATCCAAATGAAGCAGTTTATGGAGAGATGTACTGGTATATTCACAGCTTGATTGCAAGATAGGGTGCAAGAAAGACCTTTTGGAGAGATAAGGCAGAAGTAAACTCCAAGCTTGTAGCTGTGTCATAGCTGATTGCTAAAGGGGAGCAGAGGGCTTTAACTTGCTGAGTGTTACACATGATTTTTGGACATGAAGGTTTCCATTCCTCTGTACAAGGCAATCCTTTAAAATCCTTATGGTACTGGCTACCCCACAGAAGAGTGAGGTGCTCCACCAAGGAAGCAGGAGTAAGGAAGGAGTGCCTTTACATAATTCAAAAGACTCCTAAAGAGCAGTCATGGGCAAGAAAACCTCCCTTTTAACAAAGTCTTGCTTGAATTTGTAACAACTGGGAATATAAATGTCAAATAGTAATCCCCAGTATATGGATTATTTTCATGTGTATCTTTTTCATGCCTTAGTTCAGTGATACAAACATTTTTAAATGGTGATTCAATTTAGTTTATCTTCATTGTAGTACTTGAAGTAAATTATTTTAACTAATATAATAAAAACTATCAATATCTGATTTCATGTTGATTTGGGATTAAGGGTTTGTTTGTGGGTTTTTTTGGTCAGTCTTAGTATAATGAAATTAAACTGGGTTTCATATACTAAAAAAGAAATATGCAATGATGGCATGTGCAAAAGCCAACCTGCTAGGAAAACTTGTTTCTTCATTTTGAGTGGCAAAATTCAAAGTTCCCAATTTGTTAAAATGAACCCTGTGAGAAAGACTGAAAGTCATTTGGGGAGACTGGGGTCACTGCTGTTGGTTCTCTGGGTTCAGAGCCAGTTCAGATTCCTCGGTCCATCTTCAGGAATAAGGGGCACCAATATTCTGCTGGAGCGTGATAGAAGGCCAGACTCCTCTGTACACTTGTGTACCCTTGTGTGGCCTGACACTGCTGCTGGGGAGCTCAGATACCTGCAACACTATTTTTAAACAAAGGTGTTCTGATTTACTTCTGTTTCATTGAGTTTAGCACCCACCCACAAAAGATGCAACATCATTAATAACAGGAGCAGTTTAGTTCATCTGTGCATCAGCTACAGTTTAAAAATTAGTTAATTGGCACTGATGGGAGAAGGTTTCTCAGCACTAGCTGTCTCTCAAGCCCAAGGGTTAATTGCTCAGGTACAATCAGGTTGCACTGGCACAAATGAAGGTGTGACATGGGGTGTCAGATGGTAATGACAGGATGGACAGGTGTGTGAAAACCCTCACTGAATAGTTTGATGTAGCCCAGAGTGCTGTGGGAATAGGAATGCTGATTGCTAATGCGTTCATTCCTGCTTAAGTGTAATTTTGGCCTTCAGAGCTTTTCTGTGTCAGTACAAATGCCCTGTTCATTTAGACCTGATAAATTCTCATTTAAATACTGAAGTTACTCCTTACTAAGTGGTTTGTCCTTTTTGGGCATGAGAGTCCTCAGCCCTGATCTGGGTAAATCTGCTCATGCATGTTCATACAAATGTCATGGAAATGTAGTGTAGCTCTTTAGCTCTGCATTCACTTATACAGATTCCAACTGAGCATAAGCTTGCTGCCTTCAAATGGGGCCAATTTGCTTATATATAATACTTAGCCTAAAAGGATGCAGTGACTCCAGCATTCAGGTAATGTGCCAAAAACTGAAATACATTATGCCTATGAAGTTACTTGTTGCTGCCTCCTGACTGGTTAGTTAATTATTATTCTTTTTTTTTTTTTTTTTTTTTTTTTTTTTTTTTTTTTTTTTTTTTTTTTTTTTTTTTTTAAGAAGAGTCAGGCCTGTGTTATTTTCATCTGTGCTGTTGGGTTGATTTTTTGTGAGGGTTTTTTTGTGTTTTGTTTTGGGCTTTTTTTTTTATTTTTAGGAACACTACTACAAGAAAATCTCCTGCATTGTATGTCTGACAACACTTGCATTTTGAGCAGAGCATGTTGTTTTGTCCTCCATGAGAACAGCTCTCAGTACTGTGCTACTGCACCTCTGCTACCTCAGTAACTCTGCCTGCTCTATCAAATGAGATGTCAGCACATGAGCAAATGTCTCAACCTGTCTCAGGCATCCAGCTGGGAAAATGCCACCTCTGTAGGAATTCTTCCTTATACAGTGGATAATTCCCCTACTTTGGTAAGTAAAGCAGCAACTGAGGGGAAGCAGAACTTCCAGCTGAAGGAAAGTTAGGACTGAACTACAGTTAGCCTAGAGTCTCTGCAGGAAACCTACAGAACCCAAGTGCTATTAAACCTGCTGAAGACTGGAGGATAACCATTTACAAGGAGCTTCCTACGCTTCTTCCTCCTCCCCAGTCCCCTTGGATTTTTACTAAGAGAAACAGGCTCTCCATCAGTCCCTGTGGCAGGGAGTGCCACAGCCAGTCTGAGCTCTTTTTGGAGTGGGAAGGTTTCTTCACTCCTACAGTCATCTGTTCCCTCATGGCCTGATGCAGGTCATGCTGGTTTTTTCCTGTCTGGCTTCTCTTATTCAACCTCACCCTCTATGGCAGCAGCTGCTCAGAACTGGCCCAGCTTAAAACTGCTCAGCTGTGTAACTAAGAAACTCCATCTTCATAAGTGCTCTTACAGCAGTCCTAAGGATTTGTTTAAATGGCATTACTTTCAAATGTTATGTCTTTATCAAGACAGGATAGGAAGGGGGTGTATAGAGAGAGATAGATGTGTATGTGAGCACATATATAGAAAGAGAAAACAGAACATTTAAGTGAATAACAAAAGCAGCTCCAAAAATGGGCAGAGAACGCATACATTCAGTTTGATGTCTCAGCCATAAATAGTATTAAAGTGTTAATATTTAAGTATTAAAAAGGATCAGTCTAAAATGAAGCTGGCCATACAGGTAATATAAATAATATGTATAAATAAGGAGTGGGTTTTTTCTAGCATGCTACAGTAGTTTTTGTTCTGAAGCAAAAACTTGATTCAAACTATTGAAAAAAATCTGTATATAAGCTGGTTTTATTATTTATATGCATAGGATATTGCTTTTGTAGATTCTTCTAAAGCATTCATAATTTACTGCTTCAAGTAATACTGAATCTTGCTTGCTTTATTGCCAATCTTGCTTTATTTATCTGCATAGACTGTTTACTCTTCTGTCATTATAAGGTTATGTAGATTGAGGATTATCTTAAGACTTAGGAAAGTGATTTCCTGGTATTTCAGGGAGTTTAGATGGCAGAGAATAGAGAAAATAAAATGCTTTATGTAGCAATGATTACATTGATTGTGTACATGTGTACATTCAAGGTTTACATATCATGCCTTTTGCCCTAATCAAGTCAATTATTATTCAAGTTTGTAATCTGATGCAGTTAGGGTGCTTGATGCTGAGCAAATAAAATCAAATGCAATCCCACTTCCAATGAGCTTTCAGGTTAGTTCCAAGGAGAGACAAAACAGTTTATACATGCACAGTAAACCAAGTGATGGTATGTAAGGAAACAGGGGTGTGACAAAAGGGTTAAATATGGGAAAAAATTACTTCTTTAATAACTGCTCAATTACAGAAATGAGGCAGATACCATTTCAGCAGATGTTTGAAGAGCAGAAGTTTAGCTGTGTGAACTGATGGAATTACCAAAGCATCTAAGTGCAAAGGGAATGATACTGCCTGGAACCTGGATTATCCAAGTATAGCAAGCAAGAGAGCATAAAATCATGGAAACTGGAAGTATAGCACTGGCAACGTGCCTTGAGAGGAAGCCCACAGTGCCGAGCCCTTTCTGCAAAGAGAATTGAAACCCTGGGCACAACCTTGTTCTCACTGTGTTGCTGTTGCTTCATAGAAATTGCTCCTTGATGAAACTGTGTTAATTATTTAAAGTTCTTACAGAAAAAGGTCTTGGTAGATTTCATACATTCCCTGTTGGGGGCGGTGGGGGGAAGTAGCAAGAGCTGAAGTTCAGCAGAAGAGGATACTTTTTTGTATAGCTCCCCACAGACAAGGTACTGTCAGGTCTTGTTGCCAAGCAAAGTTTGTTTTACAGTCCTGTGAGATGCAGTTATTTGTATCTTTTCTCCAAGGTTAGGAGCAGAATCTCATGGCCACAGAGCAAAACTATTGGATGAGGGAGGGGAATTTGAGGGCCAAGCTGTGGTCCTCTGCCCATGCCAGGGCTGATGCCAGAATTCCCAGGCTGACTACCAGAAAGATTTACCCATATTCCATGGGATGCCCTACCTGTGGAAAATATTCTGTGGAGCACGGTACTCGAGGATTTTCACACTAAAAATAACTGGATTGCTGGCTGTGGCTGGCAGCAAGGAGGCAATAGGTTTGGATGGCTGCATCAGTACGAGGCAGTTTACAAGCAGGTGAAACATTTCCTTATCCCAGGATTAATTTTTCTCACCCTTCTTGAGTGTGCCCAACTCGCTATCCTCTCAAAAAGAGGGATTCATCGCAGAGCTGCACTCTGCTCCCCCTCTAGCAGTGACTGTCCCTCCCTTATCCTAGTTTGCTCTCCTCCACTGCTCACAACACATGTGCCTCCCCTGCACATGCAGCATGCACTGCTAAATTCTGGTCATGCTGAGTGGGTAGAAGTGGGTGAGTTGCTGTTGTGCTGGAACAGATGGTGTCTGCAATGCAGCCACTAGTTATGTTCATGGGTTGTAGGAGGCTGCTAAAGGAAAATGGGAAAATTTGGAGGTTTTGTTGAAAAGGTTGTATACTTTTCTCTTAATAATTTGGATTGGAACAATTGGAAGGTTGAGGTTAGTTTGTTGGGTTGTTTCAGAGGCCAGTGGTTGTCAGTTGTTTGGTTTATTTAGATGACATGTATTGAGCCAAGGTAACCCAAGGAGAGAAATCTAATCAATGATTTTTTGTGTCCCAATAGCTTTCAAGTACCCAGATATCTGAACCACAATCCATAGCTTCCAGGTGTTCCCATCTTCTGTTATATCCCTGTCACTTATTGCAGGCAAGACCCCCTACTCAGGTCAGCTGCCCCTCATACCATGCCTGCCCAGCCTGGTACCACGGCCTGGAAGCTGCCCATGTTCCCTGAAAGGAAAAGCCTGCAGCCACCCACCAGGTTTCTCCTGTGGATCCCTGAAATCTCTCAGTCTCATGCTTCTCACCAGAACTTCCCTAGGCCTACATGTCCATCCTCAGGCAGCTGCAGCACTGAGAATCAATTTAGCACCCCCTGCCTCAGAGGCTGACATGCTGTGCCCCTGGCCTCAGAGACCCACCCCCACCATGTGGGGTGATAATTCACATATGTTGTACGGTTTTCACAGGTTAATTTTTCTTGCTGAGTGGTGTAAGGCAATTACCAGCCAGTTTCATGTATTAGATCTCTGCCTGCACCTCCCCACACTCGGCTGTGTGGATTGGAGGCTGACAACTCTGCCTTTATGAAACCTTTCCTTGCTCAACCCCGTGACTAATGCACATAATTATTTTTAAAACAGCTCTGGATGCCACTGCAGTATGCTTTCATGTGCACACAGAAATGTGTATTTACATTCATCTGGTGTTTGTGAACCCCAGATTTCCTTGTAAACCTTATTCCTACTGTGCTGTTTAAAGAAATGCTTTGTAGCACCTGTGTCATGGTGGGGGAGCCAGCAGGAGTGATCTGGATAGCCAGGCATACAAAGCAGTGACTGTAAAATATACAAACAAAGAGAAACATTTAAAGAGATCTCATTTCGTGGCACATTATTAAATTCCTGTATTACCAAAGTCCCCTGAGGTTCCTCTGTTTCACTCAGTGACCAATTATTTCTCCTTTCCAAACCTATCTGGATGTGGAAAAAACCCACAAAACCCAGCTCAAACCCAAAATGACATGAGGGGATCAAAAAAATTCCCAAAACCAAGCCCAAAAGCCTCGCTCAGATTTTATATTCTGGTATGGCAATGTGTTAAAAACCAGATTGATTTGATGTGGGGTTTAATAATGAGTTAGTGGTATTGGTTGCTTGTAACATGTTTGCTTACTGCATGTTCACATATAATTAGATTTGTTCCAGTGCCTTTCTAGGAATTGCAATAGAAGCCACCTGCTCTGTTATCACTGGACATTAAAGTAATTTTTTTAAGGACCATTTTCCTCTTCTGTTTCCCATTATCCAGTGCCATTTTTTCTCCAAGTGCTTAACAAAAATTTCTGGTCATTCTGACATGTTCTCCCATAGGCTGATGAGCACTCTGGGTACATTTCCTCAGGTCTAACCTGTTAAACAAGCTTCCAGGCATTTTCTACCTTACCAGAGTACTCTATGGCTTGTTCTCTTCTGGTATCATCTTGGCTCTTTTTACCCTTTCCCTGGGTGTTATTCTTCTGCCCATCCACTCCTAACTGTGTCTTTTCCAGTGCAAAGTAGAATGCACTTGCTCCATTCCTCAGGGCTAATACTCCCTTCCCACTGAGTAGTGATCTTTATTTTCTTGCAAATGTATTAATTTGCTTATTTTTCTGGTAATATTGCTGTTCTCTAGGCCTGTTCTGTGTCTTTGGCCTTCAATTCTACCCTTATAAACCCTTCATGCTCTTCTGTCACTCTTTTCCTGAATAGCTTCCCCTATGTCCTATTTTTCTATTCTTCTCAAGTTTCAGGCTGTTTCATAGCTCCTAGCAGAGCCAAGTTGCTCTCCTGCTTCCTCCGCACTGGCAGAGCGTGTGTGTGCTTCTAATACTGTTTCTTCAGAGAGCTACCCATCCTCCCAGCCTGCCTCTTCCCATTAACTCTGCAGAAAATCATTCCCATCCTATCCCAAGAAGCTCTTGAATCTCTTGCCTGTTTCATAGCTTTGTGCTGGGAAGGGAAAAGGTTACCAAAGTCTTCAGCTAACGACTTAATTTATTTTTTTAAAGGAAATAAATTAAAACTCTATACCTAATGCTGCTTGTTAGAGCAGCTGTAGCAGATCTCCCATGTGTCCCAGGCTGCTCTTTCATTTTCCCTACTAAGTGAAGACTTCAAAGTTTATCCTCTATCCTGTCAGACTAAAAACAATATATATATATATTAAAAAATTATTCATTGTCATACTAAACTAATTATTTTACTCTTGCTTGCCCTTCCTAATAGCCATAAAGTTATTCCATAATAGCCCAGCCACAGGTGTCACCTATCAAGCTTTTGGTACTCCAATTGCTTTGAAATCAATTGTTTAACTCCTTCACTATTTGCTTTTTAAAGGGAAGCTTTCCTAGGAGTGTTCTTATTTTTAAAATAAACTAAACTACTAAGTAGTAGAAGTAAGTAAGTAAGTTTTCCTAAAAAGGTGGTAATTTTTGCTAAAAATTAACCCTAAGAAAGCTGTTGGGTTTCTTTGCACTCTCCATGATATGGAGAACAGAGGGAGCCTGATACAAAGGGAAGGAGAAACCTCTGAGTGTGGCAGGGAAAGCATTGCTGTATCAGGGCAAGAGGACAGTTTTGGGAAAGTAGGGACAGCACATCCTCCCTGAATAACCCTAACCTCTGCTCACATTTAACAAAAGAAGTCCAATCCCCAAACAAACTAGCTAACAAAAACAGCCCACAGCAGGAGCTCTGACTGGCTTCATTCACGCAGGCCTTTGAAGAAGCACACAGTAAAAAGCTTGGCATGTCCTGAGCCTTTTACTCCACCTGAGCCTTCCAGCTCTCCTGAGCTCCAGCTCCAGCTTTAGCTCAGTGCAGACGCCTCAGGAGGCTCCCTTGCTCCTTGGACCACTGCTGCTGCTTCCTGAGGATAGAGGAGGAAGCCCAGCAGTGACTGATGCAAGCACTGGCAATGCAGCAGGCAGAGAAGCCTCAGGGAGCTGCTGTGTCTGGTCTGTATCACACCAGAGCATTTAGCTTATAGCTGCACCTGCTCTGAAAGCTGCCCATCAGAGCTGAGAAGCAAAGCAAGTTATTGTTTTACTGCATTTTTGTTATTTAACCTCCTCTGTTTAGCAGCAGCTAAGCATAAGATCCCAAAGGGTTTCAGAAGAAGGTTATTGTGAATTAATGGGGCTGTTTTCTTTTGCTTTGCAGCCCACAGCATTGATTAGCTCAAGTAAAATATGTCATCGTGACATTTTATCCTCTTCCTTGAAAACGGATCGAGGCAATTCGGAGGCTGGAGAAGCAGGTTACCTCAGCTGCATCCTGCCTCACCAGGGGCTCCTAGGAAATCTCTTGGCACTTTAGGGCTGCTTGGATTTTATATGTGGTTTGTAGCTGGGGGTTTTTTGCACATCAGTTTCCTACTCGCAATGAATCCAAGAACAATGCAGATGGATTTCTGTAGTCACCATGCCTCCCTTTCAAGGGGGCAATGTGGCAATGAATGCAGTGATTATTTAATGCCCCAAGACATCTTTTCTCTCAACTGGTGATGAAGCCATGAGCTGAACAGCAGCTCTGTGCACTAAAAGCCACTTGCTGTCCAACCCACCTGGCCTGTCTGCCATGGATGCCTGATGGATAGAACAGGAAGACTACTTTGCTTGCTGTTTTAAAGTGCAAGGTGGTATTCTGAAAGCTGGCCCAAACAATTTCCATCAACATTTCTGTTGGATAAATTGGGCTTTCACAGTTTATTGTGGAAAGTGCTAGCTATTCACAGGAGTAAGGAACTTCTCACCATGAGAAAGAATACTTCCAATAAAAATAATGATTTTTAGTCAATCCAGATATCATAAGGCTTCCTGAATTATATTTTCGTTTTTACCAGGCAGGCTCTCTTTCCTGACATTGCCCATGGGGAGCAGCAGTCTTCCTCCTACCTCATTCCAGTGAGGAACGCTTTGTGTGAGCCTGAGTGGGAGCCCTAGTGTGCAAAAGAGACTAGTCTAAAAAATTACAAGGTACAGCTCTTATCAGTCCCTCAGTGGCACTTATAGCTAAAACCACTCCAGTTTTATTTTTTTTCAACCCCACTTTCATCTCATTTTCCATGAAAACTATTAACAATGTGACTTTTTTCATCAAACATTTTCCTTCAGGCTAGAAATTCATTTGCTGCCCTCTTGAAATTCTTGTTTGCTAGACCTCAGGGGAGGAATGCAATATCTGAGCCTGGAATACTGCAGTAGCACATGTACAATATTCTGACAAGCAATTGGAAAGTGAATCTATTGTATTTGCATTTCGCAGCAGCTGACGTTAATGTGCAAAGTTAAAATGAATCCAAGCAATATCACAGATTTATGATCAATACTTAAGCAGGGTGTTTACTTAGTAATCAGAAAGGCTAATGATGATTAGTTCTGTCTGGAAATACGCTGGCCTGCAAAAAGTAACATTTTTATCTCCTTGCATAAATGAATTATGTCTTAAAGCAGTGAAGGGCTTAAAAAGTAAACAAAACCTTTCCTTCTAGCTGTGTGTATGCTTCTGGAAGCCTTAGAGACAGTCTTTGTTTTTTTGTTTTTTAAACAGCAATAAGTGCTTTGAAAGCTAGGCCTGTTGGAACACTTGTGCAAGCTGCTATTGGAAAGAGGAATGCTGTGAATAGAGCTGATCCAGAGCAGCAGTTTCAGCCTGGCATGGCCATTACCTGAACTGACTGCTGAGCAGTGCAGGCCCTTGTCCCTGCATTTATACAAGTGCTGGGTTGTTCCCCAGAGCCTGTAAGTGGGAATGGAGGGCCTCTGTGTTCCCTCTCCTCCCCCCTTTCCTTTCCCTGGTTTCTAGACGTGCCTTGACACAGCAGAGGTGCGTGCATCCTGAGGCAGCAATAGGGGGGTTCACAAAATCCCTCAGGGTTGCTTATTTTCCAGGCTCTGTGCATTTTATGCCTGAAACTAGAATAACACTGAAGGAAACATCTGCATCTTCTCAGAGCAGGGAGATGAGCTGCTCCCACAGCAGTGTGGCACCCATAAAATGGATGCTCAGGCAGCCCAGGTTACAATATGTCCTTAGAGGAGCATTTTCCCATCCAGTGCAGTGGGATGACAAGGATGGGCTCATCCCCTCTGTGAAGGGCAGAAGTGGCTCCAAGAGAGTGTCTCTGAAATGCTGCCAGCAGGTGAAGCCAGCCTGCTTTGAGCCTGCTTTAAGCCTGCTGTGTGCAGTGTCCCACTCCTGGGAAGCTCCAGGAGCAGTCAGTGGGGGGGTGGGCAGGGGAGGGCAGTGCCTGAGGGGGCCACTGGCACCTGGTGAATGTCAGAGCCCTGCTGGGAGATGGCCACAGATATAAAAACCTGGGAGTGTGGAGAACACAGGTTTGCTGCTCACGAGGATCGTTTTCCTGGAGCGGAGGCTGCTGGAAAGGAGGGAAGAGCTGGCACTGCAGGCAGTGTTGGGGATGTTGCTATGGCCACCAGTAAAGGAGGGGGGGCACACAGGAGTGCAGAGTGATGGTGATATGGCAGCTGCAAAGCAGAAATCTATTCATCATCCTGGGGATGGTTGCTGCTGATCAGCAGCACGGAGCAGTCCAGCCTCCAGCTGAAACCTCTGACGAAGTTCTGTTGTTTTGCTGCATGTGAGCACAGCACCCATGCTGCTGGAGCAGAGGTGTAAAGTATGTGTGTGTGTGTGTGTGTGCGTATGCATGGCCTGTGTCTGTGTCTGCTGCTGCAGTGTTGAAGAGGAATTTAGTTATAACAGAAGCTGTGCAGAAGCTGTGCAACTGCTAGTCAAGTTGGTACGGTCTCTGCTACAGCGCACCAGGCTTGCGCGTAGCTGGAAAAATGTTTTCCATCCCTATATATTATTCACTGTAAGATGTGAATATTTTATCTAAGGCAGGTTCTTGATATTCACTTACATTCACTTTCCCTTTCTTTCCCTTGCCTCCCCCACAGCCCAGAGAACAGCTAAGGTGAAAATACAAAGTCAGTCTCTAACTTGTCTCCTGCAAGCAAGGAGAGTGAGAGATGCTGATGGAAGCTGGCTGTAGTTGAAAACAACTGTTGTATGGAGAAGGCAAGGCTGGGAGAGATGTAAAAAGCCCTTGTTGCTTGCCTCAGTGCTTAGAAATTTGTGGATAATTTATTCTTGGGATGAGAGGTGCCACTGTTGAAAAAAGGGATGCAGGCAGCAGAGACCTCTTCTCTGGGAGGTTTTCCTGCATAAAGTATCCTTTAATTTCCATTTCTGTTGCATGTAACATTTTGGCACGTAACAGGGCACACGTGCTCAAGTTTAAGAACGGTGGCTGAAAGGTGACATGTCTCTCTAGAGCTTACAGCTATAACCCTGCTGGCTTCTGGAGTAGAGACAGAATTCTGTCACCATCCCATGCGTGGCTGTGTATGGCTAGAACAGCACTTGATCCCGTGTAATCATGAGAAGTTCCAAGTGGGAAATGCCTTCTGTTGTGCCAAATTGCCTTGCCATTTCTAATTGCAAAACCTTCCTTGCAACAGTGGGTAAGCAAAGAGGATTCTCAGACAGTTCAGACAGCAGGTTTTACAGATGTTGGTGGTCTCTGCCACTTAATGTGATGGCTTAGTTTATTCAAGTGCAAGGCTAGAACAAGCAAATAACCCCTGGAAAACTCCGCAAATGGCCAGCTCTAACCAGCAAGGTGGTCATGGGCTCATCTCAAAGCTCTTCTTGGATGGAAGCTGGAAAGGAAGGGATCCCAGAGGTTGCCTAATCTTACATGTGGCATGAGTCTTTCTAACAGTCTCACAGCAAATTCCCAGAGAAATCCCAGCACTGTGGAAATCAAATTACTTCAAAAAAGCGAGGGATCTTTTTGAGTCCTAAGCCAGACCTTTCATGTTTTTGTTAGCCAGGATATTCAGAACAGAATCTGCTGCATTGGGAATCTGGGCTTGGTTTTCTTACAGGACAGATTTCCCTCCACTGACATTGGCAGATGTCCCTGGTGGGTTTCCTGGCTTGATGCTAGTGGAGAAAACCCACCCCTTGCTTTTTCGTCCTGTGTAAAGACAGTGAGCATTTTTAAATGCACCATCTTTCTGGCTATAATGTGCCAGCTGAACAAATAGGCTGCACCCTCCCCTCTCCACTGACACCTTGCTGGGGATGAAGATTTGCTCTGTCTAGTTTGGTGAATAAATTGAAGAGGTTTGGGCTTCTTTGCTCATTGGTTTTTCATCTCCATGAATTTGTTGTGGCAGCTGGTCTTTTGGAGCATGCACAATCTTGAATTACAGCAGTTATCAAGTTCAGGCTGCAAGGTCTGCTCACTGTTATGAGAGACAAACTGGTCCTTGGGTTTTCCTTAACTGGTGGAGCACCGACCACTCTTTGGTAGCAGAGGTGGCTGCTTGCAGGAAATAACTCAGCAATAACTCAAAAACAACTTTTGAGAGGTTGCATCACTCTTTTCCATGCAGCATGTCCTCTGATCCCACTTCTCCCAGGCACTAATAATTTCTTCTTTTCTGACCTTTTATGTCTCCCTTCTGCTAGCAGACCAAAAAGAAGTTCAATACAATGTGCTGATACTCTGATTTTAAGGATACACTCCCTAAAATTCAGAATGTTGAATAGCCAAGCAGCTGCTCAAGGAATGAAACACAGAGCCTCGGTCCAGATCCTTAGTGCTTTAATGTGTTTGTGGGATTGTTTGTAGTTACAAACTCTTTCACTCCCAAGCTGCCTTCATGCTGCAGCTGTACAAGTGGTTACAAACGTCACTGTGTAAACACTCTTGGTTTTTTTAATTGGAAAGGATTGCAATGAAAAGCTGAATGTTGCAATGGCCTTCCACAGAAGCACAAATAACCTTTTGGAGGACAAGTAGCACATGACAAGATTGAAAAGCTGATACCTTGTCCTTGTGCAGTCCCAGGTAAATGTAAGGGGTCCTTGCAAATGTGTCAGCCTTTCCACTTGAAAAAAAAACCAACAACAATCAACTTGTCCTTTTCCTCCTGACACTGAGCCAAACGGTAACAAATCTCTGGTTTACCTTTCTGCTGAAACAGATCAGATTATCAGCTGCTCAAAGCCCATCTTCTTTTATTTATATGCATTTACTAACTTTAGAGCAAAGGTCATCTCAAACCGTGTACAAAGAAACCTCTTCTGAAAGAAAGTTCATTTCTTTGAGCTCAGAGTTGAGGTTTTGAAGGATTTCTGTCAAAATACAGGGAATAAAACTCCCAGCATGCTCCCACAATCCTGTAGTGATTTCTTTCAAAATAAGAATCCTTTATTTAAGAAAGAAAGAAAGAAAGAAAGAAAGAAAGAAAGAAAGAAAGAAAGAAAGAAAGAAAGAAAGAAAGAAAGAAAGAAAGAAAGAAAGAAAGAAAGAAAGAAAGAAAGAAAGAAAGAAAGAAAGAAAGAAAGAAAGAAAGAAAGAAAGAAAGAAAGATTAAAAAGCTCCAGTTCCTCACAGTACAATATTTTTTTGAAGATTAAAAACTTGCTCATTAGAAATAGACAATCTAACAGGGCCACCTAGTGATATCCCCAGTGACAAGGCACAGCAGGGACCATGGCAGATCCCAGCCTGATCACCAAGCTGCCCCCTGCAGATGAGGAGAAACCAAGGAAGACAAGCTGGTGCCTCTCCCACTCTGGAGTCCCCATTAGAAACTGGCCTCAGAGGTCTCTGCACAATGTCTTGGCTCAAATAGAGCACCTGGTCTGGATGGACTAATGCTGTTTCTAGGGGAAGAAACCAATAATGGGCGTTGTGAAAGAGCCTGCACCAGAACCCACCTCCCAAAGCTCAAGATGATACCTTCTCTGGAAAGGAAGGTTACCACAATGTTCTGAGGCAAAAGTATGACTAAACCCAGATGCTTTTATACTTTCTTCCCTCTTTTTTTTTAAGGCCATCTGGCAAACCATATAACCACTTTATTGCCTTTTGTTGCCTGATGTCTCTGTGCCTGTAAGGGCAGTGTGGCTAGCACACTGCAGGCTGCAACTTTGCATGAAAACTTGTCATCTAGCTATGTGTCAAGGAGAGCCCTTTATTTCTCCTATCAGCTCCCCAGCAGCCAGCTGTCCTTCACCTCCTGACTCATGAAACTGTAAGTGTGATAAGATTCATGCCTGAGGAAGCAAGAGAAAGCCTTGAGACAACAGAGTTAAAGCATTGAGCAGATTCACTGGTTTCTTGTGGAACTCCCATTTGGGCTGTTTAACTGGGCACTGCTCACCTTTTGCAGGAATACAGGTGGGTAAAATCATCGTGGCTGGTTTTCCACCTTTCTCCAGTTTCCGCTGGAATGAACCCAAAATAGCTCGGTGTCATCATCAAATCTTGGAAATGGAACTCAATTTCCAGCAGTGAAGGACTGTGTATGGAGCTCGGTGTGTTCCCGTCTGCTTTTATCTCAAGCACTCATGTCATGTTTAATGGAGACCAATACAGCTTCATTTTTAGGCCAGTGTTTAGGTATTGATGCCAAAATGTGAAGGCCTCACACAGCTCTGTTATCTCCTGTATCCAATGAACCAAAAAGATGCAAATATTTCTTGGGTGGTCACCATCTCCTGTGCTTCTGAACAGGTGCTGGCACTGCCTTGTTCCTGGAACACGATCTTCCAGTTGCATAAAACATTTGCAGATTTCAAAATCAGTTTAAGAAATATTTCTGTTATTTTTTCTAATCCTTAAACCAGTGGCCTGGGACTTGACCTAGATTGCAAATATCAAAGAGCTGATTGAAACGCTCTGGACACTCCTGACCTCCTAAGGAACACTCTGTAATCCTTTTGTTCTGCAGGCATTAGTTTCTCCTGAGCTACGATGATCCATGGATAGGGGAGGATAGTGTTTTCTGTGTGAACCAAAAGCTGTACGGTTTCTTTCAGGAGGACGAAGCTCCTTTGGGCCTTATCATGTGGATGATGACTGGGTTTGTCCCTTGCAGCTTCACAACAGTGCTACTCCTCATGGGCTGCGTGGGTCTCACTGCTATGCAGGCACCCAGGCTCCTGCTGTGATTGCAGGGTTCACGACTGTCTCTTGAGGAGGCTGGGTTTCCCAAATACACATGCCCTAGGTGTGGGTGGTGCAGCCAGAAAAACTGGTGTTTATGCACAGGTAAGTCTCTGTTCCCAGCCAGGTGTAAGACTGCATGAAGTAACAAGGGTGGTAGCCTCCTTTCACACTCTGTTTTCAGAAACAGGCTAGAGCACAGCTGCTTTTGCCACTTGTTCCCAGGCTGGACTGTGGCAGGGAAAGGGTGTTGTGTCCTCAGAAGTGATATCAAAGAAGTGCAAGCATTTTCATTGCCCTGCAGGCCTCTTCCATAGGCACCATGCGCTGCATGTTGAGCATTCCTATCCTATAGAAGAAACATCCCTTTACCAGCACATTGTGGTGATTAGGAAAAAAAAAAAAAAAAAAAAAAAAAAAAAGCAGCCCAGACCCGTGTGAAAATAAATGCCAAGTAAATTAAGATCTCTCATCACAAGCCAAGCAGTCTTGACTCATGGATTTTAATTTAATTTAATTCAATTAATTTCTGATTAACGGAAACTTTCTAATAACTGCTTTGGCTATTGAGGGGAAAAATAAGGGGCAGATCAATAAAACAAGCCCTGAGGGAAATGTCTTTCTTCCCCTTTCCCCATAGTGATCTTCAGTCCAACAGCCCTCCTCCACCTTTCATGGTCCCCACTTCCCTGCATGTTGCACTCAGTCCCTCCCTGTCCCTTTGAGTGAGGTGGCAGGTCACCCCTGAGGTTGGGCTGGTGCATGGCAGGTTTTTTTCTGCTGATCCATGCCACCTACTGCTCCTCATCCCACTGTGGGTTCTTCATGGGCTGCAGCCCCTCCAGGGTGCTCCTCAGCAGAGATCCACCACACAAGTGAGTGTCTCCAGCCCTGCCCCCTGCTGCTTGCCTCCCCTGTGTAATTTCCCCAAATTTTGGAAATCACAGCAGTAAGTTGTTGTTGTCCCTCTACTATCCAAATTTATTCTCTTCCTGAGACATGAAACATTTTCTTCAAATAAGGTTATGTCTCTTTTCCTTGAGCCACTGCAGCTTGTTTACACTGGCTCAGAGGGTTTTTTCCCCACATTACTGGTAGTCTTCAAGTTTCTTTTAGTGTTTCTTTTTCCAGGTGGAAGTGCTAAACTTGTAAGATTTAAGCTCTTACTTTGACAATTCCTGGCTGAATAATTCATATTTTGACACACATCAAAACCTCTCCTTTTCAAGTATTCAAGGCACATTTTAAGCGTATGACTCTTAAATATCCTCTCTCAGGTTTGTGTGATAAATTCATGGAGTGTGTGCTCAACTGAAGGAGCACTTCTCTGGAGTTTACTGTGGAAATGAAAAGGTGTGGATGTTCTCTGGAAAATACAAACTGCTCAGCACGTAGAGCAGTACCCCTGAGTCACTATGATGCAAAATTAGCTGCTGTTGCTTTTCCTCCCTTCCTCTTATGGGACTCAAGACACAGCAGTATGTTTATATTGATTAATTAGTAACTGTGCAGCTTACTACCGTTTTCAAACTAGCTCTGAGTGCTGAATCAAACATGGCAAAAGATTGTAGCAGAGATATCTGCAAGATAGTCATGTAATACAAGGAATAATTCTTTTGGTAATGAGTTCACTGACAGAAACATGCTTCCTATCTGCATCTAGAAATGAATAAGGAGCCATTTTCTTGGCCATTTAATAATGTAGAGGAGACACTTGCAACATCCAGGTCAAAATTCCCCAACTCTGTTGCTTGTCTTTAGATACAGGTATAAAAAGGCTCCTTTTTGGTGGGCTAAGAAGTCTTTGCAGATGGAAAACACTCCAGTCTATGACCTCCACTCCACTGATCCAGAAATATACTTTTGTTATTCTTCAGATATTGTGTCTTTGAGAAGAGACCTCTCAGCTTTATCTCCACACTCCTAGATCCCTTTCAGGGGAGATAGGTTGGTCCTATACCAATTATTGTTATAAAGCAGTTTGGTATAAAGCAAATACCCTTCCTGACTGAAGCAAAATGTACGTGCCTGCTCAATGAATGGAGGCCTGAACTAATGGCCACGCTCACAATGGTTTTGCTGTGGCATGGAGGAGTGAGGAGGTTGACAAAGGCTGCCCCTTTTACAGATGGGCTCTTCAGAGACTGCTCCCACATGTACAGCACAGCAGGCAAGGTCATCCCTGCTGTAGTGTTGTATCTGAAATCCCTTTCCAAACACACATAGTTGCTCGCATTTGGCCTGGTGGAAATGATCTGTATCCCCTTCTGATGCAGTTAGCTATCCTCAGAGGGCTCAAAAACAGGCAGAAAACAGTGGGCAGTGAGGTCCTGGGCACAGGGCACTCATACTGCAGATGCCCTGAAAGAGCCCCAACAGCTGCCCACTGGATGTTGCAGCTGCCCTGGGGTTCGGGGGATCACTGTGAGCTGCCTGCCAGAGGTTGGCAGGAGGCAGGCATTGCTCACCCCTCTGCACCACCATTATTCCACCCATAAAAATCCCCTCTGTCCTCAGGCTGTTCAGCAGGGCTGCTCTCAGGCAGCTCACCCACGCCTGTCTCCTCTGCTGGTTTCCATTACGGTGTGGGCACAGCTGCACCATGCTTTCAGCAAGTGCTAAGCCACTGAGCCTCTGATTTTTTTCACCTTCAGCTAGCGAGAGCTGGGCATTTGCTTATCTAATCTGAGGCTTGTTTTCTGAAACTTACCTCTGTTGAAATGTGGTTTTTCCGTTAAGTTCTTTGATCTACCTTGTGCTGCTTTGGGAAAGGCTGGACCAGTGCTGTGTTGTTCTATGTTACTTCAGTGCAGTGCTGGTTGCTGTACCCTGATTTTTCTGGATGGGTCAGGAAAGGGTGGTGGCAGGTCTTATAAACTTTAAATATTAAATTTTATTTTGCTGCCCCTCATGAGGATTAAATCACACGAAAAATGTACTGTACTTGAAGCAGGAGCCTAACCAGTGTCATGTGTCTACCAGGACACATTCAAAAATCCTTTTTCATCTAAATCCCAAGTATAAAGTAGGTAAAAGAAAAAAAACCCACCAAACAACAACAAAACTTCCAAAACAGAACACCGCCCCCCGCCCCCGCAAACAAAACAAAACCACTCCCCCAAAAAAAACCAAAAAAAAAAAAAAAAAAAACACCACACAAGGAAAAAACCCAAGATTATCTCTGCTGTATATTAATATCTGAGCTGTTTACTTACATGTGTAATAGTTTGGGACCTGACTGTGCTGCAGCTATTGAACTTCACCTTACAGATGAAATGAAAGTTGTCTTCATGAAAATTTCCTCTGACCCATCTACAGACAAAGTCACTGCTGGCTTTTTTATCTTGTCTCCACATCCTGCTGAGATAGCAGTGCTGAAGCCAGAAGCTGTTGCAATGAAAGGCTTTGCTATCTGTTTTGTCACAGTAAAGGGTTGTGGAAAAGAAACATTTGAGGATGGTGACTCCAAGAAGTCATCCCAGCATTAGTTTCTGTTGCAGGAGTGCCAGACATCCCTTAAAATCAGCTCTCACAGCCCCTGGAGATGATATCTGTGGCAGACAGATTCAACTCCAACTTCTAAGTGCTTCACTAGCAGTAAAGAGACTTATTTCCTGAAAACTTTTGGCTTATTGTTTGGAATATGTTTGCAGGGAGAAAGCAACTAGCAAACTTTCAATACACAAGTGGAGCTGGATGCAGCTATTTGCTGCTGGTTCTGTTCTTTCAGCTGCATCAGCCATGGGAATAAATCAAACCTGTTTCAAAGAGGAACACACTCCTAGTCCTTAGATGTAGAAAAGCTTTATAAATTCAAAGTGTACCTTGAGAATTACGGGAGAGCTTGTAGCAAAAAAATTGCGCAGAGCTGTGCAAAACATCCCATTCCTTATGCCTGAGGAAAGCAAGGGATGCAACCTTACTTAACATTACAATTGACTAACACTGACAGCTGAAGATAAAACAAAATGATCATCTACCAGTGGAATATCTGAGATCTTTGAACATGGTACATATTGGTTTCTTAGGAGTCACTTCTATCTGTCGAGCATTTTAAAGAATGGAGCTTCTTCATAAAGAAGTGGGAGGAAATATCTGTTCTTCCTCCTCTGCAGCTGTGTTGTGTCATCCATTACACGAGAGGCCAGTTTTGCAAATGATTCTTAACTCTACATTGGTGAAAATAATAAGATCATTCTGATTTATTCCAGCAGGCTTTTATTTAGTCCATTCCTGTCACGAGTCCATTAATAGATGAATGTAGGGACTTAACTTTTAGGGATTTTCATGGCACAAACACAGCAGTGAGCTGTACTCTCATGAGTATCCCAGTGCTGTATTCCAGCCCTTGTCACACAAACTGCTTTGGGCCATGGAAACACCATGGCAGAAGCAGCAGGCTCTTTGCCCAGGCACCAGTGATTTACCAGGTTATTATCCCATGCCAAGAGCAGCAGCCAGCTGAGGCTGGTGTGGGAAGACACTGAGCCAAAGCAGCTGAGCAGTCAAGGATATGAAACTGGGGAGGAACCGGTAGAGATTGGTCCAACTTCTCCCCCAAACCTGACTCCATTGAGGATGTGAAAGGTGGATTTCCTAAAATGTGAAAGGAACGACTCGTTCTACCATCATGAATGGCTGAAGGCAAACACTCATGTGATTGAATTGACAAACCTACTACCTTCATAATGCTGTGGTTGAAGGCTCTCCAGGGAAGACAGTGACTCTGGGACTACTCTTGCTCATCCTTTTCAGCCCAAGCAGGGGAAGGACGAGTGCAGAGGCATGACACATTTGAATCTCAAGCAAGTGGGAGAGGTACCCTTCTTTCACATTCTAACTTCAATGTCAGGAACAAATTGATATGCTGGTCAGTTCCAGGATTCTAAATATGAATGTTTGCATTAGTAAATTAGGTAGCCTTATTTTGCATGAATTTTCAAGTTCAGTTCTTATTTTCCCCTTTGTTTTAAAAATAAAAGGTCAGAAGTAGAGCTGAGCAAGGAACTTGAGTGGAAAGGGGGATGAAATTGATATCTAAACTAAAAATTTGGAGGGAGAAATAATTCTCTTGTACCTTCTTTTTATTTGGTTGGGGTTTTTTTACATCAAAATGAAATGAGGAAAAAAGCTCACCAGTTTGACTCCAAAGAAGGCCTTATGTGTGAAACCTGCTCTGTGAAGTCTGGGGGTTTTTCATTACTTTTTGGATGCATTTTCACAATCTATGTTTAAAGATTTTATGCCTAGGTGATAATATAAAAGGACTATTATATTTTTATTGAGAAAGCCAAAACAAACTGCCCCCCTAATCTCTTTGTTTCTGGCAAAAGGTGTTAATTTGATTTGCTCTGTATTGCTGGTTTCTTTTAGTAGAGATTTGTGCTTCTGCTCAATTTTGTTATGTCTACATCAATCCAGGCAGTGTGTAGTAATAAAGAAGAGAAAAATAAAGATCTATTTTCATAACTCTCAGAAGGATTTTCTAAAAACTTGTCTTTCTGCTTTCTAGTTAATTGAAATTTTCTTCCCTTGATGAACTACTTTCAAGGGCAAAACCAAAGGGCATCTTCTGGGCTCAGTTCCCATGAAGAAATGTGCATGGTAGTCACAGCCCACTGCCTGCAAATAAATGTATTTTCTGAAGGCCTCTCCTGGCTTTTTTTCAAATGTGTTTGCTATTTTTTGTTTTGTTTAATCAACTCATTTTCTCATTAGTTTTATTTATGCAGTTTAACATGCACACAGACAGCTTAATGTAAATTATAACATGGAATTACTGTATAGTCAAATTTCTGTTAATATACCAAAGTGTATCCTTTCTTCTTCTCCTAAACACCCCCCAAAAATCCCAGCCCCAAGGAAAAAAAAAATTCCAAACAAAACCCACCAAAAAATTCCCAGAAAAACAAGCCCCAACAAAGTATCATCAACATTTAGAAAAATAAAAGTTAGCCTAGTAATGTGCAGAAGAAAATTGAAGCTCTTCTTGTTTTCTTCCACTTGAGGAACGAGACTTCATCTTTTTCATGGTGATATCTTACAGAAAGAAAGGTAATTGCTCAGGCAACCAGATCAGATAAAGGACCTTTGTTAAAAACCTATTTATCTTTATTGCTTGGAAATGTGCTGAAATTGCAGTAACACGCCCCATAATAAATTTATAAGCAATTGTGCCATTGCTTCTCATTGTGTATCTACTCTTGAGGTGCAAAAATGGGCAAATCCTAGGTAAAGAAATCAAGATTTTTGCTGTCTTGTAATAAATGGCTTAGAGAAAGATGAGGCATGCCATTGTGTCTGTGTGTAGGGGAAATACTTATCTGCAGTTATATTTTAATTACTGACACACGTGGATTTATTAGAAGAACTTAATGCCTTGGGGCATGGGTGGAAAGCCCAATGACAGGAGTACTTGCATACTTTGCCAACTGATCTTCAATGTGATTGAATAAAGACAAAATCTAGGTATATACACTCTGGAAACATACAAACATCACAGAATTTGAAGGATTGTAAGTACAAGGCAAGACACAGTGTTTTTCTTGATGACATGCCAGAATCCCATGTAGAATCCTTACAAACTTACTCACCAAGTTACACCTGCTTTTAACGTATCTTTTTATGTTTTTGTACATCCACATTCTCTGAATGAAAATGTATTAACTTAAAAATTCTGGAGTTTGATTTTAATCTCGCCTTTGTGCTTTATTCTGGAAAATGGTCCCTAGTTCAGTCTACTGAACTATATGTCTACTATAAATCAGATGTCATTTTAAAACTAACATAAAATATTCTTATTCAGAGGACAAATACTTAGATGAAAATACAGTGGACATAATGTCCCCCTCTATTCCCACCACATTTTTCATTGATGCTTCCCAGTGATGAGAAATGCATTGTTATGTACCTTTCTTGCTGGGATTCTGTTTCTAGAGGACATTTATTGATTTAAGTGCTCCTTTGGTAATCCATATTTAGCTGTATTTTTACCATGAACCTGATACCAAGAAAATGCAAGTCCCCAGCTAATGAAAGTCTCCTTTGAGAGTGTCCTGCTTCCAAGAGTAACTGAAGGAAGCACAAAACAAGCAATACACTTTCTTTACTGTTTAGCCTAGAAGTTGTGCCATACTCCACAAGGTTTCTCTTTGAACATTCCCCTAAAACTAAAAATAGCTCCATTACCAGAGTGGACATCACAATTTTTACTTCTGTGTACATCTCTCCACAGCGTAATGAGATGTTGGCTATTTCCATATGAAAATCCAGGACATCACTTGGCCCAAGTGGCTGTACTCACTTGACCTAGGGCAATGTGGGTGTGGAAACTTGCAATGGAAGGGTCCACACTGCCTGTGCTGCTGCACAAGGAATGTCCCTGCAGAGAGGCAACACTGGCACTGAGCTAATCTCACACCCTCTGCTCTGTGAGGGGCTCTGCTCTAGTTAAAGCAGTAGAAAAAGTACCAGGAAATATTTTCTTAGTGTTTCACTTTTTATGACAGCCTTTATAATACTTTATGTTGCAAATTTGTGTTAAGAAGGTTCTGCAAATGAATATTGCCTTAATGTGAACTCCTAAATTTTCCCCCAGGGGAAAGTAATGTGTTTTTCAAGATATATTGTAGTCCTTTTCTCAATATTTTTCTCTCGTGGAATCCAATATAACCATTCTTTGTTTTCTGGATTGCTACTTCTCTTTGCTACTGTCCTCTTTGGAGAGAAAAAAACCAGGAAATAGACTGAGATATGGGTGAGCAGAAATAAAACAGAAAGTCTCTCTCAGGCATAAGTAGCACTTTTTGAAATTGATACATCTGGGAACATCCAAAAAGGAAATATTACAGTACATGATTTCCCACATCCCTGCTTCTGACAGTCTCTAATGAGGAATATTCAAAAGCATTTTAAATTCTACCTATAGAGTATCAGAAAAAAGATAATTATAAATCTGAGGTTTTAAATTGCTTCCCAGTAAGATCCAGGGGGGAATTCCAGGTAGATCGTGCTTGTCTTTTCAGGGGTGAGTGAAGGACAACAACTAGATTTTGAATCTTGCTGTTTTCAGTTGGTTTTGAATTAGGATGTATTTTAAAAAAACCTGAACAACAGCAGGGGTGGTGGGAAAATATTTCTCTTCAGTGTGGTACAGGTCAAATGCAGGCTTTGACCCTGGATTGCTGCCATTTAGGAGGATACTTGAGCTCAGGTATCTTCTCTAGGCTTTCCTTTAAGAACTTGGCATTGTGATGACAGATTGAATGTCAGCTGGTTTGGATGGTACCTTAGACTATGGGGATGAGTTTTAAAGTTCTGCTAACTCCAGCTGGATTTATTCAAGTGTGTGTATTAAATAGCTGCAAAAGTATTTTATTCACAAAGATCTTGTGTGGACTTAAGAGAAGGCAAGATGAGCAGTGTGCATTTCTGTATTTTATATATCTAAGCATGTCTGTGTGTGTAAAATAAGGCATAGGAATACTGGCAATTCTCTGTGTTCACTCATAGATGGCACTAGAAATTCTTGTAATTCTTGTCTTTGGAAAGTAAGTAAAATAATTTTTACTTTTCTACCAATAGATGGAAGTAGTAGTGTCTTTGCTACTTATGGACTGACTCAAGGAGCAACGTTTTCCTCTTTCTACCTCCATTTAGTTAAAAAGTAAAATGCAAGCAAACAATCCCCCACATCCAATTTTCCCACCAACACCTCTCAAAGAGCAACTCTCTCCCCTAAAACAATGAACAGTATTGACTTTATTTCAATACACAGGCAGAGCAGGCTAGCAGAAGTAGAAGAAGAAATGAATGTGATTTTGAAGGGAGGACGCTGGCGTTCTCCTGCTCCCAAACAAGCTGGAGAGCCAGATAGCCTACCTCTATCCCTCATTTTTATATCTATCTTTCCATCTGAAATCAAACCTTGAATGTGATGCAGCACAGTGACCATGCTGCCTGCCAGCTGCTCTCAGGTGTTCAATCTATCCTCATCAGTATTCTTGAGATCATGCTAAATGCATGAAAATTAGGGCAAATGGTCTAATTTCATCACATTTAAATTAGGTTGCATTCACCTCTGATAGCTAAACTTAGAAATTGGCCTCCTTAGTCTTCCAGCATTTTTTCCTCCTATACAATGCAGATGTTACTGTTTTAATTGGAAATTATCAAGTATGCAGGGCTGGTGGCCTCCTAGATTGATGTTACTGGAAAGAAGCACTTCAGGAGAAGGTGAATGAGGCACTGTCCAAAATGAAAGGATGTACTGAGAGCCCCTGAAAGGGTGAATACATTTCTTATTAATGTACAGCAAGGGCATCAGGATGAATGGGGCTGTGTGTGTATCTCTTCGGTTTTTGGTGGGCTGAATGAATTAGGCTGTCTCAAAGGTTTATCAGTTCCCTTTCTTGGCTGAGTGAGTTTTCCTTTGACAGAATAAGGGAAGAGACCCAAAAGTTATCAGCTGTATTTTTCTCACCTCATGTTCCTTGGTTGTCTTTCACTGATGACATGTACGTCTGTGTGCTCATGAGGAAAGAAGAGTCCAAAATCTGCACACATGGGAAAATAATTCCTGTTTGTAAGAAGTAGATGAGCAGCTCAGCAAGCCAGCATTCTCTCAGATACTCTGCAGCACTGAAAGCAACCTCTGAAGACAGGAACTCTATACACAGAAAAATTTATGGATTCCCTGCTATGTAATATTTTCTGTCTCTCAAGGGTCATTAATGGTACCAATGGCAAAGCTTTTTTTGCATCTGTCTGCTTTCCTGTGTAGGTATTCTTCAAGTGACTCTCTGATTAAGAAAACATTGCAAACCCCTAAACCGGTCACTTGCACCTGCCTTGGCAAGGTCTCCTGCATAGCCATTCCTTGGGGAAGTGCCCTCCTGCCCTGGGAACATTTCACTCCATATCAAAACAGCCTACATGAGTCTTCTCCAGTAGTTAATTTTCAGTAGGGCCCCCAACATACAGATCTTCAAGGAGAAGAAAGTAAGAAAAAAATTAGCATTTTTCAATATAACTCTGTCAAAAAGAAAAGTTTTAGTTTTATTTTTGAGTACTCAATCCTCCCTTTCCTAAGAATGATTTTTTTCTTGACAGCTTTTTAAAATTTCTCATTCTCTGTATTACCTTGTCTTTTAACACCATCCCTGTATCTGATGCTGGCAATACTTATTTATCCATTTTTATTGTCTAAACGTTAAAAGAAAAAAATTAGTGAAAAGCAAATAATACTGAGAAATAACTAGGATTTTTCTTGTTTCCAAGAACAGTTAAGCAGGTTGGTCAAAACAGATTAACATACCCAACAAAAGGATGAGTTTTGTGGTACTAAGGACTGTGGTTTGTTAACTTTATGACGTTTGGTAGCCTAACATGAGTTTGGGGTTTTTTTGTTCATTTACTTAATTTTTCTCTAGTCTGAGTATCTCTGCAGAACTGCTCCACAAATTTGCCATTTTAATAGTTAGAAACCTTTAATTTCCATAACATTCATTTATGGCTACTTTACTGTTATTATAGCTATTTTTAACTGGCTCTTTCCTCTTGGAATCTGTTTACTTTTCAGTGTGGAGCACAGAGCTGTTGATGCCTATTTGCACTCTGAAGACACCTATGATTATAAAGTGCCGTATTGTCTACCACATTCTCTTAAAAAAGCTACTATTTTCAGATACAGAGAAAAAAGAAGAAGCTTGTTAAGAGACTAGTGAGGAGTTTCTTGGTGAGAAGGTTCATCCTCAGGCAGCACATCTGTATTTCCCAGCATGAGTTTGTTTGGTCTACTGAACACTTCAATATTTGTACTCCTAGGCTAGTATATCAGTCTTGGGCTGTGTTTGTCACAGTTGTATTAGCAATGCAATATGTTTCCTTTTCACCTGAAAAGCAGTTTCTGATTGTAGAAAATGGACAAAAAAAAAAAAGGCTACCTCATCCCGTGAGAAAAAGTTATATTAGTTTCAAGATATTTCCTGTTCTACCTGTCTAGAAACCTGCAAATTTAGCTCCAAAAAGTGAAAATACTTCTGTGCCAGCTCCCCAATGGTTAGAAAACTCATCTAAGAGGAAAATGCCAGCTTCAGTTCTCTACTCCGCCCTGCTGCTGTGCCACACTTAGACCCAAATTGCTCATTTCTTCTCAGCGGTTCAAGTAGCAGCCACTGGGTGCCCTGGTTGTACTCAGAAATCTCACGAGGAGCGTGAATAACTTTGCTGTGAAATGTTTCCGTTTGGGGGAATCATGGTGAATAGCTGTGTTGTCAAAACAATCTCTGCTGGCTCCGAAGGAGCGACCAAGGAGCTCTTACACAAACGCTTGCAGGAGTGTGCGCCGCGGGGCAGTGCCTAGTGCTGGTAAACAGATTCTCCTGTAAATCATGCAGAAAGCTGATTAACTCTCTGAACCTGCAGCGCATGGAGAGCCCTCAGCTTCCTCCCAAGTCAAGGATAAATGGGAGCTGCCTCCGCTGGGGGGACACCAGTCTGTGACCACTTACCTGCGCTCATTGTAAATGCAAAAATAGCTGTAGGACAGCAGCTGTGGGAAAGCCACCTGAAGGTCAAGGAGTGCCTGTGGCCACACAGGCCTTCAGCCAAATCCACGTTCAGCCAGGAGCTGAATCCACCTGAAAATGTAAGAGCCCAGGCCTTCAGCCAAATCCACGTTCAGCCAGGAGCTGAATCCACCTGAAAATGTAAGAGCCCCTCCTGAGCAACACTGAAGAGCAAGATCCTGTCCCAGCTACTCAGTATTTTTGTGTGCACACTGACAATTATTTTTTCCCCATTGAAACAACACAGTCAATAGTAATGCCAAGGAGAAAAACCACTTCTGAATGAGGCAAGAGGAAAATTACTGGACTTTAAAATTTTATTTCTTGTTCATTGAACTGGAATTCAAAAGCAAAATCAATCTGGGGTGGGAAGCGTTTGTATTGTTACCTGTTGTGCAAAGTGGGTTTTGATATCTATTCATTAGTACTCACATGAAAACGTAAGTTTCTCCTTGCAAGGTTTTAGAGATACACAGCTTAAAATCACAGGCCTACTAGGCACTTTTTAGTTAACAAAAAATATTACCACAAATGTTACATATCTGAAATACATTAAAGGGAAAAACCTACACTTTCACTTTCCCAGACTGAGAATTTAATTCTATTTTGCACAAAATTTTGAATCTACGTCTCCCATCAATAGAGGAGAAAAAGGTATTTTAGGAATGGCAAAGCCCAGCTGGCAGCGTGATGGACAAAGAGCAGACAGACACTTCCCAAACTTGTTCCTCAGATTTTAATTTGAAGTTACTGTACCCTTAAGAGAAACAAACATTCATTGGTTCCTGCACTGATGCTGCTCAATAGCTACAATGCAGCTAGAAAAATATGTAACCCCACTTGCTGTCATGTATGCTTAAATGAAACCCTGAACTTAGTCCTAAGTCAAGCCAAGACGTTGTGCTGAGGGTGGGTACTGCTGCCTTGGTAAACAGAAACTGAGACTTTTGATAACCAGGAATATTGCTAAAGTAATAAAAGTTCATGGAAGCTGCAACCAGAGAGAATTTAGATACAGAATAATTAACCATGAAATTATGATCTCAGCCAAGAAAGAAGTGCCGAGATTCATTCAACTAATTTCAGAGGCTTTTTTCGTGGTCATTATAAAGACAGATAGGAGAAAAACAATCTTATCTTTCATTTCTCCTCCCACTGTGCAAGAGAGTGACTGCCATTACTTTTTAAGTGGATTTGTCTGAAATTACATTCATTGGTAAAAAGGTAAGACAGTTTAGGGCATAAAAAAGAAACAAAAAGCCTAATTCATGGATGTCAGCTGTTCACAGCAATATCCCAGGGATTTGTGCACAAAGATCAAAGACGGGAAAGTGCCATCAGCTGTTGGCAGGGAGGCAGGTAGAGCACGACAGCCCTGTGACAGTGCTTATCTCATGGTCGAGCCTGACTCAACTTCTGCACAACCACCTGGAAATTTTCAGGACTTTGAATCGACCTTGATTTTTAAATTTTCATTATTTTTTTCCCATCTATGTTGATCTGAAAATCACTGTTAAAAGGCCTCTGTGATTAGACCTGTGGAAGTTGAACATGTGTGTGGGTGCTCCAAACTATTCACAGTGGCCGTGGGCTGGAATACAAGAGTGGGTGAAGTTTTTGCAGCAGAGGAAAAAGCATTTTAAAAATGGCAAATAACTTAAATAGACACCATATCATCTTTGAACATTTTTTTGTTTCCTGAGAAATGCATTTCAGCTTTTTATTTTGTGAAATATCTTACAGATTTTACTGTAAAATTCTTTTTCATGGCTGAATCATATAAAGTGAAAATTAAATATGATAACACAAAAATTAAAAAGGGGGGGCAGATGGAAGATCTGGGGAGGCACAAAAACACTGTGCAGTTGGTAAGAGTTAAAAAAAAAAAAAAAAAAGCCTGTTGACCCAGAATTGACATGTCCAACTGCAAGAGCAGAGGCAAGGCCTGCTCTGGAGGGAAAAATATAAAAAAGAGACAAAGTCAGAGGTTGATCTATAGCTACTCCATGAAGAAGCTGTGGATACCCTTAGGATATGAATCCTAAAATAAGGGTAGAAGTATTTAAGACTGAAAGCAACGTGTAGACATTTCCTGTTGAGGGCAGAAGCTCTAAGTATGGCTAGGCTTTGAATTTCTGCTGATATAAAAGTTGGGATTTTTTACAGGAGCACGACAAATCATGCTTAATAAACTCTGTCTCATTTGCAGTTAAATTCTGTCTCCAACTTGAAAGAAAAGAGTGTTTCACAGAATCATCGAGGGTGGAAGAAACCTTCAAGATCATCTTGTCCAACTGTCAACCCAACAGCACCACAATCACCTCTAAACCATATCTCCAAGTGCCACAGACTCTTTTGTTCCACAGACAGTGACTTCATCATCTCCCCAGGCAAGTTATTCCAATGCCTGACTGCTCTTCTAGTGAATATTTTTTCTTAATATCTAATCTGAACCTTCCCTAACACAACTGAAGGCTATTTCTCTCCACTTGAGACATGACAGAAGAACCTGAGCCCCACCTCACTGCAGCCTCATTTCAGGAAATTATAGAGGGCAATGCTGTTTCCTCTGAGCCTCCTTTTCTCCAGGATAAACAACCTCAGCTCCCTCAGCTGCTCCTCACAGGACTCGTGCTCCTGACCCTTCACCAGCTTCCTTGCCCTTTCTCTGGACACAGACCAACACATCAATGTCCTCTTTGCAGTGAGGGGCCCAAAGAACACGGTACTCAAGGTGGGACTTCACCAGCTGTTAGTGAATTCCTAAACAGAAGAGGGAAGAAAACTGCCTGCAGCCCCTGAGTGCTGTATACATTCGTACAGCTCCGAGACATTTCGATTTTAATAAGAGACAATGGAACATGAACAACAGAACATTTGAAGAGCATAATTTTTACTGTGACCAGAGCATTTTCCCACTGTTTATAATTCAGGGAAAAAGACAAATTTAATCTGGTGGGGGGAAAAAATATGTACCATGTGGAATTAGTATAGGGTTATAGTACAGTATAGGGTTATAGTAGAGTATATACAAGAAGCCTTGGTCCGTGTATGTCCTGGTTTAGGGCAAATTTGGGAGGAAACCTCCAAATAGGGTCCCTATGGAAAGCAAACCCAAACGGCCCCTCCCCACAGCTGGTCCAGGAAAAGAACTTCCTTGGAGAAAAGTGGAAAAAACTATTTGTTTAACAAACAAAATGTCCACAAGCATAAAGAACGAATAATATGAAACTATAAAACCTCTTGCTGCTCCGAAGAGAGATGGCAAACCTGAGAAAATCCTTGCTGTGGGTGGCTCAGCTCACTCAGTTCTTTATCAGTCCCAGTCCCTCTGGAGGTCCAGGCCTGGTGGGCCGCAGGTGCCAGCCCTTGGTGCTCCTCTGGGGTTTCAGTCTGGAGCAGATTTAAAGAGCCCCAAGGAAAAGGAAAAAAAAGAAACAGTCTAAGGAACTTCTCTGCCCTGGCTAGCTAAAACTAACTAGAAAGCAAAAAAGATCTCTGTCCCAGCCGCCGGTCTGTGCTTCAGATGAACACAATCCGGAGAGGAATGTGCAGGAGAGCTGTTTTCAAAACAAACTTGGCTCTTCTTCATTCTCTGCTTTGCCCTCAGAGCCAGCCCTAAAGGCACAGAACTCAATGTACAGCACAGACAGGACAGACAATTGGGGACACAAGCATCATAAAGTCACCCTAGGACAGTGTGGTTCCCTGGATGACACACCTGGCTGGCTGGAGGCCCGGTGCAGGGAAGAGCTTTTCCAATAGGCAGCTTGTGTTGGATGAACTTTGAACTTGGAGCTCAGCAGACACAGTGCTGTGCAGTGCTGGCAAGCTCCAGACTAAGCTCCCCTGGATACTCATTTTGTCATGCACTGGGGTGAAGGAGGCTAGCCCAAAACCCCAAAAGATGCCTCGTGGGCTGGGAACTGTGCATTCCTCAGGGCAGGGAGCCCACAGCAAACTGTACCCGCCAGGCAAGATGACATCAGGACAAACCCACACATGTTCTGCCACAAAATTACAAAACGGGAGTGGGGCCCTTCCCACGGGCCTCACAGCCAGCAGGAGCTCTGCCATCACACCTCGGAGCCCCTGCAGCCTGGACGGGTCAGTGCCCCAGGACACCGCTGCTGCAAGCGACACCCAGGGCAGCTACCTTCAGAAAGGAAAGGTCACGGGGAAAAAAGGAATAAAATATTATTTTAAATTGCATTTGATCAATTTTTAATATGGCGAGACCAATGAATTGAAGGCTAAATCTGCTTTCATTAGAAAATGGAATTACAGTATTTTGCGAAATGAAACCAAAGCTGGGATTTTGAAGAGTAGGGATTTTTTTCTGAGCTCTACTCCAGCAGCAATACTGTGAGTCACTCATTTCAGCGAATAATAGCCCTGTGTTCCACTCTTTGGTGCTTTCACATAATTTACATTAATTTGTGAATGCAGGTCTCTTGTACTGGATAAGCTGCTTTTCAAGGTGACATACAGCCATTGTGGCTTCACACAGAATCTGTGACAATTAGGAGATTTTCTATTTTACCCACTTTCATTCTGGGAACACTAAATATGGCAAATCAAGATAAAATATTGACCTGTCTGTAAAAATAAATGTGATTCAGTTTGAAGAATAGGGTGTTTTTCACACATGAAGAACATTACATCCCCTTTTTTAAACAGTGGTTTGCAGGCCTAGGGTTAATGTGCAGTCCAAATTTCTCCCTGCTGACAAAGAGTTTGTCTACGTACAATATATTTTCCTTCAGATCCAGGAGAAATTAATATATTTTCCTTCAAACTGTGAGGTATATGTTAGAATAAATAAGTGAATGTTTTAGGAAGTGAGAAGATACTAAGTTGGAAGGACTGATGCTCCAGCTGAAACTTTTTACTATTATTGTATTTTTTTTCCTACTTGATTAGCTAGAATCAGGCAAGTTGGACAAACAGGTTAAACCAGAATCTGTAATTTCTATTGCATGCCAGCTGCAAGAGAGAGGTCTTACTTATCTGGGTCTTACAGATAATATTGTTTAAAATATCTATGTTAAAAAAGAAAATAAATAAAAACCAACACAAAAGCACCATGAAGACTTTTTGTTTCATCTCTGTTGTAAAACCAGGCAAAAAGCTTTGATTGTGTAGCTCTTATAGAACGCACCAAGGCACATACACCAGCTTTCATAATGAGAGGAAAGAACAGAGATCAGAGTCTGAATTTTCCAACGTACAGTAGTGCTTTTTCCAAACCCCAAAAAATAGTGTTTCACCTTTTAGCAAAATCAGTAGGAACCCCATCCTCTAAATATGTTTCAGTTTTCTTTAAAACTACAGAACAGAAATTAAATCAGATGGGAGCTGCATGGTAGCAATGAAGGGACGTGGGTGCAAACCTCCGCAAGTAGCTCAGAGCAACAGTTCATGAAGTTTCCACAAACCTGTGGCTGTCAGGCATGATTGCTCACTCTTTGTCTTATTCTGCACTGATGAACTTCCTACTTTATTTCATCTTTTAATTTGAACTAGAAATAATCATATGCGGAATTGTGTATGCATATGCCTGGTGTCTTAGAGCCTGCCAAGCAAGCTGCTGCTGACAAATTCCCTAAAAATGGCAGGGCCCCTCCAGCTGCCTCCTCCGTCCCCCTGTCCTCCCCTCCCTATCCCTAAGGGTGCATGCCCTTAGCTAGCAGCTGCTGCTGAGACTGGGGCAGTGGCTGGAAAAGCTGGGCCACAGGTTTGGAATGTGTTTTTTATAGCTTTTAAATCTTGTATCATTTTTTGATGTCAGTGGGAGTGGAGAGAGGGGCATTCAAGACTAGCACCAAAATACACTCCGGATTGTCTGTGGTTTATTTTATGTTTTGTGCTTTCTCAGGCTGTTGTTCATTTGTGTTTCCCTTTGAGTACTGCCTTTTGATGGACTTCACTCAGGCTCTTGTGCTGGCTGGCTTGTTAATTCTTTTATCATCAAAATGTTTGCTGCAGTGTAAACTTCTGGCTGCTGAGACTCCACCAACCCACTGCAGCTCTGAGCAGAACTACCTGTGGCACTTGGCACTTTTCTAAAGGTAATCTTTGGTTCTACAGTTTTCCCAGCTAGCTAATGTACTTGGTAATTTAAATGTACTGTTCATCCAAGAGGCATAGAGATCTTTGAAAATGGGAAATACCCAGATTTCTTCTTGGACTACTGATTTATTTTGATTTCATTGGAACTTTGGCTCTGAAGTAGTGCTAACATTGAATTGGTAAACTCTTGCTAGCTTTAAAATTCCTTTCCCAATTGTTTTAAAGCTCTGTTGCAGCCAGCAGCAGGGTCAGACCTAAAATATGGAGGAACTGCTGTGTGCATTTACAGACACTCAGAGCTCTTGTCTGCCTAAGCCTCTGGGGTACCAATACCAAGCTGAGCACCACCCAATCACTTTACAGCAGGAGCTGAAAGTCTTGCCAGTCCACTCTTGTGGTCCTGAGCAGACTCAGCAACTGGCCCCTTATGCATCTGCTCTGGGCATTGTCCCTGCTCCTTTCCCCTCCCTGCCTTCTAGTCAGGGACTAAAAGCTGCATGAGAGCAAGACTTACCTTAATATTTCAGGACAGTATCTGTGTTTCCCTGGTTCCCCAGAGGATGAAATAACCTCTGCTCCCTCAGGGAAACTCCCTGCCACCAACAAGTCTGCATGTCCCTACCCCCTGTGCCTGTGTGGGTAGGGAGACTGACCCAGGGCACCCAAAAAAGATTGTTTTCCAGCATGGCTCCCCATGCAGTTTGCTAGCAGGCTACAAGAGATCTCCACTTAATTTTCTTTCAGAAATGTATGAATAAATTTTCCGCATTTATTCCTTACCTTGATTTCTTTTCTTACTCAGGAAGTCAGTTTGTGGTTTAGCTTTTATATCCCAGTTGGCAAGGGTTTTGTTTGATGTAGTTGTTAATTTTGCTGGATTGGAAAGTGCTCCTGTGAAGGACGCTGTCTCAATGAGCAGAGCTGTTATTTATTAGAGCTCACACATTTGCACACAGATCATGAAGGACAAGATGATTTCTGTCGAAGTCAGGAAAAGACAGCACGGGTATCATTTGTTCAGGCAGAAAGTAACCTTGAAAGAGCCAGCAGAGAATGAAGTTGCCTCACTAGATGGGGAATAGTAGGGAAATTTGCTGTATTGAGCAGGAGTGAGCAGGATTTAGTGAATTAATACACAGGGGAATAAATTTCTATCTTAAGGCCAAGTTGTGATTGTATATCTCTGCTTTCAAGGCTTTGTCCTCTCCTGGAGTCAACATATACATTCTGCTTTTATATAAACACAGCCAGTATAACTTATGTAAGAATTTTGGTTTAGGATTTGTACAACTATTATAAATATGTGTGTTCAGTATTTATAGTCCTCTATATTTGTACATAAATATTATTGTAACTATATATAAAATATATTATCACAATTTTACGAATTATTTATGTCATAAACCCATAATAGAATCAGGTTGTAGTCGTTCATATTTTAACACATACATTCTCATTATTAGGAGTAGAATAAATCTTCTGCCCATTAACAGTAAGGCAGTAGTCAGAGCACAGCTGCAGATGCACGACATTTTGTTGTTTTGCATCTCTTTATAGCCTCAATACTTTTATAAAAACACTCTTTTTTTTTTATTTTAAAAGGTTCGGATTCAGCCAAATTAAAAACTCTTGGTTAAATTGAAACATTTTGTTTTCATGCATTTGATGTGGGTTTTATTTTGACATCATAGAAATATAGAGCATTTGATTAAATTGGAATGGATTATGTCAACTTTATATTTCCTGTATAATGACAGTACTATGTCAGTGTTAGGTTCCAGCCTATTCATTTAATTAGATTTAAATGTGATTTTATTCTGTCCCGTGGGGATACCAGTGTGCCTGTTTTTCTGTCGTGGTTCTAGCCAAGCAAACAGAACTCAGAGAAATCAAAATTTCCTAATGGTGCCAGAACTGATTTTCATTGACCTAAATTCTCTTATATTGAGGTTCGATTTTATGACAAACTGATTAATAATCCTCTTAATTTCTGTGGGGTTTGCATTCAGTGTAGCAAGTGCCACACCCCTATCAATGTCCTTCGACACAAAATGAGTGCAGAATGAGACTGACTCTGACGGGAATAGGGAGGTGTGAGCAATTCTTCAGGGTACAGAAGAAGCAGGCCTGAAGAGATACTCCTGGAATCACAAATTAGTTTTTCCATACTGGATCAAAATGCACAGTTCAGGAGTTTCTGCTCCTTCCTCTTTTCTCAGGCCTCAGGGTTTGGGAGAGGTATTTTGGCAGCCATCTGTACAGATAGGGGAAAGAGAAGCAATAGCTAGCAGCTGCCTGCAGAGAGTAATTTGCAAAACAGAAATATAAAAGAGCTTGCCTGGATTTTTCCCCCTCCTAATTAGGTGATTTGTGACTATATTCTTATCAGTGACCTTGTTAATGCATCTGTAACCATTCTCATTAGCTTCTGAGTTATCCTTGGGACTTGTCTAATGAGAGTGTGCACTCTCAGGATGTCAGATACATTGCATAGTTGCCCTTACTGGTATTATAATTTCCAGAGAGAACAGTCTATGTGGGACTAGGAGAGAAGATATGGGCTATATGAAATAGATGAATTCATTGATCCCCATAACATATCTTGCAATTTTCTAATTCATCAATAAACCTAAACTGCTGACTCATATTCAGCCTGCCATCAACACATGGTATGGATGGACCTTATGGAGAATGGACCTTATGGAGAATCTCTCTGCATTACCCATTTGCAGCTATTTACACGCTTGCAGCCCCAGCTGGAACTGAAGTTTGCAATGAAGTGATCTACTGTAGGTCTAAATAGTATCTTGTGAGCATAAGGGCTTATTTCCACAAACAAAGGCAATGCACTGAGGTGAGCTGTTGCTGATGGCCTTACTGAGTACCACAGCAACATACCCTTGGCTGTGCAATGTGCTGTGCTTGGCTGCCAAGCTCATCCTGGAGGTGTCTCACCCAGGTGTGTTATTCTGATCACTGACCGTCTTCTCCAAGCCTCTCTTGTGGTGTCCTCTTGGGAAAATGGGGAGCAGTGATGCCAGCACCACAGTGGGAAGCCCACAGGCAGTGACAACGACCCTGTGGATGCCAGACACATCGTCTTCTCCTGGGCACCATTCTCAAAATGCTAAGCTGTCTGACTTGTCACATTGCTCACTCTGCAGACAGCATGATGACCTTTCCACTAATGACAGCTTTTTTCTCTTTGCTTCAAAGTTGATAAAGCTGTTGTTCTCCACGAATTCTGTATTGGCAGTGCTATTAATAAACCTAGGCCATTTCCACTCCATTGTGCTTATTGAACATGGACTCTAATTTTATGAATCCTTCCTGGTGCCAAGCAGCAGGTCTTTGTGCTACCCAGGGCATGTGGGGAGGCTGAAATTTTTCTGTGTCAGAGGACAAGGTTAGATGTGATGGCAAGGCAGCTCAGCCCTGAATTAAGGAAAGTACACTTGATTGCTTGATCTGCGGCCAAGTTACTCCCAGCCTGGAGCAAAAGTGAGGCTTGGAATGGGCACATGTCATTGAAGAAAGTTAATCTGCACGCTGAGGATTGTAGATGGGAATATCAAAATAAAGAATTGTCTCTGGATATATTTGTCTCTCTTTTTTGCCACCTCTTTTTCTCTTTCCTTCCATAAAGAACTTGAAATTGGCAACTTCCAATGGAAACAGCACACCACGCTGCAACCAGAGTCCTGATCGTGTATGACACACTACTGTACACTTAGCTCTTCCCATTCTTAATATGCAAATTGGCTTCTTTCTTTTGCTTTGGGTAGTTTCATGTTCATTTTGTCCCAGGAGAGACAGCTAAGTCTTGCATTATGAATACATTAACTGTATCCTTCTCCCTCTTTGTGTCAGTTTTGTCTCTTCGTCATCAGATTTCCCAACTCCATTCCAGAATTTAACATACTTTCCCTTATTATTAAAAAAAAAAATCTCATTCTGCAAGTGCTGGGGCTATTCTTCCTCCGTCTATAGTTCCAGAAAAGATGTGGTCCAAGGGCTGGACTAGTTTTAAAGTGATAGATTCCTATTCTGGGACAGAGGGTTGCAGGAAGAAGCACTTCAACCTGCCTTGTGGGAATGGCTTGCCTTTAGACCTTGCATTCAGACACTAGAAGGCAAGAAGAAAAACTTTTCTTGCTGCTTTTTCCCCAATCTGGAACACAGAGAGCAGGGCAAAAAAGCAGATTACATCATATATGAACAAGCAAGAATCAGGACCACATCATGCATCCCAGAGGTACAGCCAGTTCCTTATCCACAGTCTTCTTGCTCAGGGGTTGTGGGCAAGCCCAGGTGCAGCCAGTAAGTTTGGTGTTGGCAGCCTTGAAAGGTATCTCCAGAGGGTAATCTGGGGCCCTAAATGTACTGTCAAGCAATTAAAATGCTAGTTATTAGTGTTAGCTCTGTGACCACGATTCGCTCAGCTTCTCCTTTGTCTTGAGCAGGCAGTTTACCAGCTAATCTTCCCCTGATGCCACGGTGAATTGGTTGCCTGTTGAGATTTCATATGCAGAGAAGGAAACAGACTCCAAAATGCTCCAGGACCTGTATTCTGTGTCGTGTTTAAATTGGATTTTGGTTGCTCTGTGCCTTTTACAACCTGGATTAGAAGCATTTGCAGTTGAACATTTCCTCTGTCTATGTTCCTGCCTTCTATGTGCTGTAGTGAGAGGAGGAGGAGGAGGGAGGGATGAGCAGTAAACCTGCAGCAGCACTAAGGAGCACAGCAGTGTCAGTGCCAGCAGGCAGAGAGGGGCCGACATGCAGAGAGACCAATTTAGCCACGCTGAGCCAAGGGCTCACTTCAGCTGAACAGAGCCAGATACAAACTCTGCTTCCCAGTAACTGCCTTTGCCTTATGCTTTCATAGCTGCTAAATAAGGGTACTCTGGCAGAACAATTAAAGCCAGGGAGGTTTGTGGCTTTCAGCAGGATCACACACAGTTTTGACTCAAAATATATCCTTTGGCTATGATCTTAAAACCAGTTGTATTCGTGAGAAGCAATACACTACTTTTTCCTCTGTCTTTTTTTTTTTTTTTTTAACATATTGAAGTTGATAACAGAGGCACTCAGGCAGCTTTGGGGCTAAATCCCCTCATAAGAAGTGGAACGTGGTACTCAGATAAATGGCTTAAACAAAGAACTGCCATTATCTTGCCTGTAAGTTGTTAATAAGGTTCTCTACATCATTTCAAACTGGAAGAGTTATGCAGGAAAAGTTTATCTCTATGGTGCCAGTAAAATACTGACTGCAGCTAAAAGGCCTGGGTATGCACCAAAGAAGATCTGGGTATGATTTAAAGCGAGCCAGTACTGTAGTAGCCATGCTTTTTAAAATTGGACTGTATTTGCTTTAGCAGGTGCAGCAGCAATGGAGCCCTGAAGGTTCTGCTTGCTTGATTTGTTCTACATGGTTTTTCTGCTGGGAAGGCACATATAAGGGAGTCAGGACCTACAGTATTGTTCTGGTGACTTATAAAAATTATTGTTATTTGACAGGTTAGCTCAGATATCATTCTGCTCACTGTGTCCTCTGTTCTTCCAGTAGAGTTGTGTATGCCAATCAACTGAAATTTCATGTGAGCTGTGTGTGCATGTCTTGTTTTTCCATTGCTCTCATCAAACTACCTGTGTTTGACCAATGGAAGCAATATTCCTCATGCAAAGCAAAGCTATATGCCAAAGCAATATACTCATGATATTGAATCTGGGGATCCTTCCATTAAATATTTAACATTGCCATGAATTTGCAAAGATTATTGCATCTTTACCAAAAATACAGACTTTCAAATCATGCTTTCAAGTCCTATTAGGAATTATGAGAGAACGACATGCATGTGGGATTTTTTTCTGTAGTTGTTGTAATTTTATGTCTAAGAAAAAGGAATTCTGTTTCTTCTGGACACGCTATTTTTCTTATTTATTTAAGGAACAAAAGACATATTATCAGTAATTCATTTGTTCATTCTTCTATCTTCTAAAAAAACCCATTAATAGTTATCTCTCTGCATTTCCCCTGAAACAACTGGGTTATGGAATGTTTAATAGCTTTATCTTCTTTAGTTAATTCCCTGTGATTTAGATAATTCCCAGTCTGACGGTGCCTTGAACTTTTTACAGCACTCCTCACTGGAGAATCCCAGAGTTCTTTAGCAGCAAGTCTAAATACAACTTCACATTACCTCGAGTAATAAAAGGGAAAAGTAAGAAAAATTTGCATGTGAGGGGAAACAAGGGACAAAAGCTGGGGGAAAGGCTGAGGTACATTATGCCTTTTTTCCCTCCATCTTCAATAGTAAGGCCATTGTTCTCTGGATACGCAGCCCCCTGAGCTGGGAGATGAATGGAGAGCAGAATGAAGCAAAACCCAAGGAGAAATGATCTGTCGTGAGACTCGGACACACACAGGTCTATGGGGACAGATGGGATCCACCTGACAGTATGGAGGGAGCTGGTGGATGTTCTCACTGAGCCACTTCCCATCATTTACCAGCAGTCCTGGCTAATTGGTGAGATCCCAGCTGACAGGATGTGAGAAAATGTGACAGCCTTCCACAAGAAGGTTCAAAGCAGAATTCAGGGAACTCCAAGCCAGCTGGGGGAAGGTCATGGAGCAGGTAGTACTGGGTGCCATCAAGTGACACATGCAAGACAACCAGTGGATGAGGTCCAGCACACAAGGGTTTATGAAAGACAAGTCCTGCTTGACCAGCCTGGTCTCCTTCTATGATTAGGTGACCTACCTAGTGCATGAGGAAAGGTTATGGATGTTTTTTTACCTGGACTTTATTAAAGCCCTTGACATCCTTTCCCACTGCATTGTCCTGGAGGAACTGGCTTGGACAGATGCACTGTTAACTGGGTGAAAACCGGCTGGATGATTGTGCCCACAGTGCAGCGGTGAATGGTGAGACATCAGCGGGTCACCAGTGCTCTTCCCTAGGACTCAGTATTGGGCCTGATCCTGTTTAATACCTTTATCTGCGATCTGGATGAGGGGATCAAGTGCACCCTCAGGCAGTTTGTAGACAACACCAATTTGGATAGGAGAGTTGATCTGCTGTCCAGGGAAGAGATTGAGTCAACATCCCTGGAGGTATGTAAAAGATACCTAAATATGGCACTGAGAGACACGGCTTAGAGTCATGTGCTTGATTTGTGGTAGAACTCACTGATTTTAAATGTTGTTTCCAATCTTAGTGACCGTATGATTCTATGAAAAATTGTGTCTGTCCAAGATCAGGAAGGCTTGTTCAGTTCTGTTCCGCAGACTTCAGCCTTTAAAGTCTACAAAGAGACGTTCTCTTCTTGTGAGTGTGTTATCTTCTTTCTTTCTTCCATTCTTATCTTCTTATCTTCCATTAACGGTATTTTTCAACCTAGTCAGTCCATCTTTTGGGATAAAGCAAGCTTTGGAAAGCTTCTAACATGCCCCTGCCTCTGCAGTCTGATTAATCAGGCTTTGAGATTTTGAGTGAGAAGTTATGCAGTGCAAACTTCTGCAACAAGGAGTTGGTAACCAAAGTTTACATCTCCTGCAATCTCTTGCAGAAAAGACTCACAGCAGCTTGGGGTTCTCTTCACAAAATTTACTAGTTTGGTAAATTAACTGGCTACATAAACCAGCAAATCTTAGGAAGATGTATTCACATGAATCTATCATCATAATTAGTCAAAAAAGGGAATCAGATCAGAAGCAGGTGTGGAGGTTCTGCACTTACTAGTTAAAAACTCATGAACCAAAAACCTCCGAACACTGTGCTACATGTGCACCTCTGAGTCTCAGAACTGAGCCTGGGTCTCTTCTCAGGTGTGTTTTTTACCCTTCTGACCAGAACAGATCTTGAAACATTACTTAGGGACATGCAAGTTACAGTTTCTGGAAATTTCCCTCTTCTGAAGTATGAAGCTCTGCAGACCCGCAGCAATTATGCTTGGTTCTGCTGGACATTGAGACACATCCTCAACAGGAAGGTAAATGGGAGGTTGGAGCTGCCAGCTCACAGCATGGCAGTAGGGGTTCTTCTCCCCAGTTCACTGGTAAAGCCTTTGTAAATGAAATTGGAGTCTTAAGCACAAACATACCTTAAACTGAAACTGGCTTCTGAGTTGAAGACCAGTGCACTGGGATGCAACATGACACACAAGTTAAATCCAAGTCAAATTGCTTGTCCATGATTGCTAATGGTCCAATCCATAGTCCAATCAGTATAATAATACCTGCTTCCCTGATTCCAAACCAAGCCAGTATTGGAAAGAATGAAACAAGAGCACATAGTGATGATACCCACGAGTCCACATTACTGGGAAAAACTAGGAACAAGCCTGAGGATGCCAAGCTATTTGTGGCAAGCCACTATGAGTTGGTGAGCCAAATAAGGCAGTCTTTTCAGTTCAGTATCAAAAAAGTAGTGAAAGCTGATTTATTTGTCAGGTGACAGAAAACTCTGTTGGATACTGGACTGTAGTCTCTGCCTAGTTTCATAGCTGTGTCCCCTTTAATTAGCAGTATGTGTTGAATTAACATTTTAGGAATTCACAGAGGAATAATTAATATGCTAATGTTGTTGGTAATAATCTACATAAAAGCTTTATAACAAGTTTGGTAGTTTAGGCAGGCCAGAAAAATTAAAAATACTCAAATAAGTAATTCCTTCTCGTCAGGAAAAGACATCTCTAATATCAATGCTATGACAAATGAGTCTTTATAACCACCAGCAATAAAGCAAGGAAGGACATCAAATTAGTAAACTCTCACTAGAAGGGCAGCTATGGTTTTTTATAGCCATCTTCATTGGAGAGAATTGCAAGAAGAGGGGAGGTAGCACAGTGTGAATGGTAGAAAGTGTACAAATCCTGAAGGTGGAAGATGGTCTTCTCCTTCAAAGACCACTGCCTGAAAGCTAGAGGGCATCTGCAGTCAGGCCTGGAGGTGATGCCTTCTCTGCATTGCTTTCACAGGGTGGATTTAGCCTGAATCAGGGGTCATCATCTCTGGAAATGAGATATTCTCTCCCATGTTGCACTGTTTGATTACAACTCAGAGCCATAGCACCAGAAGGACAGAGGAGACTCACAGTGCATAGGGTACACAGACTTCTGAAGTCTACCAACCAGGAGTACTTGTGAACATGAGCTGTGGAGAAGGATGTAGCTGGAAGGGGAAAAACCTGAAAACATATTTCACTAGAATTAAGTAACATTTTCCCAGGAGCTCACCCAAGGGTAAGTATATGTACATATGATAAAGAAACAAAATATATTTCCCCACACTAAATGCTCACCTTGCAACATCCAATGTAATGTATTTACCCCCTACGCAGTCAGGGGGATGTTAAAAGCAGTGACAAGCTGCTGTTCACTCCTCCAGAGAGAGATGAATATTTCCAACCTAGTTTTGTAAATCAAAATCATCCAGGCATAGTCCTAACTACATTTGCCCATGTGTCTCAATGGTAATCCAGCCAAGCCTCCAACCTCCTTCAGTTTTACATAGGGGGAAGGTCCCCAGGGATAAGCTATAGGGACTGCAAATTAAATAGGCTTGAAATCCTTAGAGGGAAAGCTTTAAAATAATGCAAACCTATTCATAATTATAGGTGTTGCTTTCCTACTTAATACGTGCTCATTTAAAAAAAATTACATAGATGCTGTAAATATAAATCACTGCTTTAGTACTCATTTAATAAAAAATAAACCAGTGCAGATATTCCACTGGGAAAGCTAGGGTATGTTTTTCAAGATCCCTAAAGCCAAAAAATTCTCATCTGCTTCATTTAAGAAGTAATAGTTATTTGTATTTGCTCTTGAAAGCAGAGGCATCAAATCAGAAGGGATTTAGGAGGACTCCATCTTCCAGGACTCAGGGGGATTCTGCATATGTTGCACATAATAAACTCAAATTCAGCACTTTGTAAGTGTTGTTTTGTGCTGTTTTCTGGCTTCACCCTGCCTTGACTGAGACACAGCTATCTTTGCAAATGGCACTTTGGGTTCTGTGCCAGGGAACAGTAATGGTAATGACAGGTCTCATTGCAAAGGCACAGTAAGGTTAATCAAAAAGCAGATTACGAGTTCCTAAACTCTTTTTAAGCTGAGTTGTGAGTATGAGGCTGCTGAGTGGCTGTCCTGCATTATGGGTGTTAATGACAGTGAAGGTCAGCAAGGAAGAATAAGCCGATATTGTCCATAAAGAGAGAAAACTATGTTTGAGGCATACTATACCATGCTCCACCTCTTTCCACTTACCATTCTGTTCAGCTGGACTTCAGCTGTTGACGATACTAAGTAAAACCAATGGCAGTGTGTATTGGGTGTGGGTGGCAAAATGGGCCTATTATCTGTTCAAAACTTTCTTAAAAACACAGTAAGAAGCAGCCAGTGACTGCCCTGTGCTGGACACAGCCGTGTCTGCATTGGATGCACACACAGCTAAGCCCAGCAGCCAGTGATGGGCACATCATGAACAGCTCAGCTCTTTGCACTGCTTGGGGTGGAATGATGAGGAGTCAGGTCTGAAGGAGTGCAGCTGAGTCTAGGAAAAAAGCATGGTGTGGATAGGGAGAAAGTGGTGTTTTAATTTTTTTTTTTCTTTGTTTCTCACTACCCAGATCTATTTTAATTTGCAATAAATTAGCTTAATTATCCCCAGGTTTCTTTGCCTGTGATGGCAGCTGGCAAGCAATCTCCTTGTCTTTACCTCAACTTCCCAGGATTTTCATCATTTTTCTCCTCTTACCCTGTTGAGAATGAGGAAGGAGAGAGTAATTGGGTAGATGCCTGGCTGCTGGCCAAGGTTAACATAAGTGAATATCCAAGTGGTTTATTTACTGGGTCTCTTCTCATTCCAGTCTTATACCTGACACTGCCTCCTTAGTCCATACTTCATGTTCTACCCTTGTCTCACTGCCAGTTCTTCAGCACCACTGCCTTTGAGCTGGGAGGAATTGGATTTCTCAGAACTGTATGGGGAGGCGGAATAATCTGGTCTGCCTGTGGCAAGGGTGGGATTCAGGAAAGACCTGATGAAAACTACACATGAAACATAATGGGGTGGAGAAAAATGATACAGCATACACATCAGCTGGAGGAGATATTTTCTATGTGTCTGGCACAAAGGTAAGTGCCTGCTATCAGGTGGCTTCAGTTCCACATCCCTGCTTACTCGGTAGGAGAGCTGATGTACAATCAAGTCTTATTGGGACAGTGCTATATCTTGTGTGTAAACACTTACTATAGTAGGGAAGATTATGTGTGTTTAAAAAATACATAGGAAGGAGAATAATTTTGACACAGCTGCTTATCTGCTTGGTATTGCCATCAAATATAATTGGTATCACCAAAAATTATTTTGAGAAATCACACAGAACATATTACTTTCATATGGACTTATCCAGTTTTTATGTTTGGTGTTCCTGGCTACATTTATTCCATTGATTCCACATTACAATGCATTTGCACATGATATACCTATGCTTTTTTTTTACCTGAAAGGTCTCCATTATTAGCAATAGCTTCCTGTAAGGTATCATGTATCTGTGTGCTAGTTCTTTGAGTGCCTTTGCCAATACAGTATTTATCAAGATAGCAAATCAAGACATACTCTAAGAACAATATATTAAGTAAACTGAAGACCCATTTCCCTGAGAGGACCTTTTTGGAAAGAGTTTATTGCTGGAAATTTATAAAAATGTTTTAACATATAAGCTGTTAGCTGCTTTGTGTCTCCTCTCTGTTACTTTGACGTACATCCTAGAATTCCTGCTGCAGAGAAAAGTGAGAACCAGATTCTATGTCCAGGTAATTTATTGTGAAAGTCTGTAGTTGTGTAGATAATCACTCTTTGAGTGCAAGTTGCTTGCCAGAATCAGCTCCTGACCATCAGCATTTAAGTATGGTGTGTTTTTAAGAAGGTTTACCTCAGGAATAAATGATGATATCAGATAAATCAATGACATGATATTAGAATGTACTCATCTAGGAAGTGAAGATGAATAGGATGAAGCTTGGGTAAATACTTACCCCAAGGAATTATTAATTTTATTGTGAGACAGAGGGGTTAGAGAAGGGTTAGCATATTGAGTTTCTGTCTACATATTCCAAAAATGGGTGAGGCACATCCATTAGTATCTGGGTACCAAGGTATTCTCTTCCTTTGCATCCTAGCATAGATGTTGTATGATTAAAAGTTAGTGACATAGAAATTACAAAGCTGACCAGATGGTTAGGCTAGGCAGGTAACTGACTGAGCCATGTTCAGTGTTGTATCCTGCCAAATTCGCTTGATAGGTACAATAAAAATACCCTCTCTTACAAACAGTATGGCATGGTGAAGTGCTTCTGCCTCTGACTGAGTTGTGCATGTTTACTTCTCTACCTACATCTATGGAGCTACCGAAGTGAATGGTGTTTCATCCACCACGGGGCCTTTCCCTCTCTTTTTGGGAATAATCTGTTTGACATTAGATCTCCCTGTCCATAGCTAAGGGTTTCTACTATAGAGGTGGAGTCTACAGAAGTGTAGCATAAGTTATGTGGTGGTTTTTTGTGCAGGTGATTTTTCACAGTGAATTCACAAGTGAATGCCTATTTGTTAGACATGCTGTCTTTCATACTACCACCTACTGCAAATGTAAGCATCTGGAACACTCAAGTTGAAACTTCCAGCGGACAAATATGAGAAAAAAAACAGAAGAGGGTTGGAGAAACATATAAATTACAATATACTTGTTGGAGCAACCCAAAGCCTTGATCACACTGATGGGCTGAAGTCACTTCTGTGGGTAATTCTTATACTATACCCTATAGGGGTGAATTTTATCCATTGCATGAAATGGGATATATTTGGCAAATGACTTTTACTCCTTTCTTTGAAAAATGGTGCATTATGAATAATCATGCTATCTTAATTCCTTGTTATTCTTACTTTAGCAATGATTATTTGGAATGTTTACTTGGGACATTTTTATTTACTGACTTTCTCTGAGAAATACCTAGCAGACCAACACCTATCAGCAGTGCTCTATCATCTTCCCTCATAACTTAAAGATGGGCTGAAAAGCATTCTGAGGCTCCTACAGGCATTGAAGTTCTGCGGCAGGATCACAATTTATGGCAGAAGAGTTCCTTGTAGGCCAGATCTATTCACAAGTGTGAAACCAAAATTGTTTTTCAAGTAAAATGCCTAAACAGTCAAGGGTAGTCTAAGGCATCTCACCACACTGGAATGCCAGGCACCACTTTCAGAGCTGATGAGGCACCCAGCTGATTCCCACAGCTTCTCACAATACAGGGAGGCTCAGACTTTAAGTATGCATTCAGATGGCACCTGTGTGTGAGCTGAGCCACTTTGCCCAGCTGGATGTGCCTCCCAGCACTGGAACAAACAGATGCAAAACTTATTAATTCAATAGAGTTTAACTGTGAACCTGAGCCCTGAGTCTCTTCTCAAAGTAGTCCATGTTGTTCAGGATCTTCTCACAATTCCACCTTCTCTACTGGGAAATAAAGAAAAACATGGAAGCCTAAAAGTTGCCTAACCCTCCATATATCTTTGTCTCCTTCTAGTAGTCTGGAAAACCTTAAAATCATAAGAACCTTGCTGGAATGACCATTTTAAATGAACAGCCATCACTGTTGCTCACTAAAAGTGATTTGAATCTCAAGAAATAAAAAGTAAACTTTCAGTTTATGGATGATGGTTTTTTTAAATTAAGCACTTCATATCATTCCAGGAATCCAAGATCCATTTTCTTTTCCTCATTCAAGGTCTAATCAACACTTGCAGAGACACCACTGTGTTATTTGTGTTTCTATAGATGTGAGTGCATCTTCCTTAACTAATGGGCTGGAAGGTTTTATATTGTTGTATTTAAATTTGCTATCAGTGGTTATAAAGAAGTAAGCAAGGCAAAAAACTTCAGACTTTCCAAAGTATAAGGAGAGGGCTTGATTGTCTTTGAAGAGTGAGACTTCTGTTGCAAATTGTGGAATATTAGGATTCAGGATAAAACTGCAGCACAGAAGGGCTTATTTGCAATCCTTGCATTACTCAAACTAGAAGATACCTCTAATTCAATTTCGAACTTCCTGAAATGAGTGTCTAGTCTAACCAAATTCCCTCTCCTACAGCTGGTGGTAGTTTCAGTTAACAATTCTTCCTTCTGGTCTCAAGGAGCTGACAGTGCCTGTCTTTGTGGAACGCAGATAGGATATAGAGACTAAAGGGATCAGGGCAAGTAACTTAGGGTTGAGTGCTGATATTTCAAACATCTGTAAGTCCAGGTGGGAACCCCAAAACGAGAGACAGGCTTCTGAAAGAAAATTACTGGAAACAAACATACTTTGGGTAACACAGAAAGCATTGCCTACTTCTTACATTGGAAGTTCTAGAAAGAAAGAAACAAGTAACTGAGTATAGTGCAGACCTTTTTTTGTTTTGTTTTGTTTTGTTTTGTTTTGTTTTTTTTAAGACACAGGGAGCTTCTCTTTAGTTTCTGTGTCAACAGGAGATTTCTCCACAATAGTAATTGAAATCCCAGATATAGCTGTACTTTGCATTCATGTTTAGTAAGGAATTTAGGCTGTGAAGTGGAACTGTACTTAACAGTGCCTGTGCCTCAGCCAGAAAAGCCAGGATTGCCATATTGCAGCAGGATGCTGAAAATGTGATACAGTGAACAAAAAAATATGGGAAACCACATACCTCTGCCACCCTTCTTAACACCCTGTCCTTCTTCTTGATCAGTGATAGCCAATCCCAGACATTCTGAAACCTGCAAAAGCATAAAGGAAGCAACAAGTAGTATAATCCTTTGAAGAAATTGAAAATAGGCTCTGTTTTCCTCTCTCAAATGCAAGAAAAATAAGTGGTAGTTTCTTTTTCTATCTTATGCCTTTTGTTGCTTGTCTTTTCTGGGACCAAACTTGCTTAGGTTATTTTATAGGCAAGCTCTGCCTGAATGCAGACCTCAGAGGGTCATGATCAGCAAAGCAGAATCCAGCTGAGGTGTGTAGTCAGTGATGTTTCCCAGGGATCAATACTGGCTCCAGTCTTATTCAAGTTGTTTATCAATGACCTGGATAAATGGATAGAATGTACCCTGAGCACGTTCACGGGTGGCACAAAACTGGGGGGACTGGAATGGCTGATACACCTGAAGGCTGTGCTGACATTCAGGACCTTGAGAGGCTGGAGAGTTGGGTGAAGAGAAACCTAATGAGGTTCAGCAAGGGCAAGTGCAGGGAGGAATAACCCCAAGTCCCAGCACAGGCTGGGGTCTGGTGACTGGAGAGCAGCTCTGCAGAGAAGGGCCTGGGAGTCCTGGTGGGTGACAGGATGACAATGAGCCAGCAGTGCCCTGCTGGCCAGGAGGGCCAGTGGGATCTGGGGTGCTTTGGGAAGAGTGTGGCCAGCAGGTCAAGGGAGGGGATCCTGCCCCTCTGCTCCACCCTGGTGAGGCCACATCTGGAGTGCTGTGTCCAGTTCTGGGCTCCTCAGCACAAGAAAGACAAGGAGGTATGCAGAGGGTCCAGTGAAGGTCACAGAGATGATTTGGGGTCTGGAGCATCTCTCTAACGAGGAGAGACTGATGGAGCTGGGGATATTTAGTCTGGACAAGAGGAGACTGAGAAGGGATCTCATTAATACATATAAATATCTCAAAGGTGAGTGTCAAGAGGATGGTACCAGACATTTTTGGTGGTGTCCAGTGACAGGATGAGGAGCAATGACCATAAACTAAAACACAACCTCAACATGAGGAAAAACTGCTTTATGTTGAGGATGGTAGAGCACTGGAACAGGCTGCCCAGGGAGGTCATTTAGTCTCCCTCTTTGAAGACATTCAGAGGTCACCTGGACACATTCCTGTGTAACCTGCTCTAGGTGACTCTGCCTTAGCAGGGGGATTGGACTGGATGATCTCCAGAGGTCCCCTAAACCCTACCAATTCTGGGATACTTTGATTCCAAAGAAGAAAAGAAGTTCACATTAAGTGACATGGGGAATTGAGAGAAGGATAAAAGGAAAACAAAAATTATGAGACAGCTAAAATTGGACAAAGAAGCAGCTCTTCTCCTGAAGAGCTGAACACCTGAAGCTTATATGTGCTTTGGTTATTATACCAGTACACAGACACAGATACAGGTTCCTGATCTGAGGAGATGAGATTTCAGCAGAGGAAGCAAACAGAAAACTTCAGAGGCTTGCTAGCAAAACCACAGGCATTGTTAGAAAAAGAAAACAAAACCAGATCTGCTATTTATAACATTTATCAAAAAGTGCAAGGCCATGCAGGGTGGTCTTATAAAGATTGCCCTAAAATTAAAAGTGTTTCTGAAATAAGAAAGGCATGCTAGGTGTCATCTACTGGTCCATTGCCTGTGCCAGTAAGAATCATGTGGCTTTTCCTTATCCATCAGCTTTGCAAAGGCTGCTTCTCCAGGGTCTCCATCTGCCTTCCTCCTTCATGTCATTCACAACCAACACCAATGGAGACACAGAGGTGACACTGCAGAGGTGTCTGTGTCCTCCTGATCATTCACAGTAACTCATCTCACAGTGCCAATAAATGTCACGGCTGCCTGTGAGGAGCACACTGCAGTTCTGCCCTGCAGCTGAGGTGTTCTTCAGGGCTAAGCAGCAAATTGCTGCAATTCCTCATACCAGTCACTTGGGAGCATAAGCACACATAAACACAGAGATGTGCTGAATCTGTTGGGTTGCAGGTGATTCCAATGTGTATTAGCAGGATGCCTTCAGCACGGGAGGGAAGATGAATTTTGCATTTCTGAAACGACTGAACCAAACCACAGATCCTCTCGACCCAGAGCTAAGAAGGATTTGGGGTCTAGACACAGATTAGTGCTTAACAACTTGCCAGTTTCTAACCACTTTCCAATATCTTCTTACTGATTTTTTTTCTTTTGTTTTCATTTAACCACGTGTGAAAGCACTGAAGCATCTTGTTGCTCTGCTACGATTGCCAGCTGCTCAAGCATATATGGCACAGAAGCAGTTTTGGTGCTTGGATAGGAAAATATTGTTGGCTGTATTGGATACCAGCAGATGGCAATTTCCCTCTTTCTGTCATCACATGAGACATTTTCAGTGAGTTGTTTCAGCCAAAAAATGAAAACCAATCACGTGCTTTAAGTAACCTGTGTTTATTTTTATGAAAATCGACTCTTTTCCTGTTCTCCTTAGCCATCCTTACATCATTTCAGTTCCCAGGGAACTGGACATGGCTTCAGCCCCCACTAAGCACAGGTTATCTGGGGACAATATTGACAGCCACCTGGCAAGGCCAGGGTCACGTGTAGGTTCCCTGCGATTTTGCTCTGTTTCTCTGTGCTTGTTTCCGTTTCTCTTTCAGTTTGGTGAAGAAAACCCTCTTACATTATTTATTCCTACAGCGAGCTGCATTGTCTGCATGTCCTGTGCTGAGTCAGAAAACAGCAATATATAAGGTCAGTGTGCACAGGAGGCAGTGCTGAAGGGGCAGGACGCTCGCCAGGTAGGGAACTACAATGGTAGGAGGAGAGGGGCTGTCATCCCCCTGTGCACAGAACAAAACCTTTTGTTGCATGACTGCAGTTTTATTCCCAGGAAAATGTGGCACACACAAAGCGGATAGTACCCAGTTTATGGGTAAACATAAATTTTTGTTGTTCTTTTATCATTTAATGGGCTATTTACCAAGGGCTGTACATGAAATGAGTTATTCTTTGTTTTATGGGTCTTTATGCAGCACTTGACAAGCACTTTTATTTGCCATGCTCCTTCGGTCAGAGAGGGACCATCCTGAGGGATGCACTTTGGCTGTAGTGACTCCACAATTCATGGCCATTAAAAAAGAGCTTGGTTTGTCTTCTTCAGCAGAGATAGGAAGAGAAACCAGCCCCTGAGGATTTCATTCAGGAACTGTGGCCTTGAGATGGACTGGGACAGGGGATTGTTCTCCCTGCTGCATGGCTTGCTTTGCAGGTTTGCTACAAACTTTTTTTATCACAGATTAGAAGCTGTATTTTAAAAGCAGCAGCTCCACAGACTGGCTCATCCTGGAGCAGAGTTCTGTGAAAAACATGCAAGAAGTGATAGAGACAAATCAGCAATCTGGTACATGAAAGTGAGGTAGGGAAATGGAATACTTTTAAATTTCTTTGGTGATTTCAGTGTTAGCACAGATAAGCTTTGGCATTTCACTTTGGAAGATTTTTTTTTTTAATGTACAGATCAGTTCCAGCCTTTTATTTATTACCTAACTCTAGAAGGTCTCTTATACTGTGTCTTAGGTTTTTAAAGTATGAATGGGAAAAAGTGAGGCTGTTTCTCTTCCCCCTGACTGCTGCTGAGGGATAAAACAAGGTCCTACTCATGTACATGACTCATTCAATCCATGTGCCACAGCACTGGGCCTTAAACACAATGTCTTTGGTCTGAGTTAGTAACAGAAGCCAAGGAAATGCCTCTCTGGGAAGGTGTGGGGCCATGACAGCTTTTCAAGTGGGTCATCTTGCATTAGGTCAGCAATAGGGTAGGACACCCAGCAGTGAGGCAGCAGCACAGCAGCACCTGGTTTGCAATTCGACACCTGTGCTAGTAGTGACTGAAGTGAATTAAACCCTGCAGACTCGGAGCTATGAGATCTGAGAGTGGCCCAACTGATAAGTCACTCAAAAATGTCATTACGTGTTATTTTCCCTCATTTCCTTCATTCAAGTCATTTTCTTTTCTCTCTCATTTAATGTTGATTGGAATAAGGAAAATCATTCTGTAAACATTTTGTCATGTCAGACTTCAGCTTTTGCCCTAAATTTTAGTTCTAGCATTTTTTTTTTCATGATTGGTATGGTTTGAAACAGTATTTTCTTTCCATAGAACTGATTTTTTCTTCAAAAAAAGTTTCATCATTTTTCTTCTCTTTTATCCCCTCTATGCACAGCTCTTTTCCAGTCACCCTGACAACGGCAAGGCTAAATACTGAGTATCAAAAGGCAGCCTTTTTCATATTGCACTGTGAAAAGTCCTCTCATGTAGCCAGAATGATTACTGTCAGGCTGATTATTGCCTGATGACCATATTGTTCTGTGTCTAAAAAAAAAATACAAGTATTCTTCTGTGGGCTTTTCCCTTTATGACTCCACTCAGGACACAGTTGTCATTGATGATGTTGTGTTAGCATTGAAGGAAACTGATTTGTCAAGATTTATACTTTGAAATGATCGGATTTCACTAAGGTTTTAGCTAGATTAATATTTTTTTCACTTTCTGGCATGTGGTCCTTAATTATCCCTTTCTTTCCCTTTTTCCATATGCTATGGATATGATGTGGCAACTTCAGGCAAGAAAACTTTGGTTGACAATCCATGCTGTATTTCCCATAAGTAATAAATATCTGTCCAGACCTAGAAGAACTAAACCATCTATTTGATGTATGATCAGGTCATTTTTTTAAATCTATGGCATAACATCCACTCAAATATGAGTAAAACAGAAATTAGGCAGTTGAATTTCTACAAAAAAACCCCATCTACAGTAATGGTAAATATTCAATATCACTATATTGCTATTTTATGTCTGTATATGCTTAAAATAACAAGGCTCTCAAAACTCTAAACATTATACAACACCAGAAACATATAAAGGATTTTGGGAAATTTCCTTGCTGCATGTAAGGAGACAAGTAATATGAGAAAAAGTGAGAAATAATTTCCTATTTAAATTCATTTATTCCTTTAAGTCAGTTGTTTATGTGACAAAAGATAGATCCTATCGATGTATAGGAATGCAGCCAAACACGCATTTAATTGCCAAAGAAGAGAAGTTTGCCTGTTTCTAGGGGAACATTATAAATGTTTGCATGAGGTCAAATAATGGGTTTTGAACATCTGTTTTACATTATAAGTATATGTGTGCAAACACACACCCTCCTCTATTGGTTTTCGCAGCCTTTCTAAAAGGTATTTGAGTATCACCAGTATAATAAGGGGGTTTCTAGAGAAAGGCCACTTCTTTAGGAAACTTAGCCCCACTGGATTTTCAGAGATTTGGGTGGGCATCCCCCCAGTCTCTGAAGCATCATCCTGAACCTCCTGAGTAGCAGAGGTGCCAGCCAGTGAGGTGGTGGTGGGCAAAATGTGCTCTGCCCTGCTGAAGTGCACCCTGTCATTCCAGACAGCACAACACAGAGATTTCACAGGAGCCCAGATCCTGGGACACCGGCCCATTCCTGGATAAAGAATGACCCCTTCTTCGCCCCCGATGGCACACCCAAATCCCTGACCCTGTCCTGCCACCAGGACACCCAGTGACACAGGCAGGAGACAGGAAGGTGGCAATTAAGAACAACAGGCCCTGTGCAGCCGTGGACCATGATCTTCTGGAGCCTCCTGAGGGCCTGGCCACCTCTCCACTGCAGAGCACTCTGTATTCAGGGCCACAACCCTTTTAATGACAGTGGTGTGGGGAGGGACAGACGTCTGCCCTGGTCCGTCCCTGACTAACCCCAGGCGGGTGACGCAGGTTTGGCAATCGAGGAGCGGCGGCTGACTCACTGCGGTGCCGGGAGCACTGGGGGAACGTGCCAGGGACAACTCAGGGTGATGGATTTCGGACCCAGCAGCTTCCCCCTGTACCTCCGACAGTAAAGCTCAGCAGCACGTCCCAGCCAGCCAGAGTGGTTTTATTACTGGTACTTATATTTTTAGAGTTTGTTCCATGACAAAGCACCAAGTCCTAACCCCCACAAACAATGCATGATTGATATCCCAGGCAGGACGGACTGCTATAAAATGACTGCATTTTCAGTTTGAAGATCCCAATTTAGTGAGTGAAGTACCTGCCACTGAGATCCCTGGTATTCCCACCTGGACTGAGGCAGGATAATAGAATTACAGAATATTTATTCTGAGTTGGAAGAGAACCACAAGGATCATCAAATCCAGTTCTGGAGTGAATGGCCCATATGGGGATCAAACCCACAACACCAGCATTATTACTATCATGCTCTAACCAACTGAGCTAAGTAACAAACTCCTGAGAGAGAACATAAAAGGGTGAGGAACTTTGATAAGAATTAATCAACTAAACAGAAAAACAACTGGAAAAGAGGTTTTTATGGCATAACACACTTGCACACCAGCTTTTTCCACTGTTCTTTTAGGGTCTCAATGGAATTGCTGATACAGCTACACACAAAATTAGGCAGGACCAGAGTTTTGTACATATGCTAGAACAGTGATCTGATCAAGCACTAAGTTTCTTTTTTATTTAAAACACAACCCATTTCTTTAGCCCTCCCCTCAGTATTTCAGTCTCTTAAACAAAACAGATTGCTGTTGTTTCCTTTGTAAAACCCAGGCAGTTTCCTCTGTGCTTCTTGCTCACTTTGGCAGGACTGTACATGGTACAGCACAACCTTAGTACAGGCCTTTCCTGCTGTGTTAGGGCAGGGAGTTGTGTGTGTTTCTCTGGGGCTATGGAACACAAATGTCTTATAGGGGACCAATACAGACTTTTCTATAGCATTATAATATAAACATATTATGATGATTTTCATAGCTGAGCAAAAGAACAAGAAGCATGGCTTCTCAAGGACCTAGAGCTCTTCATGTTCCCTCAAAAAACTTAAGCTGAAACTTCACCTGGGAAAATCAGACTGAAGGTGAATTTAGTAGGATGACTTTCTGATTCCAAGAAGAAAATTTTACATGTATTATGCATTCCCCAAGCACCAAATGTGAAGCTTTGACAGTTTTCTGTTAGAATTTTAGTCAGTTCCTCTGCTTTATCTTGTAATGGTGAGGGTATCTTCATTTTCTTATTTAAATAATCACTGAAACATGTACTAAGCAAAAAAAAAAAGTCTATATTCACATTCTGTTTTAACAATTCTCTTTTTTTTCTGTGAAAACTGTAAACAAAAGCTGACACAGCATTAATAAGCTACTGTCAGTGTAATTAATGTGAAGAAGAGACACATTTCCCAAAGGAATGCCTAATCCTTTTCATTTCTATTTATCACAGCAGCTTACTTGTAAACAAATCTGTGTTTATTTTACTTCATGTAACCTATGCACTGTTATTTCCAAAACAGGGCTCACTCTAGCAAAGTCCTGCTACCATAGCTACCAGGCTACCTATACTTCTACCAAGAGCTGTGCCCTCTTCTTGTTTGCTTCTGCAGGGGCGAGTTAATCTGTGTGAGCACAGAGGAGCAAAGCCTCTGTATCTTACATGCCTGAAAGAATAAACATTTGTTTAATGTGGCAGATCACTTAAAGAAATGAGAATAATATCAAGATGCTTTATGATATTATTAGTAATGGCATTTAAGTTTGAAACATAGGAATGTCTAACCACAGCCAGCAGTGTGATTATAGCTGGACATTGCAGTCCTGTTGTGGGCCATGGCTTTTTGTCCAGTTAAATAACAACTGTGTGGTTGACAAATGTTTGTTTTTTGGTTTTTTTTTACAACTTGAGGACTTTCATGCTGTTGCAAGAATTCTGGAGTCACTAACAGATGTCAGTCAAACCTGGCTTTTGCCTCAGTAGAGATAAGGAAGCTTAAGTAGCAAGGCTGGGAGGAGCCCTTCAGGCACCCGTGGGTGCAAGGGTGGGTAAATCAGTGCTCATGTGACTTGATACTCAGCTGCAGCCTCTGCTAGCAACCTCTAGATCAGATGTGCCTGCCATTTCCCTCTATTCAGGGGGCTAAGGATGAGAAAATTTAATGGAAAATGAAGAGTGCTTATCTGGTCATGGAATAATGGTGTTACTTATAAACACTGAAGCAGACACAGAAAGTTTAACAGCAATATATTACAGAAAAATTTAAATGCAGACTGCTTAGACAGATTTTTTTTTTAATATAGAAAGTCACCTTTATCAAAAAAATTGATCTGTCTGCCAGTCATTCTAGATATATTCAAAATGCAATTGTAAATATATTAGATTGAGATAGTGTCTGGTATTTCCGAAAAGCAATACAGGGCACAGAGCCAGTGAATTGCAGGGTTTTTATGAGGATACAGTGCCTGTAACTAATGGATGGTCAAAGCTTTTGAAGTGCTGTTCTACCCAGAGGAGAGTCACTCTCAGCCTGACTGGGGAGGCAACAGTTTCATCTCAAGTAATTTCGTACCACAAAATCATCGTGGTTATCTGCTCAAACAGTGATGGTCTTAATTCAGGTCTTTCATTTAGATCCTGCTATGCTGACATTACTGATACTACAATTATAGGCATTAATTAGTAGTGCTCCATTATGTCCCATTCTGAAAGCCTGAAAGTAACAGTAATGTAATGGTTACTCATAGACTTGATTCTGCATCTGCTAAAACCCTCAGGAATCAGTAAGTGCCCTGGCAGTACTGGTAGTAGGCAGAGGAAACCAGTGCCTGTGGCATCATGAGCAAGCACTGTGTATCTCCTTATCACTGCACACTGCAAACTCAATTCAGCCCATGGCTATCCATCTACCAGGAAAACAGTCAGAGGCTGGAATACTACAAAGCAGCTTGTGTTAGGTGACTAATTTTTCACCTTACCAACCTGTCACACACTGTCCATGTTTATTTCTAATACTTATTACATCCACTGTTCCAAACATGATTCATTAATTTAACGATCCTTCTGTCTTCATGCATCAGTCATTCTAAGCTGCATTAGTTCAACTCCAGTGTATTTAAGGACTTATCATCAATTAAATACAGCTTGTACTGAGGTTTGTAAATGTAAAGTACTATCTAAAGACTATTAATAATTGTTAGATCCTTCTTAAAATTATACAAGTAGATCCATATTTTGTCCCATCTGCCATCCTTGGTGGAAATACAATTTCTCCATCAATTTTTATCTGTAGAGAGATGGACATGGGTCCTCCAGAGCAATTTGTTTCAGATACTTGTGTTCAGTTCAGCTCTGTGTTGCACCGTGTAATCCCCTTCTCTGCCTGATGTCTCCTGTCTGTGTGTATGCTCAGCAATAGTGTGCATCATCCCAGGACCTAAGGTTTTGTACTCAGCTTCCTGGAAACACAAGGTACTCTTTATCAAGGACTCAGTGTTTTCTGTGCTGTAATTGTGGGTTCAGATGTAATTTTTGCCACATCTTGCAGGGCAAAATCACATCTGAAAGGGCATTGTGGGGCAATTCTTCTGCTTCTTCTGTGGTCCATTTGCAAATATTCAGTCAGCCCAAATATCACAGGTTGCTTGGACTGGATTTTGCATACACTTGCCTGCCAATGAAAAAGAGCAAAGATAACTGTGCAACAGAGGACTCCCTCAGGCAAAAAGTAGTGGTGGAGAAGAGACCAACCCAAAAGCTTATTTCTAGATCATTTCCATAATTCAGCCACAAGGTCTGCTCTTGAGGATTTACTGAGATGAGATACACACACCTTTGGCTTTAATGATACTTGTGGAGGAGCATAGCGCTGTATTCCAAAGCCTTTATGACCTCTGTAGAGCTTTTGTTTCTGGCAACATTCCTCCAAGGTTGAAGGAGGCAGCATTGGGCAAGTCAGAGCTGCAGAATTTCACAAGTGACTTCAACAGAAGGCAAGATTTTATATTTTCTTGTCAAAAAAAAAAGCAACACTTAGAAAAAATTCAGGTCTTCAAGAAGAATGTTTCATTCAGGGAACACTTTAACTTGCTGTGGGCTGGCAGGACATGCCCCATTTCTACTGCTTTTCCTGCTCATGTTGTCCACTGGAGTAGGCAACACTTCCAGCAGACTTACTGCAGGGAAGACACTTCCACATGCAAGGCCTTAGTGGGAGATAATTTTGAAAAGGACTAACCAGCACTAATAACTAGGGGGAAAAAAAGATGTTCTCATATTTGGTTTTTCTGTTCCAAATCTTATTCAATCACACGTTGATTTGTTTGACAGTTGATGACCAGATAAGAGTGGTAAAGTTTCCTTCTCACTTGAGGAGAGTTTGATGGAACTTTATTTCTATGTTCAGTATCAAAATCTCTTGAGTATCAGACTGCTGGTCTCTGTCAACCACTAAAGGTTGACCCAAATTTTGTCTACCAGTCTGCAGGAGAATGGTAGACATCATCTCATCATCAGCAACTGTTGAAATAAACCCCCAACACTGGATATCAGATAAAAATGTAATGAGTGATAAATTGATTCAATTTACAGGATGGCTAAAACCAGTTTGATCATAGGATTATTAAATATTAACCCGTGGCATTTGCCACTGTTGCACATTTTGGGTATATGTGCCTGTTTCAATGAGGAATGGGCAGATTAATTTCTCAAGTAGGAAAAAATTACCTTCTTCTGTTGTATATGGCATAAAAAATCTTCTATTTCCCGCACTACTAGAACCTGAGCAAGAACTTTTGATTTGTTGTTCAACTCAAGAATAAGTATCTTTTTTGTTTATAGACATTCTAATCTTTACTTAACTCAATAAAAGCCATAAACATTAAAATGCAAGCATTCTGTGACTGTTAAAGGTAGTCATTTTGAGTAGCTCATTTCAAATCCAATCTTAATGAGCCACATATTGTTAGCAGACCTTATACTGATTTTTGGTTATTTGAATTTTATTCTCACACTGCTGAAATAGTACATATATTCAGTAGAATAAATAAACTTTTAATGAAATCCAAAGGCTCCATAGATCTTGTGAAACAATATTCGAGCACATTTAGCTTTATATTGCCACAGCTAAAACTTCTACCTGAATGGAAGCAGGTGATGAGACAACAGAGAAATACAATTGCTGCCACTGGAAAGTGTTAAGCTACAAATATTGTAAGTGAAACAGTTTTGACAGATAGGAAAAATGAAATGTGGATCTACCATCAGGAAAGATAAAATATACAGTAAACAACATTTTGAGTATACTAAAATGTAATAAGCAAGTTTTAATATGGTCTATTTGCACATTTTTCATCCTTTTCTGTTTTTATTAGAGACTTGGTTATGACTTAGCTTCCAGGCTATTCTTCTTCAAAATCCAGACTAACCACTTCACAGTATTTTATAATAAATATGTCTGGGAAAAGGCTTCAGTGAATGAGTACGCTTAAAAATATTCTTCAGTGGGTATATTTGTTTTGGTGGTTGTTACTCATCACTTCTCAAAGCCCTGAGGATTTCATTAACACTTTTTTAGGTAGTACGTTTTCTCTTTCAGCACTTCATTTCTTTGTGACATAGGTACCTGTGTCTGTGAGAGTGTGCAGACGATAAATTTTATGCATTAAAATACTTTAGAAAGAGGAAAAAATATTAATCAATCCAAATGTTCAATAAAAATGGAAAATTAATCCCACTCTTCCTAAAAATGTGCAACGAAAACTAAATAGATTTGCATGTAGAGATATATTTTCCTCTCTTTTTCCTTTACCACCACCACTTTATAACACATCTTCTTTTGTCACACCTATCCACAGAAATCTTTTTCAAGTCCTATTATTTGCCTTTTATCCATGTATTTGCTCAGTGAATCCCAGCCAATCTTCATCTAATCTCCATGCTCTACCCCCCTCTTGTCTTTGTTCAGGGACATCAGTCCTCGTCTCCTGCCTACCTCCTCTTGCTCCTGTTCAACAGTAAATATCTCTCTTATATCTGTCATTGTTTCTGTCCTAGGATTTCCTCCCCCCACATTATTTCTCATTGTATTTTTCCTGCTTGTCACAACATTACCCAATGGCTCCTGCCCCATCTGTTTCAGCTTCTCCTCCCACCTCTGTGACCAGGTACCCTCGCAGTTGTTGTGTCTTGACTTCTTCTGCAAGTCTGTCACTTGTCTCATCTTTACCTAAATCACAATATTTTCCACCAGGATTGTCCAGGATGCATGGAGAGCTTGGAGCTTGCCTGGAGCAGACTTGTGGGGCATAATGGAAAGCAAGACGTTACAACTGATCTTGTGGAACAGCCTTTGTAACAGGAAATGGGGCGGCATTTGCATATTTATAAATTAATTTTTATACATATTTTACCATAATGATTTGATTACCTCCATTTTGTTGTTGCTCGGAATAATATCACACTGAATGTGTGCTCACTGGGTAAAAAAGAGGGGATGTTTTTGAAGGGATTTGAAATGCAGGTTGAGCACATAGGTATGTACATACAAATATGTGTATGTGCTTAGGTTAATCCTGATTTATTATATTAAAGAAGAATTCAGTGGTTTAAATGTAAGTTTTTATGATTCATTTACAGGCTCTTTTATTTATTCATGTAGTTTTACTCTACACCCTTAAGCTATCATAGATATTTTATATGACAGTGCTTAATTGTGTTCATCCACCAGAAATGCTGATTGAAAATTAAAATGTTCCTGCTCATTTCTTTCTGGGGATATGCACATTGAAGATTAATAGATTCATTTTTATTACGTACATGAAAGAAACTGGATTTGTTAAGATGGTGAAATCATTAAATCGATAGTTTCCTAACTAGAAAGCCTACCTGAAGCAGTTAGTTTGGACTTTAATGGGTGTTCCACCTTAGCCATGATCACCTTACTAGCAGTCCTAGTGCTTGAGCTTTATCTTCATTATCAGTTTAATGAACTGAAAAAAAAAGAGGACCAAGATAAGTGCATGTAAACCTTCCATGAAAGTATGCTGAAAGTCATTATAAGTAAGGTGAATTCATTAAACAGCGGGTAAACTGCCTTTCACAGATGAGGTCCATTCTTGCATTTTCCTGGGAAAGGAAGAATGGAGGAGAAATGAGGGATCCCACAACAGCTCATTGGAAGAGTAGATGAAGGGTGTTTTCATTTCAGCGTATCCCACTGCAATATGTCGGTGCCTGTCAAGTGGACTGAGCAGATGGCCAGGCTGTCCTTGGTCCTCTTCCTCCTGTCCTCAAGGCTGGCCTCAAGGAGTGGTGGGAACAGTCTCTTTCTTACTGCCTCCCCCCTCCACCTCCTCTCTGGAGAAGAGATGTTTGCACTCCCTTTCCTTACAGAAGCGGACCAAGGGGTTTGAAGGGCACAGACAGTGCTGAAGCCCCTCGAGAAGGAAAGTCCCTTCAGGATGGGAGTGCCCTACTCTTGCCCTGGTCTACTTGATAGCAAGCACTTCCCTTCTGCTGTCATCCTCCCTGAGGTAAAGAAGGAACAGAAAAATTAGACTGGGCCTGAGGTCCATAGACCTCCCTGTTTTTTCCCGGCTGAGGGAAATCACATCCCATTTTCAGTCTCAAGGAGAAATATTCATCTCCTTTTCCTTCTCTGCTGAAGCTCAAGGGGACGAGCTATGACTGGGAGGGCAGACTAGAGAGGAGCTGCCTATAAGGCAAGTATATCAGAGAAATATGATCTAAATTCATGACTTACTGAATATCTGGGGTCCTCCTGAGCACCTGGGTGTGGCATATCCACTTCGGGCTTTAACCTACCCTGTTCCTCATAATCTTACGAGGTCAGGTTGGGGGAAAGAAGAGAAATATTTTGCACGGTTACACATTTAACCCCAGGGACAGCATGCCTTTGACCTTGAAAGACAAAAGCAAATTTTTTGCTTTTGAGCTAGGCCTCTCCTAGCTGGGAAATTAATGTTGGGTACCTTCAGCTGCTAATGAATTCATTTCTGCCTGAAATAAAATGTAAAGGAGGTAACAGCCAGTTTTTCTGGGCAGATGCCAGTCTAAAGGCTGGATTCAGTACGATGGGTATGCAATAAACGCCTGTGAAACACTTACCCTGGAAATAAATTTGCTCCCAGACATTGTGTGTTTCCAAGTATTTCAGTGTTTGAGTACCTCACATCCTGTGACACGGTCATGTACCATCTTCTGGTGCCAAATCAGAAATGCTGGTAGATACATAGAAAGGATCATGTTGTTTTTTTGGATTTCTTTAGCCCGGTTGCATAATATTAGCCATTACAATCTTACATTAGGAGATTTTTTTAGAAGAAATATACTCCCTGTGCATGAGATTAAGTTAATATGTATGAAATGTCTTTTTGTTTCTGCAATATGTTCTCCTGTTGGTCACAAGCAAAGAAAATTGGGAAGAGGAAACCCCCTTCTGATTTATAGGATCAAAATAGAGAACAATGTGGAAAACTGAATATTTTTCCATATTTTATGGTTTGGCCTCAGCTCCAGCACTGAGCCTGGAAGAACTGCACCATGTAGAGGTGAAGCCAGGTAAAATATCCCAAGTAGAAGGTGGAGGTGAGTTTGGTGGATCATTTGGAATTGCACCCAACCACACAGAGTGAGTATGACACCTATTTGCAAATGTAAAATGGTTTAGAATTCAGTGCATTGCTCTTCTCTCTAAACACGTACATCATAGCCATGAAAAAGTGATGTTAGTCATAAGTTCAAGCCTCGTGCCCAACATCCCCCAACTGGCAAGTCTTTAATTACATTAACATTCACATTTGCTTGCTCCCATGTTCCTAAAATGAAGATTAATTTTCATCATGTCAAAGTTCTGAATGTCACAGGATTTCTGTAGTCATCATTCACAATACTTGCCAGGAAGTAATAGTGAAAGCAATTCCAGCTGTTGGTAAGGAAGACTGGAGGTTGATGAGGACTAATTACACAATCACTTGGGAAGAAATATGTAGTGCTAACCCACTGCTTGATATATATAACTTTGTTAATGTTTTGCTTAAATTTTTAACTAGCAGTGTGATTTCTACAGGTTGTAATGCATGCTTTGTTCCCAGTTAGTGTCTGTAGGCAGTAGAATTGTTGGGGACATAGTAGCAGGTAGAGAAGGTAAGCTGCTATAAATTGAAAAAATAATTGAAAGTTCTGAGTTATGAGTAAGAATTGTGCTCTGTGCTATAATTTGGGTGGAGGGGCATTCATGATTTATGTTAGCAATAAAGAAAAGAACTTATAATAATGTAGCTGGTTTATTAATGTAATTATTAATTTATTCTTTATTACGCATATGAAGAGAGATGAATTATCTCATAAACATCCTTTCCTAAAGACTGTGCACTAAATGAATGGTAAGCAAGGCTGTGGTTGCAGCAGCAGGTAGGAACAGGAAAAATGTTGTTGTGCAGAGCAAGATAATGAGTACCTTGGATTGAGAACCAGCATCAGAGATTCTGCATTGATGTTATGGCTTTCAACCCTTTTATTCAACTGCAGCTGCTTTCCTGTTTCTGCTTGTTTCTGGTAGAAGATGCATTACAGCAAGGCTTAGCAAGCTCCTGAAGATGAAGTGACAGCAGAAGAGCAGGACAGGTAACAGAAAGCTTATCAACTTCTACAACAGCTCCACACGTTGATGCACAAAAAACATCTGAGCTGCTGATTTCAGACTTCTCCCCTAGTGAAATCCTTCTGGAATATGGGTAATTGGGGTTTTTTGTTTGGTTGGTTTTTGTTTCTGTTTTTGTGTTTAGTTGGTTGATTGGTTGGGTTGGGTTGGTTTTGGTTTTGTTTGATTTGGTTTTGATTTTGTTTTTGAGGGCTGTTGTGATGTCTTAAACACCCAATCTTTCCATGAGGAGAGGGCTAAAGAGGTCATGCTCTGCTAAGGCTTGAATGTGCTTTCAGTTGTTCCAAAGCAAATCTTAGGCAGATAGGGACTGTCCCTGTGTCTGTATATGAAAGCTCAGGTAGCCCAGGCAGCCTTCACCCCACTGAATTACTCCATCCTATGAAACTTCTCTGCCTGGCCTTTGTTGTGAGCTGACAGAAAGGCAGTTCAGCTACTAAATCACCTTGCCCAGATGTGCTTCACATGAAGAGAAAGGTTCTGCAGGCTGTTCTTATGGGGCTGCTTGCACACATTAACTCAGTCCCTTGTGAGGGGTAGGTCATGGTCCCTGTGCTTGTTCTGAGTGACCCTTTGCCAGGACAAAACTTCCTCCTACAAGTCCTTCACCCTGGGGCGTGAATGCTGGGCAGAGATGCAACACAAAGAAGTCAGGAAGCAGCACACTGAGGAATTGGAAAGACGTGGCTCTGGTCTGAAGTTGTGCAGTAGAAGGGTAGAAATTGAATGTGCTTGTGGATCAGCACTTGGGCAGGAGATGGTTTAATTTCCTTCAAATTCAATAATTTAACATCACATTTCTTTAGTGTAGTTGGGACTTTACCTATTGTTCTTTCCCACACCAAAAATTTCAAAGACAAAACCACAACAAGATAGCTGATTCTGAGACATCAAGCTTAAACAACTCCCATTTATTGAAAGTTGAATTCAGTGCTGATGTGTTGCTGTTGCACTTCTGTTGCTGTGCCGTGACATCTTCTGCCTTTGCAGCAGAGTCCCTCTAGACAATGCAGGAGTGCTCACTGCAGAGAGGAGATTTGTGCTCCTCCTGCAGTGCATCACCTACTTTGTGCTATTAGCAGTTTGAAAGCTTTCAGTATGATTCTTCTCTGTGTATTTGACCAGACAGCAGGGGCTGTCCTTTCAGCCTGGCAGCCTGGCTATTGCTCTGCACCAAGCAAGCCCCAGTCAGAAGGAATGCCTGCCCCTGCCTCATGTTTTCCTGCCCTTTTACTTGCATTACTACAAGTCAGGCAGAGGGACCTGAAACCACAAGTGGGAAGAGGGAATAGGACATCATTTTCAGCAGCAATGCAGTCCTAGATCAGATTAAACTGACATAGAAATGGCACTCTCCTGAGATGTACAAAGTTATTCCCAGACACTTAGCAGAAGTGGTCCATTGAGGCCTGACCTTTCTTCCAGGGAAGGTCACATCCTAACATGAAATTTGGTTTTTGTCTTTCCATAAGGGATAACAAGCTGGTTTATGACTGATTTACCAATTGTCTTTTATCAAGTATGTTCTGCTCATGCCTAACCAAAGTACCCAATGTTTGATTGCCCCCACAGCACTGCAGACCCTGTTTCTCTCGGGCGCTGATGAGCAGGCTGATATGAATAGAGTTCATCCCAGCCCCTCTGAAATTCAACAATTCCCATGCTCAGAGGGATAGCTAGGCCTGCCCTGATCAGAGCTAGCTATCAAAGGCCACTGCTGGACTAGATTACTCTGTGCTGGAAGCAATCTCAGCTGAGGGCTGAGGATCATTTTGTGATGCTTGCAAGGAGGATGGGTTTTTATAGGGCAGATATGTGTTTTGAACACATGGACAAAACAGAGAGGGAGACAGTACAAGAGACATCAAAAGATCATGTGTTTGTTAATCAGTTAAGGAGTAATTGATTGCTTACAAGAAGAGCAATCAAACCATTTTAGGAGCATTTGTTTCCAAATTGCTTGTATCTGGCAATCAAGTAGAATAATAGATCTGTGTGGGGGCATGACTGACAGACTGGCTTGCATTACAACCTTCTGGAATAGCACAAATGTTCAATCTAGGCTTGGTTTACCTATGTTAAAACTGTGAAATAGGTGTTGACTTTGTGGAATCAGTGGCAAGCACTACATACTAGTTGGACACAAACTCCCTGTACCTCAGGAGATGCACTGAGCCTGAAATTGAAATGGGTTTTTATTTTCCCTCATGAAAAGGCAACAGTCTACTTGAGATAGATCTGCCCAGGTTCTCTTACAATTTCTCAGAAATGCACTTATCTCATCTCTGGAGAGTGTTTTACGGAAATGTATTTACTTAAAATGCACGCAAAGGATTTCCAAAATGCAGATAAATTATGAAATGCTCAGTAACACAAACGGAGAGAGGTGGTTGCAGTATTTTTGTATATTTTCTAAGGCATTTGGGATTCAAATACATACCTGGTGGGGTCTGCAGAGGTATCACAGTGAGCTGAAACCTGCAGAAATAAATTACAAGCTATTTAGATATTTCAGAAAACTCTCCTAAATGCATAATCATTTTCTTTAGGAGCCCAGTGCTTCCAGAAATCTTGCCCACTTCTCATATCTCCAAATGCCTACACAATGCAGGACACAGTTCCAAGGGAAAGGAATTTACTGTAAACCAAGTCCTTCTCATAAGTGATTTGGATGAGCAGAATGAGATTTAGAATTTGAACCATTGCTGGTAAATAATCAAGCTCCAGAATTCAAGATAATGAAATGTTTTTGAAATCTTCCAGCCCTGTCTACAAGAACATTTTTAAAAATTATTCTTATATTTCAAAAAAAAAAAATCATTACATTTTTTCCTTTGCAAAAGGATCAATATTACAGTAATTGCATAAATGAGACCTTGATGGTGAATGCAAATACAAAGCCACTTAAAGGGATTTTTGCTCCACTTGATTGTATTGGTTTGTTAAATTTATTACTGGTTTGCAATATTTTGGCTTCATTTCTTTCTCTTCAGTTATTATGGCATCAAAAGATTCCCCTCCCCTACCACTAAATCATTAGCATTCTCCTAAAAACTCCAATGTACAATCTCTACCTCAAAATTAATTTCTAGTGACAGATAATAGCAAAGAGTAGGTAGTTAGCAATCCTTTCAAATGTGGCTTGGAACACTGACTGCTGAGCCAAGCCATGTGGCCTGAAGCTACAGAGATACAGATTTCCTTGCCTCTAACAGCTGGTGAGCACTGAGAAAAACAACTACTGAAGGGATCTTCTTCTTCTAAAAGATTTCTTGCTTATCATGTCGTGAAGTTGTCACAAAGGTCTGCAGAATTATGGAATGGTTTGGGTTGGAATGACCTCAAAGATGTCCTAGTTCCAGCCCTCTGCTGATGCCTTAGGAAGGCTGACCTGGAACAGAGACTAGACAGAGCTAAGAGAATAAGGCAGGTATTATTAAAAGGCCTTAAAGCATACACCTTGGGCAGCACAAGAGCCTGGCCAGGAGTACACCCAAAATGATCACAAAAGAACCCAAAAGGCAGACCCAAAATGGTCAGAAAATGGATGACCGGTCACAAGGTCTCACACTTCCATAAGGTTTGGTCCATTTGCATATTGGGGTTAATTATCCAATTACAGCTTCAGGTTGTAAAGTCCCATCCTTCTTGTTTCCTCTCTTCAGTCCACCATTGTTTATGTTTTTAGGCCTAAAACTTGTAACAGTTGTTCTTGGTCTCCATCTGGAAAAGGATTTGTTTTGTCTACCTACTGTGTGAAGAAAGCTTACTAACACTTAATATGAAGCTCAGAACTACACCCCTAGGCAGCACAGAATTTGAAAAACATAAAAACTAAAACTTCAGGCATTACTGCCATAAACATGCATGCTACCCACTGGAGCAGGGTGCTCAAAGCCCCATCCTGCCTGGCCTTGAATGCTGCCAGGGATGGGACATCCACAACTTCTCTGGGCAACCTGTCCAGTGTCACCAATGTCAAAAGCTTTGCACGACTCCAAGTCATGGAGTTTGGTTTAGTAACTTGGTTTAGTAACTTAACTAACTGTAATAGGGAATAAAATCCTGGATTTCTCCTGATTTTGGTCTTTTGGGTGGCTCTGAAGTTGAAGGTGGCACTGGGCTGACTCTCAGTGAGTGTCAAATCTAGCAGGGTACTGCCTGGTGCTGCAAAGAGTATGAGAAGTGATGAGTTAATTTGGTGAGGCCCTTTCTGCTCAGTCACCAGCCAAAGCCAAAAGTCATTAAGGGAGATGAACAGCAGAGACAGATGGTATTGCCTGAGTTAAAGGGACAGCTTTAGCTACTGTGCCTCTAACACTGAGACTAACTGTTCCCAGCCCAAACTACAAATTGGCCTAAGCACAGCAGAAACTAAGAAAAAATTGGGTACAAGACACTCCTACATTGTATGTTCACCTTAATCGCAGGGGAGACAAATCCATAGGCCTTTCTTGCTTGTTAGAATTTTAATTTATCATTTGTCAGCAAAGGCTCCTCCTACCAGTCAGATCCTCACTAGTGTTCATACAAAGAATTATTTTAGCCTAGCCTGACAGTAAATATGAGGATGAGATGTTTTTCTGCTGCAGGAATGCCTCAGACTAACTTGTTTGTATTTACCTGTTTGATGAAAGGAGGCACCTGATCTTAGCTGACACAAGCTGGTCATTTCTGAAAGCAAGACAGAATTTTTGGAAACTTTCTCTAAAATCTGTCATGTTAATGCTTGTGGACCAGCTTAGTCCTGTTCATGGTGTGTGAGAGGCTTTTTAATGCCTAATCTTCACAGGACTAGAGAAAAAAACACTAGGTTTTTCCTAGGTGATAAGATGTTGACATGGAGAACCACACCACCTGCATGGAACATCTAGCAATGGGTCACACAAGGCTTTCATCTAGAAGGTGACTTTGGGCTGTTCAGCATGACTTCACTTCTTGGCCAACTCTCCAGTTTTGCTTTGGTCTTTGATTAATGCTAAGCCATAATGACTGGTGTCTGGCTTTTTCCTCTTACAGTCTTGCTTTTGCTGACTAAATGTCCATAAGAAAAGTTTCCTTCTTGTTTCACCTTACTGCATTATACTTAACCAGGTGTCCTGGTTTCAGCTGGGATAGAGTTAGTTTTTTTCCCAGTAGCTGCTTCAGAGCTGTGTTTCGGGTTTAGCATGAGAATAATGTTGGTAGCCCACTGATGATTTGGTTGTTGCCTAGCAGTGCTTACCCCAAATAAGGGACTTTTCAGCATTCCATGGTCTGCCAGTGAGCAGGTGCACAAGAAGCTGGGAGGACAGATGACCCAAATTTCCAAAGGGATATTCTATACCATAAGACACCATATCCAGTATATAAATTGGTGGCTTACTGGGAAGGGCTGATCATTGCTGGGGGACAGAGTCTGGCGTCAGTCAGCATGTGGTGAGCAACTATATCATGCATCAATTGTGTTTCTTGGGTTTTATTCTTCTCTCTTTTTGTTACCTCTGTTTTCTTGACATTATGATGATGATGAGGAGGGGGATAATGGTTTTTTTCATTTATTAAACTGGGTTCTCAACTCACAGGTTTTATCCCTTTTTAAAAAAAATTCTCTTCCCCATCCTACTAGATGAAGGGCAGGGGTGGGGAGTGAGAGAGCAGCTCCCTGGTTTTTAGTTGCCAGCTGGGGCTAAACTATTTAAAGTCTGATGTCAGCTTAACACCTTTCATAGAAGCCACAGAATTGCTACTCAAGAGAGAACTGGTGGGTAAAGATCTACTGATACCCCATTCAAAAGTGCTGTAGACAGAGCATCTCACAGTGAGATGCCTTTGTAGTCTTTGTGCAATGTGGGTAAGTTACTCCTCTGCCTGCCTACATAATGGCAGCTTTTAAGTAATACAGCCCTCTTGAAGGAGGCAGAATTTTGTTTCTCTTATTTTAGTACAAATTTCCAATGTAAGTATGTTTTGTTTAGTGTAAAGTTTAACTTTTTTTTTTTTTTTAAGAAAAGAGATTGACACATCTTCACACCACCAAGACTATATCTGAATTTTGTGGTGCTGAGGCTTCGTGGCACTGAAGTGTAATATCTGAATTTTGAAGATAAAAACCTGATGAAAAAGGAAGCCTGTAGTGTAGGAAGGACACGGAAATGGAGACTAAGATTTGGAAAGTTACACAATAAAGGACTTTCATTTCAAAATCTCAGCTGACCCCCTAGAGTGATACCATACTGCGCTGCTTTAAAATAGTCTGCACAGAACAGGGGAGAAAGTTTGATGCAAAATCCATTGTCAGTAAAGGGTTACCCTTAAAACTGTATTTTAAACTTGATTTCTGAGATAATTGCAAAACTGAAAGTGTCTATTTTTAATATAATTCCTCCTACCAAAGAAATCCCTAAAGAATGGGAAGTAGTACCTGTTTATAGGCAAAATTGGTGCTTATTGCAGTTGTGCTACATGCAAAAACTGCTACATAAAGCTTGCTCAAGTCTCAGAAATTGATAGCTATTTGCAATGCAGTGGCCTCCAAAGAGACACACAGTATTATAGCAGAATTACCAAAGTGTCCTCAAACTTCTCGGTATGATAGAGAGAAAAAAAATTAGATTATTCTCCACTATGTTTGACTTATAACATATCAGACAATAGTACGTGATTTTTATTATGAAGTGTTGATTGTGAGCCAATCAAGCTGTATTACGCTGTACTGGGCACCAGCATGTATAAGAAACTGCAGAAAAGGTTCAGGGTAAAGGGATGCAGACGTGCAAAAGAGAAAGAACAATGGGGCACAGAGAAACAAAATATGTACAGCAGCAATTTCTAGGAATCTGCTGGTCTGAGAGAGTTTGTAAGAGAGAACATCTTGCCACCTGTGTGGCCTGAATCAGTGCATGTCTCTGGGTCACACTGAACGTTGTGGGGTTAAAAATTCAGCATTAGATGATTCTGTTTTTTCTATTAAGATGTAATTTTGTCAGTTAAAAGAAAACCAACCTAACCTGGTTTTCCTGGGCACCTGCTGTTTTGACAGCCAGTGGTATCCTGACCTGTTTCAGAAGCAGTGTGGTCTTCAGGACCAGGGAAATGTTTCTTCCCCTGTACTCAGCACTCAAATCTTGTTCTCAGTTTTGGGCCCTTCCCTGCAAGAAAGATGTTGAGGTGCTGGAGTATGTCCAGGGAAAGGCAACAAAGATGCTGAAGGGTCTGGAGCGCACTTCTGATGAGAGGTAGCTGAGGGAGTTTGGGTTGTTCAGCCTGGAGAAAAGGAAGATCAGAGGGAACTTACTGCTCTATAACTACCTGAAAGAAGGTTGTGGCGAGGTGGAAGTCAGTCTCTTCTCCCCTATCTCAAGTGAAAGGATGAGAGGAAGTGCCCTCAAGTTGTGGTAGACGAGGTTTAGGTTAAATATTAGGGAAAAATTCTTCACAGAAGGGTTTGTCAAGCACAGGCTGCCCAAGGAAGAGGTTGAGTCACCATCCCTGGAGGTGTTTAAAAGGCATGTAGATGTGGCACTGAGGTACATGGTATAGTGACATGGACTTCGCAGAACTGGGTTAATGGTTGGACTTGATGACCTTAGAGATCTCCTCCAAACTCAACAATTCTATTATTCCACTGCACTAGAATTCACGTTGGAGGCAAATGTAAGGTGGAATGATGCCCAGCCACCTCCCAGGAACTACTGCATGCCAGCTAAGGCAGCAGAACCGTAAGCACCTCTGCTCCCCATCTGCTGCAGTTTGCTGCTAAAAATATGTGAACAAGGTGAAATCAGCAGTGGTTTGGGGTTTTGTACTGCGGGACCTCTGGGAAAGTGGCACTGCCTCTGTCACTGGGACAGTAATGTCTAGTGGAGATACCAATACAGCATTAAATCACTATGACCAGAAGGCAGGTTTAATTTTCATGTGTTATGCAACACAGGCACTGACCTGAGACCCACAGAGATCATTAGGAGTGACCAAGTTGGGGGTCAGGGTATGAGAAGGACATCCCAAGACATTGTAACTAGGTTGGAAACCAAACCCCCCTGGGCAGAGACACACACATATATTCTCCTTGCATACTATGTGGATGCAGTGGCTTTGCCAATGAACTCTGGTCAGCAAGGCCATGCACAGGGAAAGCAAGCAGACAAGCACAGGTTACCTGGCTGAGTGGCAAGTGCTATGCTGCTCCTGAAAGTGCCCTGCAGTCCTCCAGCAACTCACGCTCATTTTGCTCATTTACTCTGTACTAGGCTATTAAAGCAGTGCTGCTGCCTGTAAGCAGCTGTGTATTACCACACAGATAACCTCTGACTGCAGCTGGCATAGCAACAGAGCAGTCAGCAGCATACAGCTACAGCTGCAGCAGACTGGAGAGGCAGACGAGGGAGCTGAGCTGAACTCTTGTTTTCTTCTCCATTAGGTGCTCTAGGCAGCCACAACACTCACAGCAAATCTGGCTGTGCTTCCTGCCTTATATTTCTCCAAAACCACAAGCTGATTATAAAGCCAGCATTTGGGAAACAATCTGTGTTTATATGAGATTAAAAGAAACAGGAGTTTGTGCATTCAGTGGCAGAGGAAAGGGTGCATGTATGCTCTGAACTGTTTCTTTTTCTTACAGTAACCCGTACTAATGATTCCCTACTTGGGAAAACAAAGGAGCAAAGTCTCCCAAACTGCAAAGTACGGCAGTTCTAGAAGAATACTGTCTTCATAGATGGTCCTAGAACAACCCCTGGAGATATGCCTGAGAGAGGGAGTTCTAGCAGTGTCTGAGGATAGGGTGGGAAACCTCACAAAACATGCACCGTGCCCCCTTGATCATGATGTGCAAAGTCTCATGGGGCTTCAGACCTTATACCAGTAGGGTAGTCACAAATACTCTCAGCATGAGGTTGCTTGTCTGTGGAGCTGTTCTATCTTACTCAGCAGCACTGAAATGCGGCTTCTGCATTCAGCTCCAAAGTGAGATTAGCAATCTGATATGTATTGTAGCAAGATGCTTTAGCACAAACTCCTCTTTTCTGTCTTCTGAAGAGAAGAGCTGAGTGGAGTTAGTTCATGGCACATTTTTCTGAGCCAAGGATTACCTTCAGCTTTGTTACTTTGACATTGAGTCCTTCTCTTGTGTGAGGCATTTTCCAGCAACAAGCTGCCAAGTGCTCCCTATGCATGAAGATGGTAGGACTGTGTTCCTTCCAGCTACAAACCCAAATGATTTCCATTTAATGATTCTAGGTAGACCTTAAAACAAGGAACATTTTGGAGGTAAAAATCAGCATACAGTTGCTATTATGAAGACAGGCAAATCTCTAGCTGAATTATTTCATCCTCCACAGAACATATCAACTTCTTGCAGCACAATACCTCCATGATGGAAGAGGACTGAGGGCAGCTCAGCTTAACCAGGCTGTCTTTACCCTGGAAGCAACAGAATGGTGGTAGCTCATCTCCAGCTGCTGTGGGGGAAACAGTCCTTTCATGACCTGCAGAGCTTTCCACATGTATCTTCTACATATGCCTGACTCTCCTTTAGAGTCAGGTTTCTTTATATTGCTGCAATTTGCTTGCAGAGAACTTAAATTTCACTTTTGAGGTAGTACTGAGCTGCCAGAGAGGCCCCAGAGATTGGTAGCAACAGGACCAAAAGCTAAATGTGACCTTTGCAGAACCTAATTTATGAGAACCCCTCTGCCTCTGAGGAAAGACTTGCATGCCTATTCTTCCTATCCTGATGAGTTACTAGCCTGACTGGGGCACTGGAAGTCATCTGCAATCAGCCAAATTTGCATCCTGCTGCAGCAGTCGAGTCAGGCAATGCCTTAGGCACTTATCAAGGGCTACAGGGCAGAAGCTCCATCTGCCATCTAGAACACTATCATGGGGGAAGATGGCACCTTATATCCATGTCTTGTTAAAGAAAACCCAGACAGAGTAGGAGTTTCTCACTGGTAGGATTTTGTTTGGTTTGGTATGTTTGTTTATTTTTGCAGCTTCTGCATAAAATCCAGTGGCAGTCTTGAGAGTCCTCATGAATCAAAGGCACCTTCTCAGCTGAATGACCCATTGACACTACAGGCATTTGCATCCTCCCTGTTCTGATTAAACTCTTTTCCAGCAAGGTGGCACAGCTTCCACAGGGAGATGCAGCCTGCTGATTTCTTGTTGGAACTGAATCCCCAAGAGCAGTTGTCTCACTGCTAAGAAAACACTGCACCTTGGAAGGGTCTAGAGACATGGAAACCGAGGGTGCAACAGCTGCCATCACTGCTCCAAATGTCAACAGCTGGATCTAGTTCTGTGCCCTGTGCAGTCAGTCCAGCAGGCTCAGGCAATGATTACTGGAGGCAGCTCACCCCTTTCCACAGACAGAAGCATCCTCATCTCCTGAATTGTACCAAGTTTTAGCAGAAACAAAGTGCATGATCACACAGCCCAGCTATGGGAGACAAGCACCTTGTCGCATGGGACAATGTCCAGGGCAAATTTTCAGTCAGACACAGTGGACCTAGGCACCTCCAAGGCAGTGACAGTCAAGCTGTGAGAGAGAGCCTGTTGTCTATTGCTGGAATTTTGCTGAAGCCTAAGTCCATTTTCATTTGTTGGATAAACTGCAAACCCAGTCCCATTGAAGGAACTGCAAAGTCAGTCCCTGCTCCATTTTGGATAAGCACGTATCAAAGCATTGCCTTGAAAGTAGTCAGAATTTTATGTGAAATGTCTTCACAAAATATGAGTGAGTGGCAAACTGCATGCCTATGTACCAAAGCAGTGGAAGTGCATAGCTTAAAAAGAGCTACACTACCTTCCCCCACCAAGTAATTGCTGAATGCTCATAATCAGGTATTCTTCATTTTCTGTTGCAAGATTTCCCTGGTTTAATTTTATCTTTGCTGTTGAAACCTATTAAAAGAAAATAATGGAGCAAGCAACTAGAACTTATAGGTGTAATGTTCAGTTGTTTCCATAATCACAAGAAAATAAAGTCAGATGGATCATGTAATTGAAAAATGAAGAAAATTTGAGCATTATCTCAAGCAGTGTTTGCTTAATGAATATAAGACAGTGTTGATAACAATATTTTTTGGTGGTACTTTATCATGTGATGGGGACTGCATTATGCAGCTCTAATTCTGGTTTGTGTTTTTTAATATATTTTTAATGAAGAAAAGTAGATCTCATGGCTCTTAATGAGTGTACTCTCTGTTCGTAGGTAGAAGGAAGGAGAAGGAAATAGCTTTGGGAAAAAAGAAAAAAATAAACATCTTTTATTAGAATAGGAAGAGAATAAGGTGCTCTTTCATGGAATGATACATCTGGACCTTCTATGTCCTTTTCCACCAGCCACACAGATCTCTGTGTAATCAACCCAGTTTCACAAGAAAAGTGCTTCCAGTCTTGAAATCCAGTTTCAAATACTTATTAGTGAGAACACATTCAGGGACTGTTGCTTTTCAAAGGGCACTCTTACAGATATTTTCACAATTGTATCGTCTTTTGGTAATATTCCTGAAGACCTAGGGCTCTCATGTGGATGGAGATGCACGAGGACATTTACATGCATAAGGTATGCATGTAAGCACAAACTTCTAATGTGTGCCTTTGGGCTGACATGAGTGAGAAGCAAAAATCGTTGCTTGGCTTTCTTAATAAGGTTCAGAGGGATTTTAGTCATAAATGGTATTGTGAATGCAAAACAAAACAAAAAAAGTTGTTATTTTTGAGGGGCCTCTTTGTTGTTGCTATGAACTTTACCACAGGGGGTAGATGCACTGAAGTGGGAAATTCATAGTACATTGCCCTCTCTGCTGGAACTATTGTTTTTCATTATATAAATAACTGAAATGAACTGTTGAAAGATTGGGTGAGTAGAAAAGGATATCTTTTTCTTTTAATGTAATCCTTTTTCCTTTAGTTCCTGTTACTACATCAAAACTATGTAGGTTCCCAGAAACATCAATGAGAATTTGCTTTTAAGTGCCTTGGCCACCCCAGCTGTGGAATAAAGCAGAAGTTTGCTGCAATTCATATGCTCTAACATCTTATGCTAATTAATCCAAACCCCAAACAAAGCTGAGGGAAAGAGAGGGGGAGAAGCAATGAGATAATAAAACTAATGCTTATGCAATTAGGAAAGAATATTCCTCGGTGGTTAGCAGGGTAGGCATACAGCTCATTTTTATCTCCTCTGTATGTCCCTTTTTGCTTCTCTGTTTTATCTATCTTCTCATTTCTTCCAGTAATCCTGGATGGAGGAGCAAAGCACAAGGTAAACCCTATGCTCCTATAGGAATACTTCATTATGCCATGTTATGAGAGAATACATGCCTATCTCAGTCAGGAAACTCCTAGACAGAAAGTTGTTTTGATACAAACAAATGTGTGAATGATCAAACCCAATCATATTGTGAGTCTTCCCTGGGAAGCAAAAATGAAATGCCTGTATTTACTGTTTTTTCACTTTTACAGACCCAAGTGACTCTGAAGGTGAAATCACAGAAGTTCCTCATGGAGCACACACCACAAGCCTAGGAGATCAAACTAATGTTCCCATACCTCAGGGAGACTCCTCAACACCCTGTCTTCATGGTAATCCCATCCTGATCTCCTTCCTTCCTCCACCCTTTATGTAGGGATTTAAGGGTGTTTAGATAGCTTATGAACACTCAGGCAATAAAATATAACTGTAAAAGCTTTCTGCACTGAGTTTGTTATAGTTCCTTCTTAGTGCAGACCTATCCAAGGCACCATATCCTGTGTCATATATCTCGCCTGGTTAAAAAATGTGGTGACATTCTCTGTGAATGAAGGGCCACTTGTCTTAAGGATGTAGGAAACCTGGATACCAGAATTTTAAATAAATCATACTAGAAGTGTGTAGCAATTTGAATTCCGACTACTTCCTTTTGAATCAAACAATCCAAGAAAGAAGTCTAGTCAGGCTTTCTTGACACTGTGTGGCCAGGATACACTCTAACTGGAAAGTCCCTACCCTAAAAACCCCAATGCAAACCCAATATGAGTGTGGTGCACAGAGCACGGGGTCCTGGCCACAGCTACTGGCACTGCAGCATAGCACTAAAAACCAGTTGGAGCAGGTCTCTTCTGCACAGCCCTGCTCACTCCTGATGTGCCACCCCCATCACAGCAGATGAAACAAGGACTAATGCTGAATTGAAGAAGCACGTGAACAGAAGAGATTTTTGCCACACAATTTTTGGGAACACAGCACACCTTGTTTCTCCTATCTTGCAAGTGACAGACAAGACATTTTCAAATATACTGGACTTCAAATGTCAGTTGTCATCAAGGGTGAGTCTGTGAATCCAAATGAACTGTTTTGATAGGTGCAATCTAAACACCAAAACCAAATTACAGCTTCCCTGTCACGGCAGTTCTGCTGTGTGAGGTGAAAGCAGCACAAAACCCTGGGATGTGAGCAGACGATGTGCATTTTCTCACTGCACTTGGGGCACAGGCACCCCTTGAGACTTGAGGTAGTTAACCAAGAAATGAGGGAAAGCTGTGATAAAAGTGCAGGGCAGTTGAACTGGAAACAAAGAGCCAAGCAACTTCCTGATGTTTTCTTTAATTACTGCTTCTGTCTTCCATCTGAGGGATGGTGGTCCCAAATCCTATGAGAAGAGGTCTGCTAGAGGAGTAAGCTACCTGGTTGTCATGGGTTGACATTAGACAAAATGCCAATGCACCCATGAGGGTATATTTTACCCAATGACCTACTGTGAGATGTGGTCAAGAACAGAGCAGAGCAGGCCTAATACTTGAAACAGACAGACAATTTATTATACTACATAACAATGGACATTAGAAAAGGAAAGAAAAACCCAGCCACCCAAAAGCAGAAGAGAAAACCTCCCAAAAACACTGCTTCTCCTCCGCCCAATTTCCATTCCATACATGCTCACTCAGTTGACTCCAGCACATTACCTTCATCTACTTGCTTAATCCCTCAACAACCCTGGGTTCCTAATCCAAATCATCATCCTTTAAAATTCAGACAATCCACATTCCATCCAGGACGAGAGGAGTCTCTCTCGCACCACAGACCCCCCCCCCACAGGAAACACAGGTCCACCATCCCGTGTTCCCACGTCACCCATGGCACTGCCTAGAAGAGTCTGCCAGGGTGACACCCTCCTTTCCATGTCCAGCACTCTCACTGCCGTCCATGGACCTGCACTGCAACAGGGCTCTTTTTAAGGATGTTTTGGCCAAGTACCAAAAACCAGCCATCTTCTCATTTTGGGACTCAGGTCCCCCCCATTTACCCCTGGGGCCGGGGGCTCCAAGAAGCAGGCCAGAACGTCTCTGGGTTTGAGCCAAAAACATCCACCCAAACAGTCTTATTTATAGTCAGGAGGGTCCAGGGTCCGTCTATGGCTATCATTATGCAAGAAAAGTCCAGCCTCATAAGCCACTCCTCTTCATTCCGGCAATCAAAGGGGCTTCTTTTCATCTCACATTACCCTCTCGGTCCCAGGCTGTCCTCTCTCTTCTAAAACCACCAACTATGAGAATTCAGCATCCAGGGATAACTCTCTTCTGCCTTAGAAAGAGTTAAAAGCTTTTATCTCCCACCACCAAGGTCAGGCACAGGCGATCGCAGGCACTGCAGCTCTCACAAGCAGCTCCAACTCGGCACCTTCTCTCTGTGGGGGGAGGAGAGAGACGGGACCGGGGGGGGGGGGAAGGGGGGGGAACGGGATGGGACAGGGAGGGGGACGGAAGGCACCTCCAAAGTTCTCCCTCCACCCCTCCATTCTAGATGGAAGCTGGACCAGCTCCACTCCAGCTCCCTCTGTTCCCCACCCCGAGGCCCACCTTGCTCAGCCAGGCCCACCTTGCTCCCCTCCCCCACCCGGCCTAGCCAGGCCCGGGCAGGGGAGAGGAGAAGACGCTCCCTGTCCGAAAGCAGAGCAGGGAAAGAGGGAGTCCTGCTGGGAAATCCGGCTGTTAACCCCTCGTGTCCTCAGAGGCGTGTCCAACCTCTTAGTGGCCAACAAAGGTGCCAATACTCAGACCTAAGGACTGATTGGTTTGACCACTACTTCCAAAAAAACTCACTTCCCTTCAAACCACGACACTGGTCCTTCACATCTGTACTGGTTTACGGCAAATTTGGGAGGAAACTTTCAAAGGGGCCCTCTAGAAAGCAGATTCAAATGGCCCCTCCCCCTACTGGTTTGGGAAAATATTTCCTTGGAGAAAAATGGAAAAAAACCCTGTTTACTTAACAAGCAAAGTACTCACAAGCATAAAAAATGGATAATATTAAACAACAACACCTCTTGCTGTTCTGAAAAGATGGCAAATTCAGAAAGTCCTTGCCGTGGTTTGCAGCTCAGCTTGCTCAATCTCTTACCAGTCCCTCCAGCACTGAAAAATGCTGTCCTGGGCCATGGTGGGGAACTTCTCAGCCTCAGCTAGCCAAAAACTAAAGGCAGAGGAGAGCTCTCTCCATACTGACTGTGCTGCAGACAACACAGTCTGTGAGAAGGAATGCAGGGAGCCAGTGCAGTTTCTGAGAACAAACTCTGTGCTTCTTCTGCCCCCTTCGCTCTTGGAACCAGCCTTAAAGATGCAGAACTCAATATCCAGCATAAACAGAACAGACAATTGGGGATACAAGCATCATAAAGTCACCCTAGGACAACATCCCCTCTGTTCCCTGGTTCCTACCTGTTTCTTTTGGGCATCACTGAATTACTCAAGTTGTGATCTGGAGACCTGCCTTCTCCTCTACTACCAATCTGAAATTATTAGTACTTTATTTTACTTTAGAAGGACAATCTTTCACAAGAGCTGAGATGAAGATTTTTAAATTATTCAACCACTTTATGCAAATAATAACTAATCTGTGCAATGCCCTGGTGAGGTAGGTAATTATACCTTATCCTTTCTGACAGGCAGAGACATTAAGTTTGAATTTGCCCTAGACCAGAGGAGATTTTTGAACTCAGTTTTCCTGGGCTGAGGTGAAATTTTGAAAAAAGCTCTAGTTTGATCAGATGCAGCTTTTCGTTTTCCATTTTTGTCTGATCAAGAAACCAAGCTTGGAAGAATATCCCTTGGCTGAGTTGCCAGAATGTGCTCATAAATGATTCACTTGAACCTTTCGCAGTCAAAAATGACACTGCGAGTACCATGGAGATAAATTTTTGAGGGTAGATGAGTCATCCAGGTTTCATTGCAAGTAATGACAAAAGCTGACTCTGTTACTCACATGAGTTTTATCATCATTGCCTAAAATGCTTTTGCTATACAGTGATCTGGCTGGAGTGCTCCAGCTACCTTTCCAGTTTAGGGTCTTGTCATAGCTGAGGAAGTGTGGTTTGGTTCTGCTAAAACTGTGTAAACCTGAAGTGAACAGGACCCATGTTAGGTGTAGGCCCTCAGTAATCCAAAACTGGCTTGTGGTCTGAAACAGGTTTTGTATCTCTTCCAGAATCTGCCACCTACAACAGCTCAATTATCTTACGAATGACTCACTGAGTTCTTGTGGCAGTGAGCTCCTGTCCTAATTAAGGGAACAACCACCTGAGCTCCTGCCTTGCACAGCTTTCCTGTTCCCCTTCTATCTTCTCTCTGCCATTCTGTAACTTACCCCACTGTGACCTGTCCCCAGCTGGTTTTTCCCATGCTTACCTTCCCCAGTCATCACATTTACATGCTCAGCATCACTCTGAACCCTTTCTGAAATATTTTAGGAGACCAGAAGGGTGCACAGAGCCCCAGGGGCAGCAACATGGAGGTTACAGGGCAGCAGCACTATGAAAAAAGCACCATTTCTTCTCCATCATGACAACTTGCTCAGCGGCTGATCTTTAGACCACAGGTGGGCTCTCGCTGGAGATGTCAGACTGTACTTGCTGGTGAAGGCCATCAAGCGTGCTGTTTGATCTCTGAGTACCCTGGATAGCCACAGTGTTCATCCCTGAGCATATCCTGCTCTGACATTCAATCACCACTACCACCATCCTCTTTAGCTTCAAAACAAAGTCATGAGGAGATATGGAAACTTCTCTAACTTGTCCTGCACAGCAAAATATCTGGGTCTTAACCCTATCCTCACAAGAAATCCAGCACTATAGGACTCTCAAATATTTCTGGAAAAACTGTTTACGTTTCTTGACGGAAATTACAGTTTTTACATGTTTTGAATGAGCATTTTTTTAAAAAAACAGTATTTTCTAATGAAGTGATGTACAGACTGATAGCAAATCTTTGCCTCAAACACTCTATAAGAGATGTATCTATCCTGATTTTTAGAGAAGAATATAAGGCACAGCAGGATGAAGCTATTTGATGAAAATCACTCAATTCTGCTTTGATAAAAGAGAACTTAAACAAGAACTTTGATATCCTGATTTTCTGGTATGGCATCCATTAAATCACTCAGTAGTCATGCTATAGTTCTGTTAGCTTATTTTAAATACAGTGTTTAGAAAGAAAAAATTAACATCTCTATTTATGCATGTACAAGTAGGCATGACATGTATCTCCTTAGACTTTAGTTCCATGTTAATACACATAGAAAACTTCCACCACCTGGCATCTGGTCAGGCATGGAACTGTGACTTTTGCTACAATACAGGCTAGGATTTATGTTCACAGATAGTGTACAATCATACTTTTGCTTTAGCATCTTTCATTCTAGATCTCTAAAATGGAGGATGGAGACATCCACTCCAGTATAGCAAGGTTTTTTCCCCTATTCTAAAAATGCAAACACAAATACCATTTCAGATGACAGTCTTATAAAACAGATCTAAAGCCATTCTTTTTTGTTGTTGTTTTCATTTCCTGTTGTCAAAATGGGGTCCAGGATCTGTCTGTGATGCAACTACCAACAAGTCAATGCAGTTAAAAATTAATTTTCAAATTCAACAGATCATATGCGTAATTATAATAATTCAGGGCTTTAGAGGCATATTGAAGAAAGGATCTTGAGAGAGGTACCACATAGGACAACAGAATTCATTTATCTGGTTTTGCTACATCCACAAATGCTGATTTAATAAACACTCTTTGCTCCTTCTGGCTGGATTCAGTGTTCACCACAGGTGCTATTTACCTCTGAAATGCATGATGACTACCAATCAGGCTCAGGAAGAGGCACATTTTTCAATAAGTGATCGCTGTCTGAACATGTCAGCAACTCATGCCATACCTTAGTCTGGTAATGCTAACACTGAAAACAAAGGTTCAGTTCATAAGTTCACAGGACTTAGCTAAGACAAGCAGGAGCACCTCAACCAAATGCATCACTGCCACGTTAGACAAGGGATCATTAGCTCTTGGAAGATGTTTGTCCCCAGTACTGCAGGTTCTTTCCATTAATGTGTTCACTCATTTTGTTTTCAAATGCATTCTCTCACATGTGCTGCCAACACCTGGGCATCCCTGTGAGTCCACTTTCTGGAAGAGCTCTTTCTGGACATAAGTCCCAGGGCCACCTGTGATACTGGGAGCATCCACTGTAGGAAAGGATTAGAGAGCCCTCATTCTCATTGTCAGCAGCTTTCATCCTGGCCAGAGGATAAATGGAAAGCAGTACAAAAAATTGCTGTAAGTAATGAGGAGCAGCAAAAAGTGAGATTTCTGAAGTATTATGGAAGAGACAGAAATCCCATTTCAAACAGACTTAGAAAAGATAGTAATCTTATTCAGGTTTGATAGGTCCAGGCTTGTGCAGGGGTACATCAGCAGAGTGTGGTATTTTTGTGGCTTTAGCCTTTTACACAGATCTAACTTGTCTTGGGCCAGAAAAGCTGGGAAGCTTTGCTTTTTGTTTAAAATTTGGGAGTCTGAAATTTCCATTCTGAACAGAGTGAGAAGAAGATCACCTTGCTTAGAAAAGAGAACACAGACAAGAGAGTTCAAACAAAAACCCAGGAATTACTCTGTGGACAGAAATTGGCCGAATGTGATGGTCACAGGAGTAAATGTGCCTGTGTTTACCATGAGGCAAGCAGCTTCTCGGACAAATGGATTTATGAAGAAATAGCTTTATGTCACAAATCAAACTACCATGTTTTAAATATTTAGCCAAATAATTACCAACCTAAAAGGAGAGGTAGGAATTTCAGTTTGTGCCTCATGCATCTCAGGAGAATGCTTTAATCATTAAGTACTGGTTGGTATGAATCTCAGTTACTTTCACCTCCTAGAATCAATCCTGGGCTTAGTAAGCCTTCTGGATCAATATACCAAGTTAATTGAACCTTTTCATGGAAAAATTCTGTTCTACCCTACCAACATTTTCTCTTGGGAAAGAAAATAGCTCCATATCAGTATCACTCTATATATTGTGCATGAAAATGCCATCTATTTTAGCAGCCTATTTTAGTAGAGATATTTGGGTAGACCACGGTACTTTTTTCCAATTGCTTTTTCTGATTTTGCTTAGATGCTATACACAAGGGGTGGCTGAGAAAACTTTTTGCTATATTTCTTCTCCAGAGAGATTTGTTTTTTCCCAACTCTGAGCTGCTGCTGAATTCAGATGAGCATCAAAGCCTAGAAAACACTGAAATTTTGTCCCTACAAGAGAAAGACTATCTATTTAAAAAGCCTAGCCTGAAATATCAGAAAATCTCTCAAAGTAACTGTATAGTGTCTTGATGAGTGCACCTGACTTAGCGTGGCATTGGAAAATTACAAGCAGGAATTGATAGTCTCATCACTCTGTCATAAGTGACCCTACTGTATTATGAGCTCTTTTAGAGTGGTTTTGTCACATCAACCAAACAACACACTGGCTGCTTTCTAACACATAAGCAAAAGTAAGAGCAACCTAAATGTGATGGTGGTCTTGAGGTGGCATTTGTCAGTAATATGTAGGATGCCCAAAAAGATGATTTCCACACCTCATCAAAAATCCAAAGTCTTCCCTTCCATTTATGCTTTTAATTAAGGCGCCCAGGAGGCGGCTCCATGATCTAAAAGAAGAGATTTGGGGATGATGGGGATAATAGCTGGTGGGTGCAGGTTATAAGAAACATGAGAAAGAAGAGAGGAAAATAACTGTGAAAAATAGTAGAACTTTTTGGGCAGTCAAAGTGCAAGTAGCCCTGGAAGAATAGTAAAAGTAATAAAGAATTGCAGAAATACAGAGATGTAGGCTTTGGAGTAAGCTCTAAAATCCTCTTTGTCTAAAGAAGATAAAGTGCTTGAAGACAGTATTTCACAATATCTTTGCAGCTCTTGGTCTCAGATCTCAGGAGCAGAGGGAAGACATTTATTCACACATAAAATGCATGCAGCTGAAGGGAGTGTAGTAAATAAGGAACAGCCACTCAACCATGTGAAGGGATTGCTGGTCAGGCACCAAAATAAATTAAAATAGACTATTCACCACCTATGCAAGAATAGAAGTTAGGATTATTTCTTACATAGAAGTCAAGGCTCAGATATTTCAACTCTGCAGCTGTGGCAAATGATGCAGAATTAGAATGTGCTTGTAGAGAAACTATTATCAATTACCAACCATGTCAAATCTTTCTCTCTCCCCTTCTCTTTCATGAATTGTTCTTAATTAGACCACATTTCAAATGTGGTTACTATTTAATAAGAATCTTGAAAAGAAAACAGAGCTAAATTGACAAAGATTGTAAGAAAAAATGCCTAATTTCTTTGGGTTTAATCCTTTGTGCCAAATAACCTGATGTTTTCTCAAATTTCATAATTTATTTTAGCAAAGTTAATTGTCTGAGAATGAGTATCTGCAGACAAACAAGAAGACAAAGTTTGGTATAAAGGCACCCACCTCCAGTCAAGCTTTCATTCTCAGCCCCTCAGAGAGGACACATTAGTGCAGGAAAATAAGCAAAATCCTGGATGCTAGCCAGCATCCACTACAGAGCTGTAAGTATTTATTATGTGTCCCTTTATGCAACTTTCCCAATAATGCAAGTGCAGAGCTACCTTCTAACCTTGTATTTGCTGTATCATCTTTATGGAAAAGATGATGTTTATAGTGCTCTTGCTGCCCATATAAGAAACTACTTAAATTTCTTCAAGCACATGTGGATTGGAGATTTACTGACTAAAGTCCACAGAACAGTGAAGAGAAGCCATTTCCCCTGGAGACACTCTGATCAAAGGAGGCCCATGAGGTGTAATGCTGAGGGTCACAGAAGAGGGACAGCTTCTGTCACAGGAATACACCCTAAGGCAAGTGGATTTACAAGAATCAGAAGGAGAGGAGAAGGGGAAAAAAAGTAAGGTACTTGACAGGAGTTAGTTTTAACTGCCAATGTAGGAAGTGGCAGGGAAGAGCAGGACATCTGTGAGAAGTCAGAAAAACCCAGGACAAACGTGAGCTGGCAAGGTAGAGAAGAAGACAAGTACAGAAAGTTAACTGGAGGCTTTGAAGTCACATTGAATATTAGGCAGAGAAAGGGAAACTAGTTTGTGAGTCTAAAATTACCCACAAAGGGAAATGGAAAAATCAGTGATGGGAATGGAAAGAAATCCTTGATGCAGCTCAAATATTTGTGGGATAAAGAAAGGAAGTCAGTAGAAAAGGCTGCAAGTTCCAAAAATGCATGTTCACCCATGTTTCTTTGGGTATATGGGGTTTTTTTTGTTCTTCCTTCTGAAAAATCTACATGGAGAGGGCTGTTACTACTTCACCATTCAGTGTTTCTAGACTCCCTCTAGCCTGGCCAAAGGTGCCAGGATCCTCCAGATTCCTGACACTGCTGAGAGCTCCACTGGCAGTACCACGTGGGACTTTGATGTTTGCACCCCTGCTAATAAAACCTTGTCATATAAACCAGTGACTTGCACGGCTACTGTGCACCAGTGCAGCTGATGCAACACTTCCAGAAAACCAGAACTGGAGCCCAGCAAGCAGCAGCTCCATGGCACATGGACTGTGAGGTCCTGAGAGTAGGAAAGGTGGAAACTGGGACTGCTTTGATCACAAGTAAAGCCAAAGAAAACCAGGAAGCAGGTATTGCCTCATCTGTATTTGCAGCACTCTGACATTACTGCTTGTATAACAAGTGGGGTAAAATCCAAAAGCATCACAGAGTGCATGTGTCTCAGTGTCTGCCCCAAGGGGTGGGGGACAGAAATTAGGATTCTTTGAGGAACTCAAGATTTTGACTTGTTAACTTGGCTTGCAGGGGCAGGCAGTTGAGCGTAAGAGAAATTATGGTGGCAAAATACAGGAAGGGAAAAATACATATTAGTCATAAGGTAAGACAAATTATGTCTGTCAGCTTGATGCTTTTCTTTGCTTTCTTACATATATATGTGTATACGTAGATATATAAGTAACCTCTGAAATGCTTAGTTATAATCCAACAATTTGTAAGAAAGTTTCTTCCCTGGTACTTTGCATGTTTTATTCCCAAGACAAGAGAAAAGAGGAGGAAACAAAACTGTTCTCAATACAAATCTGATCAGCCCCTTCAGTTTCTTTGTTATGATAATTGGTAATTACAGGGGAAAAAAAAATCTTCATTTAACATGAAGATTGCTTCAAATGCCTTCCCTACACATGATCTATCACATCCCACCTATGGATGACATCTGTACTGAAGGTTAGACCAGGTCACACGAACTCTCTGAGCAGCTACCAGCCACTGCTCCCTGCTCCCCCTTTCCCCAGCACCTAGGGAAGCAACTAGGGCAGTACCAAGATCTGGATATTTGAAATGGGCTCCAGCATGAGGTGACTGTTTGATATATTACATTTCCCTCCCTGTTTAGCCCAGTGGATGGAAATTTACATGGTGTAAATTTTGGCTTTGGGCCAAAATCAGAAGCTTAAAGGGGATTAACCCCGTTCAGAGAAGAGTCACTGCCTAGTCATCCTCTGATTGGGCCAGACAGATCCTTGCTCCCTGAGGATGACTGTGGCTACAGGCATCTGGTGCTGGGTCACTGCACACCTACCCTTATGAGCTGAACCTTTCCAGAAAAAATCTACCCAGCTTCATGCCCATCTGCTGCTCTACACCGGGATGCACCCCAAGTGAGGACAGGTGAGTCCCATCCTTTGAAGCCAGCTTCTGTGCACGTCACAGAATGACAGAATCACAGAATGACAGAATGACAGAATCACAGAATGACAGAATGACAGAATGACAGAATCACAGAACATTCTGAGCTGGAAGGGACCCACAAGGATCATCGATTCCAGTGCTTAAGCAAATGGCCAGTACAGAGATCAACCCCATGATCTTGGTGTTGTTAGCATCCCTAAAAGTCACTCAGTTTCCAAGGACCAGTTTTTGACCAGTGTTAGGTTATGGCACTCACACTAATCACCAAATTCAGACTTGGATTTCATAACCAGTTTCTGTTTACATCCTGGCTTGAACCCTTGGTCTGGGTTACCAGGTTCACTGTGGGCTTCCCATCACAGGTCCTGCCACTGCCCCAGCCTGGAGGTGAGCTTTCCTGGCAGTGTGTGGTAAATAAGCTTTGCTCCCAGCAATGTGGGGGAACTGCTCTGACGAGTCCTGGGGGCTCTGGTGGCAGTGGGGAGGGTGATGGGAAATGGCAAAGGTCTGACTAAGGACAGTTAGACCTATTTCCCCAGATGCTTGATGATTCTGTTGCCTTCCTGTGGCCTTGTCCCCTTGCCTACACACAAGCACATGTCTGCACACACACATGTAAGAGCAGCCTGTCCGAGTTCAGAGTTCTGCTATGCACAACTTGCAGTTATTTTTTTTTCCCTGAAGCAAACATGTGACATCTGTGATGGAGAGATTAGATCTGGATAAATCAGACGTAGTATCAAGCAGTTTTCAGAGCAGAACAAAACATTTTTAACTGGTCCTGGAAAAGAGGAAAATATTCGTATTTCAGAAAAGTATTTGCTAACACTGCTGAAAGCAGTTGCAATTTGATTCAAGGGTAGCCTTGACGCTTTGTTTCCTTCTGAATGCTTTTGGGAGCTTGCCTTCTAATCTTGACTAGATACATGTGCTTATGTATGCCCATTTTACACTGCTGTGCTCTTGTGGATTTTTCTGAAGTATTATTAAAAAAAAAGGAAACAAAGAAAAACCCATTGATGTGAAAAAAATTTCCAGCTGAATCTGGCTGCTTGACAGTGTGTACAGGTGTGCTAAAATAAATACACAGCCTCTCAGAAAATGTAAACCAGGCATTCAAGCAGTCTATGGTACACTGCAAACAAATCTGCCAACAGGTAATGAGTGAAAAATGTTTGTGACTACTGAACCTCAAACAAATATATTCCACTGTTATCCAGGGAATGTGTGAACTCAAATGTAGTGACAGATTGTACAATACAATTTTATGGGGCACTGTCTTTATGCATAAAACCTTTAAATGTAAAGGTAGAAGGAACTGACTGTATATTCAGGAAAAAATACCTAACAATCACACCACACCAATGGGAGACACTATTGTTTGGAACAAAGCAAAATCAGCTTCAAACCTTGTTTCCATTAAGAAGCTGAGCAGTATTGTATACAGATAATGCGAGAAAAGCTGACAAAATCTGTTGTTGTCTGGGCTTTCTGGCTTGCAGCAAGCACTTCTTTGTCAATTTATTGGTAATTTCTCAGCATAATGGAGTTAAACTGGAATTACATTGGTATTATCACTAACGATTTTCAATCTGGTTTACTTTATGAGACTTTTAAAGAGTTGTTTTGGTGCTCCTATTACTTCTTTCCTTTTTTGTAAAGCCAGTGACAGGAGTGCCCACTCTCACTATAGATTTTGTCTATGCTGTGTTTGTGTATGTTTTCATCATAGCAAAGTAATGACTTGTGGTAAAGGAACTCATATGGGAACTTCTTGGAATGTGCTCTGCCCATGGAAATATACCCTCTACATTAAAAATAATGTATATCCCACGGATCTACAGCAGTTTTAAACTCTAAGCCACATGTTCCCCATTTTTTTAGCTTTTGGCCATTTGAGATCCAGATTAGAGAAACCATCACCTGTAAACCTGGGAATTGACTCCCTTGGCACTGAACTGCCAAGATTTTTGCTGGAGCCAAGGCATCCACTGTGGATGGGGAGGTCCCAAGAAGGACATCAATATTTTCCACAGAAATAAACCTTAGGTCTTTCAGCTGCAGTTAGGAAACCAGGAGGGGTGAGCAATAATCTCCAACCAGGAGCTTTCCTTGGGAACCTGATTTCCATGTGTCTGTGTCTCCTTCCTCTGCCCAGGGCAGTCCCTGACACCCTGTCATTCCTGTATTTTTTCGAAATACCAAGAGCTCAGCCCACTCTGAAGGGGCAAGTAGCTGTTGCTGTTCCCTGCCTGCAGAGGTCCAGATGTGCTGGGCAGGCACCCTCTGCCTGTGCCCATCAGCTCCCAGGAATGCTGGCAGCAGCTCTGGGACATTTGGAATGCAGTGTGTGCCCTCATGCATCTCTCCAAGAATTCCCTGCTGCCCTTACAGCAGCCCCTTTTCTGTGCCTTGATTTGCTCCCTAGATTTGCTGTTGCCTCACACTGGCCTCCATCCCTGTGGGCCTTGGCTGTGCAAAGGTTTACGATGTTTTTAAGTTATAAACAAATGTCATGCATTAAATCATTACTTTTATAGACTCATTTAGTGCAAAATCACATTCACACTTCATTTACCAGATCCCAAAGCTCTGGAGAAATCGGGATCATTTGTTCCTAACCAGGCGGATATAACTGAGAACAGCAACGGAGGACAGCTGCCAGGAGTTATCCAGGTGGATCCTAAAGCCAGTTTACAGGTCAATAAATACAGGTATATTCATTACAGCTGCACCAGAGGCTGCACAGAGATGAGCTCATGACTGCAGACTGTAAAGCTTTCTAATGTTATTCAAGAAGGGTAACACTGAATTCTAAGCTTCTGCCCACTGTGAAGATGTGATGTAAGGAGTGACAGAAGAAAGCCAGTGCCTTGGCTCAGAGACAACTTGCACTTTCTAAGTGGCTTCTGAACAGGGGAAGGAAACCAGCTCATGCCAGCGAAAGCAGGCTTAATAGGCACTACAATATTCCTTTAGCTCTGGAGACTAGGACTGGGGGTGAACTAAGCAACAGTAGAGTTTGCTGGTAACCAGAATGTCTTTTATAAGGACAATCCTGCCATTTTATACAAGGGAAAAAATCCTTCTAGGGATATAAGAAAATTCAAATTTTGGATTATCCAGAATTTTTTGGTACTTAATAATTTTCTCATGAGTCATGTGTGAGCAATTTATTTCAACATGATAAAGACCTTTCTCTTTCTCTACATTTGTGGTTAGTTTCATTTACAGCTATGCCATATGAAATGTAATGTAAATTCCCATAAATCATTCAGTGAGAATCTCTTCTGCCTCGACATTGTGACTTGTTGCAAACAGCGTCTACTTAAGAAATCATCACATTCCCAAAGACTGTATAGCAAGAGTTACACTTGGGGTTTTCTGTGTAGTTTATAGCCAGAAAGGAATCCTGCACTTGTTAGATTGCAATTTGGAGGATCAGATTATTTCTCTGTTGGAGCACATCTTGGGAGAGGTAGGAAAGACTTATTGGAATACCCTCTGTCCTCTTCATTTTCATCAGCATTAATTTGCAGCTTCCTTGGTCCCCCTTGCTTCCATATTTTCTCTTTAATGAGCATGAGGAGAACCAGTCTGTTATGAAATACCAGTGAGCTACAGATGAAAGTATATCAATATGAATAGGTTTAAGCAAGACAGCAAGAAAAGCTCAAGCTCTACTCCCACTCTTCCCATATCTTAAAATCATAAGAAATTTGACAGCACTGTCACTGGAACTAAAAAGTAACTTGGTTTCTGTGAGATGAATGAGGCCAGGCTGTACACAGGGCTGGCATATCCCAGTACATAAAAAATGGCCAAAAAGACCAATAAAATCATTCCTGCCACACAGCTTACAAAATCTGGGTCTCTGTTGGAAGAGCAGCACTAGTGAGGTGCATCAGAAAACATCTCAGCAAATGGGTTTGCTATGCAGAATTCACTCTATTTCCCATTCAATTGATTTAGTGTCTCTCAACAGATAATAGCACTTCACAAAAATACAAAAAGTTTGTAATACTTTACAAAAATACAAAAATACATTACAAAAATATTTTGTAAATACTTCACAAAATAAAGTACAAAAGTACTTTACAATAATACTTTCTTTTTATTTCTCTATACAAACATATACAAATATATTTTTATGTTTGTGTTTATAAAAACTAAATTTAGAGTTTTGACAATAATTCATTTCATTTTTGCCCTTCATCCCTCTAATTTTAGATCCATGTATCTGTTAGGATTTCTCAGTTTACCTTGAGTTACTTGCCTAACATGGGGCTAGGATGCTGTTTGAGATGTTCTGTGTTCTCCCACCTGGCCTCCAGTGGCTGGCCCAGGGACCTGACAGTTTTGCAACCTTTTAACCAAGGGAAATAATGGAGGGAGAGAAGACTGAGACGCTGACATGGAAATTCATGTTTCTAACTGCTGCTGCCTACATTGCTGCTCTTGCAGCCTGGCAGCTTCTTTTTAAAAGCTGCTGCAGGATGGATTTGCTTTTTCCCTCTGATTACACTGCTGCTAGAGCCGCCTGGCAGGAGCTGCAGCCCTTCTGTTTCATGACTGAGCGTGTTTGTGTGGGGTTGGATTAAGTGAGGCTCCCCGTGGGAATGGCTTCTGTGTGTTCTTGGTTCCCTTCCCAGCCTGGTTTCTCTCCGTGCTGCAGACACTGAGATCCAGGTGCTGAGGGGTGGAATTTTGTGCCCTGCAATCTATGCAGAGCAGGATTTAGGATGTTTAATGGGGGCAAAGAGCCTTGTCTCTCCAGCTCACCAGCTGCGGTGTTGCCTGGGCAGGAAAGGCTGTTCTGGTTGCCCAGAGCCCACCACTCAGGAAGACTCCCCAGTCCTAACCCAACTCCAGCACCTTGCTTTTTTCACTTGTCTCCCTTCCCATTTGTTACTCAGGATGAAGCTGCATTTTGTTCACCTAATTTGAGAAAGCCTAATGATTTGGAAACACTTGTGTGCCAGAACAACATGGCCCTTTCCATTTACTTACATGAGGTAATTTAGCACTGGCTCAGGCAGAAAGGACCTCCCAAACATTTTGGGGACAGAACTGGAGGTGTATGAACCACGGGATTTGTCAAGCTGGTTATAACCTCTGCTCCCACTTCTGCTATTTCCTGAGCCCAGTGATGCTGGTGCTCCTTTCCGAACAGGAAAATGCATCTTAGCCTCCTCAGAAGGGGATTATTTTGTGCCCTGAAACATGAAACCTTAATTCCTCCTACAACCACATTTCATTTCTGTGAACAGTTGAGCCTTCTTCGATATTTTTTGAACCTGGGAAAAAAGGAGAATTATTAGAAGTAAAATATGTTATTAAATGAGAGCTGACATGTGTCAGGCTTATTGATGGGAACTTGCATAAAATGTGATATTACTTCATTCCTACCTTAATTGAAGATATTTTCAGCCTAAGTGATGTGTAACTGCTCGGTGATTTAGCTCTCTTTTATGAATAATTATATTACATGTATTCTCTCTGGGTATTTCCATTGATACATAGGATAAGTGTCTCTCAGATTAGCCTGTAAAGGGGTCAGGCAGACCTCACTTCACTGAATCCCTTTGAAAATAGCATATTTTGCCTTCTTAAAATCAATGGTTAAATTAATAAACACAATGAGAAACCTTTAAAATGAGAGGAATATTCCCTCTGCTTATGATCTAATTCCCTGGACACCCACTTACTAAAGATTTGACAGGAGTAACATGAAGCTACAGTATTCACTATGTGGTTCATTTTTTATCAAACAAGACAGAAAGAATGAAGCCTTGTCTGTGTTTGAAAGCTGTATCATGTTTCTGCCATTTCTTTAGGCATTCTTACAGAAACCTTTCAGTTCTCCCTTTCTCATCTTCTGCAGGCTATTGTACTAGCAACGTCTTTGCAGTGATTAACAAAATAATGGTGATTTTTGCATGAAGCACAGGAAGAATCTTATTCTTACCTGTGTACTCATGAAATAACCAACTTCTAACTATGATGAAAACAGAAATAAAATATAAACACTTCAGAAAAAGAAGAAATCTTCAAGAGCTATGTTTAATATTAAGCACCACAGAAAATTTCCCAGGCAACATGCCGAGATGAGATTAACTGGATCTTCTTTAAGAGATGTTTGTAATGTAAATTTTAAACCAAATAATAAAAAACACTCTGACAAACCTTTATATCATTGCCATAATCTGCACTTAGACCCAATAAAATAATAGACAGGAAAGCTGCCAGCATCCAAGCCAGGAGTATGCAAAATGCCATATTCTGTAACTCACTGATAGCAGCTGGAGAACAGAATCTAACAGCACCACTTCAAAGCTTTTCTAGGAAATAATTGAACACTTAATGATTTTAAAGTTCCAAGATAGGTCCAATGCCAAGTTGTTGTTTAAATTAATTTACCTAGCAAATGATCTACGCATATGTCTGGAAGATGTTTACCTCTGTGTGTGTTTGCAGCTCTGCAACGGTGATGGCTGGAACAAAAAATGCAGTGGGGCATGGATCTTGTCCCAGGCCACTGGGGTAAACTGGGTAGGTAGTTGGTTCTGGATGAGGTGAAAAATCCACCTTTCAGACTATGGCATTCCCTTGATATCATTTATTTGCTGCCAACTGGGTCTGTTTCCAAGCAGACTTTGGAGGGCATCTCTCTCCAAAGTGCCAGAGAAGACTCTGACTTGCCTGCAGAAAAGAAGCAATGGCTTTTTTTAAAGGCATTTCTGTGTGATGTTGGAGTTTCAGTACCAGCTAAGTTGGCTTCTGTCAGCTTGAAGTAGAGAAGAGAGGGAGGTCAACCAGCAAAGCCACGATAGGACAAGTAGAGGAACTTCCCTCTCTGTCCCATTTCTCAGAGTGCTGAGGGACACCCCTTGAAATGATGAGGCAGCCCACTTTTAACACAGAAATCAATGCTGTTCCACACCACTTCTAATTGAAATGTGGTCTTCATCCCCATGGTAGGTGCACCTGCATTACCTGAGGCCAAGGTTGTCATGTGCTCCCCTTGTTTCTACTCACTTGCCATTACCCAGGCAAACTTCATTTGCACCACCTCTAGGTACCTGCACTGCATTTGGCATGATTCTCCACCTTTGCTCATCTTCTCTTTTGGTCCCAAGACTTGTCTGCCCTTCCACAGGTCAAGCTCGAAGGATGCTGAAGGGTTACTGCAAAGTTGTTCAGAGGGCTAAGGGCAAAATAGAACTTGCCTTGTGGATAAATAGGAATTTTCAGCCCTCAGGTTTCTGAATTAAAATATGTGGCCTCAAAAGGCTGTAAGATAAGTTAGTGAAAAGCGCTGTGCAGAAAAATGTTTAAGAGCCTTACAGCATGAAAAGGGGAAAGAGAAACTCCAACCAGCCTGGTCTTGCAGAGGGTTTAATCCTTCTTTATAAATTAGCCTCTTTGTACCAATGCAACATGTTTGATCAGATTCCAAATCATGGTAGAGATTTGTGCCAGCTGGGAAGCTGAAGAGTAGAGGAATGTTGGATATTTAAATATTTTACCAGCCCTTCATCTGGGTTAATATTATATTATCAGCAAATATGCTTTCCTGCTAAGGGGTCTACAACTACTGCTCACCATGCTGAGGTATGGGCAACTGTGCCTTGCACAGAGGCACTATGAAAGATAAGAGTTGAGGGAACAATTGGTGCCACTAATTTCTCTTTCAAATTTCTAAGGAACTGTGCCCCAAATGCATCCATACTGAGGAGCGTTTGCGTTCTCTGTGCCCGAGTCTCACAGTTGAGCTTTCTTTCCGTTCACACTGCTTTCTGCAGTACATACCAGCCACTGTGGAGCTGCATCATCCAAACTACACCAGATCCCTGGCTCTGTGTCTGCTCAGGATGGCAGCTGGCAGGTCAGTAGGACAGAGAGGGTTGCAACACTGTCTGTAAAAACTGCTTGGACCTAGTTTTGACCACATGGTTGCCAGTGAGACAGGCCTGCCCATGACCTGTCCTCCTGTACTCACCAGCAAATGTGTCATGGTTGGGGTTATTGGCCTCTCCTTTTGCAGTCAGCTGTGGAAGAACACCACCAGGTCTCTGACAAGAGCAGGCATGGATACTGCCACACAACCAGACCTAGGATCTTGGAAGATGGTTAGTTCAGTGCCCAGAGTGCAACAGCTAGAGCAGGATGCAGGAGTAGACTCTGTTCTGTGCTGCCACCTGATCCAGCCATGACCAGCCATGTTCAGTGTAGAAATGTCTGTGTAGATAATAGTTTAAAAAAACCAAAACAGGGCAGTTTCTCTGAGCAGCTGCCTCTGGAAAGGGTATCAGTGAAGTGGCAGTACAGAGGTGAGCTGGCAGGCTGGGAGCATGGGGAAGCTGCAATGATAATTAAACCATTTGCATGAAAAACTGATGTATTAAAGTATTGATATATTACAGTAAACTTTGTGGAATTTACCTGATTGTGTAATGCTACCAAGTCCCAAAACTTTACTGTTATGCATATCTAGCTAAAAAATTCCACCCAGTCTTGCTGGTTGATCAACTCATAGTGGACTATTATTCTACTAAAAGTACTAAAATTATTTTCTTCCAAGCATTTTGGTTGAGTTATTGTGCCAAGGGATACCTAGAATTCACATTAAATTTAGTATTGGTGGAGAGGATAGTAGTGACTAGGATCACCCTGCTTTGTATTCTTCCTCCATTCTTTCATACTATATGTCCTACTAAATTAATTAAAAAATTGGAGAGCCCTCCAGTGGCTAAAATTATAGAGCCTAAACTACCAGTGTATTAAAGAGGTATAGAAACATTTGATGGTGCCATCCAACTTCACAAAAATCCATACAATTTGAATACAGAACTTTACTAAGTGCTCTCTTTTTACTGAAGACACAATTTTTGAAAGGTCAATCCAGTTAATTACCTGTGGAGATACTTGAGGAAAAATTTCCCTAAATGTTTTTTTTTTTTTAGAAAATACCCACAAATGCAACATATGAAACATCAACTTCGAGCTCTTAGAGATTTTCTTTTAAAGGTAAATGCCAGGAATTTAAGAATGTTCTGTATTTGGTAATACAATTCTTCTCATACTCCTCAGACTTACTTGGTATTCTGCTTTTCATTAGGAAAAAATCAACAACAACAACAAAACAAGCCAACCATCCTCTGTGTGTGGGGGGGAAATCATGACTTTTGACTCTTTGACAATCTCTATATTGATTCCTTAAAAATCTGTATATTGCAGGTTTATCCAGCAAATGTGCCAACACAGCGTTCTGTTAAAAGAAGGGGGAAAAGTAACCCAGGTTTGCAGGCTGGCTGAGGTAAACAAAAAGGGATGAGCGACTCTGCTCTGGATCCTCCTTGATCTCACTTCTAAAATGCTCATTGATTTCCATGAGAAGAGATTTGGACTAAAAATCCATGGGGGGATGTTGCAAAGAAAAATACAATTTTTTGTCCTTAAGGCAGCAACTATCTCCTACTACAAGTTTTGGATTTCTGTTAGATCATGGAACTAAGCACAGAGAGAACATCAGTAAGACTCTTATAAATGACGAAATTTGGGACAATTTCACATGTGTCTCATTGCAACAAATTGGAAACCCAATGCAAAGCCCATTTAAGTCCATAGCTTTTGGCTCGGGCTCTTGGAGAAGGACACTTGGATCAAAACAATACAAATGATAAATCTCCCCTTGAGCCGGGAGACAATCTTTGCACAGGAGATGACTGCTGAACTGCTGGCTGGCTTTGCCATGGAGTGGGGTGGTGATACCCAGCCCAAAGCCTGAGCTCCCCGTCACCTGTGGCTTGTTGTCAGCTGCACGGCAGCCATGAAGCAGAGCCAGTCTGGTCACTAGCCCAGAAGGAGACTCCTGAGACTCCTGCCCTCTAATTAGCTGTGAGCTGACCTTGCTGACTTGAAAGACCTCACAGGCTGTGTTTTTTCCCTTCCTCTCAAACATTGTAGCAGGTCTCTGTCACCTTGTGTACTGCTCCACAGCTGACAGGTGATCGCTGTGCTTTGTAGGCAGCCTGAGACAATACCCCAGAGCCTGGACGGTGGGATGGGTGTCACAGCAGGGCAGCTCCATCACACAGGCTTATCTCAAGGTGCAATCACTGACCTTGGCAGTGCTGGGCTGCAGGGAATGACAGCCACTCTGAGAAAGCTGGAGCATCAGTTTCAGCCTGATGGAAACATCCTGATTCCCAAGGATGAGGATGGCCAAATCCTGCACTGCACTGTGACCACTGCCCTGGAAGCATTGGCTGCTGCTATTGGTGAAGAGCAATGCCGAAGCCCCCTCCTGACTGCCACAGCACTACAAGTCCAAGAGATGGAGGTGCACAGTGCAGCCCTCCATCATCTACAGAAGCATAAAAATAGCATGGGGTGCCTACAAATTGAAAATGGTCTGTGTCAAGAGCTGTCAAAAGCTGTGGTTGCCACAGGGATAATTGGTTTGTGCCAGCTGTAGTTGATGGGTTCCAAGCTGATGAAAGGAGACAGGATAATATGCCTTCTGTTGTTTAATTAAGGATTTTCTAAATCTCATATAAACTGAAAGCTCTGGATATTGAAAACCACCCAAATGCACCCCAACATTTGTAGCAATGACAGAATGCTGGGGAAAGAGGGTTCCTCCTAAAAAGTGCATGCACTCAAAAACCGCAATCCCTGTGCAGGAACAAGGCCATTTGGCCATACTCTTGCCCCTTATTTCCCACTGAATTGCTCCCTTCAGATTAATGCTTTTCAGAATCTTCCCTTATCACAGGGCTGCAATCTTTACTTAATACCCTGAGGGAGGGACATCTTGGGCTATTTTGCACAGTGCAAGTGAATTGAAATATGACAGCAAACAGTTAACATGATCCCAAACCTGCTGGCTCCTGGACCAGTATCTTTTCTACAGTTCTTTCAGAGACAGTGATTAATAGCATGTCAGAGAGCTGCTCTGTATACCAAACACTACTTGAAGGACTGTAAATAGATAAAACTGAACAATCAACAACTGTATACTGAAATAAGGCCAGGTACCTGAAGGGTTCTGGGAATCTCAATTGTGATTTCTACTTTTATTGTTGTTAATGGTTTGTAGCAAGAGGAGATGAATAGCTCTCAAATTAAATTTGCAGCTAATCTCATAGTAGGTGGCAAAAACTCTATCATAGAGGCAGCAGCCTTATCTGGAGGATAAAGTAATAAAATCCAACCTGAACAACACAAGCTAATACACCCAGAAGAAATGAAGAAACACATGTAGCTGTTTGATGGGGCTGGAGGTGTTTAGAAAGTAGCAATGCTGGAAAAGTGCTGGGTGAGATGATGTGCAGCAAAGCCGTGAAACTTGCTGTAAGCTCCCAGGGTGGCATGGCAATTAGGCTGGGCAGCGTGTAAAAGCAAAGCTCATTGTTGTGAGTCTGGGCAACATGAAAAGGATGGCATTCATTTCACAGGACTGGCATGCTGGGGAAAAAAAGATTACTGTTATGCCATCAAGTATTAAACTTGTGAGGAAAAGGCTGGTGATCTCAGAAGTGTTTATCCTTCAAGCACCTCCCTCTCTGAATATTCTCCCTGTCCCCAGCTTGCCCAGTTTTGCAGGGATCTGCTCCTGTAATCAACTCTGAGCCAGGAAGAGCAGGGGTGGCACAATTGTCCTCCCCTGCCAAAATCCCTGCTGGGGGCTGGCGAGTGCCCTGCAGCCCAGCTGTGCTCTGGTTCTCAGCTGCAGAGCCAGTGGGCATCCTCAGAAGAGTGACTGGTATTGGACAAAAGACTGGTCTCAGCAACAGAAGTGGTGCTGGCACTTCATAAATGTAGTATTGCTCCACAAAGGGCACATCTGTCCTCATCCCAAAAATAAGAGGATGGGAAAAGATTCAGAGATGAGTTCATCAGGATATTCAGAATTGTAGAATGGCTTTTACAACAAGAGCAGCCACAGAGGCCAGAATTCTCCAGCCCAGGAAAGGACATTTCCAGGGGCTGATGTGCTCTAGGTCCACCAAGCATCCTGGAAGGATGGGTAGGGAGTGACTCTTGGCTGTCCCACGCGAGTTTGAAGTCCCACCAGGATGCAGTGACACAGAGACTGGCTAGGGCAGAACTGGCAAAAGGAAACAGTTCTTCACAGAGATAGGACCAAAAACAACTGGGTGAATCCACAAACATCCACTACAGCTTCTAAATACCAGAATAATTTTTCTGGGTCAGGAGCTGCAAATTTTCAAAGGCTGGGAGATTATTCTGGGAAAACTGACTTAACCTGTTCTTGAACTCTTGCTTGCGTGTCCACTATGACTGTGGTCAGACACTCCGTACTGGGTCAAATTGGCAAATAGTCTGACTCAGGATGGCCACTTGGATGTCTCTGACGGTTTGTACATGCCACAGGTTTCTCTGTGCATTTCCTCTTGCCATAGCACAAGAGCTGCACCAGGCCAACCCTGATGTCCCACTTCTCTCTGCATTTATTGTGGCACTGGATAAATGATCAAGCTACACATTTCTGTGTCCTCAGTAACCATCTCTTTCAGTGGTCACTATCTTCTTCAAGGCAGGGCAGGAAATAACAGAGAGGAGAATCTAAAGTGGGGAAGAGAGATTTTCAAAATCTTCCTGAGAAGTGATTTTTAGGTTTCTACAGATCTGGTTCGTGGTACATTGGCTGTAGTTCTCACAGTCACAGACTTTGCCAGGGCAAAGCAAGCTACAGCTGGATCTGTCTTCAGAGATGTCTCTACAGCTTCCAGGTGATGAGTTGCTTCAGGTCCTAGACAATCATCCTTGTCTTAAAGAAATGTCTTTTGCAGCAGCTCATCTTGTATCAACCCCAAAACTCCCCAACCTCAACATACACTGACTGCTCACTGCTACCCTGGTCAGGGTATCAGGTTATGACCACTTGCCTCTCCCAGGTCCACTGGGCTTGGATGAACCCCTCATTACCTTACAGGTAGAGTTGGCAGCTCTCCAGAGTATGCACTGCACGTTCAGCTTCTCCATTTCTGCACTGAAATACAATCTGGCTGTTTCTGAAGATTGTAAAAGTAATCAATAATAGGTTAAACTGCACATTTTCTCCAGGCACTGGGTCTGCTTACATGTGATAAGTGTTTATGAACTGAGAAAGGCATCCCAAATTTACAGAAACACTTTGGTAATCCTGAAGATAGATTTTTTTTATGCCTCTATGCTCTGTGATACCAATTTTATTGTGCTTAGGGATAAATTTTTACTCACTAACACAGATTTGGATGGGTTTGCTTTTATTACACACAAAAACAGGAGGCTAGTCCATCCCCCCCACTTCTTACACTACTATTTCTTAATGATGTGCTTTTGTCAGTGAAGATGAGTTGGTAAAGACATGAGGATTACACTCAAATTCAGCTGTATTTGTAGTTTAAACATGCAGGAAATGAGATGAGGGGAGGAAGAGCTTATGCTAATCCAGACAAATGGAAGAGCTTGTTTTCACATGGTTTATTTGAAGTCACAATAAATTCTCTTTATAACCAGATGCATCTGCAAAGCTGGGGCTGCCAAAATATATATGCTTACCTGTTGTTATACAACTGCTCTAGGGCTTTTAATGAACTGCCATGGGGATGCTTAAATCATGTGCTGCGTATGCAAAGCACAATATAATTTATTAGACAACTAATCCACAAAGCCCATCTTTTAATTCATCCAGGTGGGCAAATGAAGGTAGAAAGACAGAAATGACCAGCTTATGGCCCCACAGTAAACCTGCCCAGAGCTGGGATAACAGTTTGGGAATCTGGCATTCGCCTCCCGGGGCTGTGGTGAGCCTGTACCTGGGTGACCCAAATGAGTGATTAAGCAGCATGAGCAGTGTGTCCCTCAGCTCCAAAGGAGACACTGCTTTACAGAGGAAAACAATGCTTCCTGGGCAGCTAACGAATCACCTCTCTCATCTTTGAAAGCAGTGCTGGCCCTTCCTCAAGTCACTGAAAATCTGCTTGTGCGTTCCTTGGGCTTGGCTGTTTCTGGGAGGTGATGCTGGCTCCCCGTGCCAACTGCTCCATCAGCCTTAGTCATAGGTCATCCCAGGAGAATGGGATAGCTGGTCTTGGAGCCATCGAGGAGATGAGAGACACGGAGCCTCTCCACCCTGAGCCAAAGATTTGACTTTTCTAGTGGTGAGGCTGGCCAGAGCAGTGCTTCTTCAAGTGGAATTGACGGTTTTAAGCCAATTTCATCCTTCATGCACAAGGTAGAAGAAAACAGATAGAATAGAGGTACTAGAAGGAACCACCCTGCCAGGCTTTGGTGGGGTGTCACTCTTTAAATGGTGAGCTGCTTTCAGTCAGACTCCACAGATGCTGCCCAGATCTACAGAAAGAGGACACACCCTGCCTGTATCAACCCTTCCAGTCAGTCTAATGAGCATTTCTGTGAAGAATCAGAGAGGGCAGCTCACCAGCTGGCCCACGGATGGTTTCCACTGCTCCTTGGAAAGGCACCCTAGCACAAGACCCCAAAATGACACTATGCATGTGTTCCTCAGGCAGCCATTCAAACCATGTCTGCCAAGTCCTTTTTCTGAACAAAAGTGTATCACCCTGTCCATCAACACGTGTGTTAAACTGATTGCTTACCTAAGAAATAGAGACATATTTGGGATTCTTGGAAACTTTTATCCACTTTTGTTTCTATTCCTCCCCCTAACTCCTTTAAAACAGGCCTGCTGGCCTACATTTGCAATGCTGAAGAAGGTGTTACGACATTTCCAATGTTCAATATTTTTGTTGAAACCATCTTGAGAAAATAATTTTTAATTAAACACATTTACTATTTCTCATCTCTGTGTGATCTGTCTGATTTCCTAACTCCTCAAAATGACAAAAAACATTTGTCTGTTCATAGATGCTGGCCCAAAGCCCATTACACCCACAGGCTGTAGTTTTATGATATGAAATGTTTGCCTAATTCTACGTACTGTGGAATTATAACCTTAGTTTAAGGAAGAAAAAAAAAAAAATCTGTTACATAAGCAATCCCACCAGAACATGGAATTAAAGGACAAATTCCAATCTAGGCAACTCAGAGGAGTGGACATGTATTTACTCTCTGAGATTACCTTTCAGCAAGTGGTAAGATACCATAGTGAGAGGTGCTGTTATAAAAAGAACACACAGATCGCTGGAGCTAAAGCTCAACCTCTCCAGAGAATACCAGAAAATACTTCTGTCTCTGCTTTCTAGCACTTGCTCTTAGCAGGTATCCTGCACAGCAAGGGGGCAAAAAGCCCCACCCCCAAAGCCTCACAGTACCGTATTTTGCAAGATGCAAAATGTTTCAGGTAGATGCTAAATGACCCCTCCTCTTGATTTCAGTGAAAGCTAAACATGCTTTGCTATGCCACCAGGCAAGGCAGGAGAAGGAGGAGGATGTGCTCAGAACTTCCATCAAGAAGCTTTACACATGCCAGCTTTCTTCTCCTACGGATGGGATGAGACACAGGCAGTATTTCTTGGTGAGTTGTGCATATTTCTGCAAATCACTTTCATCACGTTGCAGCAATTCCAACAGATAACATGACACTTTTCTCCCCTTTTGCATGACACCTTTCTCCCCTTTCTTTTATAACACACACATTAGTGTCTTGTAGGTTTAGGAATATAATCATCAGCCAGTCACATGGCTCAGTATAACATGTTTCTTACATCTTACCTAATAATGTTCAAACACTTCTTGGTATCACTGTATCTACTTTGTATTTATTGGTATCAGAAACTGCTCACAAACAACAGATGAACTGTTTCTGTAGCTTTTCCCCAAAACTGACACAGCAACTTTGTTTTGAATACATCAGTATTTCCCAAACTTGCATTTTTCAGGGTTGCCACATTCTGCTGCTCAGCATGCCCTGACATGCTCCTGCCTCGATGATGCTGAGCAGCACAAGGGCCAGTCCCTTATCACACATCTCCCGCCCCAGGGGAGTCACAGGCCAGGTGCTCCTCTGCCTGTCCCACCGGCAGAGCCTGATCCAAGGGCAATGTCAAACTCCTGCCCAGGAATGTGCCATAAGAGCCGGATGTCTGCAACTGCCGTTCTCCAGGAAGGCACAGGGCCCAATTTTTGCCGTTTCTCCTTGCATGTGATAAATAAATATTCACTTTATAGGGCAAGAAAGAGCACAAGATTGAATTTGCCTCTGTACAGGCACAGTTACAGGTGGTGAGCTTGTGCATGGGCAGGTGGGATCTGAGACGTGCTCAAGAGAAAGGGCATGGAGCACAGACCATCCCCTCTCCCCAGGAAAATGCTGAGACCAAACTGGCCTTGGGCTCCCTGTGATCTCTTCTGTCTTCCAGCTGGTGCTTAGCAATGCCATGGGAAGAGGGACAGCTCCTCCAGGAGAAGCATGAGTGCCCCAAGTTCCATCTCTCCATATGTTACAGCCTGCACAGGTGACATTGGCCTAAGTTGTCTTGAGCAGGGAGCAGCCTTTTGTCACCTGTATGGTGAGCTGGCTACTGACATAACTTCAAAAATACCTGAGGGAGGAAAACACGAGAATTTTAAGCATCAGTCTCCAGGGGACAGTAAAGACTTGCACGTTTTTAAGAGAGAAGTGGCTCCTGGTACACTGCCCTGAGATGGACATGCTTAAGGGACAACTTACCCTCAATGTTTCCTTTGGGCTGCTTGCAAGCTCCTCTGTTGGCTTGCTGATTCCTCTGACACCCTGAAGCTCCAGCACAGGTCACCAAGTCAACCTGGGCACTACCTGGAGCTTGGACCTTTTTAAATGTGAATGACCACAGCTGCCACTCAGAGAGGATCCTAAAGAGCAGCTGACCACATAGTGACGAGCACTGGTCATTGATCCTCAATCCATGGGCTGGCAGCCAACACAGACAGGATGCTGCCTGGTTTTGGCCCACTTGTGCTGCCTGTTTTCCAGCCTGTGGTGAGCACAGCTGTGAGTGGGTGGCCCTGCCAGAAGCAGCAGCAAGGCATTACACAGCAAGAGCCCATGAGCATGCAATAGGATGTACCCTGCTGCAGGAGGACATGTCACTGTCTCTGGACTTTTCACCTTAGCCAGCCAGTGAGCTGTGGCTGCTTGGCCAGCAAGAAGCCAGGAGGGTGCTGCTTTCTGGGAGAAGGGGAAGCCCAAGCACACAGCCAGCCTGCGGTGAAGACCTGCCCTTGGCAAAGGTGTGCAGGCTCATGAGAAGCAGATCCAATTTCGCAGGTCTGGTGTCTGCCACCGAGCGTGCAGTGCAGGATCAGGCACCTGTGCTCTGCCTTATGCAACAGCTGGCCCCAGGGCTCCTCTCTCTGCTGAGCTGCTGCTGGTGCTCCTCCTTGCTCCTGCATGGCTTCCTTCACAAACCCCCCCAAGAACATACACACCTTATGCAGTGGGTAATCAACTAATTCCTGAGGACATGCAAATCAGCTTTTAGAAATGGCAGCAGCATCTTTCACTTGTTTCTTTTATCTGCTTAAGTAGCTGAAACAAATTAGCTATGCTGCTACCTTAAGTTGCTGATTAACTTCAAGAGAGTCTGTATTTTTGTCTTCTGAGGCTGAGGTTCTACAGGCAAAAGTAGTATTGCAAGCAAGATCAATCGGTACAATTTGAAAAGTAGCCAAAGTTTGGGACACATGGTTTCTTTTTTAGGTCTGGAGTGGAAGGAGCAGAACTAATACATTTCTTTGCAACACAAGCAAATCAAAGCAGTTTATTCTCTTGTTTTGACAAAACTTCATTATTTTTTGCACCTGATTTTCAGATCAAATAAATATCAGAAAAAAACCCCCACGCTTTCAGTTTTCATTAAAAATGGAATAAACATAGTAGAAAGAAACATACACAACTAAAACTCATTTTGCAATGAAGATTATGTACTTGTGAAAGAAAAAGTTCATTTTCCAGACTGTAATCAATTAATGAAAACTCCTTGTTCAAAGAACATGCACTCATACACTCATAACCATTTTAAGACCTATTGAACTATTAAAATCTATTGGATTATTGAAATCAGAAGTGATATGTCAATAAGATCCAAATGACCTTAGAATGGCTTCTTTTTTGAAGCAAAAGAAACCTGGGGCTGTCACAGTGAAGTTCCTCCTTTCCTAGCTTGATTAGCAATAATGATTGCAAACGCTCAACTCCTTTGCATACTCTTCTTCATTGGCTTTTGCAAGGAGCAAAGCAAAAGTGACCAAAAATACTAATTCTGCATCCTAAAAGTTCAAGAGATGTGTCACCAGGTACTCCAGGTTGAACTGTAAGGGCTCCAAGCAGCTCTGGAATAAGGATCAGAAATGCAATTGATTCTCACCCACTGCTGTAAATTCATTGTTTCTCTCCTGTCAGTCACTGTCAGAGGTAGTGTAGGAGAATGACTGAGAAGCAGATGGCTCCATCTAATAAATTTTGCAGGCTCATTTTTAAACAAGTGAGGCAGTCAGCACTGACAGTGCTTCACAAAAACCCTTCTGCCTGTCCCAGTGTCAGCAGCAGCACTGAAAATGGGCTGCATGTCCCTGCTGGTTAGTAGGCTGGTCCTCTGGGACTGGCAATAGCCTGTTTCTCTGCTCCCTCAGTGGTGGCACAAGTTTCCCTCTCACTCGCAGACGTCTCCTGGGGGTGGGGAGCTGAGCAGAAACCTGGTGGATGGAAAGAAGTAAGAATATATTCTTATATAAGGAGGACGTTTTTTACAATGATGGTGGTGAAACGCTGGAACAGGTTGCCCAGAGAGGTGGTAGATAGCCCATCCCTGGAAGCACTCAAGGCTAGGTTATACCAGGCTCTAGGCAACCTGATTTGAAAGTGTCCTTGCTCGTTGAAGGCTGGTTGGACTAGGGGACTTTTAAAGGTCTCTTCCAACCCAAACTATTGTATAATTCTGATGCTATGATTCTATGACTCCTCAAAGCATCAGCTTGCACCTATTTTGATGCTCACTGATACAATGGTGTGTGGGATTGTCAAGTCCTCTTCAGTATGTATGTGCAAGGAGGACTAATTGGTAGATGTTGCTGCTGGTGGTTTTGCTATTCTCGGTGGGACTCCTTATCACTTCCTCACATCTCCAGCAGCTATTCTCAGCACTAGGTCAGCTGGGCCCCAGCTAAATGCTGAATATGCCTCCAGTAGCTTTTCCAATCAATGGTACTCTAGCATGTGTATACACTCACACATGCACTACCTGTGCAGGCAAAAATATTAGGCAGAATCTCTTTGCAGCTGTGCCAAGCACCTTTTCTCTGAGGAGAGTGCAGCAAATCAATTCCTGTTGTCAGTAGAATCCGGGGGGGGCGGGAAATGGGTCTTCATGGATTCCTGTAAGTGAAATATTTAACATATTCTGAAGCCATAAGTTAGTTTTCTCACATTTCTCCCATTTTATGAAGAAAGTAGTAGTGCATGCATATTCATGAGTATATGAAATTGATGGGGAATAATTATGCTATTCCGGGTAGTAGTAAAAATGGTTACATTTTAGTCACTTTTAGCCTGCGAACCTCTGTGGAAATAGTCGCTCAAATATTTAGAAAACAGATTCCTAAAGAATAGAGGATTTCTGAAGTTTCTGTGCATCACAACAGTCTCCTCTTTAAAAAGGTCAGCAGGGCAGAAAGTGGATTCAATTGTCTATATATGTTTTATTTTATATAGAATCTAGAAGTTATTCTCAATATTATAGACAGTATGTTTAATTATATAATGCATCTTACATACATATAATGGGTTGTATTTTTCTGACAAAACTCACACTGAAGCAGGTAAAAGATTATTACAGTTGTTTTGCCTCAGGTCAGAACTTCCCAAGCAGTTCTGTATTTTGGGCTACTAAAGAGGTGTTGCAGTACACTTGCCAGAATACAAAGGCAGCTGTCTTGCAGGACTTCACAGTTATTCATGGGGAAAAGGAAACATTTCAAAGGACTGCTAACCAAGAAAACTGCTGCAGAGAAAAATCACTTCAAGATTTCTTCTTCGGTTCACATTGCAATTATATGAAAATTTTGATTTATATTTAAGCAATGGCTTCCTGACTAAATCTAAAATTTTCTTGATTTGGTCTCTGAGTATATTCTTGTATAAAAGCAAACCATTTGGCTGAACATTCTTAAAAAGCTATTTTTGGGATGTATAACTAACAACAACTTGCAAATCTTACATATAAAAATGCACCTCAGCATTTCAAACATCATTTGAATACCACCCAACATACAATCACTTCCAGGTTGCAGAATGCTCTCATGAAGTGCTAAAGGCTTTAAACAGAGAAACTGATGTGAAAAACATTGCTACTGGACACCTGATTGAAAAGCTCTCTGCTCAAAGACAGAAACTCCAATTCAGGCAGACAAAGCAACACTTTTGGTACAAATATGGCATCTCTCATTTGCTTAGAGAAGCCTTGATTGGTGTCAGATCTAATGGCTATAGACATAATTAATGCAAATTATGGACTGCTGTCAGAAGACGATTCTAGACCATGTGTTCATTGTTGACCTCTGCTTCTCCATGCTGCAGCTATTTGGGGAAATATTAAGTATCTATTAAAAATCTCCTTTATACCATGTCATTTGTTTCTGAGCTTTCCTGTTAAAGATCAAAGGCAGATGATACCTCTCACCTTCCAACAGAGATGAAATAGATGGCAATTTTAGGACATGGAAAGGGAAGACACAGAAATCACCTTTCTCAGACTTCATTTTTTGGAACCTATTATTGTGGACACTATTACAGTGTCACAGAAGTTGTTTTGTAATAGATACCTCTACTGATAACTCCCCATGCACTCTTTCCTCACACTGAGGAAGAGAAACTATAACTTCAATGACCAAAACTGCCTAATACATCCTACATGCCCCAGCACTCTGCAGTTACAGGTATAAGCACTTTCTTACATAAGTCTTCTTTCCTAACTAAAAAATATTTCACCACAGATATGAAAATAATGTATAAGCAAAATATTAATTTTAATAAAACAGCAGTGGGGTTCAAACCATTATGTGTTCTCTTATAACATGTAAAAAAAGCCTCAGTTTTTGTGGAGAGACAATTAAGATATGTCACTGTATAATCTTCTTTCTTTCAGTTTCTTATGGACTAAGAGTTCATTTCATTGCTGGCTATGGAACAAACCTCTGGGAACATTTCTAGCCTTACCCCAAGCAGAAGGTACAGGGGCTTTCCTGTTTCTTTTCTAGATTTTTCCTACAGCAAGTATTTCATCTACGAAAATAGAACAGGGCATGAAAGCAGGCATGTAGGCCTTCTTCCAGATTCAAGAAATTGGGTCTATTACTGTGATTTCAGCACATGCAGAATATTCAGTTATGCTCACAAAAATTCAGATACTCAATCCTGGCTCTAGGAGAAATATGCTTCAAAGTCCTCATCCAATTTCTGGATGTGGGCAGTTTTGTCCTTCCAGGTGATTCTATTGAAATAAGGGAAAGTTCTCTCCTGATGCAGTTTTTAGCAGCTGGAGATGTGCTTTTTGGATTTGGGCCCTTGAATATTATTTGAAACATGTTGTGATGCATTGACTTGTGGTGGGTTACACATTACTCTGTGTGGACTCCCACTGACTCCAAGGAGTCTGCTCGCAGTGCCAGGACCCACTCAGAAGTCAAAACCTGCCTTAGGTACAACATATACTAACTCATCAAAAATTCATTTTGAGCTCTGTTTGGGGAAAGCCCTGTGCACCTCAGTGAGTGACAGCCATCAGTGTGTTTGGTGCTGCTTTCTAGCTATCCTTGGTGCAGGAGAGAGAAAATTCATCAACTCCTCCTCTGAGGCTACATGAATCACCAAGAGCTCTGGCACAGCATTTCTCACAAGTCACTATGTTTACTGCTCCCACCTCTCAGGGTTGCAGACTTTGGGGTTCCTATCAGTGTGTCACCCCAGCCTTTTAGGAGCTTTAATGAAGTTATTTCTGTGCTTTCAGTTCATTTTGGGCTCTGGAAAGAGATGCTAGGGACAGAAGGATGAACCTTCTAGCACAAATAAGATCCTCACAGCTAAATTTAGGGGAAACTCCACAATACTCTATTGATTTTTTTTCTTCTCAGTACTTAATAAAATTTCACTTCGCTCTGGAAGTGTAACAAAATAATAGGATTGCATGTCCCATTTACCAGGATGTCATTCCTAAACATCAAAGGCCTGCTTTTAAAAGGACACAGGTTCCCCTTGACCATTTTGTCCAAAGAGGGGCATGTGCACAAAACCAGGTAAGAACTTCTGTATTGAATTTTAGTGAAATACTAGTGGTTATATGGCTGGTTCACTGCAGAACTTTGAACACCAAACAATGATGCTGTGTTTACAAATGCTGAAACTTCATCCTACTGAGTTATTTCTCAACTTCTGTCGAAGTATAGACAGGTATTTTTCACATCAGACACTTTCATGATGAAATCAAGTGAGTGTTCAAAACAAGGATAGCAGAAACCAGTCAAAATCTTTCTGCTGATGAGGGAGGAGATAAAAAGAACATGAGAACAAGACCCTCTTATTGCATCTTACTCACCTTGGTGAGAAATAAAAGCGTGCAGTGCCATGCCTAAGACTGAGTTATAAATAATTGTCCCTTTTGGCCTAGAGTAGAACAGACCATATGTCCACACTGCAGCCACCGCAGGTCGTGTGAGTAACCCTGAGTTGGGCCTGAGCTCTCTCCCAGGCCTGTCTTGGCAGCAGGGACATCATTGCAAATCCTCTTCTCCAACCAGCCAGCTCCTTTGGCAGCATCACTGTGGCACCTATGGTCTAAGCAGTGCCTAAGCCACCTCATGGCTTTGTCTCTCTCATCCCCAGCTAGGTGTAGAAACAGTGAAAACAGGAATAAAGAAGAGGGGGCTGTGGGAAAGGGACAGTGAAAGTTACAAAAGTCAGTGTTCTTCAGAACAACTCATGACAGCCACTGTGCATTTACCATGGAGCCACAGTTCAGGATTATGACTCCCTTTGTTTCTCAGGGATCTCAGTCCTTTGGTACGATTCCCTGTTTCATTTCTCCCTTCAAGCTGGCTGCCCTGTGTGCTGTCCTCCTGCCAATGCAGTGCAGCTCAGCTGAAACCTGAGAGGGAGAGGAAAGACAGTGACAGCAGCGAGGAACTCAGGAGGGAGGAGGAAGCCGAGCAGGGTCCTGGATGACTCACAGTGGAATTCAGCGCTCACCAGGAAACGTGGCCACTGATTACTACACTTTCATTTGCAGTCTGAGGTGTGGGAGGCATGGACCTCAATATGCATGAGCAAATGGCAGTGTCTGAAGGCTGAACTACTACAGCTTTAGCAGAGTATCCCTCTATTTCATTCCAAGGAAGGATCCTTCATTAAATTCCTGCCAGAAGATACCAGGGGCAGAATAGCCTGGCATCACTTTTGGCACCCCCTTATTGGTTACATCCAGCTCCTCACGCTCCTGTCCATCGATCTCTGGCACACTCCATTTCTGGAGTTCTGTCAATGCTACATTTCTGTTGGTTGCCAGACAAAGGAATACTCCATATCCATGGAGTAAGTCAGGCTGTCTGGGAGGTGGGTGAGGGAACTCCTGCCCACTGAACAAAGTAAACACAGCAGAAGATTTCACAGCTATGCCATACACAGTTACAGGCACAACCAGATAAATGTTAGGCTTATTCCAACACAGGATTATGGTGTGGTTTGTCAGAATAAAGCCAAATGAGAGCCACATTACCTCCCTCATTTGCATGGCACACACAGCTCCTGGCTTTGGTGCATGTGTAACTACGGAGAAGTGATTCAGGTGAAACTCAGATCCTGCACTACGCATTTTGCTTCCCCCTTCCCCCAAGTCAGGGAAGTAAATATAGAAATAATTTCACAAGAAAATTTGAGTATTATGTTTCTATAAAAGAATTTCAAGAAAGTAACAGGTGACTAGATGTAACAAGAACATAATAGGTGAATTTCAGCAGTAAATCTCAATCACGTTACCCATGCCTTAGGGTATTAAGACGTGATGAAGACTTGAGAACTTTAGAGACTTCTGATCTGTGTTCCATTACAGCACATGAAAACACTGTCTCATAAAAACAAGGAGGAAAAACGAAATAACACTGGTATTTTTAAAAAGTTGGTGCATTCTGTCACATTAAAAAAAAGATATATTCTTATTATATTTCTGATGTAATCACAAGCCTTCAGCTTGAGATCTTGGCAGAGTGATACTGTACTAAAATCCATACTGAAAGATTTCCATGGTCTCTTTTTTAATTTTTTTTTTTTTTAACAGCAGAGCTTTAAACAAAGGAAAAAAATCTGGAAGTAGCCACAGGTGCAACAACACACTGCTTTCTGAGACACCAGTCCAACTGGCTCCAACTGGATATAAAGAAAAACAAATCATCAGGATGAAAATTAGGCATTAGAGCAGGTTGCCCAGGGTCATTGTGCAATCTCCATCCTTGGAGATTTTCAAGACACAACTGGATAAAACACTGAGTACCCTGGTCGGATTTCAGAGCTCACCCTGCTTTGAGCAAGGAGTGGGACTAGAGACACCCTGAGGTGCCTTTTGACCCAAATGTTTTATGCTCAGCTGATGAGCAGGTAATGATTCTGCGTTGTGGTGAAGCACTTTTTTAACATGTAGAATGGGGCTTTTCCTTTCTTATTAGGAAAAAAAAAACAAACTTCTGAGTATTTACATGAAAATGGAAGATGTAGGAGTGTCAGCTGCACACATCTGAGCCTTCTGGCTAGGGTGGTGGCTCAAAAGGTGGGAGACCCAGCTGCACATCTCTGCTGCATGAATAGAGTAGAAGTTTGCCCCCTGCACCACTTCAGATGGGTTGCCAATGTCACACCATTTGAAATTGTGTTTGCCTCAGCTTGCTTGTAGACGTCCTTGATATGTTTGTGGTCACCACTACATTTTTGGCTCAACAAAGCAGCATGGTTTGGGGATTAAGTCCTGAGCTCTCTGGAATTCAGCAGTGGTCAAAGGTGGTACAGTGCCTGCTGTGGCTTGGCCCAGCCTCAGACTGCTCTAAGTTGTTTGTGGCCCCTCTTTGTTCACAGAGCAGAGCTCAGAGGCTCCACAATAGCCCAAGAAATTTCATGTTGCTGATTTTCTCCTTCTTAGCACGTGCCTGTCATGGCCTAGTTCTGCAAGGTGAGTATGGGATACCAAGTGCCAGCACCCAGATCCCAGACCAGTCTCCTTTGTCACCTTGCAGACAGTACACAGGGACTGCAAAGGAGCCCTAGGGGGAGCGTAGTGTTTTCAGCATCTCTGAGAGCTCATTCTGTGCCCTCGGAGGCTGGCTATGCTGCACAGAGCCAAAAGTTCCCAATGGCTAATCCTGCCACTAAAACTGTCTCCTTCTGTGCCCTCAAGCACAGCATTTCACCTCTCTGTTGCAATTTTTTCATCTGTAAAATTGGGATAATGACATTTTGCTAACTCACAGGACTGCTGTGAACTTTAATTAAGGTAGGTTTTGTAAAATGCTGTAATGAGGGAAAGCACTAAGAAGAAGTAGATTATTTAGTTAAGCTGGCTGATGTGGTGCTGCCAGACTTGCCTGAATAACTCAGGATCTGTATGTACACACTGGAGATTGTTATTCTGTATACCTTCAAAGATAAGCATTGCGGGGCTTGATTCATTTTGGGCAGGAGGGATTCATTTTGGGGATGCCTCTTCCTAAGAAGACTGGTGTGCAGCACTTGCTGAGAGTGACAGAACAGGCCAGGTTGCAGGGACCACAGTGGGGTCATCCTGGAGCACATGGCACAGGACTGTTCAGATGGTTTTTCAGTATCTTCAGTGAGGGAGACTCCACAGCCTCTCTGGAGAATCTGTTCCAATGCCTGGTCACCCACACACGAAAGACGCTCCTCATGTTCAGGTGGAACTCCCTCTGTTCCAGTTCCAGCCTGTTACCTCTTCTCTTATTGCTCAGCACCATTGAGAAGAGCCTGGATCCATCCCCATTACACCCTCCCTTCAGATAATCAGAGACATTGATGAAATCCTCTCTTACATTCACTTCCCACCTTCTTTTTCTTTATTCTGCAGACAGCAAACAACTTTGATTTACCAAGGTCCCCCTTTAAATGAAATACAAATGCAGATGGTAGGAATCTGTGATACCAAGGATTGAAAGCACAATATCCTTTCTAATCCCCTCTTTCTGTGTATACGAGTAGCCATAGGTATGTGCAGATGAAAGGTAGGAAACCAAAGAATTGCTGTACTGCAGTGGCAGATGTTATAAGGTGACAGCATTGTATCCAAATGCCTTTTCCTTAGCATTTGAACAGGAGTTTTGTGATGGAGTTGCTCTGTTTTGCTGCCACCAGGCAGCCACAGACTCTCCTCTGCCATGGGCTATAACTTGCATAAGGTGGCTGAGACAGAGTTTCTTGCAGGGAAGAAAGTGATGTGTCTACAGTGTGCTGCAGATAGAAGGGATTGCCCTGCCTGCTGTATCCAACTCTTCCAATGCACTCACACTTCATGTTATTATATTCTCTATGTTATAAACGCCAGGGCAAATTTATTGCCAAATTCAATAATTTGGTTTATTAAAATTCAAATCACAAAATTTGGAATCAAATTATAACAATTTTAAACAATAAAAACAAAACAATACGAAACTTCACAAACAGCGACACTTACTTGACAGAATTTCTCCCGGGAAAAGTTGAGCCAAGGGTGACCCCAGAGACACAGAACCTGGCAGTCGGTGTCTCTAACTGGGTTCACGAATTTGCCATGTTCGAGGCTTGGTTTTTATACTCTTTATTCTGCCTCTGGCAATATTTCCCCATACTTCCCTTTGTTTCTTGGTTAGCTATTCAAACCCAAATTCGTCTCCGGTCGGATTGAAAAAGAGCTCCCCTCCCAAGTCCATGTGTTAATATTCAGTTTTTATGGATCCTTATAGTTGATGAATGTTCGAGATATGGGTGATATTGCTTGATGGTCTGTGAAAGTGGCTCCCGAGGTGTGAGTTGCTGATACCGGCTCATCTCAACAGGTCCCCTCCCAATACTTGAGAAGGCTGCAAAGTCTTTTGTTCCCTTCTGAATGGAGACGCCTGATTTTCAGGGTGGTCAGTTTCACCATCTGCTGCAGAAACCTCCTGAAACATAGACTTTTACCTGATATAAATTTATACAGCTTTATAATTTTCCAGTTTATCATAAGAACATGAATTAATCATCTCACGTTTTTCACATCTATGCTAGACAGTCAGACAGCAAGGCTTTGGGCATCTGGCAGCACTCAGCAGAGGGGTGACTACCACATAAATCCATGCAATCACAGTGTCTCACAGGTATGAGTCCATCTGGACACTGTCTTTCATTTTGCACCTTACAGCACGCAGCAGGTGATGACCATGAGCCTCGCATCTTTCTTCCTTTGCTACTTTCTGGGCCAGGAAAGAAATAACTGCCGTGAGCTACACTGAACAATTGAGCAAGTGAATGGAGAAAGGCAGCACCAAGAGAGGGAGGACCAGGACCCAAGCTGTGCCTCTGGCTCCTCTGAGAGCAGGAGTCAGGCAGTCAAAAGGACAATGTGGGGACATTGTGTCTGTCTGTGGGGATCTTTCACTGTCCTTCTTCTACACCTGTAGAGGTAGGTGTCACCACAGCCTTGCCCAAGGAACATGGCCCTGCTCTGCTCCCTCCCTGGTCACATGCTGCCTGCTTGCATCTCTTGCATGAGAAAAGACCAGTCTCTCCAGTTAATTCATTTGGAGCAGTGGTGAGTTCTGGGACTCCATATTCTTCTCCGAGGAAGATTTAATCTGTCTGGCTCTTAATACCACCCTGTTGCTCTTTGATCAAAGATTATTTAAGCTATTGTTGAAATATTGTGCTCAGACTTCTATTATGGCTGGTGTTCACAGAAACAATGTTCCTCACTAGCTGAGCAAATAATGTTGAGCTGTTTGTTTTAGACAGAATTCCACATATTCACTTTATGTTACTTCCACACTGCTGGTCAGAAACAATGACACTTGTCCAGGGCTACAAATAATTACTGGGAATCATATTTCGGCAACATTTCCAGCAAGCTTCTACAGTGCAAATTCATTTGCAGCACTCCCAATTCCTAGGCATCTCCTGAAGAATCACACATCTCACTGGCTTTGGGGTTTTGTATTCTGATGAGTGCCAGGCTTCCTTACTGTGTTTCCATTCTTTACATTTTAACCACGTTTGCAAAATGTCAAACATCTAAATCAGTTTGTCTTTTGTCAGATATGGAAGATTATTGTCTGTAATGATCAGCAGACACTAACCTGGCTGAATCCATGCTGTTTGTTTGCTAGTTCTACTACGGACACCTTGGCTCCCAGGCATTCTCAGACTTGAGCATTAGCACAGTATCTTTTTATTGCAAGATTCTTTAGAATAGTAAATACAGAGTCAGAGCAATGATCAAAGACCAAGACTAAATGTTTGATGTTGCTGCTCAGTTTAGATATCTGACGTGGCATATATTTTCAAGACAGAGTTACTTAGTCCAACCTCAAAAATCAAGCTAGTGATGTAAGCTATAGATCAGGTTTATGAAATTAGGAGATGCTATTGACAATCCTGGAACTTTGCCAAAAAGTTTCTGACAAGGTTGTTTTTTTGGTTGTTGTTGTTTCAATTTGGTTTGCTTTTTCAAGTCCTCCTGAGAATCATAGAATCGTCACAGAATCATAGGATTGTTTGGGTGTGAAGGGACCTTAAAGATCATCTAGAACAATCTCCCTGTCACAGCAGGGACACCTTCCACTAAAACACATGGTGGCTCAAAGCGCCATCCAAGCTGGTCTTGAACACTTTCAGAGATGGGACACCCTGCTCCGATTTTTTGTTTATTTGTTTTTAATAAAGGCTTCATAAAGTTCTTTCCAAGCTATATTTTGGAACAATTAGTGCACTTCAACTGCTGCCCCACTTAACTGAGAGAATTTGCATTGTTGAGATTCATCATGCATTTGAAAGCTGTTGTATGGCAAGTCTAATAATCCAAATTATTGTTTGCTAATCCAATCTGGCATTTTAATTAAACTGTGCAAAGTTCAGTGCTGCTGTGAGGTTTTATATCTGCCTCTTGGTTCATTTTATTTTATAATTTTTAGGTGTTATCAGATGACAGAGCTCTAGCTCAGAAAAACAAAGGTGAGGTGTCTGCATATTGGCACACTGAGTGGGTAGCTCTCAAACACTCCCGTCACTCTTTCCTGCACAGTAAAGTCAGATAAAATTGCAGATGCTATCATTAGCAAAGACATCCAGTCCATTCCTCTGCTACTGGCTCACTCCTGGCTGTATATTTCCTTCTGTTTCCTTGTGACCATCACCTAGACTTCAAACCTGCTCAGAATACTCTTCTGAGATCTGGGCCCAAACTGATGCAAAAGATTTGTTACATAAACTAGCAAAGCCCAGAAATAGACTGAGGGAGTACACATGAACTCTGTTAATTCCACTTAAAAAAGGCAAACCGAAGTGTACCTAAGCTGGAGTTGCTTTGTACTTGACTAAAGAGCCCTACTGTTTAAGCACACCCTTCACTCCACAACAGGTTTTGTTACATCTATTCTCATTCTTCTGGAACAGAAGGAAGAGGAGAATGATAACTCCTCTATGGCCAGATATAGGAACCCTTTCCCTTCATATGAGAGTGATCCACACAATATTCTTCTCTTCTTAAGCAAAGCTGGAGGAAGGCAGAAAACCAGCCTTCCCAAGTGGAAGAGGTCCGATGAGCTGTTACATCCCAGTGTGCTGCTTTCAGGGTCACCACAAGCTTTGAGCTAGCAACCACCTCTGCTCTGACAGTGTAATCTTCCCTCTTCACTATAATCACCACAAATAGTGCTGATTCTGAACCAACAAAAAGTGACTGCCCATCTTCTTAGAAAGCACTATGACCATGACTACTCCTCCTCTGCTTGTAGATGGGAGATCAGGTCTTGCCTCCACTGGGTGGATGGAAACAATAGCAGTACAACTCACTACAACCATGGGAATACAACAGGCACTCATCTTTCCTGACACTTCTCAGGAGGAAGACTAGCAGAGCTTTAACTCTGCTCCATGCTCCTACAACACCAGTTGGACAAGAAAAAGAACAGAAAAGCAGTCCTATATTATGTTAATTTTATCATATGGAGCTTTACCCTTTTCTTTGCGAAGATCTTATTGTCAGATTTATTTTATTTTTAATTATTTTAAACATAAATTCTTTTATTTTGATTTTTTTCCATTTTGAATGATCTTATACCTCCAAAATTCTCCTCCAAATCTGTTTCAGGAAGACTAGAAAGGATCATTTTCCTGCTGTGATGTGGGATCTTAGACAACCCTGCTGCTTGATGGGTGAAGAGCCAGGCTCCATGCTGGCAATGGGCTTCTCATCAACTGCTGATTGAGGTTTGTAAAATTATACATTAGCTGACAGCTGAGATCTGTAATTGTGCTATTAAAATTATGACTGCCAAAGGAGGCAGTAGGAAGATTCCAGGCACAAGATTCCAGCAGGCCACCACTCTTGTTAGGATGATTATTAGCTCTGCATCAGCATTTAGGATGTGCTTTGCCTGGGACTGGACTTCAAGACCACCCACTGCCACCAGCAGCCCAGCCACCCATCTGCCAGGATGTTTTCCTGCTGTGGAGAGGTTGGTGTTGGTGTAGCACAGGTTGCAGTGTCTGCTTAGTCAGTGGTTGGTTTCACTTCACACTAAAGATTACTTAAGATCTGGAGTGTGGCTGTCTCCCTGCTCAGCCTTTTCCCCCACCTCCAGCAGAAGCAGCAGGAGAGCTCTTCTCACCCTTTCTGATGCATCCTCTGTATCTCAGAACTGGAGGCACTACCCCTGCACAACTCCCAGCTCTCCCAGTTGGCTGGGAAAAACTCCAGTTTGGGATTCAGTCTGGGACTACAGCCAGGTTTATCTTATCTTATCTGCAGAGGTTTTTGCCTGAAACCAGGCCTGAAGGGTTTTCAGTCCTCACAGTGAGGGGGATTTTTTTGTTGTTGTTGTCTTTTACCAGAGAAGGCTACACTGCTGTGGGTTTCACTCTTTTTAGGTAAACAACTCTCTAGTCTGTGTAGATGTGCCTCCAGGCAGGTATAGATCCATTTTAGGAACTGAATAAATACCTCAGCTACACATTTGATTTTGGAAAGCAGGGAGTTATTTCACCATGCAGGATGAAGATGGCCTTTGTAACATAGGTAGATAAGAGCTAACTTTCCAGAGATACACCTCTGTTTTAACTTACTCATGGCAGTGTTCCTTTCTGGGCTGTCTGAAGCCTCTACAGTAACTCCTATCTATCCAATGTGCTTTAAAGATTCATAGTTTTCACCCTTACAAAAAACCAAAATTTTCATGATTGGGTCAGAGAAAGAATAAAATGCATGCTTAGTTTCCAAGTTTGGGGGAAGGGTGATAAGCATGACAGCCAGAGAGACCACAGGGTGACACTAGGCACTAGGCATGGCTGGGTACAGTTCCATTTCTTCTGTTGCTCTTGGAAAATAAAATGGGATTACCCTTCTCCCCATGCCTAAGTGGGTGTTTCACAGAAACTGTCTGACTGGCTGAGGGGGCCAGCCACATTCATTCAAAACACAATTTTCTGAGAAGCTGCTCTTTGAAAGAGCGTTCGCATCAACAAGTAAACACTTTCTGCATCCTATATATATGTATTTTTTAACCTGAGAGGTGAGTCCTTGTCCCACATTGAAAGACCTCTCGGTAAATTCCAGCTTGGGAGCCCAGCCGCTCCTAATATTAGCTTGTGCCATTATGCAAATGCAGCCCTGGTGTTCCCACAGTCTGGGGAGGGACCCAATCCCAGCTTCCCACAGCATCCAACAGCTGCCCACAGCCTGGGCTCTGCCACCATCGAAGACTGAAGCATTTGTCTACACCTCAGTTCTGACGTGGGTTTTGTCAGCTCCTGTCACCGGATGTACTTTTGCAGCTCTGCACTTGAGTCTCCCTCTGCTCTAGTTTTCAAATGCAAGAAGACATTAATTGCTGAAAACACACAACTGCAGTTGCTAGCATTTAAGAAAGATGGTAAATACAAGATTTCAGTCATAATGCTTTATCTCAATGCTTACATGTAAACCTAATCCAGTAACTCTGTGTTCACCTTTCCTGGATAACTGTATAAACCTGCTCAGCACTTTCAAAAGACATTGAAAAACCACAAAACCCTGTGGTTCTTTTCATTTTTAAATTTAATGTCTCAGCAAAGCCTGAGAAAACATTAGACCTCCTGACAAAATGTAACCAGTCCATTTCTCCACACTCAAGAGCTATTCCAGTATTGCACTGAAACGCTTTTTCACTCAGGTCAAACAAACCATATTGACTCCATTTCTCCACTAAATAGGATCCTAGCACAGACACAATGGAACTCTGACATTATGGGGTTCCAAGCTGACAGCTGCAAGTGTTTGGCTCAGTGGTTCTGGGATAGGTTTTGGGCCCTGGCTGACATGGTAACATGTTGGAATGCCCCTGTGGAGAATCAGGTCCAGAAGAGTTGAAATCTCATTTCTTCCCACCTCTCTTCAAAAGGCCTCCTCACCTCCCTGGAGATGAGCAGGAGGGGAGCAGTGAGTATCCCTCACCCTGACACCGATGCTCTTGCATCATGCAAGGCAACCTCAATGAACAAATGTTTACAGCCCAGTCTATTCTCCTATTTAATTTTGCTCATCTGTGATGGTGAGAATACTTAAATATCCAAACAGAGAATAGTTACGGTTGCCTGCCTGTTAGCACAATTTTTTTTACGCCTGCCTCTAAAACTGTAAACATGGGAATCAAACATCTGTTGTGCTTTCAGCAGGAAAAGATATTACAGTGAGATACAACTTGTAACATTCTTTATTTCTGGCTTAGATTTCTTTTTAATTGCTACGAGTTTTAACACAATGACCTTATACACATTATAAAAGAACTTACGTTTAAATAGGCTTACAATTATTTTCACTACATCTTAATAATTTGAATGACACATGCCTTACTCTTTTATGAGCTGCCAGGGTAAAAAAATTGCATCTAGACCAGCAAAATTCTCTCTGCATGGCTTCACACCAGTGAACAGGAAAGGAACTCTCCAAGAATCTCCAGTCTTCACCTAAAGTTGCCCAATGACTTTCAAGTCTGGAAGTAGTCCTATTGTCAGTGCGGAAGACAGATATATTCTGCTCTGCAAATGTTAGAAGAGTTCCTACATTCAAACTTGTAAAGGAGTCAGAATCATGCCATTGCTTTTGAAAGAAATCTGCATCCAGTCAACTGAGTTCAGGTGTGGCTGGAGGCACAGCAAGTATTTTGGAGAAAATAACTATGAGGATTGTTATTCACATAAAAATAATGCAATATGCAATGTAAATTTATTTATTCATTTCAGGCATAATTCTCTGTATCAGTCTTTTTTTTTTTTTAGAATTACTTGATTTTTAGACACATTTCTTCTGTGCTGTAACTTATTCTATTAATAATTTATATTTTTTTAAACTTCTTTGGCTCAAGATGTAGTAGCCAGCACTTTGCTGCGTGTTACTATACAGCCCTGTCTTCTGAGCAGAACCGGTCCTTTGTATTTGTATTTTAGAGGAAACATACCTTGCCATATCACTGACTTTAGAGAGATGAGAAAAATTGATGTCTGCATGCTTGGGATTCACTGTGTTTCCTCATGATAAATCTGAAGGATACAAATTTCTTCCCAGTGATATAAGGAGGATTTTTCTGATCTTTCTGCATACTCCAGCCAGTCTACATGACTTTACTTTTGCTTTTGGGAAAGGGCTTCTGAAAACCTGCCAGAAGTTTTTCCCAGTGACTCCAAGTGTTAAATTGCCATAAACATGGGAATATCTCATGACAAAGATGACAGAAACTCCCTGTTCTAACCTTTGGCAGCATCACAACCCTCTCTGTGGTCTAAGTGTCTCTCCACCTTACACTGCCATCAACCGACAGAAGATCCAGAGAGGCTAAAAATACTGCTAAATAAAAACGTGTTCATGTGACAAGAGAAAGAAAACAGACTCAGAAGAACTCTGGAGTGTTCTGCTGCCTTCGCTGCAAGATGGCACAGGACAGTGTGTGCACAGCACAATGCCTGGCAACAAAAAGAGGAAAATGCTGGGCAGGAAGGAGCCTCTGTTGACAGTACATGTACATTATTAATATTTGATGGAGGAAGGGGAGGAGAAGGATTCAGAATAGATTTCCTTCAGCTGGTGCTGTAGTTCTTATGAAATGAAAACCCCACAAACTCAGTAGGAAAGTAGCATGTAAGGAAACTTAAGTCATCAAGTAGATATTAAATCACAAAATCTCTTAAAGATTTTCCCGTCCAGGTCACATCTTATGAAGGGATATTGCTTTCCAATCCTATCATAGATTTCACTTTTTTTTTTACTGGGATAAATTTGCATTTGTGTCTGACAATCTATCTAGGAAGTTAAGTCCATATACACACAAGAGAGTTCATTGGGAAGTAGGTGGTGGTGTTTCATTCTATATTCAGGTATCAGTCAGATATAGATAACATTTTAAGTAGTATTTATTTTACATCCTAGAATGAGCTGTTTGCTGTTTAGGAAAATGCAACTTCTAAAAAACAAAAGTTACAGAATATTTCCACTTTATGAAACAACTTTGTAGTATGTCAACAAATTGAGTCCACATCCCTCAGGTTTCAGCAAAACCTGTGCTAGATAACATAAGACTAGAAATAAAAATTGATTTATTTTAAAAAAATATTTTTATTTAAACTATTGGCACTGACAGTTCAGTCTTTCAGTTTGGATTTTTCCTTCCTGTTTGCTTGTTACTGGTAGGCACTGGAAAATAAACTGACTCCGTAGCCTTGTCAGTGGCTTCATCTCTTTCTTTTTTGTTGCCTTTCCATTTTTGTTCCCTCAGAAATACTTACTTTTATTGACTCATCCCTTCATTTGCTGACTAGTTTACCTCCAACCAAGTTCCTCCTCTTGAAGTACAGTGCCCTGGCTGCATCCTGTCCCTTGTTCTCTCAAAGGGTTCAACAGGTGAAGAGCTGAAGTCTCCAAATGGGGAAAGAATCTCCTTTCTGCCACCAGCCTAACATCCAGGCAGTGGAGTACCCAGAGTATCTGACTTTTAACTAACCAAATCTAATGTGATGCTTGTTCATGATAACCTTCACCTTTGTTTTCTTGCTCAGTTTATTTTTAAGACATATGGAAGGTTTCCAGCAATTCTCAGAAGTGGTTCGTTGCCCATCAGACCTATACAAGGAATCATTCAGCATTGCAGTGTCAGTCAAAGGATTTTTGTTCCAAATTTTTGGGCCTTATTAATTCATGCACAGCACAAGAAGCTGTGGATATCTATTTTCAGTGGAGATATAATTAAAAGATGCATAATTATGGTTAGAAAATATTCCCAGAAAACTTTATTCTTTTGGCATGTGACATTTGCTTTTAGGTAACGTTCTGAGCAGTCTTCTAGGCTCACCAAAGATTAATATCAAAACAGGTCACCAGTGAAAAGATGTTTCAATTTTTCAGCTGAGCATCTGTTATCTTTGCAATTTAACAAAGCATTGAAAACTTTTTCATTAATGCTTTAAACCCAATAATAATTTTGAATATAAATAATATCCAATATTATTTCTATGCATTGAAGTCAGTAAAAACCTGATAAAATTCTCACTAAAGGAAATAACATATGATTAAGTCATATTAAACCTGCTTATTAGATGGACAAGAGGCATTGTAAAGTGTTCACTCATCAAGACATATTTTCTTTCTGTAGATTTTCTAATGGAAAGGTTTTTGTTCTTATATGTTTATGAACAAACCTCTCTGGATATACAAGAAAAGCTCCTAAGTGGATACACTTATTCTTCAGTGAGGTACTATTTTATTTATTCTGACAAAAGAAAGGGATTTTTTTTTCTGTATATATGGGTTAACACGAACAGCAACAGCTGCCAAAATTCATGCTTACTGAAACACTGATATTCTAAATGGAGAACTATTAATTTTTTTTTTCTTAATGGAGGACTTCTGAAACACTTGGAGTAGAACATGATAAAGGAAAGTCCTGACTACCCGTGTTACCTTTTGCAGGAATTCATCCACCAGCTGCAGCATCATGGCCCTATGATTTGTGTAACTTTCTGCCTATTCAATCACATCTTTGCATTACAATTGTATGAGAGAGATTCTTAGTATTTTTCTCTGCTGTTAAACAGCTGCTGCCTTTCAGTGTTGGTAAAATAGTTCTACATATAGTTTTCCTTTTTTAAAATGAAAGTGCTTTGGGATCTCTTTAGCTGAGAGATGGACTAGAAATGCAAATTATCCTTAGCCATATAACTCAGAATTACCTTTGTATTTTTTTCTACATCTGTATCTAGATATATAAAAATCCTGAAAACCGGTGACATTAGACCTGCTCATATAACTGACATGCTTTTGGGGAAAATAAACAGATAGAACTGCCAGCTGCTGCATGAATGTTGTAATGGAATGAGTGCTAATGCTGAAAAGTATCTCCTTTAATGAAATTTTTAATACAAAAATTTATTTTCATATATGCACTTAGAAAAAAATCACCAGAAAATGAATATACAAAAGCTTGAGTGAATTTATGTCATAACTCCTCAAGTTTCTTTTTCCATCCAGTTTTATTAACATAGACATTTGGGTTTGCACCAATACTTGCTCTTTGAATCTGTTTATGTTAGTTTCCTCCAAGTAATGACTGTAACAAAACATACCCTGGCAGAACCTTGCAAAATATAAGCCTGATTAAGTTACTCAGTAAAGACAACATTTCTTCAAAAATGCAGGAAAAGAAACTCTAGCTGCATGTAAATTAAATTTAGAACACTCCTTTGCATAGAGTGAAAGTCTGGCAGGCCAGGAAAAATCCATAAATGTGATTGCAGTGACAGAAAGTAAAACAAGAAAGAGGTCTCTGATGTCCAAGGCATGCCCTGTGCAGAAGTCTCTTCAAAGAACTGTCAATAGCTTTGCTCCTCCATCCCTATGACATGGTTGCCTCCATTTCCAAGCTTTCCAAAAGCTTCCAGACAAGATTTGAACAAAACCAAAACACTGAATGAAAGAGCAAGAATAAAGTGCCTATAAAACTTTTATGTAGTTATTTATCTACAAGCAGCAACAGGGGCTCCAATGGTTAGAAATTCCCCATCTTGCTGCTGCTTTCCCAGGGTCAGGAAGGACTTCGGTAAATGCCCCACTTACACACTGCTCAGCACCATGGCAAAGCCATGGGTAGGACTGGTTACTTGCAGGGATTGCTACCAGAACTTCAGTATGGGTTAGGAAAATTGGTTTGCCTAGGTCCCCGCCTTTCCTGTGGCAGTAACCAAATCATGGCTTCCAGCAGAGACTGGAGTACTCCCTGGGAGGTCGATATTGCAGTGGAACGCTATTTCGATAAAGATTTAGAGAAAATGCCCTTAACTACAGTACAGATGAGGACCAGGGCAGTTTCGGCTTGTGTCTCTCATTGGAAAGCAAGCAAGTTGCAGGCACTCTGAGGAGGGACTGCAGGACAGGTGCCAACAAACCAAACCCCTTCAGGGCCTGTCCATCTGAAAATGGAGAGAGGATGTAGATGGGTGAAACATATATGCAGAAATCGGAATATAAATGCTAGTTTAAATGCTTCTCAAGGCATCCTCAGTACCACTGTTGCTCAAGGTTTTTGTTTCATGGCTAAAGATAGCTCTGCTGGTAACATGAGACAAAATAACAGTGGAATTGTTTTACTCCAAGAGAGGCTGGGTACTAAGGAACCAGCTTTATTTCCTCCCACCACCAGCTCCTTCTAAAAGATCCTTTACTTTGAGCATTACCTTGTATTTCTTAACATGAGCCTTAATGGGACCTCAGCATCTCTGTGGCAGCTCTCTCTGTAAATGCAGGGCTGCCTCTGGGGTATGGCCATCGGCCTGTATCAGGTGTGCTGCTAATGTAAGTCAAGCAAGCCCACGTCTCTGCATTTTAAAATACCAGGCTTCTGTTTCCATGACAGAAGTTGAAAGAGACAAAGGGCTGAAGCCTCACAGCTTCAGAATAAAAAAGATTTTTAGCGTGGCAAAGGGTTTGCTTGGTTTTTTGCCAGTCCAGTCCCAAGTGATGCAAGACCTCTCTTCCACCCCACTCTCCTTTGCACCAGCTTTGCTGTAGCTCCCTCAAGAGACAAGAGTATTTTGGTGAATTTCCAACTCTTAAGATAAATTGGGCTGCTTGTGATATGCAAACGAGCTTTATGGGACTGGGATATAGTCACAGTGTTCAAAGCAGTGAAAGAACCCCAAGGTATGCTGTACTATTCAGGATCTGAAAGAAAATTGAAATTCTGCTCCTAATTCAAGGAAAAAAAATGGAAAAAACCTCATAATCTGTAATAAGAGTCTACATTTGATTGTGAGCATTAGCAGGCAGAGATTAGCACCTTTCCACTCTGTTTCTATAAAAGCTCTTTTATGCAGCCATAAAGTGCAGAAGGGCTGCGGGTAGATCTTTGCCAAAGATCATGCAGTTTTAGTGACGGTCTTGGCTGATGAGACACTTCAAGACCTGATCCAGGGCATTGAAGGAACATGGAAAAGGATGCAGAAGCAGCAGGCAGTTACCTAATACTATCAAGTCTCAATAAAAAATGACAAGCTGAGACATTTTGGCAGGCTTTCTGAATACCTAATAGGACAATGCTTGTGCAAACGGGCCTGGAAGTGAGGTTAAGAAATTCACAGCAGAAAAAAAGCCCAAACCCACACTTCAGAAGCAGCAAATTATTTCAGTTCACAGCTCTTCAGATCACATCTGACCACAGGCTGACAGAATTAGCCTCACTGATTGTTTCTGCAAGACATGATTCATAAGTCCAATATTTTATACGTAGCAATTCAGCAAAAACGCTCCCACCCGAGCCAGAATACATAAATATTTAACTTTTTGGCAGAGTGACCGTGACAGCATTTGTACCTATGGATTTGCTGTGACAGATAAACAAACCCGTACTCCTTCCTCACAGCTACAGAAGCGAAAAGGATGAAAACCCCGGGACGGTCGGGAGGGTCTGGTTTTCCACGGGGCCACGTTCTCACAGCGGCTTCCTTAAGCCACCAGACCGCGCTGATGGCAAAGGCAAACGCGGGGCATTCCCACGCACCGGGCAGACGTGTCTGTGCACGGGGCTGTAGGCGGCGGCGGGAGAGGCGGTGCGGTGCCCTCCTCCTCCTCCTGCCGGCGGGATCCGCCGCTTCGGCCACTTCCAACACAGGCGAGAGCCGTCCTTCTGCCTGAGCACAGTTCTCCACCCCCCCCCCCGTCTTTTTTTATTTCCAAATAACTTCCCCCGTCCCTCTCCCGCCCGTCCGAAGGGGCGGAAGCGGCAGACGGGCGCGGGGGGGACGCGGGGCGGGGGCAGCGCGGAGAGCTCGGCGCGAAGCAGGGGCCGCCCGGGGAAAGAGGCTCCTCGTCCCCGCCGCTTCTCTCCCCACCGGCACGGGGGCGGTGGCGAGGGGCTGCCGTCGCGCAGACACCGCCCCAGCGGCTCAGGAGCCGGGCAGTTTCTGGAGAGGAGCGGCGCGGCTCGGCTGGGCGCGCTCGCCCCGGCCTCCCCCGCAGGTGGCGGCCCGCCGCCCGCCTCAGCAGCTCCCCCTGCCCGCCGCGCCGCCCGCACACCCCGCTGGCACAGCCCGGTGCGCGGCGGCGGGAGGGGCCGCGTCCGCCCCGCCCCGCCGTGCCGCTGCCGGGCGGCGCTGCAGAGGGCGGAGCGGGCGGCGCGGCCGGCGCCCGGCGCGGGCTGGCTCCCGGCGGGCGGCGCTGCTGCGTTGCTCTGGGAGGCGCCGCGGGGCCGGGCGCGGAGCTGCGGGCTCGGGGGTGTGAGCGGCCGGGCAGGGCGCCCCCAGGATGCTGCGGTTCCTGCGCAGGACCTTTGGCCGGCGGTCGATGCAGCGCTACGGGCGAGGAGCTGGGCGCGGAGCCGGGCGAGGTGGGCTCGGCGGCGAGGGGGACGAGCGGGACGGGGGGCTGCGAGGAGCGGCCGCCGCCGCCGTCGGCTCGGGAGGCTTCCCCTCCTCGCCGCTCCCCGGAGGGGTCGTGCACAGCGCCGGAGCGCCCGTCCACATCCCGGCGGCCGGCGGCAGCAAGCCGGTGCTGCAGTGCCGCGTCCTTCTCCTGGACGGGACCGAAGTCAGCGTGGAGCTGCCGGTGAGTAGCGTGCGCTTTCCTCCGCCGCCTACGAAATGCTGCCTGCGGCTACCCTCTCCCCTCCTCCGCATCGTCCCCCCTCCCTGGCGACGGGCACCTGCGAGTGCCCCCCCCCGGCCGCACAACAGGCGCCGTTCGCCGGGAAAGCCGCCTGGTTCCGTCCTTCCCTCCGCGGGCGCCCTGGCCGCCGTCCCCGCCTGCATGCACCTGCCGCCAGGTGCGCGGCGCGCCTCCCCGCCATGACCGCCGCCCGCCCCCGTCCTGCTTGCCGGGAGCCGTCTGCGCCCTTCCTCCCTCTCCCGGGGGCCAGCGGGGAGCTGGGCACCCGCTCTCCTCCTCCCCTGCGCGGCCGAAAAGAGCCCCTTGCAGCGCTGCCTTCCGCGGCGCCTCTCCCGCCGGGAGGGGCCGGCCCCGGGTGCTACCTGTGCCTTTCCCCGGCTGGTGCGGGGGGCTGCCCGCTGAGCCCGCCCGACGGCACCGCCGGCCATGGGGGCACCGCGGTGTGCCAGGCGGGAGAGAATGGAGCCTCCGCGGGGCAGCGGTGCCTGGGGCTTCGCTGTCCCCGCGGCTGCCCCCCCCAGCCCCGCAGCACCTGTGGCGCCGCGGGGACAGCGAGGCCCCAGGCACCGCTGCCCCCGCCGCGGCGGGGTCTCCGGGGGGTCACCGCCTCCTTCTTCTCCTTAGTTCTTGTTTCCCACCGCCCCCGCTGCCGGGGCGATCTGAAGGGTCCTCCGGGGTGCCCGAGGCGCTCTCCCTGTCCCGTGGCGCCCAGGTGCGGGGCCGGGGTCAGGGCTGAGCCCGGGCGGCTCCGGGGGTGCAGCCCGACCCGGGTGCGGTGCCGGCGCTGAACTTTCTCCCCTCCCGCCGCTGTGCAGGAGGAATGAGGAAGGGACGGTGCTGGCCTGCGGGGCTGTGCGTGTGATGTCTGTGCCTGCTCGCTGAGATTTGGCCGCGGTTGTAGGTGTTTCAGCATCCCCAAAGCCCCCTGTGTGTCCTTTTATCTCTCCTAAAGGCAGCTGTGCGGTGTGTATCGGTAATTTGCAGTTTTGTTTTTTTTCATTCCTCACAGCTGCTAAATACTCACCACCAATTTTTTTTTTTTCTGACCTTTTCCCTCCGCCTTGAAACCCAAGTTTCTCATGAAATAGTACGGAAGCTTATCATGTTTGAAGAACATTTAATCTTCTTTCCATTTCAACCTAAATAGTCACCAGCCATTAAGCTTGTTCTCCAAAAACAGGTGGGAGAACTTAGTAATAGTGTATGTAACAACGTGAGAAATTGTGCACTGCTTTAGTCTCCAGCAGTATAAAAGAGTTTTTTTCAGAGTACCTTTAGACTCCTGTTAGGTGCCTTTCATATTAGCTGTCATCTGTATATATTGGCATCATTTCACTAAAACATGGAATTTGGCAGCCCTATTGTTTCTGCTTAAAAGAAACAGAAAAGATTGAGTAAGACTCTTACAAGTGAATACAGAAGTATGTGAACGGAGCCACCTAGAGATACTTGCTGCAGCATTATCAGGCCTCCCTTGCCTACAGGCTACATCACACATTTCCAGATATTTGAAATGCTAATATATTTCCTTTCCTCACATCTCCTTCACAACTTGCTGCACTCCTCTTAGCATCTCAAAACAAATCTTTTAGAAAGTAGACTTGATTGTTTTCAGTGTGCTAAGAGTTTACTTATAGAGGTCTGTGTCAATAAGCTTGGTAAATATTTTGTTTAAAATTATACTCTGATTTATCAAAGGTCAGATTTTGCTGTAGAGCCTGTTTAAAACAGTCTGAGGATTTGTAGGATCAGAAAGTGAGGCAGTGACACTCTTAGTCCTTGAATGCTGAAAATATGGATATATCTGCTTGGTCCAGTAAAGAAGCTGTGGAGCATTCTTGCTTGAATTGACCTTCAAATGAAGCTTAGACTTGCCAGTGCTCTCAGAATGTGAGCTACACATGTGGTGGTTGTAGCTCAGCTGTCCAAAGACAGAGTAAGAAGTTGCCTTTTTTTCACCCAAATCCCTAGACTGGTGGAGGACTTTGGAGCATGTAATAGCTGTCAGTGTTTTGAGGATTAAAAACTGTGCTGTTGAATTACATATCTATTCCTCATGGGTTTTTTTTCTTTTTTTCACAGAAAGTAACACCCACACTGAGAGTTAGAAAAACTGAAAGAGGCATTGCACCATTTATAGAAATTGATCAGTAAAGTTTCTCTGAGCTTTGCAGGTCTAGATTTTATGGGAATAGGGCGTGAAAGAGAACGTGCTTTAATACTCAGAAGTTGAGGTAGGGGACTGGTTAAGCTGAATGAATTGAATAGCATCTCTTAAAAAAAAAAGTGTATGGTGCTTTCTTTCATTTCAGCTCCAATTTTATCAAAAGGAGGGAATGTGGGCTTCATCACCAATGAGCAGCTTACTCATGAAGTCAAGTACAGAGATGATTGCAGAAGATTTCACTCTGCTGCTGATTGTGTTTGCAAGCACTTATTTCAGGAGATACTGGCATCTATAAAATGTGTTCTTCATGCTGACATTGCATCCCTCTTGCCTTTCTAGTTGAAAAAGGAACTTGTTGATATTAGAATACAATACTCTTGTAGCTACAACTTTTTAGGCTATCTCTAAGACTTTGTTTAGTAGTAATTGAAAGGTTTATTGTATTTCAAAGACTGTGAGTGTATTTGCTTATGTGGAGGAATGACAGAAAAGACATGATTGGAGGAAAACTAGCTATATACACAGAAAAAAGGTTCAGGGCTTTTTTTTTTTTTTTAGTTATTGTTTTATTTTTTAAAAATATTCCAATAAGACTGAAATCCTGAAACTTTTGCCCAAGTTAAATGTATCATGTTCTGCCACAGTGCTTTCTTATAGGTAGGGGCTGTTGGAAAAATAAACCCTGCATCAGTAAATCGGTAACTGTCTTTGTGGTTAAAGTTATAATTTGTGTGATAGTGTCTGTATCAGAAAGTACACGTTCTTGTAAATTCTTGTCCGTTTATGGTGGTAAGAGAAGCAGAGATGTACTCTGATCTCCAAGTTCTTCCTCAGCTCATTCTTCTCTAGGCTGTATAGCAGTAGTGAACTAGAGTCATCTTTCTTCTTGATCTGTGCTTCCACACCCTCTTTCTGTTGAGGCATTTGCACTTTATTCTTTTTACTGTGTGTGCTCTGCCCTTAGACTACCCCATCTGCCAGCCTGCCCTTCTACGTGCTGTGTACTCTTTCATTTGTAGGTGTTCTCTGGCTTTCACAAACTTGTTTCCTACCCAGCTGCCCCCACACAAATGTCAACAGAAGATTATTCTGAGCACTGCAGATACCCCTGGATAATGGTTTCTATACTCAGCTTCTTGCATGAAATTTCAAGGATTGCTTAATGATGCTGGCTTTTTCCTTCACTCTTACGGCAAGAACCATGTACTTTAAAAGTATTCTTTCTGAACAGAATAATGCACCGGATGGCTTTTTAAACCCACAAGCTCCTCGGGGCCCTCTATTGAATGTGCGATGCTATTAAGGTTGGATCTGTTATACAGGAGTGAGTGGCAGTGACCAGTTCTGTTGCCATGGGGTGATTTCCCATGGGAAGGGGAACATAAATGGTGTCATTACTTCTTCTTGACCTAACACCACGTGTCTGCTCATCTGAAATCCAGTGATGAGAACTGACACAAGGAGAAAAACGCTTCCATTAGAAGCCATCCCTCCTCCCTCACACATAGCTGTCTGTGTATTTCTTTTAACCACTGGAAACCTGTTTAGTATCTTCTGTGTTGCACACTCACACTGGAGGCTATTACCTGGTCAGAGTTTGCAGCTTGGTTGTAGGTAGATGGAAGGCCACTTGCCTGCTGTTGCCAAAACAGTCCTGCCTCTGTTTCTCTGGAGGACTCGTGACTTTAATGAAAGAAAAACTGGTTGTAGGTGATGCTGTGTCCTTACAGAAAGAATGCAAGGAGAGAGCATTGACATTTAGGCAGTGATGGTGCCTGCTAGTTAATACATAGATGGCTTTCAGATAAAGCCAAAAAGCCAGATTTTTCTTAACACTAAGACGTGATGGCTGACATTTCTAAAAACTGAGTGTTTGATTTTTAATTAGGTGCATCTTATGAAAACTTAAAGGGCAGGTATGAAAGATGGCTATTCAGTGGGACTGTCCAGAGTAGCAGAAATTAATGTCACTTCATGCTGTTGAAAACTGTATTTTCTGATAAATTGTGGGAGGGCAGGAGGAGAATGAACATTTGTAGAGTGTTCTTGGCTTGCTGTAGTCTTAAGTGGGATAAAAGGAGAAGCAAATGGTAAGCTTCTTCCACCATGAAAATCCTCAACCTGCAAAGCAGATCTAAGATACCTTACATTTTCTGTGATGTGAATCCAAAGCAGTCAGCATGTTGTCTGTTATAAATACTTCTTTCTAAAAATCTTCTTGCTCTGATAAATTCCTCTGCTGCTGTGAACACCATTACAAAGACTTGTGTCATGGATTAGAAAGCATGTAAAGTTTAAGGATTACATTAATCAAGAACTCAAATATAACTCTTCAAATCTGTAAATTGTTTTCAGATGAATGGCTTTTGCATTATTTCTTTGCCTTCCTTTTTCGTGTATCTGTTTTAATAATTGTTTTGGCTGCTATGGAAACACTTCAGGATAGGAATAGTAAATGTTCTTCAATACTGTTGTCTAATCTCTGATCTGCTATGTGTTGTATTCTTTTCTTATTGGGGTAACTTGAACATAGCAAAAATTGCTGTCTGGCCTCTATGCTTACATCAAATATAAATGTTAAATTAACTCTTGAGCAGCCGTCTCAGTTTTATTGGTTAGTGTATTTGACTTGATAAAGTTATAAATATCAGGAGGGAAGTGCAACAAATTTTTTCTTTCTTTCATATCACACATGACATGAAATAATGTTTCATGAATATTAACTCTAGAGGAATGCACTAATATGCATGTACATACTTGGATTCAGATCATGCTCTGGAGTTTCCTAACTAAGGAGTTACACACACATATATCCCCCTCCAACACATATACTGAATCAGAGGAGTAATGTGATTTTTAATAAATTCTTTAAAGCTTTTATCAGCTATAAAATTGGTAATATGCCTTCTTTATGCAGGAGTTACCTTTGTACAACATAAAATTAGAGTACTTGCGGAAAAATGTTAAAAGCATATTTGCAACGCTAGAAAGGGAAAGGCCTCTCACGTTCATGAGCTCCTGTGAGCACCAGCACCAGTAATTTCCTTTATAAACTGATCAGGCTCTGTTGGTAGAAGAGATTGGATATTTTTGCTTCTTCAGTTCACGTTTTGAAGCCTTTTGAGTACCTTACAGCTCTGATTAAGCAGCTGCAGCTAGGACTCAATGTGTTGTCTGCTGGTAATAACCTTTAATTATGTTATCCCTGTTCCATATGCCTTGATGCATTGCTGCAGCGTGTACTGAAGGTGTGTGAGAGACATTCATAGTACAATCACATACAGAATCAGGAACATGCCCAGCTCCAGAGAGACAGAAATGAGATGGGGTGTGCATACGTGACTGCAGCCATGCTTCAGAAATGCATGATATTAGGCTCTTGAGAGAGAAGAGGGAATTTTTGGCCCTTGATGTGCTTGCCCCAGTAAATCTACAGCAGATTAAAGAAACATAGTAGAAAAGGGAGTGCAGGAGACGAAAAGCAGCGTTTTGTTTTGGCATATGTAAGAGAAATCGTGCTTGTGAGTTCCATTAGTTATTAATGAAAACCAATAGAATTTTTCAGTGTAATACAGATAGACAGGATGACAGGAGTGCTGCTGCAGAGAGTTGACAACCAGGGAAGGGGGGAAAGCCAGTGATGAATGCAAAAGCAAGATACCTTGTACTAATTCGCTGATGGAGAGCTTATGTGTTTGGAGAGATGGGGAGAAGATAAGGTTGTTGTATGCATTCCTTCAGAAGCCTTTTTGCAGTGGACTAGAAGACAGCTATGCTTAGGAGAGTAACCATGTGAAATGTCAGTGTGGCTTTTGTTTATTGGCACAAAAATGCATTTCATGGTAGATGTTTGCACTGGGCTTACCTATCCAGTAGCAAACCTTGGAGAAACTTTGAGAACCACCATGGATTTGAGGGGACAGGGTCTGTAAGAAGGAAACTTACAGAACAGTGTGACAATACAGAACTTCCTTGTCAACAATGTACATCTGATATGTCTTGGGGTTTTGTTCCAGTGGTTCTGTTCTAGCCTATAGTGCTGGGTGGCAAGCCTGTAGCTTCAGGCTCTTAGTAGGAGTCCTGAAGAGCAAACAGAACATCTGGGCATTTAAAAAGTTCCTATGTGGCAAGAAATAGGAGCAAAGAGACTTTGGAAGTGCAGTACATATAACAGCAAGCAGAGGACTAGTTTTGTTTGGATTGCAGAAGGTGGTACAGGAAGAAAAAAGTGAAGAGACTATATATATATAACTGTATAACTATATATAAAGTAAGGGCTATTTTGTTCGTCTGTTTCTTTTCTGGAGCAGAAAGGGGACAGCTATCTCTACTCCTGGTTCTCTGCACATGCTTTGTCTTCATGCAATTCCTTGTGCTCCTATTTGTAGTGCCTCTGTAAATACCTTTTTTATGTAGCTTTCTCTGAGAGGCTGGCCTTGTATAGTGTCTCACCTTCCTCAAGCATAAGTCTGTTTTGCTATTCAGGGCTTCTGTTGTTAAATTCCCAACTGTTTCAACTCTCCCTTTTCATTTGCAGTCTCTTCCTTGAGCAATTATCTATGCTCTTTCTGTGTGGATATCATCTGTATTACTAGCATGATACCTAATGAATTTCCTTTTTAATAAGAGCAAATTTCTTTTAGTTTTGTGGGTTTTCCTTTACGTGACTGTTTTCCTAGTCTGTAAAAGTAGTTTTATTTTCCTCCCAGGAGCAGCTGGCTACACAAACTGTGAGGGATCTCTTCTGGGAGGCACTTTAAAGAGTATTAGAGGTCTGCTCCCTTCTGGTTTGGGGCTTGAGCACAGTTCTCTGTCCTATTCCCTCTTAGTAGTTTAGAAAATTTCTGTGTCTTTCTGCAGTTGACAGACATTTGAAACGCTCCTCAGTCCTGCTCCTCCCCCAGGAAAATTCAATTTCTCGGCTGTGGCCATGAGTCTGTGGCTGTCTCGGAGCTCATTCAGCCAGCTTGACTCACCCACGGGCCCTGTGTGCCAGGGCAGAAATGGTGCAGGTCGAGGACAGCTTGGTGTGAGCATCTCTAGAGCTGACATCAGGGAAACACTGGTAGCTGTCAGTGAAATAATTAATTCAAAGGTTAACCCTCCATACTTTAAAAATATATAGTTTCACGTGAGATAGCAAAAATGGACCTGAAAAATCAAGTGATGTGGGCAGGAGTAGAGAGAAGAAAGGAGAACATACACATCGTTGAGTTTGTAGGCTCTTTGTAAAGTAAATAGAAGAATAAGTACAAATTATTTTTTGCTAGAAGGATGAACTCAACAGCTGCTAGCAGTATGTAGAGTGTTTCTGAGTTAGTATTTTAAATACTTGAGAAACAGGAGGTTTTTAGTACTTGTTTTCCAATGTAGACTTTGGTTAATATTCTTTTATTTTTTCTGCATTAGAAATAAAAAGGTTGGAGGGTAATGAAGTGTTTAGAGTGACCATCTGCTCTTCATTTGACTTACTATTTCCATTTGTTTTCTATGCATCAATTTAAATGTGTCCTGGACCGTTACCTATATTGTGATGAGATTATTTTGAAATATTTGTTGAAGCTACAGACTCAGACTCCAGCTATGAAGCATGAAAAATATTAAGAGTTAATTTATGTTGGCTGTTTGGTTTTGATCTGTACAGATTCAGATTGTTTCCCTTCCTTGTTGTTATGGAACCACAGATAGTTTATCCAAACAAATACCAAATGCTGTCTTTTTTTTTTTCCCCTTCCCTTTTTTTTCTTTAAGTATGCTAACAAATACTTTTTTTTTCCTGTATTTCATTGTCTCAATATATGTGGTACAGTTTGTATGATAAGGGACTGAAAATACTAATAGAAGAACTAGTTTAATGTTTGTGAAATATTACAAATAACTCTACACAAATATGTGGAGAATATTGGTACTTTCTTTTGAAGAACTTCACTTTAGATGAACATAGTGGTATCAAATATACAGTTAGAAAAGCAGTGTTACCATTTATGAATTGTGACCTGTAATTAAATTATTCTAGACTGCAGCATTATTTCAATGAATAACTTATGAGCATTCTTTTGTGGCTGTTTGAAAATAATGCTTTTCTAAGTAGTTCTTTGTAGCACTAGTAATTGATTGTATGTCTTATTTGCATTGATATGTTATGTATATATATACATATATATCTAAAATAAATGTGGGCTTGAGAGGATTTTTGTAATGTAGCAGTCTTGACTGGGAAAAACTGTTTCTTTTTTGTCCTCAACTGAGACTAAACAAGGATGCTGCCTCCCATTTTTAAGTTTAAAGTTTCCTATTGTGTGCATTTCACTGTGTGAGGTCTTGTAGGTTATGTGTTGGATGATAAACAATATCAGTTTTCTTTGTTAAGCTTTAAAATTATCCCAGGTTCTGAACAAATTCTCACTTTAATTTTGATAAGTAATATTAACAGGCTAACTGCATCACATCTCTCTTGTTGGTATGAGGTCCAGAGGTTACCTGCATTAACTGTGCAAGTGAATATTTTCCAAATTTTCTGAGAGAAGGAGCAGTCCTGTGAAATTTTTTCCTTCTCCTTGTTTCCATCCAGGATTGATCAAGGATGCTTTCTGTCATTTAAACAAATCTCTTTCATACCTTGTTAGCAGTTCCTGGATCTATGATAACAGTTTAAATTAAGAGCTTACATTTATGTAAAAAGACCAAACTCAAGCACTCCCATTTTTGTACGCAGGTCTGAACACACCAGCGTTCAGTGCAATCGTTGTGTTGCAATAAAGATCACTATTCAGCAGAGATGCTGCTCCTCAGTGTGGAGGTTTTATATTCAAGCTCCTTACTGAGTGGAAATTCTTCCCGAATAATGAACCTTCCATGAGTGCTTTGCTTTGAGAGATGATGAATGATGAGTCTGTTATCTCTTTGAATTAAGCAAATAAGTGAAGAGCAGTGGTATTCTTCAAAGTAGGTCGTATCGCTAGGAGGGGCAGCACCCTGCAAGTGTCAGGTCCAGTGGGCAGCATCCACTTTTCTCTCAGTTTTTGGTCTTTGGATGCCGATGGAAATTGATGTGAATTCAGACATCCTGCTGTAGCTCTGTGGAGGAAGGAGCTGATTTAATAGTGTAACAATATAACTTCATTGTGCAAAAGACTTAATTTCTTTTCCTCCCTCTTCCTGCTGTTTCATGTTGCTGGGTTTGATTTAGTGTCTTTCCCTGCTGTTCAGCAATGGAGAGAGGGTGACAGGAAATGTTTTTTTTTGTGGCTGGCATCCCCATTCCCTGAGGAGGAGCATTTCCAGCCCCGCTCCGACTGTCTCAAGTGGGCCCAGGTCACGCTGTGAGCTGGGGCTGGGAACACCCAGCATCTCTCTGGCACTATTAATTCTGCATGCAGCTCTCAGCAGCACGTTGGAGTTTTGTTCTTGACTTCCAGTTAATTAGAAGATGTTAATTTTGATGGGGGAACTTGCTTACTAAGACAGCAGAGACCACTGATTCCTTTTACAGAGGCCAGTGAAGCCATTAAATGTTGATGTAGCACTTTTCCCTTTCTCCTTTAAGCTGATTGCTTAAGCTGTTATCAACCTGTTTGTGTGCTCTGTCTCCCTTCACTCCCTTCTTCTCATACAACGATATTTCACATTTTCTTTGTTCAATGAACTGTTTCAAAACTTATAAAATCAAGCTCCTTGTTTTTAGGTGTGAAAACTGGTGAGCCTTTGGGGCATCAGAACTCAAAACTGTTACAAACAGTAGGCACTTGGAGAGGAATTTTTCTTTATATAAAGGGGTTTACTTCATGAAAGGTGTGTAATATATTTTGGGAGGTCAATCTATGAGGAAATAATCTCAACAAAAAATATTTTATACAATATTCTTAAAATTTAGAGTGGAAAACAAGATGAAGTTTTTTACCCACTGCCTTCATCTTTTCCCTTGAATTCTCTAAGCCATCCCCTCTTGTTGATATTACTTACAATTGGTTTTTTTTTCCTGTGTAGTATATTGATGCATTATTTGCATTAAAATTTATCCTGTAGTGAAACTTTCCTGATGTGTCATTTCTGGCTTTATAAAATAAAGATGTTTACTTTAAAGATGGAAAAAATGAGGAAGGAGTTGGAGCATTTGTCTGTATATTAGCAAAAAAATAGGCCTAAGTTGATGACTGCATTTCTCAGAAGGGAGTGGGAATAGAAAAATTCAGTGCTGTGAAACAAAAACAAGTGGGTTTTGTTTGCTGCTATTGAAATTTGCCAGCAGATATTCTCATTTTACAGTTCATGTACTTGGATTTTGATGTATTTTCACTTAAACACACAGCATATTTTGATCTGTGGTTTGATCATAAAACTTACTCTGTTAAAAAAAAAGTTCATCTGTTTCAGCAAACATTTTGCATTAACAACATTGTTATGGTCAGGAAAGCATACCATTATTTCATCCCCCTAGTATAATGTTATTATATTAGCTACTGATAGGATGGTTTCTTCTTGAAGAATTTCAACTCACTTTGACTGGAAATGATAGCATTTCCAGTATGATCAGAATCTTGAAAAATTGTCAAACAAAGCAGAAAGATATTCTCTTTCGTAAACAGAAAATACTGTTCATCCAAATTCTGTTTCAGAAAGCAGATTTTTCACTGTAAAAGCTGCCAGTTTCTCAACATTTGTGTAATGCCAGGAGGGGAGAACTTTCCCAGCTGTTTCAGTGAGCCGTATGCTGGAAGCTTTCTAGGAAGAGAAAATAGTCTGAAGAACCTCTGTGTGACACCTCTGTGTGAGCTTGCTGTGACTTTCAGGAGTTGTTGAGAAGGGGGAAAGCTGCACTGCAAGTGCTGGCTTGAAGGATAGCCCTCAAAATGGGCTTTGTTTATTTTGTATTCTGTGAGGCACCTTACTGTTTACTGAGATCAAAAGTTACTTCTTAATTTAAGGCAGATGGAGCTTTTACATAATACCAAAATCTTCAATAAAGTTGTTTCTTGCAAGCTACAGGGCAAACAACTGGTAAGGTTGTGAGAGAAATAGGGAAACATTTAAAGAATATGAATTCCTCTTTATTGTATATGCATTAACCTCATTAATGAGATAAGGCTGTCAAGACTGGGGCAGCATTAAATGACTTGTGGGAGCCAGCAAATATAGATCCTGTGAAAAGCTTCAGGCCTGAGCAGCTCTCCCTACAGACAGCAGCTCTCTGAGCAGCACTGCCTGCTTTCCTTGAACAAGTTTTGGATTAGACTCCAACACCCTTTATATGGGAAGGAAGCTTTTCTCCCAGTTTTTCTTTTGAGTCTTAGAAGCTACTTTTTTTTTGTACTGGTTTCTTAAATGGTGCAGTTGTCTGTCTGCATTGCAGAGCTGATACAGGTGAGGTGGAGGGCGAAGTTCTTTTGTTTCTTGTGTCTTGTGCATCGTGTGAAAGTGCACACTGCAAACAGCAGATAGTTGCCTGACCCTGTGTGATCCAGATCCAGTTTGTGGTGCTGAAAACATGTCTCTGAAAGCAAAACATGAATTCACCGCGGTTCTGGAGGGACAGAATGTGACCACTTCCTCTGCTTTGCTTGGAAAGTGAAATGCCAAACTTGAGTAATCTCTCCCTCTGCAGAGATGGTAGTGGAAGCTCCCTGAGAGATGGACCAGGGCTGGGTTTAGGGATGATGTTCTAGAAGATTCAGGGGGACCTTACTGCTCCACAGCTGCCTGAAAGGAGGGTGTAGGCAGGTGGGGGTCAGTCTCTTCTTCCAGGTAACAAGTGATAGGACAAGAAGAAATGGCCTCAGGTTGTGCCAGGAGATGTTTAGATTTGATGTTGGGAAAAATGTCCTTTCTGGAAGGGTTGTCAAGCATTGTAATGGGCTACCTGGGGAGGTGGTGGAATCACCATACCAGGAAGCATTCAAAAAATATGTAAATGTGTGCTTAGATACATGTGGTGGACCTGGCAATGCTAGGTTAGTGTTAGCACTTGATATCAGAGGTCTTTTCCAACCTTAATGACTCTGTGGTTCTACAATGAAAATTCATGTTTTGGAGTATACTTCTGTTTCTGTCTTGTACATGGATGTAACCCGCAGTACTAATAAACTTGGGGTGGTTTTACTGCTAAAGGATGGGTTATAAATGCAGAAATGGAACATAGGACAAGCCTGCACCTTTGGTTTCATATCTAAATGAATTTATGGTGTTAGTTAAAGCACCTTTTGTATCTCAAAAGCCATTGTGAGGCTGCTGGTTCCTGGTGGCAGTAGGAAATGGAATTTGTTTGAGGTGGCTAGGATTTATGATGTACGTTTTCCTTTTGTACTGGAATAGGGAGGGACATTGTTCTAAAGGCCTGACTAAAGGATTACAAATTTACACATACTAACAGAACTCCTTGTTTTTACACATAATTATTTTTCAAAGGAAATTATTATAATCGAATATGTGCAGAAAATCACTGGTGATTGTTACATGTTTTTACTTCGACCCCACTCACCCCCAAAAAAACTGTCTACTTCACCACCACTTCTGATCAAGCTACTGCATTTGCTAAGAAAATTTACCTTGCATTAGTGGTTAGCAGATGTCCCAGCTGTCTCTGTTCCCATTTTTTCCTCTTTTTAACGTCCTTTGTTTAGGCTGTTAGGATGATGTTTAATGGAAGTCAGCTGACAATTCTCCTAGACATAATTTCTTCTATCACTCTCTATATTGGAGAGAGTCATGTGGATGGCTTGTAAATAAATAGGATCTGTAGATTTGTTTCAGGTCAGAAAGGGTCATTGTGAGCACTTAATCTGTTCCCCTTCCCTAATCAGTCTCTAGAACTTCTTCCATGAATGTGTTTTAAGCTGTCACTTTTTTACCAATAATGATCTCCTTGGATCTCATTAGTTTATCTGTCTTTGAGTCTTAAATGAGAAGCCGTTACTTATTCATGTTGCATGTGGACTTGTCAGTATAATAATTGGTCTTTTATTGTATCTGATATTTTTATGGTCTCTATTATCCCGTCTTGGTACTTGAGCAGGCAGGCAACAAAAAGTCATGGAACTATGGGGAAAAATATTCTCCGCATGCAGGTATGTAAAATCCATACACATGCCACCTCTTAGTCTTGTCTGTTTCTAAGTAGATTAAAAGAAATATTTACAGATGCTTTTCAGGCTTAGAAATATTGTTTATAGCTTTTTTCTGACTTTGTGAATAATGTGCAGACATTTGAGCTGAACACAGCAATGTTGTATTATAAGGGTTTGCTGAATGTTATGTGAAATGGCATTACTTCTTACCTAATGTTCCCTTGTTTGTTTTCTTGGCTGTAACATTGCACTGAGAGGTCACAGTCCATTATTTTTCTGTTGTTATACCAAGGTTCTTGAAGTGCTGCTGAAAGTCAGGGCACTGTCTTTGACCTAGTGAGTGTAAGTGAAACTCACCTTCCTCTCTGTGTGACCTGTGATTCCACTGACTTCAGCTACAGTGTGTTGGTGCAGTTCTGCATCCCCAGGATTTGTAAATCAGTATGTACAACCAACAAGGCCCATCATCTCCTGCTACTGTGCCAGTTTTGTTCAGCAGGAGTAATTTTATTAGTTCCCTCCCAGGGAAAACTGGTGAGTGACTGTGAGCAGAACACTTCAGGGTTGCACTGACAGTGCTTCTTGCTGGCTGGTTTCCTCCTTTCCCTTCGTGATTAATTTTTTTAAAAAATCTGCCTCTTGTGAACTACAGACATCTATTTTAGGAATGCTTATGCTTGCTTCTGTCAGACTCATCAGCTGTGTTTTGAGAGTGTGAGTGCTTTGTGGTCAGTTTAATTTGAAACAGTTCTTGGCTTCTCATCCCATCATGGTGCTGTAGACAGACATCTGCCCTTTCAGCTTTTACTGGGGCTGTGCTGAAAGCCAGGCCAGGGATCAGACCCAGGGATGTTTCATTGTGGAGAAAAGAAAAAGGTATTTGCAGCATTGAATGTCAGAAATTTGTTAAAAGTATGGCATAAGTAAAGGGTCAAGTAGCAGACAGGGGGCACATGAGCTCTTTAAAGTTCTGCAGCAGCCTGTGTTGTTGAGTTGGGCCATGAGGGTCTAAGTAATCACTTTAGGAATGGATTAATTCATGTATTTGGTGCTCTCATACCTTGGTCATTGAGTGTTCCTGGCCTGCCCCACCAAAGACAGGCTAGTGTGCAGAAGAAATAAGTGCTTGGGTGCTGCAGTCATGTTGTTCAGTGACAGAAATTGTGGCACGTGGCTCAAGCTAGACCTGCAAGAGCTCATCTGTTCCAAAGTCAGAGATCTTGCAGAAATTTATCTAAGGTTTCTTATTGCTGTAATCAAATAACAGTGTAGTTTTATGGAGGAAGAAGTTAGACTTGTTTTATGAGACAATTTTCTTGAGATCATGATGAGTGGTATAATTTATGCTGCTAATATTTAATCCTTTGTTGACTGGACCCAGCTGTCTCTAGTTTTTTTATTTTCAGAATCTAACAGAGAGCTAGAGTTGATAAGAGTAACAAAGCTGATACTGAATTTAGAAAGACACTAGGAATTTTAGAGAAAGTCACCTCTGTCTAGGCTTCACCAGTGGAGTTTCAAATGGTAACAGGACTGAAAAGGTTGTCTTAGGGTCCTTATTTGATCAGGATACCCTGTGATATCCAGATAAGGAATGCATCCCTTATCCCTTTAAGGCTGGCTGTAGGGAGGTGGAAGGAAACTGCTGTTCAGGGAAAATGACTGCTGCATTGAGCAGAGCCTGGGTTTCTAATCTATCAGGGATACATAAAATTCAAGCGGTCTGAGTTTAATTGTAGCTCTCTATTTCTAGATATTTCAGAAATGGGTTTTGCTACTACAGATTCAGTAATTCTTAATTGTGAATAAATGTCAATTACATTTTATCTTTCCATTTCTAATACCTTAATGATTTTTAGTTTAGTCTCTCACTTAGAAAGTAGACTGTGGATGAATTTGACTTCATGTTACATTTTCCAAATTAACCTTTTAAGGTTTACTATTAAATTACGGCATTTATGGAAGGAAGCTTTGTTTAAGAGCATGGTCTAAATCAATGCTTTTTAAGAGGCAGGTGGAAGATTATTTGTCTTGAAAGAACAAATGGATGAGTCTGAATCATGCTGAAAGTGTTCCAGTGGAAAATATCCTTTTACTTTCAAGTACATAAGTTACATTAGAATGACAGGTTTCTACTGGAATGATAACTATTTTAAACATTTGAATAAACTTTTTTTTTTTGAGGGGAAAACCAAGAAAAAAATTTGTTTCAGGATTTTCTTTCTTATGACTAAGCAGCTGTGTGCTTTTGATGGCTTGTGGGATAAATCTTGTTTTCAAAATGCTAAAGAAAACAGAGTTCCCAGGCCATCTGGTGCTTCTTTGTGTACATGCATGCCTGCATCCATTTACAGTCAGGGCTGTTGTGCTGCAGCTTCGGGGTGAGGGAGATAAACTTGGATCTGGAAAACCTAAAGGATGATGCTAACCAGAGATGGGAAGTGTTGGTTTTAATGTTCATGGGTGAAGGTTTCCAATTTAATATCTGATTTTTAAAAATTATTATTTGTTTATTTTAAGGTGCAGGCATTTGCTGCTCCTCTTGTGATACTCCCAAAGCATCTTTGGAGGTGTTACACTGTCTGGTTAGTGAGGTGACAATGTCTGTTATCCCCATCTGGACAGGAGACTTGAGGCTCTGATAAACTGCTGCAGGAAAGATTATGGGGGATTGCCTGAGATGTTATTGCCTTTAGCTGTCTCGCTCTGTGACTAAACTGACAGAAGGGTCTGCTCAATAACCAGACATGAGCTTAAACCATGGCAGACACTAGGCTGCAGTGCCTGAGGTAGGGGTGTAGGTGTGGTGGTGTGCAGGAAATGGTTATCTCTAGCAGAATTATGGGGGTAGGTGGGTTTGGTAGAGTACCAATGCACTCAACAGCTTCAGTAAGGTTGCCCTGTCAGGCTTCTTGGTACAGTTCTGGATGGCTCTTTCTGTGCCCATAGTATTCCTCTGTACAGATTTTTGTCTGGAAAGCCCCTGCAAACTATTGCCGTTGTATTTGGAGAGCAAATGTTTGAGTTCTATACTGGCCAAAAGAGGATCTGAAACACTGCTGGAGAGAGAAATTAGGTTGTTAAAGTCTGGATAGTTAAGACATATTCTGTAGATGCAAAGCCCCTTGACTGTGTGAGACTGAGGAAACAAGTTTAGCTGTAGTGCCTCTTTATCTGGACTTTGTTCTAGAAGCAGAATTTCACCTTACACAAATACTGGGAGCTGACTAAAGGTATTGCAGTGTTACAGTACAAAGTTCTTTTTGCTTTGACATTCTTTATTGAATTGAGGTGACTGTCTTGTGATAACCTTGTAGGGTAGAAGATTTGAGCTTTACTTGTGGAACACCCAGTAAACCTAAATTAAGAGCACCTCTTTTTACATGAAACTGGCAGTGTAGAATTTGGTTAAGAACAGTGATAAAGCATAGACAAAGGGGATAATTTGCTAAAATACAAATCTGTCTGTGCTACAGCAAATCTAGACAGATTATAGGTATTATAATTATTTATTAGTGACTTGTTACACACTTGAAATCACAGAAAAACAAATATTTGTCATGAACTTTTCAAATAGCTGGATAAAATTTGTTTGGAAGTTCCCCCAGCCCAAGTACTTTAGATTAACAGAGTGGAAGAGGGAGGTTGGGGAGACAGTTTCAAATTTATGAAGTTAAGACCTCTGATTTCTTTGAGACTTTTGTTAAGCATGTCTGCTGATTCTGAGGGGGAGAGAGAATCAATTTACCTGTTAAAAATGGATCAGAATAGAACTTGAGACTTTGAACCTGTTGCTTGTTAGATTTCTTTTCTAAGTTTATGACTTGTCTAAACACACAAATTACATAGTTCACTGTCAGTGTAACACAAATCAAAACCAGCTAAGTTTGAATGTGATACTCTTATGTTGTGCATCATCTAAAATGCTTTAATACTCTTTACAATTTTGCCAGTCACAATGAAATAGGTGTGTGCTTGTAAATCGGTAGACTTTTGTTAAAATGTTCTCACTCTTAACTGCCAGATTTACAATTTTCTTACTGTTGTCTCTAGTTTGGGAGTTTTCCTCCAAATGTTCTTGAACAGTACTTAAAAGATGTGGATGTTCCGCTGTTTCAATATGTGAATGTCTGAGAATCTGCCTGGTGATCACTGCAGCTTTGTCCCAACTTCCTGCTGCTGATACCAAGGGCATCTATTTTACCATGATAATCCTTTCCCATCTGATTCAACTGCCTTGGCCAATGTATCAGAGATTGTACATGAATGTGGCTGTGGCTGTATAGCTGAATTTTGGTGTTACTATGCCTTGAACTGAAATAACCTGTCTCCCCCAATGATCATCCTTCTTAGGCCATTTCTATGCACTTTGTTTCACCCTCTGAATCTGAAATCTGTGTGTCAGGCTCATAGCATATTGTTTTCCCACCTGGTGGACAGCGTGTATACTTGCCTAAGTGCTGTGGGTCATGAGTTAGTCAAGAGGTAATTATCTTCTCACATCTGCAGGAGCCTTCTTTTTTCTCTTGTTTTGTTTTGAACTTCTCCTTTTGTTAGAAATGTTTCAAGGCTAGGACATGTTTAGTATGATATGGAGTGAGGTTTGGGTACTTGATGAGAGTGTGTTGAAGTCTTTACTGCTTGAGTCTTAACTTTATCTAGATTTTGAAAAGTCTGTCTCCTTGAAAAAGTAAACCAGTGGTGGAAATCTCATTTCTTTGGAAGGTACACCTGGTGGCTATCATCTGTAAAAGTGTCTCTAAAGAATAAGGTGGGAAAGTGATGCTGCCAACCTAAGACTGCTAATGTAATTTTAGACAATAAGCGAAGTAGGACTACTGTATTTGTTTTGATTAGGTGAGGAATAATGTTGTAAACTGGGTTTTGTGAAGACTTTGCAAAGGAGGTATTCCTCAGACAGTCAAGTAGAGACCTTTATGATGCTGTGGAGTTTGCTGCTTCAGTGGGCAGAATTTCTTTAACCTGTGGGAAAAGATTTGACAAGTTGTTCTGCTTAGGCCTTCTAGTGGGTAAGACCATGTCTTGTAGCTCAGTAAAAAAAACACAGTCAAAAGATGGGTTAAACTGGTTTTTATAACCTTACTGATATTTGGATTTAGTTAAATGGAATGTTAAGTATTAACACATGAAAAGATTGTTGGCAAAATACTGAAGTTAGAAACTGAAGATCTTATAGCAGTCCATTCAAAGTGCATTTTTCTAAACAATGATGAACTCTTATATTTTTGTGTTAAAGGAGAAATTGCATTAAATATAGCAAGACTGCGTAATTTATCATAATTTGCTTATAATAGGAAGGAAGAGTGCATGGTAACAAACTATGTATCTCAGCATAATCATTCTTTTTGACGTGCTGAATTTGCTTGCTCACATAACATTTTTGACAAAAATAACATGTCTTCAGTTTGCTGCACGTTTTTAAGGAAAAAAATCAACCAGAGATTGTCAAGTACAGGGTTTTCCCCACCTTTAATAATTTGAAAGCATTTGCTGACTTGCACAGAAATAGATGCAAATATGAGGTGATGTGAGTTGAGAAAGGGCTGGGGCTTATTTACTTCAATACACTTGGTATAATTGAACAAAATCTACTGCATTCCTCAGTGATCTTAAGCACATAGAATGCAGTAACTTGCTGGTTTTGCCTTAATAATGCTGAAGTGCACCTGGTCGTTCAAGAAAACTTCATTATGCATGCTTTATGACTCTAATGGTCTTTGTTTTGAGTAACTGTGACTCATCTGGGGATGGGCTATGGTGACAAACCAAACTCATGACACTTAACAATTTTTGGGTTTTGCTTCCTGAAGCTGTTGTGCTATTCACATGAATTTTTGATGATTGTTGCCTGACTTCCCATCTTAATTGTATGTTGGTTCACTCTGCACTTGCTTTGGGCAAAGAAAACTCGACATACAGCTCTGGGACCCAAAGATCTAGTGCTTGATAAAAACTTATAAATCATTAGATAAATTAACTGGCAACAGTACTTGGCACAGTGTAGGGAAAACTGCCATCTTGATGTAAAAGCAAACCTGAACCTGGGAAGATAAATAATGAGTTTATCAAGAAAATAAAAGAATACCTGTTGCCTTTGTTCTTCCAGCATTGAGGATGTACTTGTTTAGTTTGAGGAGAGAAGTGGAGGAAGAAAGAAGAGGTTTGTGTGTAAAGTCAGACTTGTATGCCTGAAGAAAACAATTCTTTGATAAAATAGGTGAAAACTTGTATGTTGTCATTAGGATAATAATTTTCTATGGTCAAGCAGTAGTCAAATGATTTCTGGTTATTACAGAGTTTCTGTTGTAGAGAGCCAGAGGATCTTTTCTTTGTATAAATTAGGTTGAACTGTTATGCTTGCGTTTTCTAGTGTTGGATTTTTTTTCCTTAAAATTTTTATGCTGACATAGTTTTCAAAATCAGGGCTAATGTAAGGTTTCTGGAAACTGATGAGACTAAAGCCTCTGCTGTGGATGGTGTGGCGTAAAGGTTGAGAACCTTGTGTTAATTTAAAATGTCACATAAATAAAAGAGCAGTAGAATCGAGAGGAAGGGCAGAGGCGGTAAGAATGTGACTTTGTTGCTGGCTGGGTCATGTGCGCACCTTGAGCTGCTCCAGATCACAAGCTCTCTTTGTTGATAGCTGCCACCTCTACATGTGCCAGTGTCACAGAATGGAGTAGGACTCCTGCTTCCTGACTAAACACACTGACTGTGCGTGCACTTTGCTAGAAAAAAATGTAGGCAGGGTGCACATCTGTAACATACTCCAGTCCTAATTCTTCTTGCTTCCTCCCGCCTGTGCTTAATGTTATTTATAGTAATAAATGTTTTACAAGCCCTTTGTGCAATTTAAAGGTCTAGCAAAGATAAAGTACATTTTATGATGTTATTTTGTTGAGAAACTGAGATGACTGTGCCATCTTTCTTCTGAAATTAAGAATTCTGGCAGCCCGAAATGAGCAAGAAGAATTCAGTAGAGTGCAATATCTGAAAAAGATCATTACTTAAAAAATACGGTTCTCCTAGAGTAATTTGGAAAAGTAGAGGAGCTTATCCAGCAAACACCAATCACTAAATGCTGTTATTTATGTTGTCCATTTAGCATGGATGCCAATTTTCAGATAAAGGAAGTTGATGGGAATAGATTCAGGTCAACAGAGTTGGTATTATTCCTGATGTTTAAGGGATTATGTTCTTTTAGTTCATGTTATTAGAAGCTTTTTGCCAGAAAAATGCATGAAAGATGAAATGAATCAACAGTATGAACTCTATTCAGTAGCTAAAACACCCTTGGCCACAATATTTATGTGTTAAAGTTGAATGCCTGTCTACTTTGCACAGGTCTTCCAAAGTAATTAACATGTATATATTGCTACATGGTAATTTAAACAACAGTCATTTAAAGGGCTTCATTAAACCTAAAAAATGCCAGGCTTGAGGAAGCCATGTGTATGTGTGGTTGCTGGAGCGATTTGTCATTTGAATTGAGAATGAAGCCCCTATTGAAAGCAAATGAACTAGGAAAGAGCCGATCCAGCTGTATTGTAAATGAGCCTTAGAAATGAGTATAAGGCCAGTGTTCATTCATACTGAAAAATGCAAGATAGCTGCCTGTGACACTGGAAGGATGTTTAACTGTTGCAGGATGATTTTATTTTCCCTATGAGTGTGATGTAAGGAGATGGGAGGTGGGGGAGTGGGGAGAGAAAAGCACTGAATGAAAGGTTGTAGTGTGTCCCCTTAATTAAGGGCTCTAAGCAAACTGATATGGTGACATACTATCAGTCTTGGTACTAAATGTGAACTGTCTTAGTACTTATTTAAGTAGGGCTTGTGCTGAAAGTATGTTGCTGCTGATGTCAGTGAATTGTTGTAATTTGTAACTGGGTATTTTTACCTGCATGGATCCATTTTTTTTATGATGTACACTTTGGGCATTCTGACATTGTATTCTTTTTGTCCAGTAGCATCACAGATATAGCCTATATATCCTTGCATTTCCCTCCTTGAAGCCATGTTTCAGGTCATGTTTCATTCCAGATCTTTGTCCCAGAGAGCCGTACACCGTACTTGAAACTCAGGAAGGCACAACTGCAGTTTTTTGGAAAGAACCAGAGTAAGATGAGTATTTCTCAGTTTATTGTAGTACCAACAAGCTGGGACCTGCTTATTCCAGTGCTCCACCCTTGTCAGGAGACAAGTAGGTAGTGCAAACAGTGATATCTCAATAGGCCTTTCACCTGCCCAGAACAAACACTGGTCTGGTAGACACTCTTGGCAGATGATATGTAGCCAGCTGTGATGAATTCATCCTTCATAGTTCAGATTTGGTGTAGATCTGTTTTTCTATACAGAAAATATCGTGCTTTGAAGCAGGTGTCAAGCTTCAGACTGCCTTTTTTTCTCTGTATTCACCATGCTTGCTTCCTTCTAAGTATGGTTATCCTACCTAAGCAGGGTAGGATTTGAGAAAGCAGAGGGTCTGCAAATCTAGCAGTCAACAGTATTTACATACCCCTCAGATTCACTGTCTTCCATTTAAGGAACTAGTTTTTTTAAGAAAATAGGACTGGACCATCATGTACCAGAAACATTTTGCAAGACTGCATTATTGAAAAAAGTAGGTGGTTTTCACCCGAGCTCATCTCTTACCTTTCATTATTAAAAAAATTCTAGTGGTGTGTTTTATGGTAGCCCTTGTTCTTGTATCTTCAGCAGTTGTGCCTTTCCAGTGTTACAGCCCATATCATAAGCCGTTTTTGAGCCTTGCTAATGTCTGTCTTCAGATGCTGATTCTTGAAGCTTACCCCCTGGAACAATTCAGTCTGAATACGTGCGTCAGCCCAGCTCTGCCTGCTTTAGTTAACCTGAGCTAAGGTGCTGCTGTGGTCCTCTTACCTACTTTTCCTACTCCAATTGCTTATCACATTGGGTTTTTTCAGTTAAACTGGAATGTTAGTTCTATTCACTTTTCCTGAAGTCACTTTTACACCTGGAAGATCTTTAGGTCCATAAGTTTTGCTGGTGGGGAAAAAATGAGGACTTTGTTCCTGGTTTGCCCAAGAAGACCTCTAGCTAACAGAGATGCTCTTTTCCACTTCAAAAAGAAGTCCTGGCAGCTTCTGTCTGTGTGAAAAAGTGTTTGTGTATTGGGTGTCTGTAGGGCTGCTGCTTTGTCCTGGGTGTTCCTTTCCCCGAAATAATTCAGCAGGAGCCCAGTTCTTTTGTTCTTATTTGGATGACTAAAGGTAGCTAAGACTCAGATTCTTATCTTGCAAACTTGGATTATTTACTTTTTTGTTGCCACAAGTGGGATGAGAGCAGGCAGAATGTGAGGGAGTGAGGGAGCAGATCTTACACAACCTGTGGTTGTTCGGACTCTGTGCAAACCTGTGGTTCGCAGTCTCGCTTGGCTCGCATTCCTCCTCAGCCCCCACTGATGGTGAGATGAGACATTAGCCAGGAAAGCAGGGCAGCAGAGCCTAAGCTGACTTTCTGTAGATACTGCCCACATCTGGGGTTATTGGGAAGTTCTAGAGTCTATGCTCTGCACAGGTGAGCAGTCTCCCTGCACTGTGTGCCAGTTGATACACTCTGAAAAGTCTGAGGTGCTTGCCTGGGAGATCTGGAATCCACAGGGATATGTTTTCTTTGCAGAGACCCAGTTAATGAATTTCGAACCATTTAGGTTTGAAAAGAGCTTTAAAGAGAAGTAATGCTGGAGAGCTTTTTCCTTTGTGCAAACTGGAACCGTATTCTGGCCTTCCCAAGAGTGAGAGGGCTGAGCAGGAACTCAGAACAGAGGAATGTTTCTGGGCACAGAAATGAAAATGAGGGTTTCGTTCCCTTGTCTCCTGCCTGCCTTCTGATAAACATAGGAATTGCAGCTAAATTTCACAATTCTAACCTTTGGTGTATGCCTTTTCTTGTATTGTAATCTACTATTGTATGATAATTAGCTATCCAGAAGATAACAGAAGCACATAATGATTTTTATGCTAATTCTCCTGTAGACTCAATTTTATTTTCTGGTTAACTACTGTATAGTTACGGTACCTGTATAACATGCCATGAACAATATCTCCTAGGAAAAGGAAAAGAAGAAAATCAGCAGCACTATCCACACAAGTTGATATCATGATTGCAGATGTCTTTACAACCCTGCCTGGCCATCACAAAAGACCTTTGGCATGAACTTTTATATTTGCCTGTGAACTTTTATGCTTGCCTGTGACACTGACATAGGGGTTCAGAACCTGTATGTGTACTTCAGGGAAGATTTTGCTCTTTTTCAAACTAAGGCACGGATTTCTAGTGTTGTTCTACTTCTGTTGTTCTCTGATAATGCTCCTGTATATGTGCTGTGCACTTGTACTGTGATCTACTTAAAGGAACACTTCTGTCCCTTTTTAATCTATTGCCATATGAAGAAAATCTTGCTGAAAGCACCCAAAAATGTTTTTGTTTCCTTTTGTGAGTGCATGCCTCAATCTTGTTGTGTATGACAGGTATGTATGTCTTGTTGTTCAGTTGCTGAATGAAAAGGTAAAAGAATTAACATTCTCTTGGAGAGATGATCAGTTTTCTTGGAATAGCTGCTTAAATAAATGAGAGATTGTGTCTTACTCCTTCTTCCCCTCAAAAAAGGGCTGAATTAAAGATGAGATGTTTTTGAAGCAGCCTTTAGGTATTCTGAATCTTAATTTAAACGTGAATGAGGCTGGAATGTTGTTTGCTCTTATATGTGTTTGCAGTTTGAAAAAGACATCTATGCTACAGCTTTTACTAGTGACATCTGTTTTGATTGTTCTCTTTTTCTACTCTTAAATGACATACATGTCAAGAGAGATTGCTTAATTTTTTTACATAATTTTGAAGAAAACTCAAATTTGATTTATTTCTTGTTGTACTTCTCCTCTAAGATGTTAAGGAGTTACACCCTTAGAATAAAGGACCCTTAGTCCTATCTAGAGAAACCTTTACATTTTGTCAGCTGATTTTCTGAATAGTAAATATTTTCCTGAAAGCTGATAACATTTAAAAAAATAAAACCCAGATTCTTTTGTGTTTTGTTTGGTTTGTTTTTTTTTTTAATTCGCCTTTTTTTGTGCTTTTTGGTTTGGTTTGGGGTTTTTTTGCTTTCCTGTAGGAGAATGGATTAATGAGACAATTAGAGCTGTAGGAACAATGGCATTAAATATGTTTTTCCCAAAAACAAACTGTGAGAGCACGGGACACTTCTCTGCCAGTAAAGATGTGAGAATCGCAGATAGCAGAGAATTTTGAAGTTTCAGTAAGTTAAAGCATTTTGAGTATGTAGAAACCAGCCTAATTGCCTGCAATAAAGCAACAGTGCTTCAGGTGAAAGCTGAACCTGCGTTCCTGGATTATCTGATGTGTATTATCAAAAAGTGTTCCTCATATGTTGGAGGAAATATGAACTCAGTGCTCTTAAAGAGCCTGGAATAACGCAAGCTTCTACCAGTCATAGCTTGCTTGTTGCACAGTGAAATATAGAGGAGAAACTTGTGTAGAAGGGATCATTACAAACCATCTCTCCATCTGAGTTTTGGGTGTTGAAACAGCTGACTGGTAACTGAGAGTTTGCTTCTGGACCTGGAAGTGACAGAAATGCACAGTGACCCCGAGTAGAGAACACTCTCAGTAGCAATATGACTGGGAACAAATTCAGCTTTTTATAAACTGTGTTTCCAAGGAAATTACTTGGACCTTGTGCAGGCTTAATTTAAAGCAATATCATCCTCTGGACATTGTTTACATCTCAAAACTTCACAGACAGCTGTTTAACAAATTGAAAAAAACAAAGGACTGAAGCAATAACAAAATCTGGGGAAGTCTGCCTCCCAGCACTGGGTTATTGCCTTGATTGTTGATGTTTTGGGGTTTTTTAAAAATTTATTTGTTCTTTATTTGAACCTTAAGTATAGCTGAAGGTTATGTGCCTTGGAGGGTGGTGCTGTGTGCCTGAATTTCACTTTGTTTTTGTTGGGTGCACACTCCTTTGTGCTGCTTTGTAAATACAAACCTCTGTGTATGTGTGTTTCTTCTTAATCTTGATGGCATTTGTTTTGTTCTGTTTGATCTTGGCATGCATATATATTAGCCCCTGGTAGAGATGAGTCACATCTGAGACATGGTACATGTGCAGTGTTGTTTATCAAGCAGTAATTTCAGAGTTCATTTAAATATATTTCCTTTAGCTTGAAGGTGTGTGCGCCTTGAAGAACAGGCTTGACAAGATCTTGAAGTGTAAGTAGTAGCAAGGCAAATGTGATCTGTAAGGAGTTTATAGCTCTGAATAGTTGTCAAAATGTTGCAGGGACAGAAGACAGATTTGGTAGAAGGTGGGAAAATATGGAAGAATATAGGGAATAGAGAGAGTATAAAATAAGACAGTTGGGAAACAGGTTGCTTGAATCAGTCTTGAAAGGAAGGAATTAGTCTTACTTTTCCATTCCTGCCTGCCCCGTAGTGAAGGCTAGTGCCAAGTGCTGCCCCAAGGGAGGAGCAAACCCAGGCATCAGCAGATGCTGGGTTGGAGGAAAGCTTTGCCCAAAAAAGCCCTGGGCGTCCTGGTGGACAGCAAGTGGAGCCTGAGCCAGCAGTGTGCCCATGCCACAAAGGAGGTGAATGGCATCCTGGACCGCACTAGGTGGAGAATGCTGATCCTTCCCTTGTGCTGTGCACTGGTGATGCCACACCTGGAGTGCTGGGCCAGTTCTGAGCTCCCCAGTACAAGAGAGACACTGAGAGAGCTGCTAAAGTGATCGAGACTGGAGCATTTCACAGGAGGAAAGGCTGAGAGACCTGGGACTGTTTAGCCTGTACAAGAGAAATCTCTTGGGGTGGGTAAGAGACACACGGATGATGGTAAGACCAGTGTGTTTAAATACTTGAAGGGTGGCTGCAAAGACGGAGACAGGCTCTCTTCAGTGCACCCAGTGACAGGACTAGATGTAACAGGCACAAACTGAAACACAGGAGGCTCCATCTGAACATTGGGAAAAGTTTTTTTTACTGTAAGAATGCCCAAACATTGGAATAAGTTGTTCAGAAAGGTAACAGAGTCTTCATCCATGGATGGAGAAGCAGTTTGGACATAGTCCAGGACAGAGTTTTATAGCTGGCCCTGTTTGAGCAGGGTAGCTGGACTGGACCTTCAGAGGTTGCTTCCAACCTCAGCTGTTCTGATTTCCTTTTCTAACACTGGCAGTTTTTAAGTTAAAGAACAGATTTACTCTGAAGATACCGTGGATCTAGTACTGCAGAGTCACTTTGTACCACAGAAGTGCAAGTGATATGGTTCATTTACCCAGGTTACTGGGGTGGAATCAAGTCTCTTTGGAGTAGTTTTCAGTCTAGTTCTTGCAAATAGTCAAAGGCAAGAGATCCCATAATGTATTTGGGTATCTTGCTCCTTTGTTTTAGTGTCCTAACTATTAAAACTTCTTTCTAGTTCAAATAAGCTCAGCTGCAAGTTGAAACTCTCCTGTTCCATACAGAACATCACTGATTGCTGTCCTCTTCATAAAACACTTGGGTGTATTGAAGGAGTGAATACGAAGACTCTTGTGGCTGGGATGTGTTCTTAGATGGTAGCATTTTTGAGACAAACATCTAAACAGCCTTGTTTCGTTTTGTTCTATATAAGCCACATTTGCCAAAACTATTGTCCTTGCAGTTCATCTTGGTTGCTTCCTCTTTTTCTGTCAGCAGTTTTAAACATGGTGCTCCAAACTGAGTATGGGATTCCAGTTGAGATTTTTTATCAGCACTGAGGACTGTTACTGCTTTCCAAAGACCTCACTGATAACACTCCTAGGAGGATAACACTCCTGCTAGAAATCAGACCTGCTGCTTTGGGCAACAGTCTAGTATTGACTGCATGCAGTTTTTCATCCACTCCATTCTCTCTGCTCTGCTGCTTTCTTGATTTTATCTTCTTTCTAAGATATCTTATGTCTAATGGATTTTTATTTTCATGTTGAAACCCCTTTTGGTTGATGCTTTCTTTACTAGTGCTGCTTTGATTTTCTTGGTTTAATCTTTAAAAAAAATCTTGGTACAGAATTGTTTATTTTGGACACTTTCACCTAAGTTATTTGACCCATGTCTTGATAACATCTATAAATTTTAAAAGCATACCTGTTCTGTCATCCAAGCCAATAATTAAAAGCGTTGGAAAGAATCACATCCAAAAAATAACTTAAAATGTCCATCTCCTGGTTGTTTAGCTGCTGTCTTGTGAGTGCAGTTGATCAAGGATATGAGTCCACACATCATTGTACTTTAGATTACATTTCTCTAACTTGTTTAAGAGTGTATTTGGGAAAATTTATGTTTTGAGAACACATTAAAATAGGCTGATACTTCACCTGTGGCTTTCCTTTCAGTCTTTGGGTTAATTGCTCTGCTGGAATAGAATGGGAAAGGTTTGCCATTACATAACATCTGTCTTAGTCCTCCTCTCAGATGCATCTTCTGTACTTTGACTTTTAAGTGGGAGACCTGGATCCCTGTGGAAACCTTGAAAGTAAAATGTCCTGTGAAAATACTTGAAATGCCCTTGTCTGAAGGAAAAAAAAAACCAACAAAGTAGCACAACATCTCGTATGAACTCCTTCTGTGACGCCAAGTATTTTACATTGAATCCTGAAATACTGGGAATTTGCAAAAACAGCACGTTGTAACTGTAGAAAGAGGGCAGTCCTCTCCTGTTCTGATAGAGGCCACAAGTTGGAGGAAGTTGCACAAGACTATTTGGCTTTTTATTTAAGTAGTGGGATTGAAGAAGTAGTATATAAATAGTAAATTCATTTGACTTCATACTATTTGCTATACCGTTTTCTAGAGAAATCAACCCCCTTCTAAGGTATACTGAGAAAAAACCCACATAAATTTAAAAAATATTTCTCCAGGACCTTTGTTCTAAGTGAATGTGGTACCTGAATTGTGTATCAGAAGGATTTTTTTCTTTGTGGTTTTGTGGGGTTTTTGGGGGGTTTTGTGTTGTTTTTTGGTTTTTTTTTAATGTGAATTTACTTGCTGGTAATTAGTAGAGATAAAATCCAATTGTGTGCAAGAGCTTACTTAAACTCCTTTCTTGGAGTGGACTGTTTTATATTTTGGAAGATTTTCCTTTGTATTTATCTCACTGAGGTGCCACTGTGTTGTTATGAGGTTTTGTTTTGTATATTGCTCTTTTCCACTTCAGTGGTAACTTTTCTCATAAAATGATTGGTTATGAAAGCAGCTTTGCTCTTCTGGTATCATTTACTCACAAAAGAAAATAAATAGATGACTTTTCTGTTTTAAAAATAGAAGTTTGGGGGGGGGAAAAAAGGGCACATGGAAAATTGGTTGGCATTAGCAGTGCAAAGCCTCTTTCTGACTGCACCTGCTTGACAGTAGGGCTGTGCAGGTACAGGGTCCCAGACCAACCTGCACGTCTGCGAGGAGAAAGCCAGCCGGCATTTTTGGGGCTTGTGTTGCTGAGGTATAGTTACACCTCAGCAGGAGATCCCACCATTTGTAATAGAGCAGAAAGAAATACCTCGGCCTCTTCAGGACAGAAGTATAGACACAGTAAAACATGCTTTATGGCCTGTCTGCAAATCGAGATACCTTGTGAGTTGTTCATTGTTATTTTGCAATCAGTTATGCCAGCCTTCTGCAGAAAAGGCTGCTTCTTCTTTCCACCAGAAAATGCCATCTACCGCAGAGATCTCTTGTGCATTGTTCTATTGACTGCTGGTCAGTGCAGTATTTTTATTAGCCTTTCTGCTCTTGTCAGAAAGGATCAGGAATTGAAAGAGTGCTCCCCCCTCTCTTAAGGGTGGAGAGATACTGTGGTTTGTGTTCTCATGTGTATTGTGCTGCAACATATTGACTGTTGCTTCTGTACTATTCAATACAGAAGTATGTTTAAAATGTTGGAAATGCCTTCAGATGCCTTCTTCTATCAGTGAATACAGATATTAATTCAGATTTTTTTGCAGAAAAACCTCCAAGTATCTTAATGTTGAGAAATGTTTTCTTCCCTCTTTGAATTCAGTTTCTTTTCTTTGGTGTCATGTTACCTTTAGAGGCCATAATGAATTGTCATGAGGTGATACTTTGTAAGCTACTGAACTGTAAAAGCCTGAAGTTACAAAACCAGTTGGAATACTCCAGTGGAAGAAAAAATGATGTGGTACACAGAGGGAAAGTTTCTGTCCAAAGCTTGTGTCTTCTTAGGAACTTGAACAGAAAAATGCTTAAAAGTACAGGATATTCTTGTTAGAGACCTTTCTAGATGCTTTTAGTTCATAGTCATGTGGGTTGTTCCAAACCATTACTCAAAGCAGAGTAAAAACTGAATTTAGACTTTTTTTTAAATTCAGACTGAGGATATCGGCTATCTTGAAAACAGTGATGAAAGTGCTACAACTTCTCTGGGAAACCCTAAGGGAAAAGGTTTTTAGGACACCTAATTGGAACCTTTTCTGTTTCAATTTGTGTCTTGTTCTCTTACCATGCATCGCAGCAGAGACCCTGGCTCTGACTTTGCAGTTACTTCTGCTTAGCTATCACATTGCTCCTCCGTTCTCCAAACCTTCTCTCCTGTGGGCTAAACAATCCCAGCTCCTTCAGCCATTCTTCATGGGAAGGTGCTGCCCTTGGCAGAACCTGCTCCAGTTGTCAGTGTCATTCTTGTATTTGTCCTAAAACTGGCTGCCTTCTCCCAGATCTGACACAAGGAGCATCGAGTAAAGAGGATTAGTGAGTTCACTCAGTCTCCTTGTAATGCTTCTGTTGCTGCAGTCCAGGGTGTTTGTTGCTTTCCTTGTTACCAGGGCATGCTCCTGGTTTGCCTCAGTGTCAGGTCCTTTCCAGCAGAGCTACTCCCAGCTAATTAGACCTCAGCCTGTACCATTGCAGGAGCTTAGGCTGGCCCAAGCGCAGAACTTTGTATTTGCCCATGTTTGAATTTGATGAGAAATGTTCCTCTTGGCCCATTCTGCCAGCCAAGAGGTTACTTTGAGCCCTGCACTTGAGTGTGACCCCTCAGCTCACTGAGTTCCAAATCTCAGTGAGGGTGCATTTTGGTTGAGGAACTCTACTTGTAATTGCCCTTCAGGTGTAGTTTGGACTGATGACTACTGCCTTTTGAGCCAAATAATCCAGCCAGTGCTTCATCCACCTAGAGTCTAGATGTGGTAACTATCAATACACTAACCTGGATTCAAGGGTGCTGTCAGATATGATGTTGAATGTTCTTTTGTCAAGGTGAGCAACTTTGCTCCCTTCTCATTCACACATTTAGTCACTCCTTCGTAGTGGTCAGTTGTGTTGATCAAGCAGATTTATCCTTGGTAAATACATGCTAGTGTTTTTCTCCATCATCTACTTTGTGTGCCCTGTAATATAGTGATTAATGCTTTCCGAAAACAACTAGAAGTCTTCTGCCTCTTGTCCTCACAGAGGCTATCAGCCATCCAGACATTCGCTAAGAAGGCCTCAAAACTGTGGGCAGATGATGCTGGAGGTTCCTAGAAGTTGCAGCTGATGAATTCCTAGCAGATGGGGCTAATGCTCTGTTTGCCCTATTATACAACAAAGATGAAAGAGTCTAGTGGATCTGAGTGATCATGAGATGACAGAGTTCAGGATTTGGAGGAAGCTGGGCAGTAGAATTAGGCCTGTGAACTAGACTGTTGCTTAACTGAGAATTTGTTAAACTAGAATCCCTGGTGGAGGTGTTTAATAAAGGACTTAGAAAAGGAAATTTAAAAATCTGAGCTGTTGGACAGCTCAAGAAAACACCATCTCAGTTTCCAGGAATATCAGGACTTTGAACAGAAAACCCCACTTGACTGAACAAGAGACTTCTTGATGAACAAAATCACAGAAAATGGACATAGAAGAAGTGGAAACATGGACAAGCAACAAAAGTATGAAAGCATTACTCAGGTATTTAAGGATGAAAAATGAAAGGCCAAAGCCCAGCAGAGTTAGGGCTAATGAAGATTAACAGGAAGGGTTTCTACATGTATACAGTAGATAAGGGAAAAATTATGGGAAAAGGCTAATTGTATGCTCAGCTGCAAAAATCTACAGCAAAACTCTGAAAGTAATAGGCTAATCAGCCTTATTTCCATCCCTGGAAGGATCATGGCTTGTTTCCACATCGATTAAGTTTGTAAATATGTAGTCAAGAATTTACTACTTAATAGTGGGCATTTAATGGGAGTGTGTTTACTCAGTTGCCTTCTGTGGCAAAATATCTATGAACAACAGAACTGTCACCTTCTGAGGCTACCAAGGTTTTGAATCATGCTACCAATTGCATTCACATTTAGAGGTCTAAGGAATTAGGGGCTGGATGAACAAGCTGCTTAATGGGTTGAAAATCAGCTGGACTCTTATCAATAGCTGGCAGCTGACTGTGCAGTACGCCAAGGGTTGGTTCTGGGGTGTTTTTTTTCAATATGTAGTGATTTGGATGATGACATATATCTGCAAATTACACTAAATTAGTGGGAGTGGCTGACATGACTTATGGCAAAACAAATCCCAGGGGATCCTGAGAGACTTAAGGCTTGGGCCATCAAAAACTTCATGAAGTAGAACACAAAGTGCAAAGTTGTGCACCCGATGGATAACAATACTGTGAATCGGTACAGCTGGGAGCTGATGGGCCAAGTGGCAGCTCTGCTCAAAAGAACTGGGGATTATAGTTGAAAGCAAGTTAAATATGAACTAGTGTTCCATCATTGTCAGTAAATCTGGTGCTGTGCTACATTAGGAGTATAGTCAGCAGATTATGGGAAATCATTGTTGCTCGGTCCTCGGCACTGAGGATCCTCTACTAAGAGCGTTCCCTTCAGGCCCATTAGAAAAGTAAATGTCAGGAAACTGCAGATGTTTCAGTGGTTGTCAGGATGGTCTGCATGCTCTGCAAGGGGAGGCTGAGGGGAGTGAGCCTTGTCTGGTGTAGAGTAAGCTAATAATAGTCTATAACTATTTGAAGGGCATCTAAAAAGGTGCTGGAGCCAAGCTTGTCTTGGTAGTGACAGATGCTGTAACAAGACCAAAGACCTATTTTCAGCTTTATTTTTTACAGTGAACATTATGAAAAATTACTCCACTGGGAAGGTAGTGTAGCACTAGTGCAGGTTATCCAGAGAAGCCATGAGATCTCTCGCCATAAAAGTTTTCAGAGGCTGGCTGAATGGATGGCCATCTGTCTATCCTTACTGTGTTTAAATATGCAAGGCAAAAGATATGTTGAAGCCTCCTGCCTTTTGATAGTTTTACATTATCTCACTTTGTTTTTCTTTTATTTTTCTTTGGAGTGTGTAGGTCTAAATGTGGTATCTCTCAGAATTCAGTGGAGATGCTTTAACATGCCTTAGCAGCAAGTTTTGCAGTTAATGAATGTTCCTCCAGTGTGTAGGGAAAGTGATGGGAAAAGAAAGAGCCACAGTTGTGTCCCTTTAAACAAGAATGCTTTGTTCAGCATTGGCACCAATAGTCTCTTGGGCTTTGTCCTAGGGAAACGTGGTGATATTTCAGACTTCAAGACTGCTGTCAGCTTTTTTTTCTGTCGAAGGAGTGGAAGTCTAGGCAGAGCTCTACTAGGCAAGTTTTGTTGGCTTTTATTTTTATCTTTGCCCTCCTAGCAATGGAATTCTAATAGGGCTTTTGGGGAGCCCTTAGTATCCTTGTAGGCTTCGTTGATCCCAATCATTCTCTTGACTGAAATGGGGCTGAGAAAGTGGGATCTTAAGTGTGCCTGGGTACATTCACATGTGCACCCATGAACGCATCTGACTGCTCTGGTGAGCTGGGAGTTTCTTGGAAGCAGTTTGCTCTTGAGCTCCTTGTACTTCACTAAATCAACATCTCTTCCACAAGGACTTTCTCTGTCACTGGTGGATGGCAATTCAAGTTCAGCATAGCAGGAAGCAAGAAACTTGAAAGCAGTAGACAGCTTGAGAATTCTTAGATATGTTTAGTAATCCTTATCTGTAGCTTCAAGAGTTAGTAAAGACTAGGTGTATTCACACCAGAAGACTGAGTTTACTCTGTGAGAATAAACATTGACTTGCTGCAACAACATAGTCTGTCTGTGCCTGATAAGTTTAATGTGAAATAATCGTGTCTTCTCACTAGGACAACACTGATTATCCACCTACCTTCATCATAGTTGCTGCTTAATTGTTACCTTCCAGAAGTAGGATGCCATACCTCTACACTTGATACTGTTGTCTGGAACTGACAATAATTTTGTAGTAATGTAATAAGTCTAGCTCCTCTGTACTGGGCGGATGTAGTGAACTGGAAGCATGATATCTGAGTAAATTGCTCGTGAGTTTGTGTTTGAAAGCTGTAGCATGGTAGTGGGTTGTGTGAGAGCTGTGCTTCCTTTCTCCTAATTTGAGGCACTGGCACTTCAGAGTTTGTTGCACAATTTTCAGGAGCTGTTTGTCTAGGCAATGTGTTGCTTGGGCAATCCTAGGCTGTTGAAGCAGGGCCTTCTATCCACAGATTGCCCAGTTCTTTTTCCTCCTGTACCTTGATTCTTGCATTGCAGTCAGTTCTCCAGTACAATTATTTGCACATGCAATAATTTTGCTGGGTTTGGAAAAATTGTTTGTAAATATCTTTTCTGCTTAACTTTTCTAATGACATCCACTTCTCCCTCTGGACACTCCAGTTTTGATTTTTATATTTGTTTTTGTAATAGAAGAAGTTCTTAAGTTCTATAAGTTCTTAGCTTGAACTTAAAATAGCTGTGTTGGGCAAAAAGTAAACAATGTTTCCCTACAAGTCTTGTAGCTGTGCAAGTCCTAAAGATGAGCATCCATATCTTGTCAATGGTGCCCAACCAGGCATAATTAAGGCAGAGTTATGCTGAGCATTGCAGGATCGTGGAGCAAGATAAATTTATGACCTTAAACTGGTCATGTAAGGCTCAGTATGTATACCATGTAAAAGAGAATGGTGTTTGTTGTTGTATTAATGCTGGTAATCTCTATAGGCTCCAGGCCAGTAGATGACCACCAGCTGGTCTCCTGTATTTTTGCACATTGTCTCTTCTTGAGGTTGATTTTTTTCAATTATAGCACATATATTTCAAAATTTACATCTGCTTCTGTGGCTCTTGTTCCCTTTTTCATTTTATTGCTGTCTTCTTTTGACTCTTCAATACTGCACATAGTGGCAGCCTTCACTTTTTTCAGTCCAAGTCTTTCTCCTCTGCTTCACTGCAATGACTTTGATCCTTTGGTTTCTGGATCAGTAGTGTATGAGGTGCTAGATGTGCAGTCCTGGCATTGCATGCTTTCTTTGTCAGCTAGCTGATCTGCCTACTATGTTTAATACAAAAAAAAAGCACTCCTTTTGTATTAATATTGTGATATTATATGAACAAAATATTACTTGACTCCACTAACCCCTACAATGCCTGAAAACATCAAAATAAGATTTCATCTCTTTACAGAGATGCTGCAAAAAGAATACAGGATCTATAGCTGGGCTGCTATGAGGTACAAAAATACAGATGCCATCTAAAGCTATTGAGAAAAATTAAGATGTGATTTTAGTGCATGATAAAAATATGGTATGTGATGTCTGTTCCATTACGTCGTGTTACATGTGCACCAGCTTGTTCTGGCATGTAAACAAGGCAGTTCTGGTTTCCTTGTGAAGCTTTGTAAATAGTGCAGCATACCTGCTGATGTCTGCCAAAGGGAGGAAGTTGCTGGCCATTTTTGTAAATCCTCATGTCTAAGTATGATGCAAATGTGTGAAAAACACTGCTAAGTACATACTACACTAAGTTCTTACTCATCTTGATGGGTTATGTTCAGAACTACTTGTAGTTGTTTGGAGGTTTTTTAAGGGATTTTTTTTTTATTTTTAATTTCAAGCAATGTCTTTGGTTTGCCCTTTAAGCCCTTTTTAGTCTTTGCTGAGTCAGTCTCACTATGCACTGGAATATGATGCATGTTTAACCTAGTTTTTAGTATTAAGACTTAACACCATAAGCAACTTAGCCATAGTAGTTCTAGCAGAGTTGTTCTGCTGTGGTTACCATGCAGACTTCCTATTCTGAAATGGGTGCTGAGCTTACTGAAGTGCAGAAGTTACTGCAGAACAAATTTCTTGTGGCACAACCTCTCCATGAGGGAAGTGGAGTGTCAAGTTATCTTACTGACCACGAAAGCTTCTGCCTGTATCCGGATGGTAAACAAGCTGTAAGTCATTCCTTCATCTGTGTATCCCTTCCAGAGTCTTGAAGACAACTGGTGACCCTCTGGAAGATGATCTCTTAAGCAATTGGTGTAAAGCAAATTGGTTAGACATGTATATTTCTGAAAATTGTTGTTTGATCATGTGTCCTGGGAACCAGATGTATTATACCAATGGGGGTTTTTTAAGTGCTTGTTTTGAGTAGTTAGGCTTCCATTTTTATGCAGTTATACTTGACTAAGTGGGTGCTTCAGAGGAGAATAACAAAGATAATTGTTTGAGTTTGATGTCTACCCTTGTGCTTCAGCAAATGTTACAATTTAATACTGACCCTAGATCATGGTTTATCCTGAAAATTCAAAACAACCAGCAGCTTTAACAGTGATGAAAACCAGAAGACAACTGGAACGTAACTTGAGGAAATGCTTTGCTTCTAAATGCTCCATGTAAACAAAATGGCATTAATTCAGTATGTGTTACACACAACTTCAGGAAAGGCTTGTTACCAACAAACTGTCAATCTTATGTCTGTTCATTTGCAGGAAACTTAAATTAGGGGATGAGGGAAAGTGGGAACATTTATGACTCATATGGATTGGGAGATAATAAATCTAAACCTATGTTTACATTTAAAATAACATAACGCTTTAACATGTTTCAAACTGTTAAATATTTGTAATATTGTCGTTTGTAAATTTTGTGTCTTCGTGATTCACTGGGGAAAATGAATTCACTGGGAGTGAGAGAACAGCACAGGCTGAAGAAGGACGGTTTCCAACACATGAGATTTCACAGCCCTGGATGTTGTGAAAATGAAGTTGGAAAGCATTTGGCATTGCTTGCAGGCAGGTGTGTGCTCCCCACTGACTCTCTGTGGCCCATGGAGTCTTGGCATTTTGCTTTGCATGGAATGTCTCAGCAGTAAGGAGAGAGTGCTTTCACATCGAAATAAGCTGTATTTTGTTGGTCGATTGTGTTTGTATCAGTAAATATATTACATCTATTAAATGCCTGGCTTTTAATTCAGTGCCCAGAGTTATTGAGTAACAAGTGTGGAATCATTTCCTCTTCTGAAAGTTGGGAGTGGGGAGGGAAGATGAGAGACAGACAAAAGAGACAGCCTAGTTCTCAGAAGCTGAAAGAGATTTTATCCCTTGTTGAGGACGTGAATTCAGTGATATTGTCAGTAGAGAGAGTATTGCCTTTCAGTATCGATGAGTATGGCAGATCTAAGATAACCTTGTCTTGAGCTAGTACAGCAAGACTCTCTACCCTCCCCCTGAACCCTAGGTAGTTTGAATTTCATACTGGTGGCCCAGTAATCTGTATGTGATGTGTGAGAAGCCTACATACCAAGGTCAAGACAGTGGAGCAAAAGAGGGTAAACATATGTATTGGATTTGTGTGTCAGGGTTTGGTAGCAGGGAGGCTGCAGGGATGGCTTCTGTGAGAAGATGCAGAAGCTGGCCTCATGTCAGATGGAGCCAGTTCCAGCACGTTTCAGGATGAAGTTGCCACTGGCTAAATCTGAGTCTGTCAGCAATGTTGGAGCACCTCTGTGATCCCATATTTAAGAAGGTGAGAAAAGCTCTACACAGCAGCTGTGAGGGGAGTGAGAAAACTGTGAAAGAAACAGCCCTGCTGACACCAAGGTCACTGGAGGAGGAGGGACAGGAGGTGCTTCGGCCGCTGGAGCACAAATTCCCCTGCAGCCTGTGGTGAAGAGCAGGTTTAGGGAGGCCCATGGCCCTCCTGCAGCCCATGGAGGCCCACGGGGGAGCAGAGATCCACCTTGAGTGCATGGAGGACCCAAAGCAGGAGCAGATGGATGTCCAAAGGACACTGTGCCCCCTCTGGGGAGAGGAGACCATGCTGGAGCAGTCTGTTCGTGAAAGACCCATGCTGGAGCCAGTCCTGAGGAACTGTAGACTGTGAGAAGATTGCACTCTGGAGAAGTCAGTGAAGGACTTTATCCAGTGGGGTTGGACCTATCCTGAAACGTGGGAAGGAAGGAGCAGTGAAGAGACACTGCCCATTTTCCCCAGTGTCACTCAGTGAGGGAGGAGATAGAAGAATCTGGGGTGAAGTTGAGCCTGAGAAGAAAGCAGAGGGGAAAGTTTGTTTAGTTATGATTTTGGGTCTCACTATCCTGCTGTTATTAATTTGCAGTGAGCTAAATTAATCTTCTTCAAGTTGAGTTTGTTTTGCTGATCACAATAGTGATCTTTCTGTACTTTTATCAACCTGATAGGGTTTATGATCTAGCCTTATAACACTGTTATAGCTCTTTCCTGATCTCTGGCTTGTCAGTGTCCTTGTGTACTGCCTTCCCACAGTTCACCTACACACCCCAGCCTGGTGTCTTCCAAAAAGTGATATGCTCCATCTCTTCCTCCATGTGGTAGATGCAGGTGTTGAGCAAGGTGGGTTCTAGGACAGATGCCTAAGGGAATTCTCATTACAGCATGTCTCCAGGTGGTGTTCAAACCGCTACCTACTTCCCTTTGAATAGTGGATAGTGGTCTAGGCATCAATAATCGACCTATCCAGAGGGAAGTGCCCCAGTCTGGATGTGGGGATGTTGTGGGAGACCATAATGAAGACCTAACAATCACGATAAACAACTTTCGTTGGTCTTTCATCCGAGATGATAAAAATTAAAGATTTTAAAAGGCGTAATTAAAGATCATCAGTGTGTGTGTGATTGGTGAGTGAGCATTCAGCTTATCACTCTCTTCATCTAAATTGCTTGTTTTCCCCCAACATATGGTATTTTCTATACAGGGAGATGAAAGACGAGTCTCTCTTAGTCTACAGACTCTCTGGCTGTATCAACAGTCATATGTGCTTTGTTGCTCAGCCTGAATAAACTTCACGACATGCTGTCTCTTTCAGACTTGGCACAGCTGAGCAAGTGAGTTGACACTTGTTCTTCCTGCATCATCGATGTGGTGTTGTATTTGGTTGCACTTAAAAGCTCTGCTGGCTACATGCGTGTGACTTGGAAGTTATCTGAGTTGCTGGTGTCATCTAAAAGCTGTCAGGGGGCAAAGTTGTCCCTGCAACCAGAGTTTGGCTTGCAGAACTTTGCTTGAACAGAAGAACCCAAGTTTACTCTTGACTCTGTCCAAGTCTGTAATTCTGGCAATGAGAAACATTGTTCATATTAAGAATGTCTCCAGAACAGTGGTGGATTCCCCAGCACTGGACACTTTTAAGATTTACCTGGACAGGGTGCTGGGCCATCTTGTCCAGACCGTGCTTTTGCTAAGGGGAGTTGGACCAGATGACCCTTGAGGTCCCTTCCAACCTGGTATACTATGACTTTATGATTAGTAGCAGAAAACAGAATTGGGGCAGCAAAATATGATCCACCAGTGACTTAGTGACTTTTTACACTGTTAGAGGGCTTGATATTAATGGTGGTAGTTTCAGTTCTGTTGGATATTTAATTGAAGTATTGCAAGTTGGTGGGAGTTCTCTGCTCATGCATACAGTTTCATTGTGAAGTAAAATTCTTCTGAGACAAAGGGACTTGGCAATTTTGTTTGCTTTATAAATGAAGGTTTTTGTTAATGTCTGTGAAGAACTGGTGGTAGAGTCTTTGCTGGAGCTATCAAAGAGTGATTTCATTTTCAAGTAGTTCGTCACCCCTCCAGCTAAAACCTATTCTGTGAAGTGACTTCATGTTGCAGTGACTTTTGGATATGTATTCATACCATGAGTAAGGCCTTAGTGAGATTTTTTTTTTTTCCCTGAAATAAAAAAAAAATTAAAAGTTTCACTTAAAAATCAAGTTATTTTAAACAACTGAGGTGGTAGCAGTTCAGCCATGTGTGACTAGCCAATTTGGACTGTTAGGTCTGATCTGTCTTGAGATGCAGACTCTAAGAAAAAATATTTTTGCAAAAGTCATGAAGCGTAGCAAAACTTCTGTTGAGGTAAAATGCCCAGGTGAGAAGAGCCAGCCACAAGGAATGCCTCATTAGCCTGTCACAGTAAACTGGGAGTGTCACCAGTTTAGTGAATTCGACTGCATCTCTGGCAGTCACTACAGCAATAGCAAAGTTTCCTTATGTTTGTGTGGTGGTCTGAATTAAACATCCAAGCTCCTATTGAGATGTTAATATACATGCATAATAAGCTAGCTGAAAGCTGATACTATATGTTTTTTACTCCTTTATGGTGCTTGAGTTTAACTTCTGTTTTATTTCCCCTGACATGCAAATGTCCGGAATCTATTTCAGGGCATGGAGCAGGCGGGGTAGCCAACCCTCAAAGCGAAGGACAAAACTCAAATCTTCCAAAAGACTAAAAGCTGCAGCTTGCTGCAAATGGATTTTCAAATTAAACAATATGTGGGGCAGCTTTCTAGCTATTGCAAGTCTGTCTATACTCTCTGGAATTTACATATATGTAGCTTTGATCACATGTTTTCATTTGTATTTTTGCCTTAAAATATCTGAAGGTTGTCTTGTAAAGTACATCCAGAGGAAGTGCTGGCTCACAACACTCCCTTCCAAGTGGGCAGCAAAAACTGCAGCATGCAGGGAACCTGACAGGAAAGAAGGCTGACACTTGTGCAGATTAGTGGTTCTACTTTTCTCTCTTCTTCAAAAACATCACTTTTCCAGATTCTGGTGAATACTGTGCTTTTCTGCATACTGACTCTGGGGTCAGAGGTTTTGTTAATAATGGGAGCTTTTATCTTCTCAGCCTCTTACCTAACAGGATTGGATGATCTTTTGGTTGGCATGAAATATTAAGAAATCATTTTTGACTAAAACTCAGTGTTTCTGCTTCTCATACTAACACTCAGAACTTCTAAGTTTATTCAGTAAAAAACTGTAGACATTAGTCCTTGTTCATCTTTTAGAATGAGGATAAACAGAACGTTGTGTTGCCATGCCTATTTCAGTACAATAAGGTGTTCACTTGTCCTTCAGATCTGAATATTTATAAGACAGCAAGATGTTAAATACTATAGCATGATGAGAATTTATCTTCTCTTGTAATTCCCTTGCAGCAGTGAGAAGATTAGAGTGCTAAACTTCGTTATAATAAACTTAGGTCTGCCATTGGTTTTAACTGAGCAGTAGCATCATCTGAGAGAGGTCTTTTCTATTACCTTGAACTGCTGTTTATTCTTTTTTATAATTGTTCTAATGAAGTTTTTTTAATAAAAACCACATGACTTTTCCTCACGCATATTCTGTCTTTCTTGAAAGAAATGTAATTTGTAGTGATTGTCTTTAGTTGCACATAATTGTCTAATGCTTGTGTCTAAAAATAATCACGTCTTCCTGTCTGTCCACTAAATGAAATACTTTACTGGCAAACTTCCCTGGTCTTCCTTTGTTTTTAAATCTGCTGATTATAAACCTGCAGTTTAAGAAGGTTTACCGATTTTTCTGAATCTCTGATTTTCTGGTTCTCTTCAGAGGAGCAAATAATTGGGGTTGATTCTTTGGAGAGGTCCTATCCTATGACTTAGTGTATGAAGGAACAAAGAGTGAAGAGTACTGAAGTCAGTTGGCTGTCTGAACAAATAACTTTGCATTTTTAAGTCCATAGAGCTTGTGAGGAAAAGACCCCATTAAAGCTTCATCCTCAAGTTCCAAACCCCCTTTTTGGTCACTGCTTCTGTTTCACATCTTTGAACTTTTTACTGGCTGTAACTATCAGAGTGATTAATAATAAATATAATTTATATGGAAGGTTTAGCACATTATAAGGTAATTAATATAGGTAATTAATGCTAGTTCTAGCATGCATGTGGAATTAATTTTGTCCTATGAAAAGTGCCACAAATAGTATATGTTATTTAAGTTTTAAAAAAAGACATAGAAATAATTGACTGTGAATTATGTGGTGTTAACAGGGTGCAATTTTATGCTGGAGGAGAGGAGTGGTTCTAGGGAACTTCTTGTTTTATCCAGGCGTAAACAAAAGTAAATTCATGCAGCATACATGATGTGATACTACTAAGGGAACCTGCATCTTTTTGCTTTTATGGGTCAGCAGGTGGTGGTGGGGATTCTGTTCTGTGTACCCTGAAGGACGATCTGCAAGGCATTGTGTAAGATATCACTTCCTAGAGCAGCTGTTCTAGGCTTTGCCTTCCAGCCACAGCACAGCTTCGTGGCCTCCTCCTTGCCTGGATACCAGTGTTAGGAAGCAGCTTTTGGCATAGCAGGCCCATGCCGGGCTGTGCTGTGTGCTCAGTTTGTGTGGGGAGGGGGTTTGGAAGCTCTGTTAGCTTGAATTAGTAGTGATGTTTAGCTGATGTAACTTCCCCCTGTAGCCAGTTCCTTGCAGGGCGTTCAGCTGCCCCGACAAACCTCTTGGGTAGGAGTCAGGAATGGAGGCTGTGACTTGTCTGGCTGGCAGAGCGGGAACCCTGCAGCCTTAATTTATGTCAAGTACAACTACTTGGGTTGCTTGTGTGTCTCACTGGCCATTACTGCTAGTCTGAGCTGGTCATTTAAGCTGGTCAAGGTTGCCAGTAGAACCTTACTGGTAAACTGCTTTTTTGTAGACAATTATAAATGTGTCCTATTTAAAAACAAGTTTAAAAAAATGGAAATAGTTGAGTCAGGCACCCATACATGTGAATTGTATATGAAGGATGTGTCTATATGGAAAATTCTGTTTGTTCAATTGCCTCTGTTTAAAACTATTTCTACTCCTGGAGCATTCAAATGCAGGTGTACAAGAAAGCAAAGATGTCATTTGAAACTTTGGTACTGAATTAGCATAAGAAAGTGCAGAGTCTTTGCTAAACTCTCCCAGGATTCTCTTCTGATAGCTCTTGCCTATTTCTCCTTGTTCTTTTTAATGTCATCTTAAGCCGGTGATCCATGCTATTTCTCAAATACAATTTAAATTCATGACCTAGAATTTTCTCTAGCTCTCCAGCAAAATGGCACCCCTATCCCATCATGATTTGTGCAGGAGGGCAATGGGCAAGGGAAGCCTAAAGCATTGTGTTGTGTTTGATGATACCATCTCAAAGAGGTGGCTTCCATGTCAATGCCTGTAGCTTAGCTTTACCAAATAATATTTCCTCCTCTGGGAATGCAGAGCTGTCAATTATATTTTGAGTGAAGTCATGTAGGTTAAGGAGTCTCAGCACAGGTTTTTGTTCTCCTCATCCTAGCTACTTCGTGTTTCTTCCACTTCATGTTTGAGGGGCATGTAATATTTCAAGTGGGTCAGGAGAGGGAGCTGGCTTTCTAGGGGTGAAAAAGAATCTTCTTTTACATACAAGTAACCCTTTTCTTAATTGTGCCTCTGAGTGTATAGTTGTGATGCAGTAACCTGTCTGTTCCTGAAATAACAGGAGTCCAGACTGACTTATAGAACATAAAGTTGCAAGTAAGGATTTTTTTTACTGCTTTGTTCTGTGGCTGATGGTTGCTTTTATCTGTTGCCTGAGGATCCCATTTAGAAGTGCTGACAGTGCTTTTCTCTTGGGAAGAGGTCTGTGTTGCCAGCAGTACGTGTAGGTGATAGGGACAATGAGCAGAACCTCACCTTCATCTGAGTCCAATAAAACAAAAATGTCACTGCTGATAATAATGTTGACAATAATAATTGCACATATATGGCACCCACCATGGTAGTACCTGCCTGGCCTTCATGTGACTTTTGGAGAGATTAAAGGCTTTTCAAAGACAGCATGCCCTTTAGATGACTGATGGAAATGTGAAATTGCCCTGCTCAAGGGTTTCCCCACTGCAGTGGGTTAGCCTTAGCCATCACCCAGGCTCCTACCCAGCCCCCTCACTCAGGCTGCAGGATGGGGGTAGAATATATGGAGAAGAAATGGGAATTAAAAGGCTTGTGGGTCAAGATAAAGCTGACTCTTTCCCTAATTCAAATCCACTCCTTCACTTGTGACTTCGGTACCCATGTCCTACCCCCACCACCGGTGGTCAGTGGGTCTGCTGTGGACATGACTGAAGCCAGCTGTGTCCAGCCTGGGACAGCCCCATCTTCTCTGAAAAAAACCCAAGCAAGTGGTGAAATTATCTTATCTCTTCCAGATAATGCAGGTCTTGATCTTGAGTCATGATAGTTCCTTGCTCCTTTTTTCAGCAATAGAACAGGCTTCTGAGCCTCTGGATATGCTACTATAATCTGGTTTTGAAGGGCTGTACTGCAAAATTCAGGTGGTGAAAGTGCCTATTTCAAAAACAACTGTGCAAAACCAGCTTTCAGAAAAAGTTAGCATTGTTCAAATCCTTTTATAAGTTTGGTTCACTTGTCCAGTTGAGGAAGAGACAGAATGGGATTGAGGGGTGGGGAAGGAAGTGACTGGAAGCAGGTACGTGTGAAGTGGCAAAGGAAGCCCTGTACTCTCCCTTCAAATTTTACCTGACTTTCCTGGATCTGTGTTATGTTTGTGTTACTGTACACAGGAATCTCTCCAATGGGTTACTTGGCATGGCTTTGCACTCTTTGGAGATTGTTTGCATCCAAGGTAATTCCCTCTCTGCTCTATTGTCTGTGTGTTCTCTATAATGCTGTGCTGCCAGTTCAACCTTTGATTCATCTTAATGAGTTTGTACTTTATGAATAATGAAAAATCTTTTCTTCACTCCTATTGCAGAGCTTGAAAATAATGTATTATCCTTCCCCACCCTTAGTTCTTAGTAGTTTGGGTTTCTTGGTTTTATTTGCTTTGTTTATTTGTTTTTATTGTTACTTTTTTGTTGTTGAGCCATTTTTTGTTTGTTTTATTTTTTACTGACAAGTGACTGTCCTTATATAACAGGTAGAAAGCATAAGCCAGTGCAAGAGACTTTTCCAGTGTCCCACTAGTATGGTAAATGTACTGTGATCTGACTAGAAGCCCAGTGCCATTTGGGTTTATGTAGAGACTTGGTACATATAAAATACAGTGATCTATTTATTTGTCCTTGTTCAGGCTTCTCCTCCAGTGAACACTGAATCTTCTTGCCAGTAACTGGGGGAGAGACAAGAGTCTGGATGCTATTAAGAAACGCTGCTGTGCAGCAATAGTGAGATTTACTATACCCACTGCTAGGGGATTTTTTTTTTCCTTAATGACTGTCTACAAAATCTCATTGGCATCTTGGTTGCAGGAACCCAGCTCGCTTGCACTGTGGCCAGTCTGCCCACAGAGAGAATATTGTGAATTGGTTGTGTGCTTATCTGAGGTTCCCCCTGATGGATGTGACTTGTGAGAGTCTGAGTTTTTGAGACTTTTATCGTAGGCTTAGAGACTAGTTTAAAGGAAGCAGCTTGGTTTGTTGGTTTGGTTTATTATTTGTGGGAGTGTTGGGTTCTTTTTGCTTTGGTGTTTTGTCATTTTTCAAGGGGTTCTTTAGCTTTGCTTCTAAGCCACTTCTGCTTAGGAAATAGCAATTTTTGTTTGGGGCCTTAACAGAAATGACTGTGAGCAAAATGTGTGTTCTTTCAAGGTTATAATAAGTAAATACCATTCATGGGATGTTTTTTGTCTGCTGATGAAGGGCTGAGGGCTTGGTGGTGTATGTGTGCATTTGGGATTTTTTGTTGGTTTGAGTTTTTTATGCTGAGGGAAGTTAAGGGGATTTTGACTGTTATTTTCAGCTAATTTCTCAAAGGAACTAAAATGAGTTTTGTTCCTCTTCAGATAAAAGTTCACATGCGTCATCACTTGCATTTTCTTCTGGGCACATTCAGCAAAGCTGCTTGTTTCTGTGGTTTGTATTACATTTAAACATCATTTGCATGCAGTTGCAGGCTCTGAAGCAGTACTGGTGTTATTGCCATGACAGGGTGAGAGGCTTAATGGTTACTTGAACAGTGTCACATTTTCAAGTGAGCTTGTAGCCAGAGCTGAAAATTTAAGTCAATGGTTGGCTGTTAAGAAAATAACCTGACATCTTCACTGGAGCTTGAGCAAGTTAGCCAGCCTCATGGAAGTGATGTGTTAGTAAATAACTTGCTTTCCTTCAATTAGCACGGATTTTATGAAAGTAACGTACTATTTGCATGATTTCAAGCACAAAAAATGCAATTCTTTCCCCACTCTTATGAATCTTCTCATTAGGCCCCTGGAGGAGGGTGGAACAGGCACCAAGGTCATGGCTGTGTGCCCTCTGCCAGGGTGTCCTCTCTGGATGGCAGCGTGCAAACTGGAATTTGGAAACAAGCTGCCAACTTTGACAGCACTGCCTGTGGCAGCAGTGCTGGGATGGCTAAACGTGGTTTTCAGTGCAGCTTTTGCAAGCCATGGCCTCCAACGTGTACTTGGCTGAAGCTGTTAGATACCCTTGATTTATAAGAATGTAGAAGAGTTGCATTTTTTTGTGCTTAAAATTATGGAACTATTGCTTGCCTTCAGTACAGCTGAGTGTTTGAGCAACTGAGGGTTTGACTATCCAGAAGAAAGCAAGTTAAAGGACAGATGACAACTGAGCACCAGGAGTCGAGGCTAATTAGAAGCACAGATGGCTTTTATGCATGTTTAGCCTGTCTGAAACACTTGGAGACAGCACTGGCAGTGACTGCTAAAAGGCAAAGTGAATTCTCACTGCTAAGCAGTATGGCCAACAGATAAAGCCTTAGGTTTGAAAATGAGCTTTAGGTTTGAAAATTGAGTTAATAACAGTTCAGGTGTAAGAGGACTACTCAGAACATACTGAGCTACTCCGTTCTCAGGAGATGCCAAGGAGAGGAAATGCTGGTGCCATCAGAGCAGGGCAGTACCAGGCCTGTAGAGATGAGACTTCCTAGCTACAAAGGTGCCTTTAAGAATTTACTAGAAGCTCAGACCTGGAGTCAGTGACCATGAGACCACAGCAGCCCACTCCGCAGAAATATTTCACATATTGCAGAATACATAATCTCTTGCTTTCTTTCAAAACAGAAACTAAGTCTGCCCTACCTACCAGTTGTTGCTACTCACTGTTCAGTTTGGTATGCATTGCCTTTGATGGGAAATTTAATTGGCTTTGACTTTTCTCTTGGAAATAGCTTATTTTCCTTAATTTTGGTTGTCATTTTGTCAGCTGGCAGACTATTTCATGTACCTCTTGGCCTATTTGACAAGTTGTTTTCCCAAGCAGTGCTTCAACTATTTCTGAAATCTGTTAATAGTTTGTTTGTAGCCCTGTAGTCTGAGCTCTCTAATATGACTCAAGAATTCCAGCCTCTCCACTTGGGTTCAAGTAACTACACGAGTTTGGGGAAGGTGTGGGCAGAAGCTTTCCAGCTTTGCATGTATGTGCTCTGAGAGTGATCAATGGCATCCTTGCACTGTATCTTCACTAAAATGGGACTTTTCTGGCTTGTATGTCCACTTTTCATGCCCTTTGGCAAAAACTTTTTAAAGAGCTCCAGAATAGCTAAAATCAACACTAATCAGCTTGTTTAGACAGGGCCAGTTGGTGTAAAATGTCCCTGGCTGATCAGTTTTCTCTTCATGTCTACGAGAAGCACATTAAAACCTCTTGCCTATTTCCCTGTCAAGTCTGGAAGAGTTTCTAGTTAGAGAAGTTAATCTTTGTTTTGTCATGTTTTAGCTGACAAGTATTTCCATAGATTCCCTGAGACTGGGAACTCTCTGGCAGCCAAAAATGTAGCCTGCTTGAAATGTGGGCCATACAGCTGTCACTGTGGCTGTGCAAGGTGCTTTATACCCATCCCAATTGGAGTCCTTGTAGGATTTGCAGTGAGTCCTCATTTAGCATAATAATTCTCTCTGAATGTGATGCATGACCCAAGGAATATGATATGGAGGTTTATTTGAGAACGGCTTTAATGAAACAGAGTGGACAAAACTCTTATAACTGTTAGATGAAACAGGGGTGACTGACATGAGAAACTTTTTTTCCTTTTTCTCAGTGATTTCTCATTATCAGGGAGCTTCCCAATCTGCATGTGTAATTCAGTCTTTGTGTTTCATCAAGTGCCTGCCTCATGCTAATTCAGTTTTGCCTTAGGTTGCAGCTGTAGTTTTGTTTGTAAGCTGAACATTTCAAGCCCACTGTCCCAGTGCTTGCCTGTGAGGTTTCATGGCGCTCACACAAGTTCTCCTGAGTTCCAAGGAACACTCCACCAGAAACTGGCAGTGCTTTACTTGATGTTTCCAAACAAAACAAAACAAAACATCTCAAACAGAAATTCACAAACCAAAAAGAAAACCCTACCAAAACAGAAAGCAAAGACAAAAAACAAACAAATAAACAAAAACCCAAGGCAACGCAACATTTTGCAACTTTCCTTACATCACTGTTCCCAATTATAGTAACTTCTATACCAACAAAATAGTAACTCTGTATAATAGTATATGCATACTCTGTATAATAGTATATGCATACAGTTTGTTGCCATGCACTTAATTTTGGGAGATAGAAGTTATGCAAGCCTTTCACATCTGATACTTCTGAACCATCTGTCTAGCAAGGTATGACTGTAAAATATTTTTGGTTTATGGTTTGGGTTTTTTAGCTGTATCTTCAGAGAATAGGCACAAGTCAAAGATCTGTAGAGAGAGTGTGATTTATTAAATTCCAGATTATTAGATCTACTATGAAAATGTTACTGTACAAAATAATTTTCTTGTCTTTATGTGGTACCTGAAAGGGGAAACATGCTTTTTAGCTACTGTTTTGTCTAGAAGGAGGGGAGAAGAAAGACAGTGAAAACCAAAAAAATTAGTATAATACAGACATTCTTTGCTTTAGAGACCACGATCATGCAGATGTAATGCCCAAGGAAAAAGCCTTCTATTCTGCCTATTCCACCCATTTCATTCAGTGCACATTAATTTATCAGTCCACAGTCTGACCCCTGGGTTGTCAGTCAGTGATGAGGCAGAACAAAGAAGGACAGGTCATCCTTTACTGTTAGTAGAGGAAAGGAATTAGTAACGTTTATCTCCCCCTGTAGCACAACATCTCAAAGAAACTTCTTTGTCAGCAATTTGTTGGCTGCAGCAGCTTTATCGTTTAAGTGGTACAATTTTATGGGAAAGCTCATTTAGTGACAAGTTAAATGCTCCAATTTCCTGTAAGCTATGTATGTAATACTGCATTTTATGGTTTAGCTGTGCAGAGCTATTCTGCATGTAACACATGTTAAACATTAACTACTGCTTGGGTACAGAAGGTGGAGTGTGCTCTCCCTGGTTTCTATTGGGTGTGTGGCAGGGGAAGATAAACATATACTCGTAGTTAATGCCATAAAAAAAGCAACCATGAGCAGAGTAGGGCATCAAGTGCATTTTTCCTACATTTCGAATTTTTCACGTTCTGAGGTTTTCCTTTATATTGCTTTTGAGGGTTTTCTCCTCTCTCACATAAGCAAAATCTGTTTAAATTTTGTTGTGCTTTGGTTTGGCTTCTTTTAACAAGTGCTTATGTTACTCCATATGAGAAAATATGTTCTGGATACTTTTTGTTCCACTTGTAACAATTATTGTTATAAACGGAAAGAAAATAAAGATGCTGACTTCTTAGAAATGTACTGTTTTAAGAAGCCATTGTATTCTCATCTGCCTTTAATAGAATGTTGAACTTTGGTTAAGAATGTCTATTATCCACCCCTTTTCCCCCATCAAAATAATGAAACAGTATCTTACAATGACAGTTTAATGTTGGTATTAGTCTTTTATGCAGCTTGTTGTAGTGGAGTTCTTATTCCGCTCTTGAAATTTGATATGATTCCATTTCTGTGCTTCTGCTTTGTTAGTTAAAAAAGCCCAAAAATACAACTTAAATAAAATTTGCTACCTATACCTGAGCTTGCTTGAACTTCTTGGTGTCAAAGATATAGAAAATAGACATGTAACTCGTTATCTTGTCTATTGCTGAAAAAAACTGATTTTAAACAGCTTGGAACCCTGAACAGCAGTTCTGCATGTTATGATTGATGCTGCCTTTGTGCAGAAGGTCAAACTAGAGGAACTGAATGTAACTCTGTGAATTTTGCTGCATTTTGGGGTAAAGTGGAAATGCCTAATAGGTTAGTTTTTAAAATAAAAATTAAAAAAAATTCCTTAAAGTGGTAAGAAGGAGAGCAGTCACAAAAGTGGATCCTGATCAGTACTTCCCTGTGTAAAGTACAGCTGTAGCTTCAGTCTCTTACTCAGATTTATGATCATCTCATGTATTTTTGGCCAAGGGGTATTTTTCCTCAAGAACTTGAAAATTTTCTTCCCCAAGTAACTCAATAGGATTTGCATGAAAATTTTTTTTTGTTTTTGCCTTTTTCTCCTACCCACCTGTAATCTTCAAACATTGGTTTTCTAGTGTTGAAGATGATCTAAATTCTTGTCTTAACCTCAAAATAAGTACCCAGGCCTATGCAGCCTACCTTTAAGATGTGCTAAGTTTTCTACCCTTACCTGTAGTCCATAGTTAGGGTTTTAATTGTTCAGTTTTATTTCCACGCCTGCATGTTTCAGATGGCATGCCAAGTAAGAGTTACAGCTTTTTTGGCCCTTGTTTATTTCTTCCTTTAAAGGCTGTAAATATGATTGCAATTGGCAACATAAATGAAAGATTCTGATCAAATCCCATTAATTTTCTTCACAGTGATCTTTGAGTATTCAGGCTGTCCAGAATTTATTTTGCAGTTTCAGTGGTGGTGTGGCACTGCACAACTGCAGGTGCTGTTGATAGCCAGCAGATTTTAGGCAGTGTGTTAAGCAAGCTTTTCCTGGAGAATCTGACTTCCTGGGGTCCAAAATGATGGCTCTGTGGTTTAGAACATTGTAGGGCATAAGCCTTGCCTTTCTCTTGTACATTTTTAGTTATGATGAACTTTGAATGTTTTCTTTGAGAGTGAAATCTCATGCTGTTGGAATAGCTGCAGACAAGAACAGCATGTCATTCCCTGTTTCCTGAGGAAAATAAAAAGAAATGTCAATGCAATTCTTCAGGAGAAATAGAATTGCTATTTTGATATTATTTTCTTTAGTATATCTCTTCTCACACATTTTACCTTGAAAAGAAACACATCCAAACAGCCCCGCACTGACCAGTTTAAAAAAAAGCATTTCTTTTCTGTTACAGAAAAATGCAAAGGGACAGGAGTTGTTTGACCAGATTGTGTATCATTTGGACCTTGTAGAAACGGATTACTTTGGCCTGCAATTCATGGATGCTTCCCAGATTACGGTGAGTGTAACTGAAGTTGATTTTTATGCCTTGCAGTAGTTTGTGTTGCCTATCGTAAATGCATTGCTGGTGCAGTTCCACAGAGAGGTGTCAGGACTGGGGGATGTGCTGCTGAAACAAGTGATGCCATGTCTGCTTCTTACACACAAAGCTACATCCTCTGAATGAGTCCTGTGTCATTTTATATTGTGTGCATATGACTTGATTGCACACAAGTTAGAAAAACAAATGTGGGTAAAGAAAAATGTGCTTTATGGTTAGTAGACTCATGGTATTCAAAACGTGTTTCAAGCAAGGATTTCTTGTAAATTTTCTCTTCTCTGCTGATTCATGCACACATTGTGTTGCTTTGTAGGTTTAGGTTCATTTGCAAGAGCAAAAAGTTTTAACTGAGAGTTCTCCTTCTCTGCCTTATATAAGGACCTCCAGTATCTACAGGTAAAATAAATAAATCAAAAAAAAAAAAATAGGTACAGGTCTAAATAGATCTACTAATAGGATAGGGTTAAAAGACTACAGCGTCATGGTTACACGTAGTGACACATATCTAATCTTTTCCTTTTTCTGTTCACTCTGTGTGAACAGAAGTTTGACAAAAACCTGCACTGTGGATAGAAAATATGCGTATTTGGAAAATAAGTGTTTCCTTTAGTGCTCTCTGGTCAGTTCATAACTGTTTTTTCCATGAAGCAACACAAGGTGTTCTTCTCTGGGATAGGAGAATAAAATAATGGGAAAATGTAGCTGCAGTATTGACATCCTGGGCAGTGTAGGTTCGAAGTTTATCATCCCAGAATTCTCAGCTTTACTTTCTAACAAGCTTGGGTCAAAGGATGGATCGGTGTTTAAGCTGCTGCATTATCATCTGTCTTTTACCAGTCACTTTAAACAACAAAAAAGAAACCTATCCAGGTACTGTAATGACTTGATACTGGAAGAAGGGAATCTGTGGGTTTGGGGAGAAGTGGTATTAATCTATTAGTTTAATTAATTAATTAAACAGTATCCTGATGTCTAAATTAATTTAATATCACTGAAAAACGATGCTTTGAATGAAGTGCGTCCATAAGGGGTTTGGGATTTTTAGGTGGTTTTGTGTGTGTGTGCTCCTGATAAGATTTCTGATACATAAATTGTGTGTGCTTTTATGATGGATCTGATTCTAAGGACACAGCTAATAGTGCAGAGCCTGTTTATAATGGGAAAAACATAGCATATTGTCACTTATTGCCAAATCATCCAACTGGGAATTTGATAGCTAGGAATAGTTACCTAGCAAGGAGTTCCATACTGTTTTGAAAGGAAGCAGAAAGGGAGAGTGAAATACCCTTTTTCAGCAGGCATGAGGGCAGATCAGCCGAAAGCTGGGCTGAGGAGGCTGGGAAGACTCATTTTCTTGTATGTTTGCAAAACTGAAGGGCTCTTTTGACTGGTAAGAAAGATGCAGACATGAGTAGCTGTGTCTTCTGTATGTAGCCCTCTCACTGGTGTTGGGGGCAAAATGTGCATCAACATGCAAGTGTTTTAGCTGTGTTTTTGTGCTCTTTCTCTGTTCTGTTAAGGAGGGAAGTACGTGATGCATCTACAGTTATAAGAGGGATGAGGCTGTGAACAGCTGCCAGGGAGCTCTGAAAAAAGGCAACTCTGTTTGCAGGGCTTTGGTTGGAAGGGTTGGAGTTTCCTGAATTAGGAGGAGTGTTGAGGGCAAAGTTCTTTACCTTCACTGAGTGCAAGGCCAAAAGCTCTTACTTGGTTGTTTTTGGTCTGGCTCAAGCTGGGCAGACAGTAGAGCTTGGAGTACTTCAAGGCACAAGCTTTTATCTTGCCCAGCACCCTGTGCCAAAAGGTTCCATGCTTGAACAGCCTTGCTTCATCTGTTTTGAGCTTGTGACCTGCGCTTTTCCTTTGCACAGCAATTAATGCAGAGCCTCCGTGGGCTTCTGCTTAGTGCCAGCCCAGACACACAATGGCGAGTGGGGGACTGGAAGATTAAAGTTGTGTAAACCCCTTTGAGGCTCTGAGCCTTTGTCTTAAGTGTGTATTGTTAAGGACTAAACATCTTTAAGCCACCATTACAAGTAAGAGAGCACAAAATAGTCTCTGAATAGCGGAGATTGCTTCTGTGTGCTCCAAGGCCACCGCTTTTGAGTGCACTGTGTTTCCTGCAGTCCTGTAACTTTGCCAAGGAGTTGGGATAAGCAATGTTGATAGCTGTGATGTAGAAAACAAAATCATGATTAGAATTTATCTGCTTTGAAAGAGAAAAAACTTTAATTATTTGAACAGCTTATTTTTAATATAAATGCCCCCATCAAGCTGTAAAAAGCAAGATGTCAGCAATAATGCAGAAAATACTGTAATGCCTATTCAGTGAACTCTGCATTAGTTTGTATCTTGTGCTCTTTGAAGATATCCATCAGAAGAATGTAGAAGGATGCAGAATGATAAAAGGATGTAGATAATCATCTAGTTTATTCTAGTTTATATTATAGTTTATTATAAAACAGATCTTAGTGGACTGTTGTATTTTGAGTTACTTGCTATTAACTCTAGTAGAAATATTCTAATACAAGAAAACAATTTCTTATTCCAGCTGTTACAGAACTTCAGCAGAGTAGTTGTACTTGGGGTGATTAAAGAGTGTCACTCTGATGTAGGAGGGTCTCTGCAGTGGTTTAGAGAACACACAAAGCTTACTGTGTTTTTAGTTACTTTTACTACAGTCGGTGCTTTCTAGCAAAGCAGGAGGCCTTGAAAGCTTTAGATGACGTTGGGAATAGCAATAATAAAATCTTGGGAGACCATATTATTGAAGTTCAGTTGCCATGAGGAAGTATTTCATTGATCTTTGTAGAAACTAGTTGCGTTCAACGTATTCTATGGTTGGTTTGGGTGTTTGACACTTAGACGCTTATTTTTGGCTGTTAGTGGCTAATGTTTATTAATTTTCTATCTAGGGATGTCCTTTTTTTGTCTCTTATTCTAAATTATGTTAATTTAAAAACAGGTTTTCTGTGGTTAACAGCTCCTTGTGAGCTCTGTATTTCATAGGGTTTCTCAAGATTTGGGTATCTCCATTTCTACCATTGCATTCTTTGTTCCAATTTTCTGTCCTGTGATGCCAAAACATGGATACCCTCCCAGCCCCTCGTGTGTTTCACCAGGATTCATAATTGAAGGATTTCCCATGTTTATCAGCTTGGAATTTGCTTGCTTGGGATCATGATTTTGTTTCTGTTTGTAAGAACAATTATAGAGTAATTGAGGGGGAAGAAATTTTAAGATAAATCTTTGAATTCCTTTTTTTTTTTTTTTTTTTTGTCCAAACGAGTTGCTGTCATCCCTGGGAATGGATGGAAGCAAAATAATTAAAATGCCGCTTTTCTCACATGTGTCTCTAAGTCGTTTAAGTCCTTTATGTCTGATCTCTAGTGTCACAAAAACCCCTTAGCTTGAAGAAGGTCTATATGGAACAGCCTTTTCCAGCTGTGCTCTGCAGCCAGTTGAACCATTCTGAGGATGTGTGGTTGCACCCAGTGTATCTGGCACGTTGGGAGGCACTGGATTTACAGTGTTTTTTACAGCAAGACCGATGTGTAAGGACAGCCTGTGCCTCCTGCAGGCTGCGGTGGGGCCAGGGCTCCCTGGGAAGATGAGTGCCAGGAGCAACCTGCAGTGAATTGTCCTGGTAAACCATGTTTGCATGTGAACTTCCCAGTACTGACCAGTTTCTAAACTGAGTTTTGATGCGAGAGGTGAGAAGACAATGGAGGGAGGACATGGAGGAGATTGTGCAGAAGTGAAACAGGCTTTCATGAAAGCAATTGCTCCAAGTACAAAAACAAGAGGGAAAAACATGGCCAGAACTGTGTTGCCCAGGGTGGGCCTGACCAGCAGTGTGTCAGGATGCACTGAGATCCTCACCTCTATGAAAAGCAGCCTTCTGGCCAGGTTTTTCTGAGAGGGTCAGGATTGTGTATGACTCACAACAAAGGATTTCAGCAGTGCTGGGGGCCAGGTTGAAAGCAAGCTGCACAACAAATAATATAAGTACCTTTGTTTCCTCTGCACATCAAGAACTAGATTCCTGGATGTTTCAGTACGTATTGGGTCAGGGACTTGTAGTGCCTTGGTTCACTATGACTGCCTCTGCTGTATCTATCTGAATTTTCTTTTAAGGGCTCATTAATCAGGTTTTTTTCAGCTGCTGCTTTTGATATTACTGCCTACTGCCTACTATTTGATATTATATGGCTTCTTAAGATGTGAGGGATGTGGAAAAATGAGCAGTTCAAACCAGTCAATTAGCCTCATAGTGTGATATCTGGGAGTCTTTTTCCTTCTGTACTTCTTAATACTTTAACAAGTGTTCATGAAGAAGAAAATAGGGCCTTATTTTCAATACACTGAATGTGGGAAAGAAGGGAGACTGGTAAATATTTTGATAATGCTTAGTGTTTCCTTTCCTGCAACTGTTAGAAACATACTATTTTCCCCATTAATAGGCTGTGACATTCCTCTGTGACTCAGTTTCCTCTCCCTGAATCTCTTGTTCCTCTGGATGATGAGCACTTTGGGACTGTGGTTGTTGCAGGATGTGTGTCTGTAGATTGTAGCCAAGAGCAAAAATACTAGTCACAGATGGAGGGTCCCAAAAGCTGTAGGACATCCTGTAGCACTCGGTGATAGTGGCAGTGACAGGAATGCCAGTTCAATAACTGCACAAAGGCAGCGTGCCTGACTCCACAGTGATGCAGAACACCTGAAGAATGTGGAACACTTCCAGCTGTGGCTGTCCCAAGCCTGTATTGTGGTTTGTGAACACCTGGTGGAAGACTCCAAAACGCTAACAAATTCCAGTCTCTGGTCAGCCAGTAGAACCTGCTGTTTTGGGAGGACATTTTTTTGATGCAGACTTGAGACGCAGGTGTACAGGGCAGGTGGTTGTGATGCTGTCTGTCAGTGATGTGTCTGCACCTCTCTCCTGAGTGTTAAGAATTCTCTCCAGGACAGCAAACAGTTTGTGCTGGTTTCTTTTGTCTTTGTGTATGGCTAGAGCAAAAGCTGAAGTGGTTTTCACAGTTTTTCTGCCACAGATTTAGTCAGGTTTGTTCCTCGCTTTTTACAGATCCCTTCAGTTTATTTTTAAATGTTTGGACATAGGCATCAAAATTAAAAGTAAATTGCTAGAAATGGTCTGGAGTGGTATCAGCTTTCTTTGTCTGTAAAGTAAATCTAATGAGAAATATACTAGACCAGACAAGTTTTTAATATATTTTTAATATAATTCTGTGTTTTCTGTCACATCAAGTCTACAAAGCAAAATATTATTTGGTGGATTCATGGATATGAATTAGGATAGGCTAATGGTCTGGAAGGATGTCCCTATATTTCTCTATTATTCATGGTTAGTTTATCTGGTCTGCAGTTAAACCACATCGTTCATCAGGATGCTCCTGAGATGGCTTTATGCTAACTCGGACTGGGACATGCCAGCCTTCCATGAATGCCACACAATATGTGAAGGTCTCAGGGCTGGTAAAGACCCATTAAGGCCTACCAGTGCCCTCACACTCTGGAGTGTCCTTGTACCTCCCAAGATCACAGTCTAGAGAGAGCTTTATCACAGCTCCATGTGCCCTTCTGCTGCTGGACAGCATTGCTGGCACCCTGTGCTGTCTCAGTGTGTCTGACCTGGGGAAGGTGGCAGCCCTTCCTCACAGGGCAGGAGAGAACTTGGCATGGGAACTGCAGAATGGTGTCAGTCCAGGGGGGCTGCTGGAGGGCAGCTGGTATGACTTGTTCAGGCCAGAGACAACTTAGAAAACTGATAAAACCTCACACCTGGATCAGGTTGGTCCTCGCACCTCCAGCGGTGTTGATGTGGCACTGTACTGAGGCCCTGTCCAACAAGATACTGACTGACAACAAGATACTACTGACAGTAATGTCCAAAGAGGGCCAAAATCAAAACTGGCCATCTGAGACTGAAACTCCTGTAAGATCCTGCCAGTCTGTTGTGAAAGGTTGGTTTCATCTGAGCCCAAATGCAAACTGTTCACCTCATTAATCCCACCTTGGTTTTATAATGCTATTTGAGTAGAAGTGCATTTTTTTTTCTTTCAAGTTGGGTAGGTGAGATTGTAGAGCAGCATCCTGAAAGATGCTGAAGGTCTTGTCTGTTCAAAGAGGCATCTCTATCCAAACTCCCCATAGCAGCTTCAGTTGTATCTGGTTTCTTGGGGCTTTGTTCAGTCATGTTTGATACCCTCAAGGATGGTGGTTCCATAGTCCTTCTGGGCACCTGTACTTCGTCTGAAGAGCCTCATGGTGACAGTCTTTGTCTAGCTGGGATTTCTCCAGAGTCTGGTGCCACTCGTCCTTCTGCCATGGAATACCTCTGGGAAGTGTTGATCATCTTCTCTACAGCCTTTCAGTAGGCAGCTGAAGCCACCAGTCAGGTGAGCCTTCATTTTCAAGCGGAGCATAACTTGCTAGGAGGGATTTAAGAAACATGAGAACAATAGCTCATTGTTTCAAGTTGTGAAATCTTGGGAGATTATCCTGTTTCTAAGTATATGTTTGTGTTCTCCCTGAGTTTCTACATGACTCCAGTCCTCATTTGATTTTCTGTAATAATGTTGAAAGGTGACCTGCAAAAGAAAAGAGGAGTTTTGCTCTTTTGCTCCCTTTTAAATCTGTAAATGTAGAGAAATACCCAAACTGTGGTTTGGTGGGTAGAACTTTTATTGGCTTGATTTTTGGTGATTCCTTCCTCTGTGTGATACATACATTTTTAACCTCTCTGCTTTAGAAGGTTGTGTGAGTAATGGCAGGCAGCTTGGTAGGATTCAGGTGCCTAGGAAACCAGAAAGCAAGAAGACAGTTGAAGGGATAATTGAATTTTGTTTTTAAAAATGCTGGCTTTTGTTTAGCCCTGCTTCTTTTCTGAACTTGATCACTGAGAATGATTCTCTTTCTTGTACCTCCAGGCATGACTTGAGAAAGCACTACGCCAATATTTTTTAGAGGGCAAATAAAACTCCCAGTAAAAATGATCTTTTTTTTACTGATAGTTAAATATATAAATAAGCATAAGGCAGAACAGTCTATTCAAGATATTCTTCATGCATTTTAAACTAGCAAAGAAAGTAGACCAAAAAGGGTCAAATGCAGTTTTTTTCCTTTTCAGGTCACCTTTGAGGGCTGTATAAATCAAGACAAGGAGTTTTCATTCTTTTAGGAAGCAGGTAGGGTGGCGGTGGAATTTGCAAAACTCAGGTGTGTGATAAGATTGTCAGCCTGTGGAAATCCTCCTTTCAATCTTTATTTGGAACTCATATGGTCCTTATAAGTTGGCTGCTTTAGCAGCTGTAGTTTATTTACTGTATCTTGACACAAATATATTTTTCCCCGTGCTGTATATCTATTTTGAGAAAATACTGGCTGCTACCATTAGGAAATGTTGAGGTACTTATTTTTTCCTCTTCACTTCAATAAAGTGACTGATCAACAGGAGACCATGCTGAGATAAATACATGTTTCTAGTATTTTAAGAAATTATTTTTTAAATAGTGCATCTTTCATGTGGAATTGATTGGTATTTGTTTTGAATCCCAGTCAATGGCTACTGTGTTATGTCAGTTAATACCATAGGAAGCATTATTCATTTGATAGAGCAAAGAAATTTTGTTGAGATTAAAGAGGAATAAATGGAAGTTAATGTAGCATTTGACCTGTTTACCTGACAAAATTAAAGGAGGGACTGCAGTGGTCTCTGCAGCTGATGATGGCAGAGGGAGCTGCTGAGCTCTCCTCCCTGGTGTTCAGTGAAAGGATGCTTGGGAATGGCTCAAAGCTGCTTCAGGGGAGGTTCAGAGTGGACATTGGGAAGCATTTCTGTACCAAGAGGGTTGTCAAACACTGGAACAGACTTCCTAGAGAGGTAATTGATGTGTCAAGCCTGTCAATCTTAAGAGATGTTTGGTCAATACTCTTAATAACATAAAGTGGTCAAGCAGTGGGATTAGACGGTCATTGTAGGTTCCTTCCAGCTGAGCTACTTGTTCTAGCACAGTCATAGAATTCTGATTACCTGCAGTTTGATCCAGTTTGGATTTTTCTTCCCTTTCTATGGGTAAAGCAGCTCAGACATTGTCTTCCTATCGTAACAGTCATAAAGCAATTAATCCCTTTCCTCCTCCTTGTTCTGCACTGGTGTGTCTAAGTCCAAACAGGATAGGGGGATTATGGTGGTTGAAATTAAGCTGGTCAGTCTTGGTCCTACACTGTGAGATCCACAGTTAAGTTTCTTTGCTGAGTCTGGATCCTGAAATGATGTATGATTATTTAGCCAAAGCACAGGATAGGCAGAGCTACGGTCTTAGGTGCTGAGAGAGCAAGGCTCCTCTTGTTTTATTCAGCTTCCTAGTGAGACTTCAGAATTCATTGCTTTCACTTCCCACTGAGTCAGCAAGCAGTATGTAGCCAAGCCCAAACCTATTTTAGGCTTTAGCTAGAGTGCTTTGATTTTTTTTTTCAGCACAGGGGCTCATTTGGAAAGCTGGTGTGGTACACAGTGTGAAGAAGCCCTCTGACATTATCTGAGGCAAAAAAGTGTTAAAATTCAGCCTGATTTTCACAGAAATTGCATGAAATATCTGGCTTTGAAATTGGAGTTGGTTCATAAATCTGCATGAAAACTTCCAGGCCTGGGAGCTCTGGGCCAATAATACTGTCAGTCCATGCTTACCTCTTTGTATTCTAATCCGTGTGGTGGCACATCACACACTTGATGTGTAGCGTAGCATGGGGGTGAAGCAGCAGCTCACTGATGCCTCTGGGGAGAGCTGACTTTAATGCTTGCTGTGCTTTCTGTGTACAGTGAGTGATGGTAGTTTCCCGTCTAAGCTATAGTCTCGGTTAATGGTCTGCCCAAGCAGTTCCTGCAGTCCTGTTAGGTATTTTGTAGCCATTATTTGAAGTACTTGCACTTGCAAATAATAAGTGTGAAACTTACTCTTCTTTGAGCTTTGTTGTACCCTAAAGACCACATGCCAAGAAAGGGACCGTCAGCTGTTTTTTCATTGGGAATTATTATAGTTCAGGTTGTGCAGTGCTTGTTCCAGAACATGTACTAACAGGAGTTTTTGGCATGTATTATAGATGTTTTTTACATGGAGCTTAACTTTTAATGCATTCATTATATTTGTTTTTGAGGGGCTTTTCTTTAGCCAAAATAAATATTGAATAGAAAGACATTTTCATAGCTAGGTACTTGAAGAATAAAAAATTAATCTGCCCTGGAGCTGTGAAAATAACAGACTTATATAATTTCAGTTAAAAAAAAAAAACTGCAAAGTTTCAATATTGATATTTTTTTTCCTTATCAAAAACTTGAGATTTCATGAAGCTGTCATTTTTCATAACAGAACAAAGTAGAGACAAAGTAAATTACTTGCAACTCTACAGAATGTATTTATATGAGCTGCTGTAATATTTTATTTCCATTCTGGTAGACATTTCTACCAGATTAGGGATTATAAGAATGGATTTCTTGGCAGCCTCACCTAAAGGAGTCTTGCAAGTCTCCTGCAAATAAAATCACCTTCAGAATCATTGTTGCATTTCTCTTTCTGTTTCTACCTCTTGTGAGATTTATTTACCTTAAGGGCTGTAAGCTGTCATACTTTGGATCTCTACACATCTATACCTGTGATAAATTTTTGCCTTGGTTTAGAACATACTTCGTAAATAAATACCAGTATTACTAGACAACAAATAATTTTGCACATTTATTTATTTAGCCATAGTAGCATGGTGTTGATGTAACAATGAGTAGTCATTGAGAGATTATCCTTTTTCTGAAAACATTAATGCTTTAGGAAGGAAGGAAGGGGCTTCTTCTCTATCATTTTGTTTCATAGTACCTAGTTAATAATTTTAATATATATATAAAGATAGAAAAACATTTATTTCAAGGAAATCCAAAATTCTCTTACCATTTGTATGACAGAAACATTTACATGGAGTTGCTTCCAATAAGATTGCAGCCTTCTGTAGGACATTGAGCAGAGACTGTGAAAGATTTAAGCTAAATTTATACCAGATTGTGTTTATTGCTGCCTTTCTGTAGATGCAACTTACACTGACAAGAGAGTGTGTAAACTTCGCTGGGAATCATATGTTTTTGTCATCAGTGTTGCACTATTCCAGGTCTTCTGCCTTAGTTTAAAAAGGAAGGAGTGGGATATGCATCAAATGTTTCCCAAATGCTTTTGGTGGGATTAAGTGTCCATCCTCACCTTGAAAAAAATTGGCTGTGGTGCAATGGAAGACAGGATAGTACAGGATTTGGAGGGTCTCCATCAAACAGAAGTTTAAAGGAGGCTGAAAGTCAGGGGTTTGGAGCAAAGGGGTGCCTTCCTTACACACCACTGCTCTGTGGCCTTGGATTTTGAAGTTTCTTCTCTGAAAGGGTAGCTTCCCTGGCAGTACTGATGAATTTAAAAATCAAGCTTTCCCATGTGGAAGAAGGGAAGTTATTAAATGTGCCAACAAACACTTTCACCAATGTGCAGAAGTTTAGAAAATAAATATGGCAGTATTTCCTTATAAGAGATTTGTATCTGTTAAATTTTATTGTGATCAGTTTATGGAGTCAAAGGAAATCTTGAAATTGTACTTCTTTTAAGTGTGGATTTTCTTTTTTTAGCACTGGTTGGACCATTCAAAATTCATTAAGAAGCAAATAAAAAGTAAGTACTGTGTCTCTGCCTATTTATTTTATTACTTCGTAAAGAATTTGAATTTAGTGTATTAGAAGATGATAATGTTTAAATATGGCCTTTAATGGAATAAATATTTCGTAGGAAACAGTTTTAATGTAATGGGTAATTGGCTGACTATATTATGTCTAAATGCAAGAGCTCTTAAGCAGCAGCCCAGCCTGCAGAAGCCCTTGTTAAACCTGTGCTGCTTGTCTGAGGCAGAGTGGGTTGCCAGGTAATTTCAGTCTGATCTGTGAAATGAGGTTGCCTGGACACAGATCGCAGTTCCTGTCACTGCTTCTGATCCAGAGCAGATATCCTGCAATTTCTTTCAGAGAGTGAATGCAAAATACTTCATTATGTAATGATTAATTTTTAATTTTTTTCCCAGATTATTATCTTAGAAATAAAACTAACAGAAATAGCAGCTGTTTTGTCAAATGTAGTTTTGAAATAGCTGCTGTTTCATCCAAGGTGGTTTTGGATGGAGGGATTGGGTTGGGCCACTGAATTTTCTGTGAAAATTGTCTGAGGCATGGAAGTAACTCCAGGATTTTTGATAATCGGGATGCAGGCTAGGGTACAGTACAGCATTGACATTAACATGTTTTATTACAATACTGCAGTTGGTAACAGTCATGGGCCACGAAGGCATGGCTTCTGTGAAATTAAAATGTATTTTTCAAGGACATTTTTGACCCCCTTACGGGATCTCACAAAGATAGGTCCTGATTGCTTCAGTGCTGCTTTGCCTTTCTTTTTGATAAGTACCCAAATATCTAGAGGATTTTTGTAAATGGTGGAGTTCTTCAAAGGCCTTTAGGGTAGTTTGCTGTCACCCCATGGTGTGTGGGTGTCAGCCTGCTAGAATCCATGGTGAAGATAGCTGCTATGGGTAAGGTTTTTGCTGTTTGGTTTTCTCTCCCCTTTTCATCATGTCACAGACTGCTTTACCTGAAGTGACTGACTGATTTGCAGCTGCACTTTCTCTAATATCTTCGTCCTTTCCTCCTGGAAAATCAGTGGTTCTGTAACACCTTCAGACAGTTTAGTTGCATGTTTTTGTTTGTTTTTAATCTGTGAAGGGCCTGTTTTAAACAGAATTTGGTCCATCATGGCTCTGAGGAATGCTGAAGAGGGATGCAATTTGTTGGTTGTTATAAAGGTTTGTCTCATGACAGGTTACTTTCCTTTACCTTGCATTCAGCAGATGCTTTGTGAAGAGTTCCTCTTTCATGATGCATGTTGCTCAGTGCTGTCTTTTCCAAGTCATTAGCTCAGCTATGCATCCCTCACCAGTGGTGCCAAACTGTGAGCTCAGGATGCTATAACCTGACTTAAAGGAGATGTGCATGGAGACAGAATCAAAGCTCTAATTATTTGACTTTTAGCTGCATTTCATTTAGTAGAAGGATCATTAATAGGCACACGTTTACATGTTGATGTGGTGTTACAGAAGACCATAGAAAAGTGAGAAAAGTATTTTTTCTGTCAGTGAATACATCAGCAGGTAGTTGGTCAGAAGCTAGGTTAGGCAGATAAGGATTCATTGGTCACAGTTTCGTGGTAGCTGGATAACTTCCTATTATCTGTGTTACACTGAAAGTCCAATTAAGGATTCATCTTCTGACATTAGAAAATACAATTCTTGCAATCCTATGGAATTTTTTAGCTTTCTGTGTTCATGGGTGCCTTCCAGAGTCTCCTCCAGCACTTTTCAGTCTGTTTATCTTACCTTTTCTCATTCATCGAAAGCTGTTTCGATCGAAAGCTGATCTGTTGGGTAGAGATTTTTTTGGAGTACTGTTTGTGCCTGGAAAGAAAAAGCATCACCCTCTGCTTCCCTCTTCCTTCCATTCCCCCCTGGGCCCAGCAACAGGCAGTGTACCTGGAACTTGCTGTCATTCACAGCGTGCTGCGAGGCACCCCTCTTTGGACAAAACTGTGTTTTGCCAAATGGACTATTGCCTTGATAAATTTGAATTAATGAGTATCATAAAGTATGTCAATAGTCAATTTATTTTAATTGCATGCATTTTTAAATTCAAAAATATTAAGTATCATTTTTGAGGAGTTTGAAGAATGTGATTAATTTGGGGTTTCTTGGGTTGTGGGGTGGTGTGGTGACTGTTCTGCCTTATTTAGCAAGACTGCAGCAAGTATAAACCTTTTTTCCCCATCTAAAATCTCTGCATGTGCAGTTGGACCTCCGTACACGTTGCATTTTCGAATTAAGTACTATTCATCAGAGCCGAACAACCTTCACGAAGAGTTTACAAGGTAGGAACTGCACATGGCTGATGGGGGGATTGAGACATCTGAGGGGGGTGGGGTAAGCAAGTGATTCGAGCTTTCTTATTAAAAGTGGTTCTGCCTTCTTTGGTGTTTTCCTACTGTCAGAGAAACATCACGTGTTTTCTGTGGTGCCAGAAAGCCTTCATGGGCCTCTCCAAGAGTGTTAGTCTGTAGGAGATGCTGTGTTTTGGTGCTTTGAAGCTGGCAGTGTTGGGTGGGGAGAGCTGCAGCTGGGAGACACCTGCTCTTGATACCTGCCTTCCTCTGAGAGGGTTTTCCATGATGTCCTGCTGAAATGCCAGTGGCCTGCTTTGTTCCTGATAAGGGTGATTTAGTAATGGTACCACGGGTGGAGAACTGTGGGAATAGCCGGTTACAGCTCTGGGTTAACAATTGATTCAATCACTTCTGGTTCCTGGGGTTCTCTGTGACGCAAGAGCCTGCATTGTATAAAGTCACTCTACAAATACCTGGAAGTCTTTAGTTTCAGTCTGCTGGGCTGTTTTCTGTGGACCTGTACCTTGCTGGGTCCATAGCACCTTGGTTCAGAGGGTATTCTGAAAGCTGGGGAAGGGACAGCTGTAGGAAAGGGTTTATTTGTCTGTTGTGTCTGCTTACTTTGTGTCTTCTCTGTATAGCAGTCATCTATCTTAATGTTATTTTATCTGTTCTTTTGTTCTGCCTCTCACCATAGGGCACTTTCTGTGTCTTCTAATTTGCTTGGCAATAATCAGTGTACTCCTAATCAGCCTAAGGTGTTTAAAGATGGTTGATTGTTGTAGTTCATGTGCATGCGATGTTTACATTGAACTTATGCCTGCAGGCAAATGATTACTGTCTCCTTCACTGTCTGCTGTGCCAACCACGGGTTGTTTTCTCTGCCTGAGACAAGATTAAAGGGCTAATTGTCACCTCCTCATGATACAGACGTAGGGTCTTTAATATCCATTATCAATTTAGTCCAGCAGCGATAATTCAATAAAAGGGCATATTACTATAGAAAGTATAATTAACTTACAGAAGGCCCTGCCACTTATGTAGTTGAGTATAAGACATTAAGAGAATCCAAAAATCTGGATGATTCATGGACATCTCTAATGAAAAAATGCAGTTAAATTGGTAGGAATAATATGTGTTTTCTGGAAACTGATGTAAGTCTTCATACATCAGGGTGCATGTCTGACAAGCATTACATTTCCCCTGTGGTCAAATTATTGCATTACTGTCTACCATAAGATTTCTTGCTTAATGCTCTGTAGCATGTGGTCCTAGTCACTGTGAGTTTGGGTTTCTGGGCTATGTGATCATTGCTGTGATCGAGTAAGACATTTTGTCTGAAAGTGTTAACCTCTGATGCCTTGTGATCTAATTATTGCTGAAAGATGACATTTCAGAAGACTGTTTTAATTAGAAAAACACTTCAGTCAGCTAAATATTCAGTGTTGTGAACAATTTCTTTTGATTATAAGCTTTACAGAAGACCACTATGAGACTCTGTAAGAAAAATTGGGAAATCGGGGCACCTTTTTTTTTTTAAAGCATTTTTTTTTAATTTAAGAATTTTCTAGTCCTTAAATTTTTTATTCTTTTACTTTCTGGAGGGGTTTTTTTAGGAGTCTTTATGCTAGTTGGATCATATTTTCCATGGAGCATGTGGAGTGAAAAGTGAAGAATAATAGCTATATACTCAAAATCATTTCAAGTAGAAGAAAAGTCATCATTAACAGTATGTACTATGCACTATGTACTTTCCAGGTAGGGGGTGTTCCAAGTTCCTTCTGGAGATCTGCTTTCTAGTAGACTCCAATTTCTAGTGACACTACAAACATCACATTCTCATAATTAACACAGTGTTGGGAAGCATTGAAACCCTTCACCTGCTCTTTTTTTCAGTTTAAAAACACAGTTGAAATAAAGTGCATTTTGGAAGACATTTTCTGTCACTTGTGTGTGACCTGATTACTTACTTTAGTTAGAACAACAGAGGAACATGTCTGTACTTGTGTATTGTGAAGAACTTTCTAAGGTATTTTGCCAAAGTAGCAACAATCGTGGTGCCAGTGTTTGTCAGCCTGTGCACAGAAAAGGGCCAAGGGCAAGCCGTACCCACCAGAGTGGGGCTGCACAAGCCACCTGACACTGACAGGAGCACTGCCCAGAGTCTTCTTGGAAGTTCAGAAGAGTTCATGGGATTGTGAATCATCTGGGCTATCAATAAGAACAGGAATTACACTTGTCTGCCCTTAATTTACGCATGCGAATACCTGGATGTGATTGGCAAGTGAGGTATTAGCCAAGTATGTGAATCGGAGATGTAAAAGAGCTAACATGGATAAATCTGATTCTGCTCTAGTGTTACCAGGAGAAATCTTAGTCTTCATTTTCATTTCTGTTTCCCTGTCTAAATCCAACTATTTGTCCTTCACCACGCTCACTGCACATCCTCTGTGATGAAAAAACCCCACTTTGTCTTTCTAGCATCCTTTGTAAAGACAGGAGAGGTTTATGGCTGCGTTTAGTGAGCTCTCTGGAGTGCTTCATGCTTTCTTCTCTTGAGTCACTCATCTTTGCAAGCCTCACCCCACAGTGTCCAGAACAGTGCAGAGTTTGCTGTGCCTTACTGTCCTCTACTCACCCCTTGCATGACCCAGGGCACTTGTGCATGCCTCAGAGCCCAGCTCTGAGTGATCTCAGTGAAGCATGCCTAGAACTGAAGATTGGCAAAGCAACAGCTTAAAATACTACGGCAGTTTGAGGGCTGTAAATTCCTACTTGGCTTATTGAATAAATGTGTGAGCTCTGTGGAATTCTTTTTATTCAGAACTTCTCTGCTATTTTAATGTGACATTTTGGTATGAACCTTTCCTTTAGCCCAGTTTGGACTTTTTCAATGTTCTGTATTTGTGTTTGAGAAGGCAGCCCTGAAGCCTACATGCCTTTATTTGTGTTTTGTTTCTAGACACTGTAGTTAATTCCTGCCTGAATTAGTTAGGACACAAGTTTAGGAGAACACTGAAATGTTAGTAACATTTAGGTTGCTGTGTATGCTCAGATAGAGCACATCCTTAACAGCAAGACTTTGGACAATGTCTTGAACACAACCAGTGGAAAGAAAACGTTCTTCTCTTTGATTTTAGTGGAAGCGGTGGGAGCTTTGAAGCTTGGCAGGGTGTATCTGTGTGATCCCAAAGACCCTTTTTTTTTTTTTTTTTGTAAAGAGCAAGTTATTAAAATTGCTGTTACTACTCAATGAATTGGGGGATTCTTCAAGCCAGTGGAACTTGAAGGATGCCACTGTAATTACTTTTGACTTTCTGAATTTTTATTTGTCAGGTACCTGTTTGTATTACAGCTCCGGCAAGACATTCTTTCAGGGAAGTAAGTACCTTTTTACACTTGCAGCTGTAATTTAAAGAATTTATAATAGTTAATCTTCTAGTGCATTTTCTTTTTCTTTAGAATACAGGCATATAGGACTTTGTGTGCATTGTGACTATATTACTAACAAGCAGAATAGATAAAGATTTTGATGGATTGAGCAGGTGATGGAAATGTTTAAAGAGAGCAAAAACTGTCCTGGGTTTTATGACTTGAAAATGTAACATGGGTTTGCCGTATTTTTTTCAGTATGGTGGGTGAAACAGAGTATGAGAAAGTTGAAGTGCAACACTTCTTGTTCAGGTCAACTCTGCAAAAATATTTTGTGTTTTTATAGTCTTACCCTGACCAATATTCATTCACACTGCACTATTTTTTTTTAATTACAGAAACAAAAATCCTCAAACCCATATATTCTGAAATACAGTGTTAAAGTGAAAATGGTTCCTTAGTTGATTCAGTGTTTTCTCTGTTAGTTCAAACTTGTTTTATGGTGAAGTGTATTATGTTTAATGCTAATCAGAATATACCAACTTAGGAAATAATCATATACAAGTATAAATTAATTGTAGATATTTCATAGCCAAAGTAGCTTGTGGAAGTTAATGTTTCTAGTTTTTGTATCAGGTTTATTTTCAGCTTTATTGCAAGAGGACTTCACTGACAAGAGACATGATTTTTATAGTTCTGTTTTTTGTTTTGTTTTGAAGACTGAAATGCCCATACGAAACTGCTGTTGAGCTAGCAGCTCTGTGTCTTCAAGGTATGCAATCTTTTGAAAGTGGTTTGTCCTAATTTATTAGAAAACTCACCTACTGGTTTCTTTCCCTTTGTTACTAATGCATTCTCACTGATCATATAGAAATGTCATGCTTTTACCCAAGGAGAGGAATTTTAGAGAGATCACTTTCTTGACTTGCCTCCATTCATAACTTTTGAACTACTGATATTATCCAATATCAGCACACTTGCTATGGGAAAGGAGACTTCAAAGTGTGGCTAGACAAAAGTTTCATGGAGACCCAGGGCTGATCATGGAAGAAGGACCCAAAATAGCTCCTTACTGAGGGAGAAGCTGTGGTGCGTGCACAAGTGTTGCCACTTGTGCCTGAAGAGGCAGCTGGCCCTTCACACAGTTTGTGGGAGGGGGAATTTGGGCTTCCTGCTGCCTGACAGTGCCCGGGAGAGGAAGCCTCCACAGAGGGTGACTCAGGAGATGGTTACAGGGGAGGAGGAAGGCAGTGGCAGGTACCAGAGAGGAGAGAATTACATGGGAGGGTAAGAACTAAGGTCACTTCTGTGGCAGGAGCGAGGATTTCACTATGTAAATGCAATTCCAGGACCCAGGGTTTCATGACGTTAGTGTAGGACAGTGTGGGGTTTTTTTTGTTGCTGCAAGCATGTTTATACAAGTATTTATTCCATTTCGAGCAATTTGTTTTGCAGATAGGGATGAAATTTTTGTAATGAAGCTCAAATCATGTTCATTTTTTCCAAAAGAAGGTGCGGTGAGCTGGATCATTCTAAGCATATCAGCAGCAAAATTAATGAAATGAAAAATCCTCTTCCTGTTTCACTGGTGGCTGGGCCATGGCACGCAGAGAGCTTATGCAGAGTCATTTACTTTAATACAGCCATGGAAGTCACTCAGTGATTCTAGATGGACTCGACAGGCATAACTGGGAATTCAGTTCCAAGCAGCAGCAGGTGTAAATCTAAAGGCAGTGGGTTGTATTACTGCTCCAGTTGGCACTGCTGGGATTGTCAGGTGTGCAAAGAAGTGCTGCAGGCAGACTCCATTTGTCTTTTTGAGCGGGAGAATATGCAGAGCCCGAATTTGATTTGTTGCTTACGTTTCCACAGATAAAAACCTCCGGTAACCTCACATCTGGTCCAAGCAAGGAGGACCAAGCAAAGAATAATAGGTTGATGCCTCAACATTTTGGATAGTAACTGACACCTGTGATTACTGTATCAATGCAATACAATAGCTGTCCATCATGTTTATGATGTGTCCAGCTGTCTTCCAAAACTAATACTCTTTGATGCTGTCCATGGGAACATGCTTTTACATTTTCTTGCTGTCTTTTTTTTTTTTTCCTTTGAGTTTTCCACTATTTTGACATCATTACAATAAGCTTGTCCAAGATTGTTTCATTACTGCAACTAACTCATTCTCTTTGCTGACATACATAGCAATAAGCATTTTTGGTGTAAAGTTTGCTACATTTTATTGACATTGGAAACATAATTAAGCAGAGAAGTAAAAAGAAATGTCAGTTATTCCTTCCTCAGTGGGTTACATTTTCTTTGTAAATTTCAGTCTTGCTCCTTAGTATGCCTTTCCTAAGAGTGAGGAAAAAGCTATGAATTGCTATTTAGGCATCTGTAGTCTGAGCCTGCTGAAGGGAAAGTCTTTTCACAGATAAGCTTTAAATTTCATACTTGTATTTTTTTTTTATCAAGGGACTTTTCTGTTACAGTAATTCTTGGTTTCCAATCGCAGTTTCCAAGGTTGTTTTTTATTGTGAATCATCTTTCAAACATAAAGTGTTGATTTATTGCCAGTCCATGAAGGAAATTCTGTAGCAAGTAAAATTGATTTGAAGTATGGGGTAACATATGAAGCAGATACAATAATATTATGCTCCACTTAGGGATTATCTGCAGAAACTTTGTCATCAAACTAGAGTTCTCACTGTTACAGTTAGCTTTTAACTGCTTCATTAGTGTTGTATGATTTTAGTGATTAACTGGCTATCATTTTGAAGCTGCTAATTAAATTGATAAGGAAAACATTTTCTCACATCTGCAATTTTCAGTTCTAATCATAAGACATCTTCAGGGGATACTGCAAACTTTTTTCCCCCTCTGTATAAAAGAATCAGCCATATATTTAAAAACAAATATATTTTTTGAGTTTTCAAAAGCTTTCTGGGAAACATCCTTTTGAAAACGTCCCCCGGGTTATTTTTTGAAGAACACAGATAATGTATACATATGTTATATAACACCTGCCCCACCTTCCACCTCCCCCCACAAAAAAAGGGCAGAGGGGGGCCATGCCAAAGCACATCATGAAGACACAAGGGAAGAGATGGGTCCTCTGCTGTGCCCTTGCGTTGCAAAATATTAGTGCTGCACTGAGGGAGTGCAGTTCTACCCCAGCAGCGACAGCATCCTCATGGAGAGTCTGGGACAGCCCCTTCTTCCTCTGCCCTCCAGCCCTGTACAGGGAGCTGGCAGGTCTCTTACTGACTCTTACATTGAAGACCTATTTCTCAGAGATCCAGAAGATAACATAGTTTGTCCACCTGAAAGTGAATAAACAGTGAGTGCAGCTGTGGAAAAACAAGGATTATAATTTTCTCCTGCCTGATACTACTGCCTTAGCTTCTCTGTGTGTCTTCTGTCCTGCAAGCTCATGATTCTTCTCATCCCTGCACATCCTCTTCACAGCACAGTCAGCCTTCCTTCCCCACCTTCTCTCTCAGTTAAGTAGTAGGGAAATTTTGCATGTTTTTCCTAGATGGTTGGCAGCACATCAGACTTCAGATCCTTACCTTTTTCTCTGCCCTTGAAGTCCTCCTTGCTAATGTGTTTGCTGTGATTCCCTCGTGTATACTGGACTGACAGTAATTCTTAATCATATGTGCTAAATGGGCTTCCAGCTTGGATGAAACAGCCACAGAGCTGAGATATCTGTGTGTCCTTTTCTTTAACACAGATAAGATACTGTAACTTACTATGGAAGATTAGTGTTGAGAGAAAAAAATGTGTGTGAGACAATAATTAAAGATGAAAACCAATGAACTCAATCTGTTCAATATCCTCAGGACTGCTAAATGTTTCAGCAAAGCTCAAGTTCTCAAAACCACCTAGTAGGTGTTATCAGCCAACAGATTGGATTTTGGATGTAACTTCCTATCTACTGATGAATCCTGCTAGATATTTTCGAAGTCTGGCTGTGAATAAAATTTTTGCAGCTGTTAAGTGTAAAAGCGCCCTGAAGGAATAAAACTGTTTTCTTCAAGGGATTTAGTTTCCCTCTATGCCTTTTCATTTTTATTTTTATTTTGGTAGTAGTAGTAAGAGTAGTAAACAGTTAAGAAATGCTGACTGACAAAGGCCTGGTTGGGCATCACATCATATGTCAGGTGACACATGGTATTGCTGAAGAGTGGATTTTCCACTGATGTTTGCCACACAGTCCTGAGGCAGCGATGGTGCAGCCTCTCAGTACAGCTGAGAGGCTCCAGGAGCAAAGTTGTCACAGACACAAGGCAGTTAAGGGTGTCAGTCACAGAAATGCTCAGCACTTGCATCTCCTGCTGAGCCCAGTGGAGCTGGAAAGTATTCTGCTCCTAGAAAAGAAAACACCAGAGCCCAAGCATATAAGTAGAAAGTGACCACCTTAATTATGTTAATGTTTCAGCATTTTGTTCCTTAAAAATTACTTAGTCTGAATGTTACACCACCACTGTGATTTAAAAAAATGCACAGCTCTATCAGTGGTTTCATGAGACTAGGTATTCCCTTCATGTTTTGACATGAACAGAAACATAACTCCTAAATTTGTCCTAAACTAGGACAAATAACAAAGCATGCAATAGAATGAGAAGTGTTAGGGAATGAAAAGTATTCAATGAGAGGAAGTTTCAAGGTAACCTCTTTTAAAACAGAAGATGCATTGATGATTGGTTTTAGTAGAAACTTTATTTCCTGTAAATGCTTTAAAATCCAGAGAAGCAGCTTTAATTGAGCTGGTTCACTCATAACATTCCTGAATATCAGAATTCTGTACCACAATCTTACTCTGTTCCTGCAAATGCATTTATCTGACTTCTGCTGTAAAATCTGGTTTGAATTTACTGGGGCCAGGAGTGGGGGGATGGGATATTAACTCAAAACATTGACACAAGTGCATTTTGCAACATGCTTAGGAACTTGCAAAGTATCCTTGTCTTTGTAGGGATAATGGGATTAAATGTTTCTGGTCATCCCAAGGTCTTTATATTTTTAATTTCTCAATTGATTTATTTCAGCTGAGTTGGGAGAGTGTGAGCACCCTGAGCACACACCAGAGCTCGTATCTGAATTCAGGTTTGCACCAAACCAGACTGAAGCAATGGAATTTGACATTTTTCAAAAATGGAAAGAGTGCAGGTAGAGTACCTGTGTGGCAACAGGTTTTCTTCTCTTCCAAAGTCAAATCCTTTCAACAGGCATGAAATGAGGATTATATTTGTCAGTGAAGAAGTATTGTAAAAAGGCTTTGAGTCTTCCCCTTCCCTAGAAATGCAGTAATTTAAGGAAGGGTGATGGGGTGAGTTTTAATTTTTTATTGTTTTTTTCTTTAGATTATTTTGTAATACTTTAAGGAGCTGGCTCTTTTTCCTGTTTATGTTGGAAAAATATCTCATTCTCTCTCTTTCTCTCTTTCTTTGATTCAAACATAAACTTTGTGTTCAGGGTGGCAGCAAACTCATTTTCCTGTCTTTTATTAATAAATACAGTACATTTCAGTAATGCTTTGTTACCTGAACTTTCATCCTTGTTGGCAATTTTAAGCCTTTTTGCATTTTCAGTCCTCTGTTTTATTTTCATTTGGAGGCAAGAGGGTAAAAACATAAGCCAATCTTGAAATACCATTTAGTGTCATTACGATTGAGGACACAAAGAAAGGGGTTAGGGGAATAAATTCGAAAGTATTTAAAGCAGACAAAAAATTTTTACCATGCAGTTTGAATTTTATGTTCGTAGGGGAAAGAGCCCGGCGCAGGCTGAATTGTGCTACTTGAACAAAGCTAAATGGCTAGAAATGTATGGTGTAGATATGCATGTAGTTAAGGTAAGATCTGTGTGGTGTTTTATGTTATCAGTGTGAGGTCCCTGCCCTGGTGAGGGTCAGTCCCTGAGGAGTGTCCTTGTCAGGGTCTGGGTTGTCCCGTGGGCCATGGTCCCTCAGAGGTCATTCCCACCTGCAGCACTGCTCCCAAGGGTGCTTCTCTGTGTTCCCACAGTATCCCTTTCCCCTTATGCCTTTTCCTATGTCCCTCAGTTTCTTCCTGTTGTGTCTGCTTCCCCTGCTCTTAAACAGGTGAGGTGAGGTGAGGTGAGGTGAGGTGTGGGCTCCCCTGGATACAGCGTTGGTGTGGGTCCATCTCCATGGATCTCAGAGTCACTTTGAGCAGCACATGGCCTCCTCCCACAAAGGGCACCCTGCAGCCTCCTGTTGCCAAAATATGCCACTTTGCACCCAATATAGATGCATAGTCTTCCTCTCGTAATGTTAAAAAAATATAGTAACGTTATTGTTTAGTTCAAGACCTATGGATTTTGCAGTGCTACTGTATTAAGATTTACACTGCTCATGGCAGATTGATTATTTATTCTGTACTTGCTTGCAGGGAAGAGATGGCTGTGAATATGCTCTTGGCCTGACACCAACAGGCATATTGATCTTTGAAGGAGCCAACAAAATAGGCTTATTCTTTTGGTAATCTGCTTTTGTGTTATATTCCCTTTCGTTTAAATGCTGAAATCTTTCTCCTTTGCATAATGGGATCTTGACTGTATTTTGTAATTTTTAATTGGATCAACAAAGTTTAAAATCTGAAGGTAGATTGGCCTGGTTAGAAGTACCACTTTCAAATGTGAAATAGTTGTTGATATAAAATTCTTTCAATGTTCTTCTAATTCTGTTCTTCTTGATTCTTGTGTTTAGGCCTAAAATCACAAAAATGGACTTTAAAAAAAGCAAACTAACACTTGTGGTTGTAGAAGATGATGAACAGGTAACTTCTTTCCCTTACTTGCGCCTGATCCAACAAAGTGTGGTGTGTGCTCAGGCTGGTAAGAACACAAGGGAGGCTCAGCACACTGTTGGCCCAGGCTGTGTTTCTCCAGCCAAGGACAGTAACTAATATCGTGCATGCCAACTTCCAAAGCTTTTGTTTCTGCATTTAGGGCAGAGAGCAAGAGCACACATTTGTTTTCCGGTTAGACAGTGCCAAAACGTGCAAACATTTGTGGAAGTGTGCGGTGGAGCACCATGCTTTCTTCCGATTGCGAGCCCCAGCAAATAGCAAATCTAGTAGATCCGACTTCATAAGGCTGGGATCACGCTTCAGATTCAGGTATTTAGTGAAGTAACAGCACTATATTTATCTTTATACAAAGTAGCAGGTACGGCTTCCCGCAGAAGGCAGTGGTTTACTTTGGTTATTTCTGTATTTTAAGTGGGAGGACAGAATATCAAGCAACACACGGGACAAGATTGCGCAGAACTAGTACGTTTGAAAGAAGGCCCAGCAAGAGATACCCTTCTCGGAGGCATTCCACCTATAAGGGTAAGAGTTTTTATACATCTGTTCACTGAGCCGGTCACGTAGGTGCCCTGTTAAATCCCATAAACAGTCATGACATCTCTACCACATTATAAAAAGAAAAATATGTCAGATCACCTAAAAAATCAGAAGGCGCATGGGTTTTATTTTGCCAGAGTTTGTTGTTTCCATCTTCTGTTTTTAATCTCTATCTACAATTAATTCTTCCACCCCCATCTATGGAGGAGGTACCTATAGTTTCCTTTGTTGCTCTGTTGAAGAGGAAAGAAAAGTTGCAAAATAAAAACCACTAAGGGAAAGCATGGAATGTTTTTTTGAAGAATTGCTTGTGTCATGTAGGGTGGAGCAGTGTCCAAAAGCCTCACTGACTTGCTTATCTAGCCAGACAATTTTAGGGTTATTGGGCAGTTTCATTATGCAGTTGTTGTGGCTTTCCTGACTGTAAGGACACATTATTCACCTATCCAGACTCTGACCTTAACTAGCTTGCCCTGGGAATTGGGATGTGCTGAATTTAAATGGAATGACAAGGAATTGATTTCCCTTGTGGTTTTGTAATTTGTCCATAAAAACTTGAGCTTTTTGTTCCGTGTAGAAAAACCTAGGAAGGAGCAGTGCAAGATAACCCTTTACAAATTCTGTATGACTTGTGACTGCAGGTATAGTTACTGTATGGAGCAAGGTTGCTGTACAGAGCAGGGTGAGATGACATTCCCTTTGAATGTCTTTGCACCCGTTTGCATTCCCAGAATATAAACCACAGTTCTATCAACAGCTCTCGTGGTATTATGGGGACATTTTTAGGTCTCATTTATGGTGGGGGGGAGAAAGGGCAACAAGCATGCAGGCTTTCTAGAGACTGTAATTCTTTCCCATTTCCTTCCTTAGTACATGGAAGGAGTTTTTTTAACTGAAATGAAATAGTGTGGGTTATTTTATAAGTGGAAGAATTAATTCTTTAAATTTTATTGTTGCCATAACAGGATCTGATAGACCTGCAGCTTTTGCCTTGAGACTGAGTGCTTCTGTACTTATGTCTGTGAGATAGAAGGAGAAGAGAGAAAGTGGGGCTTATGTTTAATTATGTTATCTGTCCATTGCAGCCAGTCAGAACTTCTTTCACACCCAAGTGATTTTCTAGAGAGCTCAATAGCATGTTTAAGTTAATGCCAGTTATTATCTTTCTGTAGGTTATTATCTTTCATGCATCTTTTGGCCATTAGGACCTGTACCTAAATGCAGCCCACAAGGGTTGGATTCTCTCCTACCTCTGTCGCTTTTGAGACTTCTGCAGCATGTCATTAACTTTCTGCATTTGGATTTTCACTTTATCACTGACAAGGTTTTCAGTTCTCCTGAAACACACACAGTAATGAAGAAGAGATGATATGCCCCAGTTACTCAGCTGCCACCTTCACCATTCTTTCCAGCCTGTCCAAAGCACAGGCCAAGCCTTGTTGCTCAGGATTACTCAGTGCCTCCCAGGATTCCCAACTCATGGCCTGTTTTGGCTACCATTGTTCCCTGTAATAAGACACAGATCATTACCAGCTTTGTGAATACTTTGGTTTCTGTAAGATAGTGAAAATTTCTGCAAGGGGCAGTTTCTGATTTCCAAGGGATGTGATGGTAATAACATGGTACACAGTAAGGTGAGAAAAAAAGTGTTCTGGTTGTGCAGAACATACTCTGCCAAAAGTCCTTTTGTGGCATTTGGGAGGAATATGCTTGTCTGCTGTCATCTCTAAAGGGCATTCACTCCTGCAGGACTAGAGGGAGATTTGTGTCTGCCTCATACTTTATGAAGTCACACAGGATTGCTAGAAAGCACAGGGCTGCACTTGAAATTCAGACACTTCTGTGCAAATATGTCTGTATGAGGATTCACTTTAGCCATAGCGTAACAGTCCAACAACAGGAACTGCAAAATGGCTGATATTTCTCTTATCTTAAGGTTTTGTGTTTGTTTCTTTTTAAGCAAACAATCCTGTGAAAGCAGCACAACTGTGGTAAGTGACTGCCTAAGTTCTCTCCACCTCTCAGTTGCTGTTCTTGGGCTAAAAGGATTCTGAAGACAATAGCTGCATTAGGATTTGTAGAAACAGATTCTCTGGTGTGGGATGAATTGCTTTGGCATGTCTCATTATGCATCTCCAGATTCTTCCTGGGGACTGCCTGCTTTCATTGTTTAATCTATTTTTTTAATTATTTTTATATATGAAATTAGACTAAAGTAAAACTTATTTTTTGCTCACCGCTCTTATGCTAGCTTATCCAGCATAATTTGTTCACGTTTTTTAAATGTAAAGCAAAGAAAAAAAATTACACCTCTCCTTCACATGTTAACAGCTATGGGGTATATCTTGAATAAAATCATGATGTCCTTAAGAATATGAATTTTACTTCTCTGTAGTACTTCCCTGAACTAAAAGACATTGTGACATAGACGTACTGATTACATAAAAGCTATGTTTTTTTCTCTCTTAGTGCTAAAAATACTCCTGAAGTCCTTAACTACCAGGTAAGAGCATACCAGTTACAGAGGAAAATGTTGTCATTTTCATATTTTGTGGTAAATATTTTTGCTCTTTATACTTTGTACAGCTGTTTTGCTCTCCTTTCCTTACTCTGGGGTGAAATTTTCTGACATGTCAGAAATAAACAACAGTGCTTTGGGGTTAAGGAGAAAGTGGAGTTCTCTTTTCCCCTCTGTGTTTTTGGATGCTCTGCAGGCTGAGTACACTCCATTTGCCATCTTCTTTCCCTTCCCTTTCCTTTCTGTGAAAGTTAAAGCCTTTGGGACTGTGAATGTGATGGGCCCCAGGAGACTGCTCTATGAGCAAGCTTTTGTCTAGAGCAGCTTCTCACAGTGGATGATTGTGACAATTTCAAAGTTGCAATTACCTCCCTCATCACAACACTTACAGAGCTGCTGGTCAAATGCTTGTTGGATTTTTCTTTTTATATACACTCCAGGGAAAATATTACCTGGTTTTCATCTGTGCTGCTGACAGTCAGTGGGTACTGAGAAAAAGCAAGCTTCCAAACTCTGTATGTGCATGAGAACTTAATCTTAACAGTTTCTGTTAAAACTCTCAGCAGTGATTTTGTTTTACTGTTTCTCTTCAAGATCTTGTGGATATGAGAAGGAAGTGCTGTCACCAAATGTAGGTGACTTTCTGAAGCCTGCTCTTACAACAGTAACCTTTCTTATTCCTCCACCTTTGATCAAAGCTGACACTTTTTTGATGTGTGTTCTACGAGAAGCTCTAGATGTGCCAGGTTGTCTGTCATACAGTAGCAATTTTCTTTGCCTTTTCCTGTGAGTGTGTCCTAATGAGCAGACTCATCACCCAGAGGCTTCATGTATGTGCTCAGTGACATGGGAGAAGGTGGGAGAAGGTCTGAAGGGTTTCTGGGGTTCATCAGGAACGTATTCCTCATGACCCCAGGAAAATAAAAGTTAATGGGGAGCTTTTATATGATTTCATTAACCAGGTTCAATGTTTCCATTTGCAGCCACAGTATCATCCTAATATACATCCTGCTCAGCCACATTGGCATCCACACACACCTGTGAATGTAAGGTAAGCAATCTTCCCTTTGTGAAAAAAAGATGATTGCTTTTTTCTTTATCTTACTTGGTATGAAGCTTTGATGACCTTATTGGGCAGTTCTCTGCACATGAAAAGCAAACAAGTTAGAAGTACAGGCTATAGAGACAGTATTAAATGACTCCTAGGTTTTGCTGTGGAATATGAATTCTTTTTTCTACTTGATTTCTAATTCAAAATTCAAAATAGATTGTTACTGATTTCCTGTAGGGAGTATGTTGGATAGGGAGCTACTTTGTAGCTTAATTGCAAATTGATTAGTATTTGTTTGCATTTACTTTCCTAAGACAGAGAAGAAACTAATTTCAGTGTAAAGTTAGGTTATTAATAATTATATTCTTGCAGTGGAGCATTCTCTTCATCTTTTGCAGAAATGTATATGGAAAAATGACAAGTATGTGGAACAATTTATCAAGAACTTTACAGATAATGAGTAAAATTATAGCACTGAGTTTTTGAGAACTGTTTCACAAAAATACTCCTGCGTGTGCTGTTGTGCTATCTTCTTGCATACTTTTTTGTTTGTAGCTAGTGATGAGAGACACTGAGTGAAAAGAAATTTTGGAAGAAATTCAGTCCAATTGAAACCCACTTTTACAGGGGGAATGCACAATGAGGGCATGCACCTGCTGGTGGATATGTGTCTATACGTGCACACATGATAAAAACCAGCTACTTTTTTATCCTAATAAAAAGCAACCCTTTTAGGTGACTCAGTTTTTTAGACCAACAATTACTGTCTTCAGTGAAAAATACCAAAACCCTAATTTTTGTTTCTCCTTATCTAACATTTGTATTCTTACATCACAATAGGTGATTTGGTTTTAGTGTGGGCAGGCTCTGGGGATCAGGCTGAGCTTAAAAAGAATGAAAAGACAATTTGGTGTTAGTTTGAGTTTGAGAATGCAGGGAAAGGGCAAGTACATTTTAGAGATACTGGGCAGAGAAGTAGACAGGCATTGTCATCTCAAAATTCCTAGCTCACAGCAGTAAAGCAGATATTCAATTTATGTTAGAAGCAGGAGACTTCAAGTTGTGTAATGAACTTTGCCTTTATTTCAGGCTCAGGAGTCTTCCTGGTTTTAGGGTTTCTTTATCCAGTTTATTATGAGCATTTTAAAATGTACATTTTAACATTATGAAAGAGTGGTTGCCAAGAGAGCCTAAAAATTTTATAAATCATTTGAGGTTTTGCTGAAATTTTTCTAAAGATTTCATCACTTACAATACCAGTCTGTGACATTTTAAAGCCAAATAGTTCACCCTGGAGCAGAGTGATATTGAAGTAAGCACAATAATGTATTATAGTGTGTGTAGACAACCTCCCCCTTCATCCCCTCCACTGCCTGGACAAAGACTAAGGTCAGTGAAAAATGAACAATGGCTTTTTTATAGCAAGGCTTGTAAGGTTAAAAAAAAAAAAAAAACAAAAAAAAAAAAAAAAAAAAAAAAACACCCACCCAAAAAAACAACACAAAAAAAAAACCACAAAAAAACAACCCATACTTAAAATCTCAGTCATAGAAGCTTGGTAGAAAAGGTGCTCAGAATTTTTGTCCCATTCAGGTAGAAGCATTTAAATGTGTGGTTAAAGTGGAAGTCTCAAGTTATTCTAACTTGGAGTCAAAGTGAAAGAATTGGACATTTAAGATCTTGGATAGCTTGATTTGAAAAAGCTTATTCCATTGGACTGCAAACTTGAGATCTCAGCTAGAGATGCATAAAATTCTTTCTGCTGGGCATGAAAGTCTGGAATGGGCATGGGCTGAAATGAAATGACCTGTGTAATACGTGTTATATATGGAGCTTTCATTGAATAATTTGTGAAATAGTAGGTGGAATTGTGTCTCAGTAGAATTCTTTCACTGAAATTGTTTGCAGATTCTTTCACTAGAATTGTTTGCAATCAGCTTAATATTTAACCTTTTGAAAAAAAGATGTCCAATTAATAGCTGTCATTATATAACTTTAGAATATATATTTTAAAAAAGGTAAAATCTAAACCTTGCCTGTATTTCTGTTACTAAAAACCTTAACCAGAATCATAGAATGTCTGGGGTTGGAAGAGACCTTAGAGATCATCTGGTTCTAACCCCCTGCCATGGCCAGGGACACCTTCCACTAGAGCAGGTGGCCCAAAGCCCCATCCAACCTGGCTTTGAACACTTCCAGGGATGGAGCATCCACAGCTTCTCTGTGCAACCTGTTTCAGTGCCTCACCACCCTCACAGAAAAGAATTTCTTCCGTATATATAATAATTGCAGCTTCAATTTGGTAATAAGGTAACGTTAAATGTTGTGGTTTCCTACATAGTGTTCAAAATTGTTGTTTTATTTATTCCCCACTCCGCTGCAATGATTCAGGGGACACTAGGAATGGTTGAAGTTAGTATCTCTAAGTAGCAATAATTAATGAACAAGTAAGGAAAAAGATTTTTCCTTGTAGTACTTTTTGCAAGTCTTAGAGAATTACCTGTGCTAACTGTAGACTGGGGGTGTTCTTAAAAACTCCAACTCTGTAAATTGCAGGCTGCTTTAGTGTTAATTAACTGCACCCGTGCCAAAAGAATGGCAACAACTACAGAAGAGCAATTTGCATTCATAATAGGATTGCCTTTCTTAACCCTTTGCATTTTAAGGATGTACTTTCATGAGCTCAGCGTTTTGCATGATATGTTTTATTTTACTTGTTTGTTGTACAAATTTAGTTTTCCTGTAGCCTCCTCCTCCTTCCCCACCACCCCTTTGGAATTCCAGAGCGTTGATGCACTACGCTTGTCTATAACATTGCAGACAGAGAGGGGTTTTAATGATTGAGCTCTGATTGAAAGCCTTTTGGAATCAGCTAAAAGATTCCCAGTTGCTTCAGCAGGTTCAGCGTTAGACCTATAGGCCTGTCCCCATTTCCTTCCCGTGCTGTAGCTCCATGTGCATGCTTAGCACTTGCGCGATGAGCTCATGTTACTGTGTAGCACTCTTAAGTTTACTTCCCTGCCTCACTAACCAATAACTGTGCAAATGGTACAGGCCACCCTATCATGATGACAGGCCCTATTGGAAACCCCCCACAAGTGGAGAGGACAGCAATTTACGGTATATCCAGGAACAGAACCAGAAGAATTTAGGAGGAGTCCAAAGCATGGTGTACCAAGATAAACTCATGACGACTCTCTGAAAAAGAGCCATCTTCATTTCACCTGCCATCTTAGACATCATTGCATTCCATGGTCCTTGTCTGTCTGCAGTATGTTCAAAGTGTATTGTGCATAAAGTGTGTGTCTTTGTATGTATATCCATCCTTGTTTAGTGTTTGTGGACATTCTTGGGAAAAGTGTTTTCCATATCTTCGTTACAAAAAAAAAAATCTTGAAAAACCTGTTTTTAAATTCTGGTAAGAATTTTCAGTGCCTCGAGACCATAAATATTGCTGGGGGTTTTTATTCTACCCTAGTTTCAAATCTGTGACCCTCTGCCTGCTGTTGAAGATCAGACACTTGTGCCTTAGTTATTTTTATTACCTTGTTTCTTTTGAGTCAAATTAATAGATCAAGTATGAGAACTTTGTTTCTTAGTTGGCATGCAAAAAGGAGATTGGAGGGAAGAAAAAATATAATTCATACTGGCAATCAAATTAGGCTTGTGGGTCACCAACAAAGGGAGCCTACTGAGGTAGTCCTAGGTTTGGATGACATTTGTTTCTAATTTTTGTGTTCTGCAGAAGAAAACAGAGGTGCTTACCTAACTTTGGAAAAAATTATAGGGAAAGAACACTGTAATAAATTTCACAGAGTACGTATATTTTTATTTTTTTTACTTACTGATTATATTGATAGCATTCCCCAAAATCATACCTGCTGCTATAAAGGCAAGAATGTTAAAAATTAATCCTTGCTAAAAGGGTGCTGCTGTCGTCTTATTTTTAACGTGATTATGGAAGTGAGTTTTATTATTACATGAAACTACCTGCTGATTACTTTTCTCTGAGTGGGTTCAAAAACACAACACATAATCAGTGCATTAAAAAGTGAGGACATTCCAGTGGAATAGCTCTATTTTTTTAAAGTTAGACATTTGTGAAGTTGAATGTATATTTTACAGACCTTGGACTTTGAATTGAACAGGCTGGTATTTTGATCGGTTGCAGACTTTTTTGTTAAACCAAAAATCACAGTGCCATCTTCACTCGTACATTTGTTTTAGTTAGGCCTTACATCTGTGGTCTTTCTGAAGTTGTTGGAATGAACGAATCTTCATTTGGGATGTTTTCAAAATGAAGTAGTTTTAAACTTGATTTTGATAAATACACATTTATAAATGTCTATAACAAATTTTTTCAGAGCAAATTTGATAGTTTATACCTTTTTGTGAAATACATTTGTTTACAAATGCTATCTTTTATTATTTGTTTTGATCTCTCCTGTATGTGCTAAGTACAAATAAAAAATGTCAATCTTGTGGATCTGGTTATGATGCATTATTTATTTTTGAAAGCTTTTGGGGGAGGGTGGGTAGATAGGCTTGTGTCTGATTTCCTCTGTAATTACTAATGCTGTGGTGGATCATTGTTTCCAGTACAATCTGTAGAGAGGGGAAGACAATAAAATAATTGTGCACTGAGATGTGAAAGTGCCAGAGCAAGCCTAAGGTGTGTAATCACAGAGGCTGACTTTGGTTTCCCCAGACTAGTCTTCCTCTATTTCAGCAGCATTTTATTTAAGAAAGGAAGAAAGAGAAACTTTTTTGGAGCCACTGGAACAGACGTCTAGTTTAGCTGCTGCTCTGAAAGTACTCTGGAGGAGGGTTTTTTGAATACTCACATTAAAGTGTGGGGAAATTATGCTTTGTTATTTACACACCTACATTCATAATACAGTATCATTCTTGTCATATAACCTTGTCAGCTTCCATGTGGTTTGTTGCCAGTGTTCCACCTCATCCTGTGTTGTTATATGTGGTTTGGTTTGTTGCTGAAGATGCACTGAACGAGGGATCCATTCTGTGACAGACTGCAAGAAAAGACAGCACAAGGCCCAGCTGGTCCTGTAAGTGTTAAACAGCCTCAGGCACATTGGTGAAGAACCTGTGGGCCTTGTGTGTTCTGCAGTTTGTGTGTGTCGCCTGGAGGGAAGCACTTGTCTTTCTGCTTCTCTGGAGAAGGAGCCCACACATTCTGCACTCCCCTTTTCACTTGTTCAGCCCTCATCCTCACTGCTGTCTGCAGAAATCTGAACCAGCCAAGTCACGGAGCGAGCAGCTAGGTAAGAAGGGATCTGTCCTTCCTCCCTCGAGACATAGCTGGCTTCCTGTAGCAAATGGGCTAGGATGCAGCTGGGAAAAGGGAGCATGTCTGCCTGTTTCCTCTCTGACCCCAGTACTGCTCTCACCTGTGCAGCTTGCACCACCTGAGCAAAGGTGGGATATAGGTGATATCTGTCTGAACAGGGTAGTATAAAAGAATTGCTTTAAATATTAAAAAGCACATTGGCCTTTTTTTTTCCCCTAAAATTAGCACAGTTGTAACTCACAACAGTTTGGTTTTAACAAGTAATAGAAGTCTTGTGATGTTAGGATTACAATTTTTTTTTGAAGCTACACAAAACACTGCAGCTGAAACCAGATCACGTGTAGAGAGGGGAGAGAGAAAAAAAGTGGAAAATGTTTGGTCTGTTTGTTAAACACACCAGCAATTTTTATTTAAAATATTGGGAAAGCTCTGTCAAAGAAAATCAATCTACATTTTAACTTTGTGCTGCTACAGGAATCCTCTGGTAGTTTAAAGGCACAAACTCAATATGGGAACTTGATGGCCCTGGTATGTGAGTGTTTATACACTGAATGACTGAATTACATTACCTGGGAGCTCCTCATGAGGAAATGCTGCACAGTTTTTACCAAAGAGCATGTTACACAGTCATTCTAAGTCAACACATTTTAAATGTGTTCTAAATATACACGGGGAAGTTTGGGGTTTTTTTAAAAGCCTTGAAAATTGCTTAAAGGAGGTAACAGTTTAATGCAAATGAAACATGTTTTCAGGGGTACCCACTGAACTGCATGTGCAAACTTTCTCCACCCTATTCTGAAGTGTGTTTGTTGTCGGAACCCTTCTTTTTACAAGTCCAGCATACAGTTAGAAACTTCTGTAATCTGATTACAGGTCATAAACAGTATCCTTGCAGCAACTTTGTTGAGGAGATGGAGGGGAAGTGAGTGTAGCAATAGACGTTGGAAAAATTACACTGATATGAAGTCCAACATGGAATCACTTCTTCCATGTGCTGGAGAATTAATTGATACAACCTGGCTGAGGGTATCTTTTGATCATCTCTCTGCACATCTTCCTCCTGTGCTTAATAAAGCTGGAAACCAGGTCTTCCCTAGCAGGGCTCAGGCCTGGCTCTATGCTCTGTGTTTGGATTTGAAGGAGGATTACCTTTCCTTTGTAATAACCATAATCCCATGTCCTCTTCCCCAGGAATTCATGTGGAATTGAAAAGCTGGTGACACTGTGACACCACATCTGTAACACCAGCTGAAATGCATCGCTGTTCAGCCCCAGCTGGGACCTGGCATGCAAACTAATGACTAATATTGAATACTGAAATATGATACCTGAAATACAATACTGAAAGTGTTGTCACTTTGAATATATTGTTTTAGTGTGGGCTTTTTCTTCAAACTTTCATTTTCATCTATTTTTTCTCTAGTTGATGTGAGTCACAGGCAAAGTGAACAAAGGGATCAGGTTTTATAATGCGTTTCTAAACTGGCAGTCAGGGGTTTGCATACTTAAATGAAAGAATTAAGTTTTTCTGGACCCTGTTATCATTTAACCCATGTGCATACTGACCAACAGGAGGATATTTTCTCACATTGTGGATGGCAACAAAGCATATATTGTGGCCTGGTGATGTAAAATGTGATTTTCTATTCCTCTGGATGAGCGCTGCAGAAGATGTCTCTTCAGCCTGCAAGAGAAAGAGTGTCAGAGTTTACAAGTAATTTTGAAAATGGAACTTCAGGTACTGGTGAGGAATGAGCTGGGGAACATCAAAGGCAGCAGGGGAAAAATGAAACCGAATCAGGTTCTATCACCTGCTTCTCAGGCATCAAAGTTGGCAAGATGAGGCTCTCTGAGAGAGAGGAGACAGTTCAGCACTGCAGCCATCTCATTTTCAGAGAAGGAACCTTTTCAGTTTGTGAACCAAGCAGGCAGGCTTCTTCTTCCTACCGCAAAGGAGAGAAGTTTTGATGCACATCCATCTAACGTGACAGTCCAGACCTCTGGAAAGACTGTTGGCAATGAGAGGTTTTCCTATTACTCTACAACAGAGAACCAAGGAAAACAGACTTGTAGGGGGAATGCTGTTGTTGCAGCATTGCTAATGGCAGCTAAAGTGACTGCTGGTGCCAGAGCTGCTACAGACCAGCATTAACGGACATAAATTAGCAAATGTATTTTTTTAATTGACCTCAGACTCTGTGTTGTGCTTTGAAAAGGGCACTGATCCACCAGGACCCTGGCTTCTTCTGTTAAGACAGAAATTTCATGTGCTAGCCATGAAACCTTGAGAGCCAGCTTGAACTCTCTGCACCCTAACCAAACTTTTGCTACATTGTGAGTATGGAGATTTTGAACTGTTTCAGAATAAATAGTTTTCCTACAGTAAATCAAACTGCACATGCTTGGAAAAATCAGTGTTCTTATCCTGCTCCCAAGTTTTAGTGTCAAAGAGCCTGCAGGAAAATCAGTCCTTCTTCCTCAGCAGGCACACAGAAGGATTCAGCTTTTGGAAAAAAACAATCCTAGTCAAATCAGATCAGAAAAAACACATAGAGAGGTGGGCCATACTTTTCTGTCTGCCTCCTGCAGTACATGGCAAAGCAGTGTGTGGTGATCATGAAGATGTTGCTTGACTTTCCTTGTTTCCTGCCTACTGTTGTACCTTGAAGTGACTGGCCAAAGAATTTCCCTTCCTCAGTGTATGTGCTGTTGCCCTTGTTGCCACTGCATCACCAAAAGAAACCACAACAAACAAAAACCAAAACCAAAACCAAAAAAACCCCCAACAGATAATTCAGTTGGAGTTCTTCCATTGATATGAATCATTTCCAGTAATAAAGCTGCAGAGTAAATGCTGTTCTCAAGCACTTACTAATGACTGTTTCATGACTGTACTTTAAAGCAAAACAACTTACTTTCCCAGGGCTGGTTTCATGAGTGTTAATCTGAATTTAATTGTGAAGTTCATGTGTCAGGCCTCCCTGTGCGCTGTCCCCTGCAGATATGAGTATCTTGCTACAGAAAGGACAAGTATGTCTGTAATAACTTGCATACTGCTCTAAATTTATGCATGTAATATACTTTCAGTTTTGAACAAGAAGAGATTTTAAAAAACCCAACAAAACAACCCTTTATTTTCCATCCAGCTTTTCTAAAGATGATTTTCTTCCCCTTCAGTTAGAACCTTGGCAGACTTGGCACAGGGATTGGTGGAGATAGGAAGTTCCACCAGTCTAACCCAATGTTACTTCACTGGGTTTGTGGGTGTTTTGCATAACAGCTTTCTAATGACTGTGGGATACTCCTTTGGGTTTGGTGGCACCTTGTCTTCTATGATCTGTTGCCTGCATCTCTCATCTCTTCAGAAGAAATCTAGTTTGTCACTAGCAGAAGAAGCATTCACGATGACTGTGTTAATCATCACGCCCTCTCAGAACTGAGGAATCTGCCAATTTAAAATTAAGATAAATGTTGAGCTGTAGCTACAGGAACCAGTGGAAGTGCCCCTAGGGTTCTGTTTTCAAATTGCACCACAATTATATTTCCACTATGAATGTACTGTCTTTATAATGTGGTTGGGCTTTTTTTCTTTTCCATTTTCATCTTCTTTTTTTTCCTCTTCCCTTTCCTTTTCCTTTCATAGCACTAATAGTATGACCTTTATCAAACATCAAAATCTTCAGCTCATGGTATGAAAGATGATGTTTTAGATTACACAAGAACAGATGTTTCATACAGGAACAGTTTGGAAAACCTCTAGTTCCTGGCTTACCACTGTCTTATGTTGATGGATTATGAAAAACACTATTTCTTTTTTTTTAACTGAGGCAGTGAAAAACATCTTCTACTTTCCGAGCCACAACGAAAATGAAAGAATTAGCCACACCTAATTAGAAGTAGGAAGTACTGATCTAATGCAATTAAACTCCGGATAAGAAGCTAATTATTTATAAGTTACTTTTTCCTCGCTAAACCCATAACACTCTGTGCTGGAGTTATAATCACAGTAGCTTACCTTTCATTACCAATTTCTGCAATTTTGTCTTCCTTAGAGAAGTAGAAATACAAATCATTAATGAATCTCCAGTGCTGTCTGAATTGTGTAATAGCATAGTAATGATCTCAGTACCTAAACAGATGACAGAGTGGCTGTTTCTTTTCATCTCCGGGGCCAAGGCCCTGAACATTAAGGCCTTGCTGGCAAGAGCAGAGCCAGCATCACGGTGCCTCCGAGACCAGTCCTTCTCATCAGTAGGAATACAGGAGTCAAGCAGGAAGGAAGAGCTCAGGAAAAAAAATGGGTCAGGCAAACAAAAAGCTCAAGTAGAGGGTTTAAGAGAAACAGAGTTTTACAGTGTTATGTGCAAAAAAAAAAAAAAAGGAACTAGAATATGAAAAGCTGTGGATTCTGCTAGAAACTAGAATGGGGAAGAGGAATGAAAGCGGCAAGGGAGCTTTGTGATTTCAGCATCTGTGTCTTCAGTACCTGGGGCTCTCTGAATCAGTAGCAAGGCTGATTTGAAGCAAACTTCAAGGAACTTAAATGTAAAATTGGATGCTGCTTCTGTATGAAAATTTTGAGCCCAGGAGGCCTTTGTTTGTTATTACTCATTTTCACTTTCAATGGTTGCATTTAATGCGTGTGTCTCATTCCTAATTTCCAACTTAAAAAAACCCAAAACTGTGAAAATGGCTTTAAAGGTAAAATGAGCAGTTTCCTGCTGTAAGTGAGACGAATTGCCGAAGTATTGAAGTGAGAACCTGCCCAGAGATAGGGCAGAGGCTGCAAATATGTAATTAAGAGAGGCCTTGCTGTGCTGAATGATTGATTTTGTACTAGTTTTACCTGTTAATACTGTCTTTTAAAAAGGGCAAAAATCTATAACCTAAAAAGAAGTAATTTGTGTGGCAATAGAGTTGGTCGTGTTCACGCTGGACTTCAAAGTTACAGCAAATTACTGAAAATTCACAAGAAAGCATATTTTTTGTAAAGCATTAGCAGAATCCAGCATCAGAATAACTTAGAAGAATGAAAATTACACAGTTTTGGTAATTTCTTTTAAAACAAGTCTCTTTCCCAAGGAATTTCAGCTTAGTAAGGATGGAGACAGAAAGGAGATTTTGTAAGATGGGAGCATATTGTTAAGGGAAGCCAAATCCAGTGGATTGGCTTCAAGGCTAAAGGGATTACACTTTTTTTAATCTGCTAGATGCAAGGCTGCTGTAGTTCCTGGCTTCACAGCCCAGGATGAGATGCTGAGCATTCATTCCAGGGATGTAAATGCTCACCGAGCACCCACTCAGCCAGCCCTGCCGAGGAGCAGAGGAGGTGAAGGGCAGCACCTTGAGCAGCATCTGCATACGCAAACAGCAGCTCACAAATGTGGAGCAGCACAGAGAGCTCCACCCTCCATGCACAGACCTCCACAGAAAATAGGACTCAGTTGAGAAGATGCCCTGGACTGTGGTGATCAGAGCTTGACCAGCCAAGCTGACTGACCAGCAGCTTGCTTACATGAGGCTGATCACTTTTCTTACCTTTCTATATGCATCCGGAATGAAACTTATTCTGCACATGAATTCACCTCTTGTCTCCTTGCAGTTAGCCCTGCTTTTTCCTTGCACTGTTCCTGGTTTTGCTAAGTCCATACTCAAATATCCCAAGGCTACCACAGAACTTTGGACCTTACACAGTTACTGATACTATTTCCTAGACAGTGCTGGCCTTGCAAGGTTTTTGTCACCCATGAGGCTCTGATACTCCCGCTTCAGAGCTCTGTGATGTTTGGCCATCGCTCATGTATCCCTACCGTAAGTACCTGTGAATTCCAGCAATCCTTCTGGGCATGCTCTATAGCACTTTTTAGCTGTTTCTGCCTTCATCTTTTATGTCCAGCAACTCCTGTCCCATCCTGTGCTTTCTCATGTTCTCCTCTCTTAGCTAAGCCTCAGGCCTGTGCCTGCTTCTCTCTGCAGCCTTTGGCAGCAGTGTGATACTGAGCACAGTAGAGATGAGACAGGGATGTGCTTAGCTCACAGGACCTGTGTCATTAAATGGGTTAAGTGGTGGGAAAAGCTGCACTGTAGCTGGCAATCTGAGGTCAGCTGCAGGCTCCCTCAGAGGCCACAGTTCCTTGCTTGGCTTTGCTCCTGTTTTAACTTGAGCAAACCTCAGTTGGCTTAGTTTTAACCTCAGCTGGCTTGCTTGGGTTAGACACCCCAAGTTGTTTTATATCCTAAGGACAAGAATATATTTGTCTCAAAAGGGAAGGCAGCAGACTTGAGGAAGGATCTTGTTGGTCCTAGAAAATTTTATGTCTGCTTTTCAGAGTTTTCTCATCTACAAGGACATCTGGGACAATGAATTTTTTTTGACAGGTGATTAAATATCATTAGCTATTGTTAGTGTTAATTAAAAGCATTTGTAAATGAAGAAAAGCAAGCTTAGTTCCCTAGTGGGCCTATTTTGCATGACAGTTTTGCAAGACAGTATTTTTTAAATGATCTTTATGCAGATAAGGTGAAATCTATGAGGACAATGTCTTTATTGAGTCAAGATTTGTACCTTGGTATTTTATTAGAACATGCTTTGCTGCAGGCTTTATTCTTCTTGTGGAGAATTCCAGAGTAGTCTTGCTTCAAAACTTAGTTCAGCATCTTGTGTCCTACAGCAGGCTTCCATCACCATTTATTAATATATTTTCCCCTATTATAATTTTCTCTTTAATTTCAAGGTTGTCTGGGAGAAGGCTGCTGGCTGCCTGCTCTGCTTTCTGAGGTGTCCCTAGGAGCTGATGGGGACTGTGGATCATGGCAGCAGGGAAAGAAAGGAACACAATTTTCCGTGCCTTCCCTGAAGGAAGCAAGTGGGCCAGCTATGATGTCCTGGTGTCAGAGCAAAGCATGGAAGTGTAACCACACTGCTAGCTTTAGTTACACTTCACACACCTCAGGAAGCCAGTTCTGGCCAGCAATGAGATCTTGGTTACATGATGCAGGAAAAAAACCCCACAGGTTTACTTTTAGTGATCCCAGTTTTCCTTTACTTAGGAATACTCATTGTTTCTATATGTCCCAGTCCTTGGCTGCAAAATGAAAGTTTACCCTCTCGTTAATGCAGTCATCCTACTGTGGTCTGTGTTCCCTTCTCATGTAATGCTGGGGCAAATCTTTTGCTTCAGTCCAATAGCCCTGGCCATTAAGAGATATTCACATGTACTGCCTTCTTCCTATCCCCTCACTCCCTCTTTCCTCTCCACAGGGACATTTTCAGAGAATGCAAAATTCCTTCTCTTTCTGTGCCACTGCCATGCTTTAGTGAAGCAAGTGATATATGATTCTAAATACAATTAAAGGAAGTTTAATCTTATTTAGTAAAAGTTCATTTTGTTTCAAAAGTTCAAAATTAACTAAAAGTTCATTTTGGTTTATTTGTTTGTTTGTTTTAACTGCTTGTGAAGCATGGGCAAGGAATTAACCCAGAGTCTACCCTCCTTCCTCCCAATAAAGGGAGATACTAAAGCCAAAAAGGAATGTTTGGTTTCACATAGCTATTAAGTCTCCTCTCCCGGGCTGCCACACTGAAGTTTCAAACGCAGTGGCTGCTTGCATTACATACACATTAATACAAATATATATTAATAGGCACTGCAGCACTTCCACTGGCTGCCATTTGGGAGCACATCTAAAGCCCATTTTGATGCTGGAGAAGGTATTGTAATGATAGGGTGATGGGTGATACATCTCCCAGCACATTCAGTACCACGCCAGCAGTGTGAATTTTTGCCAAAACCTGTGCAAATCACCACCAGGCTTGCTCCAAGCTAAAGATGGGGGAGGATCAAGAGCAGTTCTGAAGATGTTTGTGGAAAGTTTGAGGACTTTTAAATACTGGAAAATTGCAGTGGTTTGGTGCAGGAGGAATGTGCAAAACAAATAGAGGTGGGTGTGGTAATTGTTGAAGGTTACTTATCACAGCCAGATCTAGAAGCCTGGGATTTTTTTAAACCACTGTTCAGCTGTAGTAGGGAAGGTCTAAACTCTTAGAGTCATCCACAAGGCACCATAGTTTGAGCCTGCTTTCTGCTATTGCTCCTCCAGCCTCCCCATGGAGAGGGGAGAGAAACAAGCCCCACCATTTGCTCTCCAAGTGTAACTTCAGACAGGTAGAAGATGCCTAGAGGAAGAGTGGGGAAAGAGGGACGTGGGCAGGGTGCAGGAGTAAGCCTGCTCTGGGACACAGGTGGAAGGTGTTTCTGCAGAGCTACAGTTGTGTAGGAGGCTGAGGATGGCAGCTGGGAAGACGATGGCATGGAAAGGCAATTATGTTTTTTAAAAAAACCCTTGTCACTCATGTGTTACACCAAAATGTGAGTCCTTGCATACTGGGCCATTCATGGATGAGAAGGAAGTCTTGATCAGGTATTGATCTTTGCACATCACAAAGCTTAGGGCACAGCTCAGGAGGAATGTTTATGCTGTTAGGTAGAAGTAATGTGTCACAGCTGAGGTTGTGGGGCTGGAAACCTGGCCAGTTTAGGAAAGGATGTGATGTTCTTGAGGATTACAACTTAAATGTGAATCAACAATCCCCAGCTATATAGAAAAACACCAGTGTGTAAACAGGAGTAGATCCTATAGGATGTAGGAAGCATCCCTTCCTCTTTGAAATGTGTTTGCAAGGCCTCACCTGGAACAGGGTGTCCAGTTCTTAGCACTGCATGTTGGAAGCAGAGCAGGGGGCAGCTGGGTGGACAGGGATGGCAAGATGTCTCAGAGCGGTAGGGAATGTGCAACCTGTGAGGGGCAACTGAGGAATTCAGAGCTCTTCAGATCCTGAGGGGAGATGTAAAGGGCAATTTTCAAAATCACAGGCTTCTGTAGCAAGAAATAACCTTCTCACTGTGTGTGTGATGGATGGGAGATAAAATAGCAGCTTAAATTGCAGTAAAGGAGACAGAATAAACAAAGAAATAAGTGTAGACGTGCTGAGACACTGAAATTGATTGCACAGGAGGGTCATGGGGTCTCTGCGAGTGAAGGTGTTGGAGGTTCAGTCCAGGTAACACAGGCCCACGTACTTTGGTTCTGAAGGCTTTCAAAAACTTTTCTTCTCCCCATTTTTCTATGTCCTTTTAACACTATTCTGTGTGTGAATTGTACACTAGAGACGTAGTTTGGTAAAGCAGTAGGTGACTGGAGCACATGAAATCTAAGAATGTGAACTGAAAATAGCTTTTCAGGTAATATGTGAGAAGTGTAAAACTGAGAGAACTAGTAATGTAAATGAAAATTGTAAAATAGAAAAGGAAATTAGTAGATACATGTTATTTGTCTTGTTCCTCGATGTGCTGCCTTTTTGGTCAGAAGGATGTAACTAATGTGAATTTGAGGTTAAAGGCAGTACTAACCTTCTTGTGAACACTGAGTGGCTTTTTTGAAGGTTCAGCCTCCAAAAACTGAATCCTCAGGAGTGCTTTTTGCTGAGGGAGGGACAAAGAAGAAAAAAATGTTTGCTTCCTTTGCACACTTGCCTGTAGGGCCCTGCCTCATTTTCCTTGAAGGACAGGAACTATCTGTATAGGAAACAGCTGGAACTTGTTGAGAAAGCCACACAGGTAAATAACAGGAGAGAAAGAGGAAACCTGCAGGACAGCCAACTGATATTTAAAAAGCAAACCAAAGGTCAGACATTGGCATACTAAGACAGCTAGAAGGCAGAAGCAAGAGAAAGGATGAAAACTACTGCCTGTCCACATAATGCACGTAGTCTGAGAGCATTATTTGATGTTGGAGGAGCAATTATGAATTCCTGGAGGCCAGTAGTATGAATACTTTAGAATATGGTTAAAAAGTTAGTTCACTGAAAGTAGTGACTTATTTACATCAATAGATTGGGAAGGATACATGAGCATGTTTTCTATTCAGGTAAGCCAGATAGAAGCAAGCAATAGAAAGCAAAGTTAGTGACAAAAGGATGCATTGAGTGGAAAAGTGTTAAGTCTGTGTATTTAAAAGAGTGGAAGAAAAGTGAAAAACATGTGATATGAGATATTAATACTGATATCACCTCGTAGAAACTACAGTAAGATAGCAATTTGCCCCTAAAATATATATGAGTACACAGAAAAGAGATTTGGATTATTTATGATATTTTTGTTTGGGTACTGTCAGCATTTCTAGTTTGCAGGCTCTGGGTCTGCTGCAAGGCCTGTTGTTTCTGATTGTTCAGTAACTCCTTGGTAGTGAGGGTGTCTGTGCAAGTGCCCAGCCTCATATGCATCAGAAGTACAAGAGTTGTCTGACACTGAGATGAGTTTGCCTCGACATCTGTTGTTGTTGGCCCTGGAAGAGTGCAGACGACCACACGCTTTTGCATGGGCCGGCAGTTTGAGCCGGGATTTCACATGGGAGCGCGCTGCCTGGGTAGTGACACCCCGTCTGCAGCTATGTGACCTGAGTCCTCAAGGATTTCAGTGCACAGCTGAACAACAGCTTCACTGGGATAGCTCCTTACTTTTTGGATGTAATGGTCTCCCTGCATTTTACATTTTACATGTGAACATTTTACATGTAATACTCCTCTCTGGACAGTCAAGAAGTACATCTAGAGAATTTGGTGCACATTTGCCCTCATGCCAGAAGTCAATTTAGTTGGCTCATTCAGTTGCTCAGCTCCTCATTTCAGCATGGAAGATACCTTGGGCCCATAGCAGTATGACAAGTGAGTGTAAGGATTTGGTGTGATTCATTTTGAAAAGACCATCTGAAAATCTGCTAAACCAGCCTGCCAGTGGGTGAAATGAAACTCCCAGCACATAGGGTTTTGTGTCTTGAAAAAAAACTGAATCAGATGGAAAAAAAGAGATGTTTTGAGGCTCCAGCCCCAAACTTATTTCCCAGCAGGATTTTAACCATGTGAACAAAACTACCTATGCTCTCAGTCAAAAAATGTCACACCAATCCAAGGCTCTTGAAGGGAAAGTACAGGAGAGCTGCTACAATTAGTGTGCAATCTCATTAGCTTGTACCATTTCCCCCCTGTAGACACTTGCTTGATTTGATTGTAGCAGTAAAGATGTAGTGCAGTTTGAAAAGACAGACCAGTCCTGTCTGGATTATCTGAGCTCACAAAAGCTGTCCCCTGTGGATCAGACACCTATTTGTATCGTTTCTTTAAGGGAAAAAAGGCATCAGAAGGGCCTTTATTGGCAGTGGTTGCCCCGTGCCGGGAACCTGCCAAGATTAACATACACGACGTTCCCCTCCCCACCTGCTGCTTTCAAAAAGTAACCAGCATAAAAGTATGATTCAATTAGAACCCAGTCAGAAACCTCATGTTGTCTGAAGTTGTTACCAAGAAGACAGTGGTTATTAAAGATGTACCAAGCTGCGTTTTTCAGTATAACTTTGGAAATTATACAGATGTGTTTATTTGCAGATGACTGGTTAATTTTGCTTTGGATCACTAAGTAATCTGCAGAGAACATATGTAGCAAGTATCTTAGGTATAATTTATTCATTGTTCCTTTAATTATTTGGTTTGCCTTCATTTCATATTGTCAGGTTTTCGGCTGCTGTTATTAATAAAAGTAAACTGAAAACCCATGCAGCTGAAGATATAATTTCTTTAGCATATTTCAAATAGGCAGGGGATTCATCTTTTGTTGAAATGAATTGATTTACCACAACTACTGTCTAATGCACTACTATAGAATAAGTTTAAACCTTACAAAAAATGTAAGCACTCCTCTGAGGAACAGACATTCAAGTTGTTCGCAATATCTATGTAGAATTATCTCAGTCTTCTTTGTTTGCTGGAATGGAGAGAAAATATCACTTCTAGCAATTCCTCGTAATTTCAAGCAATAAACTGAAACAGCATCAGTTAAAGCTAATGAAGAACAGCCGTGTCATTTGTCACCTCTCAGAGATGATGAGTTAAAATGTCAATGTGTCCCCGTTTGCCAGCTATTGTAGACTGACGATAGTTTATCTGCTAACTAAACACGCCCACCAAAAACCCAAACTACTTATTCCAGCACAGGTACAATTCCTTTTTGACTAAGTGCTATTTTGTATGTTTTCTGTAAAATGTTTAATTTCTCAATTTTTTCCCTAAGTCAGATTTTTTTTATATACCCATTTTTCACTATAAATTTAGAGACCTGAACATTCTTAGGAATGTAGTGTTAATTTGAGACTGTTCCTTGGTCTGCTCTTTGGACAATTTCACTTTAAAGGAGTTATTGTTTTCTGCTTGATGACTTTCCTATCCCAGGAAAGATTCTAGCAGAGATTGTGTAGTGTGTAAAATCAAAAATAGTTCTGATCTTAAAGCCATACCAACAAGCAGAGGCACCCTTTTTCCTCATCAGATAAATCTTGCATAGATAGAAAACTAAAGATTTTGGATATATCTCATTTAAATTTTTATTTACAAAACATTGAGCATTTTTTCCCAAGAAAGTTTTCACTCTGTCTCTCCAAAAGTACAATTGGTGCTACTGTTTACTGCTCTAATTTGAACTGAATTTATTTTGTAGCTATCCGTTGAACAACAGCGATCTGCATCCGTTCAACATTGAGGAGAATGGTGGAACTCCATACACCACAAAAATGGCTGCAAGGCACCACCACCACCATCGGCATCACCACCACCATGCCAATTACGGTGCCCTTGCTCCCGAAAGCAAGGACATGGTTTCTGCAGTTCCAAACCCAACCAGTAAGTCCACTGCAGTGATTGTTATTTCAGTGACTGTGCTGCTTTCAGGTTTGTCTCGGGCAAGGAGGCAAAGGAAAGGAAAGGAAAACAGTGTGCATTTCGGTTTTCCTCATTGAAGAATGTGCTTCCTGTTATTATTTGCTAGCTTTGTAGCTTGTGCAAATAAGACGAGATTTGCAATTTCCTTGATTTCCTACGGGTTGAGGGATTTGGTGTTAGGTGGGTATTCCATAGCTGAACAAATGCCCCATTAGTCACAGATACTGACTCTCTAACCACTTGGCACAGCCTCCTTTTTTGTTGTTACTATTTGTTTGTATAGTTTCACAAACCTACCCTCATCTGCTGTTGTCTTTTGCTGATCTGTCCAGCTCAGCCCTCATTGTTTGGATCTTGTTTTCATGTCTGGGCACAGGCAGCAGAAATTTTGGAGCTCTGGACATACAGCATCTTGCTCTTAGTTTTGGTAATCGGAACAGTAGGTTTACACAGGAACTGGAAGAGAAACATCCCTGTCATTGAGCAGTCCTGCTTCTTGCTCTCCAGATTTACAGTCTCTGCACTCTGCAGCATGTCAGATGCTGAAGCTGTGTAAGAATGTCAGATGATGGGCAAAACAAGACATGATCTATTATATTCCTTGTCTCTAGGAAACGAGGAGTTCTTCCCTTGCACTGTTTTTGCCTTCATAACTGGGAATGACCCTGAGATAGCTATCCGTTATAGAATCTTTCACCCTGGTCAGTTAATCTGACAATTTTGAAATTCCTGAAACCAGGGTCTTGGGCTGTACTGGGTGACCCTGACTGTAAGCTGTCCCACCTCAGCAGTATGGCACAGGCATCTATCTGTCTGGACAAGAACATTAATCAGACTTCATTTCAGAAGATCAGAAACATTTTCTTTAATTTTCTTTCCACCAAGAGAGTTCAATAGTTTTTAGGAGAGAAGCTCAAGAAATAAAATGGAAGGCACTGTAGACATTTAAGGAAAGAATCCTAAGCAGTAATATGACTTGCTTGCTGGGGCTTTCAATGAAGCTACTCCCTTAGGAGCAACCTCCAGAAGATGTGTTATTTCCCACTGACTGTACACTGTACTCCAGTGTACCTTCACTCTGGGAAGCACATGGGGCTGACATGGAGCACGGCCACCGCCTGCCTGGCACAGCCATACAGGCTCAGGGCAGCTGCAGGATGCTCCTGTGCCACTGAGAGGTATTTGCACCTCGGCCCTGCTCTGCAGCCGCCGAGGGCAGCGCGGGCCGGCCCGTGTGGGGCTCTGGGCGGCTCCCCGGGCCTGCCCCTCCCGGGCCTGCCCCTGCCGGGCCCGGCCGGTCGCTGGCAGGGCCGCCCTGGGCGCCGGGCTGGGCGCAGGTGTGGGGGGATGCCGGTAAGGCTGTGCTGGAAAACCTTTCCCGGCTGGCAGCCTGGCACAGTGCGAGGCGGTGACCTTTCTGGGGGTGTGCCAGCCCATATTTTCCTTTCCCAAGTTAGAGCTGAAGCATGCCCGGAAATTCATTGGGAGCCAGCTATGCTGCTGCTGAGTGTCCCGACCCAGAGGGCACTGCTGGCCCTGCTTCCCCCGAGCCGCTCCTCGGGGCTCCCCCCTTCCAGCCCACAGCTCCGTGTCAGACCCGGTGCCCCAGCGTCAGCCCCAGCACTGCTGCTGGTCTCAGCTCCCCACAGCCCTGCCATGGGCCCATCTGCAGGACAGGAGATAATTAAAGAAACAGCAAAACCCACACAGCACAGGGTGTTTATTCCAGCACTCTGCCTCCTCTCAGATCACACAGCTTTCCTGCTTCTCCTTATCGCAGAAATAACCTTAGATAAAGCCTAGAAGAGCACAAGGGCAAACATCAGGAGCAGTTCTCTGTGCCCAGTGAGTGTTACCTGTGAGATGAAACTGGGGCCCAGGAGGCTCCGTGTCCTCCCCCAGGCATGGAGGGCTCCCCCAAACCTGGTCCTGGTCCTCCCTGACCTGTCTGGCAGCTGCCATGCTCTGAAGGGGACTTCAGAAGCTAAGGCACATATAGCACCTGATGCTGGAGACAGATTTACCTTTCTTTTCCCTTTGTCTGCTGAAGACCAGTCAACACTAACTATTTGATACAGAAGAAGTGAATCAGTGCTGGTTCTTGCCCAATGCCAATAGCACCAAATGCCAATTCCCAGTTTCTCTAAGGGAGTGGAAAGGGATGGGACACTTCCAAGGGGAGGCTGTGGTGCAGATGTGCTGGCTGCTCCCAGCTGAGCTATTTAGGCAGCTGTGCATGCCATGTGCTGGGTGTCTTAGTGCTGCTGTGCTGCCCCACTGCAACCCATTGCTGATCCTCTGCGGCACCTGTGCATCCAGCTGGAGGTGCAAAGCTGATTTCCCTCGAGGAGCCAGTCCATGGTTATATCCGGCACGTTTATGCTGGGAGAGCAGTGGCAGTCTGGGTAGGAGCACTTCCCTTAAAACAGAATCAGACTTACTCATTTGCAGCTTGGGGTGACAGGTCTAAGTGCCTTTTCAAGGTTGATGCTCAGGGGACTAGGGTTGGTTTGTTTTTAATGGTTTCATTAAAATGCTGCTCAGGCTGTTTCAGCTGAGAAAACTCTTGTAGAGAGCCTGTGGGAAAGGTTCACAGTGCGTGTACTGAAATAGTTAGGAGTGTGCTCGCCATTGGCCATCTACTGGGGACATGGCACAGTGTGTGGGACAAGAAAAAATTAGGCAGAGAGGAAACATTATCAGTAGTCTGCCTCAGGAACGTGAGGACATGGGGGACTGATGTCTGGCTCCAGGCTGTGTGGAAAGGCCCATGCTGGGAAAGTGTTTCTAGGAAGTAAGTGGTCACTAAACTGGGGATGCTCTCAGGAAAGAGAGTGTTTGTGACCAAAATATCTCAAGTGGAAATGTCTGAAGAGCAAAAAGGTCTCATGGGGCAAATATGCTATCCTAGCAGAAACTTCCCCATAAGGCTGACAAAGGTGACACCAGCACTTAAACTACCTTGTGCTTTTCCGTGGGACCACAGGTGTTTTGTGACTTGTTCCAGTTGCTGTGGACTGGACTCATCACTGAGCTCTGAGATGGTTTTGTATTCATCTGAAGTGGAACATGGAGTGACCCACTGATATGTACCCACCATCAGGCTGAGAGAGGGAGAAAGCATCTGCCTTTCTTCCTCTTACATCTATTCTGAGAAATGGCAAAATTCCAGTGCAATTACTGGGACATGGGCAGGAGAGAGGGAAACAACAATGTGCCCAGCCAGGGTTCCTTTAAATACTTCATGTTCCCCGGCAAACATACAGCACAGGACTTGTTACAGAAACAAACAGAAAACAAACCCAGGCCAGACCTGCCTGATTTTTCACATTCCAAGTAATTTGTCTGCTTCAATTACTGAAGGAAGTGAAATCCAGTGAAACAAATCTGATGTGTGTGTTTATGAAGGCATCTCAGCAGAAGATGTTGTTTTCCTGCATTCAGCCTGATTCTTGTACTTGCGATGCTACTCTTCACCTCAAAGCTAATGAACACAGATCACATCTTGTGGTGAAGCACATCTTCCCCCAGAGTATATCAGAACCCCAGTCCCACTCTGTGCAACAGCAGTTGGCCTTAGAGGGAGGAGAGGGTGAACCTAAGTGGCGAGGCAAGGTTGTGCATGGGTTGCCAGGTGCACATGTGCAGATTCACCAGCAACAGCTGGGGCTGTCACTGGGAGCAGATCCCGACATGTATGCAGTGCAGCTCACAGAATTTTTATGACAGAAAATGAGGAACGGGAAGAGGGGAGCCAGGTTGCCTCTTGAACTCTGGGCTGAGCTTGCAGGTTATCAGTTCAAAAAACAAAAAGGCATTCTTTACTCCTGAGCAGCTCAAAAGACCTTGAATAACCCTGAGCAGAGAATGGCCTAATGCACACTGAGTTTCAGGCTGAGAACAGTGCTTTGAAAAACCATGCTGCTGCCAGATCCTTTCTTTGAACGAAAGCCTGGGTTTGCCAAGATTTAATGCTGACTCAGAAAAGTTATGCTTTTTGTAGGAATTCAGTTTTTTGCCTTTTCTTTTGTTTGTTTTTGAGGTTGAGTAAAAAGCCTAAAGTGGCCTGTTTGTCTTCCAGAGCCCTTCCTTTAAACAATCAAAAAAACCCCACAAAAAACCAAACCAAAAACAAAACAAAAACAAAACCAAAAACAAACAAACAAAAAAACCCCAACCAACCCAGCCTAAAAATCAATTTTAAATAATAGCAAACTTGAATAATTTAAATAAGGCACTTTCTCCCTCTTTATTTTCTTTCTTAGGAGGAAAGCAGAATGATTGTGTTTCTTCAAAAAAAAAAAACTCCCCATCATCATGTCTGTTTTTATGGCTGTGATAATTTATTCCCAGGGTATCAGGCAGTTTCACAGTCTCATATGTACAGAAGCAGCTGTGATGTGAGAAATGCTGAACTCTGGCAACACTAACTGGTGATGAAAGACCACCAAGAGGAGGTCAATGCTGATATTGTAACCCTTTCTAGGATATTATTACCTCAGGGTCTGATAATGTTTCACTAACGCCAAAACCAGCTTTTTGCTTATATCCCTATAAGCTGGTTTTAGCAATTTGTCTTTAGTCAGCAAAGCCCTTAATGTATATTTAAACAGCTGTAGAATTAGATCTTGAGTGAGTAATATTTAATATTCTTAGGACAGCTTAAGAACCTGATCCAAACCAAACGGCAGTCAGTGCAACGTTTTTATTGATTTCAGTAGGCTTTGAATCAGACTCCACAGAGCTGAATTCTTCCCAACTGTTATTATCTGGAATCCATGGCAAAAAGAAATACGGGAGGATACAGAGATTTGTTAAATCATCACATGACGAAGTTTATTTTTCTCAGATATGTATATATGTGCCACACCATCCCCAAGATGATGACAGAGACCTTTCAGGGCTGTCTGAAAAAGTATTTTTGCTTGCTTTCTGTGTCAGTGGCTTGCTCAAAATCTCTATTGACAAAGCACAGCAAATTCCTGACAACAGTCTTAAAGAGGCTGGCATATAAATAAAGATGTCTGAGAAAAGCCAAAAGCTATACTCTGATCTCTTTACACATCACATGTTTTGAGAGTGGCACCTTGGCTGCATAAATAATCCCTCTGGTGTCAACTAAGTTTTAGAATATAGAGGAGGTAGAGGCGGCAGGGAGGTAAGGAAATATGTAGCCCAAAGCTGGCAAAAGCTCTGCTGAAATGAAACGATGGGTGAGAAGGAGGAGGGGGAGGAATTGTTTGCTAAATAGAAAAAGGCAAAATGACCCAACTGGCATAATTATGAAACATTTTAAAGGGTCTTACAGAGAAGATGCTTTGCCGACCGTTGTCTCTTCAAATGCAGTTGAGTGTCTTGCTCTGCAGTTCTTCTGTAGCCTCCCTTCAGATGGTGTTTTTTTCTTTCTTTTGGGCATCCTTTTAGAACTGAGCTCAGGACTTCCCCTTCTTTATGATGAAACTTCTCATCTGAAGAAAATAGAAACGGAGAATGTGAAGGTAGTTGGACCATGGCCAGCCCTGCACGTCAGCATGAATAAGGTATAGCATATACATATATACTTTTACATATATATGCCAGAGCACCTTTGTCACTTCATATTCAAAAGCTATTGCTTTTTTCACCTCTGATTCAAATCAACATTCATCTTCAACTGGCTTGCTTTTTAATCACCTCTCACCATCTTCTTATGGGACTGGGATTTGGTTTTTAGATTTAGCATTTCAATCAGCTTTGCCTTTTAAAATTTCAGAAGCTGCTTCAACAACGTTATGATATAGTTTTAGTTTAGTTGTGAAGAGTTAGTCATCTAGGCAGCCCAGAGCTGTAAAAAAATAACAACACTTTAAGTGATAAAAAAAATCTTGTTTTTCTACATGAGGAGTCCGTGTTATGCCATAAACTCCCCCTGGCATCTGATGTTAGTGGGTGTTTTATGAGACAGTTTTTGCAGGGGTGGCCAAACAGCCATGTCCTGCTGTTTCTGCCAGAGATCAGCAAGTTGGTGGCTCCTTGTATCCATGTGAGGCTAAATCCACTGTGCCTGAACTGTGGGATTCCTTGATCTGAATCTGGACTAGGATCTCTGGTTTGCAACCACACAGGTCCTGAGCTGGACCCTCAAGTGAAGTCAATGAGAGCATTGCCACTGTCTTCAAAAGAGGGGGTCTGAGCCCCCAGTGACTCTGTATAAACCTTTTAAGGTTAAAAGAAAAGTGGTGTTTTGAGAGTTTTTTGTCAGCTCAAGGAAGAATTCAACTAAATTACTTTACCTTGGTTTTACAAACAGCCTTTTGTTATTGATATTACTTCAAAAAGCATTCAAGAAATTAAAACCCAAGGGGACATGATCAAGTGTATCAAAAATACAAGCACAAAGGGATCCTATATCTATATAGCAGAAATCTTTCTCTTCTCTGGATGAGAGATTCCAGGAGATGGAAGTCAAGGCTAGAAATCAGTGAGCCAGGTGTTTCTAATGAGAAAATTAAATGTTGGATTTGTTTTCAACATTAAAGTTAATTGAATTTCTTCCATAATGCAGTGGATTTACTATCACTAAGATATCCTTGAACCATGTTCAGTGTTTGTCATAGGATTGTGGTGTAGTTCATATATGGACTGCACTCCTTATGCCTTATTAATGTAGTCATGAGGTAATGACCTGTGTCATGACTTTTGGAGATTTCTCAATGAACAGAGGAAGATGGAATATTTTAGACTTTCTCCCAAATCTATTTAGTTTTCACCTGTGAGGAGTTCTAATTTTGACTAGCTCAAGTGGGAATTAAAAAGATAAATCATAAAGTCAACAAACTGGGGTGAAATGGGAAAGAAGTCACCTTTTATTCCTATGTACATTTCTCAAGTTCATCTTCTAGAAATTCTCAACTGGTAATAAGTACAGCTTTTTATAGGCAAAGCTTGTTAAGCAGTGACATAGTTTGCCAAAGGAAAATTCTCCATCTCAGACTCATCCAGTGAACACCCAGGTCTTGTGAGAAGACTTATGCAGTTCAGATGTGATTACTGATACTCTGTCTGAACCTTAGCAGAGAACATTTGCTCAAGTACAATGTCCAAAGCATGCTTTAAAGGACTGTCTTACACTATTGAGCTCACTGAGAGCTGAGTTTGGCATATTTAAAGGGCCAAAGTGAAGAAGTGAGAGGACTCCTTACACGCTGACCACAGTGCACAACTGGTCAAACCAATCTGACCTGTGTTGCAGAAAAGATTCAAGGATATGATGGTAACGATACCCCTGTGATTTCAAAATGAGTAGATTTACATTCTGTCTTCTTTCTTAAAACGAAAGCTTAAAACACTTTGATCCTGTACCACAACACACTGTGCAAATAATCCAAATATTGTGCCTGCAACTTCTGCCTTATCTCTGATCCTCTTGCTCGTTCATATTCACTGCAAGTCTGTGGAGGGAGGACTCAGCTCTTCTATAATTAAAGGTTTTCTTTGGCTTGTCCTGACAGCTCTAGAATCTTGTCCACAGTCAGATGGATTATTTATTTAAGGACTAATTAGCAGAACCCAGTATCATAACAAGTCAGAGCTTCACAATAAATGCAGCTGCACAGTGAATGCCGCCTGTGTCTGCAGTGATGAGTCTGCCATCAGTCAAAGTTTAGCTGATAAAAAAGTCTTGTAATGAGCACTAAGAGCTGCTAAATGCTTCTGTTTCTGGCAGAAGCTCAGCAAAAGGCAAGGCTAGAGGCATAGGCTGTCTAATGAAAACCTTCCCAAGGCAGTCATAGAGGGTTTGGGTTTAAGAGCTGGGCAGCATTCCCATAAACAGCAACTACCATGTGAATGCAAAAGAGGCCAGCCCTTCAAAATTTATCAAAATTACTGTACATAGTCTTGAAACTGGCCCAGAGTTGCCACTGGAAAGCATTGGAGTGATCCAGCCCTTACATTATGCACTATATTTGTGACCAACAAATCATTCTGAAGTTCTTTTGGCCTTTCGCTTGTGATTTCTTCTTCAAGCACCATTGTCTGACCTAGATTCTGGTGAAATGTGTATACAGAGCTCACAAAGCTAAAACGAACAAACCAGTCAGGTCTCTGAGCTCTGAGCAGGGTCTGGAGTTGCCTCAGCAGATGACTTCTCCAGTGAAAGAGAGGGGCAGTGCTGCAAATATTGGGCCAACCCCGGCCTGAAATGCCGTAGAGCACTGCCTAGCAGAAAGGCAACAAGGCAGGTTAGACCAGATTGAACAATCCGAAACCGTGACAAGAATTTTTAACTGAGAGTGGGGCCTTTAAAGTTCCTTTGGTTATGGTAGTTAACTAGCTACTCAGTTTAGCAGCAAACAGATTTTAACCAGTGTTCAACATGGTTTAGTTTCTGGCAAAAAAAAATGAAGTGTTAACTCATCTCCTGCACTACTCCATTGATTTCTGGTCTACTAAGTGCTTTTTATGGCCTACTCTTGCATCCTCCAAAATATTATGCTTAAATAAAACCAGTGAAGCTGTTACAAAGCTGTTTCATTTACTCTATTTCTGATTAAAAAAACCCAACATATCCACATCTGCTGTGGAGTCCCAGTTTTCACTCCCTCCCTTTCTGTTGCTAATTGTTATTTTTTCTTAAGCAAAGTGCTTTCAGGCTGGAATTTGTCAGGCTTAATAATCGACCCATAGGAGAATTAGCACAAAATTGGGTAAATTAGATTCTGCAGTTAATTAATTTGATTGTCTGCTACAGCAAACTTTATCTCATGGGAATGATGAATGGATGTGTCCAACCTCTTTTCCAGAGCTGTTTGGTATGGTGTACGTGTCTGTCCACTACTGAATGATGAAAGTCTATTTCAACTTGTGTTTTTTTGCACTTTGGTGCTAGCAGACTCCTTAATCTCCAAGCCAGACAATCCTAAGTGTTGTAGCTGTGAATGTGTTTCTGATTTTCTTCTTGGAAGTGTTTCATTAGAAAAATTTGTTCTTCCATCCCCTGTTGCTTTGTGTGTATGTGTGTGTATAAGGCCAAGAATGTATTGTTGGCATTTCTGAAATCTTGGGAGTCTAGTAATTATTAGCCCAGCTGTAATTATTGCATAAAAAGAAAGAATAATAATACATTTCAAATTGTTTCTACCTCTTTTCCTAATGTTATGCTCACCCTTTCCCTACACCTGTGGGTCCTAAGATTGGTGATTTCATTCTGGTGGGGTCAGAGGGGGAATTATGATGGTCATAGAATCATGGAATCATTTTGGTTGGAAAAGACCTTTCAGACCATTGTGTCCATTAAGCCAGCAATGCCGAGTCCAGCACTAAACCATGTCCCTCAGTGCTACATCTACAAGTCTTTTAAATACCTTCAGGAATGGTGACTCAACCACATCCCTGGGCAGCCTGTTCCAATGTTCTGTCCAGCCATGTTCATGTTTTCTTCTTATCCTCACTCTACAATATACTTTGGGTCTTTTTGTATGTTTTCATATAAACCTTTACATCTCGCTCTTTCTTAACTGATCTACATCTTCGCATTACACCCAAATTTACTGTATTTGGTGGCTTTTACATATAATGCTATATACTATGTTTTCACTCTCTTTATTACCCCTAAACCAAATTTTGTCCAGGTTCAGGTCTGCACTTCACCTGGCCATTGGTGAGTTGTTTGTAGCCATGGGTCCCCAGTGCCAGACTGTGCCCTTTGCGCTATCGCTCCATACCAGAGCTCTTCTACACCATGTCCTGAGTCTTCCCTTCTCAAGGCCCCTATTTTTGTATCAGCCTTTAAACTATGTGTCTGTGTTAGAGTCATAAATACCTTATTCTACAAAAAATACTGGTGTTATTGTTTTCAATATAAAATTATTGCTGCTACAGCTAAACTTAGTAGAACAAAGCTGCAGGCAGACTGAGGAAGGTCCAGACAGAGCCAACTTGAGCCTCAACGTCTTTGCAAACTCTACTCAGAACTTACAGCCTTTTGTTAGCAGGGTAAAACTGTATTATAGGACTGCCCTGTTACACAGATTGTGTGCTTCCAAGCGATAACAGCTCCCTGCATAACAGCAATGCCCAAAGCCACTGCCATTCCAAAAATCATCTGTAGTTTAAGAAAACCCACAAAATGAACTCACCTTGTGGAGATACCTGAGACTCTTCTGTGAAACAGGACTCAGAGGCTATATCCCAGGAAATATGGCTACCATGATCCGCTAAGACTGTCATGAAGCTTGCAGTGACAGAAGTAGGAATTAATAATATTGAGCAATAGTATTTTATAAAATAAATCTGATACCAAGAATCAGAGGTTTTCTCTGAGGATATAAGCATAACAAAATTTATTGGGAGTTATATCTTTCATTAGACCAACTAATAGCTAACCTGAGGAACATATTCTGTGTCTGACAACTTAATGAGGGGTTTGTTTGTTTGTTTTTCAATTGTACATTTTTCTTCAAAGAGGATGCAGTTTCTGCTTGTAAACTTTGCCTCAAATAAGAATAACACATAATTGTATAGGTCTTATCATTGTGGTATCTGCTCATAATTGGTGTTAGCTGTCACATGGTTAAAAGCAATCAAGTTCCTGGTGAAAAAGGGGCAAAAGAGTCTGTAGATTTCCAAGCACATTTGCAGATGTAGTTGAGTCCCAGGAAACCTCTCTTAGCTAATGTGCATTCAAAACCTATATATTTGTGTTGTCTTTGTTAAAATTTTACCTCCCACTACTAGGGATGACTTGCGACAAAAATAGACCTGCATTCCTACAGAAAATATTCATTCTATTCTTCAGGTAACTCCAGTCAAATGCATGTTTTAAACGTGCTGTTTGGCTAAGAAGAGGCTATCAATAAATTCACGGAGGCACAAGATCATGGATCTTGCTCTTCGTGCAAAGATTGGTGTGGAACAAAGCATGAACCTTTTAAAGCAGAGCTCGGAAATGTTATGTACAGGAGTGATATTGCTGTGTTTCATGCAACTATTTTTATATTCTGTATGTGTACTGAATATTCACTTAGCTTTGCAAACCAGAATCAGTGTCATCATTATCTAGCACTCTACAAATCTGCCTTCAGTTCTAGTATCAGCAAATGTAATTGAATTTAAAGTAAATGTTTGAGAGGAGAAAAAGCAAAAAAAGAAAAAATGCCTTCAAATTTATATATGCATACATCTGAGCTTGTTTGACTTTTTCCATTTAAAAGAAATTCTCCAGTGTTCTCCTTCTATGGAAAAATAAAATTCTGCATTAATATTGAAAAAAATCTAAACACATTGCTATTATTTGGATCAGCAGAACTGGACATGGAAAACTGGAGTGTTATCAGCTATCCTAATGGATCTTTTCTTAATTTCTAAACCTTTTAGGATTAAATTAATTTAAATTGCAATTCTAAGCAAGAATATTTCCCCTTTAAATGTAAGTTTGACACTAGGACTTTCACTTGAAAGGTGCATCATAAAAAATTATAAAATAGGAAGTTTCATTAATATCATTCCATGTTTAGCATTCTAATCACTTCCAAATAGAATACTCTGAGTTTATAAATTATAGCAAAATGTTAATAACTGCCAGCCTGGCTCCACAGATGAATACCTAGCTGCTGTCTTTATGCTGAGAGCAGTGAGGATTCTGGAAATATAAAATTTCTCTATCATACAGCAAAATCAAGTAGAATACAGCTTTCATTCTTGTAGCAATATTATGTGGAGATTCCTAATGCAGAAAGGTTTTAGATCTTTGTTTTTCTTATAAACTAGTGAAATGAAGCACAGAAGATTCTGCATGTGCTTTTGTAACCATGAAATTTTTTTTTTTTTTTTGCATTCTTTATGACAGTTATACTTTAAGAGTTAAGTTGGGGGATGAACAAGCTTGTATGTAAAGATTAGCGACATTAAGGAAAAATAGGAACTTCTATAGATGCTTAGAAGTGCTAATAGTCTGCAATAAGGAGATACTGCTTTGTTCTGTGATTCAAGTTTACTTTATCTGGATCCTCAGTGCCACTGACTCTGTGTGTAACAGTCTCAGCTAATGAGCTGTGGGAGAGCAGAATTCAGCAATGATTCAGGATTTGTTGCTCTGCAGCAGAAAAGGCTGTCACTGCTAAGTAAGGCAGGCTGGCAGAGAAGCCTTTGACATATGTTCAGAAGCTAAAGAAGGGCTGGGTCAGGCTGAGCAGTCCCAAGCCCCACATGTGGTTTGTGTGCAGTTGGCATTTCCACTGGGGCAGGGGGACGTGGTGGCCTTTGGCTGTTGGCTCAGCAGCTGCTGAGCAGGATGAGGCCGAGCAGCAATTGCATCAATGTCTGCTCTTCATGTGTGGCCAGTCACTAAAGGTGCTGCTGCTCCTGTTGCAGTGCAAAGCAAGTGTGGCTTGCTTGAAGGTGAAACCCTTAAAGTGTGACCCAAACAAGGAGTAAAGCAGAACTGAACACCCAGGATTGGCTTCTGAGAAGTGTGCACCTTCTAACAGCAGCTTTCTCTTTCAGCCAGGTCAGCCACCTCAGTATTTGGACCTCTCAAGAGTCTCAATATGAGACTTGCACATCAGATCTCACATTGGGGATCTCTGTTAAATTAAGTCATCTGCACAATGCTGAATGCAGCAGGAGATTTAGATCTTTTGAGGAGTCCCAGCTATAGGGCAGCCCTGGGAAGTTTTATCTTCCTCTTGGTCGATGTGGGAAAATTGGGCAGTGGAGGAAGAACAATAGGAGTGAAAATATCTATATCCATTGAATAACAGAGGGATGGGGCTTGGGAACATTTCTTTTTATGAAAAATGCTTGTCTCCTATACAAGCCTTTATTGTCTTGCTATAGCAAGTAAAATACAGTTGTTTCATCTTGCTTGACTGAAATGTTATTTAATTAGTATACAGTGTTAAAACAAAGGTGGGATTTGGCATGGCCTTTAGAAATACTGCTGCTTAGTGTGTTGTTTTTTCTGCTGTTAGAAATCAATACACATGAAAGTTGGCAGTAATAACTGCTTTTTAAAAATGTATTCACTTTGTGTACCTAGAATATCAATGAAGTAAAAACTGTGCTTTCTTTACAAATAATCTTGTCCTTTTGATTATCTCCACTTCTTAGCTTCACAAGTATCCCGGAAAGCACTCCTATCTTTATTTCATCAAATATTTCATGTTTGGGTTTGGTGGTTTGTTTAGCTTTTTTTATATACTTGCCAAGCTACTACTATATTCAAGACTGAATAGGTGACTACAGTTCCATAAGTTGCTCCAGCTACACTGTCACTTTTCATTTTATGTGTTTTCTTTTTCCCTTAGGAGGAGACTAGGGAGAATGAGAAGTCCAAATATATCGTCCTCTAAAAAAAGTAAATGTAGCTTGACAAATAAACATGTAAGAATTATTAGAAATTCGGCAGAGAAAAAAAATCTCATGATGAGCAGTCCTTTAACAGACAGTTGTTCAAAATCATACCTGGCAGCTATGGCATTTTGGATGCAGAAGGCTGCTACACCAACTTTGTTTACACATAAATATCTTGCAGTCCCAACAGAGTTCTGCTAAGGTCTGGCTTGTTCCCTCCCCAGTGTTTGCTGAACAGTTTCCTCAGGCAGCACAATTGCTTTTGTGACTTGCTCCACTTGCAGAAGGTGTCCCCCAAATCTTGATATTCCCATTTGTCTGTGCTTGCTCAAGGACCTGAGAAAAGAGTCAGTAGGACTGTAGTTAACATCAGCCAGTGGGATGCCATGGGGGAGGGCAGAAGGAAGGATAAAGGAGACAGATTTTGAATTTAAAGGGCTAATCATATGGTAATTTCAGTGGCAAAAAAAAAATGTTTGGTTCTGTCTTGAAATACTTGACAGAGGTGAACCTCAGGGATCACTGGACCTGGTGTACTGATCTATTGTACCTGTTCTAGCTGAATTCTGAATGACAGCATTACATATCTATTCTGTCTTGCTGTATACAACCACTTACCCTTCTCATCCATGAAAGCAGAAAATGAATGCACAATCCAGGCTGCTACTCATCTGTAATTCAGGTGTCACTTTCAGGAAGAACAGGGAAGTTTGCAATGGCTGCTGTGCCATTGCCCAATTATTCTCTAAAAATATGTAACATGTTACAGTTTGATTGTTTAAGAGTTCATGTTTACAATCTTGATCTCATCATACTCTCTTTGTTGATATATTGCTATTACATTGTCTTTCTTTTTGTTTTCCTTTTCTGCATGAGAAGTTTGTTAATGTGGCATTTCTGCTGGATATAGTTTGTTCAAGGCACAAAACCATTAGGTCGTATTTGACCAGGGCACTACACTGGCTGTCCTGTGGTCAAAATTTCTAATTTAGATCACTGCCTAGGTAAAGGATTGCTATTAAGTGGAAACAGCAATGTTTAAAGTTCCTTGATTTTTCTTTTCCTTCTGATGAAGGAGGTTTTGCTTGGCCTTCAATTAAGTGGAGATTCCTTCACATTTCTCTGGTTAAACTTGCAAAGCTTTGTCTTTTAAGGGTGGTGTAAAAAGTCAGTGTTCACTCTAGTTGTGCTGTTTGCTCTTCTGCCTTCGGTGGGATAATTTGAGACAGTCTTTTGTTTCCTCAGTGTGGTCACAGGTTTAAGCAACCACTCCAGGGCCTGGCTGGGATTTCTTAATGTATCTTCATTTCACATCATTTTCTTGCATCTAATACTCAGGCTTCCCTGGGGCTATTCTTGTCTTGAACATAGTACCAAGTCATTAAATATTTTGAAAACTTCTAAGATGTATCTGTCAGGGTATGGATATGGAAGTTTTAGCCAGTATTGCTGAATCAAGTTATTACAAGTGAAAATTTAACCTTTGATAGTTTTATGAACTTATCTAATGTATGTCACTGCTTTTTTAATAAATGCAGCCTGAAGACAAGAAGGTACCAGAAAAGACTCTTCATGCCCCTGTGTCACCTTCATCTGTACCTGACCATTTGAAGTGCAACATCCTCAAAGCTCAAGTGGAGGCTGCTTTTAGAGTAGGCACCCAGGTAAACTGTGTTTAATACTCTGCTTTTTTAGTTTTGGCATAGCTTTCACCAGTTTTCCAAAGTCCCATCGTTCCTCCAGAGGAAGAACCTAATTTTTAGTCAAGTATGCACATTGACATAGCATTCTGTAGCTGGTCTGCAGTTTCTTCAGGTAACTCAAAATGATTGATATGGTGGAAGTAGGAAATTTATCCTAACTGACATGATTAAGACAGCTAAGAGAGGCTGAGAAAATAGGAAGGATGGCCTCAGGAAATCTCTTTTTTGTCACTGTAGTTTTTACTTACTTCCTATCTTAGAAAGAGTAACCTCTGGAGTTTTTTGAGGCTACCCACTACTGATGGGAACTGGGGTTAAGCTTGTTCTAATGATGATATCTATATATCCAAATTCAACCTTTATTTCAGGGGATTAGCTTTAGATGTCTGGTGTGAAATATTAGCTAGTGTTTTGTTTTCTTACTCCTTTGTGTATTTTAACTCAATTTTAAGCTTCTATTTTCAGTGCTTGGTTAATGTTTATATTAGATACATCCTGTTTCAAAAATACTCTTTTAATGATGCCATACAACTGAAAACTGATGCTAAATAGCATGACTGTAAAAAGTTGTTTTCCCAGTCAGAGATTGAAACCTAAAATGTGGAATTTGTGAACAAAAGATAATGCCATCAGTGCCAAAAAATAAAGCCAAATACAAAGTTTTAGGAACAAAAATAGAGGTAAAAGATTGTTATAATATAATCCCAAGGTCCTGTGGTATCCTTGAGCACACTATTCTTTTTGAATACAAATTATGTTGGTATTTCCATTACTTTGCTTCTTTTCACAGTAATGTACCAGGTCAACTTACCCTGCAAACGACTTTAACAATCAGCTTTGTGTGTTTGTTGTTCCTTGGCAGATCTTTCATTTGAGGGCTACATTACATCTGGTCTAGCTAGATCTAAGGAAGCATCAAAATTTGGTTATTCTGACTGCCTTAGATTTCAAGAGCAGAAACCATAAATCTGGCAGCATAAGGAGGAAGGAGTTGTTTGGGTGATTATTTTTTCTTTCAGTTTTTGCTTAAAGCAGTTCTCTCACCTCTCTGAACTCTGTGTTGTATCAACTATGTTTTATGCAGCATATTTCTGCCCTTGGGTTTACCTTCTGTTTTTCCTGTGTGTCTTTTCTACAGGATGTCATGGTATACTTCTCATATTTGTATTTTCTCTTGAATATGCTTAATGGTCATGTTTGACTGGATAGTTAAAGGCTGGAAGCAGTGTGTGCTGCTGCATTCAGAATACAACATTACTAAGGCAAGATAGGAAATGTACTTAACATATGCATCTCTCAATTGACCTGTTCTGCCTTAATTTTTCAGTCTGAGGCTTTCCAAGAGAAAACATCCTGGGTTGTTTGTTCTGCCATAACCACATTCTTTAGCTGCTGCTGTGTTGTAAATAACTTTCAGAGCCAACTGAGCATTCCTCTTTTCCTTCTTGCCTGGGTTGTTTTTCACAACACTTTAAAAGTCAAATTGGATGAAGAAGATGTCTGTGGGCTTGGCCTCAATGAGCGAAATCTTAATATTTCAGGGGAAGAAAGGTAAAGAAGGCTGTTGCAGTATATCATATATTGTAGAACAATAATGGCATGAGATTCAGTTTGAAATCCTTGAAACTTTCGCTGCTAATAAAGTATGGCTTAAGATTTATAGCCAGTAAATTAGGAAGTCATCTTAATCTTGGAAATCCTCATTCAACTACCTGCTTAGCCACAAAATTGCCTGTGTAACTAGAGATGAGTTCTGCACTTGAGCTCCCCTCCTGTCAATTATGAAAGATCTCCCTTCTCAGATACATTGCAAAAATAAGCAGGCAGAGACCAGGCAATGATCAGCTGTTACAGTAAGAAGCTGTGGCAACACAAGCACTGAAAAGGGTAGGAAAAATGGTCATGGCGAAAGAATCAGTGGAAACACAACTTTTATAATCTAGAAGGTGGAGAAGGGAAGGCAGCTACAGGAAAATCTGATAAACCACTGTATTAGATACCATAAACTGACCCAGTTATCTTCTCTGCCTGCCCCAGCCTCCCAGACAACTAGCTGAATACCAATAGCTAAGCCATTTCCCAGTGGCAGTTCAGTCATCTTCTGGGAAAGGAGAGCAGGGATGGAATTACGCTGCTGAAAGACATAGCATCCTTTTGAGGGAGCAGATAAGGAATAATTTTGTTCACAGAAGACAATTATTTAACTCCGTGTATTCTCCAGGGCAGTGATCCTGCCCCTCTTTGACCCCATCTGACATATCTTGCTGCTCACTATATCTGGAGGACTAATTATATTTTCCTCTGCCCAGTTCTGTCTCTTGATGCCAGTTCTGTACTATATCCCTGAGAAGTCTTGCCTTCTGGCCTTACTTGTAAACTCCAATTTCTCATCTTTTTGTACTGTCATATTTCAATTTGCTAGGCAGCCAGAGCAAGAGGTATATCTAGGGTCTGTAAGGCACAGCCCATATTCCTTGAGTTATAAAGCAAGGCAGCCTTGCTTTTCCTCATGTAGACCACAGTTATTCCCATATTTTATGATAGCACAAAAAATTTAAAAAAAAAAAGAAGGGAAAAAAAGAGTGTTTGCTCTTCTGGTTTGCAAAAGGAGGAAGAAAGAAACACTCTGTGTTATGCACATTTGTGTTTTAAAGGAAGTGTTCCTCTAAGGGCCCCAAAAATTCTATGGTCTAACTCATTCTTTTTGAAAATTCATGGGGCATCTTCATTATATGGTTAGGTTTAAAAGCATGAGAAAAATATTGGTGCACTGTAGGATCGCATCCAAAATTAACAAACTGTTGCTTGAAGTATTTGTAACAGCTCTCCCTTCAAGCAGTAGGAATATTTTCAATACCATATGCTACTAACATCAGGATGTGACAAGTTTATGAAAGCACCTCCTGCATGTAGTAGAAGAAGAAGCTGTTCCTTGTTAATTCAGAGTATGGAGTAAATGTTTGCAAATGGAAAATATAAGCTTGGACAGAAATTTTTTGTAGTTTACTTTTTTCTTATGGCAACTAGGCACCAAGAGAGAGCCTTATAAATGAATTATTCCAGTGCTTATGATTTAAAAAATGAAACCAGGGGCAATGTAGCTATACATTTGAAAATATATCCTGGAATAAAATCTCTGTATTCTTCATTTCAGAATGCTTCTTCATTTCAGAACTGTGTCAAAGAGCGGTTTATCACATTTCTTGGGGACATCTCCCACAGTTACAGCCCTGAGTTAGAAACCAAAACTTTGTAAAGTTATGCTGCTGATTACTTAACCCTGCTTTATGGTTTAGAGTCATAGAGAAGCAGAAAACTAACATGAGTGAGGGTTCTTTTTTTTATTTGTTGGAGACAGGAATATTTATGTGCTACTTATGTAAATGTAGAATCAAACTGCAGTGTGCACGGGGGTGCTGGATGCTGGATCTAGGAGCTCACTGCCATGGACACAACAAGTGAGAAATGTGAGGAACCCACAAGCAGCTGTGGGAACATGTGGTTTGCACAGGGCATGCCACACAGTTACCTGCAGGGCAAGAGCAAATGAGTAATGTTTCACAACACACCTCTCAAACTGTGCCACAGGGATCTGCCACCTTTTAGCTGACAGACTCCATGTCACAGTTCCCACATAATTAAGCTCCAGGAGAGCCCTAAACACTGTGAAGTAACTGACATATCTTTCTTTTTTTTTTTTTTTTTCATGTATTCCGGGCTCTTCATTTGAGAGGTACTTGTATAAAGCAGCAGTAAGGAGTTATCAGAATACAAAAGACCAGCTCTCCCTAGCATTTAAAACCCCTTTGCAGCTTGCATGAGTCAATGCTGATGTGCTGTGATTGAGCAGACATGACTTGTTAGTATCACAAAGAGTCCCTTTTGCCAAAAAGTTCATGGCCCAAGTGATGAAAGAAAGATACTTGTAGGTTTCAGTTGCTATTTATATCCATTTTGGCTTTGGACAAATCCTAATTATCCTTAAAATTACGAACAGGGTCCTGAGTAAATGTACAGCTATCTCAGCAGGGCTTTTTATTTTGGCAGGCAGCGTGTGCTGTGTTCTAGCAGTTTGTCATCCTCAAGTGGTGTCGGGATTCTGCACCTGTTACCCAGGCTTTCCGAAATCCTTGGGTTGATGTGTGTCTAGCAGGTTAGCATAGGGAAGGATCCCATTTTTCACAGATTTCTACTGCAGCTGATTTTTGCATCGCTCACATCTTCCTCTTGTCTGCTGACAAGAGAGAAGGCCAAGCTCATTCTGCAGGTACATTTTTGCAGTGCAGTTTCTAGAAGACAGGTAGAGGTGACATTACTACTGAACTACATTATGGGTTGTTTGCTGAGGAAAAAAAAAAAAAAAGTGATGAGAAAAGGTGGTTTGGAGTTTGCAGCTGCAGGGTTCTTACAAAAGAGCACACAAAATCCCATTTGTTTCTCCCTTTTCAACCCCAATGGAAACTCTTGGCCAGGGAGAGGTATCTTCAATCAGCCAGGTTTGAGTTCTCCAGCCATTGATCCCCCTGCCTTGGTTCTCAGTAAACAAAGAGACATTGAGGCTGAACAAAGGGATGTTCAGTCCTCTAACTCCTTTCACACACTAACTTTCTTGACAAGCCTATACACATGTAAATTTTTAGGCCAGGTCGATAGCCATCTCCTTTTTTTCTCCCTTTTCTAGAAACAAGTGTAGGCCGAAAATCATTGTCTTAAGAATTGCAAATATGTGAGTAAGTGCAGGTTGCTTGTGCTGTTTAGAGTTGTCTTGGGGAAAGGACTGGTCCATGGTACAGAAAATACCTCAGGTCATGCAGGATACTGGTGTCATCCTGTGCTCTCTAACTAGATGCAAGCCGTGACTGCAATGTAAATGAGACTGGCATCTATGCATTATTTATGGTAGAAAAGGTGCCTAAGTGAGGTGATCCACAGCACTAGTCTGTCATGGCTACGTTTTTGATGATTCTTTGTCTCTTTTAGTTCTGCCTCCTTTAAGGAAAGATTCAAGTGTAAGGACTTGACATCTTCAAAGTCCAGATGCTTTTGCCGTGTCTTTCTAGAAAATATTCACTGTCTTTATGTAAGCTGGGACTTTGGAGCTTTATTCACTTAAGGCGATCTGGATTCAAACCCTAATCAGGTCACGAATGAAAATAGAGTAGGTGAGGGAAAGACACTTGAGGATTTATAATCATGTGCAATCTTTTTTATAATAGGACTTAAATCCTTCTGGATACCCAAAAGAATTCCCAGCTTTCATTAGATGTTGACTTAGGTACCTTGAAAGGATCAGCTTTTCCAACATTTCAGGCTCCTTCCATCATGACTTAGTTGCTATTTGCTTCTCTCTCTCATTTCCTCCCTCCCTCCATCCATCCTTATTCACAGCACCGAGTTACTGCACAATTTGACAGTCTTTGCACAGAGATCAGAACTGAAATTGTGTGAGCATAACAGGTCGCAGCTGAGGTGTTCAGGCTGTGGGGGAAGCTTCCACATCTCCTTATGTACACTGTGCCTTCCTTGCTAAAGCTGTTGGTGTTAGTCACCCACTTGGATGAGCAATAACCTCGCTGTCAAGTTTTAGGCTAGGTAAAAAGAAGCAACTGCACTGGGACTCTCAACTGGAACAGCAGCAAGTGCAACATCACATCAGTTATAATTGTTCATAACAATGGAATTTAAAAATGGCTCATCTTCAAATTCTCTGTGTTCAGTTGCTATGTGGAAACAGGTTTGCTCAACTTAAAAAGTGAGGCTATAGGAATTTAATGGTTCCACAGGTATAAAAATACAAGATTTTGGTTGTGTGTGATGAATATTTGGTACATGGCAGCTCATTAGAAGTGTGTCAGCAATGATAACTTAAAATCAGAGAGGGAACTGAGGAAATGATGTGGCAGCTTTGCTGGAGGTACAGAAGGGGAGTGAAGATTTACATAAACAGAATGTGGGAACTGATGAGCTCTTCAATTTATTCTCTGGGATAATGGAGGCAAATGTGGCAGTGGTGTCACAAGACTCCCAGAGCTGTGGGTATGTCAGCCCTGTCTCCTCTCTGGTGTGTCTCTAAGTGCCAGGACATGATGAAACAAGTACTGTTAATTGCCTTGATGTGTAAGAGCCCCACCACAGCCCATGGTGCCAGGCCTCATTCAGAGGGAAAAAAACCAGATTAGTCTGTTCCCACGAGACATAAACATCATGCTTTTCTGCCTGAAAAGTTACATTTGACATATTAAATCACCAAGGTAAGTTTACCTTGGCAGAACATTCTTCCTGATGACATGTTCCTTAGCCTGTATTATCTAATGAGATCACCTAACATTTGGCGTGGCTGACAAAAGATAAAAATGTTGATAAAGAGCTGAAAAATCAAATATGATTCAGGCCTCCTTACCATCATTACAGATTCAGAAAGAGCCAAGATAGAGAAGTAGTTCCAGACCACTACAGTGAGAGTCATTCCTTCCTTACCTTTGAAGATCTCCAAACACGTGAAAGCTGTGTTGCTCTCCCTTCCTTTCTGCAACTGACATCTTTGTGAAAGTGCTAAATAAGAGCCATCATATGTTTCCTATGAGCCTTCTAGACCCTTGTCTTTCTCAGATGAGAACCTGACTCTCACCCTCAGCTGCAGTGATCTGATCCTTCATGCAGTTTTTTTGCTTATCCAAGGTACTCCTATTTTGGATCAGTAGAGGTGAGAGCCGCAGCAATGCCCCTTAAGATGGACGAGAGACACAGATGGCACTAGCTCCCCGTGGTGCTTGCTTGAGACATGAAGAACACAGACTGCCTTGCACAGTGCCCCACTGGCCAAAATCACACAAGACTGCACCCAAAGTTCTGTCTTTAGTGTATTTTCTCTTGGTACATGCTTGGTGCGACCAGTTCCCATTTTAAACTTGTGTCCTCCATTATCCTGGGGCTAACTATTTCTTCAGACGAAAATTGAAAGAGCTGCTGTTCACTAGGCAAATCCAGCCACCATAACTCATGAATTCATGCATGGGATTGCTGTCATGGGCCAGAAAGTGTTCCCACCTCTTCTAGAAAGCTCAGCAGAGTCTGGTCTAGGATCCCTGGAGTGTCCACCCCCTCTCTAAGGTTCCAAAGGACCTGGCTGCCGAGACAGCACCAGGGATTAGCAGTGCTCAGGAGCTGACTGAAAAGCAGTCTGAGAACTCCCAGGCTGCCCATAGGTAGATGGCTTAGAGACCTGTGGGCAAAGTTTGATATTACTTAGATATTTTTCTCCTCATCCTTTGGTGAAACTATTTCTTAGCAATCATCTGTGAAGAGAGCTTGTACTGCCCAGTCATGTTTCTTGTCCCTAGGTAGTATAAAGTAATACTTAAAATGATAAAGTAATTCTTTCTTTCTAACATCATCCAGAAAGTTAATGGCATATGAAATCAAAACATTGATGATTTTTGTTTTCCTCTGGGTCTGGTGCAGATAAAAAAAGAGAATAGCATTGTGTGGATGTATTATATGGATCAACTTTTAATTTGGTTTGCAGTCTGGTAGCCAGAAGAGCAACTTTTTTCTCTTTGGGTAATTATTAAATGAATATGCTTCTGTATAAATTTGGCTTCCAGATCTGCTATGCTCTGAAATCTCTCCCTCAGAGCAGCAACCTCTGTGGTAGGGGAGAATCTGCCTTAGTTAAGATCTAAGCAGTTCCATGCTTTGCTTCCGCCGCTGTCATCCTTACACAGCTCATTGCTGGGCTTTCAGTGGGTGAGAGCCACTGCCCAGCTCTCTGTGTACGTTCCCTACCAGGCACCTCCTGCTACCCTTGGCTAAGCCCCCTTGCTCCATTGCTGGAAGGCATCCTGCAATGGCAACCCAAATCCTGGCCCCAGCAGGTGCCCTTGTTTTCAAAGTAAGACAAACCATCTGGGAATTAGATTGTAAGGGTTGTATAAAAGCATAACCTGTTCTACAGTCATATCTTTTCAGTAAGGCTGAGAAAGTCCTTCTGTGATTAGTGAATGCGATTTGCAGTGTTAAGAAGAAAAATAAAAACGACAGCTGATGACTTACTGACCTCGTTCTGAAACAAACAACCCAAAAGCCAATAAGCCAATAAGTGAAGCAAGGGTTGTACACTTTGTGATGGATGAAGCCCTCTGCAGAAGGGTTTGCAAGTATAGCATTTTCCCGTGTCTGTTCATCCATAGGTAGGGAAGAGAGGCACCAGGTGAGAAGAATGAGCCCATCCTTGTTAATATGTACCTGCCAATCCGCATCCCATGGCACCCTGAGGGCATGCCTTATCATCTGAGGCTGTTCAACTCCTCCATTTCTTTGCATGCTCCCTCTCTCTTTACAATTTAGAGTGGGATTACTTGCTCACTGGTCTGCAGTGCTTCCTTGTGGATATAGGATTCTTTTCTGATCTCTAAAACATGAGTAATAACAGAGAAGTATTCGTACCAAGAGAAATTCCTTATTGATGGAGACTGCTAGTCATGCTGCTTAGGAATATATGACTTCTTGAGATCCAGACTTAGCCTTCCAATGCAGAGAAGACAAAGGGAGAAATAATGTAGTCACAGAGCTGAGAAGCAACCAAGGGTCTAACACAGTGAACTCTCAGCTGGCTAACGAGATCCATGGCTTATAGCATTGAAGGAGGTGGAATTTTAATAATTTCATTACTGGTCACAACCGCTGCACTGCATTCTCGATCTCTGTAATCTCTTTTCTATTGTTGTGTTCAAGTGCATCTTAAAATGCAGATCAAATTATTTGGTGAAAATTGGAATTAACTAAAATTCATCGTTTTAAAAAGTAACCAGTTTGACACATAAAAAGCAGCTAGCTTGACAGGCTTAACAATAAAATGCTGCTAAGACATCAGTGTGGAAGAAGAGACTTTGCATTAAGTTTCTGACAGCTGGATTAATGTTTACAGATTTCAGAAACCAAACAGCTTTTTAAAAAGCATTATAATTTCTGTAGAACAAAGAAATATTGCCTCCATTGCTCATCTATGCCAACAAAGAATGATTTTCAATGCTTTTTCTCCTTAAAAAATTTTTTTCTTTCAAGAAAGCAATAGATTTTGAATAAGCATTATGCTAGACAGAGCTACTAGAACAGTAAAAAAAAAGGTTTTTAAAGCTGAGCTGAATTTCTTAAAGCTACAAATTTATTAAAAATTTAAAAATTGCACTCCTGATCCCCAAATGGTTTATGATGTGACACTAATTCACTGAAAACCTGAGCAGCAAAACATTTGGTAGCTGACTTACAATGATGGTGGTGGTGTGATTATGTCCCATATTTATCTGGTTCCTTAATTGCTGGAGTGTTTGTGCAGGACTGAGGAAATCTCTGCCTGAGGAAACCTCTCCCTGAGGGAGATTAAACCCAAATATGTAAGAGCACTACATTGGAGTGGAGCTTCTTTAGTAGCTACTGCTGATCCTGTTCTTCATGTAACCTAGCTGTAAACCAGCTTCCACTGTGTAAACTAGCCCCCTAGGAGAGGGATAAATGTGCTCATGAGGGTCAGAGGGTCCCCTCTCTGAGATGGTGGGTTTGGTATCAATATACAAGGTTCAACGGTACTAATAGGAAGGGATGAACTTCCTGCTAAAGGACTTGACTCAAAATGCCCTCTAACCCATCACCTCAGGGACTTGCCTGGGCTGGAGAAGACCCAGAACAAAGTTCAGTTTCTGTCAGGCTCCCAGTGGCTCTAGCTTAATTGCCCATAAAATTAATTGTGTGTACAAGCTGGAACAGTCCCTCCCCACCATGGCTGATAATCTGATAAATAACGATCTGGGAAGTGGCAATAAAGGTTCTGTTTTCTCTACCACAAGAGGAAAACAAACCCCAAACTATCACAGCTTGGGCAATTTCCCCAAGCATGGTATATCCCTACTGATATTTTTATTTTAGTTCATCGCTAAGGTATAGAAGAAACTCAGCTTCGATTTTGTTTCCTTTTCTTATGAGTACCCTCAAATGGAATGTATCAATTTTTACTGAATGGAAGGTCTTACGTAACATTACAATATTTTTACATGTCTGTAAAATCCTTTGATTTGGATTTGATGGATTTGAAGAAATCTGTTTCATCCTTTTTAAGAGGATTAGACTGACACATTTAATTTAATTTGATCTGGACCTACAGCCTCAAATTACTGTGGTTCAGATACTGAGCACTGAAAAATCACTCTGTTGTGGGACTATTTCAGTCCCCTTCTGTTCATGTAGTAGGGTGCAAATGTCACAGTCAGAGAAGTCCCTGACTAATTTGGAGATACTCATGTCTCTGTAGTCAGTATTTTCTGTAGCGGGGGGCAGTGTTGTCCTCACACTGGCATTTACACGTGGATTGTGGAATACTTGCATCTCAGATGAAAAGTATATCAACACCTGCTCGGATTGGGCATTTCCTAGGCAATAAAGCAATTCCCATGTAAGTTATTTTGCAATACTGGTATTTTCAACTCGACAGACAAATGGCATATGAGAGACAGGAGTCTGTAATTTAGCAGAGAGCAGTAGTGGGTGAGATTTTCTGTGAATTGTGCATACAGTGTGAATATATGTAGGGGATCACATTTTTCAGTTAGATTTTCAAAGACTGAATGAAAAGTTGGCATCATTATTTCATTTGGGCTACATAAATATTTATTCTACTCCAATTGAAAAGACAGCTCAACTACAGTATGTTTGTCTGTGTAGGTTTTGTATGATTTCTGCTCAAGTGCTTTCTGGAGGAAACATAAATGCCAGTGTTCCTTTCTTTATCCTCACTTCCTTACGCTACTGCCCTGCACATTGTACATTGTTGCTCATCACAGTGAATCTCAGCTGTAGGAGTTAAAAACCCAGAAAGATTATGTCTTTTAAATCTGGACAGAGTATGCATTTTGGGTACTGCAGTTTTCTGAGATGCTTACAAAAATATTTTTTTAGTAAACAGTTGTATTATCCCAAATGCATGGACACTGTACTAAACTTTGGCTCCTTCTTTTAACAGGCTGTGAAAGAAGAGACCTCTTTTGTAAATCCCAGTAAGACGTCCAGTCTGCAGGACCCTAATGTAAGGTCTGTTGCTTCTTGTCTGTAGGGGAAGCATAAAATTAATGTATGATTCAATGAGGCATTTCCCAAACATTATATTAACCTGTTGTTGCAGTTCAGTTAGCTCATTTCCAGGTTGCTGTATAAAGTTCACCATGCAATGACCTGAGGAGAAGGTGGTTGTCAGAACAGTACTTGTTTTACACATATATATCAGATACTGTTTAAGAATTGATAAAAGCTCCTTTTTAGAGATCAGACTGAGTGTATCTACTTGAATAAATGACAAAAGTTCTGGGTAAGAAATAAGGTCACAATCTAGTTACAATCTTAGAAAAGCTTTTTTAAAATAAGTCAGTTTTCATAAGTTTTCTATCAGAAACATGCTAGATGTCCAAACTGGAATATCTCTGTGTCTGCATTTTCCTGATTTGTGCAAGGTCTTTTCTTTGCAAGAAGAGGCATTTGGTATACAACCTTCAGAAAAATGGCTCATTTGCAGACAGTAGTGACTACTTTTGATTGTACTTTTCTTCTGTTGATAGAGGATAATAGATTTTCTTTATTGGAGTGGCATTTTGAAGAGGCATATTAATTGTAACCATTATTTGAGTGGCACAGTATGCTGTCTTCCAGCAGGGGATTAGAGTGGAGGTTACAGCAGGAGCATTTGGAAATCTCCTGCCTCCATGTGTGTGGTAATGCCATCACTTTGGACATCAGTGTTAAAATCTGAGGGGAGAGTTTGAGGGAAAAATATTACAGATTTACAGCATGGCTGTTAATCAGCTAATTACACCAGTGTATCTGCTTTTTATATATGTTCATGTGTATGTAATATACATATGTAGTGGAGCACTAGTCATCTCGTGATTTTATTTTATAACTTTTGGGTGGTGATTCTTGCAACAGAAAGCAGACATTTAATCACCTTATAGAAAAGTCTAGCTGAGGGGGGTAATGAATTATATTAGAAAAATTAAGTAATTCTGAACTCAAGAAAACCACTTATAGTTGGGAAAATTTGTCAACCTCTATTTCAAATGTGTATCTTTCTTCAATATGATAAATCTGCACTAGCCTTCAAAAGCCACTTCATTGAGAAATTAATTTCTGACCAGATTGGGTTAGCAGTGTTGCTGTGTTTGCTGAATGAAAGCAGCTACCTAGAGAAGGATGGTGGGGATGGTTGGTGGTGCTGAGGCAGGAGGAGACACGAGAGGCAATGCTATTGCCTCCCATGGCAGGGCCTGCCTTGCTTGCAGTGCAGTTGTGATTCCCAGTTTCCCAGTGTCTTATCTCAGGATACCCTGTGGAGCTGAAATGTCTCACCTGATAGGCCATGATTTCCTCATTTGTTTATCCAAGAAGCTGTAAAGTCTGTTTGATATAGAATCACCCATTTTTCTTCCATACCATTGCTCTTCTTAGAGCTCCACAAAACTTTAAGAAAATTCTTTTCTTAAGAAAATTCATTGCATACATTGGACAGTGACCTATTTCTTTGTTTAACTGGAATGGGTTTCATATGTTGTCTCTGCCACCACACCCTTTGTTGGTTTGCTGTCACTTCCAGAAGCAGTTCAGGAAGACCCAATTTGTATATCCCTGTGTGACTAAGAATGTGGCTACAGACATGCTTTCCTTAATCACTTCTGCTGAACTTCTGCATAACATCTGTAGAAAAGCCTTTTTACTCCACATTTTGGAATAGGTTCTCTGCTGCTGCATCATGTTGAACTGTCAATGAGTAGTGTGCTTTGTGATGTAAAGTACTGTTCAGCATGAGGTAAGGTTGGTGACCTGGGTGCAAAGCAAATTTCACTGTTTTCTTTTGCACACATCCAAGCTTATAAAATTGTAAAAGTCACTTTGGAGTTCTTGGTATGCAGTGTTCTGGCGTATATTTGTCTGATATTTATTTTTATGTGTGCTATGTCAAGCAGCATTTCCTCTACAGTGAGTTGTGCCAAATGAAATGGTATTGTTTTATTGCCGTGTCCTGAAGGTGCACATATACAAGTAATCAACGCTCAGGAATAGACCAGTTTTAAGGGATAGACCAATTTTAACAGCTTGCATTCAAAATTCAGAGAAAAATGCAAAATAAATCTAGAGTCTAACCATTCTCTTTCTCCTTCAAGCATCTACCCTTTCTGCAGGGATATATGCACTTTTGCAGCAAGCCAGCATGTGACCTATTTGCCAATAACATCCTCTGTAACCTCTGTCCTGTGGAATTTGATGGACATAAATGAGCCTTTGCTCTCCTAGGAATTGCATCTGAGTAGAGTTTGTTCATACTGGGAGACAAATTGTCCGGGAGCTTTGTTCTTCTCTTTAGCGGAGACAAGCAAAAGAACCCTTGGTAAAAAATCCTTCCACATGGAATATATATTTTTTCCCTGCAAGTGCCCATGCAGACATTTCTGTAAACAACACCTCTGTGAATCTTTGAGGACTCTTTGTTTGCTGAAATATCTTGCCGGTTGAAACCAGTAGCTGTCACAGCTTTTTAACAATACTCCACTCTTTTCATGCGAGGGATTTATAGCAGGGAAAATGACTCTGTGTATTTTTTGCACTGATGATTGTACAAAACACTACAAAATGCTTTGTTTTTTCTAAACCCAAGATATAGGGAAATTCATTCAGGCCAGCTAGTAAGCAAACATATGCAGTTTTGAACAGTAACTGAAGCATGAATTGTTCATATAAATAGGGAACTAGAGGATGACAGAGTTGTTTGATTAAAAAACTGTGCTCTCTTTGCTACCATTTTGTCTGCTCTTCCATTGCCATCCTGAATATTACACTTCTAATGAATTAACTGCTTGGATATGGCCTGTAATCTCCCTGAGCAATTATTTTAGCATCTGCCACGACAGACTCAATTTGGCTAACAATTGCTATAGCTCTTTGTAGAATTAGTTCTGGTTCAACTGGTAATTACTCATATGTATGTGTGGTATGGCCACTTTTCCTACAAGTAGATCTCCAGTCATTTTCTTGGGCATGGCCTCAGGATACTGTTGTACTTATGCAAAGCTGTCATGTATCAGGCAGTTTATCCACCTGTTTTCTGTGGCTTCTGGCAAACTCCAAACACTTCTTTATGTAAGTAATTTTAAATATGAAGAAGGGGGAATCAGAGCTGAAGCTTAAATAGCACTAATTTGTCAGCTTTCAGGAGGGGAAACCTTGTTAAATTTGCTCTCTCATTTGTCATACAAAGGCTGGAAGTGAAAGGTTGTCTCCTGATCTTGCTGCTAATGGGTAACCTGTACACACCAGATTAAGCTGCTGGAGGATGTGAGATCACAGGAGACTACAGTCCTCTCTCACTCCCTGCTTTTGGAGAGCAGTCCTGCATGTTTCTATAGGTTTTCCTCCTCTGGATAGGATTTCTTTTTTTCCTCCCAGACTGTTTCAAGTGCTGGTCCCAACATTAAATGAGGAAAAAGCTGGTGACTCAGTAACCCAAGATGTGCTGGAGTGTTCTAGCTTACATCCTCGTTAAACCTCAATTAAGGCTGATAGAGTGCACTATGAATTGGGACATAGTTTTACCTTGCTGCTTTGCTGATAACCTGTAACAGAGCTGCAGATCTGGACAGTGGCTACAGGGAAGTTGGATTGTTGCCTCAGCTGGATCCATCCAGGCTGCATGTGACAGAGCTCTCAGCTGAACAAAGTCAAATGAGAGCAACGAACAGGAAGGGAATTTCTCTAGCAGGTGAAATGGGAGAGCCATGAGTTACCTTGATAAAACACAGGAATCCTCTGAAGAAGAGACAGACCTTTTTTTTATTACTCTGTTTTAGCAGATCTGAAAGCATACACATTTTCTTCAATACCAAAGTAATATGTACTCCATAACTATACACTAGTATCTATATAGCTGGGCTGTATGCATTTTGGACAAGGCAGAAGAGAACATTGGTTCATTGGTTTTTGGAAGAAGAAATACCTGGGGAAAAATGTTATTTATGTATTTGCTCTATTGTTTTTTCTTTTTTTGCTTTCTCACTCTTTTTTTTTTTTTTTTTTTTTTTTTTGCTTGCTTGCTTGCTTGCTTGCTTGTTACACTGTCTGTGTTGAATCAAGAAGAGATACAGTTAGTTTGCAGTTCACATGGTGAGACATGCTTTGTTAAGGCATGTAGTAAAAATGTGTCAACACTGGGTTAGTTTGGAATTTGTAATGGCAGTCATTTTGCAAGGATTTTTAATGGTACTTCTTTTGGGACGTAGACCCAAAGTGTACAAGGGAAGAAGTGATCCTGTTGGTCCTTTTAAAGACCAACAAGAGGAATTCATCTTACAGTAGAGATAGAAAAGCCTTTCTAACAGATCAGTTTCTTCTTTAGTATTGTAAAAGAATCTGTCACGATGGCAAATGATCCAGAAGGGATTATGAGGAAGCAGCAGAGGTATTTTCCCATCTGTTATAGAATTCCTTACACTCAGGTATCTGTCTGTGTCCAGATGGAAGTGTTGAGGAAGAAGTGTTGTGGGAGAATTTGCTGATTAGATATTTAAATTCATCCAAGTTTGAGATTACTGAATGTTCTTCAATATAGTTTTCATAAGGCTCTCATCCCCTGCCTCCACCAACTAGATTTTTTGTATTTGATTCCTTTAGCCTTGAGAGATCAGGGTTCTAGCTGTCTGCCAGAAACAATGAAGGGAATATAACAAAGGAAGCAAAGTGTTGTGCAAAATAGAAAAAAATTAAAAATGTAGTCAGTAGCTTTCCTATCAGCTCTGGTCACACTTTCCTCTTGATCAGGGGTGTGTCCCACCTTCTGATTTGGGATGTGGAGGTTTCTTTCCTACAGCTTATCAAGGGAATGTGAATCACAGAGTCACCTTTTCACCTTTTTATAAACCTCACTCATTTCTCAGTAAAGGGATGGATGCTAGAAAGATAAACTTGTGAACTTTCTTTGCAGAAATTTATTGCCTAATTGCCAGCCTGCTTAATTGATTAAATATAAGGAATATATGGCTAACCACAGAACCCCATCAAGAAAATTTATTTTCTTATTCAAAGCTTTGCCAGACAGAAGCACCATCTGTACAGTCTTCCCAGAGCCTATACATGAAGTTGTCCTGAAAATTCTTTGAAGTATGTTATTTTTTCTGGCTATGACCACCTGCATAAGCCTATAGCATGGATACCTGTGTGCATGTGCGTGCAGATTCACACATACAGATTTGAACTGTATTTAAGATAAACACCTGCACTTTTTAAAATTTTGTTTGCTTCTTCAAACATATCTGAAGGCAAGCCCAAGTATGATTCTGCTGTACTGGCTTAAGGAATTCCAGATTTAAGAATTACACCAAAATGGTCCAGATGTTAGGAATTGCTATTACTTAGGACAAAGCAAAATACTGGCTATCTTTGGGCATAGCCTGTTTGCCAACTAAATTTCAATCTTGGGATAAGCCCAACAGTAGAAATGTTGGTAAAAATGCCCCAAGTTAAACAAGTTGGGTAAGGAACTGAACTAAAATTTGTAGGACAGGAATTACCTAGCAACAGGATTTGCTGATAATATACACTTTTCTTCATGTTCTTGTGCTGCTCAGGAAAACTTAGATATGGTATGTTTGGTACATGTAAACACTAATACCTTCTTCATCTGCTACATGTTAGTCTTCATTTTATGAGGGCTCAAGGCAGGACTGTCACCAACACGAAATCAAGTCAGCCATGGCTTTGTCTATCTGAATTTTGAAAACCTCCAAATACAGGATGGAGATTAGACAGCCTCTTACTCAAAATAGTGATCAAAACTGTAAACATAAGTTCAGTTGTCAGTCAGGAGCCCTCTTCAGCTGAAGCCCTCAAGTTAGCTGGTCAGTTATTACTGTTCTTGTTGCTGTTGCCACTTGCTGTCATGCACCATGTGGTACATTTATGCACTGCAATGTTTATTTCCCTTAAAATATGCTTTTGGATCACTGCCAGCTTTGGCAGGCTTTATATCCCACATGGTTCAGGATTTGTCTGTGGATTTCTTTCTGTTTAGACCAACTGCTGCATCACCCTTTGTTGATCCTTGTTATCCAAATTATCTCATCTTTCATAGGATTGCAAATAGCAATATTCTTCTTATGTGGGAGTAGGTATAAGCACCAGCTGGTGCTTTGTGCATTCATTTATTCTAATTCTCTTTGTAAATCTTCCCATCCAAAACCAAATTACGCCATTACATTGATACTAATTGCATTAGGAGCTGCTCAACACGTAATGTAAAATTAAATGTTATCTCATAGAGCTTGATGATGCTGCACACCAGAAAAGGAGGATGGAAAACATTAAATTATACCAAGTTTTATGGGGTGCAGATGAATCAGGAGAAGTAATCTCAGGCGCTCTTCTGAATGCCCACTGCAGAGTGAGCTTTGCTCATACAGATTGTCAGAGTGTGATTAACCTGCTGTGGCTTGTGCCTCTGAGGTGCACTGGGCTTTGAGTCTGGCTGCCTTTCAACTTATGGGAAAATGTCTGACACCTTTTGTGACCGAAGCAATACTTCTAAAGAATAACTTCCATGTAAAATCAAGGAAGGAGCATCTCTCAAAGTAATGTGTGCACTCTTGTGCTTTTCTCTCCCCATTCCCACCTGCATAAACTATATTAACGTTTAAATTGTCATCTTTTTCTTTCTGAGCTAACGTCTCACTAATATCCCTGCTGCAGTCTGAACCTGAACCATGTTTTTCAGAGAACTCTGGCTCTCTGCAGGTGCTCTCAAAATATGCCTGTATAAGCAAGGTGCAAAGTGTAGTGATGTTTGCCTGATCTGTACACAATTCAATCTGAAACTAGCACCTCAGTATCTGCTTTTATACACATACTTCCAGTGAATGTCAGGGTAGCTTTCATGCCAGCTGATATGTCACCTGGATGGTTATGGGCTGCTTTTTTCCTCAAGTTGAAGGCTTCAGTTCTTTAGAAAAATAGATATATCCAAAAGAACTTTCTAGAAGTTCAGAACTGAAGCTGATCAAGAATTATGTGCTTAGTTTTACCTGGCATGAACTTCAGTGAATTCAAGCAGGATGTTTTTTCTTAAACTCAGAATGGAGTTAACTTTGTGAGACAGAGTCTGAAATATTACTTCTAAATATAGTGTAAAATATTCTAGGTAAACTAAAATCATTATCTATGCTGGCTTCTTCTTAAGAAATTTGAATTGCTTTTTAAAAGCTCCTTTTCTCATTCAGTCTTTACCTTAAAAACATAAGAATAAAGAATCATTCTCCAACTGAAAAAATTCAACCAGCATTTTCAAAAATAAATATCTAAATACCCATCACTCTGGCCTCAGTACATGGACAGGCTAATGGATCTACTACTTGAGCTTTCTATAGGACCTTCACTCAGTAATTTCTGCAACAAAGTAATAACTTCAAGCTGAGCTCTGGAATAGCCTTTGCGTGCCAGTCTGCATCAAAGATTGCAGATAGCACACCTAGGTAAGCTCTTTGATTTAATCCTGAGTCTTTAAGACCTCTTTGACCTGCTGCCTGAAGACAAATGCTGATGAATTATTTGTAATTGTGTTCTTAACCTCCAAACTACAGAGAAAGGAGCAGTACTCAGACCTTTCAGATAAGGTTAAGCTGATGAAATACCAGACTCAAGGTGCATTTCTTTGACTCTGTCCTGTGTCCCCTAAACTGTGCCTAGGCTCTTTGGAAAGCACAGAATTCATAATGGCTGTTCTGGTTGCGGTGAGGAAGGGTAGGATTTGTAGCTCAGTTTGTCCTTAGATACCAGGTGTTGATCTCTTACATTACCCTGAGCTGTGAGAGAAGAGCACTTCCTGTATCATCATTATTATCATCATTATCATCATCATTATCTGTTGAATCACAGGAGCACTGTATTTTTGTCTAGACTGCACATACATTTTCATTGTAACAGCAATGGAGAGGGGGAAATTTTTTCCTTTACAAGGAACAGAACTCAATTTGTGAGTAAGAAAAGCACATAAGCTGTAGCAAGGATCTTTGCTATACATCTGCAATCTATAGGGAGGGGGCGGTATGGGAGGTAAAAAGAAGAAAAAAAACTTTATTCAGAAAATTTGATACTGGCAGTAGCTTTAAAATGTCCAAGCAATGTTTTGAAGAGCTAACCTGTCTTCTGAGAAAAGCTGCCTTATCAAAGTGAAAAAGAACATACTGTTTCTTAACTTCAGATGACCTTTGGAAAAGAAATGTGTGAAATCCCTAGAGCACAGGTTTAGGAAAGATTTGAGTGTCTGTGTTTGCTTAGCTTGTTAGGCTATGTCTTTGAAATACAAGCGAATGCATCCATCAAATATTTTTTTCCTTTTCCTTGCTTTTTGCTTATCCTTCCCAAGTTTTCACTATCATGTTCGCACTCAAAGGGAATTCTGAAGCCAAAATCAGCCTCTGGGGCTTTTTTTTTTCCTTTTCCCTGAGTCAGCACCTGAAAGCAGGTCAACTTTTCATGCAAGCTGGCTGTATCTTTGTAAATCATGGGGCTTTTATCCTCTATCTCTCGGCATCAGTTTGGGAAGACATGGGCAGAGGGATTGTTCCAGATGACAAAATAGGCACAAACAGAAGCAAAGAGGATAAAATCTGTTAAAGACCAATGCAGGAAGTGTGTTCCCCCAGCAGACTTTGGTGGTTTTAAAATTCTGAACTAGACCCTCCAAGGTAAGAGAAGTTAATTAATGCCGTTGAGTTTATTAGGTGCACAGTCATTTGATCCCACATGGCCCAATTGCCACGTTTCAAACAAACATGGAGGTCTGCCCAGAGCCACCTGCGCAGGGGACAAGGAAGCCACAGCACACAAAGGGTGGCTTAGGAGCAGTGCAGCCTCAGCTCTGCAAACTGGGCCAAGGTGGGCTGGGACACCCTGAGTCCCTCAGCATGAGCACATGTATTCTGCCCCCAAGGAAGGTTCAAGCTAAACCAGTGTACATCTGTGGTCACTTGAAATGTTCCACAGGGTAATGGTTGGGTTTTTTTTGGGGGGAGCAGTTTTGGTTTCAGTCACCTTCTTGGCTCCTAGTCTGAGAACAAAACAGATTCCTTGGGTTTGGGGGGGATCTTCCTCTGGGTTGTGTTTATGTTGCTGTGCAGGCTTGTGAAACAGGCTGAAGCTAGTTCAGGAGAGTGTGCTGGCTGTGGCTCAGGAGCGTGCTGGGGCTCTCAGTGCAAAGGCAGTTTCTGATGACCTGCCACTGCATGCTGACATTCGTGGTTGTTATTGTCATTCTCACCAGGAAGTGACAGATTTTTATGTAAGGTGCCAGGTCATTAACTAACTCTGTCTCGGTTCAGTACCTTCATTTGTATGCAGTAGTGGTTGGGTACTGTTACAGGAAAAAGGTTTCTTGTGAATTAATGACATTGAAAAAGAGCCTTCTAAAGGAACTGTAATACACTGTACATTTTCTTTTTCGTTTTAATTCTGAGTCTCACTGATCCTTTAACACTTTCAGTTTTCCTCAAGCTGTATACTTTGTACAGGGCTACAGTAGTTTATATAGCTGTGTAGTTTATATAGGACTACAAACTTGAAATGGTGATATCTGCACTTAATCACTCTATTTAAATAATTGAAATAATTACAGGGTTTCTCTTCAAAAATCATATCTTTCCACATAAGAATTCTGGCTGTAGAAATCAAAGGATAATAACAGAAGCTATTCTGCTACGTTTTCTGGAATATCAATGAGGTTTTTTTTAATTTCTGTGATATTAAAAGCCTGCCATTTTTAAAACACAGATCAGGCAGTGGGTTGATCAAGCGGAGCATTACTTGCATCTAGTTGTTGTTGAGAAAGTAGCAACAGTTTTGACCAGGTTCAGACTGAGGAAAAGTGTTTGGAGATGAAACAGGAGCTGTGATGGAATTTTTAGTCTGGTGTGGAAAGAGGTAACCTAGCAAGGTTTTAATGAGCACAAAAATCCAGCTCTGCAGTTGGTAGGACTAGTCTAACATTTCATCTTGTGCTAAATGGCCTCTTTGGGTAGAGGCATTGCCACGGGTCGTTTTCATTCAGGGGTAACTTCAATTTACATCCTAGCTAACCTGCAGCTTCTCAAAAAGTGCAATAAATGGTGCTTGTGTCTCCCTCAGAGGCCTGATAAATATCAGGGTAAAGGTAGTTGCTGCCATCAGCCTCTAACAAAAATTATGGCAAAATTTTATCATAATGAGAAAGAAGATTTTCCTTCTAAAATGGTATCAATTTTGCAAGTGAGTGGAATACTTCACAGGTGTAAACTTTATCGGCGAATGACAATGACTGCAAAAGGAGTAGGTGTGCCTAATGTTTACTTGGCTTTTTTTTCCTACTGGAAACTCCGCAGCATTCAAAGGAAAATAATAAGCTTTTATTTTTTTTTAATTGAATTAGAGAGTAGGTGCTGTTTGTATGTCAAACATTTGATTTACAGTTGAGTGAAATTTTTCATGTTAAACATTTTTTCAGTGTTAATTCAGACTTAGAATTTTAAAGTTTTTGTATTTATTAAGTGAGTTTTATAACTTGCTTTGAAATCATTGTAAACTGCTTTAGTTACAAAATTACACTACATCTTTTCAAATAAAATTTTGATTGTGACAATTGAAATGACTGCTTCAAAAGCCCCACCTCTTCCTCTTTTTTTCTTTAAATTACAAACCATGGTATTCCAAAGGCTTTGTATAATGAAACATAATGAAAGAGCTGAAATTATCACTCCAAATCTTTCTTTGTGTGAAAGTATCTGACTTACTTACATCACAGGTTATAATGTTGTCCTGAGAAATTTGAAGCACCCATGAACTGAAAGTAGATTTGTAACCAGTTTTCCTGTTGTACACTTTGCTGTTTCTTGAACCCTTTCATACCATTAGTGCATCACTTGCTATCATTTTGAGGAAAAATTCAATTAATGTAGTTTATACCACTATTTTTTTTCCACTCTCACTGAGTTGATGAAAAGGTTTAAAAATTGTAAGGGACCCTCTTCCAAAATTATTGGCAAATTGTGAGGACCACTCATACAGAGCAAGAATGTCAGCTAATATATTTGAGCTGAAAAAAATCATATAAAAATTACATTCATTTACACCCCTTCAGAATCTGACTATCGGTTGTTTAACATGTCTTAACATATTTATCCTGCTTATGTCAGATTTCAATTGAAAATCACTTTGGGTAAATTGAACAAGTAATTTTTTTCAGTAGCCAAAAGCTACCTTTGCTTCAGCAAAAGAAGTCTTGTCTTTAAATTTGTCTTTAAATTTGAAGTTTGACTTCACCAAAACGATCTTGGGAGCTTCCATAATGATGTTGATACACAGATTTTCAGGTCAGATATATTGAATTCAGGACTAAAACAGATGATTTGGGTTTGGTTTTTTTTCCCCTTTGCTTATCTTCCCCTTATTTGCCAGCCTAATAGCCTAACAAACTCAGTAAAAGGTCTTCAAACCTGGCTGGCTTGTTCTGCATTGGTGTCATTGAGAAACCTGTGATATAATTGACTGACACTGAAATCTGAACTAGAGAAAGGAAACATATCTGATATAGATATCTTACTGCTATCTATGCTAACTTCTTGAAATTAATGGGAACAAATAGGTAAATAATTGACAAAAGTTGTTTCAAGAGAAGTGGAACTAGCAGTCAGGTTTATGATTTATTTATGTCCTTTGTACTTTATTACTTTCCATTGTTCCATCTTATGCTTTGTGACATCTCCAAAAACTAAAAAACATTTAGGAAAACTGAATATATAACCTGAAGGCTGTGCCATCTCAGTGGATTCTGTGGTAGCTCAACACCAGGTTCAGAAGTTATCAGAGTTAACAAAGCTTAAAACACGGAGGGGCATCAGAGGGATCTGCAATTGTGAAGATTAAACATGTGTATCTTATTAAGGCTTTAGAAGGCTAATACACTGCGAGTAGGCTAGAAAAACTTTTGCCATTTGTGGAATCTCCCTCAGGGCATGAGCAGTCCCATCAGTAATCAGTAGGGCTGCTCAAGTTACTAATTTAGAATCTGACTTCAGATTAGATGGCAGAATACCATTTCACAAATTGTTAATAACGACATTCAAATTATTTTTTTAATGTTTGGCATATTTATGATGTTTATAGTATACATATAGTGTGTTTAATGATAACCTGTTGCTTAAATAAAAGCAGTATTTAAGATGTTTCATGTGTCTTCATGCCCCTCAAGCTCATGGTTGAAATGGTTTCCTTTCAAGATCATGAGGATCTCTTATTTCGTATTTATGATTTTTTTTATTGAAGTCTGATTCTACTGATAAATGGTTAAGGAGAAGATTCTTTCATGTGGACCTCCTCACTGCCATATCTGTTCTTTGCTGGAGCTCTGCAGATGTGTTTCACATTAATAAGCATCTGAAACATGTCTGAGTTTTGCTTTTTTCTAGAAAGTTGGAAAAAATTTGATCATTTTTCTTGGATCAAATCCATTAGTTCATTTCCCTTAAGCTGCTCTTTCAACTGTGGAGGGATAATGTTTAATTTCAAATAAAAACTATTTTAAGCAGAACAGGTTTCACAATTCATAAAATAGTTTTTGTTTAACATATGTTTTGTAAAAATACTTCCGACATGACTGAACTGCTGGTCTGTTGTTAGAATGTAGTATTTTGGAAACAATGACATTTCCACATGGTCTTTCACATACGCTCTGTGTTTGTAACCAGTGGCTGCTTCTATAAATGGTATGTCCAGCACAGGAGGGTGAGTTCACACATCCTTTTCTGTACACACACACACACAGGCCTGTGAACTATAAATGGAGCCAAAGGACGCACTTCAATGGGCACTTGCCACTTTGCAAGATAAATAAGTGTTGACGAGTTAGAACTTTGTTGATATGCCTGAAGTAGTTTAAATAGAGCCTGTATGACATATGTTTTTCTTGTTATTTTTAGAAGTCCAGCTCCAGTGAGACCTGAAACTACACCAACAACTGTCCCTGCAGAAAAGCAGGAGGTTAAAGCTCCTCGTGTGAGGAAGTTAACGAGGCAGTACAGTTTGTGAGTAACATACAGCACTATCTTTGTGGTTTTGCCTACTACAGCTGAAAATGAAAGGGGATGCTAATTATTGCTCTAGCTATGCCTTCTGAAAGGCATGAGTGCAATTACATGATAATGATCTTATACCAATACCATTCCTTTCATCACTGAGAATCTTCATGCTTTTAATACAAAATGAGCTTGTGTTTCCTATGCAGCGCCTCACCCTTTGAATTGCAGGCCATCCACCTTTTCCCAAGTGTATGGGTTAGGAATTAAAAACCTCTTTACCACGTGAAATGTCAAAGACCTGGTGTGAGCTCAAACAAGCTGCTCTGTTGGCTTCATTACAACCCCATTTGCAAAATGAGGAAAACAGTCTTTAGTTGTTGGGGCATCAAGCTGTGCTGTGAGCCATTCCCTCTCAGAGAGTGCACCCTCCCTCTCTGTGATTTGTCACATGAAGAAATTGCTGAGACTGCTACAGCTACAGCCAGCAAAACTAATTCTCTTAGTCCTGGAAAGAGGGATCTGTGCCTACAGGCCTTTGGCATCCCATTTACATGTAATTCATTCTACTTGAAAGTCTCTAGAGATGTGCAGAAGTGCTAGTCAGTGTTGATTTGTCCTCCCATGAAGAGATAGACAAGGCCACCAGAAATTGAGGGGGGAAAGGGATAATGTCAGCACAAAATTATTAGTACAAGAATACCAATGCCACAATGAAGAAAAAATATGTAAGCTTTCTGTGTGGAATGGCAACTATGAGTCCATCCAGGATTCAATATTCTAATGTCAGTAAATATATATCAACATTAGGAAAACTCTTCTGTCTCTTCAAAAGGATTCTAATAAATATCGGTACATTATTAATTTTTGTTTCACTGTTGAGAACATCATCTTTTTAACAATCTCCATTACCAAAACTGAAAAACTATTTAGGACAAGAAAGAGAAAAACTGGTCAAATTGAAACTAGCAGGAAAATGAGCTCCTAGCCAAATTGGTATTTGTCCAAGAGGCCAAGAATTGCATATGGAAACACACAATCACTTTTTGATTTATGAGGTTTTGAGGAACAGTTTTGAACATGTCTTGCTCCCATGTGGATTTTCAGGTGTCCAGTATTAGGTATGAGGAACAGCAGATGAACACATCTAACCAGAGGTCTCACCTGTGCTGTGGCCCTGCACAGGACCAAAGACTCCCTATTAAAAATATGGAACTTTTTTTTCCTGTTTGTAAACTCAAATTATGTTGAATTTAAATTATCTTGTATCTGGAAAGCAAATATGGGAAATATGCAGAAACAGCGAAGGATTATTGTGAAAGTAATAGAGTGACGGCCAATTCTCAGTCTTACGGCTAGTGAGCTGATAGCTTGACAGCTGATACACCGGCCCTAACTCTTACATTTTCCACTTGCTTGTATACATCAGAGTAGCTTTACCCAGCAAGGATGGGGAGAGTGCCAGTGATTTCCTGCTGAGAGGGGGAGCAAGGACTGGGAAAATGTCAGCTACATGTTTCTGAAAGAGAGATTAACTAGGTCAACAGCCCAGCTCTGGGCTTGTTACATTAATAAAATGTCTATTCAACAGGTCCAAAAGACTTCAGATTTTTTTTCCAGCATAAAATCTGTGTACTATGCATGCTGTGGTGCTGAATTCTATCCTTACCCAGAAGAAATTAAAAAATGAAGTTTGAAAAAGATAATATTAATTACCAAAATTTTATATCTTAATTTAAAAAAGCATTGCTAGGCAACCCAGGATAAGGTTGTGTAACCTGTATGTCATGCAGTTTTGAAGTTTTCTGTGTTGCCCAGGCATGCTGCCTTCAAGTGGCACTAAATCAAGTGTAGTTCTCTTCTGGAAGTATCTGTCAAACTGGCATGGCAGGCTTCTGTGCACAGTGAGTACCTAATTGGTAGTCAAAATTAGTGCTGTTTTATGAGCAGAAGTAATTTTTCTCATTATTTTTCGCTGTGCATTAAACTGTCAATCTGTAGTTTTTCCTTTTCACACATCATTCTCAGTAATAAGGCATCCGTAGGCCAAATTATGACTCTGTTTACCTCCATCCAATTGCAATTAACAATTGGAAACATCCTGACTCAGGGCTGACTGTTCCCAGTGATCTGTAGTCAATGGGGTTCTGCAAAAGTAAATGAAGATATAATATTCTTTACTGGCTTTCTTTTAGTAGTGACAGTAGGTGAGATGGAAACAGTTCAGCTTGACGGCCTAAAGCCCAGGGGAAGCGTGCAACCTCATCTTAAATAAAATGTTTTCTCTGTAAATGGAATAAATGGGACAGGAAAAAGATACCCTCAGAAGAATGTTTTTAAAGAGATCCTTTTTGTAGTCAATCAAATTCCTTTAAAAACAGTTTGAAAATAGCAGCATAGACTAGCTCCATGATGGGTGTCAAATCTACCGTTGTCTGAAGCCAATGAAGCAGTCAGATCTATGGACGGATGTCACCATATCTGCTCTTATCAGTGCTGCCAGCCTCCATAGAAAAGAATAAACATTAAAGTGGAGTAATATCTAGTCAGTTCATTTATGCATATATACATAATCCATAGAAATGCTACTTGCACCTAATAACCATAAGATTTCCATTTGCAGATGAGAAGTACCTAGCCAACCCGTTTTTAAGGAATCTTTAAAGCTTTAAAAAAAAATCTAATTTACTTGAAAAGGTAGCTGCATTTCAGAGGGAAGAGTAAATGAAGCTTCACTTCAAAGCACTACAGCAGACATACAGGTTACCAGTGCCTCCTCTGACACAAGTGCAGTCAAAAGTCCAGTGGCATTTTCTAATGGGAAAATCTGTTTTTGTCAACGGCAGTGATGAAGATGACCTTCCTCCAGCACTGGCAGCAGCAGCAGCAGCATCAACACCTGTGTCTTCAGCATCTCCTGGGTCGCAGAAAACGTGTACACCACAAACATCGGAAGGACAAACACAGGTTTCGCCTGGTGGCAAGGTAACGCAAAGAGATGAGCTTATGTCACTTGGGAGAGGGCTCAGGAAGGGTAGGAGGGAGCTGTGAGTAAGAGGTTTTCCCTAGATGGAGTAATTCTACATTTAAGGGTAGTTTTTAAAGCACAGGTGTAGTAATAGGTTTAACTTGTTGTGCAAGGAAGTATTTAAGAGCCTGCTCCAAGACCCAGCTAAAATCCATAACAGTTTTTCATCAGCATTAGTGGGAAGTGGATCAGAATTAATCACTTGGATTTTAAAGGTGCATAATTATGTTCTCTATCTTTCCTGAGTGGCCATACTTAAAAAACATGGTATGAAATTTTAAATCCATTTGGCAATCTGTGTTTTAAGGAATTAAAAAACCCAACAAAAATAACCAACAAAATTACAGAAATTAAATGGTTCTTTATTCCAATGCTGGGTTTCTTTTTTGCCTTTAGAGTTCCACAGATGCTGGGAGTACATTTGCTTTGGAGCCAGGTGACCTCCTGATGGATTTCACAGAGGCCACACCAATGGTAAATAGTTTTAGTTTGTAACCAGGAAAATCTAGAAGTTTTCAGCCATTTGTCTGCAGCTAAAATGAACGGGATAATATGCAGTGTGTTAGAGAGTGCACAGGAACAAAGTAAGTTTCCTTGATATCCAGTGATCCTGAGCCTTTGTCAAACTCAGCTCAGAATTTCTGAAAATCGGTCCACACCAACAAGTGTTATGGCTGATCTTCTGAATGCATTTATTGTTAGATAACTACTTGTTTCTCTCTCTTATCTTTACAAATTGCTGCACTGGTTTCACAAGCTTCTTTGTCCCTTTAACACAGATTCCTAATGTGATCATAACTTTGCTTTTGGGAGTTGTCTGAAAAGTCACTTCTTTTTGCCACAATTTTGTTCAGAGCTTACCTAATACCCAATCCCAAGATGTGTACCTGCAATTTCATGTTTTATTAGCAGAGTTCTCTTCCTCACTTTAGACAAAATTGCCTAAAATGTGTTGATTATTAACTTTTTTTTTTTTTTGAGCTACGTGATTTATATTATTGCTTAAAAGCCAGGGAGAGATGCTGGTCCCACTGAAATCAAAATGCCTCTTGACTTCAGTGATCTCAACACTTTCATCTCAGATTATTTCTTGCATAATCATAATACGATCCTTAACTTCCTCCAGGTCATCCTGCATTGCAAATAGCTCTAATGCCAGATAGAGTCCTCTGCTGTCCAAAGGCATTTTTGCTGTCTTCTAGAAACCACGGTTAAAGCATATAAAAAGCGTGACAGGACAGCAGTACATTTTGGGCATAAATGTTTTTGTATTAAGGTAATTCTGTCCTTGCATTGCTTTCACTACATGGTTAGTTTACAGTATTGGAAAGGTGCTGTGGGGTTGTGCCTTTTGCTTCTGAGACAGTGTTGTAGTTGTCTGTAAATTACTGCTTTTGTCCTGTTACCACTGGATGAGAGCTGTGGGGCTTGACAAGACCCAGGCAGACTGAAACCGAAACTACCAGAAAGGAGATTGTAGCGAGGTAGGTATTGGTCTCCTCCCAAGTCAGAAGTGACAGGACAAGAGGAAACGGCCTCAGATTACTCCTTAAATTGCATATTAGTAACAGTTTGTTCACTGAAAGGTTTGTAAAGCATTGGCACAGGCTGCCGAGGGAAGTGGTTGAGTTGACAGCCTTGGAGGTATTTAAAAGACTTGTAGATGCTGCACCGAGGGATATGGTTTAAGGGGGGACTTGGCAGTGCTGGGTTGTGGTTGGACTTGATGATCTGAAGGGCCTTTTCCAGCACAAGTGAATCCGTGATTCTATCTAGCTTAGATTGTCCTTTTCTATGTTAGTAGCACATTTGTGGCTAAATTGTGGTTATCTGTTGGAGTTTACAAATAGATTTCTTATTCTAAAAAACATATGCTGTTTTACTGTGTTAATCAGAATTTTAAAAAATTAGTCATGGAGAAGTCAGCAACTGACCTGCTTTAGATGACATAGGTTTGGGGTATTTTTTTTCCCATTTAGCAGAAGTCAGCATTACACACTTTTTCCTTTTCCAGATGAGGATACAGGGGGTTTTGCCCTAAATATTTTACCAAATCATGCTTTGCCCTTCCCTACCCCACCACCCACTGACATAATTTAGCACGCTGTATGTTCATGAACTAACCTTCCACTGACTTTCTTGGTTTTAATATTTTGGAGAGCAGGTACTGCCCAGCATCAATCAACCCATTTTGTTTTGTTTAACATCTATAAAGGTCAGCTTGTTCTCTACAGAGCAGGTATTGTTTACAGACCTTTCTCTGCAGTTTCACTGACTACAGGCTGCTCTCAGTTGAGCTTTGAATGAAAAGTTTACTCTTCAGGGAGAGAGGCTCCAAGCAAAGACAAGCTAAGGGCAAATGTGTAGCTTTGAGGCAGTCTGATTATTTAATAGTTCTGTTGTGATAGAGTGTGCTGTCTGTTATTTGAGGGTCAAGGTAATGTACAGCTTAGCATCGTGTTATTGTCAAGTCTGTGGTCATGTGCTGGTTTTGCATGCTGTGACCTGGCCCTTGGGAATGTGTTAATTGCACCCATTTGTTTCACATTCAGTGACAGGTACAGTATCAGAAAGGGTCATTCACGTTGTCTTATTTGGGGTATTTGCCTGAGGTGACAGAGATGGAAGTTGAGGTTCCTGTGCAGTGTTTTCCTGCAGAGGGTCATTCAAACAGCTGTTTTGTCTTTGTTGTCTAGACTGGAAAGACAAAGACACCTAAATTGGTCATCCAAAATTAGGTTTTCTAATTTCTTTTGGTCATGATATATGCTGCCAAACTTGCCCAGTTCACTGGAGAGCTGTTATTTGAAGCAGCTTCAGATATTCTCCCTTCTTTTCTGTAACAATACTGGTTGAGGGTGATTAATAGTCACAGACTGAGCTGCAAGATCTTTGTTGTTCACTGTCTAACCATTGATGCTTCCTGATGACCTTGAGTTTTGTCCATGTTTTGCTGCTGTTCCCAGCAAACCAGTGGAAGATACCAAATACAGTGGAATACGTGCTGAGAATTACACTTAGAAGTGGAGCTCAGAAAACCAAATTAACTTATAAAAATGTAAAGATTACTGAATGGAGTGAATTAATAAAAATCATCAAGGCTACCATGCAGGGATGAGAGCAATCAAATTTGTCTGCTCGGTCAGGCTGGAGGAGGTATTGTGATATATACAAGAACCAGCTGAGCTCTAATGGTCACTTAGTCATCAATACTTAGACTGCCAGTAACAGCCGGGCAATTATGAGGCAGACTGATTTCAGGAAATAATTTTGCAGGAAAAATAATGTGCATTTATTGGTGCAGATTGCCTAGAGGGAAAGGTATCCTTTTGTGCTCCGCAGTCCCAAAACCCTGTGGTTTATGCACACTTCTATTCATTTTCAGTTAGATCCTAAAATTAATTGACTACAACATATTACTTGTTGTCCTTAAAATAATTATAACATGAGCAGAAGAAAATCTTTACCTTTTTTACCACCCTATTATGACTTTTAACACTGTATCCTTTTAAGTTGCATGTAAACAAGATTCAATCCCTCCTGCTTTTGTGTTTTGAAAAAAGCAAAAAATGGATTAAAAAATGCAGCATCATATATGAAGAATTATATTATCCCATTAAGAGTATCCGTAATGAGGTACATTAGAATAAGTTTTGTCAGTGTAATAGGCTCTTTCTCCTCCTACACTCCCTCCTTGTGTTTCTAGCTTTTCTGGAACTGGAAATCAAAGCCTGAGCTTTAATCTATTCTGTTGTGGTTTATAATCTATGTGCTTTCTGACACGTGTGTGAATGTAGAGCTTTTTCTTGTTTAGCTACAGAAATCTCAGTCTTAAGACCCTGAAGGAATGTAACAGCTGCTACACCACACTGACAGTAACTTCTCAACCAAGAGGGAAACCAGTGTGCACAAATTTCATTTGACCTACTGGAGTAGGACAAAAGAAGTAAGAGTTTTACATACAACATGGAGCTATTCCTAAACTTAGACTAAGGTTTGTAGTGCAAGGTGGATGGGCTAGGACTAAGTCATGATCACATCTAAAGAGGCATCAGAGAGCTGTAATTTACAACTGGCTATGTACTTTCAAATTATAGGTTATCTCATGCTGTATCAAGTGAATCATTTTCTAGAGCTTCACCTGCCATCTATTGGTGGGAAACAGAAAGTAGAAAATTATTTAAAACTTGAGATATAACATTTAGAACATATAAATTACCTGTATGATAGTTTAAAAATGAAAAATAAATGCTTTCAGTGTAATACAAGATTTTTTTTAGGATGAGGTGGAAACAAGTATGTCTATTATAGTGATAGCATTACCAGGGTATGCAATTCCTGCTCATTCAAAGGGATCTCAATTAGTTTGAAAGTGAACAGAATTTGATACATTAGCACCCACTATTTTGAGAATAAAGTGAAAGTAACCAGGTCAAAAGTGAGTTAGCTCAGGTGGAAACTGGGAGAAGTTTTTGTGTCTTGACAGAGGTGATAAAAACAGCCCTGAAAACTCTCAGTACTTAGTAGATAGTGAGCAAAAGGTAGTGAATAGAGCAAAATAACTAATGTATATTTCCATTCCACTCTCCTTTAATATTTGTTATATTCATAAAGAAGAGTTGATTTAATTTTTAGCTGCTAATTTTTTATGACAATTTTGCAAGGTTACGATAAGCCAAATAACAGAGTGGAAATTGAGTTCAGTACTTCTTGCTTTCATTTTGAAGAACTTTTCACTTTCTGTGCAAAGCAATTTTTTAGAGGAAGACAGGAAAACATATCAAACTCTAATACCTCCATAACCAGTCCTTTTGACATTGAATTCTGAACAAGAGTAACTATAATGTAATTCAAGACTGATATTTGATAAGAACATTAGCATGTATCTACTATAACTGACTGAAAATATAGATAAATTATCTCTGCATGCCCCCAAGATCTTTAAAACAGCTCAGTCAGAGACAAATTTATAAATGCTTTACTTATGGTGAACTACATACTGAAGAAAAAATAGAAATCTTGACAACTGGGTGATATATTTCAGAATTAGAAACTTTCTACTTTTACATCTTCATCACAAAAACAACAACAACAAGTTTCTTAGTGTAAGATGAATTGCATGCAATAATTATGCAATGAATTCAAAGGGGAATATTAAAAATGCTATTTCCCAAGCCAGCTTCTCAATTAACAGTATTCGCATACTCAAACTTACATGCAGTGGCCAATTATGAGCAAAAGAATTTCTGAAAAGAAAGAGTTTGTCTGTTACACGTAGGAATAAGAAGTAAAAGCAACAAGCAGGATGTCAAATGCACATTTATTCCCAGTTTCAAGTTCATGGGCTTTAACTCCAGATTAAACTAAGGAAAAGCAAAGAACTGAAATTGCTAAACCAAACAACCTCAATACAAAAAACTTACAGCAACAGGCAATAAATCTAGTTCCATGTGAACTCAAGGAATACTCTAAATTTACTCATATTGCAAGGGACAGTTCTTTTCTGCTGCAAGAAAAGGGCATCAGCTGGATGAGGACACATTGCAAAGGGGTGCACTGCAAGGCTCAGTCAAACTGAGCACAACACATTCCACTGGGGATTTGCAGGAAGTGCTGGGGGCCATGCAGCATAAGGCTCCTGGGAGCACACAGCTGGAATCAAGCAAATGCAGGTTACCTGAGCATCATTTAGGTTATATAAGGCATGTCAGTAAATAGGGAAGGGACTTAGAACATTTTAGAAGAATCACAGTCTTTGGGCAACCAGATAAATGGGTGAATACATACAGCATTATAAATAGGACTTGTGACTAATATGTAGCTCTGCAAAGTACAGGGCTTTATTGGTGGATGCCAGTTTCATAAGCAGTCTGTTGAATTACTAACAGGCAAGATAACTGAGTGTCAGGCTCAGGGACAGCCCCTTGAATCTTAGTTTAAAATTCACTGAAATGCCTAAACCTCTTTGACTGCTGCTTAGCTATTTAGGGATTTGCTCCTATTCCTCCATTAAAATATTAGTCAGTGAAGAAACAAGAGACAATTCTAAAAGATGAACTGTAAGCTTCTACATTTACTTTTTATTTTTCCTCTATTTTAAGTGATTTGAATTCATTGGCTCAATATATTTCCCCCCATTATCCATATGCTGAGCAGAACAACTTGGTGCACTATGTAGATATATGACAGACGATTCAACACTTCTCTATTTCTTTAACTAATTGAAAGTGAATTCTCCAAAAAATAAAAAGATCCACAAAGGAAATTCATTGCTGACTTTGCACTTGTCGACCCCGTGATAAATTGGATATGATTTGTATATGAGCAAGAAAAGGTTCCAAGAACAGGGAAAGGTGTTAAACAGAAAAAAGTTCAGGCATGTATCATCTAATTCAGTGCTTTTAAATAATCAATGGTCCACTGGCTAACATTTTATAAAACTTGAGATGAAGGTAAGGTGCAATGTCAGAAGATAGTTTGGATCAAGAGGGCAGAAGCTTTTCCCTGGAGAGGTGATAAATTCTGCTACATACAATTATTTTTTGTCATCTTTTGTGCTTTTTAAGATGCTGTCCTAAGCATTCTCTGGCATTCCATGTGCCTCCTTCATGGCCACAGAAGTTCTAAAATGTGCAAATACCTTTTAGTAAAACTGGTTTCTGCCGGATCATGCAAGCAGAGCTGGTCCTGGAACTTAAGACTTAGGCTGAACTCCATAGCAGGCCTGAGCGGATGGGATCTCATTTGAGAAGATATTTACACCAGACAGCTGGAGGATCCTGTACAGCCTGTGTGCCTGCAGAGAGATAGAATCAGAAAAATGCTCTATAGCTGATGACTGTGACATTGTTGTGCAGTGGTGGGATGTTTGCTGTGCCTGTACAATGGGTGGCTCAGTAGCCATTTCCAGACTTGCCCATGAAGCTGGAGGACTGAGCTTGTGGTGTCACAGCTGCACATGTAGCTGCTTCTGTAGATGGGTGATGGATGATTTAATGTGTCCCAGCTTCCTGAGTGGGGCTGAACACTAACCCTGCAAACAAAATTACTTAGCTTAGGTCAAATCCTCTATGAAACCCTGTGGTTTCACAGATGGCTCTCCTGAGGACTGTAGGAGTGATAAAGTACGTTTGCAAGCAGTGTAGTTTCTGGAGTAGTACTCCAAAAGGAAGTACTGTGGTTGTTGAAATTAATTTGAAGTTTGATCAGTTTATGGGAGGGGACATAGGATGTGCCTGACTGCAGTAATGGTGACTTGAGGCTATCTGACAGGCAAGGTCCCAGGGACTCTGCTCCCTGATGATGGAGAGCATCTGCCAAACACCACAGACAGGGCACTGCAAGACTGTGTGCTTCTCTTTTTGTGCAATTAGTCCACTAATCATTTTTAGTCCAGAGCTTTTCTCAGTACTGCAGAGTGAGTCTTCATCTCACTTCTGAAGTGACATAGATTGCTACCGCTTCAGCAGTGTTTAGGAAGGTCAGAAAACTTGAGGGTCATAAACACTATTGAAGCTTAAAAAAAAAAATATAAAAAGAAGAAGAAAACTACCTGAAATCCCTTTCTCCTGTCTCCTCAGGGGAAAAAAAAAAAAAAAAAAGGGATTATTCCATGGCAGTAGCAGTTTTCTCTTTTGCTTGAAATCAACATCAGAGTAAGTGAAAGGAATCAAGTAAATGCAAGCAAACAGATTTTAAACCAGCTGCCATCTACCTTCAACAGGAAGTGAAGGCAAATCTTTAGCAAAGTTTTTATAACCTGTGTATTGTTGTAAATCAAGTCTGATATGTTCAATCATACTTTTCGTCAGCATCTTTTTTATTTAAGATTATTGCTTTATTTTTCAAGTGAATATGTTCCATGTTCTGAGCAGCAGTAAGCAGGTGTAACATCTGCCTAAGAAGAATAAAAGTGAACAATACATAGACCGGGCTTTTCAGACAGAGCTTAAAGCATCATCTTTTTTGTACTGGCTGAGTTTCCCCTTGCACTCTACAATATTCGATGTGACACAAAAATGCTCAGCTTCTGTGTGAAGACTGAAACCAGGTATGTCTTTTTACATTTGCTCTCGATGAGACAAGTACAGTGATGAAGCTCTTCTGTCACAAAGACTTTTGAAAGAGGCCCATTGATCACCTTTCTTTTGGCCTGAGAAGTACATTATTCCTTTTGTCTCAGCAGCTGTGAAGTTGCTAATTTCTCTTCCTCACTGTGATTAATGACAATTGCATTTAGATTTCAATGAGTAACTATTGTGTGTTTTCTTTCCAGCCATCTAATGAATTGATATATGTGTAATTCTAATTCACATGTTTCCAGTGTGATAACAAGTATGATACTAACAGCTTGGCTGCTCTGTGGAATTTCAATTGAATGTCTCCAAGCTTCAGCAGAAAATGGGAACATCTGCTTTCTGAACTGTTTTTTGACTGGCTGGGTGACTCAACTAGTAAACCAGCAAAAAGATCAAGTAAACTTTCTTTTTATTTGCCACAATTGAATAATCAGAACTGATAGGAAATATTTTTTTTTCTTCTTTGATTAATGTAAAATCTGGTTGTCTACATTTTCCTTTCAAAAGCCTGTATTTTGGAAAATATCCTGAACTGAATGTCAGAGAGTAGTAAGAAGGGTAGATAGAAAGATCAGGCCAATTTGAAATTAAATAGTGGTTCATTTTCAAAGAATGTTGGGTTATTAATTTCAATGAACTCATGTTTCCAACCAAAATCTCATTTCTGAATTAGGCACTAAAAACTGCACTGACAAAATGCTGATTGAAACCTTTTAAAATTTACTTTTTAAGTATAGAGAAAATTGAATCAGCACCATTTCTTTTTTAACACATTCAGTTTGAATAGTTACACATTTTCTAATGAGAATTCCTAAGCAGTAGCAGTCCTTTTTTAGTATGAATCACAAGTGGTACCTAAGTGACCAGAGATTTTATCTTCTAGCCTATTATGCTTTTTGCTGTTATTCACAACAGTGGGTAAATTCTCTATTGAAGCATAATATATTTAATTTTCTGCAGTCTGTCTACTAGCAAGCAAAACTGAAACAGAAATACAATCATTGACTTGTGAGATTTACATCCAGACAGATCTTTTGCTAAGACTTTATGCAGCTAGTACAAATCTTATAACTCAGAGGAATGGCATTAGTAGAATAACCAGGAAGTCAAACTGATAAAATTGAAGTTTGCGTAAACCTCAGCACATCTATGGTAATTCCATGGTTCTGTGCCTTGTCCCAGACATTGTATATCATAGAAGAAATTTGTAATTTAGTTGTGGGAGAAAGAAAATAGCAGTTCCCTAATTCTAGCTTATTAGCTATCATGGTAACTGGATTGCAAACCAATGAACTCAGTAGGAAGGGTTCTCTTCTGTTCATTATCCCCTATATGACCCTTTGAAAAAAAAAAAGGCTAAATTGTTTTGAGCTGAGGAAGAAAAACTCTACAGAGGTAGATATTCTATATAACCATTTTAAGCCTGATTAATAGAAAGCAGTTCTTGCATATTTCTCAGAATTATTCCCTGGAACTTGTCCACAAAACCATCACTATGGAAGAACTATGGATTTATGGCTTGCTTTACAGTATGGCATTCTTCTCATTTTCAGCAAACCAAGACCAAATGCCCCAACTCTCTAGGAGATACAGGCAGTGAGGTGAGGAAAGTGATTCTCTATAAAACTTATTTAGGAAGTTAATGTCATTTATTGGTCCTTTGTCAAAAGTTTGACTAGATTCTTGCCAGTGCTCCAGTGCGGTGGAATGTCACTTGGCCTCTTCTGGCGAAGTATCAGATATTGCCAGGATGGATTGTGATGAAGGAGTTGGCCCTGCCATCTGGCATACACACCCAGCCACGTGCACATGCTCTGCTGAGAGCCCTGTTGGCAATGCTGGAGACGGGATCTCATGTGCCAAGCACAGTGGACTTCTGACCACCTGAATTTGTGCACGATTTGGCACCCATTTCATGCTGCATCCAAGTTGAGCAAGCTGTCAAAATTTATAACCATGAAGCTCAAGTGCTCATGTAGAGATAGAATCCATGTGTTTGCATCAGTGGCTGAGCTGCCCAGACTTCAGACAAAGCTTGTTCTCTTCAAAATATCTGTGGTCAGGAGAGCCCATGTTTGTGTGTGCCTCTAAAGCAATTTTGGCCTTCAGATCTCTCCTGTCTTGCTGCTACTGGTTTGGAGAAAGGTTTGAAGAAACTGTGCTTTCTCTTTTCTTCTTCACCAGGAGCAGGGGTAGTGAGGCAGTGTGGATAAAAGATTTTCTTTACATCTCTAGTGTGGCTCAAGTTGGGCATATTCCTGCACCAGGAATAGTTAGTTCCCAAGCTCATAGAGAGCACACTCAAGAAGCACCAGGCATAGGATTGCAAAAGAAACCCCAAAACCAAACCAAAAATCAAAATCCAACAACAAATCAGAACAACACCCTGCTCTCACTCTTCGGCAAGAAAAGAGTGTATCCCGAGTCTTAGCCTGCAGCTATCCCAGGGCTCTTGGGAAGGAAATTAAAAGTAAATGCTGTAACCCTCCCTCCATAACTGTTCTCCAGTTATGAAGCTGACTGGACCAGATTTTGCTCCTCTTACATTTTAGAAGACTTTCAATTCTTTCTGAATTGAAAGAGTTAACTATAATCTTCCCAGGGACCACAACATCAGCAGAAGTTGCCAGACAATAATATTTTGGTCTCCTCCATCAGCACATGGTGCTGGGAAGGGGTCTTTGAGGCAGTGGTGTTGGAAACATGCCTCACAGGAAATCTCCAGCCCCAGTTTGGCTTGCCTGTGAGCTCCTGTTAGGATGGGCAGGACGTGAGTGACTGGAGACCTGGATCTGCCTGTGACATATCACTCATAGTGTATTTCTTCCCTTGAAGAGGTGCCGATCTCTGGGGAGAGGACTGTCATTGTTTGGTCTCTCTCTCATTTCTGTTTTACTTTTCCTGCTCCCTGCCACATTATAATGTTCTTCAGTTGCCTACACAGAGATGTTTTTAAAAAAATACGGGGAAGCAGAGCTCTGCTCAAGTGATAGAACAGCCTTCTGGCATTGAAACTGCTGTCATTCCTGGGCCAAGCAGAAGAGTTCTTTACTTGTGCTCTTGGTCCAAAGGAGATATTTCTTTTGTAATTAAGGATGGGCAAGAGTGAGTTATGTGCTAATAGCCCTAATTGATTTGGATTATCCCTTGACTGGGACTATTCTCTTTAGCCATGGGACATGGGAATTGGCAAAGTGTTACAATGCAGGTGTTTGAATCTGTATATGCCTAATGAGCTCTTCTGTTTGAACACAACTAGATTTTACTTGCAGTCAAGTATCTTTGTGTTTATTTAATGCTTGATGGCTGGCAATATGAATGATTCATAGTCAAGGGTGTGACGTTATGAATAAATAGGTTTTTATTTATAACAGATATCACAAAAGATTTACTAAATATGAGATTGATTTTGTTCATTCACAAATCTTAAACCTAGCAACACGTTGCTCCTTATAGACTTTCAGCTTCTGCTCCAGCTGGTCTTGTTGATAGGATCAAATCGTTTTGTATCCACTATGTTTAAGGAAGTAATGCTCTGCTTCCTTCATGCATGTTGGAAAAGGTGACATATTGTGATAGGAAATTATTATTGTCTTATGGAAGCTTAATTCGGTCAAAAGAGTAGACTTTTAGAGTAGTGAGACAGCTGCAGCACAGCACAGCAGTCAGCACTCTTATGTGTACTTGAGATCATAATTTGTGAGAGGTCACCAAAATTTGTAGGCATGTGCATAGTTTAGGGCTGCAGTAGTCCCTGGGACTGGTCACATGCTGAAGTTGAAAATACACTGAAGTGTCCTTCTTTATATATCTATGATATATAAATAGTGCACCAGTTTGTAATTTTAACACTTTTTCTGCAGCTCCACTGACTTTAATCTACCTGTGCTATTCTTTTCCTTTATAATAATGAACTGTATAAACTCCTGGGGATTTTATCAGAGCTCAATAGCCCAGAAAAATAGGACAGAAAATTAGTGCAAAGTATTTCTTACTATCCTGACATTCAAGGAGACTGTGATGGGTTGAGTTTCTGGATGCTTACGGACTTTTAGCCAGCTTTTGCTCTTACACAAGTAGACATTGATTACAGTAGAGAGACAAACTGTTTGTGTTGGACTAAGGTCAAGCAGTACACTGTTTTTGCCAATCTATCATAACTTTTCAAGAGAGGAATGTGATCCTGAGGGTTTGAAAAAAAGGCAGGTGTGTTACGTGGTTATTAATCAGCCTTTGTGGGAATGTTCCTGGGTTCAAAGTCTCCATTTTAATAAGTCTTGGTGAACTAACAGTTATTGGGTGATGAGCTATCAGTGTCTATACTTCGAAAGAATCAGGTGTGGTGAGGGGTGAGTTTTTCCGTCTGGTACAAAACACAGTCTGCTTGCTGGCAGTGAAATTGGGAAGTATATGATTTACCTGGGGCACCCTCAGCCGGTGGGAATCACAACACTCATTTCCTCCTCTTCATGTTATCCATCTTTAGTGACTTTCTTCTGTGAAAACAGCCTCCATCTGCAGAGATGCCACTTGATTTTGTTGGCTGTGCACATGGTGCAGGCACCTGCCACTGGATCACCACTGATTTCATTGGTAAAAACCAAGGGACGCAAAGGTAACTTTGCATTAGCTGTCCCAGAAACGCAACTAATGCAGCAACTGTTGGAGAGCAACCATATACAGTAGGAACCTACTGCTTTCTGTTTGCTTAATTTCTGTGTTTTAAACAAAGACCAAGCAAACACTGCAATCTTTAGTCTGCATTTTAGCCAACACACCAAGACTGTGACATCATTTGGCCTTGCCACGTTTTCCTCAGGGGATGGTGACTGGGCTGACAGCCCATTCTGTGGTCATGTTCTGCTTAAGCTTGCTCACCTTCACAGCACCAGCGAAAGAGTACTGAAAATCCTGAAGACTGTGAGAGCATGGACACTGTCTTGTTTTGTCACATCTGAATTGTTCTTATTCTGTATTCTTTTGAAGAATGTCTTCTCAAAAATATTCACAAGGCACAGTTACGTTGTAAAAATGGTCCACAACATGCATTTTCTTCCAATGTGCTGTAGAGATACTGAACTGATTTAATAACACTATTACCATCGTCCCTCATGCTCTCCCAATACCTCTGAAATCCCTTTGCTAGCAACCCATAATTACAATCCTTAGAGTGAAAATCTAGAGTATTTGATCCTTAAAGGTAGCATAAAAATGATACTAGCACAAACAAAATTTATAGGGCTATCCTTGCAAATTATTACAGAAGTTTATATGAAGATTCAGGATTACATCCAGGGCATCTTAACTACTGTGATTTAGATAGACCTGCTTGCAAATAGTGTATAGTTTATGCTGCAGCCACAAACTACTATGAATAAAGTATCTGTGAAATTCTATAACTGCAGCAAATCCAAACTTTAGCAGAGGCTGAACCTTCTACATCTTCTACTCCCATGAACTCCCTTGACATCCATTTCAGAGACAGAAGTCACTGAAGCACAGTCAAGGAGCCACGTAGACACCTCCTGACAATGCCTCTGTGTTAGGAAAGATTGCACCAAGTCCCTCTAAGAGGGAGGAAAATACCTGATGGAGAGGAAAGTACAAGCAGCTGGTGAGACATCAAGAAAGCGGTGTATGCTGCCAGGTCATGTTCCAGGACAGGTGCATCTACAGCAAGGTCCAAAGAAGGGCTGGTGTACATGAGTGAGCAGAGAACGGCAAGTTCACCATTTGAGGGGAACCCAAGAGAACTTGTGTCATCAAAGATACCAAGGGATCAACAAAGAGCTTTCAAAGTGGAGCCTTTTCGGTTTACCAGGAGGAATTGAGTGGTACCTGTGGGGAGGGGGACTCTGTATCGCAGTACAGTCCTGTGGAAACTCACACCAAATCAGATGAGTCAAAGACTTCAATTCACTTGTGCTCATTCTTAGGAATCAATTAATATTCTTGAAAGTATTTCCTTGAATTCCAAATTCCTCTCGTTTTTTGTAAGATGAGTAAGGGAAACCCAAATATCAGATGAGGGAGAACCATGAGGGAGATTTTTCAGTTTTGTCTCCTCAGAAAGAGTAAAAGGGCAGGGAGGTTCTGAACGTGTAGCTTCCTCCCTGGCTCACTGGCTTATGCAGAAACCCACCCTCTTAAGAAACTTCTTGTTTGGTGCCTCAGGGTGTTTTCACTAGTACATTTCTGCAGAAGTGGCCTCTTTAATGGGTGTGAACAAAATCTGTCTGCTGACACCGACACCTGGATATCAATTCAAAAACTAGTAAAAATCCTGCAAAGAAAGAAGGTGGCCTGTGATGCAACACGGGTGGGATTTGCACCAAATATGGTTCATCAGGGCATTTAGTTCACACAGCTTTTTCCAAGACTAATTAGTCAATAGTATTGCTGATTTATGTTTCTGTCTGGTTTCAAGTTTGCTGCACTATTTTGGTCTGATTTTCACCCTATGCATCCTGGCAGGGATTATGCCTGTCATGCTGGTTATGTTGCCACATGAGAAGAATATGAACTGCGGTTGAAATAATATGAGTGTTTGATCCTTTGGGTCTGGAACTGCTCCCACTCAAAAGAATTTGTTTGTCCATGTAGATATTGTGTGGTGAAAAATACCAGAAACCCTTTGGGTTTACATTTTCTGCCTGCCTCAGTATTCATTTCAGCCACTGAAATGGTATGACAGCAGACAAGGAGCTTTACTGAAAAATGGTGGAGTCTAGAATCTTCACACTGGTTTTGGAAACCAGGCCTAATGGTTAACTGGTATTTTTAAAGTCATATCACATGTCAGGACTGGGAAATGCTAGTGCAATATCCTCTAGACATTTCAGCTGATGTCCTTTTCTAATTCGATGAGTAGAAACAAGTCTCTGTGCTGTATAGATATGATGGTATTTAACTTACACCGTGTATTTTGAAATAAAGCACTACAGAATACTCCCCTGGCTCTATGTGTATCTTGAGGGCCTTATTTATGACACTGCTTCAGGTGTTTGCAGCTCTGCCTCTTCTTGCTGCAATGCATGGGAATCCAGTGAAGCGTTTGGCCTAAAGTCTGTCTTCCATCTGGTCAATATATAAAGTGACAGTGCAAACCCACTGAGATCACACGTCTTCACCACAATGTTACAAATGCCTCCAGTCAAGGTGCAGGGGATGGTAGCAAAGCAAAGTGTCAATGGCAGAAAGTGTTACTGTACCTTTGTGGAAGGATAGTTGTGCCAGGGCAGTGAATATACTATTCCAGAGGCAAGGAAACATATCCAAATTATGCCCACGTCTCTCAAAAGTAGTATTTTTTTGCCAGAGGACATTTGTAATATTCCATTCTAATGGAAATACCAAAATAGCTGATTATATATCAGTTAACTTGACAAAATACTCTTTTTTTATCTCCTTCCATTTCCATTTGTTTTTATGACAAATTTACATTTTTGTCTCCTAACTCATCTAAAAGGTTTTTCAGGAATGTGGAATTGTTTTTACTGAGATTTGAATTTTCATCCAGAAGAACTCTTTGCACAAATGCAAAGAGAAGGGGAAAATTCTTGTCCTTTTGTCCTTTTTCTTCCTTCCCTCTTCATTCTCCCTTGCTGTATAAATGTCAAGAAAAATCAGTACTGTTAATTCTTTCTGGTTGTGGCAAAGATTCCTCCAAAATATGTTACTCCAATAATGCAAAAAGAATCTTTGAGTACTAGCAGAAAATTATCCACAGAGGAATAATTTTTTGCTCCTTTTCCCACAAAAATCAATGTGGCTGTTATATCTGACTGATTTTCAGATTTTTCACCTTAAAAATTACTCAGCCATGGGACTTCTCCTCTTCTCCTGAGACTGTGCTGATTTTTTTTTTTTTTTTTTTTTTTTTTTTTTTTTTTTTTTTTTTTTTTTTAAATGAGAGTCAACTGTTCTTTTAAGCTTAGTAAATTCTCAACTTGCCAAGCTAAATATTCCAGACAATGAGCCACTTGTCCAAAGTAGTTCTGCTATGGTAATGCACCCTGATCTTTCTAGCAAGGGGCATTTCAGGTTATGAAACAAGCCCTCAGCATGTGAGATGCTGCTGGAATGCCAACCTTCTTCACTCCCCTTTCATGCCATGCCCCTTCGACCTGACAGTTACTCATGGGGCCTGCCTTAAAGGTTGTTTTATGGCTGTGACTGTGGCTGCAAGACTGTTGGCACTCCTGCAGAGAGAGCAAGCGTGCTTGAAATCAAGTTTTGTACTTAAAAGCCTGTCTGTGCTGTTCTGGAGAGCACATCTCTAACCTCTTGTTGATTATGATATTTCTGTAGCCCCTGTGACACCAGTTAGTCCCTTTTGCTCCCGTGGAAGAGCCTGGCTGTACCAGAAAATGTCCATCTAAGCAATGTGGATGAGATTGCTGCTCCATCTGCCACCACAGGAACTGTGCCGAGCTGTAGACTTTAAAGATGTTACTTGTTTTGTTTCATACCAAAGCAGACAGAAAACCTCACTCTGGTTTATAGGCAATCCACACACTGACAGCTACTGTGTTTTACTTCTCTGAGCAGCTAGAGTTCAGCTTCATGAGACCAACCTGTCCGTGGAACTGCCCACTTCCTCTTCCCTCCTCCCTTCCCCTTCATGTGTGCCACCCCAGGTAAAGCCTGGAAGCTGCTGAGGGTCTCCAGATGCTGGAGGAGCTGCAGCTTTGAAGTCGACTGTAGAGCTGGCTCTGCCCTTCTTCTGTTCTCAGTTCCCAGGTGGCATCTTTCAACTGATGCTGCCACAACAGGGAGAAGAGAGTGCTCTAGAAAATTTAAGAGTCTGCTTCTTCCATGTGAGTTAGGAGTTATTTAAAGGTATGGTATGTCTTCTTCCTAGGGCAGGGAGACAGGCTGTGTGGGGAAGGCATAACATTTAGGTTCTGGTCAGGGAGTTGTTTTGCTTTCTGAGCCACTCTGAGATCTTTGTCTTCACGCAGTAAACTCAACTCCAGTGCAAGGGTAAGGAAGAGACTCACCCATGACGCTGCGTTCCTTGTGTGGTAGGGCAGGAATCACTGCCTTTTCTTCCTCCTTCCAGGTCCTGGCAACTGCTACTGCTGGCCATGGTGAACATGCAGGACAGTTAGGTCAAAGTAGGCAAAGTATATTCCTGTCTAAAGAGACCTTTCAAATTTCCAAATCAAGTTTCACATAAACCAGTTTTTAAATTGATGCTTTCCACACTGCTGTCTCCCCATCCTGCATATCCTCTGTCTGAACAGTATTCTTGAATATATTTTTTTCTGCTGTTGTATGGATTAGGATGTTGTACCAACTTCCTACTTAAATGAGCCAAGCCATTAATAGTTAAGAACTTCTTGCCAATGCTAAAGAGGCAACAAGAGTGTTGTCTCTGCCTTACCTGTGGAAGCTGGCAGCAATAATTTAATCAAGGCCTGAACCAAACTAATAAACTCAGTTGCGCCTTTTGAGTAACTCTGGCGTGTTCTCAGAGGCAAAAAAATATGGGGAAAGAAAGAGTAAATACTAAAGGCTAAGCAGGATGGTTTCTGTTTGTCACTCTTAAATCAAACACAGGTATGGGGTTTTTTGTCTGTTCCCTAATTTCTCTTTTCACTTTGTTTAAAAGGCCAGAAATTGAGGTGTTTATAATCCAGAGAGCCTTTCATTTGTTGACATTGTCCTGTTCTCAAGATTTAAAAAGCACAGCTCCCTGAGAAAGGGACTCACACTGATAACTAAACCAGATTAACCATTTCTTGCCCTGTTTCGATACATAGACTGGCACACATCCACAGACTGAAGTGCTGGTTTTGCAGGAGGGTATTCTGCATGGCTGTGGATCACAGCATGTGATCAGACTGATTCCTGTTATGGGCCTCTGCTCCCAAATCTCAGTGGACTCTCCAGCATTCTGCATATTTTTTCTTTCTTGCATTCAGTAGCTGTGCTTCATTTCTTTAATGAGATCAACCACCAAAATTGGAGAGATTTTAGCTGTGGGATATCAAACTCATACCACACACAAGCAACCTGCTTCCCATCTCTGTTTGTCTTTGGCTCAAAGATTTTATTTGTAACTGAGTACACTTGTACTTTGTGCTGTAACATCATATTGTAAACCCTTCATAACCTGAGAATGTCAGCCTGGGCTCATGGGCATTTGCTGCCTCTCAGAAGACTGAGACATGCTACAGCTGTCCAGCTTTGGCTCTGGGTATAATGCAACATAGCAAACTTGTGAGGAGCTGTTGTGTCAGTCTAATGAGTTAGGTCCAATCAGCAATGAAGCAATACTTTGCTAACAGACGTGAATATAGAACTGTGAAACTTCCTTTAATAAGTTTGCATAGAAAATTATGATTTGAAATAATTTCTCCTTCACAGATTTGTTAGCTCATTTATGCCTGTGTAATTGATTTACAAATACCTCTACTTGGTTAAAAAGTTATTTAGATGCTTGACAGTATCTTTGCTATCCATACTCCTCATGTGTAAGAAGCCTGACTATTAATGCTAAGCTTAATTTTGCATGTTTGCAGAAGCGAGCCCACAGATAGCTGTTAATTTCCCTTGGTACCCTTATAAGCCAATATGTTTCTGCTATTTTATTTGCAAAATAAACACTGTACATTTACTTAATTATATTTGATGTCATAATTCCAGGTTTTTCTTTGGCCTATAGGGGCTCAGGGCCCTCAAGGTAGCTTTCCTCATTATTAAACAACAGTTGTACAGCTGTAGTTAGTAATTACAATTGAAAACATGCATAACAAACCAATGCACAGCAGTTTCTGTAATAAAGTGAAAAACAGACCTTTACAGTGAAAAATGTAATTTTCCAAAGGGAAAGCATGAAGTGCAGTTCAAAACTCAAATGTTTATTTACTATTTTGTCCTCTCTGAATGAATGAATAATAATGTCTGCATTCTGAAAAGGAAAATAATGAGAAACAGCATTCACAATGAAGTTTGGGACAGAGATTGTTGCTGCTTTTATTATATTTTTAATTTCAGCTAATGTTTAAAACTACTTTAAGGTCAGAAGTGACTTCCAGCAGGGTCTGCTCACAGCAGTGACTATATCCTCATGGAGCAAGCCCTTTCGGCAGATGGATATGTTGGTGTCTCTCCTCCTTGTCTCCATGCACTTTTCAAAAAACCTACAAGGGTTCATCCTTTATCCACAGCCCTCCACTCAACACAGGGCCTCCTAGCTGCCTGAAGCAAACAGTTTTGGTTTTTTAATATATGATTTTCTTCTGATCCCACCTTGTGTGATTGTTTGTCTTTGGTAGCAACTGTGTAAGCAAAATTTTGGAAGTCCAAAATATTTAAAGCACAAGTTCTTTAGCCAAAGTTCCTGTACAGAAAAATTTGCTCCTGCACTTCATATTGCATATCTTAAAATGTAGTACTGGCTGAAAGCATCCCATAATAATGCTGATGACAGAATTGGAAGATATATTGTATGCAACCAGCTCTGTATTTGCTCAACGTATTTAAATATGTGGTAAAATTAATTTATCAAGTTTTCATACTTATGCTTTGACTATTCATCATCAGGTTTCTGTATGCATTTTTGGAAGCGTCTTTTTTGGGTGTGGTCCAAGCACTGCTGAACTGCTCTGATTTGTTGGATATGTCACTGTAGTTGCAATGCTTTGCTGCTTTTTTTTTTCTTTTGCATTTTTATGCTCTGAAAGTAACATCTTTTTCTTTATCTTTTTTAAAGATAAAGACATTCCCTGCTGATACATCTAATCCTTTTTTCGATCCCTTTACAACAGTACCACAGTTTTCTGTAAGTAGAATGCGCAACTAAAAAACTGTGTTTTAACAGAATTCCAACTGATTTTTTTAAGTGTCAGGAATCTATGCACTAAGCAGTCCTCAAAAAATAAAAAAAATAAATTCCAAGTAGAAATTAAGAGTACAAAGCAGTTAAGTATTCCCATTATAAAAAATGTTACCTGCATTCAGACATTGCTGCTTACTAGACAGAGGACTAAAAGTTAAAGGTCAAGGTTCACCACTAATGAAGTCAGTCTCAAAATGTTGTTCATTTCAGGACTATAGAGGACACTTGTGAAGCTCCATAACATCTTTACAGGGAGCAGTAAGGGAATGGGAAGACTTAGTCCTCTGTCTAGCATTGCATGGCCTCCTGCCTGAAACTGCCTGCTGTGCCATCACAAAGAGGGCCCTGATTTTCAATGAATTCACAGCTGAATTTTAAAGAATTATAGTTAGTGTGTGAATGACTACAATGGTATCCTTGTACAAACTCCCATGTTTACCCACAAACTTGGATCCAATATTGAACTTCATTCTTGTTAAATTTTCACAGAAGATGTGGCTTAGGGATTTTGGTGAGGTAAACTAGATACAAACCGAAAACAATTATCTGACAATTTAAAAAGTAAGTATGATCGAAATCTTGCTTTAGTGGCAGAGGCATTATCTAATAAGTATGACAAAAAAGGTATGACAAAATTAACTACACTTTAAAAAATACTCTGCTTATAAACAACATGTAAAATGACTTACAATTTTAAAGTTACATTTGAAAAATGAAGCATTTCAGACTTTGACATTAAATTTTACTGGTTGCAGCAATCTATATCTGGCATATAATCCAAGATAAATAACTTCATTCACTGTTGGGTCATGTGAAGGTTCTGTCTGTATTTAATGATTTAAAGAAAGAGGCTTTTCTTTCACAATAAACTTGATCATGGGCTTTTATGTAAATGTGTTTTTTCTCCAAACAGGTACTTTGAAGCTAGAGTTAGTTAGCCTCCCCAAGCTGTTTAAGTGCCACAGTTGAGCTCTAATTAAATACATTTGAAGGTACACAGAAATGTCACAGCAATGTTTCACTGTGTCAACCAAGTCCAGATGGTACAATTGTGATAAAAGCTAACCCAAAGTTGCAGTGCTTGTGTCTTTCACAGTGCTCCTTTATCTAAGCAAAATGATGCACCCCCCAAAACAGCCTTCCCACTAATTAGCATTGATTGTCAGATGTTATTTTCCTGTCTCTGACAGTTAGGATGAAAACAAAATTTAGGAGAGCTATAAACATGCATTTTCATAATGTTTCATAACTGGGGAGTCAGAACTCTAAAATATAAACTGAAGGTATACTGATATACTTGCCCACAGAAATTTTCATATTGCAGAAAATGACTATTTCATGGCAAATTCAAATGTTGAATTTTTGTTATGTTCTGTCAGGAGAAAAGAAGCAAAGCAGAATTCAAACTGATCTTTCTGAAATCCCATCTTCTCCCCATAGTTCTCCTCATAGATTTCCATTTTTCTGGGCAAGGTGGAGGGCAAGATCAAGATCACAAATATTTAAAATACCATTGCAAAAAAACTAATGATGTGTGATCCATCACATGATTCTATACATTCCTTTTAGTGAATTATGTACAAATACCTGTGGCACACAGGCAGCTACCTAGGGGACTGCACAGAGATGGGAAAACAATTAGTAGGGTTGGGTGGCTTTGGTCCTGTGTTTCATGGCCCTGTGTCCAGCCCGAAGGGAGATGTCTCTCCACAGCAGCATTTGAGATCATCCTGATGCACTGCTGAGGGCTTGAAGAGAGACACAGCAGGCAGGAGCTGTAATGGAAGGGTAGCTAGGGCTTGCAGGCAGATCTAACTCTGAATGGTCTCCAGTCACACACAGACCCAGATGGTAATGTTTGTTAATGGTTTTCTTTTTGTTGTTGTTGTTTCCTTTCCTTGCTTGCCCTTCCCCTTCTCTTTTTTAATTTTTTTTTCTTGGAAGAAAACACTGAAATGTTATTAAGCAGGAAAAGAATTACGAATAGTAACATTTAGCAGGCTTTACCTTTCACGTACAGCTTCAAATTTGGTGTTATATATGCATTTGCGTTGATTTGACCAGATGAAAAATTAGGTTACTTGGTTATCTGGAATGTTTAAATATAAGCTGAAAGCCAGGAACCATCTGAATTTCAGAGATTTCCACAGAAAAATGGCAGACATGATGGCCATATTCTCAGGCAGGTGTAAGTCACATAGATTTAAATTAATGAAATTATGTCTGTTTAGACCAGTTAAATATTTAACTTAAGCATACCATGCTTAATCAGACATATATACAAAAAGATGCTTTGGGTATCTACTGTGAAATAATGATCCAGAGCAAACACACTAGGGATTTCAAGGCAATTTTTCAGCAAGTGTAGTTTGTCATCACTCTGCTGATTTCAGTGAGGCTGGGAGAATTTATATGAGAATTTATATGAGAATTTATATGAGCTTCAGAGTGATGTCTTCTTCTCATGCCATAGAGTAAGATTTGGCAGGCCTTGGAACACAGGGATCCTGTAGGAGGAACACCAAATTTTATACCCCTGCAGTTTGTAAGGCTGAGTTTTAAAAGTTGAATGACAGAGAATTTTGAACGGATTCTATTAGCCATTATTTACACACAGGAGAGTTTCTTTAGTTGATTTTACATTTTTCCATTTTAATAATTTTGTGGAATTAATGAAATTCCTTTTGCTTCAGAGATTATTTTGGATCATTAGAGATATGTCTAGACATGTTAAAAAGTGACAATAAGCTAGCAAACCTAACAAAGACAGCCTTTCCTGGGCTTAAATAGTTTTCCCACTGTTTAAACCAAGTTTGTGAATCACTTGCAGAGGCTTGCAGAATTTGAGAAATTATTAGACAAACAATAAAAAGGGTTGCTCTTCAAATAGCTGCTTTCTTATGATGGTGACTTTTCTTCCTCCCTGCCTTAGACTCTGAACCAGGTTCAGAAGAAGCGGTGATCAAGGAAGAAAGGTAGCTAATACCAGTAGGAGCGTGTTTTAATGATCCTGACGCACTCACAACTGCAGTTGCTCTGTACACTTCCCAGGTCAGGGTCAGACATGCACCACAGGCACTAGCTGTTGTGGTTTGGCACATAGAAATAGCCCGTGCCAAAAAGCAAGACAGGGATGTTTGATTTTTAGGGATCCTCCCCCTCTGGTTGTAAAAATAGCCCAGTCTTTGCTATAATATTGTTGTGCTGAAATACCTCACCTAAAAGGGAGGAGATGGTTACTTGCTGCTTGTCTTAAATCTGCACTTCCAGTACTGCTTTAACATTGCCCTTCACTGGATACTGCAAGAGTATCTCTCTTGAGGCATGTTCCAGTTAGCAAAAGTGATAAAGGTATGGAGATTTTGAAACCTGGACTCCTAAAAGCCCAGACTCCCAGCTGTTAACAAAACACAGAGTAGTTAGAGGACCCACCAACAAATTGTATAGCATTACTGAAGAATATTCCAGGAATCTCATGTTGTTAACATTCTGCATAGTTTTTAGGGAAAGTGCAATAATGATAAGAGTCATTCTCCAAATGGATCATGGTTTTTACCTGAATGCTGCCAGTCTCACATGCTGTGTCATCTCACCTGGTGCATGTTGCAATCAGGCTTGTCCCCCAGGCATCAAAAGAGGTGGCTGTCCACTGTCCAGCATCTGCAGAGGCTGCGCTGAGAGCTTATAGCCACAGCCTCCCATTTGTTCTCATTCTTAGTTGCTGTTACCGGGTGTTTGGCAGTGAATTGGATAGCAAAGGATGGTGAGACCAGTAGAAGCTAATCTACAATTTTTTCTTTCTCTGTGTTTCTCTACATTATTCTTTTTTGTAGGCAGAATTTGCAGACAGCAAAATACAGTGCTGTGGGGTGCAGTCATCTCCTAAGATCACGCTGGTGTCTCCATCACCCGTCCTGAGGTCTCTGGCAGAGACCATACCCACCCCAACAGTCCAGACAGTATATACGTCGCACAAGCCCATTTCGCTGGCAGACAGGTACTGTGCAGTTCTTTCACAGAAATACTGTGATGCTTTCTGCATTAAAGGAATCAGCTTGATTTCCCTTTTTCTGACATAAATACCATAAAGTGTCATTTTCTCTTATACCAAAAGATTATTGCTTGACTAATAATAGGTGGATTATGTAAAGAAATATCTGTAACTCATACTCTCATGCTCTGAGATTAAAAAAAGCCTGCCTTAATTAACTGCTGCAGCCAGCAGTGTACCATTTCTGTGGCCAATGGGCTGAATAGAAAGGGTTGTGCAGACTTTCCTCAGGCAAGTAATTTTGTCTGAACCACAAAGGTTTTGTTTTAGTAATTGCTGTTACAATTTGTTTTTTGAAATTAGATGTCTGTGGGGGAAAGCTGAGGTTGAGAAATGTCTGTACTTCTAAATGAAACACAGGCATTGGTTTTCTTTGTTGTTCTTTTTTCTTTTTTTTTTCCCCTTTTTTAGTAATGTCAAGCTACAGTGGTCTTGTAATTTCTCTGAGAAACAATAAGTTACCACCTTTCCACAGGCAGAATCTTTTCAGTTTTCTATTCTTTCATCCTACCAGTTTTGCATGCTGGCTTCTTATTCTATAATTTAATCAAAGCTGAACCTCTCAAGCTGATAATTTACTGAATATAAATGTAGCAGTGGATATACTCGGTACTTCTGGAGCACAAATAGTGCAAGGGTTATGAAAAGTATTTCTTTAACATAATAATGAATTAGTCTTTTTTTACTTTTGGATTCATAGTCAATTCCCATTTTTGGTTGTTAATTATTTTTTGCAGTTGTTGGTTAATTGCACCTGCACACTTGTTCGATTATTGTTGACTCATCTAAAAATTTATCATTCAGGCGAAAACGTAATTCTGAAGCTGTAGTGCTGAATTCAGCTTCTGTTAGATGTCTTGAACACAAGTGGGTGATTCTACCCCTGCTTGTACATGAATGGGCTGCAAGGTTTCTGCAATGCAGTTTAAATCTCCAAACTGTGTTACAAATGTGAGATACGTAATTTTCAGAAAAGCATGGTAAACAGTTTCAGAAATGGAATCACTAACCCAGGGCATTCCCAGGGTTACAAAGCCTCTGGGCTCTGGTGTGAATTGGTGAGAGCAAGGACCTCAGGATCTGATTATGGCATCCTGATATGTGCAGGACTGTGGTAAATTCAGAATATCTATATATCTATGTATATAGATATCCCTCAATATCAGATTACACCAAGGAGCAGAAGGCTGTAACAGAATTCTTTCGTAATGGCATTTGCTGTAGCTGCTCCATTTTTAGAGTCCTTATCCAGCTCCCTTTGAAATCAGTAGCCTTTAATGGGGTTAGATGAAATTATAAACTGTTTTGCCATGTGGATCTTTTTTTATCCTTCTTCTTGCCTCTATTTGCTCTTCAGAAATATCAAACAATGCTTGTTTTTGAATTAGCCATCAGCTATCAGTTTTCTCACTGAACTGAGTCTGACCTTTTTCCCCTACTTTGGTATTTTGAAAATGTTAATTATTTTAAATTGAAATCTGAGACTTATTGTTGTTCCCATAATTGGCTGTTTGTGCATTAATTACACAGCGCTGAGACTCTGAGGCGTGAACTTGAGAGAGAGAAAATGATGAAAAGACTCTTGATGACAGAATTATGAAATTCGCACTTCCGTCAGATGGAGAATGGATTGGGGCCTTTCATGTGCCTTCTGTCTGTTTACATTCCTCTGCTTCTGTGTACTCAACATAATGCATCGGGAAAATGTGTGATATTCCTGGCTCGCCTGGATTCACCACGGTTGGTTGAAATTACGTCTCGGCTAGACTTTAACTTGAAGGAGTTTCTTTATTCATTTGCTGCTGGGAAATAAACCTGCAATCCTTTATCTCTCCTGAGATTTTATACTATTAACACAATTAATTTCTGGTTTGGTTTTGGTAAATCTAGGGCAAAGAGGATCAGCAAGGAGCATACTGATTTCTATTGGGAAACACTGTTCTGTACATATGTTAATAAGTGCACAGAAATTAATGTTATGCAGAATATTTTGATAGTAACATAGAAAATATGTCATTTTGTACAACTGAAAATTGCAATGAGCTACTGCTATTTGTTAAGAGAACCATTTTTAAAGCAGAAGAATGATTATTACATCCTAACCCCAGGACTGTTAGTCTCCACAGAATAAACGGCTGTCTTATTAAATTCCTAACCTTAACCTTCACTCAGAGATATAAATGGCTGCAAGGGGGAGAGACACCCCACCATACAGATATACACACCCAATACTCCCTGTAGCTTGTCACCTTGACCTAAACCTTCAACCAAATCTTACCGTATTTCCATTAATGGATGAAAAAACACCCGTTGTTTAAAGTAATTTGCTACTGACTTTCTAGCTTGATACTGACTTTTTTAAAGTAAGTGAGGAGTTTTACCTTCTCCAGTTTGCCTAGACTTTAAGGCTAGCCCACGCTCAGACATCTTTTGCCCCAGCACTGAAGGTTGTAGAGCCTCAGCGGTGTGGACATAGCTCACACTAAGGAGAATTTTTTCCTTCCTGGGTAAATGAACCACCTTCCTGACTGACACGAATGGACTGGTCCCCTTCAAGAACAAGAACAATGATAGTTTTAGGGCATAGCCGTGCCTATACCCATACTTTTGACTGTACAAATCAGCACGTATGTCCCGGCAAACCTGTGGAGGATGCGCCTGGCCATACGTCACATCCACCTCCAACACCCAAGCAGCCTCTACATCCAGTGGAGCTATCTCAGGCATGAGGTGGGGTGGGAGATCCAGCACTAGCAGAGCTGCAGCCGCAGGAAGGGAATTAATGGTACACAGGTAATGCTACCAACTATCTCCTAGGGAAAAGAAAGGTTTCTATTTCCCCTTGTTCAGTAGTGCAGGGTCATCTAGAAAACTAACAACATCTGACTGTCAGCTACAAGGTACTCTTTCAACAGGAAAGCTTTTGTGCATTTTGTATGGCTGAAGATGTATATTTTTCTGTTACTCTGTACACTATGTTCTCTTATTTGTATTAAGATAAAAGATTGCCCTTCATTTGGCACTGATTACGATGGCTTTATCTCAGCTTAAGCAGTTTGTGTGGAGACTGGGAAGTGATTGCCGTGAGGCTGGGTTTCCTTCAGAGTTAGCTTCTGCTGTTTTTCTAAAATGAGAGTTCTGGAGAGCTTCGTAAGATGTGGATTGCAGTGTGAAGGTATAAAATGACTTGCCTATTTTATGATTGCTGGGACAAAAAATTAACATTAGGCTTCTCATTTAAGTCCACCAAATCCAAAACTTTCTGGTTCCCATAAATCAGATCAAAATACACACCACAACTGTTAGGTAGAAAATCACATTATAGAATTTAATCAAGTGGCTCAACATGAGCAGTGGGCACAAGGAGCCACAAAACCACACCTGGACTGTAGATTTCAGAGCATTCCAGTGACTTTTCTGGGTAATCAGATATGACTTGTATGCTGTCCACCCTCTAGTTGCAGTGCCATGACTCTTCTGTTCCTTATGTTTTAATGCCCCACTCAATCAATGCAGGGTTCTTAAAAATTGCTTAGGAACATTAAATCCCTGTGAGGAAACCAGAAAGGAGGGGAAAATGCACAGACACAAAAGAATGCAATTTCCTGTTACTCTTTTCTCACCACTTCCCAGAAGGCATTGGTGAGGGAGAAGCAGCAGCACATTTTGCCTGTGTCCACGTGACAGTGAGCATTTTGAAGATCAAATAAAAGAAAATTGTAACTAGAAATGCTGATTTGGGAGTGGAAAACGAAGTGAGGTTGAGAATGGCACAGTGCTGACTACCTGAATCTGGTTTTCTGCCTGTTAGGTAACCCCAAATCATGTTTGAACTGGCAGCAGTTTCACAAAGTCATTGTCAAGGAAAACACAGGAAAAAAAAAAAAACAAAAAACAACACAACAGAAAAAATCTAAACACACCCTTCAGTCATACTGACTGCCATGGAGTGGACTTTAGGAACCCCAAAATATACCTTTAGGTTTGGGGGCAAAACAGATCCATGTTAGGATAGTCTGATCACTTAAGCAAAAGCTTTTAGCAAAACTGAATGCTTGAGTCAGACTAGCCCATAAGATGTTCTGGCTCATAAACAGTCTATTAGTTTATTGGTTTTAATGCATCGTTTTTACTCCCATTGTATAAATTTTTCCAGCTGAAATAGTCAGAACCAGAAAATAAGTATAATGAACCAAGGTCACTTTATATGGCCAAGCCTTTATGGCTGAAGCATGCTCTGGGATAGCTGAAGAAGGGCAGAGATTCCTCCTTCTTTGGTTCCCACCAGGAGAAGAGAGAAAGGCTCATGTGGCTGCTTAGTTTCTGTGGGACATTTTCTACAGAACAACTCCAAGTACGTTGCCTTGTTGTGTTTTAGTGTCTTATCCACTAGCTGCCACCATTTCCTATTCTGCAGTCTAATGGAACTTTATTAAACTGTTTTACTGATACCAAACTAAACTTTTAACTGTGGAATGCCATCATCTTGTTCTTTCTTACTACGTACCTTCTTCAGCCATGCTTCAGCATCTCAGTTTTCACATCCTCTGAAGAAACACTTCTGCCTCACCTCTGGTTGGGAATGACAGTGTTAGGACACCTGTTACCCAAAACTACTGTGAACAAGACAATGTCAAAATGAACATATTGCAGAGGGGCAGATATTGCAGATTTGCCCCTACAATTTAACTTTACAGGTGTTAAAGGATACTCTGCCTGAAGGTATGTCTATATAATAGTGCAGAAGTATCTGAGCTAGCTTTAAGCTTGCATATGTAGTTGTGGCAGCATGAAGCCCAGCACAGGCTATCATCATCATGTACATTGACATGTGTAAAGATAACGCATTTGAACAGCAGCCTTCTGAAGCATGGTCTCCAGAACTGGTGACAGGAAAGGGTGGCTGAAAGGATTTTGTCTCTTCAGCTCTCCTGGGAAAGGGTTCATCTCACCTAACATTAAAATGCCCAGCTCTCACCTGATGAGAGATCAAAGGAACTGTCTTTTGGAGGTGCCTCTGACTTAAGTGTCTACCTTTATTCTGATTAGCGTTAAGTGAGATGAATCCTGCTTTCCGTCCCTCTGGCGAGGTCTACATTGCAAACCCTTGCTGACTCAGCTGCATCACCCGGGGTTCAGCTTCGAGGCACGATTTGTGATCAGTGTAGCTCTGCCAACGAAAGCCTCGCGCATTAGGTGTAAATAAACTGCCAGAAGTATCCTTTTGTCGGGACAGCTTTTATCCCTTGTGGGAGAACAGAGAGCTGGGATAACAACTTGCAGTGACATAAGCACAGAGGCTTTGCTATAGTCGTGCTCCATCCGGGAGTAGCTGGTTGATGAAACCTCCTGCTACAGCCACGCTGGCAAAGCTAAGCAGGGGTGGCCCCGGCTTTAGGCAGTGCCTGAGTGATGCTCTGACCCCGTCAGCAGATCCCAGCTTTCGGCGTGAAGTCTCTAAGCAGCGGAATGCAATGTTGTCATGTTTGGGTGATTCCAGCAAAATTTATTGGCCATTTAAATAGCTATGCAAGGAGTTAAATATTTTCTCATTTTGCAGTCTCTTATGGAAGCCAACCGGTTGTGCTTTGTTTTTGTGTGGCTCAGCTGTTTCCACTATTTTGTTTTAAAAGGAATAACCGGGTTTTCTTTAGAAATGTTGGTTGAGATTCCACACCTCTCTCAGATTCCACCGTGTATGCAAACTTTTCATGTTTCATAGACCCTGGAAGTGCAAAATTTGAAAATTAACTCCTCCAAAGTTTCAGTTCATAGCTTCACTCTCTTGCAACAGAATGCCTATGTGCCCATTTGAAACAGAGCTGGCAATACAGTGAAATGTTTCATTGGAGGCAGCATCATGTTTTGTTTGAACTGTTTACAAATAACCTTTGCTTTTATTTATTTAATTTTTTCTGAATACATTTCTGGTTCATTTGCTACAAAAAACCTACTTGTAATTATGCAATGGAATATTTTTTCTTTTTTTTTCTTCTTTTTTTTTAATGTCCTGATGTTCAAGGAGTTTGCAATAAATATACTGAGACTGATCTGTAATTGCATGTAAGATTAGCCTCACAACTGTGTTTTGTAAAGTTAAGTGCCGTAAAAGAAGCTGTAGATGACGTGGAGAAGGAGGGAAGATAGAGGGTAGTGGAGGAGAAGGCTTCCTTGGCAGCTGCAGCATGGAGTGGTGGGTAGCATCTTTAAAGCGAGACTGCTCACACCATTTTGTTTCACCTGAGTAGCAGCGTGTATCATCAGACAGTGTATGATGGCATTTTGTTGAAAACATGCCTAAAAAGAAACTTTTACGGCTCAGCTGTTTACCTGTTCCTGTATTCATGCCTGCAATAAAAGAGATGAAAAATAATTCACAGAGTCTGAGCAATTTGTAGTCAAACCAGTCATTTAGGAGGCAAGGGGCGGCATGCCATTTAAAGGAAACATTTGCTTGCTAGGAAAGTAGATCTACCATCATAAAAAATTGCAACACAAAGAAGAAATGGAGAGATAATTTCTCACAAAGCCCAGAGGGTTTACTCCAGCTTAAAGTTATAGTCTAGTGTTGTAGAATGGCAATCATCTGTGGGGTTGTTAGGTGGGGCACCCTTTGCTGAATACCAGAGCCAGAAAAACACTGGCAGGATCAAGATAGACAAACACAAAACTTGACAGTTTTTTGGGCTTTCATCTACAGGGCTCAAGAGGCAGCAAAAAGTATTACTAGAGTGGAAGGGGTGGGGAGGAATGTTCCACACAAGACTGAGAGACACCAGGTTGTTAAACTGCTTCGAGGAAAATTTAAAAACATAGCCACCAAAAAACCCAAAACAAACAAAGCCTGTTCACTGTAATTTTTTCAAAAACAATTAAAATATTTCACTCAGATTTTTGCCTTTGATTTTGCCTTTCTTTCAATGTCTAAATGAACAGTTGCTTCAGAATGAAACATTTCCCTTTCCTTCAAAGATCTCTAAATCAGGACATTTTGACATTAACTTTCCCAGTGCACTTATGAAATTGAATCCCAGCAATGTTCACCCCATTTTCTGTGGTTGCTAAAACTCTGTATTCAGAAGGAATCTGATCCCAACCCAATTTCTCCATCTGGATCTTCTTCTATTTTTATTCTCTATGTGGAGAAATCAGAGGAGCAATAGACCAGCATTCTTCCAACTCTGCTCAATTTATACCAAGAAAATTGATTATCCAGACAACAAACCTAGTTAATTAATTCTCCTTAATAAAGATCTTTGCTAAAGAACAGTGTTCTGAGGTGCAGTGTAATGAGATGCTGTGCATTGACAAATAGTCTTGTGGAATTTGGCTGCAATGGAGAAGCGTGGGGACTTCTGAGATGTAAATCTGAACAATCTTTTGGTTCGTTATCAGATGACTGATCTATGAGACTGAGTGTGAAATCATTAATTCTGTATCTCTGAGGACATGCTTTCTCAAGCAGAAAACAGCCTTTGCATTCAGTGACTGTGAAGTGGGGGCAGGGGGACAACAAGGCAATGGTTTCAGCCTGGCTGTGGTGCAAAAATCCTGTGGCAGCAAGGGGGTAGGAAGGCACCCATCAGGGTGCAATCACAGGCAAGTGGAAGGAACCCCAAGCCTTATGAAGGACCGTGAAATGGCCATGCTTTGCCAAGCACAGTGAAGCCTTTGGGGCTGGTCAGCATTGGGATCCCTGTGCCCAAGTGCAACTTGACCTGAAGGACAGCCCTGGAGCAAACCCAGAGTCAGGTCTGGTTGTGACCAGGTGTGCAGGAGTATACACCAGGGAATGAGGGAAATAAAAGACCAACTATTGTCCTTTCCCAGCCGTCCCAGGACAGGTTCATGGGAGCATCCCAGCTTCTGGTGTCAGATGAGGAGAGCAGACTTGTCCTTTTCGTGAGAAGCTGGAAGCAGGAGCAGTTTAGCTGAGGCATCTGATGTGTTTGACAACCCTGACTATTACAACTACATCTTACATGCTGTAAGTACTGCCGGTAGCACATATGGTCTGTGAGGTGTCTCCTCACCAGTATTTAGGGTATATGATGGTCAGGAGAATACGGGAAATCAACACAAAAAGGAGAGCAGCAAACAACCCACACTGTCACCTGCTGGGCAGCCTGCTGGCAAAGTACTGCCTGCAACGTCAATTGCTTTTTTACTTTATTTTAAAATTACAAATATAAAATTGCCTCATTACATAAGCAATATGCAATTGATACTAATTTATGTTATTTATTTTAATTTCTACAGTGTGTGTGTTTGCTATATAATGCCAGTGAGTGCTCAGCTGTGTCATCAGAGTGGCATAAAAGCCACATGGATCTTTATTGTTTCGTGCAGTGATTATTCCGTTCTTCAAACAGGGAGCAAGTTAACCTTCCTGCATTGCTCTTCCTCTGCCTTTTATTAGCAAACTCTTCTGGAACTCCAAGAAAACCACAGCAAAAATTATTTTCTTAAAAGATATTTGGTCAGTCAGCTTAGCATCCCAGGAACTCCATGATTGAAGAACTCAAGTATCTTGTTTCTTTAATTATTTGCCTTGCTGTTCTCACAAAAAACAACCCCATGATTTCTGTGCTAATTGTCTCATGCTCTGCTCTGGCTGCTGCTCCCCTTCCAGCAATGCCAGGCTTGGCAAGGGCACAAGGTGGTTTGGCATGAGACAACAAAGATCAGGTGGGGTTTTTTTGGAGGGAGGAGTGCTAATAGCACCCAGCACTTCTGTTCTTCTTGGGGCACATTCCTTGCTGTGGCTGACTCAACCTCTTCATTCTGCAAGGTGGGATGTGCACTGCCTTGCTGGAAGCTGGGATATTTGCAGCTCTGTGTCCACCCAGTGAGGATTTGGGGCTGTTGAGGTTCAGCGCTGAGGTGCTTGTGCATGTAAGAGGCACCCATAAGAGCTGAGGCTCTGAAGGCTCTTTTTGGAGGCTGCCTTGTGCCCTTGTTGTGAGGCCATGAGTTGATGCATGAGGCTTTGGGAGAAAGGTCCGTGTGAGCTGCCCTCTACCTGAGCGTGCAAAATTAGAGATTTAGTGGTAGAAGCACCACTGTGAGACTGATTTCTCCTCCCTCCTGCAAAGACATTTCAAACTTGTGCCCTCCAAAGCTGACTGAAGCCCACAGGACCAACCTTTGCTGAGGGAACAGAGCAAAGAGCTGCAGCCAGTGCCTTTGGCAGTACTTGCTCCAAATGAGAGTGGCAGTGCCCTTGTCACACTGGCTCACAGCTCCTTTGTGGCAACGCGAGGGTGACAGCCCCTGAGAGGCACCTCTGCCAAGGCTGCCAGCCTGTGAAGATGGGGATGGGAAGTGCTGGAGCTGACTTAGCTCTGCAGCCCAAGAGCACTGCCATTTTCCCACTCCCAGCTCAACATGCCAAGGCTCAGAGTGGGTTCCTGACAACTTGCCCTGGTTATTGTGAGCCACCAGGATCGGAAGGTACCTCCTCCAATGACCTGCCTCACAGCCCCTTAGTGCCTTTCTATGCCACCCTGCCAATCCTCCTCCCTCCTCTGCTTGGCACTCACTCACATACTGGTTCATGGGTGCCTGCCTCCTTTACCCTTGTGAGCACTCCTCCCACACAAGCACCTCTGAACTTTGCTGACTTTCCAGTTGAAAATCTTTTGCCTTTTTAAAGGCCCTTGCCCATTCTTGCTTTCCCTGACCCTCAGAAGGTGCTCCTCCCTCTGTACTTTTCTACCTTTCCTCTGTGTCTCACTCAGCTCTCATCTCCCCTTCTGCTGTCCTGTGTCCAGTGTCTAACAGGCAATACAGCACAACAGGTTTTCTTGCCAACCAGGAAACCTCCATGAGAAGATCTCTCATTAGAGACCAGTGGCTAGTGAGGGTCTGCCATCAGCCAGGGCTGCAGGAGCTCGCATCAAGTCCAGTAAATATCTGTGGGTACACTGCTCAGCCTCAGAGACTCCTGCCTATTCCATGGCACCAGAGAAGAACACAGAGGAGTAGTGTTAAAGAGAGGATATTATCATTTGCCCTACCCTTGAAGTGAGTGATTTTGCTTCTATATTTTGGTTAATCTCCATTGTATCAGTGAGGCTTTAGTGAATGGAGGCACTCCAAAGAGGTGTGACAAAAGTCACCTTCCTTCCCTAGCTCCCTCCCTCTTTCTCCTTCCCTCCTTCTCTTTCTCCTTCCCTTCCTCTCACAGTTCATCCCTTTTTCTTCCCCTTCTTTCTTCTAGCTTCAGACAGGGTATTTTTGCAGCCTCCCTGCCCCCACCATAATCCTACATGGTAGCAATAACCACCCCTTTAATCCCTTCCTACCACTGAGGTCTTTGGCTCTGCTGCTCCGTATTGCTGTGCTAAACTTTGAAGCACTGGAACCTTCTCCTGCATGAAATCTTTGTGCAGCACTGAGGGGTCTCACCTGGTGTCCAAGGGCCACCTCTGGCAATCCCAAACCACTGTTCCCACCAGCCTGTTCACCCCTGCTTGCACAGCCCTGGCTGCACTGCGGTCTCTGCTTGAGCAAAGCTCCTGCAGGACAGCTTTGCGTGTTGAAAACCCTCCAAGAACACTGTATCCAAGCTTCGGAGAGGAGCTTTAGGACATGCAGGACTTGTTCCCTGCAGCTGTGAGTCAGCTTAGGGCAGCTTCTATCTCCCTCAGTGGCCCTTAGGCATCCCTGTTCTGGTGCTACTCTCTTTAGTGGGGACAGCCTGGAACAGCTCTGGGTCTCCTTTGTCACATCTACTCCTAAAGTCTAATTAGTGTTGTTTGTGCTCACATTGTAACTGAAAGAAAAAAAAAGTGATGCTTCAGTAGGCCAAAGGGTGTGAAGAGATAAATGTAATTGCAATAAATGTAATTACAGTAAGTTTAATATATTGAAAGATGTTACCATTTAATTAAAAGTATATGAATTATGCATGTATCTCTTCCATAGCCTTACTGTGTGGGCTTGAGCAGTAACTGAGTACATTCAGCTCTAGCTGCCACATGAAACCCACGGCTGCCTAATTTCTCCCTCACACACCTAACAGTGCCAGCTGAACTTTTGCTAGGAGTAAACAGTGGCATACATGGGGGTTCTTTGGAGTTACCTTTACCTTTCTGTACTCTTGGGCTACCTAAGAAGAGACATAAATCTTACCCCACCAGTTTTCCCCTGAGAGGATGGAGACTGCCTTTTGGGCAAATTTTACAACATCATGTTTGAAATTCACCTTATTCAGGGATGCAGAATTGCCATGAAGGAGAACAATGGATTAGGCTACCCATACCTGTCTGCCATGGGGCAATGCAGGCAGTAGCATCCTGCAGTCTTGTGCCATAAAATGTGGAGCCCATGGGCTGGCTGAGAGCTCCAGCAGCCTGGCAAGGATGGGGCAGGAGAACAGGGCTTGGTGGTGGAAAAATCACAGCACCTGCAGCTCCCCAGAGCATTCCATGGCTGGCACTGCCACCCCCACCCTCAGGTGCTTAATGTCACCATCAGGTGCTTGGTGCTCAGCTTAGCTATACACCCACTTAGTGCAAGCCATTTCATTAATATGGAAGAGTGACTCTCTCTAAATGCTGTGCTGTCTTTCTGGGTACAGAAAATTTTCCCCATCAGGGCAGGCTTGCCCTTTGCAGCACTGCCATCCTGGCAGAGTGTGCCCAGACCTGTCCAACAATCTTCTGCTCAAGGCTGCTACTTTGTCATATCTTTGATTATCAACAGAGATGGAGTGAACTCACATGAGGGAAAACAGATCCCATCAGTGTTTGAAATTGTGAAATTTCAAACTGGTTATTATGAAATTAAAACAGGAAACAAAGTGATTGGGGGAGGAGGGAGACACTTCTCCCTAATCACTTAATAGAGGCCCATACATCTCCTTAGAGCTTGCAATAAATCATGTCTCATTTTAACCAGATGTGCAAGTTAATGAAATCTGAATCCAAATGTTCATCTCTAGCTAATTTACTGTAGATTTGTTCCTTATTTCCATGTCTTATGGAAACGAGAGTAAAGATTTTTTTGTTGTCATTGATTTTCATGCTTATACAAGCTCTGCCTTTTTTCTTCCAGGGAAATTTTGGCCTTGGTTTAGCAAGACACTCACATATGACCAGCTTCAGGGTGAGACTGGTCCCCCTGGCCTCCCTCCAAAATAGCCAGGAAAATTCAAACAGTTGCAGCGGAAGCACTCGCCTGTGCTGTGTGCTGTGCCAAGGCTTTAAAACACAAGATATTCTTACCAGGCACATTTGATAAGCCAGGCTTGGCTGTTTTCCTGCATGCTTTTTGGCTGATGACAAGAGTAATACATAACAAAGGCATGAAGCTGCAGCCTGCTCTGAAAAAGATAGCAGAGTTATTTTCTTCTCTGTGCCTGGCATGATCAGGGTCTGACAAATCCTCAGGGCTGAGCTTTGCCCATTTGGCCTGCAGTACTCAGGAAGGGCACAGAGCTCATTCGCTGTGCCGGGGGGAGACAGGATGTGGGGCAGAAGTCCTGGGGAAGAGGTTTGTGGAGCACTGTGGGGAAGGACAGCTCAGCTAGGAGACAAAAGAAGAGCAGTCCAGTGCTGTGGACAGCCCTAGGGATGGAGAGATGGATGGGGGAGTTAGATGTCTTTAGGGACCAGGCTTCAGGAGAAGGAGGAGCCAAAAGCAGCTAAAGCCCAAAACAGATTGTTTTCACGCTAGCCTTTGTGCTGTGGGGTGTGTGCCCTGATCTCTGTACCCTGAAGGCAGACAAAGCTGCAGAAAGGCAGAGAAGGACTGGAAACTGTGATGGAGCTGCTGTTTCTATTTGGTGATGTCCCTGTCCTGGTTACATCTGTGTCTCGTGCCATACCAGACTGGGTCCACTGCGAGTTCTGGCCCTTCTAAGTTTGAGGTTGCCTGCAGGTTGCATCTAGACATGGATACATGGCAAGAGGTTTTTAAGGACAGTCTGGGACATCTTTTTTCAGCATGAAATAGATAATCAAGATCAAGGTTGGATCTTCCTCGGATGAGGAAGAGGAAACATGGAGAGAAGTCTGAGTATGGGATGTATTTCACAAACTGAATCTGTGGGTTCTTCCCATGCAAACTTGAGCCACATGAAAATGTATCCGTGGCTTCTGGCCTGCAGAGACAAGGGTGATCTGGCTGTTTTCACTCCCTTTCCACCTTGGAGCGGGAGCTATAGCATAACAGTGATGTTTGAGGAAATGTGTTTTTAATGACACCAAGGCCTCTCTGTTTTAGCACTGGTTTATGTGCCAGCCAGGCCATAGGTTAGTGGAGAAAGAATGTCAGCTGATGTTTGTTACTGTAGTGCTACAACTCATTTCTTACCACCTTCTCTAACAAAGAGACGCAAAAAACCCCTTAATCTGCTTTCTACAAACTGTCAAAAAGGCCATTCTTCCTGTTTTGTTTGGCTTTGGGTTTTTATGAAAGCCCAGAAGTATTTATTGCCTCTAAACACATACTCAGAGAAAGGGAAGAAACGTGCTGGTGGAATGTCCCTCAGGCTGCCCTGGCCAGCAAAGAGAGAAACTGAGGCTGCTGATACAGGCTGGATGACAACTGCCTGCCTCTGCATGGTTCAGCTCAAGCAAGTCCACAAATATGGGCTGTGGTAAGCTTAAAGGCACCAGCACGAGGCTGGAGGACAGAGCTGCAGCTGGACAGTCGACACAGTCCCCAGGAGGCGAACAAGAAGAAGGGGCATCTTGGACACACAGACAGGACAAGGCTTTTCACCAGGCATCTTGCCTTCTCAATGCCCTTAAAAAGGACTATAATAAAATAAAAATGGGACCAGGAAAGATAGGTAGAAGAAAAGAGATTAATTTAGGAGAAATAATCATTTTTTTAGGGCATTTAGACGATTCTGAGTACCAACTGGCTGAACTCAAATGATTTAATACTGTTTTTTCTCAGCATCATCTGATCAGGTCATGTGCAGCATTTCATTTGGCACTCGTAAAAAAGGAATACAGATTCTAACAAGCTCTCATATTTTGTTCTGAAAATCAGCACCACAAACAGCTCTCGGTTTCTAGTTCTGTTCCCTCTGAGTCCATTATAACCATGATAAATGGTGCACAGCCATTTGTGTGAACCTTGACAAGGGAGGGGGTGACTCACAGCAATTTCATGCCACAATGCCATATCACAGCAACAGAATTGGATGAGTAATTTCAGATCTTACCTTCAGGCAGCTTACTGGCTTATCTCACAGATCTCACTGCAACAAAATGTCAATGTTTTAATACCTTTGACATTTCTTCAGGTTCAAGAGACAATAATGAATCTTTCTTGGTTACTTACTAAGAGGAGATTATATCAGCAAAAGCAGCTAATTCTTCTTATCCAAAGAGACAATATTGGAAACAATCTCTTTTTTTTCACTAAATGTGAGAGTAACCAGCATTAAATAAGAGCCTTTTAATTAACTACAGTCATCAAACAGCCCTCAAATAGATTTAGTTTCAAGCAGTGACTAAACAGATTTAATGCCCAGGAACCATGCAAGCACCTCAGGTGGATCCTGCCTTTTCTGTTCCTCCAGACACGTATGCTCCAGGAAAGGCTGCCTGTAATGCACGAGGCAGAACACAGCAGTGCCAAAGGCTTGGTGAGCAAGGCTACCACAGCTGCTGCCTGCTACCATAAGCTGGCACAGCTCTATTCAGCTGGTGGCCTGCCCAGACACCTTCTAAGGAACAAGAACTAATAGACCCTGGTGGAAATTAGCATATTTCTTCAAGTTTCTGAAGGGTGAAGGTAGACAACTAAGCAGCCAAGGAAAGCAAGATGATGCCCGTGATTTAGACCTGCTTGGAAAAGCTGATATGAAGTTTATATTATAAATAGCTATGGTGATGCAAATGCTCCTTACTTGTAAAAAGGCAAATGCTGCTCTGAGCCCATACAGATCTATGGGACAAAGTACACATACTTAATATTTTTAGTGAAGGGAGATCTTGATCTTTGAAGAACCCTGTCAGGCAACAATCTCATATGGTAGTTGCCATTCAGCATATGTTCTCTGGCTCAGACAGGGCACCTACACCAGGGCTGTACAGATGGCTGCTTGCCTGGGGATGTTCCACTTTATCAAGCAGATGCTTGGAAGGTGCATTATGAATCTGCTTCAGCATTTTCAGTTCAGATAAGGAGATATTCGATCACTTTTGACACCATGAGAGAGTAAGATGTACCTTGAAATTGCACTTTTCAAGACATTATGAAGAACATAGGGCATTTTCAAATTTATTTTCAGGTTTTGCAAAACAAAAAAAGGCTTTTTGCAGAAGCTGGCCAGCCAAGTTCCATGGACAAAACAATGCAGCTGGATTAGCACATGGCTGTGCTATAAACCAGAGGTAGCACTGAGCTGATGTATATAATATATTGTGATATATGCTCCTTTAGATCTTCCAGTTTAGTCAGTATCAGTTTGAAATGAAGAAGGATTCACAGCAAAGGCATTTTCTAAGAACCTGAGAAGTGCAAAGCAATAAGAGCATGACAAGCAAAGGACCCTGCAACATCTTCGGGTCTAGTAAGATCAACAGGATATACATCCTCAGATTCACCACAGCTGTACCACTGAACAGCTTCTCAGCTTGTGAGAAATGCTGCTTCACACTGGCAAAGCTCTGTCAGATGGTGATATTTTCCCTGCCCAGGATTAGGTTCTTAGCTAGGTGGCTTAGCACTGCGTGGGAGGCTCAGTGAGGTTTCACGCATGTCCCATATGCTGCTCTTCCTCTGTAACCACTCAGGTCTGCAAATTTGCCTGAAAACAAAGTGAACAGCTACCCTTGTCCTGCTAAGGACTGCCTGTTTCCATTCAGATGTCATGTTTCTGTGTGAAGCATCCCTGCTGTGACTGCTTTGGGAAAGTTTCTCTTGTCCTGTTAATTTTTCTTCTATTTTTTATCATTGTGAGCTAAATAGTCAACAGATGTCTTAGAGGAAAGAAGGGATTCCCACAGCAGACAGGACTTTGCGCTCCTAAATTAGGAAAGGAGAGAGGTGCATTGGTAGCACTCTGCAGCTCCTGAAGTGTCATCTTCCCTTTGTGGTGCTCACTTACAACCTTTGCTGAATACAAGTGCATGGTACTATTTTGTCTGCTTTGCCTTCTGCAAAGTAGGTAGGCTTTTTTTTAGTGTGGTTTGCTTCCAAATGCATAAAAAATCCCCCCCCAAAAAAACAAACAAAAAGAAGAAAATGTGTTTTCTGCATGAGCTGGAATTGTTTTCTACAGCATCTTCTGAGATATCAGGAAATATGTGAGAAGAACAATTTTCCTTTCAAGTTGTCTCACTATTTCTTGTGGTCAGAAAATGAAACACTTGGGTAGTAAAAATGTAGGCTTTCTACCTTTTTTGTTGAAATATGAGTGCAACAATTCACTGCTAAAATATGAGCAATGGAATAGATTAAATGAATCTTCTCACAAAGATAATTTTAATGACAATGTTTCCTTGATTCCCTGCAAGAAAAAAATGTTTTTGCTGTTCTTTTATAAGGGATTCAAATAGAAAAATAAATTACATTTTTCATCGCTTTCCCTTTAAGGTGATTGAATAGGGGGATGTTTTTAATTATGACAAAAATCTCCATGTTAATAGTCTTGATTAAAGGGGCTTTTAAATAGCTTATCTGCCTGGCTATGTTCCATCCTAAAGCTCTGCAGAAGAAGACGTCTTTCATGTTGAATTTAAATGCTTATTATCCCTTTGAACTCTGCCAGTCCACCTATTTGAAGTATTATTCTTCCCTTCCAGCCTGTGGAGTCAGCTCACCAAGAGATTTTGGTAATGTCACTCTTTGGGGAGCTGTGCTGGTTAATTGGAACCTTGAGGCAGCAGCTGGGGCTGGTATTTCGAAGCTTGCTGTGACCTGCTGCCTCATTTCAGAGCCAGCCCTCCAGCAGGGACCTGTGACATCTTTATGGATCCATCACCTGGAAAAATGAAGCCTTGATCTCATCTGTGGGCCTCCTATGACAATAACCACTGATAGCTGATGAACAGAGGTCTCAGTTAAAGACTGCTTTTCTCCTGGGGTACCTACTGAGCAGAAATCCATGGCAGGGGAAAGGGAGGCAAGATGGGCAGGTCCCTGAGAAACCACAGGTGACCTTAGATGTGAAAGTGAATAATATCTGGAGAAGAGATTTTCTATAAAGGCTCCCACTCTTTTTCCCATGGACAACTACTGAAAATGTTGTCTTCCCTTTCTGTTTTCTTTTCCCTCACACTGAAAGCAGAGCAGTGTGCAGTGCAGCTGGAGTCACTATACAGGGCTGCATCCAGAAATGCTTTCCTTTTTACTCACCTGCTACACAGTTCAGGCATCTGACAAGGTCAGGTTAGGGGAGCATCCCTTCCCTTACAGCTGTACAAACAGGAACTGCAGGTGCTTGCATGTGTTAGGAAATGATCCAGCCTTCTCAGCCCTCATGCCAGGGAAAGCAATGACTCTGGACATGGATGAGGAATGACCCAGCCCCTGTGGCAAATCGCTCCTCTGCTGCCTGGTCACGCAGGTTTGAGGAACTAATCTGCAAAAGGGACTGATGTAAGCAGACGGGAGCCATTGCTCCAGAGCACACCAAGCCAAAGGTTTGGCCCCCTGCACAGTCCCTGATGGCCATCCTATTTGCTCTTACTGTATGTGGAGAAGTGAAAGCACTTGAGAATGGATTGAAATACTCATGCTCTTGTCTCTGCAAGCATCATACCTAGCAAAGGTTTCACTGTAGGTTTCTGATACACTTTGCTCTTTCTGCTGGCCAAGCACACCCTATGAGCTGGAGCTGGCAGAGAGGTGTGCTGCTGCCTGTCATGGCTGTGCACACACAGAGGAAGCTCTGTCTGCAAACCTCCAGTGGGAGTGGGTGGGTTTCCAGAGGAAGAACAGCCAGGACTGAAGAGGAAAGTTTGGGGTAAGGGCAGGTGCTGAGGGTTTACATCTGTTCAAGCTCTCTGCCAGCCCCTTCTTGGGTTAGGTACCTGTGAAACCCTCACAGTATGGGAACAGATAGAAGGAAAACAGCACAAGGAAATGAAACTCCTGATGATAGAAGACAACCACTGTAGAAAAGGGAAAGTGCTGTGAGCATCAATTGTTTAAACAAGGAACAAGGAAACATGAGAAATGTTTATTTTTGCTGTTGTGCCTACATGCTTGTTAAGCTAGTGCTGGTTGATACAGCTTGCATTGTCCATGTGAGCATCCCTCAGGCCCATGGCCAGCTGTCCCACTAAATGTTTTACATGCAATACCTGTAATAGCATTCCCGTGTGGAATGGGGCAGGATGACTCTATTAAAACTATAGTGCTGTGGAAGAGCTGGAAGAGCTCCATTTTCCCCCCAAAGATGAAATGTTCCCTTATGAGAAATGGAAAATGCTGCTGAGTCTCTTCTTTAATCAGGAAAGTAAAGCAAAACAGTCTTCTATTAGGAAATTGTGACTTTACTTAGCTGTAGTTCTGAAGGTTAATTTTATAAGCACGGGCACGCAACTGGAAGGACGCATGCAAGTCTTAAAAAGTAAGCTGTTAAATATGCTTTTGACAGTTGTCCCCAAAGCAGAGCTCAAATAGAAAAGAGAAGATAAAAATAAACATTGCTCAACCCTTTCATTCATTACAGGCTGTCAAATGGGACAGGTGCTGTGGAAAAACCCATGTGTGACTGTCATTAGAAGCTGAGTCATCATGCGAGGGCAGGGAGACTGCGGCAACCTCAACTTAACATGGACTGATCTTTAGAGAACAGCTGGTCAGAAGCAGGAGTTTCTTGTGTTTTGAGAAGTTTCTGCAAACTGAGAACCAAAAGTAAAACTTTCCCATGGATAAACACTAAGCAAAATATCCAAATTCCCTTTTCTGATGCTGTTAAACTCTTTGTGGCACACAAAATAAATACGAATACAATAAGTAACAGTATGATGTCATGCGTTTGAACAAAATGGTAGAAACAAGGAAGAACTCTCATTCCCAAAAAGGATTTGAAAACCAAAGCCTTGTTCTTGACTTTCACTTTGAAAATACTATCAGTATTAATACTTTATTACTAATGAGAGTTCTGATGAGTTTGAGGTTTTTTCTTTCTGTTGTTTCAGCAAATGTGAATGCTTCTAAATATATTTCAACTAAATGCCGAGACATTTCATGAGAAGAAGAATTGTTTACTATGGGTGGAAAAAGCTGTGCTGTTTTGGGGTCTCTAATGCCACACACCATTAACTCTGTCCTTGAGGGATGCCCAGAGCTGGGACTATGGCAGCATCTGGCCATGCCAGAGAGTTACCATTTTGCCTGGAGCCTGCACAATAAAATCACATCACCTCCTCAGCCAATTGCACACTCTACCCACCTGCAATGTCTTCCTTCAGTGTGTGTGGCCAGGGCACAAAAGGCCTAAGGGAGTGAAAAAACTAATTTCTCATGGTCCAAAAGAATACTCAGAGGGCAGATTTGAACAGTCTGTATCACACTGTAAATACTGTTCAGCTGCTCTTTCTGTGTCTGGGTTCAGGGTTTGTGCTCATCAACTCTTATGGAGAAAAATGTTGTTGTCCCAGTGTGGCCTGAGCTTGGTAAAACTGTTGGATGTCAACACAGCAACACTGTACTGCCTGTGAGGTGTGGCAAGAAAGCCTCTGTTTAGTGCTCTCCACTGCTACAGTTTTGGGTGGTTGACATATGTGAATATTTCACAATGGCAGGGAGAGGGCTCTGTGTACATGTGGGAGAACTGGCTGCCAGAATAGGGGAGCTTGTGTTTCTCTTCAAGGACCAGATTGATGTCTGGTCTTCTTTTTTTCCCAATTGATGAGCAATGTTTTCAGTAAATGCTTAGAGACTGTTTTCCTGTCTCAAATTGGCATAGCAACGGCATCAGAACAAAACTCCAAAGCATCAGCTTAATGACATTCTGAAATGGCTTCAGAATTCATAACAAACCCTCATTTTTTGATGTGTAAGGGGAGGGACTATTGCACAGCATGGGGAAGGGGCTACTGCACAGCATGGGCTGTTGGAAACCTTTCCTCCAGGCACGTATTGAATGCCAAATGAATATAAGCCAGTGAAATACTTATTTTTAATTAACTTTATCCTTGTAAATATCTGTATGAAAAATACTGAATTAACTCCAGGATACATTACACACCTGCACAGTAGAAACAAGGAAACAAGCTCAGTATTCTTTACGGCTTGGGTCACATGAAGATCTTAACTAGAAAATCCCAGCCATCTATCAATGTTACAATTTTTTGAGTTAGTAGAAAAAAGAGGTGTAAGAGCAGCTAGAGATCCCCAGCTTTGCCTCAAACAACCACCAAATAGCATGTTTTTATCCCCACATTAAACGGCATGTGTTTCCTTATCTTGTCCTTTGCAGAATGTTTTGTTCTGTTCACTAACACTGTTTCATTAAAATTCCTGTATTCTAGAATGTCTGGATAAATAAACCACACTGAACTCTCAGTTCATTGATTTTGTGAGGAGTAAACCTGACTTTGTCATTTATGTAAGTTGCTACTAATATTTAAATTAGCAATGTTTAAAATGTCTCTCTTTTTAACAGTTTACAAGCCATTCAAAACAATATATTCAGACTCTCTAAAGTTGTTTGTTGTTACCACTAGCAGATGTATGGGTTCTTTTCTACGTCAGAGTAACTTGTTCTATGTTTAGTTTGTCCCTACACCCATGGTTCAAAGATTCCTATGCACCTTGTGGATGTTACCAAAGTCTGCAGTGAGGTTTTTGAGAGGTATAACTCTTCTCCATCAGTGTGGACTTCTTTGGTACCCAAATCCTTCTGTATAACTATTTTTCCCTTGTTTTTATGTGAACAAAAGAACAGATCTCGTTTTTAAGTCAGTGAAGCCACTTGTGCACCGGACTGACTTTGCCATCTACAGACATGCCTGTAGATAGTGACATGCAAGGAGGGAGGCGTGAGACAAAAGCTGGAATTTGGGCTGGAATTTCCCTTCCTCGCTGTGTAACTCACCCTACCGCTCCAGAAACCTTTTCCTTGCTATTGCTTAAGAACTGAGGAGTCCAGCTTGCAGCCCCACTGGTTTTCCAGTCATTCGGGTCTTGTGCGCCTTGTTCAGGATGCTCAGCAGGGATGATCCCGGCTGCCTCAAGCTCCCCGGACTGGCTCTAAGGGACTCCCGAGGGGCGTCCCCTCCATCCCCCTGCTGCTGGCAGGAAGGGAAGAGCCCCGTGTCCCGTCTCGCCGTGTGTTCCTGGGGCCCGGCCGTCCCTCGGTGCCGCGGTGCCGCTCGGCGGCGGGCGGGTGCCACTGCCAGCCCCGGGGCTCTGCGGGCCCGGCCCGGCTCGGCCCGGCTCGGCTCGGCTCGGCTCGGCCCGGCCCAGCCCGGCTCAGCTCGGCCCGGCTCCGGGGAGCTGCTCCGGCCCGGGGAGCGCCTGGCACCATCTCTGCCGGCAGCATCGTGCCCAGCGTTAACCGGCTGTCTCCTGGGGACACGTCTGTCTCCTCCATTTCTTCTCTCTCGTCTGCCGCCCCCTCCCCCTTTCCTCAAAAACACCCCACAGCTGCACTTGCAGCTGTAATGCAACGCGTTATTACATTTGTGGGGGAGAGAGAGAAAGCACCTGTGCGGCAGCCCAAGCCCGAAAATGAGCGTGGAGAGCGCTGGGTGTATTTGGGCAGGGCGCCGGCAGCTCCAGGAGCAGAAGGGGCTGACCGGGATGCTCCATGCCTAAGGCAGACTGAGAGCATGTTCCCGGAGCCTGGGGGCTGCTCCTCACTGCACTCCAACGACTCCAAGGGAAAGAGAAAACTGCCCTAATCTCGGAATTTCTCCATGGCTTGGTTGAAACAAAGCATACCCTCCAGCAGCCTGTACAAATAGGGGCCAAGGCCTATTTCCCTCAGATCCCCTGGCTGAAGATGCCTCGGCCAGGACATACAGAAAGCACCTTCACTGCAGAGGAGTGAGCCAAAAGGAGCTCCTCTGCTGCTTTCTCTCATCCACTTACATTCACCTAGAACATAAGGTGGTTGTTGTTATTGTTATTATTATTATTAATAATAATAATAATAATAATTTGACTCAGATATCTGTATTTGGACTGGGGAAGGGCTGTTTTAAATGCTTATTTCCCAACAGGCAAACTTACAGGACTTTTATTGTAACTCTTCAGATGAAGTTTCATGAGGGAACAGAGTTTCTCTTCCCCACCCCCCCCCCCCCCCCCCCACTCTGTTTCTGAATTCTTAAATAATTAGGATAAAATGACATTGTCACATGTGGAATTAATTGAATTAATGCTGCTTAAACTCTTTAAAACATTCCTACCTAAATGAACTCTTTGCTAATACAAGCTGAATTTTTCTGCCCTCTGGGCCAACTTTTGCACAGTGAGTAACGTGGTACTTATGCACAGGGAGGCCTCAGTGTAATGCCCTTTATTGCAAGTTCTAATAAAAGGCTGCTCTGTTTTGGCTCCTTATTAGAATAACACTATAAATAACCTCTTTGTAATGAGGACTTTTAAAAAAAATGTGTAACATTTTTCTCCAGAACCTCCTGGTGCAGAGTCTGCCACCATCTGGTGGATCTGGCTTTCAGCGTAGATATATCTCCCAGAACTGCACTCCAGCTGGGGTAGCAAGGAGTGCCAGGAGGTAAAAAAATCAGTCTTGGGAGAAAAGTTATAAACTACCTGATGTAAACCAACACACACACACATAAACACCTAAACAAACAAACAGACAGGCAAACAAAAAAAGCTGTAGTTTGAATATACCTTGGGAAGGGTCCATATTGCTTACTGAAGCAAAACTCATGCTGATTTAGTTCTGGACTTAGTCTTTTGGTGCATGTTATGCTTGTGGAAAAGAGCTTGGAGGCATTGTTTTTTCCCACATTAGATTAATTTTACAGAAATAGTACCGTTGTGGGCAGTAATGACTGCAAAGGCACAATCACTCTTGAAGACCAGATACATAACTCAGTGATAGCAGAAAATGAAAAATTCACCAGTGCTGAGAAAAATATGATCTAAGGCTCTAATGCAGGTTTTATTTGGATGATAGCATACTTAGAGTTTATATGTTCTTGCCTTTCTCCAGAAGATCTGAAGCAATACCATGCCTCCAAAAAGCTCACCCATCTCTTTTGTGAGCTGCTTTCAGAAACAGCAAACATCTTTTTCCTTTGTAATGTTTTGGGTTTTCTAAGGCAGTAACTTAGTTTTCACTTTTCTCATGAGAGATGTACTTCATCTATTGACATTTGACATATTTTCCATCATCATTCTGTTTTGTATGCTGTGAAAAAGTTCTGCTTGCAAGAAATTCCTAGTATTTTTTCTCCCATGTCTTAGTCTGAGTAACTACCACAATCATGCTTCTGTAAAGTTCCAGGTGGTTAACTAAAGCACAGGATAAATGACTACTAGTGAAAACTTATGATTCAACAATTTCTCAATTTATTGTTGTTTAATAAAGGAAAGCCCAAGATAAATTACTTGTAGAGTAGATACATTTCCCACATTGAACAAGAGCATTGTAAGAGTTTGAGAAAACTGCATATGAATTATAAACTCCGGTTGAGGTTACTACAGATTTACTGTAAGAAAACTGCTGTCTCAGGAGTTGTTTTCTCAGTCAGCACTGATGGACACATACTAATTTTTCAGTATGTGTTGATTGGAGGGAAATTACTAGGAGAACTAAACAAGTTGGGTTTTTTTTTTCTCTTTCTGAATGTCTGTCATATAAACTATGACTTATTCCTGAAACTTTAATTTCTAGTCCAAAGGCCCCAAAAAGCATGAGCCTCCAGGGAAAAGGTATACTTTGAATGACAAAAACCACCAAGAAAGAAGGCACGGTGGGCCTCGAGGATAGGCTGGGGATAAATCTGGTCTCCAGTCCTGGGACAACACCCACAGACTGAGTGCTAGCACCACAGAATTGCCCAGCTAGAGCAATTAATCATCCAAAGATTTGACTGCTAGATTCCCCTGAGGCAGGAGGCAATGGCACAAGAAGTGGTGGAAATGCTCAAAGCAAGAGGACTCCTGCTGCCAGAGGATGGCAATGCCTTCCAGCCTGTGGATCTCACACTGCTTGTTCGTGTCCCCTCTAAGAAAGGTGTTACAAGCATGTGCAAGCTGAGAAATAGGCATTCAGAGCGTCCAGGCATTTGAAGGTTAAGGCTGCTGATGCAATTGCAGTTTGGGCTCTTTCTGTTAATGCATTTTTTTGATGACAACCTCAATTACTTAATCAGATAAGGATCTTTCCTGTAGTACTCTGGCAGTGCTGTTAGTTGCAGTGTAGACCTTTCTGTCTGGTGAACACTGAAGGTATTCATTAGAGCTCCACCTGTCTCAATGTGATGCTGCTTCCCATGAGCAACCCATTTTTGAGATAGGAACAACCTTCAGACAAGCACAAGATGTTCTACTAAGCAACAAAAAATTCAGGAGCATTTTAGTTTTAATTTTTAAGCATTTACAAGGAGGAAGGTCAGTCTCTTAGCCATAGCTTCGCTTTAGAAAATCAGTGCAGCTCCACTGTAATCACAGACAGTTATCTCAGCTGCCAGATTTAAAATGATAGGTGTCATGTAGGCACAAACAATACATGACAAATATCCTAAGTGTTTACAATAACTGTGAAGCATTGCCCATATCACAGTGTGCTAAAGCCTGTTCCCAGGGAGGAAAAACCAGCATGCAGCTGACAGCTGCTCCCTCACTGAGCAAATGCTTCTTCACAGGCACCACAACCCTCGGCTAGCTATTTCAAAAAGGGAGATGGGGGGCCTTCATCAGAGTTAATTATTGCCAGAAAGAATAAGCTGCAACCTGACTTTCCTGTTAGCCTGATTCATAAGGGCTTTTCTATTGCCATTTATTTGCTTGTTTTCCACTAGCCTGCTAAAGTTTGCCAAGCTCAGTGAGGTAGGAAGAAGGGACTCAATATTTTGCAGTTGAGCTTGCTGTTGCTTTCCTATAGCTTTTTCCATATGCTACTGTGGAACATGTTGAATTTGCATGCAACTGGTATTATCTTCACAACTTATGTTTTTTCCTCTGTGTGGCTATTCCTCTATTTGCAGTGAGAAATAGCTACTGCACCAGAATAAACCATGGAGATGTGACTTAACACCCTCCACTTGACAGAGCTGAGCACACCCTGGTATGACAAGCAACCACTCAGCCCAAGGAAATGAACTTATCCCTAATGCAGCTTAGGTCTTGGGCAGTCTCAGTGCCTCACCAAAAAGTAACTCAGTACAGTCATTGATACTAAAAAAAGAAAATATTTAAATTGAGGGTTATTTTAATTTCCAGAAGATTACTGACCGCTGTGTCTTCTTTCTCCCTCCCGCTCCCCTGATGTTTTGCTGAATTTTATTCCGGACTGTCAGAGGAGGACGTGTGACCATGCATAATAATATAAAAATGAAATTATATTTCACTTTTATAAGTTATCACCAAAAGACAGCAATCCAAACCCAAGAAAAAAAGCCGCTTTTACAAATGCAGGGGATGAAAGGCCACAGTTCCTCCATCAACTTGTGGATACCAGAGCACAGTAAGAATGCAGCTGTATGCTTAATGCCTAGTTACAAGTCCAGCATCAGATACCAGAGCCCAAGACAACTTTGGGAGCAACCTGGGATTTCCTTCAGTCCTACCAGGTTTGGAGAATATTGGTATTTCTGCAGTTACATTGTATAAAAATAAAAAGCAAGAACATGCAATCAGGTAGCCAACGCTCGCTGCCATGGGGTTTTACCTGGAAAGAATGTTAAGTCGCGCTGTGTCTTCAGTCCCATCCCAGAAGTCATTAATAATTATTAATAATAATAATAATAATAATTTTAAAATTAAAAAAATGGAAAAACAGCTAAATTTGCCCGGCAATTACTGAGCAGGATTTACCACGTCCTCTTGAAGCACACGCCAAGAGGCTTTAGTGAATCGAGGCCACGGGGGCAGTCACGGATGGCTGGGTACTGCCCCTCGACAGCAGTGCCCGGGCGGTGGGAGCCGTCCCTGCGGCGGGGTTTCTGCGGGGTGGGACGCGGGAAATCAGTGATCCAGGGAAGGCCACCGCACACACAATCCTTCGGCGGCGGTCCCTCGGTGCTGCCAGGGCTGTGCCTGTGAACGTCCGCGCATCCCGCTCCTGGCGCATCCCGCTCCCGGCGCATCCCGCTCCCGCGCGCATCCCCGCGCACACCTCTCCCCCGCGCATCCCCGCGCACACGCCGCCCCGAACCCTTTTCCCCCCACCACCCTCCCACGCCGTCCCTTCGCCCACCCCCGCGGTCCCTCCGGCACCGCCCGTCCCCGGGGCTGGATCCCCCCGGCCGCCGCCCCCGCTCCCCCGCGGAGCCGCGCTCGGGCGCCGCCGCCTCCCCGCCCCGCCGCCGCCGCCATGGCGGAGCGGAGCCGCGGCGCTCGGCGGCGCCTGCTGCTGCCGCTGCTGCTGCTGCTCCTGGCCGGCTCCGCCGCCAGCCCCGCGGAGGAGGGCGGCGGGCGGCGGGAGGCGGGCGGCGGGGAGCACGGCGAGGAGGCGGCGCGGCACCACGACTCCTCGTACGGCACCTTCGCCAGCGAGTTCTACGACCTGCGCTACCTCTCCGAGGAGGGTGCGGCGGCGGCCGGGGCTGGCGGCGGGGCCGGGCGGGGCGCGGCGGGCGAGGGGCTCGGCCCGGCCGGGGGCGGGAGGGAGCGCCGGGCCGGGCCGGGCCGGGCCGGGCGGGACGGAGGCTGTGGCCGCGTTGTTCAGCACGAAGGCCAGCGCCCGCCGCCATCTTCCGCCGGCCGGGCGGCCTCAGGCAGCGCTGCCGCTCGGCGCCGGGGCCGCAGGGGGCCGCAGGGGGCCCGCTCTCCGCAGAGCTGCCGCCTCGCTCCGCGGGCATCCCCGGGCACACACGGGCATCTCCGGGCACACACGGCCATCTCCGGGCACACACGGGCATCCCCGGGCACACACGGCCATCTCCGGGCACACACGGGCATCCCCGGGCACACACGGGCCGTCGCTTTCCCGCAGAGCGGGGCCGGCCGGCGGCGCCTCGCCTGCCCCTCTTGCAAAGCATTCCGGGCTGGTAGCGAAAAAAGGAGCGCTGGGGTGTGTGGGCTTCGAAAGGAGGTGTGATGCCCAAAAGTGTCAAGAAGCAGCGTGGTCGTGGGTTTTGGTGTGGGTTTTTGGAATGTGCAAATGGCGGAATGCTAAAACTCCACTTTTGTGGCTAGGCTGCATTGAAAACCATTTGTCCAATGGATTTGAAAAAAAGTAAGGAGTGAGAAAATGTCATGGCCTGTGACCTGTGTTTCAGTAATGCGCCGCTACACGCTGCTGCGAAATTCTGCAAACTTACTTATGCAGGGTAATTTAGCCGGCCCTTGATACAGTTCGTGCAGCTGGGATTTGCAGCTTACAGCATACTTGCTCCATTGCCATTGTCAGAAACCTAGAGAAGTGAATTAGGGCTCCCGAATGTGCAACAATGTGTTGGTCAAAAGTTTGTGTGCTGGTGTTGTAACTAACTGCAGTGTTCATTTCCTGCTCAAGGAAGCACTTCTCCTACTCAATGAAGCATTTTCAGAGGACTTTCTAGTTCCACAGCTAGCACTTTGGTTTTCATCTGGCTAAGTAAAAGACCATCCTATTAAAATATCTGTGCTTATGCAGCAGACACCACTCCCACAGGCCAAGATTGAATAGGTCTGCTGGTAAACGTTCACACTTTCTCTCTGGTACTACCGCCCAGCAGACGGGATTGCTTGGAATCGTAATTCTCACTGTCTGGCTCTTCTGGGTCTGCCTTCACAAGTGATGGCAGGCCGTAACTGCAGGCAATTCCCTCTCCTGATACTCTCTTACCTTTTACTGCAATGTGTGTTTTATTTTACTTCATAAAGGAGGATGTATTATAAGGTCCTGTCATATCAATTCCTACAGCTCTGCATCCAGTGCCCTGCCTGCATTTATACCTAATGCTGTCATTTATGGCTAAGGACTCAGTTCCCTTACGGATTTCCTGAGGGGACTGCGAGTGCACAAAGAGAGAGCGGAGCAGAAATCCCTAATTGTTAGTTGAATGCAATGGTCCATGATCCTGCTGCCTTACGTTTAACTTTTGCCCTTCAGCATTCTTTTCCCTCCTTGATGAATGTAGGGAACCTTAGAAAAGTTTTGCTTTCAGTTATTCCTGTTACTTTGGTACCTGGATCCAGAACCATCTGGATTGGATGCATTGTGTATGTGACAAAGTAGTCACTCATCTGAACAGTTCAGTAATCAGCAAAGTAAATGCCACTGGAACACCTTCTCTTTAGTATTATTGGTTTTTACTCCTTGTATTTTATCTAGTAATTATTTATTCTGATTATACAGGTTACCCTTTCCCTACTGCTCCTCCAGTGGACCCATTCGCAAAAATCAGGGTGGATGACTGTGGAAAAACCAAGGGATGCTTCAGGTCAGTCCGAGATAACAGTGCAGATAGCTTTATGTTTACAGATGCTGACTAATGATATTGGCGATTTTCGTTAATGTTTCAGAGTCATTTTAGTAAATGTTTGTTATTTAAGAACATACTTCATAGTACAAGCTACATTATTTGAGGACACCAGTTTATGTAAGAATACATGTCATAGTTATGGTCCTACATTTCTTTCTTGTATTTTCATGAAGCACTTAAAAAAACATAGCAAGGAAGGTCAACAGAGTAACATTTTGTCTTATTGTTTGTTCTACTGTTTGAATATTATACATTCTTAAACTAAATGAGTAGTAACTGTAAACAATTAATGCTACTTTATGTCCAGCAGAATATATGCTTTACTGCCGTCATGCCAAAATACATTCTTTTAGGTTTTTTCTTGCAAAACCTTAATTAAGTTCCATAGCAGGACATTTCAAGGCAAAAGTTATGTATATTTCCAATTCCATTTAGGTATGGCAAACCTGGATGCAATGCAGAGACTTGTGACTACTTTCTGAGTTACCGCAGAATAGGAGCTGATGTTGAGTTTGAGCTGAGTGCTGACACAGATGGCTGGGTGGCAGTGGGATTTTCCTCAGACAAGAAAATGGTAAGATATGTACCGTTTTTCCTGCTGGCAATACACACACTTTCACATGCTAGGATATGAATGGTTTATATACATTTATATATTTGGTTGGTGAGAAACAGAGCCTATAAGGTAAAACTGACTTGCTAAAAATAAAGCACCATTCAGTAGGCCCTCTGGGAGCACTGCCTCACAGAAAACTGCTTCATCCTTCCTAACATCTCCTTTCCCTTCTTCTCTGAGAACTACAACAGTATTTCAGTTCAGCTCTGAATGTCTGAATGTCACTAGCTTTTTGCCTTTTTATTAGAAAAGCCCTCAGGGATAAGCCAATTCACATGGAAATGTCCTGTTGCACTTTAAGTCAATGTAATTTAGGCAAAAGACACATCATAAACTGAATAGCAAATAATTGTATTCTTCAGAAAATCAGCTGACTTTCAGCAGTATAAATTTTTATTGCATTGTTTAACTTGGCAAATTTTTGTGTTTCTTTCATACCTATGCGTTGTTCCAGGGAAGCCACAAATGTGTGAGAGAATGACTCCTGCTAATTTAAACATTTATATTCAAGAAGGCAGTCTTGTTACAATTTCTTCTCTCTGTTCTGGATTTCTATTAGGCTCTGTTTTATGCTTATTCCTGTACTTACTTTTTCATTCAAAAGCTCCACTTTTCATTGAGTTTCAATGAACAAAACAGAAGCATGTCATGTGTGGACTTTAAAAAACCTGTGCCATAGGTGACTTATTCAAAGATGTTTTGTATGTGATCCTTGGTAAAATGTTTTGGATTAAAATGCAATTTATAATATAGCTGTTCATGTCCAGAAACTCTACTGAGTATATAGAAGAATACTGGACCTATGTCCTAAATCACAAGTCAAAGAAAGGACTGTTTCTTGTAGTGTTGAAAGTAGCAGTCTGAAAAAATACAGGAATTAGGTATCCTGTGCGAGGACCCACAAAAAATGAATTGGAAGACTTGCACTGACTTAACATCATTTTTACTAGACCCAAAATGAGAAATAGAAAGAAAATGTGAGGATAAGTGCTGTTCAGTCATTACTACATGTATTTTAATGTGACACTGTAAATAAACACAATGACAATAGAAGGTTTTTGTGTCATAAAGGACAGTTCATGTCAGAAGAAACAGTTTGTGGTTTTGATGTAAAGAACAGCTTTACAGCCAGATTTTGGGAAGAGCTTAGAAGCTTGCCAGGTACTCAGCAGGGTTTTCAAAGCAGCTCAGTGCCTTTAAGTATTTGTCCCCAAGCTATCAGATTGTGTTACCAGTTTGTAACTGAGGTACCTGCAGTGGACACCAGGGTCCCACTGCCTTCCTCTCATCAGCCACTTGGAAAGCAGGCACAGCAAGCAGCAGGGTAAGTCTGAGCTTCTGGTAAAAAGAATAAGGAAGTGTAAAATAAAAGGTTTTGCTTCCAAATTCGTTCCACATATCATGTAATGCCCATAAAGTCAGCTGGGCTAAACCATCTAGCATCTCTCTTCTTCTCTAGCTCCCCTGCTGACATAATCTTTTTTGTAAGTTCCAGAATGTTTTGGTGTCCTGGGATGCACAGGCTTTGATGATAAAATGGCTCTGGGTCAAAACAGCTTTGCTGTGAGAAAGGGGCTATGCTTTGGAGGCCCTAATCAAAATAGTGTGGCCTGAATAGCTTCAGAAGTTAAGGAAAAAAAAATTACTTTGTGTCCTCAGTAGATTTTTTTAAAGTCCTATGACCTATTTCTTTGTCTCAAATAACATGATGCTTTTCCACTTTCAGGCTTTTGTGCCTTGGCAGGATTTTGAAATGTCATTCCGTTAACAGAGATTCAAAATACTTTTTTCTTTCCGTTTTAGTATTTTTTCCTTAAGTGTAAAAACAGCTTTATTTTTGCCTCTCTGTGCTTAAGAATGAGGGATTAGTGCTTAGATGTATAAAAGTTTAACTTGGCAAATAAGTTATGGAGAGTGATGATAGTCTCAAGACAGAGGCTGGCAAGGTTGTCTGCAGCAGCACCAAGGTGCAGAAACTGTTCAAGCATGTGTTTTACCTGATTGTCGCCTCTTTCCCCTCACTTCTGGCACATCTTTTACAAATGCACATTGCAGTATTCCCATAGTGCTGAAATACACCCTTTTCCTCTCTTTTCCCTGTAATTAGGAACTGAGGGATGATCACACTAGCAAGTATCATGTCTTTTATCAGTTTGACATATCAGAAAGATGAGTATGGGAGGAACAGGGCCTGTGTTTGATACAACACTGATAACTGTGGCACTCATCCAGCTTGGACAGTGTTCTAATGGCTCTTGTCTGTGTGCTAAGGCTTCTGTGAGATAGTACTCCTTGAAGTGAATGCTCATCCCTGTGCTCTACCACTCTGGCAGTCACCTTGAGTAACTATTCCAGCAACTGCTTCAGTATTTAAATGAACGACCTCTACAAATACGTGGCTCTTTCTTCCTTCTGTCTGTTGGTTCTTTGGTGGCTGTTTATGCTAAGGGAAGAAGCACACATTGATTACGTTTTTTCTTTGTATCTTGTGGTATACTGTATTCTGTTACTACCTGCTGAACATTTCTTACATGAAATAAAAGAAATATGAACAACGATGTTCCCTTAAGTGAACATGAGATTAGAAAAGACTTATTCTAATTGATGCTATTATTTTCTCATATGTAGTAGATGTATTTCCTCTGTCTCACTAAAGTATATGGGTTTTCTGTCCGTGATTTGATGCAGTGGATTTTATACACATCAGGGATTCAAGACTGCTACAGTATGAAGCAGTATGCCAGAACTTCACAAATAATAAAAGAATCAGCCTTCCACAGGTCAATTAATGATGTGATGTCAGAATAATATCATATCCTAGAAATATATCCTAAGTAAAATAACTCTTAGAAAGATCCAAAAGAGAATTTAGAGACAGTAAGGGTATATAATTATTGCTACCCACTTAACGTGTTTTCAATCTTACTGAAGACATCTGGTTAGGGGAACAAATATTTGTATATATGTAACTTAGAAAGAAGGAAAGACCATCCCAGGTCTTGATTAGTTTTGAATAATTAAAATTATATACATAAATGAGGAAGTGTTTTATGACCGTTTTGTTTTTTTCACCTTCCAATTTCTTTTTTGACCTTGTAGGGGGGAGATGATGTCATGGCTTGTGTTCATGATGATAACGGAAGAGTCCGAATACACCACTTCTATAATGTTGGTCAGTGGGCTAAAGAAATCCAGAGGAATCCTGCTCGAGATGAGGAAGGGGTTTTTGAAAACAATCGCGTAACGTGTCGATTCAAGCGTCCTGTGTATGTTCCCCGAGAAGAAACCATCGTAGATTTGCACTTGAGTTGGTACTACCTGTTTGCTTGGGGTCCAGCAATCCAGGGTAAGTTGTTCTCTGTGTTATCAACTGAGTTGGTGTGCCAAAATTGATGAATGTCTTTCAACTACATGATGCTTACTAGACACGCCCTCTCCCCTCCCCTATTTTTTTAATGAACTAAAACTCTGGCAGCATGAGGATATGGATAGCAATGGATAAAAAGAAAGACAGGAGTCCAACATGTCTTGTTTTCTTGGCTATATATATATCCCCACTTCCCAAAGCTGAATGTAGAAGAACTTCATAACCTGAATTCTTAACTCCTTTGAAATATGCTTGTTGTTTACTTGAAGTTAATTTATTTTATTCAGAAATTTAATTTCAGAAAGCAAAGAAATGAGCCTACTCCCTGACAGTGTAATATTGCATGCTTCTGTAGGTTTGAAAATTACCTGTCTGCCTAGCTGTTTCTTCAGTAGAGTTACAGAAAAAATTGGATCTGACATTATTTCTTTCTGCGCTTACCTGCTAAAGGTTCCATAACTCGTCACGATATAGACTCTCCTCCCGTGTCAGAGCGCGTTGTCAGCATTTACAAGTACGAAGATATTTTCATGCCTTCAGCTGCCTATCAAACCTTCTCTTCTCCATTCTGCTTGCTCCTCATTGTTGCACTGACCTTCTATTTATTGATGGGAACCCCATGACCAATGGAAAATAGCAAGAATTTGGCAGTGGAAGTTTCTCAGGATGGACGGCTATATGGATGGACAATGCATTTTTCTATTGGAATTTATATCACATCACCATCCTCATCTAGCTGCTTTTGAACATAGTTAGCTTCTCAGAAGAGTGAAATAACCATCTTCCTTCAGTGGCAGAGTGGTGACAAATCATTTAAGAATCATCAGTGAACACATAGGAGAATATTTTCAGTGTTGTGATTACTTGCTTAAGGAAAATGAGACTTTTGTAAAATCAATGTGTGTGTGTTTTGTGTGTTTGGGAGGGGTGCCTGTATGTGTGTTTAGGGGAATTTAGTGATGGACATCTTATCAAATAACAAATTGCCTTCCAAATTGCTACACAAAAGCAAATTTAGGAAAACACTGCAATGCTGTTCGGTACTTCTAGAGCAGAGATCACAACTCCAAGTGCAGTTTCTGATTTTAATATCTGGAAACCAACACAGCAGTATAAAACCTGCCCTTTGGTAGTGGACAGTTCTCCCAGTTTCTTTTTTTATATATATTTATTAAAGTGTACTTGCTGTGGTACAGCAAAACTAAACTTGCATATTCAAGCATTAGCATGATTTTTTTTTCAACAGAAGGAGGTGACGAATGTCTTTATTGTGTTTCAATACCCTTTTTGAAAGAGTGAGCTAGAAGATAATTTAAACAAGGGGAAGGGAGAATACAGCAATATAAATTCTCCGTACACAGGAAAACCAGGTGTAAAACATGCAGAATATAAAAGTTCCCAACAAGCCATAGGATGTCCTCCTAATAGATTAAATAAATTTTTCTCTTTTTATGAAAAAAACCAGCAATTTTGCTGACGTGTAAATATATTTTTACATAATTGTGCAGTAGTAATCTCTTTTTCTGTGTTGTATGCCACTAAACCCCGTTCATGTTAAGAGTGACTGTGGCAGTTGGTGTTATCTTACAAGGAAATATAAATGAGATTACTCGTAAGGAAAGACAGGGATTAATAAGAACAACAGTATCTTTCGTTCATCAAACCACTGACTGCTACAATGTAAGTGTTGTGGAAAAAGATGAGCTAAAAAGGAAACACATTAGCTGTTTTTATCACAATAGATAGTAGAAGAGGAATGCTAAATATTACAGAGATGAAAAGTGTCAAAATGCATTTATGAGCCACAGAATATTATAAAAACTGAGTGGAGAATTTCTGTTCTTCACATAATAGGAAGTGTATGACATGTTTACATGTAGCAATCAAATGTGCTTAGTAAGGTTACTCATTCACTTTCCAACTTACACTAAAATTCTACTTAAGTGGAATTAAAATATAAATAGTGCCAAAGTTTTATCTAATGTGGTACACTTGAGGACTCTCTAATGTAGAATCTGATAAAGTATATGTAATGCAACTCCTTTCTGTTCTTATTGCTGCATGGAGTATAAAATTATTAACTAGCTTGGCTGGATTTGCATCATTATTCACAGATTGATGTTTGCAGACTAAGATTTTTAGGGTCAGAATTCTTCAAACCTATGCTTAAGGTATATGAATTAGATTGAAGATGAACTTATCTTCATAAGAAACACTTAATCCCTATTTCAAAAGACTAATATTTTATATTTTCATTGATGTCTTTAAGGATTTTTTCACTTAAAATTACTGGATTAGAGTTTGGAAGAGGGAGGAGAAATTCAGAAGTGAACTTTTAGAGTGCATACTATAGCTTTATTTAGTATAAATGACTTCTCTCAGGTTGGTTAACTTATCATCTGATCAAGTAGAGGCCACCTACTAAGGTCTGCTTTGGCCCACAACAGCTGTGTAATTTAGCCTTAAGATTGGCTGGAGCAGATAAGCAGAAGCCTGGGTAATGAGCTTTTACATTCAGCAAACAGGTGAAGTGAAGAAATCATTAGGGTAAATTCCTTCTCCTTTGTGCTGATTTGTAGGCAGCTGAGATATTGCAGTTCTTTCTCAGAGCCTGAGGGTTGCTTTAGTTTATGGCCTGGTTTTTACTGTTTCAGCCATTTACTTGATTACCCACTAAAGGGCTAATTTAATAATTTAAAGGTACTGAACTTGGATAGAAACCCAGTTTGGCTTCTCTTTTCTTCTTTAATAGAGCTCTGGATTTAGGATAGTCTTGTTGAACCTGAGCACACAGGTACGTTATAGATGACAATAATAATACCAAGGTAAAATTTTGTAATAGCTGTCAATCTGCTTTGGGGATACATGGAGCCAGATGTGGTTAAAGTTCAGGATTTGAAGCAAGAGCAAAGTATTTTACATTATTTTTTTATTTCTTTTTCAGGTTACTTGTCAGTGTGCTGTGTTTTTGTCAACATATTTTTTCTCTTGCTGAAGTATTAGCAGAAATGTGCACTTCTAAAAAATCTTTCACCTAAACTTCACAGTACTTAATTAGCCTAATAAAGTGTTTCTAATCAAAAGGGAGGAAATAAAAGGCCACAGGAAGCAGGAAAACAATCTATTATCTGGCATTTAAATGGATGGTTGAGTTTAGCACTGAGTTTATCTAAGAGTTCCTCTTCACAGTGGGAAAATCAGGACCATGGAATTCAAGCTGACAAACAAAGAAGGTATGAGTATCTAAAAATTGGTAGTTGGGATGAAATCTGAGGAGAAAAAGGTTATAAGGAAAATGTGATATGTAAGTTTGTATGATGCTCGGTAAGTCTTAACATTTGAGTCAGCATAGTAACTTGTCATGGAGAGCATTTTGGTTTTCACATTTTGTCTTCTTGTTTTTATTTTTAATACTGAAATGTAGGATTTATCCCTTACATGAAGTTACTATAAAGTAGCAGACTTCAAAATAATTTTTAATTGATTATGGCTTTTCAAAGACTTTTTGTTTTATTATTTTTTTCTAATTGACTGATACTAACACAAGCTAGAAGAAAAGGCCTGCTTTGGAAAAGGAGGCAGATATTTCCCTCTCCAAATAATTTTTTGTTTCTTTAGTGTGATTACTACCAAACAGTAGTAAATTCCTGAGTGCTTTAATTTCAAGAATTTCCTGCTGTAGAATGACTTAATACAGAGGCATTGAGTTTAGAGAGGGCATATTTAGAGTATGGTGTTGTTTGGAAATTTGACTGTGGTTATTAATTAGAAAGATATTTTTTGCACAATTTTTTTTTTAATTTCTGGTATCAAATAACTGGGTTTTTAGGTATAGGTGAGATGCTAATTGATTTCCCCCCTCAAAAAACAAAGCCCACCAGGCTGATTTGGTAATGTCATTGGATAACGGGTGATGCTGTCTTCTATGATCAGGGAAATGTTTTGGTTTTAAAAGAGAACATATTGATGAGAAAAGTTTGAACTTCCTCTGTAGCCTTCTTGTTTGTCTTGATGGGTTTTGCAATACTTGGATAGTAAGAAAATAAACACTTGGGGCCTCGCTAATCTGAAAAAAAACCCAGTTTGGTTTAAATGACGTTAAAGCTGTGTTTGGCACTGAATTTCCCAGTCTTCAGCACAGGAATTAGAGAATGATTGGAGTATGGTGTACATAAGCATGGCACCAAGGCAGTAGCCCTGAAGCTCTCTTGGGGCACCATATCCTGGGTCTGAAGCAAAAAAAGAGCCCTGCAACTGCCTCCATGTACTCAATAGCTGCAGTTATCTCTTAGTTTCTGCTAGAACTGATATAACTGCTGTAAGGTTAAGGGAAGACACTGGTCTTTCTTTTTTGTGGGTTGTTGTTGTTGTTATTTTCTTACGTTCTCAGCCTTCCAATGCATCAGACATTTACAAAAAAAGAAAATTATTCCAGTTTTAGAGAGCAGATCCTCTGTCTGGTCTTTCAGGTCTTTTCTGGGTCCATTGGAAATTTGCACCCTCCAGTACTCCAGAGGCAGAATTAAAGTTTATATGCAAATTATGTAACTTTAATAGCATTTAATGGCATTTTGTGACTCTGTGGTTTTGTTGGTTTGGCACGCTATTGTGTAGCAGGTGTACTTCCTCCCACCCTCCTCTTGTTTTAACATCTCCAAATAATTTCCCTAAAGTAAAGTATTTGGTAATAGACATAATAAGAAGGAAATATGTATTTCAGAGAATTACAAAAAGTCAAATATCACTTATTTTCAGAAGTAACTATTGTGTTAGTGTTTTATACAAAATATGACTTTGCATAGAGCCTTAGAGTTGCGATAGAGTCAGAAATATTTTAAATATGACAGTATTTCAGTGCTTCATGGAGCTGTGGGTATGCACAGCTTACACAAATTGGTATGATTCTTTTCAACCCCATTTCAACGTAATGAAACTGCCAAAGCAGTTTGCTTGAATTCTTCACTGTGAGGCATTGGTGACCCAGACAGCTTGGAAAAGAAGAATGGAGAGATTGGTAGGAAGGACAAATAACAAGGAAGGGCTAATGGTTTTTGTATACTTTCTATTTTTGTATAAATTTATATGTGGCAGTGCCCATCTGGCACTCTTTATCCAAGCAAATATTACTTGATGTAGGGTTAGGAAGGAATAGAGTCTGACTTGAAAGAGATTTTGGCTTTTAGGCAGGTCCCAGCTGTGGCGTGTCAGACCATGCCACAAGATGTTCTCTGCTGTCAAGCTCCCAGTGAGATCTGGCCTTCAGAGGTACAAAAATCCAGCAAGACTCCAGAGGCAATAGCAGCAGTTGGCTGCAGCAGGGAATGCCTGCTCAGTTTGTACAATGGCCAGTGAGCAGGTACTCCCCGCTGGCTGCAATCTGATATCAAAAGATGGGGCTCTAAATCTTAACAGCTTTGTACATTAGCTCCTCTAATTAAATTTTCATTATCATTATTTCTCTAACAGTCTGCTTGGGCAGCTCTCCCTCAACCTGCCCAGGATAGATATGGATCTAACTGGAAGATTTTAAAGAAAATGGCAAGTCCCTGTGTACAAAAATTAATAAAAAAGAAAAAAAATTAACCGTATGCCAGCTTTTCACATTATTTTTCTTGTCTAGTTATTTATATGCAATTTGTATATTGATGTGTCTGATTTTTGCAACTACAGAGGAAGATCTAGGTAAGCCTTCCTTTTCTAAACATCTTTTTATTAATATGAAATAATCACTTTGGTAGCTTCTTTTTTTTTCTATTTTCACTGTAGGTTTGATAAAATTATATATGCTTAAACGTGGTTATTTAACTTACCTAATTTGGGCGCAGATAGTGAGGCAAAAGCAGTGCAATTTTGAAATGTCAGAGAGGATGTGTGCAGCTTGTGGAGTTGATAGGTGTGAAAATGCAGACTTAAAAGACATTACTTGCTTTGAAAATCTGTGTTATGACTTGGCTATAGCAATGAATCTGCTGTAAAGAAAGGGACAGTTCTTTTTTCCCCTTGGATTACTAAGTATTTTGAATAGAACTCACAGACTATCTCAGGTTGGAAGGGACCCATAAGGGATCCATAAGGATTTTAGAGTCTAACAAATGGTGCTTCTCACAGGACTGCCTAAAACCATATGAATCAGAGCATCATGCAGATGCTCCTTGAACTTCCCTGCAGAGCATGTTCCAGTGACTGGGCCCCCTCGTAGAGAAGAGCCTTTTCCCAAGGTCCCATCTGAACTTCCCCTGACGTGGTTCCACAGTCATTCACAACTGTTGCTTTCGCCCACTTTCTGTGTTTCTTAGCTAAGTAGGAATGTTCTTCCAAACCAGTATGAGTTGGGACTTCACAACCTGTATCTTAGAACAGCTGCTGCTCCACATAGGCTCGTTCTGATCTGCAATTGGAGGCTCATTAGGAAGGTCCTTATGAGATCAACTTTTATGTGGCATTCTTAAGATACTTTCTGTAAAAGTATTGTACTCTTCATGGACTAGGGCATTACAGAATTACCAGTACTTTTCTGAACTGTTTCTAAGTGATTCTTAGATTCACTTTTGAAGAAGTAATTGGATTTTTCAGAAGTGCTGAGCACCTAGAAATCTGTTACGGCTCCAATGCTTACTCAGGGAAGTGAACATTTTATGGTAACTCATTATTTAGCGTCATCTCTCTCTCTTAGTTTTGATGTCATTCAGTTCAATTTCCCATGGTGGTATTGGTAGAAGACTAAATAAATGAAAAATTCACTTAGGTTATGTGCTAAGGAATAAAAATATTCCTGCTGATTTCTCACAACAGTGATCTGTGAGGTTTAGATAATGAAAAGGATTCTTCAAAGAATTAGTGTTTAGGCAGTGTGATTTAGGTGAAGGTATTTGTGTGTGCATGTAAAGTCTGAGAATTATACAAGATTATAGAAGAGAGTCTAAAAACAAAAGGCTGAATTCTGCTCTGGAGACAAGAAAAAACACAGAACCTTACCTGTTCCCTGTCTCCTAGCTAATTTTGGGGAGACAGAATGATCTGTGAGAAAAAAAAAAAATAAACCTGACATATTACGTATGTGGGGATTATGTTTGTAGTTGTTATACACACATGCCTTCTTTCTTCAGTACAAAAATTAGCCTCACAGTCTTGGACATATTACAGTGTTATTTTCACTTTTTTTTTCCATACAAGCTGAAACAAGAATAAGTTCAGTAAGTCAAAATAATGTTGTCATACAGAGTAGTAGGGAAATAAGAAAGGAAGCACAGATGCCACAGTTAAACCTAGGAGGACAAACAAAATCTTGTTATTTAACTTCAGGATATGGTGTCTGCTTCTGAAATACTTGACTGCTCACATAGAAGGCAATGGATTCTTTTTCAGTTTTTTACCCTTGGTGATATGAAACAAGTGATAGGAATTGAAATAGAAATAATAACCACAACAGAATTTTTAAAGCTAGAATTATCATTCAAGTCTTGACAAAGAGATTGAAAGATGAAATTGGAAACCTATTAACTCATTGGAAAAATGAAATAGTGGGACCTTGACATTTGTGTGTGGTGTGCCCAGCCTTTATTTAAGCAGATACTTTTTATTAGCATATTGAGTTCTGTTTAGGTTATAACAGATGCCTGGTATGTCTTGATATTTTTGATTTATATATCCTGAGGTCTGGTTTGCTTTAAGCTCTGTGCAAATAAGCAAGCTGTCATAACTGTGAACTCTTGCCACTTATTTTGTATTTCATGAAGTGCAACGGTTGAACCTGAAATGTCATCTCTCCCTTTTGACTTTATTCACCATCGTCAAGACTAATATACAGATGAAACATACAAATAAGAAATGTGTAACTGTAGTGTTAAGTGGTGTTCTGCATTCTCTATGCTAGGCTTCATTCTGTATGCCAATCCCCAGCAGCCATGTGAAGTCAATGAGCATTTGGTTGGATAGGAGTGCAGAATGGAGGTTTTGTAGTCCAGAAGAATTTGCCAAACTTCTTTGTATTTGTGCTCTAGTCTTTTCAGCAAAAATAACACTGAGTGAATAGATAATGAAATCACAGTGACCTACGGGACTACTTTACAATCAGTGCATGCCCTACAGTATTGCTTTGTAACATCTGTTTTATACTAAATGTTGGTGTTCAAGTGAGCCTTGTTAGCTATTTGACAGTGACAGACAATAATATTTATAATCCTGTTGCAATAAATGCCTTTTTAGTCTAAGAAAATGTGTGGTATGGCATTTATAACGGAGGAAAAAAGTCTCCATGAGGTTAAAGAAGTCTCTGCTGCTGCCTATGTTAATAATTAATTCCCGTGCCATGGTTTTTAATTTATTAGGCTGACTAATTCCATTTAATTCAGTGAGGCTGGCCACATTAGCGAATTAACAGATGTGAGAAGACTACTTTCTTTTTTCACTATGTGAATCACAATGAAGCTGTAAGTGTGATCATATCTGTTTTAGCCAAGTATTAACCACATTGTCAACTGCTGTAAGTGTAGAATTTAGAGGTTCCTGTGGTGACCTCTGTGGTGTTTTTATAACCTATTTGATACAAATACGATCAAGTTGCAATCTTACAAATTCTGGTGTTCTTTATCTACTGTCACCACACTGCCTTTTACCTTGGTCAGAATGGCTTCTGAAGCAGCCAGAACAGGCTTTTGCAGAAAAGAAGAAAATGAAATATATATTAGAAATGGGCAACAGAGAGGAGGAAGTGCCATGATACTCAGCAAGCAAAAGCAGCTGTAGAAGTCTCTCAAACAGGGATGCTTCATTTTCTGAGCTCTCTCAGGTTTGAACAGGTGTTTTAGCTCCGTACTGGTGGACTGGGAAGACAAGTTGGCTGAGGGCATCAAGAAATGTATTGCTCTTACACTGTGTGGTCTGTATGTTGTGTTTATAGTATGATTGCAAGCCTGTAGCTGCAAGAAAGGATGGATCTTGTGAGTGTCAGCTACTTGTGCACTGTCCAAGCCATGATCTGTAGAGGTACTACATATACCAAATAGATTTAAATTATATTCTGTTTGTCTTTCAGTACATGACTGCTGACAGATTGGTGAGGAATTTGTCACAAACCTGATGAATCCCAAACATTCTTTCATTACTCAGGTCTCTGTATATCTGGCTCTTGTTCTGTGCACAGAGCTATCATGTGGGATAACCCTGAAAAATAGTACTCTGGATTTTTTCCATCCACAGGTCCTACAGGTGCTGTCTTGCATGCTTTTTCCAGTGATTGAACATTTTTGTGTCGGTGCTATTGACTGCTCTGCCTTACAACCATACATTTCATTCCCCTTGTTAACTGAACAATATTCACAGCCTTCCGTGTAAATCATTCAAACTTAACTCTGCTGATAATTTTGCACGCTTTAGCTGAGATGTTGAACAACATTGTTTCTGCAATAAAGTCAGGTTATAATCACTGGGTGCATTCAGACATGGTGTTCCCAAGGATTTGTTTTCATTTTATTTTCACCGATATTTTGTAAATGGCATTTAATTTGGAGCCTTCTCATCTTCGCAGTTGAACTGCATAAAAGAATAATATTTTCATTAGCCCAAAATGCAAAGGTATATGTAGGTGACCTAAAGATGCAAAGTTTATATCTTAAATCATTAACTTTTTTTTTCTTTGCTTCTGGTACTAGTGAAACTATATTAGTTAACATTGAGTACTTTTCATTGGTCTGAAGATGGTATTACTTTGTCTTTAAACTGAGGTGAATTTATGAAGTGAGATTAACCTCAGCTGAATGTTCACAAATGTTCAGTAATGCAGGTTAAAACAAAGTCTCTCATGCAGGGATAGTTATTTTCTAAATACACAGGCCAGTGCTGACACCTTGTGGCTTTGTTCCTGACTTATTTCATAGCTCCATGTGGCTATTTTTGTTGTAAATAATGATTTACTTGCAGTCGCTGGCATTGTCTGTCTCCTCTGTGTTGTGGCTGCCTCGGTGCCCAGTATTTTGGTACCATGTGGAAGACAGCTTGGAACTTTAGTCTATGTTGACTGCACATGGAGTGAATAAAGAGCTAGAGGTGTCTCTGATCCTTGAACAGGACTCAAAAGGTGTCAGTTCAGAGCACAAAATCAGGGGTGCTAGTGCAGAAACAGACAGAAGCCACAAGTTTCTCTTTTACTAATTAATACCTGATTTTATACTTCCCTCTATATAGGAGAGCACCAAAGACTGTCAGTACTTATCACAGGTACTTTTAGGTGCATACATATTTTCTCCACTGAGGTAAAAGCATTCCTTTGCTGCCCTCTTTAACCTTGAATAATTCCTAATAGGAAAAATACAAAGAGACTATTGTAGAATTTCTGGCAGTATAGGAGCCTGAGGTGTGCTACTTGTCTTTGACCACAAAAACACCTAAATCAAGTGCAAGTTATACCTAAATGGGCATCTAATCTAAAATCTCTTACCATTTCAAATCTTGGACAAAAGCAGCTGTTAAGTTGCTATTTGAAGTCTGTTCTGGAATTAAGCTTTAGAGGCTGGGGTGTGTCTTGTGGAGATCACACATCCTCCCTCAGCTGTCAAAGAGATTCAGAGGTTGGTTTCTGACGTTTATGGGTCATGTCCCTGTTCTTAAGTGATCCTGTTGTGGCGATACATGAATTAGAGATCTTTCTTTTATTTCATTGTTGGGTTTTTCCCCCTTTCTAATATGTTTAGTTGTTTATAATGGATAGTGAAAAACATAATTGGAAAGGAAAGGTCTTAAACAGTAGGGACCAGATCCTTGGCTTATGTAAATCAGTATTTATAGCTTCACTCCAGTCAAGGAGGTGACATTAATTTCTGTTCCTGCAGAACATGGCTGACTGAGTCTGTTAAGACAAATCAAAGGAATAAAGATGTGCCTATGAAGATTTGATTTCCTGGCATCTCTGTTTAGCTAACAGAAGGATTAGAACTCTCCACTCTGCATCTGTGTAAATTGTAATTGACACTTGCTAATTGAACTTTAATGCAATAAAGGTATTGTAATTAGCCGTTAGGGTTTGGCTTCTGAACTAAAGAGAAAAGTTCAGGTAATGATGCATTCTGATTTCCTACTTGAGCACCCTTCCGGGAGGCAGATCTATCTGATCAAAGAGCTGTGAGTGACAGTATCAGTTTAAGGTTCAATAAAAGCTTCTCATATGGACAACTGCTTGTAATGCCTCATCACCATCAGGATCAAACAAAGTGCCTGTAAGGTTTGTAAGTGCTTTCATGGCAAAAATTAAAGTATTTTGTTGAACCTACATGTGATCTGTTCAGTAAAAGGAAAACAAGGAGCTGCAGGAGCTCAGAGGAACCTTTACAAGTGTGAACTTCAGCATAACAGACAGGAAAGGCTTTGCAGAGACAAGTCAGGGCTGCAGTGCCAAGTCTCAAAACCTGGCCTGAGCCAAGCCCCACCTACAGCTTCAGACTGCAACATAGTCACAGAAGTGTGTGGAAAACCCTCTACCTTTCACTCTTGGTACTGTGATAAGAATAGGACTCATCTAGCCATTGTCTTGGTATTCCTCTGCATGTAAAAGCTAGGTATGACTAGGTGTATTCCCACTTCACAAGTTAAAGACAATTGACAACTCAGGATAATTACAGTTTTTTAACATCTCCATCATGGAAGAAGTGCTCCACTAAAGTCCTCATGGACTCCAATGTAGCGTGAAGTTACATAAGGTTAAACTTGCATGTAAATTCTAAAAAAGCAGAAATCTGATTATTTTCCTTTTTTTTTTTTTTTTTTAATACATATCTGTGCACTTTTTATATGTTCAGTGGTATGTGACTTCTTTATTATGACTTAGAGAATATGCTCTGCCTCCTTGAAAAGAGGTAGATCCCTCTCAGGGTTTTATGGCAGCATCACCAATAGCTTTAGTACCTGCTGAAGGGTTGTCTTAAGCCATGGAAGGAAAACTGTTTGCGAAGCAGAGTGCCAACACTGAGCTAGTTCAAATGTCATGGATTTCAGCCCTTGCAAATCTTGCTTAGACCAACTGCATTTATTACAGATGCATTTAGACCACCAGTAAAATGTCAGCAGTTGCCTTCTTGCCTGGACTTAGGGGTTTGGTGTATGCCAGCTGCAGGAAATTAGCTCCTCTCTAGATTATATGCAAATAGCGTTTGATGCTACACAGTGTCATAAATGCCAGGTCTAAAAAACCAGACTGAACAACTACTTATTCAGTGGGCCTGCCAGTAAAAGAGCGGATGCTTCCTTGTTAAATAATTTGTTGCCAGAACATGTTCAGACAAAATCCTCCAGCTGGTCTAACTAGACTTGTTCTCCACCACGCAATGACACTCTAAATCTCCGAATTTATTTCGCTACCCGAGACTCGAGCAGCAGTAGGGAGAGTGTTCAGCGAACCAAGACGGGGCTGCATTTCTGGGATGGGGATGCCGCCAGCTGCTGGCTCCTCCCTGCTCCAGCCTTTGGCCGCCTTCTTCTGCGAAGGCCGTGCGGGCGCTGGGCAGCCTCGGCCCGCGCTGGGCGGGGACCGGGCGGGCTCAGGGCCCTGCACAGCCCCGCCGGTCGGGCCGGGGCAGAGCGCGGCCGCCGCTCTCCCGGAACAGAACTACGTTTCCCAGCTCTCTTCCCGGCCGGCACCGCCCCCTTCCCGCCGGGCTGGGCGCAGGGCCGGAGCCGCGCGGCGGCGGAGGCGCTACAGCCCGGGGCCCCTGCGCGCCCTCGGGCACGACCGGCCCGGCAGCGCCGGCCCCGCTCCGTGCCCGCCATGGCGGATAGCGCGGAGCCCGCCGCTCCCGCCGCGGCTCCGGACGCGAGTCCCGCCGCGGCCCCCCCCGGCTCGCCGGCAGGAGAGCGGCGGGCGGGCGGCTCCCCCGGCTCGGGCGCGGCCATGCCGCGGCTGCCGCTGGGCGGCCCGGGCGGGGCGGCGGGGATGTCGCTGCCGCGGCTGGAGAAGCCCATCAAGCAGGCCTTCTACAACACCGGCGCGCTGCTGTTCGCGGGGCTGTGCTGCGGCGCCGCCGTGCTCGTGTACTTCATCCTGGAGGCGTTCCTGCGGCCGCTGCTCTGGGCCGTGCTCTGCGGCACCTTCCTGCACCCCTTCAAGACCTCGCTGACGGCGCTGGGGCGGCGCTGGCTGGGCCGCCTGCACCGCTCCCGCACGCCGGTGCTGCTGGCCGCCCTCCTCCTGCCCATCTGCTTCGCCAACTACGGCGTGGAGGCGCTGGGCGAGCAGGTGCTGCGGCGGCGGCGGCTGCTGCTGCTGCTGGGCGCCGGGGGCCCGCTGCTCTACGGGCTCTACTGCCTGGGCAGCTCGCTGGGCGTGCAGGTGCTGCTGGCACAGGCCGCCCGCATCATCTGCCAGGGGCTCGACTACTTCAGCAGCCAGTGGGTGAGTGGGTGCCGGGGCTCCGCGGCCGCGCCTTAGGCGCGCCCCGCTTCTGCAGATGCTGCTAAGTCAGAGGTGATTCAGGCGAGTTCTTGGGCAAACATCGAGGCTTGTTGAGGTCTAAGGTGTGTATAAAGTGTTGTGAAATAGCAGCGCGGCTCCACAAGTGACCCGGAGTGAGGGAAGGCACCTTAAGGCTTTTTTTCTCAGTGTACTGTGTAGGGTTTTCTTCTTAAGAGTATCAAACAGTGCAAACGCAGTTTGAATGTTAAAAAGTAAAGCTGTTTAACTTACGAATGTTAGCGATGGTAACAAATTCTGGGAGACCAGTAGGTAGGAAGGAGAGTTAGAACTTCTGGCAGAACTCTTTTACACTTTGTTAGTTATAAGGGAAAATGCAAAAAGTACTACATAGCAGAAGCAAGTGGGTATGTGAAGGATCAGATCAGTAAGTTGTACTATTGTTAAAATACTGAGGCACAACTGGCATACTCAAATTTCTCAGAGACTTTTCAAAAGCTGCTCTATTTTTTAAACAAAGTATGCCCTTTCCCTAGGTAACAGTGATCCTGAATGGACTGACAGAGAATATTTTGACAGACTACCTCTAGTGTGAATAGAATGGACAGGAGAATGTCTTTAGTCTCTTGAAAGTAAACACTGGAGGAAAAGATTTTCTTGACTTTATTTGGTGCTGGAAGATGTCAGAGGAAATGTGTTTCTGGTCTGCTTTGTCCTCAGAAGTATAATTAGGATTGAGTAGATGGAGATATATTCTCTCTTTGTAAAGAGGCAAGACACTATCATGTTTACTTTCAGTTGAGTAGTAGCAGAACTAAAGCATGGCCTGGTACTGGTGGGAAGCTTTGACTTGTTGCCACACAATTTGCTTGGTAAGCTTAAGATTCTTTTAAGAATTTTGCACTGACCTCTTTGTTTTATTTTTAATAAATCTATAATATTGCTGCACTACCTGACCTGGCTAAGTCGAGGCTTTTATTAAAAGTTTGTTAATTAAGCCATACTTAACACTGTGTAAGTATAAGGGTACTGAAGGAAGCTGCAATTATTTAAGTTTGTAACTGCGGCTGTAATGCACTGCTAGATGTCTGTGCCTGCTCAGTGCAACCTTGCTTAGCAGTCTCTGATCCTTCTGGTTGGCCCTGGTGTTGCTGGTTTAACACTTGTGTTCACTGACCTGTGGTAGGGTTTTAACTGCACAAAACTCGGTAAGCTCCAACAGCTCTTCAGACTTGAGTTTCTTGGGAAGATTTAGGGTTTGTGTCAAGGTAACTGATCACAGAGTTCCTTAAGTAGACCAGCTGCTTCTTTCTAAGCAAGCTGTCTGTGTTTCTTCTTGGGGTCTTATAAGAGAAAAAAATTTTGGGTTTTCTTTTGTAAATAACTGCAACTCAGTCTGGCATCATCTGTGCACTTTGCAGTGTTTTTTTAGTCTGCTTTTTTGAATTTTGCAATTGCTTGATGTGTATTATCTCAGAGCTGTAGCAGGGTAATTTAATTTATCCGTGCTGCTGAGGAGCCCTGAGCTGGATCAGTTAATAGTGTCAGTTTACCTTCAGTTAAGCACTTTAAGGCCCTTTAATTGCTGTCGTGTATTGCAGGACTCTATTTGCATGCATGTGTTCTGCTTGTTAGCTGCACAGGAATTTGGGATATTACGAGTTGGTTTCTCCATTGTAGTTTTTCTCTGGGCTCTGAATCCTCCATGGTTCCTTCTGTATGAATGATTGTCTGCTCCCTTTCTGATTCCCTCTCCTGTACTAGAGGAGTGAGTGGATGCCTATCACTAGAATTATGGGGATTTGGAATGCTGATTTGTTATTCTCTAACTAAAGGTATTTTGATGGTATCTACTAGGCCATGATACTGATACTGAAACTCTCCTCTTAAGTTCTAGAAGTAAGTTCTTCAAATGCAGTAATTGCATGTGACAGTGACATCGTAAGGTGTATCTTGGCACCAGTATGTTAAAGAGATTTCCTGTCCTGCTGTTCTCAAGTCTGGCAAAGCCATTCATGGTGTTGATGAGTCAAGATTAAGAAGTGCCTGTGTTCCCATCCGTGGTTCTTCAGTCATGCCTGCAGTTCAGGAATTTGGGTACCTCCATGATTGGAGTGTTTGATAGCTAATTGCAAAACACTGCATTGGGAGAACAAGTTCAAGATCTTAGGCTAATCTACAGGCATCATGTTCCCACGGTCTCCTTTTCTTTCCCTTCAGGCTTTATAATCTTCGAAGAAGCTTGCTCAAAAAACGTGGTTGGCTGCTGGGCCTTAAATTAGAGGCTGGTTAAAAATTCCAGATGAGTTCCTTGTTCTGACTCCAGCCTTCTCTTGGTTGTTTGCAGAGTTCTGATGCAGAGGGCGCTGCACAAACAGCAGTTTCATATTATAGGGAAGGGAAATGTTTTTCTTTATAGTTTTTTTCTTGGAAAGGGTGGGAGTTTGTCCCATAGTGGACTGAATATAGTCCTACATGCTTTTAGGCTGCAGCAGTTTCATGAGTTTTGCAGGAACCATGCCTGAGACCAGCACTCTATCTAAAAACCAAATTCTTTTGGTTTGTGGCAAGAGCTCAGACTACTTTAGACTCATGTTTTACACTTAGGTTAATATATATCCAATGCCAACTGTTCATTATATTTTCTTCTTTTTTTTAGAAGAGACATTTACATGCTCATATTTATTTGGAAAACGGATAGTTTGTAGATCCCAGCAGATGTAAAGAATCATACAGCTGCTCTATGTTGGCTCTGAGGTTCATTTTAGTAAATTAAATTTGATGTAATCATAATGAGCAGAATTCTCTGTAGTGAACTTGATTACAGGGCTGTCAAAATCTTTCTCTCTGGCCTGTCTTTCTTCCTTGGTTTGTCACAGGTTATTGGTCAGGCTTACAACTGTGTAATCACGTGTGTCAGTGTACTTTTATATCTCTGACTCTGCTGGGTACAATTCGTGTTGTTCTGGGGGTTTCCATGCAGTTAGAGCACCTAATCAATCTTATCCTCACCAGAGTGCTGGGCAGATCTGGAAATGCCATTGCCGCACCATTGTGGTGACTGCTGTATTGGAATATTGTCAGAGTACATGTTACCTGTTCTGGCTGGAGTGCTGTCTGCTCCCCATCAGGGATTCTTTGAAAGACATCCACCAGGGAAACCTGTCTTTGTGTTGGCACTAAATGTCAGCAGTCCCAAGCAGCCCTTGCAGGCTGAAATTCTCCAAGCATCCTTCCTGGCAAACGCTTTGGGTCCCATCCTCTGAGATGTTGGCCTTCCACAGACCTATTGCATATCACCTATGGGGGCAAAATATTTTGTCAGGTTCACCTGATGGGGCAATTTCTCTTCTAGTAAAGGAAAGGGCACAGTTCTGATTTTTAATGTGCATACAATTTCTGTTTCTTTGAGGGCTTAGAGTAGGTGGCTTTTTTTTTCTAACTTTTCTTCTTAGAGTGGGCTTGCAGTTTCTAAAACTTGCCCACCGTAAAAAAACCCCAAAACCAAAACAAACATCTGAACAAGCTCTTAAGTATTCTTTCTTCTGTTTATAATCCTTTATTATTATGGTATCCTGGCTTATAAATCATAAAGCCAAGTACTGACTGCAAATGCATCTTACCAAAACCACAGATTTTGGGTTGTTTTCACAGCTTTGCTTGGGTAGAGATAAACTGTGTGGAGACCATGTGTGGCCTGTTTGAAAACAAAATGGGGAGAGGCAGGGAAGTTCTAGGATGTTGATAGTGTTTTCTTTTCTGCTGTTGTTTTTCCCTTCCACACCCACCCCCGTTTTTGGAAGAGCCTGCAGTGAGATACCTGTCTTGGAGAGGCTGAGGAGCTTGTTCTGATTTATATGCAGGAACTACAGCCTCAAAGCTGGCACTTACCTAAAGCCTAACGATGTATGCTACATAATATTATTTATTGGTATTTATATATGTATTGGTTGAACACAATGATGTTTCTTTTTCCAGCACCTCTGAAAGGAATGATCATTATGGAACTGTCCATCAAAATTTTAGCTGTGCTCTATATAATAAAAGTGGAAGGTGAAGAAAGGGTGTGTTTTGAGGAGCCATCTGTTGCAAAAGTGTTACCATGAAGTATGTCAGAGGAGTGGCGCTCTGTCTGCAGGGAAAGAATTGGATGTGCTCTGGGAAACCTCTTTTTGCAAAAGAATCTCGATAAATTTGATTTCTGAATAGCATTTTTATTACGAGTTTCTCATAAGTAGCTTTTGTGTTAAGACAGGAAAAGTCAACTAAGGGAGAATTATTCTCAGCATCTATTGCTGCAGTCTTCTGGATGTCTTAGGTTTAAATTCAGTGTCAGAAATATTGCAGGATACATTGAAAATAATTTTTAGCCCATGTGTGGCAGTGTTGGTTTTGATGGTGAGTTCACCCTGTCCCAGGGTTCTAGTTATAAGTTCATGCTTTCATCCCTTCAAAAAGGGGTGATCTCAGTAAACATCATGTTTCTGTTTCATGTGGTTTAGTAGTCTGTGTGTTTTAATGCCAGAAATACCAACATGGATATATGTCACATTTGAGGGCTCTAGAAGAAACAGAATGGGCACACTTGCTCTAGTCCTTTGGACCTGGGACAAGGAATAACTTGTGTTCACTTAGAACTTGCTTTAGGTAAATGAAAGCTTCCTAAGTAAAAGGAGCAGGTGGTTGTCTTTGCTCTGAGGTGAAAAATAGTCTTACATGTGTGATTAGCTGGAGTTTGGGTATTTTCTGACATGTTTGATAAAGGCTGTCTCCATGCTAAAGGGCAGGCAATTACACACTCTTATTCTGCTGGACTCTGCACATTATGGAATATTTCATCTTGTGTGCTAATGAAAATACACTAAAGCCACATTAAATTAATTTTGATTCTGGAAACTAGAGTCAAAATGACATTTTCAATGTCAATTTGTCACCTGCCTCCTTATTATCTTTTATATTGTTTAGAAAATCATTTTGAAATGAAGAGGCAGATAAAGAAAACACAGATTTTTTCGAAGGCAAACACAGCTTGGCGTTTAGCAGTGCATGCAATGCCTTGTGTTGCTTCATTTTTCAAGTTCAACTTGAAAAGATTGGCTTTTGTGGTAGGTTCATTTTCCTTTGTCAGCCTGCATCACCTCTGGGAAGGGAAATGTAGAAATAGTGAACTGATGTCATAAGATCACCTCTTTAAACAATCTTTGCTCTGCAGCGCTGTTATAGAAGTTTGCGAAAGTGTAAGTGCTTGGTCAATGTTTAAATGATTTTTTATTTTGAGAAAAACTAATGAAAATCTCTGTTTCTAAACGAAAATTTTGTTTTAGAATATTAAAAGGAACTGATGAGGTAGTTTGGCCTCTTTTTTTACTTGTTCAAAACACTGAGACTGGAAAATAGAAAGCAATTTTAATTAGATCTAAAATTCCATCAAACAGTTTTAAATTTAAAGCTCAGTTAAAATTCCCCCAAACAAAATAAAACATAAACCAAACTCTGAAAAACCTTGCCATATGATTTCCAAGTGGGAAAGAGCAGCCAGGGAAAAAACAATTTCAAAATGGCCAGGGGAGAAGGCAGAGCTCCAATTAAAAAAGAGTTCAGACACTCCCTTTTGTAGGTGCTGATTTGTTAAAAACTGAAAAATGTTGGCAGGTTTTTGGTAGGGCGTGTATCAAAAGAAGTAACTGTTGGTTCATCTTCTGAGTCTTCACTGTTGTGTTTACTTGTGGGGTGGTTCATAGAACCATGGAATATCCTGAGTTGGAAGGATCACTGCTGTCCCTCTCCTGGCCCTGTGCCACCCCAAGAATCACACCAAGTGCCTGAGAAGGCATATGATGCAGGTGGAAAGTGTTTGCTGCTGGATGTTGAGGTGTTGGGGCAACATTCCAAGGAATACTAAATCATTCCAATATCTTCCACGGTGGGAAACTCTTCTTGTTTTTCCTTCTGACATATGCTTCTGTTGCCCTATTGTTGGTGCCTGTCGTATTTCTGTGAGCCTGTTTTGCTCTAACTGAATTACAGGTAGTTTTTTATGAGCTTGGGGAGCTTGAGCTGGCTGAATGAATGTTAAAGCTGTTGTGCAGAAGAGGTGGGACTGCCCAGCTGGCAGTAGGAGACAATGAATTGCCACTTTCAGTAGCAGTGAATTATTGAATGTGCTCATCTGCAAAACATTCCCTTAGAGGTTAACTTGTTGATAGTAAAAAAGGGAGGGAACCGTATAAGTAAAGAATTTTACTCTCCAATATAAATCAGTATAAATGTTGTCAAAAGTTGAGTAGTAAGAGCTCGTTCTTAAGAAATGAGAGCAAAGCCAAAAAGAGTGGCTCAGATTTTCGAATCCTTCAGCTTTCACAGGAAGAGGAAACAAACTTTCAGTGATGTTGATGATAGTTCATGCTGATAAGTCCTACACTTTCCAGCACTGAAATTTCAAAGAAAAATCACTGAAGCAGAAGCTCGAGTTTAACATGAAAGCTGCATCTTTCTATGATTGTAACTTTGTCTCCAGTTGGAAGTTTAAAGAGAACTGAAGCCCTTCATAGTTGCCTTAGACACCTCTAAATCTGCCTATTAAATTTACTACTTTAATATAGAAATAGATTCTAAAATCCAAGAAGTTACTCTGAAATCTTAGCACTGTTTATTCAGATAAGTGGCCAGTTTTACATGTCTAAAGGCAAAGCAACACTGTTTAGTTTGTGAGAGATGCTACAAAATACGGAGATGTGAACAATGAGGTCTTTTCTGTCTGCTAAGACAACAAAGACAGAGGAGGGAAGAAAGAAGGGCAGCTTGCAGGATTAAACTATCCCAAAGTTGTTATATATGGAAGTTGTGCATGTCTGTGAATAACAATTGTGATTGAGTAGGGATTTAAAATCTCAGAGTATGTGGTGAAAGTTAGGCATCTGCAAGTGATTTCAGCTTCATAAATAGTTGATGATAGCTAATGCATTCTGCAAAGTTTATGTATTAGTTGCCTGGTTAACTGTACACTCTTACAAATCAAATCTATAGGCATTTTGGCTTAGCATGGAATCTTAGCAATTACTGTTTCAGTGCAATAATTGCAAGTAGCTTAATTTTGGTGAAAGTAGGCAGTCTTTCCTTCTTTGTTTTAATTATGTCAGTTCTTGAGAATGACATATAATAGTAGAGAGGCTATTAATATTCTCCAAGCTTTTCAAGCCAAAACCTTTGGACACCATCCAGAAAACCAGTGGGAAGGATTATGTAACATTTTTTTAAAGGGTTAAGGGGGAAAAAAAAGTATGCTGTTGCCAAGTTAGTATGGGATGAAATCCTAGTCCATGTCAATCAATTTAAATTAATTTGGTTTGTCAGTTGCTTTCAGCTATGAACTGTTGGAAGTAGGCTACCCTAGTTCCTGTGCACTGGTTCTTGCAGTGTAGGGATGTGCTTGGCCATAACATTAACCAATGAAAAGCTGATTATTCCATGGTGTCATTGAAATTAAACATCTTGCCCCAGTCAGTTGACTACACAGTTCTTTTAACAAGGCTTCAGGAAGGTTATTATTTGATCTCTGAAACAGGGTGACTGGTTTAAAGTAAGCTATTTCTCTCTATTCAACAGAAAGAAATACTTTTACTTGGGTCATTTGCTAAACTTCTCGAAATGAGAACTGAATATTTTAACTTCAAACACAAAAAATTTTAATAAATACCTTAACCCTACAGTGTTCAGCTTCATGCCTGGCTAAAAGCAGTGCAATCTGTTTTGCTTTGCTGGCTGTTAAACATAGGCTTATACTCTGTTAGCCTCCTACTTTTGGCTTGTTTTTAAACAGAAAGCTTCAATTACTGAATGTACTGAGTCTCCTGTTTGTAACTTATTGTTAAATTGAAAAGCTAAAGAGAAAATTGTCTTGGAACTGTAACATTCATCATACAAAGATGCTGTGTGGCTGATGTTAGGGAATAGGATTGTACCTTTGTGATGAGTTATCTCTTGCAGTTACAGCTGTGCTGTGAAGTGCCTTATGAGTGAATTTATGTTTAAAACCTATGCTCTTACAGGAGTGCTGCTGTGCATTTCTGGTGAAAATTTTTGTTTGCTTGTGACTTTCATCTTGATGGCCATGGGTTGTGTTAGTTTTAGACATTTATTTTGAGTCCACACTTGGCCATAAGCATTATATGAGAAGTGTTAGTATGCAAAGGGTAGGTATGCCTTTGTTCACATGTTGTAAGTGATTTTAAATTACCTTGCATATGCGATCGTTCCCTCTGAAGTTATCAGGGACCATCACTCACTACTTGTCTGCTCAGTTGAGTACAGCTAAGATTTCCTTTCCACCAATTGAATGTGTGGCAGTAGTTACACAAACCTGCTTTTTATAAGGACTGTTGCATTTTTCAGCATGAGTTGTATAGTGTAGAGTAGAGGTGAAAACTCTTCTGGTGTGTTCTGTCTAATAACTTCTTCTGTGTCTCTGCCTGTGCATTCTTTCTTCTTACAGTGATGTCTGATTTTGTAAATGCTATTAATAGAAATTCTGTTCAAACTTCATTGGGATTTATGGATTTATAAGTGTAAATTTGAAGATGTACTTAACTGGTAATGGATAGGGAGCATTCATTGAATTTGAGCCAGAAATGTCTTTAGTTATTTATTTTAAGAATAAAACACTGGGTTTTAATTTTTACAGGTTTTCATACTTCTTTTATTTCACATCCTCTCCTGTTTAGCAACTTTTTACCTCCTGTTGCCTCTTCTGGTTTCTGCTTCCTTCTTCTTTCTTTTCAGGATTTTTCAAGCTCAAATTCATCATCTCAAGATTCTTAACTCCAAATCTGTATTTCGAGTTATCTGATGATTAGAGTAGTAAAAGGCAGAAACAGCAAACCCAAGTTGTCACTGATGTCTTCCTGTCCTTGTTTTTTTTAGTTCAAAAATGGAAAAAAATTACATGTCACATGTCCTGAAAAGGCATCTGTTTTGTGAATCAGCCCCACTGAGGAACAGCAGTTTTTATTGTGCTTCCTAATGGCTTCTTTGGCTTAAGCTCCCTTTTGTCTCTTTAGACTGAAACACAGGAGCTGGCAGACTGCTCCATGCTGGAATGAGTGCTGTGCTGGCCAGCTCTGTCTCCCCTAGGCCACATAGGTGCTGCTGCTGAACTCATACAATAATTGAAATGTGGATTTTAGGGACTTACAGGCGGACTTCAGTTCTCTGTCTGTGGCAGTTGTGGGTGTGCATGAGTGTACACACATACATGGGTACAGTAGTACTCTTTTGATGTATGTGTACATACCTATGTGTATCTCTTTCTTAAAGATATGGACACTGGTAGTTGGCTACCTGCTGATGGTTTCATTCAAGTGGAATACAAGCACTGAACGTTACTTAAAGGCAGTGTCTGTTCCTGTCTGGATTATGCTGCTCTTTCACTTAGGTGAGTAACAAGAAGTTATTGTTCTGATAACTGAGGGTTCTGTCCATGAAGCTCCTCTCTTGCTCTTTTGCTAAATCTGTGAAATAGAGTCTGAGCTGAAATGGAGACTGTTGTGTCTGCTCAGTAATTCTGGCTGGAGGTGTTCAGAAGGGAGCATTGGAGTAGGGAAAGGGAAGGCATCAAGAGCAACACCTTCCACTCCTCATGCCCAGTTTTCCATGGTTTTCCCTTACTTGGTTCACAGACAACATACTTCTTGACAATGAGGAAGGGCTGGGGTCACATGAGGCTGTCTTTAATTTATGATCTTTTGTTGAAAGCCTGTCATTACCAAGCTGAAGCTGCAAAATACATTTAATAGTACTAACAGAAACAAACAAACAAAAAATTTCTATCAGTAGTCAACAAGCATATCAGGATGATATCAGAACTATAAAAAACATATGTCAATAATCTAGATAATCCTTTATGCAAATATAAGATTAATATAATCTTTCAGATTTATGCTGCACATTTAATATAGTAGATTATCACCTTATGGTCTCATGTCAGAGTTTATGGTGGAAGGATCATGCAATTAATAGAAGACTACCATGATAGAAGGTTTCACGGTGGACTTCATGATTTACTTCACTTTAGCACCAGGTTTCAGGGGTTCTTCTGACTAAGTGGGGATGCTTCCCTGAGGTTTAAGCTATATGTAGTGGCTTTGCATTTACTTAAATTTTGACAGTCCTGTATTTACTGGAAGAACAGGCTGAATAGTCAAAATCCAAGAGAGATCTAATATAAATACACATTTTTGGGGAAAACATGACTTTTCTCGGATATTAAAAATGTTTTAATTTTGTGTGTATTTTGATGTGATTTTGAATGTTGTTTTTAAAATTGTTCTCTGTGTCAATGTAATGTCACTGAAGTTAGGAATAGTAACAACTTGGTTTGTTCACTGAGAAACTTGTTCATGTTTGTTTTCTAGTCTTCCTTTTCTTTAATGCAGAAAGCCTGTTTGTTTTGTAACTTTTTTGGTTTATGTGCTGCCTTTCTTGGTTTTGCTAAATATAGGGTTTATTAATGGTGTAATTTTTCTTGTAAAAAAGTCCCAATACTGTGTCTTTCAGCTTCTGTGGCAGGCTCCTGGAGAATTCCTGTATTTCTGGTTATAGTTGTTCTGATGACAGTAGGCATGTTGCATGAACAGCAGAATGGAAAGGAGTCCTCTGGTAAGGAAAAAGTCACTGTTTCTTTTATTGTTGGAGGCAAAAATTCACTTAAGTCACATGAAATAATGTGGACTGTATCCCTGTAAATTTAATAAGATTGCAAGAATTTACTATAGGCTGTTTAGTCTGTTTCAAAGTGGTTTACTCATGCTGAAGTGAATCTTGGATTCTTTACAGATAGTGATTACCACAGACTCGTGGTTTTTTTCCATTGTAAAGTAGCAACTCATTATTAAACTAAATTCCTTGAGTTTATGGATTTCAATATGTAATTTCGGGCATAAAGGTAGCCCAGGATGTTTGAAATCACAGGCTAATTCTGAAAGAAATGAGCAATATGGGTTTAGTGGATCCTGTAACACTGAGTATGAGAGAAACCAAGACAACTCCATCCAGCAAGTTTCCAGTGTCCAGTAATTTGTTTTTAAAATAGTTTCTTCAAAATATATTTTGTGTTTAGATTTTGAGAAGAATAATTTTTTCCTCTTGCAAGTCAGTTTTGAAAAAAGCAAGGACATTGTATATTCCTGATGAAGGAAACCTTTTTTCCTGCCTGGTTGTTTTAGTTGGTTAATGAAGTTGATTAACTGGTATAAATTTTTTTTTAATAATCAGACTGCCAGCAACTGTGAATGTCTTGGTTGGTAGCAGTTCATTATCAAGAAAAGCACCAAGTAAATAACTGATTTTGAGGTTTGGCTGCAGGTGTATTGTAATACTGAAATTAACAGCACTCATTCCTGTTTCATCATATTGACTACATATAATAGATACTAAACACTAACAGTGTCTCTCCATATAATTTCTGCTGCCTGACAGCTCCAGTGGATATCTAGCACCAAATGAAACATTTTAAGACTTAAGCTTTTTGTTCCTTACATACACATATATATTTTACAGGGGCAGAGCTTCCTGGTCAGATGATTTCCATCGCTGCTTCAACAATTGCCATGGCAATTTCAATGACAGAAGATGAGTCCAATCATGAACATTCCTCCCAACCCTCAGGTGACTGAATACTCTGTAAGAAACATTTGAATTTGCTCTAAAGGCATGAAACTGGAGGGAATTCAGAAAAAAATTCAAAATACTCTGTAACGTCTTCATTTTGTCCAAAATAGTGTCCAAATTGTGAATCAGGTTTATCTGTTTAAAAAAAAAAAAAAAATCAAGAAGATGCTGGTATAAAAGCTGTCTAGAAAAGGATAGTTTATGTGACTGTTGAAGGCCTGACTAGAAGGATTTATTGCTGTTTTGGGGTTTTTTTAGAATGAAAGTGTGATTTTTTTTTCCCTGTTCTTCATTATTAATTATTTTAATTTTCCTAGTCTTCCGGTTTGTTGGTGGTTACATGTTATATAGCAGGATTTCTGGACCAGGTATAGACAGACTGGAGGAATTTTTGTGTACATTGTAGTGAGAAAAAAACTCACCACTTTAAATATGGCATACTCTGAGTCCTTTCTATAGTGAGTTTACTTGACTTTGTAGCTTGAGTCACATGATACTTTCAGCTGGAATAATACTATTGGCTGAAAAGAGTTCAGACAAAGTGATTGGATATCCATCATGATTTTGAACTTTACCATCATTTTTGGGGGGATAAGTCTGATGAAATGTGATACTTTTAAACTTTTAAATCTACAAATGACAGCTTTAGACAACTTACTCTTACCTTTTTTTCAACATTTTACATTACTATCATCAATATAAACAGAGAAGCCTATGGAATTATGTTCTGAAATTTGAGATCAGAGCATTATGATGACAATTCTCTTGTATTACTTGTCTAATGTTTAATTTTGGAAATGAGAAAATTTCTTTTTGAGCTGAATTTTGAAATCTGGAAAAGTGACACCTGCCTACAAATGACTATGTAAGTGGTTGTGTTCTTTTGTTGCTATTTTTTAAACTTACGAGTTCTTATTTTTTCACTCCTTTAAGACAATTTTCTTTCTGTTTTTTAGAAGAGGTAACTACAGCAGTTTTTCAAAGGTGCCTTTTATTTTTCTTTTTTTTTTTTTTGACCCCTGTTGAAACAGCTAACCAGATGAGTTTTTTTGTCTTGTGAATTCTGTTGTTTTCCTTCACAGCAGAAAAATAACCCAATATGGAGTTTTCTTTCAACTCCTAACAACTGTTAAAATAATTTTCCAACAATCTGGTAAAAATTAGTATTCTGTGATATATTAAGTGTAATTTTGGTCATCTTTGGTTTGGATCTTTTGTGAATGATGATGAAATATTCTTCTTATATAGCAAAACATTTTACTTATAGGCTTGAGAACTTAAAACTTTTTTGGTTTTCTTGACACTGTATTGAATCCATTACAGAACAACCAGGCTTAAAATTGTTTATTAAAAGACCATGAGGGGGTATAAGCTTTGTTGATTTTATATTTTTTGTATGAACACTCATGTTTTTCCATATTTCATTATTGAATACTGGTATTTAGTACTGGGGGCGAGGAGTTTAATGGTACTAGTTCAGGTGCTCTAAGTGGTCCTTCCTGGTCTCCAAGAGTTTCCAGTGTATACAGCAAAGAACAAGTCTGCAATTTCTGAAGCAGATACCACTCCAGTACTTTGTAGACAAGATTCTGTTGTCTTGTTGGCTTTGGATATGATAGATACTAAAATCCTTAAATGAAGTCATGACTCTCAGGCTTGCTTTTGCCATCACTTCTTTGTTTTCTAAGAAAAATGCAGAAGAAATATTTTTTCCATGAAATTACAGAAAGATGTGGTTCTACATGAAGGGATACCTTCCTCCTGATGTTCTGAGGACTTCTTCATTAATAGTAATACAATTACTGTTTTTCCAGCTTATGCCCTGCTTAGAGAGACAGACACCTGCCTTTCTGTTTCTTACTTTCTTTGTCTTCTTCCTGGGGAGGAGAAAATTCAAAGTTCTGTGTCAGCAAGAAATTAATGTGACAGGGAACATATTGGGTAATGAAAAGAACAGATCTTAATAAGACAGCTGGAAAACTTGCTCTTTTTTGATGTTGTTCAAATAAGTACCATTCATTCTGATTTTGCTAGATTTTTTTTTCCTAAGTATTGTGCTAGCTGTTTAGAGTGTCATACTTTCATTAGCTGGAAGATAGAAAGGTGTTTTTCAGGTTTTATCTCTCAAAATATCATGAAGCACACCAAATGGGATTTTACAGAAACCAGAGTTATTCAGAATCACTGCACTGACAGTTCTTTTTTTCTGTTTGTGTTGACAAGGCGCTCATGCCTTGGTTTGCAGAGCATATCTTGCTGGCAGAAGGTGACTGTTTTCATTTGCAATTTTGGTTCTTTCCTGGGTGCATCAGCTTTGTGAATTGGTTTATGAGAGTCATCTAAAGGGCAGTTCTGATGCAGGCCTGTGTTTGTCTTTAGGAGAATACTGGGTCATTGGTGGTGACAATTTAGTTTTGCTTAAAGGTGCTGGGGAACTGCATTCTGAAAAAGCTTTCTTGCCTTGGGATTCTTTAGAAGCTTTCCCCAATTTTCCATCCTTTTTTCCCCCCCCTTTTTTTTTCCTTTTTTCATCCTTTTTTCCCTTTTTTCAGTTTTTTTTCTTTTTTTCCTTTTTTACCCACTCCTCTTTCCCCATCTGTTTTGTGTTCTGTGTACAGTCTGCTTACAGGGAAACTGTAAGAAATAAGGCTGTTTAATTGTTACTGCTTTTAACATTACTGTTGCTGTTTTTTAATCAAATCTTTCTTCATTACAAAAATATGTCAATCAAATTTTTCATTACTAAAATAAGGAATGTTCTCTTTTATTTCCTAAAGGTGACTCTACTAAGGAGGTTTTGGGCAAAAAAATACTGTATAACTTTAATCTTAGGCATAGACTTCAGCTAATTATTCTGTTTTGGCTTTTATTGCTTCCGTTTGTTTGATAAATATTTGACTTTCTGCTTCTTGAATTGTTACTTCTTATGTTGATTATATTAATTTTGGAGCAAAACAGTGAGAAGTGATGAATAAATTGAAGGGGAAAATTCTTTACTATGGATATACTGCTTTCAAATTTCTCTTCCTTTGTGCATCCATTTGTTTCTGCTAGTACTCTTCTGCTTTATTACATAAAGACTGAGAAGTACAGGGGAATCATAGACCCTCTTCCCTATGACAAAAATACTTTGTATTTTTAAGAAACTTTCTATTTACAGGTAACTTTTTCTCTCCCCTTACAAAAATTGTGGTTTGTATAGTGGGGCTGGCCATCGTCCCATTGAGATACACACTGATTTGCCAAGAACCTCCCCACCAGAAGCTTCTGCTGTGTTTAGTTGCTTGCAGAATTCCTTCTTTCAGGTTACATGCCAGAGTTCCTTTGCGAATATTCTGAAGTTCCACCAAATAAATAACCAGCAACCAGCTGATGTTTCTGTTGTCATCCCAGTGTCAGTCCCAGCTGGGTGAATGGATCGATTTGCATTGTTGTCTTGGTGTGGTGGGGGATGTGTCCATAAGCTGTAAAAGTAGTTCAACTTACCTGTAGAACACCGGTGCAGATGTCTGCAACAAGATAGGTGTTATCTGCTGTGTAAGGATGCAGTTTGTCACTTACTGTATGACAAATGAGTCTTGCCTTTTTGAACATTTTAGCTGTCATGCTTAAGGCTAGAAATGGCTTTTGTGACACATTCCAGCTAAAAACACGTGTGGAACATGAGTTGTTGGACTGCTGTGCATGTAGTATGTTGTAGTACGGTTTTTAGGCAGTTTTTCTTCATGGGAGAAGATGTGTCTGTGACACAAGTCCAGTGAAAGAGTTGTGTTCATGATTTACCAGGTGTGTGGTATGTACCAGCATATTAAATTCCCTTTTATGCTTCAGCACAGAGTAACTTCTCAGGTTTTCCTGTGTGTGCATTCCTCCACTGTGGCTGCAGACTTTTCTCAAGTAGTGATGTGTGGGAAATGTGTGCATTTTGGCAACAGCACAGAGCCTCAGTAAAATTAATGCTGGTGTACTCAGGGAGAGATTTTTACATAGAGTGGCTGAAGATGGATTTGGTGTCATCCAGCAACTGAAAGATTAATTAAATAAATACATAAATTTCCATCTGCATCCAGTACTTTTAATGTGGACATATTTTTGCATGAAAAGACTGCTGTTTATGCATAGGGTCTTTAACACATCAGTTTACATTTTTGAATTTAATATCTTGTTTGCTAACTTATCAGTGAGAGACTGACAAAATTTGTTATCCACTAATTTGTGCTTGGTGTTACTAATATTTCTTACACAGCAAGAAATTTAGGATGACAGTGTGAGTGCTGTTGTGTTTGTATTGTGAGTGATCTGGAAAAGTAGTACTGAGACAGTTGTAAGAGACAAGATTTCTCTTCAATGTATACTCCATATTTTTTGTTCTGTTTAAATGAGCTTTGATCAAATCTAAGATTCTCAATTCTCAATACTTGAAGTAAAGGGAAGTGAAAGATTTATTTTAAGACTTCAGATTGCTTCTAGAAGTTAATTTTCTATTTTTAAATTATATTTAAAATTATATATATATATAATTTAATTAATTATATTTTAATTTTTATTTTATGGTTCTTTGATAAAACATTTGGCTTGTAATTTACCTATAGTGACAGGAGCCCTCTTAGAAGCTGTAGCAACTTTTTATCTCTCCTCCTCTCAGTACTGCTTGGCATGGTGGTGCAGGATGTGGGAGAGTTGATACAGCCTTGTTCTAGCTTTTCAAAATGCAGATCAGTGCCAAGGCTGCCTCAGTCTTTTAGAGAAATTAAAAGAAGAAAACCAACCCCAAAGCAAACACCAAAAACACAGCCTTCTGCTGCTTCTGCTGTCCCTTCCTTCACCCCACCTTCCAAGAAAAAAAAGTCATTTGGGAATAGGAAAGATATTCTCTTTTGTGGTGAATTTTAATGTAATAATTTGCCTTTGTTTGCCTGTGTTTGTTTTAGGAGCAACAGCAGAAGGTGATCAGCCTCCACCTCCTCGAGCTTCATCATCTTTCAGCTCCTCCTCTTCAACATCTTCTGGGAACAGACAAAGACCTGAGATTGGATCTTTTCTTAGAAAAAAGAAAACTAGTGATATTTACTTTGTTATTCTTGTGTGGGCCATTGTCATTGTTCAGATCTGGCTAAATTTTTGGATTGTGCAGCTGTTGCCAGTGCCTTTTGCAGGTAATAATCCAATTACTAGAAATGTTTGGCATCACGTTAAATAAAATAGGAAGAAAGGCTTGTAGGCTTGTATGAGTTTTATTTAAAAACTTTTTCAAGTCTTGTTAAGACAAGATGAACTGTAGCTTCAAAAAGGAGGAATGATGTGCACTGTCTATTACCACGTAGTGGACAACTCTGTTAAATTGCTTTGTCTACTGACTATTGTAGTTACCTGAAATAATATAGTGCCATACATTACATTGTAAGAATACTTCTGGTTTAGACCAGTTAGTTTTTCTTCCTCCTGATGTCAATTCTTTCATATTTTTGCACCTCTAAAATGAAGAACATTTAGCTGTTATTCAGTAGTGAAGTAGAGCTCATGTTAAACTTTGTATTTCTGTTAAAAGTGGGTTGCTAGGCTCTGTGGACAAGTCATGAGACAAATTTGGTTCCAGTTTTAGCTCTGAGGTTAATTAGTTTTGTTCCTTCATATCTACATGCATCTGTTCTCCTATATATCAGGCAAGAATTGGAGTAGTTGTGATAGCTATCGAAAGACATTCTTTAAAAACTGGATGCCACATTCTCCTCTACTCTTTTGGGGAATGAAAAGGAAAGATGAGAATTCTAGGAGTATGTGTGAGCTACTATGAATTGCAAGGCATTTCTTCCCAGCCCCCTACTGTAAACAAAGTGAGTTTGCTAGTTTGCTTGGATTTTCTCTAAACTTCAGTTAAAATTCTAGTTTTCATAATTTTAAAATGCATTTAACACTTGAATGTAGCTGTTTCCTTTTTACCAAGTGTGGTGGGTTGGCCCCAGCTAGTGGCCAAATACTCTCAAAACCAATTATTCTTCCAGTGTTTTATAATGGGCTTATCTGTAATAAGGGATCCATAAAAGGGAGCTGCATTCCCTTCAGGGAGGTATGATCTTGGGATTTTCCTTATCCCTGGGCCACAGTCCCTTCAGGAGGTGTACCTGCTGCAGCATGGATCCTCTGTAGGCCATGGTCCCCATGAGTGGTGTCTGCTCCACTGCAGAGCACTTCTGCTTCCCTGGCCTTTTCATTACCTCTCTTCATCCCTCTGTTCCTTTTTCCTCTCTAGTCACTTTTTGGGTGTTCCTTCCTTTTCCCCTTCCCAGGGGTTTCTGCCCTTCCTTAGATACATTTCCACTGAAGCACCACACCCATGCCTGATGGGTTCAGCCGTGCCCAGGGATGGATCTGTTCTGGGGCCACCTGGAGCTGTGTCTGGCACAAGGAAACCCCTGGTCTCTTCCCATGGAGGCCAGCCCAAAGGTCACCCTGCTGCCAAAACCTTGGGATCTGCACGGTACACAAAGCTACTGTAAACCACGTGGAAATTGTGGCTTGGAGTCATGCTTAGAGATTTGAAGGGCTGTGAACTCCGAGGCATGGAAAAAAGAGCAGCTGCGCCTTTGGCTGTGGCACTGTAGCAACAGCTAAAGGGTAATGTGATGGCAAGACATTTAAATAGCTGAATGCAGGGTAAGAGCAGAGAGGGGTTTGGCCTTTGGTTCATTCTAGAGTGGTTACTACAGAAGGAACTTCCCAGTTTTGGTGTCTGGGGATCATGGGAGATGGCAATCACAAGTGAAAAAGGGATAGGAAAATAAATTTTAAGAGTTATTAGAAGCAGGGCTATGTGGCTTGTTAATTGAAAATCCAGGGAGTAACTTAACCACTGTTCAGAAGCACCTCTGTGTGAGGAAAAAGGGAAGCAGCAGTTCTGCAGTTAGCAGTGAATGGTTTTAAGCTTGAGCCACACAGGTCTAGATTAAAGTGCACGTCAATAAATGAAACAGATGAATACTGCTCCTGGCAGTCATTAGGTTGAAAATAACTACCCAAACAATAAGCTCATACCAAAAGAGAAATTACTTCTGGGAATATTTGTGACTTGTTGCCTTAGCAGTGACACTGGGCCATGAAGTCCTTTTTCGTGGCATGTAACTGAATCATCAGAAAAATATTACACGCAGGCACTATAATGATGAACAGAGCCAAATTTAGAACAGTGGATTACATTAAATGTCAGAAGGTGAGTGATGATAATCTCGTGGCTCTAAGAGAGGTAATAGTAAAAATACTACTAGGGATACTACTAGAGAATACTACCAGAAATAGTAAAAATACTAGGTAAATAGGAAGGCTAATAAAGCAAGTTTCCTTGCAATGCTTCAAGTTTAAAGAGACTAATAGTAACTTGAGGCACTTCTGAGACCTGAAGGAAGATGCTTCTAGTATGTTAAAAAAACCCCAAACCTTCTCAAAACCTTAAATAGAACTGTGTTAATTTCACTAGAGTTCCTTATATTGGTAAAGAGGGCTCATATAAAGTAGCATTTAGATTATTAGAAACATCTTGGTACCATTAACATTTTTCCTTGAATGCGTTTGTACTTCAGTTGGAATGAAATGGTCTTTTGAAATTGCTTAATGTAGAGGGTGGGAAAATGATACCATAATTATACCATAAAATGAAAAGGTGAAAGAACTGCTGTGAATTGAAAAGCTAAGTAATGAACCACCTTGTGGAACACTTTCAGCATTTTGTTCAGTGATTCGAGGCTGGAAATCCTGGTATTGTCTCTCTTTAAGATCTTTTCATTTACTTCCTTGTTCTGCTGTATCCTTTTTTAATTATTTTTAATTGTCTTGAGGTAAATTTCTCCTTCCTACAGATGTTTGGAACTTGTTACTGTGCAGACATTTTCTTGTTTTGCTCACTGTTTTTTTAATAGCAGTCCTTCAGCTTTTCCTTTCTTGTCTCTTTTTGTATATAATTACAGCTGTTTGATTGACTGTAGCACCTCCTTGGCAATGAGTGTACAGTCATTTATTTTAGAAGATACTGTGTAAACACTTGTTCTTAAATAATAGTGGAAGATTAGGAAGCCATTTGGGGTATGTTGTTCACTGTGTAAAATGCAAGCCTGCCTGGCTTTGCTGAGCAGCAGTTTGTGTTGTGACCATGAGCTGCATTTCGTCATAAGAAACCTCAGCCTTTAAGTTCAGTACTGGCACTTGCACTGTATTTTCTCCTTTTCTGTATGTTTGCCACTCATTTTATTAGGGATGTTATTGTATTATTCTGTTTCTTCAAGAGAATAAGTCCTCTGTTTGCCACATGGTGGTGCCAGAGCTAAACTAAACAGAGCTGAGCTAAATGTCAGCAGATTGTTGCACTGGCTCTCGGAAACAAGAACATAAACTATTACACATGTGGCTTGCAGAAAATAGGCTCTTGTGGAACTTGGATAAATGCCTGTAGGCAGTAAAAGTTAAACTTTTTGGCTATGTATGCCATTTTACACGTCTCCAAGTAGAAACACGATGTGAATTTTTGATAATGAAGTGGTGTACTGCCAACTGTTGTGGAGGTCATGTACAACAGTAAGTAACGAATCTGGTTTGGAGAATAGTCACAATAAAAAACTATTAAAAGTAAAGTTACATGTAGTGATAGGAAGTTCAGTGTCCTGTGTTGCCAAGATAAAATGCTAATCTCAAATAGCTTTTTTAATGTTTAAAGCAAAATCTATTAGTAGTATTTGAAAAGAAGATTTATATGGATACTTCTTTATTGTGAAATTCCGCATGAAGTGGTGTCCGTTCTTGAAGGAAAGATACACTTTAACAACTTAGAAGGCCTAAAACTTAAGAATTTAGCCTGAACATTTTCTTTTACGTGTAAAGTGCTGTTAAGTTCTGATTGTGGTACTTTATGTGGAGTCTTTTGGCATGGTATGTGTGTGAATTTGCATGAAATCCACTGTACTGGAAACATGGAGTGGCACCTCCTTATCCCAGACCTTGTTCAATTCTGTGAGCTGCATTATTGGGTAGTGTGCAATCACTTTTCTTGTGCTGTCATCTAAGTTCCACAGCTGCAAAGGCAGTGAGGAGATTAGTACTAAAAACACTGGAAATTCCAGAAGTTTTTAATGGGAAATAAAACTCAAGAGTCTTTTCCTTTAGCATAGATAAGTAGTCTTGCATGCTCCTCTGAAATCTCTGATACTTAATTTTGTTTTTGTGGTTGCAGTTTGGGCACTTAAAAAATTCGTGGTTCATTTTGGAGTTTTGAACTTCATGGCAAAGCACTGCAAAAGTTGGTGGCAACTTGTTGAAAATTTTGTGAAGGAACGTCAGGAGGCTCTTGCTCCACGGCCCATCAGAGGACTTGGAAGTGTTATGCTAAAGCTTGACAGTAAGGTATTTCTGCTTACTTCCTTAAGCAACTTGCAAGTTTGTTTTATTCTCTGTTCACCATGTTCTGGGATGCTTTAATTCCAGAATAAATGTCTGTCATGTAAAACTTTATCTGTTTTATGGTGTATTTTAAATTATGTCTCTTTTATCACTTTTTATACTTAAGCTCACATTTAAATTTGTTAAATGGTTGCATGCAAACCTTGACAACACTTTTAAAGTGTTGAATCAGGTTTATAAGATTTCTTATCTGAGTAAGGCAAAGTTCTCGTGGTGTTTAATCACCTTACCTGGTTACAAAGATTTTGAATTTAAATCTAATGAGCTTTAGTCTGAAGGATAAGATGGTCCTACTTCTTATGTGAAAATTTAATTAAAAAGCAGACCATTGTGTTTGGTAAGTAGGGCCCTAGTTAGTTCAGACATATTTGTCTGTACTGTGTGGAAGCAAAGTTGTTGCACACAGCAGTGGTGGTCCAGAAATGAGTCTTTCCTCTGTAAGTGAAGAAATATGTAGGGCAAAGTATTTGGGATATGCCACAGAATAAGGCTTCTGTGTTCCCCTACCTTCTTCCCCATGCAAAATGCATTGCAAATAGTGTAGTTGAAAAGCTACAGAAAATTTATAGAGTTTTTCATTAAGGATTGTAAGTTTTGACATAACTAAATTATTTTGTTTGTAATAGCTATAACTCTGTGTAAGAATGTGCTTTCTATACCTGTGTTGTTGAAGTATTCTCTGCTCTGGAAGAAACCTTTATCTTAAGACTTCTATAACTGAAGAGCTGAACCCTGTAAGTACATTTGTCAGAGCATCTGTACCTTGGCAGATTGGTCTTGCAGTTTATAGCTCTGAATTCCTACAGGAGGAGGAGCTTAAGCCTGGATCTAATGGGGGAATTGAAGACATAAGGTCAACAAAAGCACTAAAATGGCTCTAGGAAAAAGTAATGATTTCACAGGGTTCATTGAGGAAGAATTTGAAAAATGAAAAGCCTTTCAAAATACAGCTATAAACACAATATAGGGGTTTTCCAAAGGTAATATAAATTACTAACATGGGGATAAAAGCTTACATTATACAAAGCTTTTCATAAAAAGATTTTGTTCTGTAAGTAAGAAGACTCTCCAGACACAATGTCTCGTCATATGTATTGTTGTTTCATGAGTTGTCAAGTTTGGTATCCTTGTATTGCATAACTGTGTGATACAGTATCCTTCCTAATTCTAGCAAGTCTTTTCTCCCTAAAGAAGGTAGGGCTTTAATGTGCAGCAGAACCTCTCGCTCTTCAGCTTAAATGTACTTAAGGTCAGTTTATTTACATGTTGTTTTTGTCTAAGCAAAAGAACAGTGTTGGCCAACTCATTTCCCCATCTCCCTTCACTGCTCCATTTTTTAGGGGACAGCTGTATTACTCCCGAGTCTGGGTTCTGTGTATTAAAGCAGTTTCAGCTTTCCCAGATATTACAAGAAGGGCACTTGATAATCTGCATGATTCTGTTGTCCTCTTTTGTGCCTATTCTAATTCAGTTTCAGCCAGCATTTATCATGGGTGGCTGGGATTATATGTAGTCTTCCAATGCTGATGGCACTAATACTTCCATATCTTTTAAGGTCTACTGGCTGTGCTTATTCTGTGTATTGTAGGATGATGGATACGTGGTATCTCAGAATCTGGGAAGCAATACCACAGACTAATGGCAATTACATTTTTTGTAAGGACTGGTAAACAAGAGGAGTGAAAATTACATCCTTGCAGGATTTTTTAAGTTGGATTACTGAATGTTTTTGCTTTAGTAGGTACTGTTGAAGAGGAAGTAAAAAATACACAAACACAAAACAGAAATCTGGGGAATAAATTGTTACAGCTTACCTTTTATGAGTGCGTGCAAAGACTGAGGGATTGTTTCCTTTGCAATTAGAAGTTTAATTTTTAATATTTTGTTTTTAGCTTATTTTCATGGGAACTGGATCTGCTTAGGTTTTTTGTTGGTATGCTAAGTTATTTGGAAACTGAATCTTAGCATCATAGGATGTATTGAGGCTCTTCACCAAGTACAAGAAGCTATTGACAAGGTCTGTTTCACACAAATACTTAGTGGTACTACTTGGGCTGGCAAACATGGTATGCCCAGTTAGGATATAGTTCCAGATTTGAGTGAAATGTAGTGAGAATGAGGAACATATCTTAGAGTGGCATGTCTTTTTCCCAAACAAATTTTAGGAGGCTAGTGTAGATAGTCTGGAAAATAACCCATTGTGAGAAATGGGCGAGACTGCTTATATATGCAAATCTGAGCTTTACTGATTATATCTGTTTAAAAAAAAAACAACAACAAAATCTCTTCTTTCACAATTCACATTCACCCCTGGTTACCCTGGAGGTGCAGAGAAATTTGAAATGAAGAGAAACTCTGGTCAGGTTTTTTAGGCAGTAGGTCAGTCTCTGTCTGAATGTGTTTCCTTTAAATATGGACTATGAAAGTAGGATGTCATTACTGTATTCTTTGGTCCATGACTGTGCATTTGCCTCATGAGAGTCAACAGACAGCAGTTCAGGTGTGAGAGACTCCCTGGAGGAGAGAGTAGGGAGGTTTCTGTTGTCAGCCACCAAAACATCCTAAAGCTAATAGATAGGGCATCATGTGTGTTCTTATCAGCAGTAGGGAATTAATAATTTTCTTTACTGATTTTTTTTAAATTTATTTTAAAGAAGGCTGTTGTCTTACAATATGATGACTGCAGTTTGATTATAAAATTTGTGAGAGAGTTTAGCAGCATTGGCAGTGACTCAGCTGCATGCACTAGACTTTTACTTGTTGCAATGTAGTAATATCTTACATGCTTTCTGATGTACTTGAGTGAATCATGTAGTTGTTATATACTTCTTCTAGGTATAGTGCACTAGAATTTTATATGTGGATTGGTCAGTGTGTTTGGATTTTGGATAAAGTCAGCTTCTCTTTCTTCTGGTACCAAGTTCAACACATAGTTTAACCAAGCACTGAAAATGAGCAGAATCTCTGTCTGTATCTATATTATTATAGCAAATACTTTCATAGACATGTAAGATCTTAGATGAATGGTTTTCCAATACAATACTGGAAAAGTGGCTACAGACTTATTAATTTTGAATGACTTGAAGATTAGAATTAAGCTGTAGCCTGTTTTCAAATGTAGGTTGATTACATTTGTAGAATTTACTTAAAGATCAGTATTGGTAAGCTAGTAGGCAGGTAGAGCTTCCAGGTATTGTCTTAAGCATTAATTAAAAATATTGTTATTTTGGAATATATAATGTTATTTCCTGTTTACTGTATTTATCATCCAATTCCCTGAGGCTGAAATTATAGAAAAATACCAAAGACTTGCTTTCACATTGTGCCAAAATCTTAGGGCTCTTATTGTATTTTATATGTCATTACAAAGTAGAGCAATACAGCCATGAGATCCACATTTTTTCCAAAACAAACCTCACGTACAAATAGTAGATTTTGAAGTGCAGAAGTAAAATGAAAAGTATGTAATTGAATCAGAAAACAACTTCCCCTTTTTTTACAGATAAATTATTCCATGGATAGAATGGAATAGAAAATAGAAAAGACAAAAAAGAAATAGAAATAAAAACAGTACAAAACACCGCCCCCCCCAAAAAACACCCCAAAATAGAAACAAATTCTACAGTGTCAGTTTGAGGCCTTTGAAGCTTTGTAATTGATTTCTCTGACTCTTTCCATGAGTAGCAAAAGCTAGTAAACATGTGACATATTTTATTTTCATGTTTCCTAATGTTCATGTTTATTTGTAAATCTGCTTCTAACTTAATCAACATGATTAGATTTTATAAGTTTGAAATATTCTTACCTTTTGTTTCCATTGGGAGTTAATGTAATTCTGACAATTGACAAATATGCTAGATTTACTGAGAATTCAATGGTCTTGTTTCCAGGGAGAAACAAACTTCACTTACATGATCTTATCTCTAGCACAGATGAATAACAACATTAAAGCTCTTTATTGTTGTGACTGTGCTACTAATTGATTAATAATGGTTAGAATTAAGAGTGTAGTCCTACATAAACTATGTCCCAAAACAAGTATGCTTTTGCATGTGGATGAGCATCAGTAAAGAAGAATAACTTCAGTGCAGAAAGAAGAAATTGACTGTTGAGAAGTGCAAGGAGAATTATATGAAACCTGTACATTTATATGATCTACAATTTGCTGTTGTGTGTTTATCAGATGTAATTATGCATTTGATGTTGGGCCATTGAATATGAAAGCTTTAATATGAATGTGGTACCAAAAAACCATATGAAATCTGTTCAACAATAATTGACATAATAGGAGTGTTTTCAAATGCACAGAATGGGAGTAATTGAATGCCTGAATGAGAGTGTTAATGCTATAAACAAGTAGCTCACGTTTAGATTTGGTGTTTTGCTGAAATGCCCTTCTCAGAGTACAAGTCTTGCTCTGAAATCTGATGGTAGCTCTTAGTATAATTAAACTGAATTGCCCAGATTGTGGTGATAACTCTGTTAATACCATTGAAGTTGTTCATATTTGTTATATCCCTTTTTGTTTCAAAAGTGCATGTTAATAGTAAAACCCAGGTTCTTGCATTAGAATTTGTTATGATCTTTTCTTCCTATTGCAATTTATCTTTGTGTCTAGAACAACTTCATTTTCATTCTTTGGATGACTTTGCCTGCCTCTCATTGCTTTTTTTCCCTATTAGTGCATTTTTCAATAATTTTCCACTGTGTTGTGTTTTTTTTCCCTTTTCTTCCATCTCCCCCTGCCACTGACAAGCTGTGGCACTGGCTTAATAAGAAGGTAAATAAACAGAAAATCGTGATTCCAACTAATGGATTCTGTGGTTTTGGGGAGTTTGATTTTTTTTTAATAATTTTTTAAAATTTATTTTGCAGCATGAACACTCCTTAACGTGCTTGCTTCATACAGATTTCTCTCTCAAATGCCTCTTTTCCAGCTCTTGGTATAAGCTACTGAAGGTCATATAATTTTAACTGATCTCTTCTACTCCAGTGAATGCACATAGTGAAGTGTTGAGCACAGCAGAGTATTGCATTAGCCTTTCAAGGGGTAGAGTAGAGGGATTTAGGGGCACTTTCATTTAAGAATAGTTGATCTCCAGCTGGTCCCCACTTGTACACCTAACAAAACCAGTTCTCTCCCAGTTTGGGGAGCTGTTCTCTGCCCAGAGAGAGCATCAGTTAGCTGAATTACCAGGGCAGTGGTGAGGGTGTGAAGCACAGTTGTAAAGCTGTAAATACTTGCCAATAGTGCATGACTGAGTGAAGTCAGTCTTTTACTTTTGAAGTGCCAAACTTGCCTATGTACACAGGCATAGTATGTAGTGTACCAGGAGTGAATACTTACTAAGTGAGACTTTGCACGGCCTCAGAACTGCTGAGTCTTAACAAGTCTGAAGGGAAGAAAAAGTCTAGTTAAAAAACACCAAAAAACTAAGTAGTTGCTATAGCTAAATTTTTCTTTCCTTCTGTGTGGCTTTAAAAAGTATGTAATATGTTTTCATGTTTCAGTTATAATTATCCATGAAGAGGGGCATTTTTAATGTTCTTTTGCCCTTGATTGTATTTCTCCTGTTTAAAAATTACATTTTTATTTCCCAACTTTGAAATGTTTATCTAATGTGACTTGTGGTTAGTAAATACGTGCAATCATAACCTGTCATAATATTTTTTTATTAGATAGTGGTTTGTTAGCAGAGTTCAGGTGAAGAGCTGAGTTTGGTGAGCCACAAGAGAAAGTGTAGTCTCAACTGCTTTTTTTCTGGCTAAGATTTGTCATTTTTGTTGAAAATTCATATAAGTAGGTACCTTTTTTTTCCTTAATACTGGTAGATTGCAAAAACAATTTAACTGTAATAGCTTTAAATGCTAAAATGTCTGGATTTTATTTTTAGTTTAGAAATATGCATTATTTGGAAAAACCCTGTGGATATAGTTTCTTAATAGAATGTGGGGTTTTTACTTCCTTGGAGTTATCTTTGAAAACTGTTGGTTTACTTTACAGTTTCATAAGTAGAAATCCTGAAAGTCCTATAGTGTTACACATGGTGTTGACTTCTCTGCATGAACACACAGTAAGAATGTTATAATCAAGATTAAAAAAAAAAACAAACTGAAAAAACTGTGCAACCCTTGGCTTCATTTTGTTGTGTGTAGTGTTTTGGTGATTTTTTTAAAAATAAAAAAGTCACACTCTACCAGAAGCAAAAAAGAAGGGGATTTGTACTACAGAACACTGATTGCAGTTAAAAGGTGATCCTTTTTGTGCCTTTTTCCTTTTTACCTGTCTTTGAAGGGAAGTACTTCAGAGATCACAAAGATAAATTTCTGATAATCCATCAGGAAATGTAAAATCATATGGATATGGCAGAGTTTGAAATGATGGCTGATTATGACTGCTAGTGATAAACCTTGGCTTTTAAATTCCTGTTAGTGGTATATATAGCCCAAAATACAGAATGGCTTCAGTCAGTCTGACAAAATTAGTTCTTTAGAACATTGTCTATGTCAGGAGTCTGTAGAAGGAATTGCTGAATTCTTTGCTGCTTTTGGAGGGATACTGGTGTAGGTAGACTTGAGACCTCACACAGACTGTTCTCTGTCTTTCCTAGCATAACTACTCAGCTGACTCATTTCGGCATAACCTTGGGATGTGTTCTGTTACAGCCTTCCCCTTATTCTCTGCAGATGATATTAATGAGATGGTATCTTCAAATATTAACTAACTAAAGGAAAGGAGAAGTCTAAGAAATGTCTTGGAAAAAATCCTCATAAATAGTGGAGTTGTTTACAGAAAAAAAATAAAAATCTGTGTTGGTAATTTTCTGTAGATTTAGTCAAAAATGAAGTAGATGCCTAGCTGTGCTTCACTGTTTGGGTAATGTAGTAAATTAAACATACTAGAAAAACTACTGCTCTGAAGGGTTTGTGGTATGAAACCTGCAAATATGAATTCATAGATGATGTGTCATACTGCATAACATGGAGAACCTGTCTAGAGAGTAGGATTTCTGATTTTTAAGTATGAACTGTAGCTCTGTTACAGCTTGATGTCGTATGGTTTGTTACATCATCCAAAAGTTGAAAGAGGTAGTACTTGCAAATTATTGAAGAACTTTCTAATAGGATGTAACTCAATCATAAAAAACTTTTTACAGTGAGCTAAATTAAAAGAAAAATCTTGATAACCTTTCTTTTCAAAACTGCAACAATTAAAGATTTTTTTTGTGCACAGTCTCTCACGAATCAGTAACATTTCAGTTTAGTTTTACAAGTGTGACCTTCTGTAGCTATGGAGCCTGGCTTTCCTTTACCTTTGCCTAATCTCAGATGTGGCAGCCTCAGCTTTCTGCTGTTGACTAACCTTTCGATTAGAAGCTTGGAACCGAATATAAAACTTAATGACCTCTGGCTAATGAGTGTGTTTAGTCAGTACATGTTTGTGTGCATGCCCATGGTTTACAGGAAGGGTGTAAAGGGAGGTGTGGCAGGCTTGGGGTAAGAGTGAAGTCTGGACCTCATTCAGTACTAAGTACAACCACACAGGCATTTAGCAGTGCAGCTTCCCCGCGGTGAGTGGCTTACCTGCACCTATGCATTATTTAATGAGTGTGAAAAGGTGAGGGATGGCTAAGGAAGTGTTGTGGGTTACTGTAGGGGAAGGAAATACGTCTTAATAGAAGAAAAAAAAATAAAGATAGCCTTAAGTGAATGTTGTCCACCTACTTTTACTTGCACTCTACTCAGTCCAGTTCAGTCTTCTGTACCACTTACATAATTTAGATCCCCTTAAGTCTGTGTTGAGAGATGTAATTGCAGTACCTGTAGGCTTGCCAAAGCTGCCTTTCATCAGGCTTCCTTGGGCTACCTGCCCAAGTAAATAGAGACAAGGTGGGTTTGCATGGCTGAGGCTGCTGCTGGTACTAGTACATCATCAGTGCTGCCATGACTTTACTAACTAGATGAAAGGTAATCTAGGATTTACGTGTCCTGCAGCTGCCCCTTACTGGCAGTCCAGGCATATTTGAACCCTCAGTATGAGTGTCCAGACAAGATGCCTTGTCTGTCATGTGCCGTCTCGGAGAGAGTCTTCATCCTGGCCTTTTGGAGCTTGACCTTCCTTTCCTTTCCATGGCAAAATGTCTAAAGCATTCAGCCTCATCTCCACTGAGATTTCACCTACTGGATACCCCTCACACAATGATTGAGCCTAGCGTTTTTGCAAATCTCTGACAGAACTCCCATTTACATGGATTCAGTGAATCTGATAAAGGTGCTGTATGTAAGACTACTGAATTTCTTTAAACTCTGACTTAAAAAGTAAATAGCAGAGTGAACTTTGTCTGAAATGACAAGGACAGCTTAAATTTTTAATAGCTTCATTTTGAAGTCCATGCTATAAAATTTTCTTCCCCTGTCTACCCAGTGGTGTTTTCTTGGTGATATTTTTATTTCCGTCCTTTGAAACAAGGACTTTTATTTCTTGCTTCTCTTGCATAATCATTAGATGTACATGTGTCTTGGAAGGACACAGCAAATCCCATTTTAGTCTTATTTCCAAAGAGGGAGCCCCTGTATATTTACCATATATATGCCCTATGTAGGGGCTACTCAAAGTTTTTCAGAGAGCTGCAGTACTGCTGCAGGCAGGTCACCTCCCTCCGACACTGGCAATGCATTTCTGATGGTTGAAATATTTTAGCAATGCTGAAAACCAAACTTAGGTTAAACATACCTAAGACAAAATATTTTTCACAGTCTCTCATGCTTTATGGTTCCTTTCTGCAGTTTTTAATGTAGTGCAGACTTTGTTACAAGAGCTTGTGTTAATTTAGATCAAACAAGGAGCTGGTTGTAGAAACTTGACATTTAAAAATAATGACTTGATGTAGATAAACTGCTCAGATGCTACTGGATGAACACAAAAAAGATCCTTATTCTTTTCAAATAGGAGATCTAACTTCAGTGTTGACCAATTCAATCATCACACAGCAGTCTGAGAAGTTCATTGCTCCAGGGTCAATTTCATGCATAGGGATAGGGTAAATAATGAAGAAAGAACTAATGTAAACCATTAGCATGCATATTAGTAGTTTTATTAGTAGCTTTATTCTCTAACTAAAAAATTACCAACTTAATCATTGAATATATTAACTTGTACTCAAAAGTACTTTTGCTTACTACACATTGGCTTTGACCTCAGTTCTCTTAAATCACAAATTTTACAATTGTGCTGTTGCTTTCTCCTGTAGTAATGCTAAATGGAGTAGAAATAGGCCTGGTATTTGAACCATGGGAGCTAGAAAAATGTATTTGATCATGCTTGCATGTGTTTTCACAGCTTTTTATGTAAACAGTTAATTTGTGTATGAGATGAAGCTCAGCTTGCACTGTTCCAGAGCACTCTGCAAAGTCGTGTGACTGAGCAGTTTCATTGTTTTGAATGACATTATCAGAATTTCTCTACTGAAATGTGGTGTCACCCATTTGCTTATGGACATGTATAGAATGGGCCTTTTTGTAAACTGACAGAACAACGAATTTGCCTGTTTCCTGTATCAGTGAGTTTACCTGATGCATTCTTAATGCTGAGCATCCTCCTGAGACTGAAAGTGGATAGAAATAGTTAGTGCTGAATAATTGGCCTGATAGTCAATAATGTAGAACGCCTCCTGTCCCATTTCAGTTCAGAAGGTGATGAGGCAGCTTTAAAAATTTTATTACTTGCAAAAATACCTCATTTTTCATTTAGATGGCTCTTAGCTATTCAAATCTGAAAGTTCTGGTTGTGCTTTAAAGTATACCTTGATAGCATTGAAGTCCTGTGCACACAGTATCTGTAAGTTTCTTGAAGGACAAGAAACAAATTTCTGGGTTCTGGTTGACATGAATGTCTTCTTTAGGTACTTTTCTAGGTCTAGTGAGTTGAATTATTGCTTGCTTTGCAGAGAGCTTGCCATGTTGTGTGGTAATGTGTACGTGTTTTTTTTGCAAAATCACATGTCATACCATGACCTTAATCATTCTAACATCGCTTGTTAATTGTTCATTTCCAAGCTTGGGCATAAATGCTGTTTGATTAGAGCCTGATTTTGTACTGTGATTGTAAATAAAAATAACAATACTGTCACATAACATACAGCATTGCTTTTGTTAAAGATTGGTTTATGTGCTATAATTGGTTTTTTTTCTTTTTCTTCTGAACAGATTATCGTGTGGTTGGAGAAAATGCTAGATAAAATAATCAGCATTTTCATAATATTTTTGCTGGTGATAGGAACCCTTCTGCTAGCTCTTCTCCTTACTGCAAAGGTACAGTGTGCTAACGAATATAATCAAAGAGCTCATTTTCGTTGCTGATGAAGGTTACTGATACTTATAAGAGATTGTATAGCTTAAAGAATTTTTCTAACTGTTTAAGAACTAATTGCTCTGTAGTTGAGCTTGTCACCATTCCAGGACTATAAAATATACAAAAATATATCAAAATCTCAATATTTATATAACTTTGTATTTCTGTGGTTTTTACCTATATGACAACGCTAATATACAGAGATTTGGAAATACGTAATTTATTCTAGTAAAAGAATTACTAGCTTATGTATTACAGGAACAGATTTGTTTTGCATCTTGTTGACACTTTCCTTGTCAACAGAAGAACCACTTAGAATTTTGTCTCTTTAATTTACCTCACATCAGAAACATTTGCAAAATAATTAAGGATGTGTTTGTCAATCTGTTTGTGTAATTGTCTGTAATAACCTCATAGTATCCTTTTCTGAGTTAAATGAGCTTCATGATCAGGTGTTCTCTAGAATTGATTTTTGGTTTATGGTTGAGTTTGGGTAGGATTTGTCTTGCTCACCAGAAGAGGTCACTCAAGTACTTTTTTTTTTCCCCTTTTCCTAATGGAGCTGTGTTCATACTTCAAACTGGCTGTGGAGATTGAATGTTTGACTTGAATACAGTTACAGAACAAGGATCAATGGGTTCTGATGTCAATCTCCTTTTTCCAAAATGTAGGCATATGTAATGTTGAGTTCTTAAAATTGAAGACTTTAGAAGTTGTGCAAACATTCCTGTCTAAAACTCCCTTATATTCATAAAAGGACTGTTAAGATATTTATAAAAGGTATATTTCATCATTCTTGCTGAAGAATTTATTTGGTCAAGCACTTCTTAGCAGGGCTGGTCGTGTTAGAGCTAAGTATTTATTACTTTTTTTAGACTTTTTTGATCCATGGCTTAGAAAGGTGTATCTGAAACTTTGCTTTCTATTTTCGTGTTTCTCTTGACAGCACTGCTGTTATTGTTGAATTTTTTCCAATGATGTGATGAGTTTTAAATTTCCATTTGCTATTACTAGTGACCAGAATTTATTATTGTATTGACTAGATGTTTCTTGGGTTAATGGAACTTCTTTCTTCATAGTGGGTTGTTTGCACTGGAAGAATTATTTTTTTAAATGTACAAACTGGTCACTGGCCCTCTTCTAATCTTCCCCCTGCCGCCCCACCTTTATCCTCCCAGTACCACTCACCTCGCCCCCAAAATAAGAAGTCTTTCTGAATGTAGGAAGAGTTGTAGTTTGCACTGCATAACATTTCTCCTCTCTCTCTTTAATTTAGGTACATCAAGAGAGTGTTCACATGATTCAAGTCACAAGCAGCTTGATCAATGAGACAGTAGCCAGTCACCCAGAATGGGCAAAGTAAGAATGCTGAAGTTAAGCCAATAGTGTAGGGTGGATGAACAAGCTTCCAGGTGCACTTATGCATAGTTTTTAATTTAAAAAATCCCCTAGGTGAAGAGAAGTGTGGGTGTCTCTCACAGGCAGATGTAAACTCTCAGACAGCACGGATATTTATGCATCAGCCTGGAGAACTGTCAGTGTGGTGTCTCATTTGAGGACTGGTTGGATTTTGGTGGTGAAGGATGGCTGTACGAACTTTTCTAGCTACAGTTGTGGAGAAGAAACTTGTGTAGTGCAGAGAGTAAAGAGATCTGCTTTTTCTCCGTTTTTCCTATGAAAGAAAAGTGCAGGCAAAGAATTCTCTTTCTAGAAAGTTTCAAGATAGAGCTAAATTAATTTTTAAATGTGGAGAGATGGATGTGGAATGCATTTGAAGGAATAGGAGTTGAAGACCTTGTTCCTGGAGTGAACCAAAGAAGAGTTCAAGGGTGGGAGGAATGGTGGGTGGGGGAGTTTGGTGTGAATCAGTAGGGCAGGGCCATTCCTGATAAGAGTAGTTTTGTATAGTGAGCCCAGTGGGAAGTTTGTAAGTTTTAGTTGTGTAATCACTGAAGTAAGCACCAAGACAAGTAGTAAAGGAGAGAGAAGATTTTGCGAGAAATGCGTGTAGAGAAAACATGGGCAGACTCGTGAGCAAAGGAGTCATTGCATGAACATCAGAGGGGCAATAGGTGAGACTGAAAAGTGTGATTTTAAAGGGAGTGTGTTCCAGGTGGCTTGCATTCTGCTTCAGCCAAAAAGACATTGGGCAAATGTGAGATACCAATTTAATGCCACCAAAAAAAGATCTCTCCGGAATAAGAATGGTTGACTCTTTCAAAGGCACATTCTAAATAAAAGTGATGGTGGTTTAAGAAGATTGAAAGAAAGCAGATGCTGTATTAAAAGAGCAAAACAATTTTTCAAAAATAGAACTAGAAGGATATAATTAATAACCACTGTAGTAACATATGCTTTAGCACCACTAATCACAATCATGAGAACAGAAAGCACTTAAAGCACTTGGTTTTATTCCTTCGTGGCATTCTTGTGTTGTTTGGCCTTTCTGTTTTGCCATAAGATGGAAATAAGTGGAACTAATGGAGATAGAAATTCGACTGTCAGAAACTTATTTACATAATGAAACTACTGGAGTAGTAGTTAAATAATTTGCAGAATTTTAGTGTAACTTTTTACTTCCACTGTTTGCATCCAAATTTGAAGTGTCCATGCCACTATATTTTAGTTCATTAAGAGTAAGAATACCTCTTGCCAAATCCATGAAACTTTCCCAGCTTTCAGAGCTTGATGCTCGTATTATGTTTAGAGGTGAGTGACTGAAATATCTTGGAATTCCAGTCTGGAACATTTCTGAAGCATTATACAGACAGAAGAGCTTCCATGTTGATCTTCAGTCAGGTGAACAAATACAGCAGTTTATTTCCTGAATGCTTTCATTTTGTTTTGGAAGGGCTCCAACAAGCGCCATTGAATCAAGATGTAAAAAGAAAGTCAAAGCAGAGACTGTGTGCCCCGTACTCACAAGTGGTGAAATGCTGGCAACTCAGTAGGGTACATTGCTTGAAAGTGATGTGAGTCCCTGAAGAAATTCACAAGCAGGTGGTTCGGTGAGGACGTATACAGATTGAAGAGCAAATCTCTTTTGAAAAAGTTGAGATATCAATTTAATTAAGGTTTCAGGAACCTTGGAGGATTTAAAATGCAATGATGTGCCCTAGATTTAATTTTGCTTTGCTTATGTGAAAATCTTTTCCTTAATACGTAGAAGGAAACATTCGAGTTGTAGTAAGTTTATATGTATTTAACCATAATGATTTGTTGTTTCAGAATGTTAATTTGCAATGTGTTTTGGGTGTAATGAAGTGGGTATAATACATATCAGTTAACTTTGTTTTCCCTCTTTAACCCCCCCTCAGCTGGCTCCCAGAAGCCCAGGTCATTCAGAAGGCGCTCAATTCTGCAGCTAACAACGTATACCAGTATGGCCGAGAGTGGATCACGCACAAGGTAAGAGGAAGGTGTCAAAAAACTCCAATCCCTTGGGGTTCTTCTCATTTCTTATATTTCATAAAAGTAAAAAGAAATAAAAATACATTTTTCAGTAGTTCTTTCCCACATGTTTAACCATTTTGTAGACAGATCTATTCTTTCCATTCTGGTTTGGGACTTTTGAAGCAAGAGTGGGAGTGATTTCAGTAGACTTCTCTGTTCAGAGGATAGTTTCTTTTTAAGAACTGACAAATCTGTCATCATTATAATTATTCCCAGTGAAAATGTGTCAAATAAAATTGAGGTTTTTTTGGTTTTTTTTTTGAACTGGCTTTAGCTATCCTATTATAGACAATTAGACTTTTATTGCCACCACTGCCCCTCTCTCTTGCCTAACTTCTGTGTGGGCTGGGTGTGGTACACTGGACATTTATTTAATCATAATTTGTATAGTTAAGGTAGCTTTCTTCAGAAGAATTTGCCAAGATTCTTGTTTATATATTTGATATCTAGCACACATCTGAAATTATTTGAAATATTTGCTTTAAAGATATGATCAAAGATTTTGGATTAAGTCTTTTAGAGACAGCATTTGTTTTTCAGTGCAGAAAGACATCCTTAGTGCAGCAGAATTCTTTTTATGAAAGTCTCTGTATTGTGAACCATTTTTTTCTGAAGTGTGTATTCATACTGGTACTAATTTTTCTAATAACTTGGATTTGAAATGTGCCTTTACAGACAATCTTATGTTATTCATCAAGCTTGAAGTTAATCAGTGGATTCCTGCTTTGTTCTGTCCTGTATAATAAAAGATTTTTATGTGTTTTAGCTCCATAAGATTTTAGGAGAAAAAGTAAACAACACTGCTGTGATTGAAAAACAAGTGCTGGAGCTCTGGGACAGGCTTTATCACTCTTGGTTTGTGAAGGTGGGTAACTTATTTAAATGGTATTCATGTAAACTATCACTTAGGACTCTGAGGTAATTATACTAAGTATGAATTTCTGAGCAAGAGATTAGCAGAGATTAGCAGAATGCTGGAAGGTTGAGTAAAGGTCAGTAAAAGGAAGGTAAAAATGTCAAGTGTGTAAGACACATTGTTCTAGAGTCACTGTTTTAGTATAGCCAGAGCTGTGTCCTACACTTAAGTAGTTGTGTGTTTTTGTGTGTGCCGTTTTACAGTTTTCTCACTTTTTTATAATTAGTATTTCATAGTTTAGCACTGTCTGCTGAATTTTTGTGTTGTTGAGGTCTTGGGAAAAGGCAACTGGTCTTCTGCATGATTTGTGTAACTTTTATTAATTTGAAATTGTGAGAAAGTAATTGTCTTCTCATTATATTTCTTACAGTGCATTTTTGCAGCCATCTTATAATGGGTTCTGTACACTGAATTCTGAAAAGTTCATAAGAGTTAAATCATTGTTATGCTGCCAGTGTTGTTTGCCTTTTAAAGGAAAAGGCAATTCATTAGCCATTGTGCAATGGAAATACCAAATCCAGAAGCCATATTCCTTAAAGACTTGTTTATTTAAATGATTGCAATTATATTAACATTTTGTCTTTATGCAGTTATTCTTCAAGTATCTCTAAAGTTCCAAGAAGGTCTCTGCATTAAAGAAATAACAGTTTTGGTATAGAACTAGATGAACAGATGGTAGGTCTCCATGCGGTTTACAAATACAAAAGGCCTGTTGGAGGGAGATTTTTGACTACTCATGTATTTCTACTCTAAATAAATTGCTAGCTCAGAAGAAAGATCTCTCTGATGTCTGTAGAAGGTTTCTAATTGTGCATCACAAAGTGTAACAGTGCATCTAGAGAGAATTGGTAATACGCAGAAAAAGTAATGCTCTTAGATAAATCAGTGCAGGGACTGCACTTGGAATGTTATTTGCCACGTGTGACAGAAAAAGGTACTGTCATTTTGAATGCAGACTGTTAAGGCTAAAAGTGTGCAGAAAATTTTAACAAGCAGTGGAACGCTTATTGTAAAAATCAGAGTTAAGAACTTGAGAAATCTCCTTCTGTTAAAGACTAGGATGTTTTAGTCAGCGGGTTTGCTTGAGCTTGCTTACAGAGACTTTTGGCATCCTTCTCTGAAACACTTGTTACAGTCCCAGACTGAGTCAAATAGCCTCCATCAAGATGGTAATCAGGTATGGTTCACTGGGCAATGGGCAGCTTCATAATTAGGGGGGAGCCACTCAAGGAATTGGCTGTTGTTTCTATGGCCATGTCCTATTGTCTTGTGTTGCAGTTACAAAGTGTGTAGTCAGAAGAAATCCTCCTGCATCCAGTTTAGCTTTTAGGTTTTGTGTGATTGAACATTACCTGTGGAGAGGTAGACACTAATAGTGAGAAAACAACTGCTTGCATTTTTCTTTATGGACTATACTGGGGAAACCTGTATGTTGCAAACAGTAACTTATGAAGCCAATAACTGGAATCATTACCTCTTTCTTGTGTGCTTTCATTAAGAGTAAAATAGATACCATGGTATCAGTCAAGCAGTAAATTTTTAACAGGTGAATCAATACAACATACACATACATAATGAAATGGAATAATTAACTACAGTTTTCTGTCAGATTTTAGTTTTTCCAGTGTACAGAGTACTTCCAGGTATTTCTTGTGTATGCCAATTACAGCAGCTCTAAGTATTTAGATGCATGTTGGATCTATTCCTCATTAAGGAGACATCAGAGCTGTTGACTTTCTCATATCTCTAAATTTTATTTGAATGTCTATTTTCTTTGTTTTTAAGAATGTAACACATTCTGGAAGACACAAAGGACACAAGTGGCACATAAACCGTCAAAACAGCTGGCTTGGAGATATTCTGGACTGGCAAGATGTTGCATCCTTTGTTCATGACAACATTGAAACATTTCTCTCGGTACCTATTCTTTGTACTTACTTTGAAATTGGTCTGATTTTTAACTGATAGCATTTTCTCCGTGGAGTACCACTGAGGTTTAGGGATTCAAGTAAATGGAAAATTATGGAAAAACTGTTAGTGTTATTTACAATTATTGCAGGCCTATTTAAAATATAACTGTAAAACAAACAGAATTTTTATGATAAAGAGGCTCTTGTGCTTTCAGCATCTTCATGCATACCAGCTTCCCAGATGCCTTCCTGAGGCAGATTGTTTATCTGTCACCTGCAAGCTGATTTTCAGTGCATTATTTTATGTAGTCTTTTCTTTTTTAAAGAAGAGACCAGTTGGTTTAGATTATAACTGAAGAAGCCATTGACCAAGAGGTTGTGAAAACAAAACCAAGCAATAGAAGCAGGGGGGGTTATCTTTTTTTTGCCTCAAATTATTATTATTTGTTGGGTGGGTTGAAAGCAGCTTATTTTTCTCCTCTTTTATGAAAGTTCTGTGGAGAATGAAATTAATGTTTTACACAGTGTGAATTCCTGAATAGAAACATTTCATGTGGTGAGGAGGAAAGAGGAAGCATTGAAAGCAATCCAAATTGAAGTGTTTCACTAAAAAATCATGTTAAATCCAAAATGCTTACTACCCAGAATCAATCCCCAATATAGTTAATCTTTGACTTGAGCTGTTGTCATTACCAGAAGTATCGTCAATTTTGGAAGACTATTCTTTATACCTGACACTACAGCAGATCTGTGGATGCAGTCAAAGCTAATACTTACCTCTGAGCATTTCCTTGGTTTAGACTGATAGGCCTGTGTGCTTTTTTCTGTCCTGCCCCAATTGCTGCTTAAACTGTTACAGCTTCTTCCATAGAAGAAAGTATGAGGCAAGAAAAGAGTTGAGAGAAACTTCATTGCAGTAAACATTTTTCAGTTAATTATGAAATTTGCCTAATACTTTCTCAAAGTTGGCCATGCATGCTCAAGGCAAAGGGTTTAAAAATGCAAAGCACATCCTGATTTAAAATCAATATGGAGTTTCCTTCTAGGCAGGAGGCACAGAAGGAGGAGAAACTACCTGATAGGAGTGTGTCATTTGCAGCATTGCTGCACAATGCTCAGAAACCATGATGTAAAGTGTGCTTCAGTAATCTAAGCAGGATAGAGAGAGGCGAAGAAAAGTGTAAAGAGAATAAATACTTAAGAATGAAAAACATTAACATTAAAACTTTCATCTAGCTAACATTCTTGCTTTACTTCTAACCTGGTTTAGTTCAAGAAAAAAGTGCCAGCAATTGACTTGCTTTCCTGTTTATTTCCAGGAACTCATTACACATCAGCTGTCTGGAAACACGTCTTTTTTCTCCATATACTCATGTCCTTAATAGCAGACTGTAAAAAAGTCAGCTTAGTATAAAGCTCTAAATCCTCATTTCACATCCTTACTGGGCAGCATTTTCTTTCCTGGCTCACTCATACAGTGCATTCCATAAATATTACTCACACCAATATTTTAAATTAAAATTGATGAAAATACAGTTTCTAGTTTTGTTCAGGTCATTAAAACTTGGAGATTGTGAAAATAAGAATAGCTTTTGCTTAATCTGGTATGTTTAAGCAAATTTCTTGCCTATCCTAAGATACAAAGTAGCCTTACTGTATTCAGGATTTATGTTTGTACAAGAGCATGAAAACCTTTCTCCTGGTATTTTGAAGTGGAACAATAGGTTGTTAGAATGGCATGCCGAATTGGGAAGGGTTAATATTTTAAATTATGTACTCACATAATTTAGGGAATGTGTTTTCTGGAGATATATTTTTTATTTTGCTTAGATTCTTTAGTTTCGGTTTTTTGTTTGCTTTTTTCATATTTTGTAGAACTTTGGGTGGGATTTAGACCAGATTAGATGGGGCTTTGAGCAACCTAGTGTAAGGAAAGGTGACTGCCTTCGACAGGGGGATTGGGACCAGATGATCTTTACGGTCCTTTCCAGCCCAAACTGTTCTTTTTATTTTTTGGTTGAGTGTGTTGTTGATGAGGAGAGTGAGGTTGAACACTTGAAGTCATGCTAGCTTGCAGTTCTTAAGAATATAGCAAAACACAGTACCAAAGCTGTGTTGGGAGTTTTTTTAACTTACAGATAATTTAAAGACAATGAGATAGCTGTAAAGAACTGTTTCAAGAAGCAGATATACAGCTTTAATGAGATTTCCTCCACTTTTGGAAAAGAATAAATGTGTATGATTACCCTGATTGCATGTAACAAGTATTTATGCATAGATTGAATTTACCAAAAAATAACTGTGTTGCTTGCCCCTTGGCTTTCTGAAGTATTTCAGACTGGAACAGATGACAGTTTTCTCTGAAAATACAGCTATTTGACAATGTCATATTACAGCCACAAGCAGATAAGCTCTTCTCTATTGATGGAAGTCATAGGAAGTGTTCTTCCTCCTTAATGTGAGGAGTGTTTGCTGTACAAAAAATGTTAAGAGAAGACAGATGCTAGTGTTTCACTTCAGGCTTTTCCCCTAATGGAACAAATTTTCATTTTAGAGTTGAAAACATATAATTAAATCACTGATTTAGGTGTGCTGGAGAATTGCTGGTGTTTATTTAATTTGTAACAACATGCATGGATTCAACTTTGCAACTCTGAGTATCAGATAAAGCTTGGAAGACTTCTGTACCCCCCTAAAATGTGCTGTTCATCGTAGCAGTTATGCTTAGCTGTAGATTGATGTAGACAGACCTTAATTATTTTCAAGTAAATTACTTTTTATAAACATGTAAATTGCCTGAAGATTTAATATGAAGATAAGCTTTTCCAAGTCATCAGTTTCTTTTTTTTCTGAAAGCCTTGGTGTCAGCAGCACTGCCTTTATCCAGTATTAGAAGCAGTAGTGTCAAAACCCAGCATAATATAATTAGTGATGTGTTTCTGAAGTGGTGTTTATTTCATCTCATTCTTGGCAGAGACAGCAAGAGTGGAGCCTCACTTGCTGCATTGTGTTTTGCACCCCATACTCCACTCTAAGGTAGTTTATCAGATGGATGAAATAGGCAACATTTAACTGGACTAATAAGATTTAATTTCTGAAAAATAAAAAAAAGACTCATTCTTTCCTCAGCCATCTGCTTTTCCATTCATAACCCTTTTTCTCCGTTTCTTGTATGCTTGTAGCATTGAGAAAGTGAACTGCTGCTGGCTAAATCTGTGAATGATGACTCAGAGGTCCCCTGATATTACATGAGACATTGCTAATGTCTTCTTAATTTGATCTTTTGGCTCCTTGCACAAGAATACTCATCATTCCACCAGCAGGTGGTATCATTCAGAGATCTCCCAGACAGAAAGACAGAAGACTTTCCACAGAGATACACAGCAAGCTTCAGCTTAGTTAGGTTTCCCTTTCCGTGCTTTTAGCATGACTGATCTGTACATTTTAAATCAAGTCAGTTTCTCAAATATTTCGCTGAGTTATTACATATCCTAATATTTTCTCTGGCTCCAGTAATTTCTTCTAGTAATTTCATAAGTTTATAGCTAATTCAGTCCATTTTTCAGTAATACATCAACTAGCATGTTGGGGTTTGTTTTTTTTTTTTTTTACATCTTTGTCTTCAGTTTTATTCCCTTTACTGAATCGAGTTAGTTACATAGTTTTCTCTGGCTTCCATAAGTCTCCTGACTTGAAGTTCTCAGCAAATTACTGGTTTGGTTAAGTGCCTTTTAACTCTCATTTTCAGATGTTGACCAGTTTAAAAGTGGCCAAGAGGACACCCTAGATGCCTGAGAACATTGTGTGCAATTTTGCTTTCTTGCCTGTTACAGATTGGAAAGACACAGTAACTGATGCTGATGGTGGCACAGCACAGTGTGATGTGTAAGAGAGTCCTGAGTGCTGTACAGCTTTGTAGCTCTTCTAAACACTGATCCCTTAGGGCTGCTTACAGAGCAGTGGTTTGGGGAAAGAGGTGTGGTTTTCTGTTATTTAATAGTAAAAAAGTAACTAAAACTAATGTAACATTATTGCATAAATATTCACACTGTTGTGTTTTGGAGGACTCAGCTGGCAAGGTGTTAACAATTCTTTGTGTGTAGTAGGTGAGCTCATCAACTCAGCTTCAGTAGGCTCTGGGAATCAAACAGCATTATCAACTCTTAGGTGCAATTGCATGTAATTTGATTTTGTGAGTGGTAGGGAATATTTGAGCACATTCTGATGCTGTATTCAGTAATGGTTAATGTCTGCTGTGTCTGTCTTCTCACCTTAGCTATGAAGAGCTTGTATCTTGAAATTTTAATGATACATATGCCTAACAAGGAATTACTCTGTAGTTGGAAATGAGTCTTAAAAGATGCAGCTGCTTTCATAAGACATACCAAAGCTGTAGAAAGGCACTGTCTGCACTTTGAAGCAGAGGCTAGTGATAACTAGTTCAACAGTTCCAGTGAATGACTCCACCAAACAAGGATGCTCACATAGGAGAACTATTTCTGATGTTCACTGAGCAACCTGATACCTATTTTCAAAGTACTTGTAAGTTGTATACTCCTGCTTATCAGCCCTCAGGCTAAAGCTAGGGAAAATGTTCAATAAATCCTGCCTGTACTGGAGAAACATCCTATTTTGAAGAAAACTTTCACAGTCCCACCATTCTGTGCTTTCCTCTGGCAGACAGAACAAGCTCCTCTCCTTTTGAACTCTCACTGGTATCAACTCAGCTTGTGTGTTGCAAGTGAGGTTTTAACAATTGCTGTGATTACTAGTTAGAAGGCTGTTAAATCAGGCTTGTTTTACTCTTTAGAGCAAAACTTTACTAGACCAGTTTTCATCAACAGTATGCTTCATGCCAGTGGTTTGCTTTACAGTCTCCTAATCATTATCATTATTGAAAGTGGTCAGTCCTTAACAAGCCTGTCCTACACGAGCTGTGAGGCTAAAAAGCCAGCATGATGCTGCTGTGTAGTTGGCACCAAAGAGGCTGTCCTTGATGGTTTGAGTCACTGGAGTCTAAATGAGCTGGCTCAAGAACTCTTAGGTGTGCAAAGCTGGAACTTAATGGACATTGTCTTCCCTTAAATTAAGGAGCTTGTCCATTCATAAGGTGTTTTTGTTCCAGACAACTCCTGCCCCTTAACCTCTGCCCTAGACTAAATGCTGTGATACTTGGGAAAAGTATGACTTTTCCAGGTCATGACGGGTGCCTTGTCCTGCTGTTAGCCTGTTGTGTTTTTCCCCCCATTTTTTAATTCTACGTCATTTTCTTGAAGGAAAAGCAATCTTCCTAGCTCATAAGAGTTGTGCATCTTCAATGCCTTCTTACTCAAAGCACTGCTCATGCTTCAGGGGCCTTTGTTTTCAGCCTGTGTCCCACTTTCAGGGCCTTTGCTGCTGTTCTGTGATTAAACTCCACATTATAACAGAAGACCTGGGATGCAGAAGCTCCTGTTCACACACCAAGTTCTAGAAACAAGCTTAAATATCCAGGAGGGGAATCTTGCACACAACTTAAGGCCTGGTATCAGCAAGGGTAGTGCTGTCCTTCCTGAATATCAGCTGAAAGGCCTTTGCTTTAGCTACAAGCCATTCCCTCAGAATTCACTGTCCTCTATGTCTGCAGTGCTCATAACATAATGTGCACGTGAGAATGTTACTGGGGGCTGCATGAATTTGTAGCACTGCTGCACCCCCAGAATTAATTTGTAGTCCATTAGAAGAAGCAAAGAGACCAGAGGTACCAGTGGGAGAACATTTTTCTGCAGTGTCCTCTTCACTTCTAACCTCACTTGAATTCTCAAGAGACACTAATAAAATCTGTACAAAAGAAAAGTTTTAACATTCATAATTCCCATTAAATAGTAGGAAGTATGAACTATGTAGATCTTTCTGTGCTGTAATTCCCTGCCACTTCCCCTGGCACTTATTCCCTCTCAAGTTCATGCTTAATAAAATATATTTAGTGTGATTCACTCACTTCTAAAGGAGAGATGATCACATGGCTTACACTCCTTTGTCTGCTCTACAAATGCAAGATTTTTTCTGGTTTTCGGGGGGTTTTGGTTGTTTAGTTTTGCTTTAATTCGGTCTCATAGCTATTTGTTAAATCAAGACTTAACAGTTGCTGGTTTTGAAGTCTTTACTTATGGCTTTGATCCTGAAGGGCTTTTGTGTCAGAGCTTTTACAGTTTTTCCAGTTGTTAGTTAGTCTGGAAGATTTGTTTGTGGTCTTGCTTCTTTTATATGTTAGAATCACTTTGGCTTTTACATTCTTATACTATTCTTTCTGGATGAAATATTTGTTTGAAACTAGTGTGCATTGCATTTAGGATGCCTCTGTGTGCCTTCTTTTGATGCATCAAAACTAGTCTTTACTGTATGTAACCATAAGCAATCAGTTGCCCATGCCAATAGAAATTTTTATAGATTATCTAATATTGTTTAATTTATTTTAATAATTACTTGACTGATGCAGCCTTACTCAAAATCACAACTTTTGCATTTCTCTGCAAATACTATTAAAAACATGCATTTCGTTACCATGAAAGCTTTTAACAACAAATTTATTGAAGTAGTAGTTTTATTGTTTGATTGGGAACGTCAGATTTTTTTTCTACCTTGTGATGTTACTCCTTGTTCTATGTGTCTTATTTCTGCTTTTGAAAAGGTGAGTATTGTCTCCCAAGACAAGATCTGTTTGACAGCATTGTTAATCACCATAAACAAGTGTCACCACATCTATTTTTTTTCCAGTTTTGTGTAATGAAATAATTTTGAATACTGAGAAAAAAATTCCAAAACCTTATAAATAGATAAACAGAAACTTACCTTTGGTAAAGTGGACATTTTCACTTGATAGAATCTGCTGTAGTGTAGGAGTAAGGGAAGATGACTTTTTTTTTTTTAAGTCATCTTTGAATCGGCTAATGGAGATGAATCACTCAGTAAGTAATGCTCTGTGTTTGCAAATAGCATCCAATGTCTAACTCTTTCTTCTCTTCCTCTTTGTTCAGATCCTGGAGTCTCTGTGGATAGTGATGAGTCGCAATGTGAGCCTCTTGTTTACTACAGTTACAGCATTAGTGACAATCCTCTTCCACAGTGGGACAGCTCTTCTCAATTTTGTGCTTTCAGTGGTAAGTAGGATGTCATTGATTTACATGGTCCATTTTACTGGAGTAACCTAATTGCACATATTGTAATAATGAAAACTCAAACCTAAAGCACTGAAAACATCTTCTAAACTTATCTAATACCAGAATTCTTTAAGGTTTTGCAAATTTGCTATCTGTTTGGGGGCATTCTAGACACAGGGCATGATTAGGAGGAGTAAGTCTTCTTGTCGTTCTATTAGTAGAAAATTCTTGTTTCGGGCCTTGAAGGTACTAAGCTGTAGCTTATAATATCCTACATAACTACTGAAATCTTATGGCATGTCTGTGTAAGCATATCCCTGTGCAAGCCATTGCTTTCAGGAGATGGAAACAACTTTTGCAGGCAAGTCACCAATTTTGTTCTCGAGCTGTCTTCCATTTAAAAAAAAAAATTGCGTTCTTTCTTAGTCCACAACTTTACCCAAGATGGCACATTTAAAACTGTGTCCAAAAAGTTAGCATGCAAAAATGGCAAACTGGGGAACTAATTGTCAGTGATTTCAAGGCACTCAGGCTCAGACACAAGATTTGTCTTTAGATGCCTAATGACTTAGATCAAGTTCACTGCATGCTCTTGCTGTGATGCATGGTGCTGACTTTTTGTCTGCCGGCAGGGTCCTGCCTCTTGCTGTGCAGTCAGCTGGTTTAGCTGAGGTAGTTGGGATCTTGCTGTGTTGGAATTCTTTTAAAGATTAGATGCTTGAAATGTACTTCCATTTTTTCATTTTTCAGGTTTCCTAGTTGCAACAGAAAAGCTTTTCCTAGTTTAGGGTGGCACAAACTAACTTAAATTTTCCAACAAGTTAATGCTCAAAGTGGTTAGCTTTTCTACTGATTACATTTCAGTCCAGTTTTAGTCATCTTGAATAGAAATTAAAATACTGCATCTTATTTTAGACATTTGTTCTTTAAAGCATGGAAATAATGGACACTTCGTTCAAAACCTCTATTTTGAAAAATACGTTTTCCATCAAAATATTATGTAGGAATGTCAGTCTGTGTAGCACATCCCTCCATGATCCAGTAAGACCGTGTTCAGATCTTCAACAGACTTTTGAAAACTGATCATTAGTTACAGAAATGTGACTTGTATTTCACTTCTGAATACAAGTTCCTGTCTGCACACATGTGCACATGGATGTCTGTATATGCCTTTGTGTGGATGTGTAATTATTCACATCTGTATACTCACATGTGCACACTCTCACTCTGCTCATATTCTGTTACAAAAATTGGAAGAGAAAAAGCTCCTTTTGTCTGATGGGCATCTACAATTCTGCAGGGAATGTGTAGATTTTGGATGCTGTTAAACACACAGCTAAACAAACAACCAGAAAACCCAAAACAAGCAACAAACGCCCAACAAACTAAAACCCTGAAGCTTTTCAGCAGAAAATAGAGTATGAAAAGCAGATACAAAAATATTTACTGAATCAGTGGACCTGATGCACAAGCAATTAGGCTGTGTGTTTCTTGATACCTGTGGAAATGCTGAATTATCATTTTGGTAGAGAGTGTTTACCCAGAGTTTTCTCTTTCAATTCAGTCTATCCCTCTTCAGCTTAGAGTATTTAATGTTTTCAGCTACAGGACAAACCCTACAGCATAAATAGTAATTCATCAATTGTTTAACTATGGAAAGGTCTTACTGTTTTGTCTTTGGTGGATTCTTCCTAATAGTCATTGGCAGGATCTTGAATTGTTGGTTAGGAAACAATTTAGGTATCTCAGATATCCTGTAAAAGAGGTCTGGAAGCTTTTTGCCTCCAATTGCTCAAAGATAGTACATATCTTTTGCTGCTGGATGTAGTATTGAGGTTATTCTACTTGTTGGAGGAGTCAGCAAACCATTTGATAATACATTATTAAATTCTGTGACTACAGCTTCTTTTTGCATTTCTACACCTAGTGTGCTAAAGGAAATGTGTTAATTTCCTAAATGCAGATATTCCAAAATTCAGTTAATTTTATATGTGCTGTGGTTACATCCATCTTCTTTTAGCAGAAATTTAGTTGGGTTTGTTCATTTTCCTGGTTGTAATTCAGCTTAACAGCATTTTATTCCATTGCTGTTCATTCCCAGCCGTTGCTTTGGCTTTTACCCTTCAGGTAGGTATGTCTGTCTTGTGTCTCTTTAAGAAAGTTTCTTCTGTAAGCACTGGGGAAGAACAGTCAGGATAAGCAGATATTATACTTACTGTGCTTAGAGCAATATGCTGCTTTGTGTTGAAAACAGCACATGCAGAAGGGTCTGTAGGTTGAACTCCGTGGAAGGAAGACACAACATCATCTGAATGTCTGCTTCAGTATAGATTTTTGCAGTGAAATCATGAAATATTATAGTAGCTTAGAAATGTCAGAGCCCATCAAGGAAGAAAAATAACCATAACTGCAGAATTACGAAGGATGTTAAAATATGATTTAAATTTTAAGATTTTCTTACTTGAAGCTGCAACAAAACACAGCTGATACTGCTACTGGCACTAGACTATTTCCCATTAAAGCAAGGCTTAATTATTGTTATTATTTTTTTTTAAGCTCAAAGTGAAAGTTAACAGCATGCTGTTAAAATCTGTTAATATAGTGACTTGTTTAATTAGCTAGATTGGTTTATCTCTCAAGGCAGATACTAAATACCTGGGGAGATGGAATATAGCCTAAACCAATATATGATGTTTTGCATGGGGGTCATTATAGGTCAATAGCTGAACGTGACTTTCAAGTTAAAGTCTGGGAGGGCAGAATAGGGGGAAAATGGTGGCAGCATTTTACCGAGTATAAAGAAATTAGGAACAGAGACTGATGTAATTTTGAGATTGGAAATGAAATATTGCAATGCTGTTTGCATTTTGTTTTCTGAGCATCTTTAGAGGGAATGAAGGAAAAGAGCATGAGGTGTCTGCAAATTAGATAAAATGCTTGCAAGTAAGAGACTTATGGAGATTAGGCTGTTTGGCTCATAAAAAAAAGATTAAGATGTGGTTTATTCTCGAATACAAGTAGGTTCGAAACAAGGAAGGTGAAGGAATTCTTTCTAATCTTGGCAGGAAAGAAAAAATATGTGTCTTGTACAAGAAGCAAATACAAGCCATAGTTTACGTTTTGAGCATGCAGAATGGATTTTTCTTGTTTGAGGTATTCTGTTTCAAGATGGACACAGTTCTGTGATTTATTCTTACCCAAGAAGTTGCTGAGCCCACTAACAGCAGAATAAGAGGAACACAGTTGACTGCAACATAGAGGAAGCTAATCCAATCTGATTGCAATTTTCTTGTCTTTTAACTGAAACAGTGGAACTGCCATCACTTCTGCTGAGACTCATCATCAAACTCACAGGAGGAATATTCACTTAGGATTGCCAGCTTAATGTAAAATTTATGGTTGTGAATTTTTGTGTAATTCATGTCTGATACCCAGCTGCATAATGACTCTTGAGACAGCCCAAATTTATTTGGCAGTTTTGTTTGCTTGTTTTGAGAATAGATGTAACTATTCAGCAATTTTTTGATCTGTTAAACATGCTGAAAAAGAACCAAAGAGTCCCACAACTAGAATATTGATCAGCATTCTAGTTGTTTGCTCTAGATGTGATTTTGGAAAGAGGCTGAACAGAGGCAGAAGTTCTATAATGTCTAGCTTTAAATGTTAAGTCCTTTTTGAAGCAGAGAAAAAATAATTCTTTCAGCTCTGTTTTTCTAAATCCAGGCTTGTGGAAGAGTATCTTGTTCCTTTCCAGTAAAATTCAATATCTGAAGCATAGCTGCATACTCTAATTCTATGAAGTATTTATTACCTTGTAATTTAAAACTTGAATTTGTTTTGCAGGTGATTTTTCTGACCACACTGTTCTACCTGCTGAGCTCCAGTGATGAGTATTACAAGCCAGTAAAATGGGTGATAAGCCTGACACCTTTGTCACAGCCAGGTCCCTCCTCAAATATAGTTGGCCAATCTGTGGAGGAAGCAATAAGGTATATCGCTGATTTCTTGCCCTTTATTGGAAATTCTTTTTTCAATTTGATGTTCAACTGCAAATAGTTAACAATTGCAACACCTTGTGTTTCAAAGATGAGTTGCAAAAAAGAATTTAGGAACCTAGCATTGATGATTTTTTTCCCGCTTTGATTGTTAATAAAGCAATTTGATTGGACTTGGCTAAAAATTTTTCAGAGGTCTATGCTGTCATGAATAATAGTGTTTTGTTGAACTGCTACACATGCCATCCCTAATTTATCAGGAGGCAGTGTTTGCAGTTGTGTTGGCAGTAACAGTTGGTGCAGCTCAGTAGGAGCAGATGTAGCAAAACGTAGAAATGGAGGATCTGACATCAGTGCTGTACACATTTCAGAATTATTTAGTTTGTAGGTTTTGTCTAATATTGGAGAATAAGTACCCATTTGTACCTGGAATGTGTTAGATATGCTTCTGGAGTATATTTTCCAGTTCAGTTTCACCTGAAAGAAATCTAGTTCATGATGTCTGTAAACCAAATTACATCAAAGGGAACACCAGGGGAGTGCTCTCCTTATCACACTTGGAGCACTACTGTCCTGCACCTACAGAGTGCATCCACAGTGTTTCATGCTTAATCACCATTTTTATGTGTTGGCTCTCAACTAGTTCAGTAATTAAAAGAGAATTTTTAATGTTTTTTTGAGTATGGTTCACAAAGATTTCACAGTGAAGCTGTTTTTGGGGTGGTGCAGTAAAGTTCATTCATCACAGATGAATGAAATCATTAGCTTTCACCTGTTAGCAGCTTGAAACACTAACATGATGGTAATGTAAAAAACTGGATTTTAAATAAGATGTTTAAGTCACAGTGTACTTTTTCAAAAAAGTTGATGATCTGGGCAAAGCAAAAAGACTTCATGCTGAATTCTGCATAGCCATTGCCTCTTACACCACGGCTTTCTGTGTCTTCTGCATACATACAATACATGGGTAGGCTTTGAACTGGAGTTATTAAAGCTGCTTTCCGAACTCACTGCTAAATGTTCGCCATTTTAACAATGGCAAGGTTATATTATGTGGTGTAGGATCTTGAACAAGAATGCTAACTGCTGTAGTCATTTAAAATGAAGGGGCAGTTCAGGTGGAAAGCAACAAATTTGGAATTCTGCCAAAAAGTTAATAGCCTTTCTCTTGAGTGACTGCTATTGAGTTTTCATTGATCACATGGTTAGTATCTCAGTTCCATCTTTTCTGAATAGTGTGAGTGGATTTAGAAATTGATACTTGTCTCACAAATTGTTCTCTTTAGCCCATGGTAGAGGGGAGCACTGTGAAAAAGTAGAATATGGTTTATCTGGGCATGGATGCTTTGTGAGGAGGATTGTATTAAATGCAGTTACAAGTTTACAGGTATGTGACACAAGTGACCCAAGGTATTTCTCAGAATTGGAATGGAGGAAAGAAAGAAAGAAAATCATTTTAGAGAAGCCACAGGAAAGTGAGTAGGAAAGAGCCAGCATGTATCACTAACTGCCAATATGATGAGAAAAAGCCAGTGTCTGGAGAATGTGGAATGGGAAGCAGCTTGTCAGTGTGTGAATTCACTAATGTAGCCTGAATCAGTCACTCATATTTGAATGGAATAGCCTATACTTGGTGCCTTATTTGAATTCTTTGGAATGATTCTTCTGAGTTTTTCAGAAGTTCTTCACTTCTCACTTGTACCTAAGGATTTATCCTAACGATTCTCAATTAGCTTGCATTCTACTCAAAACTTATTGTGATCCTCAGTGTGTAAATATGGTGACTGTAGTAACAATTTCTCATGAATTTATGCATATGAAAAATATGAAATTTGCCATATGAAAAATAATTGCTACTTCAAGCCCTTTCTTTTGTCCCAAAGTAGCAACTGTTCTTTCTGTTTGAAGATGAGTTGTTGCTGCAGGGGTAGGAACCTAAAAATGTCTTCTTCACCTCATCTGTAAATGGCGTGCAAAATGGATGTTAGTGCTTGGTGGTAGGATGGAAGAGGCTCCATTTGTCTTATGAATTGTCAAATAATGAAACATCTGTAGTTGCTTTCATCATGGACTATGATAGCATTACACAATGTGAATTCACTCTCAAAATATCCATACTTTCGAGTTGACCAACAAGATTAAGTTCATAAATCTCAAAAGTGACCAGCTGTGTTCCAGCTCCGACCACTCTTCAGCAGGACGTATCATGTGCGCAAAGCTAAGACAACATCTAACTAATCTGTCTACAGGATCCTCCTGGCAACAGACAGACCTAGTCTCTCTGTTGCTCATAAACCAAATGACATAAAAATAATCATCCTACATGTTGTCACTTCCGTGCTCTTTTACTTAAAATATGTTTGTGAAAAGCACTAGGAAACTTTAATGTAATCAAGGAAGTCTGTTCCCTTGTGTGCTTTGCCACTTATTTCAGAGGGAAGGAGCAAGGAGGAAAGAAGAGGAGGGCAATTGACAACTCATTTCTGTAGCTCAAGAAATCCCTAATTTAAAGATGTTACCCAGCAAGCTCTTAAACAAAGACCTTTTCCCATTTCAAGTTTTTCTCATTGGAACTGTGCTATGTTTTTCTATTTTACAGACTATAAATAGCTATAAATTTTATAAATTCTTTTCTAACTCCTTTGATTATGGGTTTGCAAATACAGTGACAGTTCTCTGTTCACACAAATAGATTTGTGAGCTGTATAGGGGTAGGGGTAAGAGCAGCTTTCCAGGCTGCTTTGAGCCAAGTGTTGAATCTCAGTGTTTCTGTCAAAATACTACAGATTATAAATTTGAACTTGAGTAGTGGGAAAAAATAGATGCAGCTGTGGTGACACTATAGGAGTTTTGAAGAAGCTGAGTGTAATCCAAGAACTGCCTGCTGCAAACCATGCGATGAATTGCCCTCCTGACCTTTGATAGGAAATTTATTCATCCAGGATGCCAGAGAAGCAAAATACCAGCAGCATGTATCAGGTGGTGGGACTGAGCAGGGATTTGCCAAGAGCCTCACGCTGTGCCTGAGCCAAGAGCTTGTTTGGCAAACCTAGTGGTACAGAGGCAGGGCTGTGAGAGACAGAAGATCACTTGGAGGCACCAGCCAGCACAGCTCCACCAAGGTACAAGTTGTGCTGGGAAAAGCATGGGCCTTGCTTTGAGGAGGTGACTGTCCTAGTGGGACCCGGGGACAGCAGTGACTGCCACTTGCTCTGACTTCAGCAAGGCTCGTGACAGCTTCCACTAACCAGATAGGTGAGCAGAAGGGGATGCTGTAGGAGCAATGCCAGGGGCTCAGCAGGACAATTTGAACAGGAATGGTGGTAGTGTGACTCAGGGCAATGATGAGGCTGATGCTGGTGATGGTCTGGAGTGAGGGCATGGGTGATGGTGGGAGAGTCACCTTCTGCATAGCTGTGGGTATCCCTTCCCATCTGTAGAAGGCAGGACAGCTGATGGGAAGTCCCTTGCCACATGGGGAAAGCAGCAGCTTGATGGAAGGATGCTCCTCCTCTCTCAATCCTTCAGGCCTCAGTGCTGAAGAGATGACACCTTTTCATGAGGGGCAGTGGGAAAGACGGGGCCATGCACCCCTTGACAGTCCACAAATGAACTGTTTTCTAGGTATCTCTTGGGACTGGAGGGCAAATGGCAACCTAAGGGATGATCTGCTGCTAGTTTGGTCTTTTCCCGTGTTGTGAATGTGACTGTAAGACAGGCATTTGCCTTTACCCCAGACACCTGCCTTTGACTGAGCTCCCAGTTCTCGCAGGCAGTGCTGCCTGCCTCCAAGCAGCCCTCCAGATGGGAACTGGCAGTGTTTGGACTATGGGACAAACACAGATTTGCAAATTGGTCATAAACCAGTTTTCTCAATTTTGAGTAACTTTCATCATGAAAATGCTCATATGATTTTAGACTAAGTACTTGTGTGTGCATTGGTGTCATATATTGCATTTGCTTCTCATTGTTTGCATCTTGTGAAAGGCAGCATTTAATCTACAGGGAAGAGGAAAGGTCAGTAGTTATGTGACGATTCCCTAAAGGAATATTATAACTGATGGCATATGTGACCACAGGGATTTCTGACTAATGTGTGAAGTACTGGATCTCTTTCAAATCAACCAACTAATTCAAAACTCCATGCTGGAATTTCATGTGCCATTGCCTGTAAATGAGGTGAGAAACAAAAATTTAGGAAAGTTATAATAATCCCAAATACTGCTAATGCCTCAGCAGTAAAGGAGCTTCTGTTCTCTAGTAGTTTTGGTCCTTCAATCCCGGTTGGGGTATCTGTTTTTATTTTTCTTTTCTTTCCAATCTCGGGTCTTTCTCAGTCTGATTCTAACTTTCTTGGTGTGGCCACGTTTCATTACTCTTTTTTCTTCTCGATATCTTCTTCATTCATCCTTTGCATTTCATCCCTCCACAGTTCTCTCTTTTGTTTTTCCTTTTTTTATTTTCCTCTTCTTTTTGTTCCTTTTTTCTTCTTTTTTTTGTGGTTGTTTTGTTTTTTGCCTGTTTTCCATATTGCATAAGTGGGTATCAGGATAAAAATGTGATGAATATCAAAGGTAATATTTCATCTTGTGTGAGAGTCTCCCTTAACTGACAGTGGTGGTTAGTTGCCCGTGAATATAGTAAATACATGATTTACTTTCACTGAAACCACTTAAAGTCAGCCATAGGAACGAAGAAAGGGAAACAGGGAGGGGCCTGATGACTGTGGCACAAGGATTATGCCAGAGTAGGTTGAGCTGCAGGAATTCTTTTGGCACTACTCTGTTAGGTTTAGGAAGATGACTTGCTTTAGAAACGTTAGGACCACTTGGACCAGTTCACTCTATTTAGATAATTTTAATTCTCAATAGTAGTTAGTGAATTCTTTTGTTGTAATTATAATTAATAATGTAGTATTTTGAAGATTGAGGGGAATCATTATCTGTCCATAACAGTGTGAGATTTGCTTTGTTCAGAAGAGTTCTGTAAAACAAAGTTGGTTCATGAGTCACCTACTTTACTGCTTAAGTAGGAAAATTACATTCTTTAACCCTGAAATAGGGAGGGGGTGCTCTTGTCTGGATTTTTATTTTTGTTTTGTTTTTGTCCTGAGTGGATGAACCAGTAACTCTCCAAATCACAGGTTTCCAAGTAGTAGCATGCACACCTTTTTGCCTGAACCATTTTCCTTTCCCTGAGCAGCATGTCGTTCTCTTCCTGAATGCACCATACCCTTCTTCCCTGAAGCTCCCATTCTGCTTGCTCTGGTGGAGATATTGCACATTACTAAGTTGCATGTTCTCACGGCCTCGGTGCAATTTAGTGTGTGCGATACTTTCACATGAGTGCATGCACACGGGTATGGCTGTGGCTTAAAGTTACTGCAGCTTGCAGTCTTGGTGGGGCCTAATTAACGTTGTGAAATGGTCTTAAACCCAGATCAGTGTTTTGAGTGATGCTTTGAAACATGTGTTAGTGGAAGTTTGGTCTGTAATGCCAGGAAGATAAGTACTGTTTGTTTTCAATTTGAGAAGGGGTATCATTATTTGCGTCATTTTCTTCATTTGCCTTGCACACCTCAAATTTGATCAGATGTTTCATTGGTTAGAAAAATTACTTAAAATGTTACATATTTCTACAGAGGAAATTGTTATCCTTAGCTGAAATTGGTTGAAAAGTCCAAAAAAGGATTTGATGTGAAAAAAACTTAGCATGTCTTGATGGATGAAATAGGTTCTTAATGAAATTTCAACTTCTATTTATTAACATATAAAGAGATCTGTAAAGAGCTAGCATGCAAACAAACAAATAAACAAACAGTCTCAGCTGTTTGAACATCTAATTGGTTTGCTGTGGCATCCTGGCAGTGATTATGGAGAAAATGAGACAATGATACAATTCCCACAGAAAACAATAATCTTCCAGCATGTTGAGCTAATGCTTAGAAAAAGCAAAACGTGTGATCTTGTTCATTTTACTGCAACATTAATAATTTCTTTCAGATTAATTTTTAAAAGATAACTGTTAACTGATTATGTTTTGACAGAATTTTTGCATGCAGTGAATGTTCTTCAGTTGCAGGAGTTAACTCTTGCTGAAATATTTTGTCACAGGAATGCATCTAATAGGACCTTACTGAAATTTTTCAAGTTTTACTTAGGGTTTATGTTATGAGATGGGAGTAGAATTGAACAATTGTCTTAATGAGTCTGTCTTAATCGTGAAGCCAATGGCATCCTGGCTTGTATTAACAACAGTGTGGCCAGTGGGACCAGGGCAGTGGTTGTCCCCTGTCCTTGGCACGGGTGAGGTGTGTGTGCTGTGTGCAGTTTCCTCACTATAAGAAAGACATAGAAGGGCTGGAGTGAGTCCAGACAAGGGCAACGAAGCTGGTGAAGGGTGAGGAGCACAAGTCCTGTGAGGAGCAGCTGAGGGAGCTGGGGGTGTTTAGCCTGGAGGAAAGGAGGCTCAGAGGAGACCTCATCACTCCCTACAGCTCCCAAAAGGAGGGTGTGGCCAGGTGGAAGTCAGCCTCTTCTCCAAGGCATGAGAAGAAGTGTCCTCAAGTGGCACCAGGGAAGATTAAAGTTGGATGTTAGGAAGAATTTCTTCACAGAAGGGGTTGTCAAGCATTGGAGTGGACTGTCCAGCGAGGTGGTGAAATCACCATTCCTAGAAGTATTTAAGAAACAACCAGATGTGCCAGTTAGTGCTATGGTTTAGTCTACAGGGTGGTGATGGATCAAAGGTTGGGCTTGATGATCTTGGGGGTCTTTTCCAGCCTAAATGATTGTAAGATTCTCTAATGAAATAATTGCCTAGTCTAAAACTGGGAATAACAGACACTTATATTTTGTTTTTAATTACCTTCAAGAAAAGAAAGCTTCAGTTGAATTTTTGGAAAAAGAGTAGAATGTGGTCTGTAAATCCATAAGGAGATGCCACATTGTTTCAGGACATATGCTGAATCAAACTGACTGTAACCATAACCTGATTATCTGAGTGGGGTACATAGAAGTATTTTTAAGCTGCCTATTTTACTAGCAATAGACACATGACTTGCTCATACCACTTTTTTAGTCTTAAATATTCTTATATTTGCAAAAAGGACCACCCTATGATTTGTCTTTACCCGTACTTCCTTTTATATAGAAAATACTTGTCCTTAAACACAAAAGCTGTCTGTGTATTGCTTTATGTACATGATACCAATCAGTTATTCAAAAACTATTTCAAAGAAAAACAGATCTTAAAAGAAAATTTCAGAAAATAATTTATTTGCTTGTACTTAATCTTTACTCCAAAATTTACCTGAAATTGTGAAAAAATATTCATTATTATACACATATAATTTTGGTGAAGCATATCAGTCTGTAAATTTAACTGAGTTTTACAGTTTACTACCTCTAATTCACAAGCTTATCTAAGTGCATAACCTGATGCTGAAACAGACAGTTCTGCTCTCTCTGCCCTGCAGGCTGATACCAAACACACCAGAGGCTCCTGAGGACTCCCTGCTTTATGAGGGACAGTGCCAATATTCTGCCATTGGCTTCTTTCACATTCCAGATGGCATGTTCTAAGAGCAGCTTGTCTTAGTGCATATCTCTAGTGTGTAATGCTCTGGCTCTCCAGTGTTTTTTAAGATTGGAAATATCTGTAAAGATGCAGAGGATGTGGGTTAGTGCATGTGCGAGCGGGAGCACATTTAAACTCAAAAGCAGATTTCCCTGCAATCTGTAAGAACAGTGTAACTACACCACATCTTAGGTACTAGTCCCTTAATTATGTGTTGCACTTAGGCTTTTATATATATACACTACTTCTCTTTACTGCAGCACCAACTTTTAAAAAGTTATTTATATGTCAAAACCTATTTGAATGAAAGGTTAACTGGTAATGACATAAACCGTACCAGTTATGCTTAAGTTACATCTGGAATTAAGATCAACCGGTTAGTTTTTCTCTTTGCTTCTAAGACAGGCTAACTGGAAAGGATGGAAAGAAAAAGGTTGCTGAAAGATTTCATTAAATATATAGAAAAAAGATATTCCATCAGGTATTTCTAAGAATAAAAGTATAGCATTAGAATTATTTTTAGTATAATCTTGCAGGGTTCTATGTTTGCATATCTGATAATTCTATATATGTTTCAATATTGCAGTATATGTTATTATAGCCTTGGTAAGATTCTGCTGTCTAAAATACAGATCTATTGTAGTATAAGGAGACAGCATGAAATCTTAAATAAAACTTGAGGATTTCCTGATATTTCAAAGATTTAAGATCACAGCTTTAGCTTTTTTACTCTTTTGAGTTATTAGGCCAATCCACTGTTTATTGTTTCCACCAACATAAGCAATGAAAATACTCCCTTCTTTATGCTTGTGTTTCATAATTTTATAATAGGAATAATCTGAACACTCTAGGAGTTTCTTAATATAAGACTGCAGTGGATCTCAAGCAATATTGACTTGAGCCAGCTGTTGCTCTCTTTCATGAACTTTTCAAGCTAAAATGGGAATCTTAAAGAATTTACATCCTTACAAGTGGTGTGGAGAACAATAAATATTAATGCCAGTGCATGCTAACAACTGAGTAAGGCTGAAGGGGGAAGAGAGTGCATATCTGAACAGCTAAATATTAAAGGCCATGGAAATGAGACACTATCCTCTTAAAAACTGAAGTTTTTGCTAAATAAATGAAAGGATCATAAACTTCAGCAGATAGAAATGGTCCTAAAGCATGAGTGTGGTGCTGAGTGGGATTCATTTACTCTAAGCTCCACAAAATGCTAATAAACCAAAGTGTAATTTTTCACATGTGGCAGGAGCAACAAGCAGTCAGGGGGCTGAGGGGTGACAAGGAGTGCTCAGTAACCACCAGGCTGTTGCAGGGGGGAGGTAAATTGATGCTGTGTTGCTTGTTGCCGTGAAGGTAAGCGGAGGGAGTCACATTGTAAAACCCTTCTTATGGATGAGCTAAAGCAGAATCTCTCAGAAATTACAGTGACTGTAGAAGAGCTAGAGAAAAACAGATTAAATGAGCAATAGCAGGTTGTTGGGAGTGACTGATAACTCACTATAGAAATCTCAAACTTAAAAAAACCCAAAAGTTCCAGAAAACCCAGGAAATACAAACTTGTAAGCTCGATGGATATTGGTACTGTAAGGCTTATTAGGAACTTAAGGATGTACCAGCACCTGGTGAATATGATTTAGTTGCAAAGAATCAGTGGAGTTTTCACAGAAGGAAGTTCTGCCTCATTCCTCATGTTTTCTGAAGTGTGGGCTAGCAGGACCCTTCATAAGTTCGTCTGTCTGCTGTGTTCTACCAAAATTTAATAAAAGCTTTTTACAGTATTGCTTTCCTGAGACTTTCAAGGATAAGGGGTATTGTCTTAATACAGGAAGAGGGTAGGTTTAAATTAGATATAAGGAAGAAATTCTTTACAGTGAGAGTGGTGAGACAGTGGAATGGGTTTCCCGAGAAGTTGTGGATGCAGCAGGATTGTAGACAAACTCAGTTAGAAGACAGCAGTGCCTGGGAAATAAAATGACTGTTGAAATGTATTGTAGGTGAAAGTGATGCATGTCGGGGGGAACCAGTCCTAACTTCACACATAAACTGATTACTTCTGTGCTGACTCTTATCACTTGGGAGCTATATTTTCTGGTGCACAGGCTAGCTCACTGCTTGGTAATGCTTAAAAAACATCTGCCAGGCATATCAAACATTAAGATATGTTACCACAGACCTAGACATCAGAAACACAGAATTGTACTCCCATTGTATGAAACTATGATTTTCCTGTACCCTGAGTTGCTGAGTGCCGTTCTGGTTCCTGCATCTCAAAAAGCTCGGAGTGCTACAGGACTGGTTAGAGAAATGAAGGTGTGCATCAGTTTCTCTGTGAGGAATGACTGAGCTGCTCAGGACTCTTCAGCCTGGAAAAAAGGATGTTACACAACTGAAGTTTGTAAAATCAGAACCAGTATAAAAAGGATGACTGAGCTGGGACTGCCTATGGTCTGTTCTAGGATAAAATCTTAATGTCACCAGAAAGCAACCAGACACTTCCAGAAAATGTGTTTGTGCATGCAGCAGGCAGTAGGGCACGGGTAAGATCTTGCAAAAGAACACTGGAGTTGCAGCAACTTGCAAGATTGAACAGGAGGACTAAGAATATATATTAATTGAAGATTAATTAATAGAAAGCCTTTATGAGGTTCATAATATCCCCTGAGGTGGAAGTAGAGGTTGGAAGAATGCTCAGGGGAGATTGTTGAAGAGGTTTGTCTATTTCTTTTGTTCCCTTAGCGTCTGCTTCTGGACTCTGCTGGAGTTAGGATGCTGGCTAGACAGATCTTTGGTCTGAACAAATTTGCCTTTTTTATGTTATGTTCCAAGATGAATTTTAAGATGAATATGGTATTGCAGTTAGTAAGTGTCATCTATCTACTCATGGTAAAAATCTGGAAATGTTAGAAATAGGTGGTTCAGAAATGCTGGTCCTTTCAAATGTGCTTCTCAGAAGAGTAATTGTAAGCTTACAATTACAGGCCAAAGTAATAATTTAAAAAATAGTACAAATACAAAGGCATTTTAAAGAAATACTCAGATGTTGAATTGCTTACAGGTTCATTGTTATTTTTCACAGAATGTAGACGTTTCTTGGTTAAGGAAGAGAGTCTGTGTGCCACTGTGTCCTTCAGACTGGTTGCCACACCTTAATGATAAAGTCACTGGAGCCTTGTCCTGCCTTGGGATGCGTATGCAATATTTGCATCAGTTATACCATCTGGAGGAATGATGCTTTGATAGAAGACCGTATCACTTTATCTGATTAGTGTCATTACTAGCCTGCATAGGTTGGAGCTGTTTTGTTCAGTTGTATCATTCATGAGGAGAAATTAATTTCAGCAGCAAAACTGTTGAAGTCTTGTCATCTCTGAAAGTAATTTGCATATTTATATTGCTCCTGAGATGATCTTACTCTGTCAAGAAACACTTCCTGCCACTTCTGCTTTATTCATAGCTGGAATCTATCTTAGTGCATTTAGCTTACTTTCATGTTAAATTTGAAACTGAAATATAAAGAGGGTCATTTTTTATCCCTAAAAGAGCAGAACCCTTAAAGAGGGTCAAAGAACAGCTTAAGAAGTTTTTTCAAATGGACTTCTTTGAGTCATGTCATTCTTCAGTGTTCACCTGGTGATCACTTAGAATTTGGGCAGTCATTGTAGAATAGGAATACGTTGGTCTTTTTAAAGATAATAGCTGCCACTGGTAACTTGTGTTTTGCAACACATCTTGCTGGTGTGTGAAGAAAGTTCTTCACACACCACCAAGAGTTCTTTGGTTTTGAAGAGTTCTTTGTTTTTTATGGTGACAGTGAGTGTTAATTTCAGCTGGGGTGAGACAGCACTGGTGTGTTCTTGCTTTCCAGCCATGAGTGTTACCTGCTCCTTTCCTGGTGGGAATGCTACTGTTTAAGCCACTGCTTGTGAGTTGGCTGGGGAGTGGAGACCTGAGCTATTTTGTTAAAACTAACCCATCATGTAACCATTGTCATGAATTCATTGTAAAAATGAAAAAGCTGAATCCGTTGTAGAAAGTGCCATGGCACATAATGAAGACTGTGCGGGCAGGTAGAGAGAGGAAGGGTCATCTGGTACAGATGGGAATCTTTGGAACAGGGGAATGGGAGGGCTCCTTTACTGGGACACTTCTGAGCTAACGTGATCTGAAGATAAATTGTGAAACCATGCTGTGAAGTTTTAAATGCATTTCACTTATACTTCAAACTCTCTTTTAAAATGTGATGGTTGTATTCTCAAAAGAAAATGAGTAGCTGAGGTATCTTAAAGCATCATTTTGAATTAGTCAGTTCTCTATACAGGAAGGTTTTCAGCAAAGATGGAGCACGATCCTTTTAGTGTCTACTTATAGAATATGGGAAAATACCAGACATCAGTGGAGTGAGGCAGATGACAAAAGAATGAAATTGTCTTGTTCTAACAGTATTTTTGGCTGAGGGTGTTCCCATTGCCAACCTTGCATTTTAATTGGATTGTAAACTGTTGTATGGATCGTAAAGTGTTTTGTAAGGAATTTAGAGAAATGCTACTTCTTGCAAACTTTTCCAAAGATGAATATCATTTTTGTGTAATTTTTACTCTTATGCCTATTCACAAGCCAGGGTTCATATGCCTGTTCATATAAATTTAGTATAATAACCAGAAAATCCCTCTTCTGAACTTATTATATGCTTACTCTAATCTTTCTGGTAACTCAAATTCTCATTATTTCAGCCTATATGCTCTTCTTTCTTCCAGTGCTTTGGGAACAGAGACATCTAGAAAATCAAATTAACTTCAAGGTCAAAAAATCCATGATCTAAGCTGAAGAGCTCTTTTCAGCTGGGGTTGTTGCAGCATTAGGTTGAAATTTTTGAGATCTCATTGTGTCAGTAACAGTGAACAGACTTTACCTGCAGGCTCTGTGAAGTGAACCTGGATTCAGGTGGACATACATTTGATATAAACTACAGTAGCAATAAAAGGGAAGCTCAATCAGTGAAAGAGAAAAAAAATCCACAGAACCCATAAACTGAAGAAGTAGGGCTTTACCTTGTGGAGTCTACAAGCAAATTCCATTGCTTAGGGACAAAACTTAGTAGGAGGAACTTCTACACACACACACACACACACACACACACATAGAGAAAAAGGCCAGCTGTGCAGAAGCATTTCACAGAAGTTTCTTCATTTTTAATCTGAATAATGTGAAGCATGACCCATGTCCTCTGATTTTTTTTTTTAATTTTACATGCTTTTCAAAGCTCAGTAAAATGGAATATGTATGTGTGAGTATGCCTTATGCCAAATTGGCATGAAGTGCTCATAAATTACACATTTGCAGATGACAGCTCTTGCAGGTAAAGTGGTTCATCCAGATACGGTGCCAAAATGAGACGTGAGCAGCAACTGAATTTTCTGATTTCTGAATCATACAATTACTCTTGTATATAAAAGGAGGCTGTATGTGTGCCAATAATGTATTAAGAGATGAAGCTTACTTACAGTCATAATTACACCAGGAAGGTCTGTGTTTTAGAGATGGTAATAAATTCATGCAGCACTGGCACTAGCACACCCACATCATCTTTAAGGTCTGTTACCTCAGGTACAGAGTAGCTGAAGAAAAGTGCTGATAAGATTCTGATTAGTGTTTTCAGAATTTTTTTTTTTTTACTGCCTTAACCATGAAGGAAAATATATATGAATTTCCAGACTTCAAGATACAATTTTTAGTTTTTGTGACAGTTACCAGAAAGTAACAAATACGAGTTTTCCAAGAGATTAAGGTTCTCCTGGTCCATACCTGCCACAAAGTAGTATCCCCTGTGCCTTTATTGTGAAGTTTTACAGCTTCAGTTGAGGCAGACACAAACCAAGGGGAAGGAGGAGAGTGAGACTAGGTGCAGCCTCCTCTCACTTCCCAACTTCCCAGCACTGTGTGATGGCTTCTCCTCTCAGTGCATTAATTGTGAGTGTTAGAAACATGGAGCCTGAGAGATGCTGTCCTAAATCTATCAGAGGTTTGCACTGTTTGGCCATTGAAATATATTATGTGTCAATTTACAGAATGACATCAGACCAGGACTGCCTGTTAGTCCCACACTAGATTTTCTGTTGTCCTGCAGTGATCTGACTGCCAAATCCTTGAGCTGAGACTATGAAAGCAACTTGTTTTATAGACACCTTCAGTGGTTTTTTTTTTTTTCCCTAGGTTGCTGTCTCTCCTGTGGTTACCATAATAACACTGTCTTCCCTTCTTTTGTAGTCTCTCTGGGAAAATCTAAAATGACTGCTTGTAGATGGATAATTTAATTTCAAGTGAAATTGAAACTTCAGATAGTTTTCTCAAGCTAGAGGCCTGTACCTCTTGTACACTGAAATGTAGTTTTGGGGCATTCATATAGAAATTGTTAAGATCTTGTTAAGTTTACTACAGTACAGAAAACATCTTTTTGGAAAAAATAAGGAGATACTCAAGGACTGTTCTAAAATATTTTTGACAACTGTGATGTATTTGTGCCACATTTCCTGTTGGATAAGAAAAAGATTTGCTTGAAGATTACTACACAGGTTCTTCTTAGAAAGATATGCTTCTATGATATCCTCAGAAAGAGTAGGCATGAGTTAAATGTCACAAGAAATGTAGAAAATTAAGACTTTTGAATATGAAAGTATCTTGAATTTTTAATGCAAATTCACATTTAGCATTGTTACTGTGGCCTTGGGTTTTGGGATTTTCTTGCCTCCTTGCCAATTTTTTTTTATGTCTGAAACTTATTTTCTTATAACTCAAATACAAGTGAATATGTCACTCTTCAAAATTTGTAGAGTTTATATATTTTGGTCTGACTTCCCATTTTAATATAATAAAAGTTCATCTAAACAGAGAAGTATTGCAGCTTTTTTTTGCTGAGGCCACCACATATTTGTAAATGTTCCCTGCCTTCCTATTTTGCACCATGTAAAGATTAGACTTATTACTTCAGGTCATTCTTTAAAGCTTACTTTTTTTCTTTATTTTCCCTTTCTCTTTTGGAGGGGAAAACGGCTGACAACAGCTGTTTCTGGTTAGTCTGTTAAGAGAATCTAACATGTTGAGCAGTAGTTGATGTGTGAAGTTTATTATGCACTCATAGCTTCCAGTGAATGAATTTTAAATAAGATAATTTGGATTCTGAAGTCATGTAGAAATCTAAAAGTGAGCCCTTAGGTAGGACACAAGAGCAAAAAGCCACACTGCTTACACAAATAATAATGAGGATAATGGCCAAAGAATCAAAAACTGGGAGTCTTGGAATTCTTTTTGGTAATTCAGAAAAGATTCTACCTTGTAGTTTAATAACACAGAAGGTTTCTTTGCTACAAGGCTTTATGGACACAATGGATCAAGGAAACTGCTGTTACAGATTTTAGATCCAGAAAGGGCTGTTTTTCTATGTCCTTCAATGATTCCTGTGTGTTGTGTGTCTTCCTGTCCTCTTTGCCCTGCTGCCAGAGTTCCCAAAACTGCCAAGGCACAATCACCATGAGTTACAAATGGGAACTTAACATCAAGAAACTTCACATTTTTCTTTGCTAGGAGAAGGGTGTATGTGCCACCAATTCTGCAATGATGTTAAGTGTAATGAGTTGGGGGGCTTGGTTACTTGGATTCAAGCTGAAATAGTGATTTCAGGAAACGTCACTTCTCGAATATGGGTGAAAAACTGACATAATACAATAATGAGGTTCAGCAGTTTGAGATTATGGTTTTTGTGACTGTTAAGACATGGTTTTCCAGTTCAGTTATGGGATATTCCACATGTGTACCTGCCCTTGTGCTGTAAAAATGTCACAGCACTTAGCTGTCTTTGTGCTGTCTCCTGAAGCTGTGGTCACACTTAAGAGAGGAGAACTTTAGATGCAGATCCAGCAGGATTGAATCAGGTTACCAGATTTACTGTTTGATTTTTAGTAATGTAGCCCAGTAAGGAACCTAAAAGCTGGAGGGGATCCAATGAAAAAAAGCAGGCATAGAAATGTAAGCAGATAAAGAAAATGAATGAACACCTAGAAGTGGAAAAGAGGAAAGAAAATGTATGTATGTAGAATAGTACTACTTCTCATAGAAGAAAGGTTATTTTTGTTAGAGGATGTGATCTGATACTTGATCAGTTTCTTTCAAGGAATTTATCCCTGGAACCCATTTTTTGTGTCTAAATGCTTTTAATTATAAATGTGATGAATATTTATTCTTCTCAGAGGGAACAGATGTATAAGGGGTTCAGTGTTACATTTTGAGATGTGTTATTTGTGGCACTGATGGCTTTTCAGTTATTCAAAGCAAGCTGTGTGTGTATCTTCATAGTTCTTGGAATCCTCTAGCTAATAAAAATTAACAGAGTTTCTTTGATTGTTTTAGAGGTGTGTTTGATGCTTCCCTCAAAATGGCTGGGTTCTATGGACTCTACACTTGGTTGACTCACACTATATTTGGGATTAACATAGTCTTCATACCATCTGGTAAGAATTTGAGCAATTATATTTATAAATAATACTATGTAATTATTTATTGTAAAAAATCAGAAATACTAAATGTTGCTGACAAGCTCAGGTCTGGTCTTGGAGAATGTGGCTGTGGGAAGGGTGGAGAGAAAGCCCTGATTGCTGTCTTACATCTGAGCCTTACCTTTTTCTGTTTCCACAATACATTCCCTGTCAGCTATTTTACCTCTTCTTGCTGTTTTGTTTGCTGGATCCAATTCCTTCTCCCTTGTATTCAGTCCAAGTGTTTTCAGGTTTTAACTTTATTCTACATGTCTTGGCTTCTGTTTCTTTCACATTTGACAGGTGCTGATTTTTCAAGATGCTTAAATGCAGGAAGATGGGGTATCATGGAAGTGCATGATAGAGGAATGCTCCTTATTCTCAGTATTTTTGTCTGATTGTATTACCAGCCTCTGGTTTTCTTTTACTATTTAATCTTAGTTTTGGAAATGGCTGGACAGTTTCTCAGAGAAAAACCTTCTCCCCTGTTCCTCTTTGCCCTTCTTTCTCTAAAAAGAATTATAATAATAGTAATTGCAAAATGCTTGTGTACAGGGAAGCATAAAGGGAAGCTATGAAGCAGCAAACCCCAATATAATGGGAAATGGCTGTATTGTAAAGTGCAGCTACCTCAAAGGCATTGATTGTCACTATACCTACTTAGAAAGTAATCAGTCTGATTTTTTTTAACTACGTGCAAAGTCTTAAAAGTTTTTGCTTTCTGGTTAATGAGACAAAAGAAAAAGGAAAATACCTCACCTAATTGTGCTTTGTATAATGTTTGTCCCTGGTGCATTTAATTACAGTGGCAGCAGATCTGTATTGCTTTAGGTTACAGCAGGTCTTTGTAGGCAGAAGGGCGTGCACCTGTGTGCACATGTTTGCATACAAATATGTGAGTCATAAATCTCATGTTTGCCTGCTTTCTCCTATTATGAATGACTGCAAGAGATACAGTAAAGTTAGAGTGAGACTTGGGTTTCCTTTGCTTTCTTACACAGTAAGAAATGTACATGATTGTACATTTCAGCTTCAACTTTTTGTAAGCTGGTGCCTCTTAACTCCTTACGACTGTCATTTGTTGAAGCTCTTCTGTATGGGGAATGGTGTAATTTCCTTTTTTCCTAAACCACTGCTATAAAACACCAAGAGCCTCATGTGGCACTTCTTCAATGCTTTATTTATAACAGTTGATGGAAGTGGGACTTACTGGTGTGGCAAAAGTGTCAGAATGTAACTGTAAATATAGTTGTGAAATATGTTTCTGTGATCTTTTTTTTCACTTCTGCTTCTGTGTGCTCTAGCATTAGCAGCAATCCTTGGAGCAGTGCCATTTCTGGGGACATACTGGGCAGCAGTCCCTGCAGTCCTAGATTTGTGGCTTGTGCAAGGACAGGGATGCAAAGCCCTTTTGCTCTTGGTTTTTCACCTCTTGCCAACCTATTTTGTAGATACAGCAATTTATTCAGATATATCAGGGTAAGTACATTAAACACTTTTTAAAATTAGCATTGTAAAAATGATTGACAATCAGTGATGCCTTTAATTAAACTTGTTTTTCTGAAGCATGCAAAACAGTATCTTCAAGCACAGGAGTAACCTCATAGTAAGCAGTTTTACTGGCCTAAGTGCCTTCATTTTCCCAGGCCTCTTTTCTGTAAACTCTGACACTTCAGAGGTCTTGAACTCAACATCAGCAAAATGAACTGTTTCAGCTGGGATTTTTTGAGTTGCTTTATATTTTCTGTTAATCTAATTATTGACTAAAGGTGTGTAGTATTTACTTTTTATGTCCTAATGCCAGATGATGCTGCCGAGCAGATAAAACAGTGAACTATTTAGGGACCAAAAATTAATAGAGTTAATGTAGAATAAAGACATAGAGTGGTTCAGTTCTGTGTTATTAGAAATTAATATTTTTGTTTACTAAATATAATAACACTGAACAGAGAGTGCCTAATGATAGTATGCCCAATACTATTATGCCCAACATTAATACTAATTTTCATAGACTGTGATACTAGTTATTTTGCATTAATTAAAGCTAACAAGTAAAGTATAATCAAATTACATTTCTTTTCCCAACAATAAATCACAAATAAATTTGAGGCTAGTAGCTATTTAAGTAGCCAATAATTTTTCTGCTTACTAGAATACATTTTTTTGGACTGTAGAGGATGCAAACTCTGTTTACTGTCCAGAAAACATATGGGACAGGAATAGATTTTCTGACAGTGGAGGAAAATTGTATTTTTCCCAATAAATTGAACAGTAAGCATCATGATGTCTTCCAGATTAGATTAAACCTATTTGAAATAGCTATAATTAGGTTATGCAGGATTTTCTAAATGGATTACCTTTGTACTGTAGCCCTATTTCATCAGGTGTTCTGTTGTTTAATTTAGAAAACTAGCCAAAATAATGTTTAAACTGATACAAATGGTGGAAAAAATGAAGTTTTTAAAGGTTTAGAAATTAATAGTGTCTATTATTGGAGAAACATAAAACTTTGGGAAAGCAATCTGGTCATGCCAGTAGGTTAAGTTGGATCTAGGTGAGATGTGACTGAGGTGTGTATGATTTTATAGGTCATGTTTCATGACCTCATTTTGCACACAGTTGTGATGAAGGCAAAGACTTAAAATTTGGGACTTCATGGTTGGAAACCTAAGGAACTGCTGGAGTTCTGAACTGACTAGCTGGTATTTTCTATGTATTATACTCAGAATTTAGAGGAGCTTCCTGAGAGTTGCATGCCAAGTTTCAATTGTAGTTTTTCTTCTACAATTCCATATTGCCATAATTTTTTTAGGTATAAAGAATGAAGAATGATGAACAGGTTTTATGTAACTGCTGTTGGTAGGATTCACATTTTGCAGCTGAACACAGGTCCAAAAAGAGTATCTGAGACACAAAAAACAAAAATAGCATGGTTTACTTGCTGCCATAAGAGCTCTTACCAAAAAGCTCTTCTGGCCCAAACTTCCTAGTAAATATTAGTAGTATGTTCATTAAAATTCGGTTTTGTTTTTCATCTGAAAACCTTAAAAGCTAATGATAACAAAATTCAATCTGAGAGGCTTTTTTATAACAAAATGAGAACACATGGCTATTTCTTTAAAGATTGTATGCCAGCTGTTCTTTGAAAGATGCACTGCAAGTTGCCATCATCATGTAACTGAATGGCTTTGCTCAGGGCTCCTCACAGTACATGTTGCTAATTGTGTTAACCTTCACCAGTTCTTGCCCATGAAGTATGAACAGTGTGTGTAACCAACCATCATTCCATTCTCAGAATGGAAGTGTGTTTGCCGGTAAGTCCTTCAGATATTCTTCAGCAGATGTCTGTAAAGTCACTGCTCCACTGTGGATCTTGCCAGCGTTCCATGCTACAGTGGCGTTTGATCTGTTGTGCAAAATACAGCACAGGATACAGCTTGGAACCTTTGTGCAGTCACAGCAGTTTAGAGTGTAAATATGGGTAGTTGTAGCTAGCTGTGTCATTTCCTAAGCTTAATAAAACTTCAGTATTAATTCACATTTTGTAATTGATAATGCTGTGTTTGTTGTTCTTAATTGGATTTCATTGTTCTTGTGGCAGAGGTGGTCACCCTTACCTGACAGGCCTTGCAGTAGCTGGTGGAGCATATTACCTGGGACTGGAAGGGGCCATCATAGGACCAATTCTACTTTGTATACTTGTGGTTGCCTCCAATATATATAGTGCCATGTTGGTGAGTCCAACAAATTCTGTGCCCACCCCATCACAAGCGACATGGCCATTACAGATTTACCGGTGAGCTATAAATGTCTTACTTGTATGAATTTCGTTTTCACACACATCAGTGTATGGATGCACAGGTGGAGGGAATGTGTGCCTGGGCTTTATAAGAGTGTGCACTCATATCTGCAAGAGTATTGTAGTATTTGAAGAGGATTCAGCTGTCCCATATTGTAGAAATAAAAAGTATGGCTCTGTAAAATGCTCAGTGGAACATGTATACTGGAAGTGTTTGTTTAATGTCTCTCAGCCTCTTTCAGAAGGGCTGTTTAAAACATTTGCTGATTATACCTTTGTGTCCTACAATTTATATGTTTCTCTTGTGCTAGGAAATGATTGAACATCATTTTTAAACTCCTATTCATGGATACCTAAGAGTACATTGCATTAAAAAGGGGCCTGCCCCAAAATACTTCATTTTTATGTCCTAATGTACAATACTGCAAAATATAAATATACCTAGATTTTAAAAAATGTGCTATCATTATATGCCATTTTTCCATTAAAAGTATGGTCCTTAGTAATGTCATTATTGAAATTATGGAATTTAGAAATGTGTCTTTAAACTGTACAGTTAGGAATGAGATGATAATTATATAGTTAGGAATAAACTCGTAATTGAATACTTAGAATGGTAAATCACATTGTGACAATATTAACAACAGTAGCTATTTTAATGTTTCTGCTGTTTTGTTAAACTGTATAGGTTAGCTCATTATACATATATTTTGAAGAGGATTCTCTGCTTGTCACAAATAATTCTTTACCTTATTCACATGAATAGTGCTATCTTCTTTCATCTGGGCAATTTAGGAGAAAAACCACTAATTGGACCTATCTGTAGTCTCTGGCTTGTAATAGTTACATTCCAGTTGCTCTGTGTGACACAGATAGTGCTTCCAAGTACACAAAAAAACTTCATGTGTGTTTGGTTCTCATTTATTTAATAGGAAACAGTTGTTTGGAATCACTGGGCAGATGTGTCTTACTTTTCACTTTTCTTTTCCTCCCCCCACCTCCCAGGTCACCTAGAGAGAGTCCCGAGGAGATGAAAACATCTGCAGAGTGATGGAGGTGCCGGGGTGCACCAGTACAACATGAGGGACTTGCTGTCGTCTGTCTCGGGTTCACAACAGCCATGGCCTTCTGTCCCTGCCCAGCTGTGCCTGGGGCAGCTCACAGGGAAGCATAGACTGGGTTTTAGGAGCAAGCACTAGAACATCTGCTGGCCTTACATTATTGTGCACTTTGCCTCTTCGAGAGAGAATGTCTCCTTCCCATGGCTTTGCATACCAACACACAGTCAGCTGCCTTGTTGAGGACTTGGAAGACCCTCTGTCTTATCAAAAGAATAGCTCAGAGGAGAGGTACATCCACTGGAGTCATTATCTTATCTCCTGAAATTACTAACTTGGCTTTTATTTATTGGGTTATTTGTCTTACTAAACTGTAGTAGCTTTAAAGAAAGCTGTAATTCCAAAATATTTATTTTTAGGCAATCGGTGGCACAAGAAGGGCAAACCACTCATTGTGAAATGAAAGTATAATATAATAGTTTGCGCCTCCTCAAGGTGTTCCTTTATAAGCTTCAACCATCATCTGTAACTCATAATAACACTTACATATTATTCTCTTACATGCACTGAAATTTAATGTTGTTGGAGACTGGTATTTTTAATACCTTCCTGATATTAATAGAAATGCAAACTGTTAAATGTGGATTTTCCTGTTACTGACATAGGATCATTTAAATAGTTTAAATCTTGCCCCCATTTGCAGTGAAATTTGATAATATTTTGCTGTTTATCCACCCTCCCAGTGGAGTCATCTTGTCAGTTAAATTTAATCAAAGGCCTTGAGTGTTTTCAGACTGTAGTAATGCAGGATGGTCGTATGTCCTTCCAGTAAGTGGAAGAAGTTTAATGGGGATAGTTTAATGTTGGTTTTCAAATGCTGTGGCTGAGTTCAATTCACTTTTTAAACAAATTTTACTACCAGAAAGAAAGAGGAGGGAACATGAATTTGACTGTAGTTTAGTTGGGGCTTTTTAACCCTGTACATATCCAGCCAAATATCTGAGATATAAGATAAATCTTAATATATTAGGGTATATCTTACTAATAAACAAAGATCCTGAATTTTTGAAATTATGTATTGCCTAGGTCACAGCATCAAATCCTCTAGTGTTTTTCTTCCATACATAATTTTGCTTAAAATGCAGCTTTGGTGACATTTAAGGCCTTTTGTATTGATTGTCAAAACATTTTGACATAATGGATCTTTATAAACGGATCCTTTTTGTAAATGGGAATTGGGGTTTTTTGGTAAATATTTCATATTTGCACAGCTTTTCCACAAATCCAATGAGGCCCAAGGTACAAAGTAGCAGATGCACTTGCTTAACCAAAGAACCACCATTCAGTTTCCAGTAACTTGAATTGATTTCAGAGGTTGATTGATAATGAGTTGTACAAAATAGAGGCATGCCTTGTATTTATTGTTGACAGTAATTCAATGTTTGAAACAAAGGGATCTTATACAGGGATAAGGATATCTAAGATGTGTGCACAAACAGCTTGCAGTAACTGAGATGTTTGTTTTGCTTGAGTTCTAGAAGTGTTGACAGATTTGAAAGGTTCTTTCCATGATACTGTATGTATTTTTACATTGTTTTGAAAAATACATTGCCATGGGAAGTGATTGGAAAGTACTCTAATACTGAGTAAAGAGGAAAGTCCTGCTAAAGGCTCACAATAAACAGGCTGCCTAACAAGACACAAATAGTCTGCTTCTCAGATTCTCAAAATAAGCTGCTGCAATTTTACTGATGAAATTGTATGTTTTAAGTGAGAGGTGTTGAGTATGCTGTTTGTGTACACTTGCACGTATGTGCTTGAGGGACAGACTTGGGCTTAATTTAGTAAGTTGACTCAGGTTTATCAAAATATGGAAACATCCCATTTAATATTTTAAATTCTGAAGATCTACATATCACTTTCAACTAACTGAATAAGAAGAATGTATTGCTTGAAGGAAGTATCTGTTATATCTCCTTGGTTTTGTGGCATACAAAAAGGCTTAAATGAAATACATTTTTATAATTGTTGCTGGCTAGGGTGGAGGATGTGGGGAAACCTGAGGCTTTCCTAAAATATTCCTGCAACTTTCTAACCAGCTGGAATGAGACCACCATGATATTTGGGCTACTTGTTTATTGTATTACTTTTTTTTTAGTTCACAGTTTTGCACTGAATTGTTGTGTTCTTGTTGTAGCTTCTTGTAGACAGCACTTAAAGCACCTCTTTGCTCACTGGTCAAGACATGTGTATTGTCCACCTTTGCTATCCCATTTTCTGAGACAATCTTTCATACCTCTGTGGTACTCCACTTAGTAATTTTGAAGAGTCATTAAAAAGCATTATTTTGTTTGGTTTTAAGTTTTCTTTTTCCCCTTCAACTGATTGCCTTAGATCAAAGAAGGGCCTCTGCTATGAAGATCAAAACCATGATTGAGACACCGTTAACTTCAGTAATGCAAATGAGTAAAATTGCCTGAGAAAATACATTGCTGTTTTCAAATGTTCCTTTTCCAATGTAAAACCATTTTATATAGAGAATTCACATCTGATGGAGTGTTGTGTAGTTTTTCCTTTGAAATGGGGCTTCATTTTGATGCTTTATGTTCCAAATTCAGCTCAAGCTTGCCATGAAGAACCATCCATATTACATCCCTACTCAGTAAGTGCAGCTTCAGGAGCTCATGATGTGTGCCATACCTGATTGAGGAGCCAGCTATATGGTTCAGTAATGGTGCAGTAACATCCACTGCCAAAAAGAAAAGAAAAATAAGGAACAAAACCTGCAATAACACCTTAGAATAGCAAAGACTCACTGATTTTCACTATATTTATAAAAAAAACCCAGAAAACCCACCAAAAAACCCCAAAACCACAAAGTACCACCTTATGAAAGGGCATACTTTGATTATTTGGGGTTTATGTTTATCAAGTATCTGAGTACCAGCAGATATAGAAGACCTTGTCATTGGGTATTTAGCAATCTATATTATTTGCTGAGCAGACTCAGCCGTGGTAAGAATGGTTTCGTTTAGATCAGTCTCACATTAATGTGAAAATAATCAGACTTTTGACTTCTGGTCTTTGAAAAGTGACAGTTTGTGGTTATATTGCCTCATCTGCAAAAACAACCAGCAGTTCGGTGGGATAAGTTTTTAGTACATGGATTGTAGCTTTCAAAAAAACCAGCTCAATCCACTCCCTCCTTCAAGATCCCAGAACAACCAACCAACAAAAGAAGCCCCACCACTCTCTGCAGTGCAGTTTTCTTAGGAGAGACCATCTTTTCTGTAATGCTTGTAAGCAAGAATTTGATGGCTTTTAGCTTTACTGTAAACAGTCATTCCAGGAGCAGGTACTTACTGAATGTATTTAGTACATTTAGTGTTCAATAATTTAGAGTTCAGAAGGGAGTGCTCGTAGTAATCAAGACACTGTGGTCTTACGGCGTTGTGAAATTCAAGTGTGCTGGTTTTAATCCTTCTCCTTGGGGAAATCAGGCTCGTTGCAATTAAGTGTGGTGCCAAAGGGCTGGTGCTGTTTCTGGCACTGCAGTCTGAGCTAGCCTTTCCTTGCTGTACCTTGGCTGGACACTGCTGTAGCAGAGCTGGCAGAGGGGACTGTGCCAGTTCACAGCCCAGCATGGTAGCTTGAGGTCACTGTAAATACTGGCTTAATGGATCTGTGAAGGAGCAAACTGCAGTGGGCAAGAATCTGGCACACATTCATTCTGCCAGCCTTACTGCAATATGGTGGCTTTCAGCACAGGTGCACCACGACCAATTGGGAGCAGAAATGACTTATTTTGAAAGGCTGCTTAAAAAAACCAGTTTAACATTATAATAATACATATGATGCACATTTTTCAGAGGTTGATACCCACATGATCTTTCCATGCACAGCATTGTGTGGGTGTGCAGGCTATCTGTGGTACACTTTGGCTTCTCTGATTTCAAGCTCTGTGTGGCTTCTCTTAAAGACACAGGGGAGGAGGGTATACTGAAGATAGGTATTTTGTCAGTGATTATTGGATTAGGAAATCCATAATTGATTAATTAAAATAAGAAAAAAACATTGCTGAGGGGAAATTGGATGCTGTCTCCAGTATGATCCATTGTGGGTATAAGCATAACTTTTGAAATAGGTGTATGGCTGCAGTGTCAAAAATTGTTTTTCAGAAAGCCTGAAGAAACAAAACTGGATGAAATTGTTCTCCAATGAAGGCAGCAGCTGAATTGCTATGCTCCTGATCCCCAGTACTAGGAATACTGCAGACTGTTGCCTTTCCTATGGACCAGATACAGTGAGGATGGAAAAATACCATTATTCTACTGAGATTCCGTAGCTTTGCATTGTTGGTAGTGGGTGTTTCCATAACTGCCTTGATTGAAATATTGTGTTTATATTATATTGACTTAAATTTGTCACTGTAGATAGTGCCACTTTAATGGATGCTGCCTCTGGAAACAGCTGTGATTGCCTTTGAAGGTACTGAAGGGTGTTGGGATTGGAGGTCATTAGGTTTAATAGCAGAGGTAGCATTCTTCTAGAGATGCAGTTGCTTACCTTGAAGTTTGCAATTTTACAAGAGAAAATTGATTTTCCAGATAATCTTTATTGAGTGCCAGCTGACATCTCTTAAATCCTTGGATGCATCATCTTTATAAACTCTGTATTGACTTGTATTTCTTCTTAGTATTATTTCCTACACTTTTTGCAGAAGCCAACTTTGACAATTTCTTTATTATTCCTATTTGTTGAAAACTAGAATCACTTAAAACCCCTGACAAATGTTAGGAAGACTTGATCTTTGACCTGTACTGTCTCTCTGTCAGTTTTACTAAGGTACCTTAATGCTTTATGGTAAATTTTGCCAAAATTGCTTTCTAGTGATAAAATTGGAAATAAGAAAAAAAAAAGTGTGGAAAATTAATTTATTGTTTTGAAACAAGAAACAATGCCAGAAGTCATAAACATATTCAGGGATTCTACATTGGGTTTGTAAATGTATATATTGATATACAGTGTTATATAAATATTGGGAGTCTCTGTCCTATTCAGTCTTTAACTGAAATTTTGTCCTATCTTGCTTTTTTAAAGATACCTGAGAACAACATAGTGCCTGTATATAATGAAAACAAGCAAAAGCAAATCCTGGTAGTGTGAGTACCACTGTTTTATTGTAGTTCATATAAAGTAGGGGAAAGCTGCTAGTAATGCATTTCTGAGAGAGTGCTGTTCCTGGAAGTATTTGCACACATCCTCTAAAAAGCTGCCAAAATTAATAGGTCATGAAATACATCTTCAGTTCCCCAGACCCTTAAACTCATCCGCACCTCCTCGGGTATCTTCTTTGGAATATGGTTTAGTACATGAGAGTATTGCTTCCATGCCCTTTTGGGAGTTGATTCCAGGACCTGAAGGCATGCTTTGGAATGTCCATACTCAAAAAGTATGTCCAATTCAGGAAGGAAGCGCTAATTGGAAGTAAATGCATCCTTGATCTGCTCTGCATATGGATGGACATGGACAAATATAATTCATGTTGCATTGAAGATTAATTTTTAAATATAAATACTATTTGGTATTTATACCAAATAAAACCAAAAGGTGGGTTTGAGTGAGAAGCAGGGCAGATTTGCTTGCAGCAGGGTGAATCTGCCAGGTAATAAAGCAGAGTGAGTGCTCTAGCAGCTATATATATATAATAAAGAATTTTTAGTGTGATGTTTTTAAAGCAAAAAGTTGATTTCTTCTCCTGACCTCACTTTTTACCAACTAGAGTGCTACGTACAATGATCCAATGAGGACCGAAAGTCAAAGAAATGTTTCATGGTATTCGTGTAGATTAAATCTAAGAAACATCACAAAGCCAAGAAGTTGCCACGCTATAAAAATTCATTAGGCTTAAGAACTGGCATATAGGCCATAAGACTGGAAAAACAAAATTCCAGTATTTACTACTCTTCCTGCCAGTCTCAGCCTAAACCTGAATCTTTCTCAAGTATCAATAAAAAACTGCTTTTGTGTTGTTCACAACCTACTGTCTGTGTAGATCAGTGTTTCCAGTTTGTCATCTGTCATCACGAGTATATTCAGCAAGCATTCAATTTGTTCAGATTGTTGCCTTTAAAAACAGATTTTCTGTGCTTCAGTGATGGTTGGATGGTTGGAAAACAACTTTTTGTATCAGTTGTTAGGTGCTTACCCATATACATATATATATATGTGCTAGCTAGCATTTGATGCTTTGGTCAAAAGACATGGGAGGGTTGGGAGTTTTTTTCCTCTGGGGAAATTTCACCAAACCAAATCCAAAGAACTTTTGACATCTTATCCTAAGACTGGCTACACCTTACTCAAACCTAACAGCAGATTTTTTGCATTACAGAGCACAGGTTGTTCTAAAGTGTGTGTTCCTACCAGGCCCCGTGGGGATTTGGAGCAATAACTTCTGTTGTCTGTTGACACAGATTTTGTCTGTACATGTGATACATCTTCAGAATGGAACTGTGTTCAAAACTGATGTTTTCATAATTGGGTTGGGTACAGTACCTGGTTTTGCATGTATAATACTGACAATATAACCCCTATGTCCATCCAAATGGCCAAATAAAATGTGTATGTTAAGGCTGAGAACTACTTGTGTAGACTGCAGAGGTATTTAAACTAAATAATTTTGATTGTATGCACCAGTCGTCATCCTAATAAAAATGGGTTTTGTAGCAGGTTTAAGAAGCTTTTCACTTGATATTGTATTCACACTGCAGTCCTTTGTAAGCACAGAATGGTTAATATATTTTGAAATAAAATGCCATTAACATAAAGAGAGCTGAGTTTGATTTGAGTGACGGGCTCTTTGGAGTCAGGCACAAAGGCAGCAGTTAATCTGGTGAAATACAAGGTGTGCTGGAGGCAAAGCTGGGTCTGCAGTCCCTGTGTGTGAGTGAAGTCACTGAGAGAAGCCATACTTCACTTTTCCTTACATTTTCTATGGGGAGGGGAAGGACACGGCCTCCAGGGTAGCTGTGGCTCAGCTGGCACCTGGCAATTTGCTGCTCTGCCTGCAGTACCACAGCCACATGTCCAGACCCTGCAAAAGCTCCCATTCAGCACCTGTGGGTAATTCAAATGACTTCCATCATGGCCTGCTCTCTGAACTGGAAATGGTTGTTTAGTGCCTGAGCAGAGTTTTAGATCATTCTATTGACTATAAAGCAAAAGTGATCAAACCCTCCCTGCATGACTGCTCACCTTTTGAAATGAGATATGGCTGATGTTCCACTTTCCATCCCTCTCACTCTTCTGGGAGCAGTCGCCTTAAAGTATTTCCTACAGGAGAGTCAGAGTTAGCTGGTACCCCCTTCATTCTCTGAAGGGGTGAAACCTGTTTAGTGCATATACAGTGGAGGGAGGTTAACAATTGACGCTGGTACCATAACTATGATTTAATTCTTAATTGAGGCAAGTTTTCCAAAATGCTCAGAATTCCTTTTAAGTTAGAACCGAACCAAATGCATCTGTAATCAGGCATATATCTACTTCTATGAGAACTCCTTAGCTCTTGTATGGGTTTTTAGTCAGTTTATTGTACATATAATAGTGTTTTTATTAAAGAAAATAAGGAGTTCTGTTCAACACCGATCTCAGATAAAGCTTTATAGGATGAAGCACCAACCTATTCACTCAGTCTCAACTGTTTCTTCAAAATAGTTTAGGAGTTACATGTCATAAACATTGTATAGTTCATTAACATTTTGGGAGTGGGAGGATAAAGATTATGAAGGAGTTATTAGGCAGATAACAAGCAAAAAATGTGCTTTTGACCAGAGATGCAATTTAAAAGATTGCAGTCTTTTGGCTTTACCACTTAGAAAATAGCAATAGGCATTTTGAGAAAAAATACACCCTAGACATTCAAATACATCTACTTGACATCTAAACATGGTGAATCATAACAAAGAAAACTGAAGGCTGTTCAAAGAGGCGCTGAGATGGTATCTCATGCTGTGTATAAAATTTCATTCTGCCACCGAATTATAATGTGTAATCATATAAAATGCAAGAAGAATTCAACTTCCATACTTTTGACTGAAGGATGTTTCTATCAGTTGGCATGGCTTTATATCAAACAATTAATAGCTTTCTTCCACTTTTCCAAATGAGAAATTGCTCTGTGCAAACTATTTTTCACAAGGAAGTTCATGTTTCACATCATTGCAAGTAGTTCCTTTTTTTTTGTCTTATATGAGGTAATCTCTGAAATCAGACTATTAATGCTGGCATTACCTGTGCTGTGATGGGCCCTGACAACTTCTCTGAGGATCTGGTTCCCTGAAGTCCTGAGCATTCACCCTTGCAGGTGTTTTGGTAAAGCTGGCCACATGGAGGGTAGTTTAGGAAGAGGCAGGTTAGGCATACTGAACTCCTCCACTGTTTCTATACCATTCTTGGGGTTGTAATAACTATAAAAATCTCCACCTGTTCCTTCTGGTTTTAAACACTGAGGGAACTTGCAACACATGCAGGTGAAAGCAGGGTTCAAAGTTTGCACCAACAGCTGTGTGGGGTGGTTTTCTTGGGTTTTCTTTCTTTTTTTCCCTTGTAGATTTACAGCTGTGCACACACTTGCATTCTTGATTCACAGGTGGAATCAAATCCTTATGCCTTAGATAACTAGGCTCTTTGTTTTGATTTTGCGTTTCTTACTAGAATCTGATCTTTTTAAAAATAAAAAATAAAACCAAGATTATCTTGGCCAAACACATGCTTTTCTTTAGAAGACAAAGAGCAGAGAGAAGACCGTTGTGATAAAACATTGAGAACTTTTGGTGCTTTCATAATATGTTGATAAATGTCTTTCAGCTGAAGTTGTCTGACAAGTTTTAGGGAAAATCACACATAATCTTGGCTGGCCTGACTTAAGCCCTCTTTTTTTTATGGGAGAGAAAAATGTTTAATTTAGAAGCTTTACATGACTTAACACAGCACATCCTTTTTAAAGCACTGCTGACTGCACACTTGGATTGCTCAGAGAACTGGAGAGAAGTCGGCTTTAAAGCTTTGCACCTCTTGTTTTGCAGTTTTCCAAAGAAAAATATTTCATTCTCAGGGTCATGAATGTAATTTGGCTTCTTTAGAAAAGGTATACTTCGGTATATCTTTGGTAAATTTTGGCTTGTTTGAACTTACCATAGAATTATAGAATATACTGAGTCAGAAGGGACCCATCAAGATCGGAGTCCAGCTCCTCCCCCTGTGCAGGACATCCCCAAGAATCACACCATGTGCCTGAGGGCACTGCCCAAACACATCTTGAACTCTGTCAGCCTTGGTGCTGTGACCACTCCCCTGGGGAGTCTGTTGCAGTGCCCACCCACTCCCTGGGAGAAGAACCTTTTCCTAATATCCAACCTAAACCTTCCCTGACACAACTTCAGGTCATTCCCTTGGGTCCTGTCACTGGTAACCACAGAGAAGAGATCAGTGCTTGCCCCTCCTCTTCCCCTCATGAGGAATTTGTTACTCTGATGAGGCCTTGCCTCAGCCTCCTCCAGGCTGAACAGACCAAGTGACCTCAGCTGCTCCTCATTCGGCTTCCCCTCAAGACCCTTCACCAGTTCCTCAGTTTCTTGGGACATTCACCCTTTTGCTGGTGAGTTAAATTTGCTGCCCCCATCTGGGGTTATGGATCGAAAGGCTGGGAGCAATTGATATGGAGAGTTAGTAATTAAATCAGTGACCAATGGTACAAACAGGTTAATGATCACCAGATTAGCAATAAGCACTGTAGCAAAGAAGCAATTCCATATAATTCTCCTCTACCTCAATTTTACCAACAGCCCTGTTACAGTTTAAAAAATTAATCTCTTCTAAGATGGTACAGTCAATGACTAGTAATGGTGAATATGTTTGTAATTACTATTCAAGGGAGTATATCCAGGTGGGTTTATCAAACTAAAGATATTTTCAAGACCTATTCTCATTCACTTTAGAACTCAAATTAATGATGGCAAACTTGGGAAATGGCAGTCGCTCCAGCCAGAATCATTCCAGCGATTTTGGCACTGGAGTGGTGATTTGGAGGCTTTACATGATAAAGTCATGATGACACATGTTCAGTAAGTGTCTACATATAGGTTAGAAGCCCAAAAATTAGAACAAAACAATTGAATAATATTGATTGACAGTTAAAGGATGACTTCATCATTTTATGTTTGCTGGTTGAAAGGTGGCCGCAGGGTTTTTGTGGCAATGGGGATATCAGTCTTTGAGTGAGAACACTGAGGCTCCAAGAGGACTTTGTGGGGTGGACTTTTGTTGTAAGATTTTGCTTAAATGTAATGCATTTCCAAAAAAAACCCAAACAACCAGTCTGTGCATTTCAGAAAGGGAATCTAGATCTGATTTTTGTCAAAACAAATGGTTGCTTAGATGCCTGTTTAAGAAAGGTCCTAAAAAGGTCATCTTTCCCTGAGACGTGCCAGAACATTTTCTTGGCCAAGACAGTTCAATTCTACTCATTTCAATTCAACCTGGTAAAAGTCACAACATCCTATTCAGATGGAAGAGCATCCTGTCTAATGGAAAGCCTAAAACCAGATTATATCCCCTTCAGGAGGCAGAAATGTCAGTTTTTCTTTAGGTTTGTTTTGGGGTTTTTTTTAAAGTTAATCTTCTATAGAGTTTTTCAAACATACTCTCTTCTGTGTAGAGCAAAGGCTACTGGCTTTTGTCAAATGCTGGTTTTGCTGGAGACTTTCAAGACATGAGTCAGTGACAGGGCAATTCATAAGCTTACACACTGGGAGTGCCAAACCTTTTCTTGTGCTTCTCAGTGGTCTGTAAGTGACATGTAATAAGTTATTTCTTTGCTTTATGAAACACAGTTAGTAGGTAGGTGTAGCCAGACTGTCACTGCTGCACTATTGCAGTGGTGGTTTTCCTGCTCCCATTTTTTGATACATCCTGACAAACATAAGCTGCCTGTACACTGTAAAGCCAATTTCTTCATGAAGATTTAAACTGATTTTTTTTTTTTTTTGCCTTAAAGAGGAAATAAATTTGATTTTCTCTTTGAAGTGTTGCCAAATTGATAGAGTCCAATATGTTTTCCTAACCATATTTATCTGGGAAAGTGTCAGGTAATTTAAACTCTCTACTTACCATCACCACAGGTTTACAAGCATTTAAAAGCTTGCCTTCGACTCACTTCTGCTCTTTTATGAGAGCAAATGAATGTCCTGTGGTGACAAAAGCTTCCAATATATTTAATTTTCTAGCCAGAATGAACTACCTTGCAGTGGTAGCTACTACGTAGATAAACAGAATTTTCTCAATATCTGTATGAGAATATCTGATTTGCCTGTGCATTTTCAAATGTTGCTGTTCTCTTTATCTCTCAGGAATAAATATTTGAAGAAAATGATTCTGAGTTTTAGTTCTCCCAGCTGTAAGAAATTCACCATGTCCTTAGAGCAAAGACACCAGCTTCTTCCTAGATACAGCAACTGGTTTTCTGCAACTAAGTCCTATTTTTCAAAGTCGAAGTGCTCTGAATGTTCATATGAATTAAATAAAATCTGAAAAACAATTATTTGACTAAATTTCAGTGATAAAGGGGTTTCCTGTCTTCTGGGCAGTCATTCACATGGCAGGTCTTGCCCAAGGGAATGCTTCCATTTGGACTGACTGTGAAGAATTTTGTTGACTTCATGGGCTAGTGAGCCCTCCTGTGAGCCCTGACAAACACCATGTCAAAGATAAAGATTTAAAATTGGTGACACCAGTTAAGAGAAAACTTACTTATAAAATAGTAACTGTAGAGATAATAAATAAGAACACTTCTAGAGAACACTGTAATGTGGGAGGAAACACTGTAACTACTTGAAGGTTAAGTGTGATAACTCTTAGGATTTGCAATGACAGGTAAAAATTCTTTCTGAGTAATCTTGATTACTTGTCAAATTAATCTAATTAATAGAGCCAGATGCAAGGTGATGCATTCAGAATCACATATATTTTATGAGGATTGTATTTTGGAAGCTAATCCCCCTTAAAACATTCAGATTCTGTTTAGATACCTAACAGGGTAAAAATTAGCGGTGTCGGATGATGATTAAAACATATCATCCTATATTGAAACAAGTCATTGTACAGGTGGCTGGCTGATGTTTCACCATCTCCAGCCCTTGTTCTTGTGGGAGATTTAACCTGCTGATGTCTCCTGTAAGCTCAACACGGCAGCAAGTAGGCAGTCTAGGAGGTTCCTGCAGTGTGTGGAAGAGAATTTTCTCACTCAGCTGGTAAAAAATGAGCCTACAGGGACAGTGCCCAACTAGACTGTGGTGGGACAGGCAAAAAAACCCCTCTGGACTTCCAGAGGGTGACTTTGGCCTATTGAGGACACTGATTTGGAAAGTCGCTCGGGAAGCAGCCCTTAAAAACAAAGTGGCTCAGGAAGGCTGGATGTACTTCAAGAAGGAAATCTTGAAAGTGCAGGAACAGGCTGTCCCTATGTGCTGGAAGATGAGCTGGCAGGGAAGAAGACGGCTGAGGAGGGAGGTTTTGCAGGAACTCAGGGAAGAAAAAAAAGAGGGTGTATCACCTTAGGAAAAAGGACAGGCAACTCAGTAAGTGTTTAAGGATGTCATGCAGAAAGAAAACTAGGGAGACGGAAGGTCATTTAGAACTTAACCTGACCACTTCTGTAAAGGATAATGAAAAGTGATTTTATAAATACATTAATAACAAAAGGAGAGCCAAAGGAAACCTCCATTCTTTATTGGGTGTCAGTGGGGAATATAGTCACCAAAGATGAGGAGAAGGCTGAGGTACTGAACCTCTTCTTTGCCTCAGTCCTCAGCAGTAAAACCTGTTATCCTCAGGGCCACTGGCCTCTGGGCTGGTGGACAGGGACAGGAAGAGGAAAGGACCCCCTGTAATCCAGGAGGGAGTAGTCAGTGACCTGCTGAGCCCCTTAGATGCTCACAAGTCCATGGGATCCATCCCAGGGGGATGAGGGAGCTGGTGGAAGGACTCTCCAAGCTGCTCTCCATCATCTGCCATCAGTCCTGCTCTCTGGAGATGTCCCAGATGCCTGGAGGTTGGCCAATGTGCCACCCATCCAGAAGAAGGGCCAGAAGGAGGATCCAGGGAACTGCAGGCCTGTCAGCCTGACCTTGGTGCCCAGCAAAGTTATGGAACAGATCACCTTGGCTATGATCTCACAGCATGTACAGGACAATCAGGGAATGAGACCCAGCCAGCACAGGTTCAGGGAAGGCAGGTCCTGCCTGGCAACCTGATCTCCCTTTATGAGCAGGTGACCCACCTGGTGGATGAGGGACAGGCTGTGGATGTGTCTACCTGGACTTCAGCAAAGCCTTTGACACCATCTCCCACAGCGTTCCTGGAACAGCTGGCAGCCCAGGGCTTGGACAGGTGGGACCTTGGATGGGTTAGGAACTGGCTGGATGGCCAGGCCCAGAGCAGCTGAGGGACCTGGGGTTGTTTATCCTGGAGGAGAACTTATTGCTCTCTCCAACCTCCTGGAAGGAGGGTGTAGCCAGGTGGATGTCAGCCTCTTCTCCCAGTTAGAAAGAACAGGACAAGAGGACACAGTCTTAAGCTGCACCAGGGGAGGGTTAAGTTGAATATTAATAAGATTTGCTTCACAGAAGAGTTGATTAGACATTAGAATGGGCTGCCCAGGGAGGTGGTGGAGTCACGATCCCTGCAGTGTTTGAGGAAAGACTGGACATGGCACTCAGTGGTCTAGTGGATGTGGTGATGTTGGATCATAGGTTGGACTCAATGATCTCAAAGGTCTTGTCCAACCTAACTGATTATGTGATTCTGTGACATTTGATCCTTGGATGTGTAAAAAAGATAGCACCGTATATGTCTTTGGTAATAATGAAACTGAGAAAATATTCAGGCTAGTCCTGAGGCTCACGCGCTGGAAAAGGATGTTGGACTGTAAAAAAAGTTCTGAAATCAGCAAAAGGTGATTCAGTCCTGACAATATTTTCTTTTAATGTGAGATTAAAAAAACTTCATTTTGGTGTTTAGCTGAGAAAGAGGTCATTGATGTTGGATTGATCAAAGTCTAGGGAAAAGCAAATTGAAAAATCAAAGGGGCCTCCTTTCAAGCATGAAAAAATGTCAATATCCGGTGGAAGTGGATTCCAAACAAATTTGGACTCCAGTTAAGGCACATGTTTTAACACTAATTAACCAATGGAAAAATCCCACTGATGAAGGTGTTAATCATCCTTGTGGATTTAAAATCAGTCATTGCACTGTCTAGGACAACTGAGTCTCTGAATTAACAGAGTCATATAGGCTCTGTTTTGTAGGCTGGGAAAAAAGGCCTAGAAGAGTCGCTTTATCACAAAATTCTGTGAATGCTTAGACTAGGGAATGTTTCATTCAGTTAAATTCCCTCTTGTATTTAAAGCATCCATAGTTGTCTGAAGAGATAAGCAAAGCTTGCTGTCTTGGCAGCTGCGAGATCAGCATCTGAAATTTCAAGATAGTTCCTTCCATGCTACTGAACTCTGTCCTTTAATGTATCTTTTTATTATAACACAAAAATAGAAGCTGCACAAGGGTATTTTTGCTGGGGATTTAGGAATGGAAATGGTTTCATGAGTCATGCTGAAGCCAGATAAATTTTTCAGCTCTGTATAGTTTTACTTTGATGTTGGCTTGTTGACTTTCATGTTTTCCAAATAAATACCTGTGATGTCGAATGAAAAAACATTCTGTATTTTCTGTCGTTTTCAAAAAATGATGCCTTGCCTTGATCTCTCTTAACAGCAACATTTCCTGCTTGAGGTGCTGGAAAATGCTGTCAAGTTTTCTGGTTTGCTTAGGTGCTGTTTCATTTTCCTCACAGTCAGTATGTTTTCTGGAATGGCCTGTAGTTACTAATTCTCCAAGTATTAATTGCTCCTTAGTGAAGGAACATATCCATAATCCATAGTGCTCTAGGGCACACAGGAATGACCTTGTAGATTTGCTGAGTTGGTAAAACTATAGAAAAGTCCCACTGCACTGCTTTTTCTATTGGCTTTGTTTTTTAATCCTTATGAAATCCAGTGCAGAAGATGAACTGGGTAAACTGCTGCTGGCTGCAGCCTCTTTATCACAGTTAAGTGATACTGAGGCAGTGGTGCAATTTTTGTAAAGAAACAGACCCTTTTCATGTACTGTTTGCTCATGACTAAGTTTTATCTTTAAAACCATTTTCCCCCTCATAATAAAAAAAATCCCCAAAGCAAAAAACTAGTGGAACATTTCTGCTGATACATGGAGTCCTTTGTGGAAAAAGAATGGATATCCCCACTGCCAGACAGTTCTTTTTTCTTTAGCTCTTTCCAGATTAGGGTATTTGGATAACTTGTTAACAGCAGATCTCAGCCTACTGAGAAGCAGGAGACTGTTGTTAAGTGTTTATTATTCACAGATAAAATGAGGTTGTGGGAAATTCTTGGTGGGATAAACAACATTGATGTCACTGCTTTCATTGCAAACAGCAGGAGTTTAATCAGATACTTCAGAGGCACCAGACTTAAACCCATGTACTAAGTGATTTTGAAAAATCTCACTCTGCCGAGTTCACTTTGAAAACAGAGAAAGCCAGTGGGACAGCAGTAGAAGAGATCAGGATTTTGTTTTCCTATGTGTCCTACCTGTATACAGACTACATCACGTGTCTGCTACCACCAAAGTTGCTTTATCTGAAACAGATTTTGGCAAATTACCTCACCAGGAGCCAACATGGGTTTTTGTAAAGGTGAAGCTGAGTGATGTGGTAGATGTGTTGCAAGGGGGAAAGAGCCCTTTAGGTGTTACTAAAAGAGCCAGTGCCTCAGGTGGGGTCCAAAGGAAGGGAAATCCTGGAGGGGTGAGGCTGCCTGTGGGGTGAGGGCATGTGGCTGCCTCCTGGCTGCCTGTGTCCTGGTGGCATTCTGCTCTTTGAGGCAGTAGCAACCTGTGGGAAGTGGGCACACCCCTCCTGGACCTGATCTGAAGCTGTCTTTTGGCTCACTGGGCACCCTTGTAACTTCTGTGGGCTCGTTTAAAGTTCACACCAGTTGTAAACTATTGAATCTTCTTGTTGTCCACTGTAGATTGGATTTAGAGCTGCCTTTTCCCTGCTGAGGATTTACAGCTGCCTTTTCCCCACTGAAAGTCTAAAAAGCAATCGTGGCTCTGTGATGGTTCTGGCTGTGTTGCTGTGTCAGGGTTTCCTCAGGCTCTGCCACAGTTAAAGTCTTGGACTCTCAGTCTGACCACCGACATTGTTAATTGCCTTTTGAGTTTCATTCCTCTTTTTCTTTCCAGGCAACCCATTTATTCTCTTTGCCAACTAGTATAAAATATAGACAAGCAAGGGAAGGTGTTATTTGAGTGTTGTTCTACATCCACTCAGAGACACAAAGCGGGGTAAAGGGAATTGGGATTTGTATGCCCAGTATCACAGTTGCTATGTGATTGAGTTCATCTTAATCCTCAAGGAAACTATACTTTGTAGGATTACTCTTTTTATTATTGTGTTCCATGAAAGCTGTTTTTAGATGAATCTTGGCAGAGTTTGGCAGAGCTGAGCAGTTCAGAAACAGACACCTGAGCTCTTCCAAACCTGTAACTAGGTGTGGTTCCTCTGCTTCCAGTAGCTGCACATACTCTCAGCTGACCTATTCTGCATGTTTGAATTTGGGCTCTTGGTACAACAGAGAAGTGACTGATGCTGTACTGTAAAGCAGGGCCAACATAAGCATTACATATGGGATTTTTTAAGTTAGCTTGGTGGTTTTCACACTAATTGAGAAGGCAAGATCAGCTTACTCTTCTTTGTGAAAGCAGCCTGTGTGGAATGAGATGCTAATTCCTTGCTGGTGCTACGGTAACAACTTCATGTGAAGTAAGTGAATTTATTTTTATACCTAGTCTAGAGGCTGCTGCTCACTCTGTTTTAATAGGTTTTTAAATATTCAGTGTGCAACAGAACAGCTTTAACTGAGCAAAGAAACCACCCTCCCAGCTCTAGATGGGGAAAGCAGTTAGGAGGGAAGAGTAATGTTTTAGTGTCTTAGCCAGAAAAGAGTATTGAGCCCTCTCAGGCAGGTTTTCAAACACATGGCAGTTGGGTAAAAAACAGGCTGGATGCAACCCTCTTTGCTTTTGCTGCTTGTTAAGAAAAGAATTATACCCTGCTATTGTCCATGAGAAACATGCTTTTAGGAGGAGGTTCCAAGCTTTTAGTCCTAAGCCAAAAAGTATTGCCCTGACAGTGCCAGTGGAGGCACCAGTGCAGAGGAATGTATAACACCTTTGCCACAAATGTCCAATAAGCAGTGCTCAGAGTATGGCTGTCTGTGTTGGAGGAGAACAGAAGGGAAAAACCCCAAGGGAATGATTCTGAATTCTGTAGGAGCTGTCTGTTTAACTTGCCTTTTCTGGAACATCTGCTTCGTAGGTTCCTGATTGGGGTTAGAACTCCAGGAAATGCAGACACTGCTCTTCAAAGGAAAAAATTTTGCCAAAAAGTGAAGGCATCATAGCATGGGCTGTGTGCTATACCCCATTTTCATGGAGGAGTAAACCATCCCAGACTGGGGTGAGACTGCACAGTTAAAAACAAAGAACTACTTGGCAGCCTATACATTATAGAAACTCCTCAAGATGTTTATGCTTAGCAGGTTTTGGTATTACTGTTTGCACCTGTGTTGATGACCACATTCTTTCTAGGAGCTGCAATTCTTTAGAAACATTATCATCTTGCAAAGAATTTTGATGTTTCAGAATAAAGTTGTAACTAAAACAGGAAGTGAAACCATAGGAAAATAGCACAAAATGAAAATGCAAGCATTCGTCACCTGAAATGGCAAATTTAAAATGTGGTTTTCCTGCAAAATGAATTGAGAGTTTCTTCCATCTGTCACTGACCAAGTTTCAAATTACTTTTCCCAAGGTGAATACTGGGCAATATTTGCATTGATTCCATAAATTTCACTGGAATGTTCCACACCAATTATCTGAAATATTTGCTGAGAGTTGTCATTTCCCTGTAAGGGAAAAAAAAATCCATTAGCAAAATTCTAAGAGGCGAATTGCTAATGGAAGATTTTTGGTTGTCCCAGGTTCAGAGGATATGGGAGAATAGCTGAGGAAGTTCAGCAGAGAAAAATTTACTGCTGGCATGTTGTGGGGCACACCAGATTAAAATAAAATTTTCATCTTATCTTCAACAACGGCCAAAATATGTGGAAGAATGTTTCTCAGTATGCTTCTTGTTTCACATTTCATGAAGCAGCAATTCAAAACTCTCCTGGATTCTGCTCTGAAAAGTCCTTTCTTCTAAGGAACACTCTGGGGATTACTCTGGGCCTGTTGACCTTCAGGTACTTTGTGTGTTCTTACGATGACTCCATTAGTGGAATACTCCTGAAAACCTAATGCCAGCCCAGGGCTTTACTGAACAGTGCTGCAGTGGCTGGTGACCATGGGAGAGACAGATGCTCTGCAGGCAGCTTCATACTTAAAAGACAATCTAAAACAGACTCTGGGGAAAGAAGGAAGTTTCAAGTCTCCATGCTTCCTTTACTCCACCTTGATAAATTTGATTCAGACTGTGTGGTCAAGTCAAGAAAGAGTTAAAATATGCTGGTCTGGAATGTGGGGAGCAGTAGGAAGTAATACCTAACTATTGTAAGCCCACAAATTTATTCGAGATGACCTTCCTTTTCAGACCAGCCTGGAACAGTAGCTTAAATAGACATTTAGACAAACAGCTAGAAACAATAATTAAAGTTAGATATGAATAGTTACATGTGCTACTTTTAAGTAAATTTGTAGGCTCAGCAGGTGATGAGTGTGATGGTTGATAGGCAAGAGTAATATATTTGGTTATAGAAATGTGTTTTAGAGAAATAAGCACAGACTTCAGTAAATAAAAGCAGATACAAGTGATGCCATAAGAATTCTCTGAAGGCTTGTGTTTAGCATGCACAGTTATTACTGCCAGTCAATATTATCACTTTCTTGGCAAATTGTTCCTGAGTTTATAGCTGTGGTATATTTTTCTTCTTAAAAGAACAGTGCTGCTAGGGAGACCAGCATCCATGGAAGGGAAAAGATACCAGACCAGCAAAGCAACAAACAGGCTTTAAACTTTGTAAATAGGAGTGGTTTTGCCCACAGACATTGCTACTGATCTTATCCTTAGCTTAGAAATAGATTATTTGTAAAAGAAAATTGACTAGAATGTAGTCTTCGTTGTAGTAGTAGTTTACCAAGCTAGAAATCTCCAAGTCTACTATACACTTAATATACTTCTATAATCCAAACCCTTTTGTAAAACAGGCACTCAGCAGTGACCTTAGCAAATAAAGGTAATTGCTGTGGTTCAGGAGAAGTGTGGTTTGCAAACCTGGTCTAACTGCATCAATAAAGTAGTGACTCCCAGGCAAGAGATCCTGATTTGCAGGGAATTTATCTAATTACTTCCCGTGGAGTGATAAATTGTATTACCTTTCTAACATGTACTGTAAGTACCTTGGGAGAGATGTGTGGTATTTGCATATATTACAGTTTTATCTCATTGACACTTGATAAATAATAATAATGCCATGATCACCAGAGTCAGCAAATAGTTTCATCCTGGGAACAGCTTAGTGTCAGGTGCAATTACTGCCTAATTCTTAAGCCAACAGTTCTGGAGAAATGGCTACTTCCAGTGAATTATTTCAGAGTTTTTATGCAGTGTTGTCAAGAGACTTACACTGCTGTACAGTAAGGCTTTTATTTCTTGGGGAAAGTACCTGTTGATTTGCTTTATCTTAGCAAGAACTTGGAAGGCTGTGTTTTCTAATGCATAATAAATCTGAAAACAAAGGTCACTGAAAAGCTATAGCATTTAACAGTGCTGGAATGCATTTAAATATTTTTTTATTTCTTGCCTTGAAATATTTTTAAAATCTAAACCATGGCTTTTACGTACATAATAGAGCTGGCAGCTATTTAGGCAACTCTTATACAACTTTTCATAAATATTCCTTGACAGCTGAACATTTCTACCTCAAGTATACATTTTTCATAGAAAACAACATTGCTGCCAGTTTCATTCTTATCATGGGTTACCACTGGCTAGATGTTAATGCACCTATGAGTGTATGTTTTTCTTAATGAGCTACTGTGAGATGTGGTCAAGAACAGAGCAGAGCAGGCGTAAAACTTGAAAACAGAGAACAAAACTTTATTACATTACATAAGAACAGAAATAGAAAGGGAAACTCTAAACACACACACAAACAGAAATGAAACCTTCCCAGAACATTTCTTCTCCTCCCCCAATTTCCACCCCCTACACATTACTCTCCATAGACCAAAACCTTGAGTTTTAAATCAAACAATCACTACTCAAAAAAACTAATCTTCAATTCAGCAAGGGAGAGCGGAGTCTCTCTTGCACTACAGACTGCTCTTCAGGAAACGCAGGTCCACCCCTTATGTGTTTCCATGTCACCCCTGGCACCGCCCGGAGAAGTCTGCCAGGGTGACACTCTCTTTTTCCTATGTCCAGCGCTCTCACCGCTGTCCATAGTCTAAGGCTGCATACAGGGCTCTTTTAAGGATACTTGCATGCCGAGCTCTCCCCTTTTTACCCAGGGGCCGGGGTTCCAAGAGCAGGTCTGCCCTGAGGGCAGAGGGCACCACCTCACCCTCCCCCTCTCTTCTCTGCTCGCTCCACTCTTCAAGTGCCAGTCACTGTAGCAAAAGCAGGGGCAGCTGTATCTACCCAAAATGCAGTTTATGTTCAAAAGAGACTTGAGTTCAGCCTATGGCTAACATTATGCAAGAAAAGTCCAGGTCAGAAGCCACTCCCCTTCAATTCCCTGCCTATCTAGGGTTCTTTCCAATCGTGCTTTATCATCTTGGTCCCAGGCAGTTTCTCTTTCTCTTCTGAAGCCACTAGCCATGAGAAGCAATGTCTGGGAAAAAATTTCCTTCTGCCTCAGAAAGGGTTAACAGTTCCTGGCTCCCAGCAGGGCTGCAGGCTCAGGCACTCCCAGGCTCAGCAACTCCCACACGCAGCTGAGCATCTTCTCCCGGAGGGGAGAAGGCACGGAAGGCACCTCCACAGTTTTCCACCCCTCCATCCTGGATGGGGCCAGCTCAGCTCCAGTCCTGTTCACTCTCTCCCCCATCCCAGGGCCCAGCTTACCTCAGCCCGGCTGTGTGGTTCCTCTCAGCCCGGCTATGTGGCTCCCCTCCCCCGCCCAGCCTGGGTAGGGGAGGAGGGAAAAGATGCTTCTCTCCTGAAAGCAGAGCCAGAAAAAGGAAGTCCCTCTGGGAGGCCTCGCTTTTGACCCCTTGTGTCCTCGGAGGCGTGTCCAACTCCTCAGTGGCCACTAAAAGTGCTAACATTCAAACCTGACCACTGATTAGTTTGACCACAGCCTCTTGAAAAAACTCACTTCCCCTCAAACCAAGACAATTCTGAAGTCTGTCAAGGAAAGGGTACATTGCTGTTGAAGTTTTCACTGGATTTTCAGGTGTTGCTGTAACTTTTTATTCCTGTGTTTTATACCATCTATTTTGTCTTTGGCCAAAAGAAAAGAGAGCAGGCACACACTGCGTGTAGGCATTTTTTAAATGGCACAGGAAAGTCTCATTTTGAGTACCTGGTTGCCTTTGGAGAACTTAGCTGCATCCTGAGGAAGACAAGTGAGGAATCCAGAGACTATAATAAATCAGAGCATGATTGCACACATCTAAATGTGACTCAGTTGGATTTATGAAATGGCAATATAAAAGACAACACTAACTGCATGTTTATATGTATCCTTGAATGTACTGGTGTGTTAATGAGTCTTTTATATTTTATAAGTTTTTCTAAGTTCTTTGTAAGATGGTTTGTTCCTTGTACCCCCGGTTTTGCCTTCCTGTCAGTTGTCCCTGGAGCTCCCCCAGTAAGTGTTGGGTGTCCTTTCCCCCTCCTCCCTGGAGCCCGCCTGTCACCTCAGAGCCCTGCCTCAGAGCTGGAAAGTTCTGTGAGGGGCTTCGAGTGATGGGCTCGGCTCGGGGAGAATTCCCTCCTCTCCCCTCTGTGTGCTCCTGGTTTGTGTCAGTCACTTCCCAGCCCTTCTGTATCGAACCCAGTGGGTTGTACCCTCCTCACCGCCCTCTGCACCGCCCCCCCATGAAAGGGGGCCCCAAAAAGCCAAAAGCAGCTCGGTCTGAGGAGTTCTTGGCGGGTGTGGAGGCTCCGCCTGACCCCTCAATAAACCCCCCTGGCCTTACTCGGCCGGCTCCTCCCTTCATTCTCCTCCCCTGTTTGCCCCTTGCCCCCTGTGCCCTCGGCGTTTCATCGGGACCGAGCCCTGCTGGATCGGCCGGGCCTGCGCTGCTCGCGGGCCGCGCCTGCTGCGGCCGCGGTGCCTGAGCCGGCCTGGGCAGGCGGGACCGCCTCTGAAAGGCACCTGCGACACTTGAAGATCCTCTTGAGACAACAGTGCTCTTCAGCCATTGCATTTCCCAGCCCTGAGCAGAGCCCTGGCCTGGGCTCGAGCTTTGCTGTGGGGAGTGTGAAAAATGTGAAATGATTAATTCATGTTCTTATAGTTAATGATAAATTGAAAACTATAGAAACTGTATATATATGTGTGTTGTATGAAAGTATAAGTTTCAGGATACCTTGTAACATTTTGTTAAACCAAATTATGAAAAGGCAGGCACCACCCCAGAAGCTCACATTCAGAAATAGACAAAAGGTTTAAGGGAAAACCGGCAGTCTCCTCAAGCACCGGGAGGAGACCCATGGAGATAAGGTGGCAGGGCCATCAACACCCCCAGCCGACACCCTCACTGAGCATCAGGCATCATCATCCTTATCTCGACCATTCATCAACCATGAGGATCTATAGAAACCAGACATTAACATATGAACTGAGAGAAAGAACTCTTTTCAGCCTAGCCGGAGACACCCTTAGATTTGAATAGCTAGCTGGGACACAGAGGGAAATATGGGGAAATATTGCCAAGGGCAGAATAAAATGTATAAAAACTAAGCCCCGAACTGGGCAAATTTGTGAACGTAGGGGGAGGCAGCAGACGGCCAGGTTCTGTGTCTCGAGGTTCACCCTTGGCATTTTCCCGGGAAAAAGACTGTCAAATATCTCCGCTGTTGGTAGGTTTATCGAAATTCTGTAATTCGATCTTTTGTTAATAAACCAAATTATTTTAATTGGAATATTGTATTAGCATTTATAACAGGGAGGAAGTTCTGCAGGTGGGTAGTGAGGCCCTTTGCTGTAGACACAGGCTACAGATTTCTGCCTTTGGCTCTGGCAATTTAGGCTGCAGAGAAATGCTCTAGGTTGCAGTAGATGATGGGGTTTAGGTGGAGGGTGCAGGGACAGAGGTATTTGCCATTGTCCTCAGGCTCCAGTTGACAGCTCTCTGATAGCTGTACTGTCAAGGCCAACACTCAGGCTCAGGACTCAGCTACAGCAGTTCTGGCTGTCTCTGTTTGTGCTCTTAGCCCAGGGAAAATACAAAGAAAGTTAATTTAATAAAGTGTGTCTTAGCAGGGTTGCCTTATCTTTGTCTTCTCCCTTATATTAGAGCACGTCCATCAGCTATTTGTAGTGCTCGTAGGACCCAGGTAACATAGTTGCATATTCAAGCCCTAAGTTGTCACCTCTGGAAAATACAGGGGGAAAAATAATTTTTTCATGAGCAGTAAAGCACAGAAATGTTATTTATAATATATAAATGTATAAATATCTATTTATAAATATCTATATAAATTTTAAATATGTAGAATATAAAAAAAATATATATAAAATATAAATGTTTTATGCTAAAAACTTGACATTTAAATTTAGGTTTTAACAGGAAAAACTAAGAAACCACTGGATTTACTTTGTAATAGATATGTTTTAAAAGTGTAAAAGTTTCAGAAGTCTGACTTGTTTACAAACTCTTTTCAGTACAGCCCATGAAGGCTGGATGCTGTTACCTAGGAACTGTGTGGTACATCCTGTGGGATCTGCCTTGGAGCTGATAACATATACCCTTTGTGTATGATGATCTGGAGGCCTCAACAGTGCTTCAGAAGAGATGGAATTCAGCCTGTCCTTCTGTAAGGGGGTGTTCTCTGGTGCAGGAAAAAGGGGAGCCTAATTGAATTAATTTGTCTTGGTTTCCTCATGCCTTTCCTACTGTAAGAGATTTAAGTACAACAGTTATCAGATGATTTTTTAAATTCTTTGAAGTGAAATAAATACAAAAACATTCTATAAATGTGAATTATGTTTATCCAAAATAATGATGAAAGTAATTTTTGTACTGGATGAGCAAGCAGCTGGAGGGCTGTGTGCAAAGAATACCATAGTTGTTGTATACTTGTGCCTGCGCTGAAGAGACAGTAAAGAATTTATTCAGCTTTAGCTGAAAAAATCTGAAGTGATAATTACATCTGTGTGTTTATCAAACATCTGCAAATTTTTCCATTTCAGTGAGCACAGCTAGTGCCTCCCACTGGTTATTTGTAACCATCCCTCTGAATCAGTGTCATGAAAAGTTGAAATTTTTAGAGCAGAAGAATGCAGTTTGCTATTGTGGAAATAACAGAGTCACAAGCTGCCTGATGAAATGTCAACCATAAGGTTCTTAAGTCTGAAAAAATGTGCAAGAGAAGTACTCTAATAAAAAAAAAATTATTAAAAAACCCACCCCAAACCAAGCAAAAACCCAAAAATATCTGCAAACATTACATGTCACAGTTTTGTGAATAGATGGACTGTATGTTTCACAAGTTGGTGTGGAAGGAAAATTACTGTTAAATATAACTTTCATGAAGAGTTAAACTTTCTTCGGAGGTTATTTTCTATGCAAGTGCAAAGTATAGTTAAGGCTATGTAAATACATTAGATTCTCTTTTTGAAGCCTTTTCTTTCTTAGTGTAAAAGAAGCTGGTGCACTTTCCATAATTAGATACAGTGCAATTACTATTTCATATTTGATTTTAAAATATTCAGTAAATAAGAAAACATTAAATACAAATTTGAGAGATTTTGGTAATGTAAGTAAGTAATAATGTAAAAAATATTTAAACCTCTCTCCCCCACTCCAAAAAAAAAACCAACATTAACTGCCCTACTATAAAACACAAGGATGTGAAATTCTGCAACTTTTAACCAAGTTAGAGACTCTAACAGTTGCATCAGCACCTGTGACACACAGTGAATACATTCCACATTTGGAATGTTTCATGTAGGATGGATTATCAGATTCTTTAATTTTGAAACTTCAATTTCTTCTATACATGTAATTTTCAGATAGGACTTTGTATATAGATTGAAGTAAATAATTAATCTACAGTTTTAGAACAACTTAGCAAGTTTTAAAAGATTAAAAACAAGATAGGGGGTCCATCAATTTAAATATGTTCAGCTTGGCAGACCACTTAGTGTCTGAGAATAAAGAGGTGAAGTGAGGTTAATTACTGTCTTAAAGCCTTGACTTCCTGTACATTGTGAAGGAGGAGGTATATATGAAAGTGGAAATAAGATTTGATTTTTATAATATTTTCTTTGGCATCAATTCAAGCTGACAGCTTTAAGATGTCAGCTCTGGGAAATGCTGAGCACCTGCGACTGTGAGCAATCAGTAGCAGCCAGGAGTGCTTTCCTTTCAGGAGGTCAAGCCCTCTGTGACTCGGCCTTCTCAGTGATGAAGAAAGATGCATGAATGGGTTGAAAGAGTACAAACATTATGCAAAATCACTTAAGAGGTAGGTATTAGTCGTGTGGGGTATTATTACATAACTATGCATAGTTCAGTTTTTAAGAAAATGCAGGCACAAATACAGTTTGTTAGGTGAACAGAAGCTTCCCTAGAAAATAACTGCACGTTTTCATAAAACTATGAGGTATTTCTTCCTTTGAAATGTGAAAAAATGTGATATTTACCTTATGTAAAGCATTTGTGACTCTCTTTTCTGTTCTGAATGCTTCATGATCATCCAGTAGGCAGTGGGGATGATCTGCTCATGGCAATATCTCACAAGTAGATAGGAGTCTCAGGGTGATGGTATAGGATAGGGTGAAGAAACCTGGTGTTTCCAGGCAAACACTTTAGTTTCTAATAAAACAATCACTGCCACAAGCTGTGACAATCCAGTGATGCCTTCTGGAAGCTGGTACAGAATATTCTGGTGAAAAAACAATTCACTGCCCATGGCACATAGACTCTAGCAAATGAATCACCATTGAAAGCCTGTGTTTAACAGAGTAGCTATCTAAGTTGATGTTAATAGCAGGCATCCAGGCCTTTAGGGTTCTTAAATCCACTTCAGTGGATATTGATGTGGATAATAAGAAATATTTCCTTGGGGAAACACTTGATAAAAGAGCTTAAAGCAAGGGGAAGTGATTTTGCACAGCAGTGAACGTGAAGAAAGAGAATATTTAGCTAAATAGCAATCTCTGTGATCAGCTGTGTATCTGACTTTGTGTTCTGCTGGGTCTGAAGTGTTTGAGTACCTCCCCTGGAGCCTGGAATCACTGCTGCTCTCGGGGTGATCCCACCCTTGACAGGAGGAGAGCTGTTGCTCTTCCTGTGAGATTCCTGAGCTCACCTGGGAGAACAATCAGGGTGTGCCAAACTGTGAATAAATCCAGGGCTGCTTTCCAGAGGGGCTCTAGCTGCGAGGTGCTGCTCTGCAGGACACTAACGTGCCCAGAGACAGGAGCTCTTCCAGCAAACCTAGACCTTCAAGTCTGAAGGTCCAGGCCACCACTGCTGGGATGATGTGCGACAAAAACCAGGATTTGTTATGGACAGACCCTGCCTGAAGTTTGGACTTGCTTAGCAGCCCAGATTCTGCCACATCAGCCATCAGGATCAAGTTCATTGCATGCTGCATTTATGCCAGAATGCTGGGATAGCAGGCATGTTTGAAATGTGTGCTGAAGAGAGGAACTAGCAAAGGGAGGGGAAGGTAAGAGACTGTGACAGACTTTTCTTATGAAAAGGACTGACTTCTTAAGTTATCATGTGTGTTTATTTGGACTTGTGTTTTAGCTTGACCTAATGGTACCTAAATTAGAGCAAGACAAAAATACATCTTTTTTCTGTCCCCTCTCACCTTTTTCTGCAGTCCAGACCTGCTTGACATTTTTCAGATGCCAGATGAGCACTGCCCCTGAGGTCTGTGCAGCCTTCCCTGGGCTGCTGGAACAAGGGGAGGATCTGTTTGGGGAGGGTGAGGATGCTGTCACTGAAAGCAGAGATGGAGCTAGACTAGAAGCATTCCTTTAGTTCACCCCCTTCCAGTACTCATTTGCTGATACTCAGTTCTCTGAACATAGGCTCTTTGGTTTAATTCCACACTCCTCCCCCTTGTTTTGCATTCCAAACCTACTGATGTGCCAGGTGCTGTGAGGGCCCCCACTCAGATCAAGATGAGTTAAAAGAGTCTGAGTGTGTAGGATCTGAGGAAACTGGAGCTTGGTGGGAGCAATGCCCAACAGCACTGCTGGGAAGACCCCAGGGAATTGTGACTGAAAGGGGTGAGGAAAATGTGAATGCAGTGGAGTGTAAGAGGATTTCTGGAAAATGGGTTTTGGCACACTGCTTGTGTAACTGGAGAGCTCTGAATGGGTAGGTAAGGCCTGGCATACTGTAGAGGCACTCTGATAATGGAGTTTAGGGGTTAAGAGATATGGCAGCAGTGACAAGGGACAACTTGTGATTATTTTCAGCATGTCAGCCAGATGAGAAAGAAATGGAACAGGTGTGGAGACTGGAAAGAAGGAAACAGATACAGGGCAAGACACAAAGAATTTAGAGGTGGAAAATGGAGGAGAGGTGGATTTTGTAATTCCAGACAATTTCTGAGTTACCTTTAGCATTGAAGAACAGAGGGAAAGTTGTGGGATAGTTTATGTCCTTCAGAATAGAATGTTTCACTTTTTAAAGATACATATGTGACATGCAGATGGTTTTTGAGTAAAGTAAAAAGCAGATTTTTTATACAGCAAGTTTCAGAATGGTGAAGGTCTCAACTTTCAGGTTCCTGAATATTTCAGGAGGAAGGCAGAGAAAAGAGGAAGACTGATCACGTGTTTCAAATCAGTTCCCTTTGATATGTTTTGAAGAGGGAGGGAAAGAATAAATGTCAACCCTTAAATAGGAGTTAAGCATGAATAGTCTGGGTAGAGGTATATGCCGATCTTATTAGGGAGGCACCTGTCTCATATCTTTGTCAGCTTCACTGACCATTACTAGAAAGTATCTTGATAAAAATAACTTGCCTTTTGTAATTGTTCTATTTAAGTGCATTTTAGTAAGCACAGAGGACTGGATGCAGCTATGTGGATGCTGGGAAAAAGAGGGGAGAGAAACTATTGTGGATTCATTAACAAGCTCTCAGTCCAACTTGGAATATACAAAAGATGCGGATGGGAGAGGGAGAGGAAAAGGTCATGTGAGTTTGGGTTAGTCCTTGCCTGCAGGATTGTATCCACAATCGTGAGTGGTCAGTGCCTCAAATTTTCATTTTTACACAGCACTTGGATGCCTTGAGGAATGCTTTGAGATGACATTTTATACACCTTTTCAAAGGCAGCAGTAGCTTGGGATGAGTAAAACCTTTGAGGGTTTGTGAATCTGTTCTTTGAGGTCACACAAGCAGATTGATTTTGTGACCTTATAATAAAAAATATCTGGTATGTACAAAAGCCCTGTAATAGGCTTGACAGAAATAGAGATAGTCATGGAAGTAGAATGTAACAGATAGAAGGTAAAAGTAAAAAGTCAATAAGGAGAGATACAGCTCAAGCAATTACTCTTCTTCCATTCCTATGGCAGGCATTGTTACCCATTCTTGCGATTGTTATGTGACAGTGGTTTTTTTTTTTTAAACATCAACTCAAAACAAAAGAAAAGAAAGTTTTGGAAGTATGCTTAGAAGTGATAATAACGAGAATTTACTAACAACATTGAAATTAATAAAATCACGTATTTTAGGGAGCAGTTCTTAAACTAATCATCATATGACAGCCAGTCTGTACCTGGCTTGTATGCTTTTTCATGAAACATTTAGACTTTCCTTTCTTCTCTTTGATTACGAAGTCAAAAGGTCTGACTGCTGTTGTTTTTTTGTTTTTTGAGACCTTCTAGAGTCTTAGGGTGTTCTGTTTTCCATCTTGGTTTGTCACCTGATTCTACAGACATGTCCCTTTCGGTGGCAGCTTTACAGGTTACTCTAGTAGTCTGATTTTTTTTGTTGTTGTTTGTTTGTGTTTGTTGGTTTGGTTTTTTGTTTTTATTTTTTTTTAAATAACTGCTGTTTCCTCTGCAAGTTGTACACAGTATAATCTATAATTTACCTGATTTGATGACAGCTCTTGGGACTCCAGATTATAGTGACTTTCTTTTCTCTTGCTTGTTTGTTTTGTCTTGAATGTTAGTAGAGCTCTAATGTATTTCTCACAACACATTTCCTGTTGAAGACAACACCAGTCGCTCCCAATGCAAGCATCATTCCTGATGTCCAGACTTTACAGTGCTCAGTCAGAAGCTTCCTTTTCTCCTGACATACTTCCTCAGACTGTTCATTGCCCCCACTCTGTGTGTACCATGCAGGTATGGACCTGTTCTAATTCAGCAAGCCTGTAAATGTTAAAAACAGCACTTGTTCACATTTGCCATTTACCCCATGTTTTACCTCATTCTCCTAGTGAGGGTTAGCTCACTGTGACAAACCCTCCAAACACGATTTGTGATGAGATCACATCGCTGTTTCTGATACCGCGCTTACCCAGCTGTGCATTTATCCAACCCAAGCATCCCAGTGCCTTTCAGGCTGAGCTTGTGCTCAGCTGCTGCAAGTTTTTCCACGGTTCTTACTGAAAAGTTCTTCTTGACCTACCACTGCTGTCTCAGTCAACTCTTGAATATTGCCATATAATTCCAAGTGTATTAACATGTGTGAGAAGAAAGCATGTTCTTTGTTAGTGCTCTATTTACTATGAATGTATAAAACCCCAAGTTTTTCTGCCATTTTAGCGCTCTCAGTTCATTAATTTAGCATGGGGCATTTTTATCCAAAACTTCTTACAGTGTTTAATGACTAGGAAATATTAATGTCACCAAAAATGTATTTTGGTGTTCTTTGTGAGACACTAACAAGTATATGAACTACTTGTGCCTGCAACTACCCTGTTGTCCTTTGCTGTGACTTGGCTCAAATTTAATTTTACTTATTTGGTTTCTGTTAGTCTCCTGCTTTTTTTGCCATACTTTGAGCTAATGAGAGGAGGTTTGACTGACGGGTTTTCCAAATAAAGCTTCTGTGAGGATCATTATCAAAAGTTTTCAGGAACACTAAATAAACTCGTCTCAATTTCACCTTAACAAACATCATTCTAGTATATCTTCTTATATGGTGGAAAACTCAAAAGCTGTTTATTTATTTCTTCACACTTGATTTAGATTAGAGTACTATTTTATTTAGACAAAAAAATTGGCATGATCAGGGAAGAATTTGTGTCAACTTTCTCTGAGAAGTTTGGCTTAAGTTTTCTGTTTTTTCCTTAGAGAAAAGAAAAAGACAGAAATACTAGCTCCACAAGAAAATTGCTTACACACACTTATGTGTGGCTTAATTGTCCTAAAAATAATGCTCTGTGACACTACTGGCTTCCTCCTAAGTTCAGAATGAGGGATGCAGATTACTGACTTCTTATACATATTTTAAGGTGTGTAAAAAAGTATATATTTCTGAGACTTGGCAAATTTGACAGGTGAGGCATCAGTTTTTAAAAATGCTGTCTGTAGGTATTTTCCTACTGTTTCTAAAATTATTTGTGACACTTCTGGGGAGGACTAGGGGGTTGATGAGATAATGTGGCTGTTAAAAATTGCGTGCATGAATGCTGTAACTAGAGGTGATGGAAATATCTGTATTACATGACTATCTTTTTCTATCATATGCTTTGGGTTGACAGTCTTATTTTCCCACTGTCATGATAGAATCATGATGGTAAAGTCATGTTTCAAGGGTAATTACATGAAATTGATTTGGCTAGAATGTTTCAAGTCTTGATTCTCTCTGGCCTTCAATGCAAAGAAGATAGTGAGCAATCAATATTGTTTATTTGCTCAATTATCACGTGTAAATTCAGGTCTAAGCTTTTGCAGTTCAACTGCAACACCCCTTACGTAACCACTCACCAATCATCCAGGAAGACACCAGTTTTTCCCACATTCTTGCTTGAAGGGAAATTAATGAAACAAATGAAGAATGAACTTCATTTCTAAATGATGTCTACCTGAGAGCACCTATGAATGTACTGGAAGTAATATATTCAAGCAATTTGTAAGTTGTAATGTAACTTCCCAGTTTTCACAGCCACCTCGCAGCTTAATTGATAGATTAACAACTAAATGCAAAACCCCACCATAAATTCCTGTCTTCCAGGAATATTTCAGGCTAAATAAATACAATTTCCAGGATGGCCGATAGTCTACTTATGGTTAAGGATCATAGAAACAAATCAAGTTAAAATGTGGCAGATCTTAGAAATTTTCTTTACAATCTGCAGTTTGGGAGTTTTTTCTTCTTTTTTTCTCCTACTAAATCTAACTTTCTGGAAAGAAAGATGAATATATGTTCAATGCTGTGACCTGTCTTTTGTTATCTTGAAGATCAACAAAAGACAGGAAGAACGGAATAAACAGCACTTGATATGGCTCAGGTGGCTCTGTAAGTTTTTAAAAGTCTGTCTGCAGTGATTTTGCAGGTAAGATGAACCTGCAACACCACCGTACTTCTTTAGTAGATGATGTATGTATTTTATGAGTGTTGTATCCTCCTATGGCCTTTCTTTTTTGGTTCTAGCTGCTCAGATCTCATCAGCTCTGATGCTGCTGGGGGAGACCTTCAAAACTCTTGAGGACCTCTTTGTTTAACTGAAAGTCCTCACGTAGCACTCCTGGATGGATTTGGCTGCCAGCTATTGTGCAGCTCAGTGTGTGAAATGGTCTAAAAATCAGGAGATGATGCCCTTTTTGCATTAATGATAATTCTCTCACACATCACTTGTCCCTTTTTATTTAACAGTGTGGATGCAGTGCTGGTAAGAGATGTCCTTTTGATAGTTCTGTTGAAGAAGACCAACTAGAAAAAGTGACTGTCATACATAAATGTGCAAGCATGCCTAAGCATGTGAGAGGTGGAAGTTTTCGTAATTTTCTTAGAGAAATTAGTTTAATCTCCATGATCCATGTAGGTCTGGTCTCTTCAGTCTCTTCACTCAATGCTCTAACTACTGTGAACTGCAATGATAAGTTAGTTTTAAGACAGAGAAACACATTGCATTTACATACCACCACTTGGCCTGAATGGAAATAGAATTTAATCCTCACTGGCAGGTAAAACACGCACCATTGGCTCTGAGGCGATCAGCTGTGCTCTTCGGACAACACCAGTAACTTTTCAAAGAATGCTGAAGTTGTATAGTTGAACATGGAATGCAAGAGGGAAGGTTACTTCTGCAATCCTTATTTCAACATGGATCAACTTTTGCAGTCACAGGCTGCAGTCCTAGGAGAACACAGCATGTGTTCCATGTCTAGCCATCCCAGGCTTCTATCACTGGGCTAACATAACCCTGGTACCAGGTCCGGGTTGCTCTCTCCTGTGGGAGGTGCCTGTAGAGAATAGATCACTAAACTCTGGTTCCAAGCCTAGGGATTCTGGTAGCCAGCACGTTTTCCCACATTGTGCCTTAAACAGTAGGTCTGTAGGTGTAGCCTGTTTGCTCTGAAAGTAATAAGGGAAAAGTCTTTACACTGGAGTCTCATTTAATTCTTCAGTATGCCTGAAGTGCCTTTGGGCAACATGTCATTTCTCTGAGTGGGAAAATGTGTGAGACACCATTGCAGAGGGAGATACAAGCCCTAATACCCCATCTGTGTAGGTGCCACGAGCAGAGGTGACAGAGGTCTTTATAAATGTCTGTAGTGGACATTGGGCAGCAATACATGTCATCCTCCCCAGACTGCAGGCATTTATTTGGGGGAAATTTGCAAACATTTCTGAAAAATTTTGTTTTCTTCCATTAAGCATTATGACTACTGAAGGCTGTAAACAAGTACTGAAGAGGGCAGAACACCCAGGGTGAGCTCTTAAATGGGTGTTCTTTCAACTGAAAGTGGGGCACTCCAGCACATCATTATTGTAAAGACATTATCTTTTTAACTGGCCGCCTTTTGCTTCCCAGAGCTGAACAGCAGGTTGCATTGACACTTTCTTCTTTGTGCTTTACTTCCTCTTCTGAAACCCTGCAAAAATATATTTATTACCTATCCTTTGGCAGAAGGTTGATTTCCTGTGGCTTGTCCTGCCTTACAAAAATGTATATGATTGGCCTGGAGCACTGGTCCTATCACGGGGTTGTAAGTAGTGAGCCCTCAAGAATCTTTTTATGGGCCTGTGACTTCTGAAAGGAAGAGGAAGCTAATGATTTCCTAAATGTCTTTTTCTCCACCTTTTAGATCCACTTCCAGAAAGCAAACCCTAGGGCCTATTTCATAAACTTTTCTGAATTGCAGAGTTCAACCATTTTGTCTGTGTGCCAGAGGGATCTGGGGGCTGGGGAGAAAAGGGTAGAGTAGGTATCTAGGGAAAATAAGATTCATTCTCAATTTGGAACAGCAATTACTGTAGCTATGAGTAAAGAATTGGACAGGGTGGGCTAAAACAAAATTGAATATCAGTTCTCTGTGGAGCTGGGTAGTTGTTAAACTGTAGAAGCAATCTCTGGACTACAACCATGACTACCAATGCAGGCTGTGAGAGCCTGTAGCAGAAAAGTAGTGAGAATGTTATATACATTCTTGTTTTGCTGGTTATGGAATGAAAACTTGGCCAAGTGCTGGTTTTCTTTTAAAAATGAACCAAACACTGAACAACCCCTAGCATTAGAACTGTTCATCTTGAGGAATTAATAGATAATTACTGGCATATGTACATAGCTGCCAACTAATTTCTGTTCAGTTGTGAGCATTTCTCTTTGGTAGCTGGGGAACAGCAATGCTGTGGGTGGATGCTGGCTATTCCTGCACCAGGGCACTCCTGCCATTCTCCATAACTCTCTGCAGGTGCTGGATGCCATCCCTCAGCCATGAGAGGGCTTCCTCTGGCAGCTCTCCAGTCTCCTGTGGAAATCATCCAACCTCTATAGAAAAAGAATGTCACCAGGCCTTGGATGGTCACATGCAGGCAGTAAACAGGGTTGCAAGCAACTGTCTGTATGTGTGCAGCTTCCTTGAAACCTTAGCCTTAATTAGACACAACCAAGTTGAGTCTAATGACAGTCTGTGAGGCATTTTATGACAACTTCACTTTTATCTAAAATGGATAATTAGTTTGGCTGGAGTTTTCCCATTCACAATTTCATCCTTCTAATTGGTATTTTTCTGATATTTGAATTTTAAGAAGTTCAGATTTTTTTTTAATTAGGAAAACTTCCTCAGTACTTTGTGTAAATTTAGACAAGGGTGAAATTTGAATAACTGCCCTTTAAATCTCCTTGAAAGTGACCTGTTCTTACTGTATTTTGAGGTTGTATCTTGAGATAAAGATAACTGAAACTGGTGGGCTCTAGGCATGAAGATGAATGAGGTTGGTGTGTCTTGTGCTGCTTTGGGGAGCATGAAAGGAGGAGGTGCTGAGGATCTCAGCAGTGCACACAAAGCAGAAGGCTGGAGGCTGGCACCTGCTGGAGGCTGGAATGAGCTCCTGTTATTAACCACCTGTCTAGCTCCTGAACTCCAGCCCATTGTACCTAGTCTCTCAATTTTCTGTTGGGCAGCTTAGCAAGGAGGAGAGAAAGTAATTAACTTTTGAATTTTGTGATTTCTCTAGTACTGTCCATAACACAGCCCATGAAATCATAGAACACCTTGAGCTGGAAGGGACCTGCAAAGATCAAGTGCAACTCTTGGAGCCTGCACAGGGACATCCCTGGGGAGTCACCCTCTGGGTGAAAAACCTTTTCCTGACATGCAGCCCAAACCTCCCTTGACTCAGCTTCATGCCATTTCCTGGAGTTCTGTCCCTGGTCCCAAGAGTTTGTTCCTGGTTTGTTCCTGCCCCTCCACTCCCCCTCGTGAGGATGTTGAAGACCACATCGAGGTCTCCCCTCAATCTCCTCTTCACCAGGCTAAACAGACTGAATGACCTCAGTCACTCCTCATAAGGCTTCCCATCCAGACCCTTCATCATCCTTGTAGCACTCCTTTGGATGCTCTCTAATGAGTTGATATCTTTTTTAAAGATCATAAGTCATTAGAGTGGCACCCAAAAAACTGCCCCCAGCACTAGAGGTGAGGCCGCCCCAGCTCAGAGCTGATCAGGACAATCTCCTCCCTGTCCCCACTGGCCATGCTGTCCCTGATGCTCAGGACAGGCTTGGCCCTCCTGGCTGCCAGGGCACTGCTGGCTCATGGTCAACCTGACATCGACCAGGACCCCCAGGTCCCTTACTGTGGTGTTCCTCTCCAACATCTTGTTCCCCAGAACCTGACACTGGTGCTTTTTACACTGGAAAGAGTCACTGTAGCACATTAGCTAGGAGCTGCTGTAGTAGAGGCAAGAGACTGAGTCATATATAAGGCATAAGAATCAGGTCTGTGACCAAATTATTCTTGTATTTTTATCCTGATTCTAATTCTTGCCATTTGAAGAGCTGAGCCAATCCTTTTTCACTGCCTGTATTTTGTTAATTTTAAAATAGGTGGGAGTTTATTGACTTGTGGAGGATTATAATGGCTTCATACTCAGAAGATTGTTATGGAATGCTTGGATCTCCAGTATACACTCTGAGAATGACATTGAAAAAGTGGAGATAGGTTTGCAAAGCATGACTGGGAAACTGTAAGATGTATCTTCCAGTGAAGGACTTGCAGAACTCCATTTGTTTAGCTTCATTGCACAGAAAGGTGACTAGATGAGTGAATTTAGCAAGTACTTTTATGAGGAGAAAATGCTGTGTTCTTAAAAAGCACTTTTATCTTGTGGAAAGAAGCATAACAAGAAACAACACCTGGGAGTTAAAGCCAGACAAAATCTATCTGAAAGAGAAACAGTTGAGTTTGAGGGACAATGGACGTGATTTTAACAGGGAGAGTGGTTAACTCTTGGGATAAACCAACAAACCCTTGGAGTTTTCAACAAAGAATATGAAACCTTGTTGCAAGATATCTGTAACAAAATATGAGTGTCTGGGTTGAAGCAGACTTCACAGGCTTTTATTGTATGGCAGATTGAAGTAAATAATCTAGTAGTCATTTCTGATGTTAAAACACATAATTCTGTGCACATAACAGGTCTCTTCATCCATATGTATGCATGAAGTAATTTTAAAATAATAAATATTGAACTGTATGGGTAGATTATACCTCTACAATATTTAACATCTTTTCCAAAATACATAGTACAAAGCAGACACATACAATTTTTATTGATTTAATTTACACATATCATAATAAAGAAATCACTTTTGAGTATAAAGGTAATTGTCAAAATGGAAATATGATATTGCTCAAAAATGCGTGGGTTTCTAGCACCTGAAGTTGCTTTGACATTTTTGATGTAATTTTTCTTTATCATAAATTAGGCTTCTCATTATAAAGTAAAAAACAAAGTCAAGCAAAAAATCAAATCACAAGTCAAAACATGTATTTGAGTTTGAAGAAAGGGCATTTTTCCAGTGTCTCAACACTGGAACTCTAAAGGGCAGAGTGTATTAATTTTGGATTATGTGTGCTTTTTTTATTTCAGTATCAAAACACAATCTGAAAGCGTAACAAACAACAGAATTAGTCAAATAAGCCCTGTAGTTTTATGACTTTGAGGATAATCTTTCTTCAGTTCACTTGTGCTTTTAATTAGTGTGACAGATACTTAATTTTTTTTTGTCTTAAATAAAACAACAAAGTAAGGTCTCAAGATGGAGCACCCAGAGTTTATTTGCACATTTTTGGTTTAAGCTAAGAAACTAGGAATATTAGGATTGCAATAACCTGGTCCTGCTTTTGCTGTTAACAATATATACTGATCAGAGTGCTGTTAGCTGTTGCCCAAAGGTTTCTCCATACGGCCTGTTCTGCAGATATTTACCAGTCTTCTCTCCAGTGTCACAAATGCAATATAACTATCCCTACTGGAAGTGTACTCTCTAGAACTGCCCTGATCTTCATCCTGTCTGCATTTTAGGGCACACCCCAAGACAGTGGCCTTTTTGGAGGTCCCAAACAATGCAGACTGTATGTATGGAGCAGGTTTTTTCAATCTTTTTCACTAAAGCAAGCCAGGTGTTTGTGTAGAGGATACTTTGGATGTTTAGAATTTGGGGGGAGGACTTTGGGATATAATACAAAATGTGCCAGGTTGAGTCTACAATGAAAAATTTGGGAGGAGCCTGGTGCTTTCCATGTCAGCTTTATTGCCTTCTTTATAACACAAAAGTAGTGAGGAGACCTCTCCATTACCTGGAGACAGCTGACATGGACATTTCAAGTTAAGACACAGATAAATGAAGGAGGGGAAGGGGGATTTGGCTATGAATGAACAGGAATCCAAGAACAGATGATTGTGGGTGCCTGTGTGGATACCTGTACATGCTCATGCACAAGAACAGAGGTCAGTACAGCTGATGTCTTCTGAAAAATAATCTTTTGCACTTGAAAAAGCAAAGAATGCTGGCATATGGGGGGAAGCCAGAGGTTGAAACAGAACATTATTTTCATTGTTAATGCAGACCATTTTGAAGAAGAAAGAGCAGCAGGGAAGGTTTTGACTGTGCAAGCAGACATAGAAATGTCTGTCAGCTCGTAATGAATCTGTTTTCTCCTTGGTTTTCGCCTGAGTTGTCAGTGCTTGTGTTTCCCTTTTTCCTTCCTAACTGAACTTCTTTCTTGATCAAAGCTCCTATTTTATTTTTAAACTTTTAATTCCTGTGAATGATTGGAAGCTCTCCAGCTGAGCTTGGCTAAAGCCAGAGGGGACTGGAAGCAAAGAGCAAGGACAGACGTGAGGACAAATTACAGGCACTTGTGGGACACTCCTTTAAAGCAGCAAGAAGCAACTCTCCTTCCTCTCCTTGTATTTTAGCTCTTTCCAGATTTTTCTAAGGAGCAGAGAATTTCATTTTACATCCCAATGCAGGAAGAGATGTCAAGGAGACAGGGAAAGACCTTGGCAGTGCAAATAGCTTGGAATGTTTTTAAAGGATGTGAATACTTATTTTTGGAAAGTTAAAATAATTAATTCATAATGATGTAGGCAGCTGCACATAAGATTTAGACTGAAATGACAGGTTTGAATGCAAAAACATTAGGACTCAGCCAAAGGGCACTGTCACCTGAACAGTTTATGCCCAAATAACCACCAGATATATATAACCTGGGCATCTGGTTATTTGGGCATAACAGTTTATGCCCAAATAACCAGATAGTATTTCAATATCTACCTGGCAAGAAGTAAGAGGCAGTAGCAGTTTTCTGCTGTGCGTGACTGGATGCAAAGAAAGGCAATCTGCCCAGTAACCAATTCAGGCCCCTCTTTGCTCTTACCTGAGGCATGAAACATGCAGGCAGATGGAGAGCAGAGTGGGGAGACAAGGTACTTGGGCTGGTTATGTTGCTGATGCTGGCCTTGCATGACCTGTCTGTCCAAGATTCTTCCTCTGTGAGGGATCCATGGATGAAGGATGAAAGCAATAGTTCCTAGTGATGATGGCAAAACTGTTAACATTAAAGCAACAAAAAGGTATTGCCTCTTCTTCAGGCACATTTAAACAGTAACTGTATCTTAGTAATTTGGAGTGCCTAATCAGTCATATTTTCACTTGCTCTTAAGCCACTTCTTAAATTACTGTTTTAGCATTGTTTTCCTGCATACAAGCTGAATCTCCATTTAAAGAATGATATTTTACCAGTATTACTGCCAAGGTATTGGCAAGACAGAAGGAGACAGTCACACTGATGCTAGGTGGAAAGCAGCTCCTTTTCATCATATGAGTGAGATGCCCTTCAAAGTGTGGTCCAGCTTTTGGATGGCTCTCCATTCTTGTACCAGCTTTATAAAGGGACCTGATAACCTTCTCTCAAAGACTGTCAAAGTCAAGCTGGGCCTGGCGTGAAGGAGAAGTTCATGTATTTATAGGAACGTTGAAATTTATTAGACTGTAGAATTAACTACCCTTAACTTAAGGAGACACTGTCAGCTTAAATCTCACCCATTGTTAACATCCTGTGTAAATAAGCTGTAAAAAATACTATGCCTGATAGGGGAAAGAAAAAATCTTCTCTTTTTAAAATAAACAAATGCAGGCATTTCCATGAACTGTGTGAAAACCCAATGCACAAAGGACTGACCCTGTGTTGACAGTAAGTGTCAAACAGAAGTGAAATGAATTTTATGTCTGTGCTGAAAAAAGTGTGGTGATTTTAAAAAGGAAAAAAAAAAGAGGAAAGTACTTGCTTTTGGTGAATAACAGGCCTTGAACATCCCTGTTACCCTGCAGTAGTTTCACAGTCCTGCCTCTCTGTATGGGTGTCAGAGAATGTCAAATACAAGAGTTTATTAATAAAAATCTATTTCCTGAACTGTCCTGTCAGTGGTGTAGGCCTCTCCCACACTCTGTGGTTTGGATAAGCCAGGTGCTGTGCACAAGCATCAGCATCCCACAGTCAGCCCTGCTCTTGTTTTATCCTTGATGTAAGGTCAGCAACAGTGCTGTAGATCAGCTCTGTGCTAGTTGCTCTTAGATCTGCTCTGCCGAGCAGCTGTGTCTGGTCATGGGATGAGAAATGGACCACAGGGCAGTTCCTGGACTAGGTATCTGCACTCCAAGATCCAGGTCAAGGAGATCTTTGAGGGAACAGTGCATGCCTTAGTCACCACTTAGTAAGGTGTCCCTACTACCATCTTGTGTCTTCACATTTACCCAAGGCTCTGTTTTCCTAGGAAATTGTCCCATGTCTTTGGATCAAAAGATTACAGCCTTGATGTTTTTCCAAGCTTTATTCTCCCTAAAGGTGAATAAAAGACATCAAGGCTGTAGTCTTTTGGTCCAAAGAGCTGAGAGATTTGGTAATGGTACTAGATCTACATTTTTACTCAGGGATGGATGCTCTTGATATCCTGGTGTTGCTATCCTTTTTTAAATGTTTCCATTTCATCAGTATCTGCCCTCACCTCCAAAAGACACTCTGTGACTGCAGAGGGTACTAGCCTTGTAAGTTTTCTGTCAACTTCATTATTCTTCCTTGGCATTTCATACATAGGGAAGAACCAGAGGCTTTCCTACCAAGAAAGGCACTCCTACGTGTTTCTGCCCAAATATGCGTGTAGCTCTTCACTTCAAGATGTTTGCAGGATATTTGAGCAGTGCTGTTGGGTCTGTGTATTGTTTTCCAACGGTGTTGCCATTATTTGGACATGCTTAGTGAATTTAGAGCAGGACCAGTGAGTGTATCACAGTGTGACTGTAGGCCAGCCAAGAAGTACCTCCTGAAGGAAAGAGTTTGGAGATACCATAGGTCCTCTGCTGCTAAAGTGCAGACATGACTGCTGTCACCCTGACAATTGTAGAGAGGTCATGATTTGTCCTGACCTGAATCTGAATCTTAATGTAATTCATGGCATACATTGATCTATCAAAATTAAATCAATGAAACACTTATTGTTCACTAAGAATTAGAAGAATGAATGTTCTGGGTTTTTTCTCAACAGGAAAAAGATATTATGTGCAGAGTTTAGTTCTCAGCCCTATCACAGACTGAGCAGATGCTTTGCTTGCTTGTAAAATACAGATAATGTTCTTGTCAGTTGTCCAGAGGAACTATGAGGCTAAAGAAACTCCAGCTATTCAACAACAAAGCAACATACATAGATATCATATAAAAATATATATAGTGTGTGTATATATATATAGTGTGTGTGTGTATATATATATATATATATATCTCATGTGTGTACATATATGTTGTAGAGCGGGAGAGAGAACACAACAGAGCTATTCAACTTTTACAGTAGAGGTTTCAATTCACTGCACACCCATAACATTTCTGGTAGAAGTGGCCATCTTTTCAATGGGAAACGATCCATTCTCATACCATAAAAGGGTGTGAAAATATCCCTGGTGAAGTAGCTCATCCCTTTGGTTAGCCTTAGATCACTGGTGTTGAAAACCAGTGACAGATGGGAATACACTGATAATACCTTAGAAAACTTTTCCTATTCCTTTCACAAGTTACAGATCTGCCCTCTCAGTGAACATATGCAACAAGAAGACATACAAGGGCTGCCCTTTTATTTCTGATTTTCACATCAGATAAACTGTTTCCTCAAAAGCCCTGTGGCAGATCACATTTTAAAATTTAATTTTATTCTTCTCTTTCCAAAATGAGAAGCCCCTGTGGGCCATATGCTGGGCAGAGACCTGATGGCCTTTTGTGCAGCACTTAGCAAGTTTAGGGTCAAATTCCAATGGCCTTGTAGCTAGCCTACAGCTTCCAACTGTGAGATTGCTGTATGGCTGTATTTGCCAGCAGTCATCTGAGTTCCCTACAGAGAAGAAGCAGAAGGCTGTGAAGAGCCTGAGTGGGTTGCCCTCTTAATTGACTCCCAAATATTTCTTCAGGATATGATTTTCACTGGGCTTCACCATTTTATGCTAAGAGCTGTGTGCAAACTCATTTCTCTCCATTTGAAAGCAACCTTCTGTTTTCCCAGAAAACAACTTATCATACACTGAAATGGATCATAGATGCTCAACATTCAGAATAAAATATATTCTAGAAATGTGCCCTTTTCCTTATGGATAAGCTCTCAGTAGATGTGTGGTCTGTTCCTTAGATATCTGGTGCTGTATGTCTTGGTCTCTTAAGTAGGTGTGTTAGACAGAAGGAAATCTGCTGTTATTTTTCCAGGTTTTCCTTAAGTGCAGACAGAGTAAAAGTTGAAAGCTAATACCAGAACACTTTCATGTGATACCTGTTCAGAGTGATGACTCTAAGAGACATTTTGTTTCCTGTGACTGCAAAATCTTTGAACATCTAATTTTTTTATTGTTTTTCTTAAAGGAAATGTATGAAAGAAAAATGTCTGTGTGCTGGTATTTTCCATGTAGTCACATTTGGTTATGATTACTTGTGGTTATCACATTCCCTCCTCTTCAGATTTGCTGTTTAAATCATACTATTGCATACTTACATTCCTCTCTCAGGCTCCTTCTGCTAATGAAGGAGAAGAGAAGCTGTCAGGTTGTTCCAGAGAGGATGAACATGAATTCCAATTTCATTGTAGCATAGCTGCCTTCCTATGTTTTTATCATTACAGTGTGACCTCTCCTCTCTGAATACAAAGAGCAGAGAAATCAGAAGAATTTTTCCACCCAGGATGAGACTTTTCTTTCCTTGGTCTGCAGCAAAATGGAAAGAGAAGCCAGAACCAGAATTTAAAACCAGAAAAGTCAAATGAATGTTTCAAATCATGTATTTTAACAGAAGTAGAATTACTCCAGATCTTAACATGATAAAGGCTTATCTCTGAAGGCATGACTGATTTCAGAGTGTCACTAATGTGAAAAGCACAAAACCTTGCTAGGAGGCAAAACTAGAATCATCCTGAACAAGTTTTTGTCTGTGCTGTGGTTTCTTAAAGTCACTATGGAAACTGAGCTCAGACTGTAGTTCTTCCCCTCTCCCATTCAAACCTATATCCACATTTAGAAGGCGTGCCTTAAAACCACTTTGCTCTCCTCTGCTAAATAACACTTTTGGGGTTAAAAAGCCCAAATGGGCAAAATCTGTACAGCAAAAGATTACAAATCCATAGTAAACACTGTTGCATGCTGCAGCCTGAAGCTGCTGGGGAATAGTCTCACTCAGTGACTGGCTGTTGTACTTTAAGGCAGAAATCACTAAATTATCTGCAACGTGGGTAATATTCTGGCAGAAACATGTATGATCCCAAATGACTTCTTTGATGAGTGCTGGAGCCTTCAAATTATTTTTTATTTTCTCTCTTACAATTTAGTGTTGTAGCTGTCTTACATCCATGTATGCAAACCCCTGGAAAAGTCATACAGCATTTAAATAGGTTTGCTTTGGTTAAGTTTTTGACATTTTGTCTTCTTGTTGTCTGTTGCGGCTTTTGTTGTTGTTTTGTTGGGTTTTTTTTGGTTTTTTTTTTGTTTGTTTGTTTGTGGGTGGTTTTTTTTTGTTGTTGTTGTTGGTATGGTTTGGGGTTTTTTTGGTTTTGTGGTTTTGGATTGTTTCTTTTATGTGTGCATTTTTGGTTTTGGTTTTGTTTTTAATGAAGTCCATCACACCATTATTACCTCAGCAAAATGGAGGTTTGGAGTTTATTTTGTCACAGGTTCTTTTTGCTTTCATCATATCCATAAGTTCCTAAGCTTATGCACTGCTTCTGCCATAATATATATATTATGGTCTGCCAGTGTAGTCCTAAAATCAGAGATTTCCAGGAAATCCTTGCTTGCTGTAGCCCAATTGTCTAATTCCTCCTTCAGTACTGAGTTCATCTCCTCGATGTACACTGTTTGTGAGCTCATGTGCGCCTACATAATCCAGAGGTGTGATGAGGAGTGGTAGTGCTTATGGCATACACTTGTACTTTCTCACTATTATAGCTTCAGTGCTTCCCACAATGGCCCCACAGCTCTTCTGGCAAGGCATTAGATTTTTTGGACTTAGCATAGTTACCCATGTTGTACCCTCTAACCTTTATCCTTTTAATGCCTTAAATAATATTTTATTAACCAGTGTGATTAAAATGCAGATGCAAGGTAAGCTAGGCAATTTCCTTGTACTGTGGGAAAGCTGGTGTCACACAATTTCTTGTGGCCTTAATGATAACTGCCCTCCTTCAATTTCTGTCAAGGCTGATATTTTAACATCTTCTAGCAAGGTAGATTGTCTTGCTTCCTGTGGTTTTCCTGATTGCCTGCAGCCTTTTTGGTATCCTGCCCTGGACATTTAGCACGTATCCTGTTGTTGAGGAGTGATTTTCCCACTGTTGCCTTCACTGTTTGTTATATTTGGCGGGAGGCCCTGGTGGTACTTTATTTCAGCTAAGATTTTTTCCACCTTGTTCATGAAACCTCAGAAGCATAGCACAGCCTTGATGATTTTTCTGTCTCAGGCATTTAATGAATTTTCCCTTACCCCCATATTAAGTTTTTGTGACTCAGTCTGTCCTCTAATTACCAACATATTGAAAAGAATTTTTCTTATTCGTATTGAACCTTTCTGCTATTTTTTGGGGGTAGTAATATATATAGCTATTAATGGTAGCTGGGCATTTATTAAATATGTAGTTATTCATGGGAGAAAGTTCTCCTTTTCCAGTTTTGTGTGCTTTTATTCTCTCTAGTGATCCCATTGTGAACTATTGCCAGAAGCCCTGTAGGTGTGCAGCTCTGCATTCCAGTTTCTTTCCAGAGTATAATCTAGTAGATAATCATAACCACCTTGCAAGATGAAAGTCAACTGTCTGTATGATAAGCCAGTCAGGTTGTCTGTATCTGCATCTTCTGAGGCTGCTCTTTAAAATGTAGAAACAATTTGTGAGATGAGGTCCATCTGCTTTTATTTTGGTTATCTGTTTCTGTCCCCTGTGTTCTTAAGCATAGCTGGAATCCATGCAGTGACTCATGTGCTAGGACAGGGACTATTGAGCAATTCATTTGTGCTGATTTAGAAGAGACAGTACGGTGAAAATTGAGGAGTTAACTCTCATTTGTCCCATAAGCACTAATCAGTGTGAAGTCCCCTTCCCCATGTTAGTGTCATTTCTTACGTCTGGATCTGCTGCTTCTGCAGGAGATTTTCTTCTAGATCAATGATCAGACATCTTGCTTTTTATTTCCCCTCCTCTGGTTTCTTTTTTGTGTGGATTTTTTTTGTGTCTGTTCTTTTGGTATTGTTGTTAGGCTGGGTTTTGTTTGTTTGTGGTGGGTTTTTTTTTTTTTTTTTTGTGGGGGGAGGTGGGGGCATTTGCTAATGAATAGATGACAGCCAGAACAGCTTCGATTGAATACAGTTTGGGCTCATGAATGTAGAACTGAAGATAGCCTAGCTGAAGTAGCCATGGACTTTAACTAAATCATTAAATTTTCATTTTTGTTTTTCAGTCATGTCTTCCTAATTGAATATTCTGCTTGGAATCCTTTTTGAAGTGATTTGAACAGAGGATTGAGACGTGCCAGATAGCAAATTAGAGGCATTATGTTTGGAATGACTGAAAAATGCATGTGATAGAGAAACTCACCTCTGGTAGGAAAAAGCCCTTGTTAAATGAATGCAATGAGAAAGCTCTTTCTTCAAAGATGTGAGATAGAAAAAGAAAGAGAGAAATAATGCAGGCAAACAGTATCTTGTCCCACCTTAGCACGAAACAAAGTCAACTCAACAATTAAGTGCTTTAATTAAGATCCAGACCAGTGATATTTGACATCAGTTGAAAGGGAAAAAATTACTCAAATGTTCCAAGAAGTGAAGCAGGAGGAAAAGACACCCCATACTGAGAATCATTAAGACCCAAAAGTAATTCATCACAGGCACAACTAACCTTATTACAGGAGGGTTGCATTGTCTTCACGGTGCAGACATTGATTCCATGCTAGGAAATGAACATAAAGGCACCTTTAGAAGTAAAAGCAAAAATATTAAACTGCTCCTGAAGATTGTAGATGTGCTGTTTACTCCATTAAGGAAGGATAATGAGACTGTTGAGGGAAGGCCAACCAGCCAGCTTAAGGAATGTATTTTGTTAAATTCTAATTAAAGACTAATTTCTGCTGAACGCATTCCAAGCAGTGAATTATTTATTGAAAAGAGGAAGCCCAGGGAAAATAAAAAGCAAAAAGACAAGATATTTCTCTTCAGCTGTCAGAAGCCACCCAAAATTTTTGTGAGTTACTGGTCAGGTTAACTGTTTATTTACCACAACTACTTGCCTAGTAGCATAAAAGAGAGTTCATCTTTCTTCCTGCTGGGCTGTCTTGTTTGCCTGTTAGCTAAGGGCCTCACCCACTGCCATTCATAGACTAATGGGTCTTGCTATAATGTAGAGAAACTAAGCAGCCTGGAACAGAGACAACCCTGTGGCTTCTGGAGATAGTCCAGGTCTAAGAGGGTCAATGCCCAGCTCAGACTGGCTTGAACACAGGGTGGCTTTGTGTACAAAGTGTCTGTGCCATGTTTTTCTTGGTGTTTCACATTAGTCAGGCTCTCCAGGTATTTTTGCTGTCTTGAAGTGAGTAAAACTGGAAACATCATCGTTCACCCCAGCTCTGATCATTAATTAGCAATTTAGTTCACAGGCAACTTGGCCTTAGTTTGGTAGACCATGGACATGTGTGAACCTACAGGGTAGCTTAAACTAAATTTTTATGCAGAGAACAATAGCTGTTCCAAGTGATATAGTGACAAATACATGGACAAAAAGAGCTTCAGCATACATTACTGTGATGCTTCTTCAAAATATAAGTAGAAAAAATTATGGGGAACTCAGCATTGAGATTTGATAGTAAGTATGGACAAGAATAAATGGGATTTCCAGATGAAACTAGGTGAAGGAGCAGCTAGCAGAGCAGTGGGAGTGGGTCAGGTGTCCTTTAGGATTCTGGTAGATGAAAATATTTGGAGCACTCTTGTTAAAACTTTATTTGATTTAGGAAGTGAAGTTTGTAGAAGTCTGGGATTTGATTACTAACCTGAATAGAGAGCTCTCTGTTCTTCCACAGGCTGAAGTGGTGGGAAGAAGTTGCCTTGAAAGTCAGTCATGTTAGATGTACTGTCTTGGACTGTTTGCTACTGTGTAAGTGTTGTTGAACACAGATCCCCAGACATCCTTTGTGGGTTCAGGGGAGAGATCTTGGAGTCTATGTGGCACATTATTTGCTTATGCCACTAAGGTCTTTCAAGGGATAGCAGGGAGTGGGAGTGAAGGATGTGCATCCTGGTCTCATCATGATGTGCTATGTGGATATGGACAGAGAGCACTGCTTTGAAAGTCAAAACCTGCTGGAAATACCGAAGGACTGCTCCTTTCCTCCATTTTGAGACAAACATTTAAAGTCCCTAGTAATTCTGCATGCCTAAAAGCCTGTTTCCCTAAAAAAAAGATGTTTTAGTGGTTGATAAGGTGAAGTGGGAGGGTTTTAATTGGAGGGTGGCATGAAGAGACTGCCGTAACTGTGAAGTCCTTTATCCTGCTCCATCTCTAAGAACATCCTGCAGACAAGGGTCTTCTTGTTCAGAGTCAGAGCTGTGATTGCTTCTGTGAGATAGGTAAAAGAATACTTAAAAGTTTGAGGTTATTCAATGTCAAGAGACAGGCCCACCTGCAATTTGACTCTTCCAATCCTGGTCAGTGGGATAGAATTAGGAGAGAAGTCTTTCAAATCACTGCTCCTTCTGGCCTTAGCAGCAACTTCCAGATGTTGAGGGAAAGGCTGGGGCCTGGCCTGCCAGTGAAGTATCTGATTCATTATTTGGGCCTTCCAAGTTTCCATTGCTCACTCTTTCCTTTGCATAAAAGGGCTGTTCATTTAACCCTGGGATTTTTTACATGCAGGTGTGCATGCTGCTTATCATTTAGGCTCTTGCAGTGTAATTTAATTTCAGAATGAAAACTATGCATTTTTTAAAGAACTTTGGAATTCAAATTGCCTGGCAGAAAGGTTAGTCCATGACAGAAAAGAAAACTGTTAAGCAATCACTTTGCTTGGATAAAATGGCAATTGAGTTGGCTGATAAACCAGGCAAGGAGGCAAAGCTGTGTTTTTTCAGCTTGGAAACTGAGCAGGATCATCCAGTTCAGTGCTGGAGAAGCACAGATCATAAGGGCAAATTCCTTTAAAAATACAACCCACCAGAGCTAGAAGTTTAAGCATCTTTCCCTGGTCTTTCCCTGGTCACACAGGTAGCTCCCCGTTGATGTGGCAGTTTTGGGGCCTAGATGTGGTTTTGAACTTTGTGTCTCCCCAAGCTGGTTCTCTTAGCACCAAAGTCCCCTGACTGATAAAGATTCAGAAAGGAGGCAGTCATTCTTTCAGCTTCCAGAAGTTTTATCAGATCAAATAGATTTCAGTTAATGCTTGCTTACAGAGAGTCTTTCATAAGAAAGAGATCCTTTCCAAAGCTGCAAAAGTGATGTGATGTTCCAGATACACATCTTTTGTATTACAGCCTAATTGGCTAGAACACATACTGAGAGAATGTGTGACCAGGATAAATTCCTTTCTCAGCCTGAAGGAATTTTACCTTTTGTTACTTACCAAAGAGAGTAGAGGAAGTGCTGAGTGGCAGTTATTTTCCTAGCCTGAGTCAGGCTGCCTTCCAGTAAACAGGGCTAGTACAAAAATTGAACATTTCTTTGATCAAAAGAGAGAGAGCACAAAGAAGGGCATTACTGCAATGATTAAGGCCTTCTCTGTGATTTGGATTATGCTTTTGTTTGCTTCAGTGATTTTACAGAAGGAGGAAGCAGAACTCATGACCACCAGCAAGGCTTAAGGGGCTGATTATCACCCCCTCCTCTGCACTCTGGCCCAGAGTACCCAGAAAGGTTTTCCTGTTTAGCCATACTTAGCAAGCGTGTAAGGTGAGTCTTGAGGAGGCAAAAAATATAAATTTGAATCCTGTCAGGCTCAGTTAAGCATTGACCTCAGGTCTCCTGTTTGCAGGCTTACTTTTGCGAAGGAAATCATTAAAGGTAGCCCACTGTGACACCTTTCTCTCACTTCTCCAAAGAAGATCCTTGCTCAATGTTCTTTCCTTTTTTTCTCAACATGTAGCTATATCTCATTTGCTGGAGAGGATCTGGGACTTTAGTTTGAGGAGATATTGCTCATAGCTCTTAATCCTATTGCTTAATTTCATTCTAATTAATACTTCAGATGTTATTACATAATTATTTCAATTAATTGAAATTTATTTTACTTAGTTTCCCATTTCCCTAGAGAGTCATCTTTTGCTCATAATTTTGTGTAAGCTAGAGCTCCTTTCAGCTCTTTGCACAAATTGTAATACGTAGGGAGGAGGTCTGGTAAATTCAGAAAGCATTAGGAGATAAGGAGACAGCTAAATTTTGGTGTTATGGTGAGCTAGCATTGGCTAGCAGCCAAATGTCCTTCCATCTTCTCTCTCACTGCCCCATCCTTGGCAGGTTGGGGGAAAAGATAAGATGAGAATGTTAATGGGTCAAGATAAAGACAGGGAGACTGCTTACTAGTTACAGTTGGAGGCAAAACAGACTCAAGTTGGGGAAAATTACTTTAATTAGCTTCCATTAAAACAGATTTAAGAAGTGAAAACCAAAACCAAAATATTAAATTAACACCTTCTCCCTTTTTTTTTCACAGGCTCAATTTCAATGATGCGTTTCTGACTCTTCTCCCCTCAACCCTGAATGGTGCAGGAAGTATGAGAGGTAGGAGGTTGTGCTCAATGTACAACACTTTGTCTGATGCTCCCTCCTCATACTGGTCCCTGGCTCCAACATTGGTCTTTCCATGGGCTGCAGTTCTTCAGGAAAAACGGTCAGTGCTTGTGTGTGATGCTCCTGACCAGGCCTAGGTGCTGCTCTCCAGTTTAAACCCCCATGTTCATTATTTATGTCATCTGTCTGCTCTAAAACCAGTCTTGATTAATTTATTTTATCAGAATACATCAGGTAAATAGTACTGTGCAGTCCATCTTTCAGGTAAGTTTTTCAACATTTAACAGAGAAAAGAAATTAATATACATGCGATTTGCTGATATACATATTTTTCAGGAGGGACCTCTTTATAGTTTCTGACCCCACTAAAAGAATAAACATGCTGGAAGTTATGTGAGTAGATTAAAAATTGATTTGTGAAATCTCCAACTGCAGTTTTGATTGTACTTGTGCAAGAAATGTCTGTTTGTGGGACATTCAGAGAAAGGGTGAGTCTGTGGATATTCTTCATATATACGAATTGCTGGTGGAAGCAAGTAACTTCACTGTTGCTGGTACAAGAAAGGTCTGGGGAACAACAATAGTATGAGAACAGAACCAACACAGAAAAGCACTAAAAGGAAAGGAGGGAAGGAGACCTTGACATAAAATGTTGTACTGCTGGAAGGTTTTAAGGATAAGATACAAAACCTCTCCGGAATGTGACAGCTCCAATCTTCATCCACAAACCAGAAGGTGATTTCTAAATGAGTCTCCCTTCACTAAAGCCCATTAAGAAAACTTTTTTTCCATTTTTTACTCAGTAGAATTTTCTTAGGAGTTAAATTATGTGGTTTTGGGAGATGGTGGTTTATTGATCACAGTTTGTGTGTTTCTGTTTGGGAGTGTGTGTATACAGATCAGCCATCAGATTCCTTTATATCTTCAGGATTTTTTGGGGGACACTATTTTTCTTTCCTAAAAACACTTTATAAAAATATATATTATATACATAAAGACAAGAATAGATCCCTTGATAAACACATGAGTTTTTTAAAAAGAAAACAACCAAAGAACCCCAAAAAAATCCAAAAGGAAAAGAAAGACAAGGAGAAAAATAGAAAAGTATAAATAATAAGTGCTTTTAAATATTATAAAACCAATCCAAGATTTAGTTATTTCTGGAAAATAAGTTATTTTATATAACCTAGACATCTCCTTCAAACAGAAAAATAGCAGAGGACTGGAAATGTTGTTGATCATAGAACCATAAAAGAGTTGGGTTGGAAGGAACTTTAAAGATCATCCAGTTCTGAGCCCCCTTGCATGGGTGGGGACACCTTTCACTAGACCAGGTTTTTCAGAGCTCCGTCCAAACCAGCCTTTCTTTCCACATCTTCAAGGGTACTTGGGTTTTTAAGCTGTCTTTCCGCATCCCTTGATCAGCTCTTTGAGACAGGCCTTTGTCGATATTGTGTTTCCAGTCCTCCTCCTTGGCCAAAGTCCCTGGCTCACTGGGACATGGGCTTCAAGGCACTCCAGTACCTTCTGCATGCTCGGGATGGCCTCCAGCCCCTCTGGGCCTGCCAGCTCTGCCTGCCCAAGGCTGACAAATGAGTTCACCTGGTAGAGGAGAAAGAGAGAGGGGGGTTTCTGTATGAGTTCTTCTTCAAGCCTTGAGGAAGAACTTCTTTACACTGAGGGTGGCAGAGCTTTGGAAGGGACTACCCCAGGAGGTCATAGAGTCTCTCTCTCTGTAGACATCCAAATCTACCTGGATGCTTTCCTGTGTAACCTGTGCTGTCCCATGCCGTGCCATCCTGTCCCTGGCATTCAGCTGCCTGAGTTGGTCACTGAGCCCCCAAGAGCAGGTCAGGGAGGCAAGCTGCTCCTCTGCCTCCTGCTGCTGGAGCTCTTTCTCCTCCAGGAGGTCTGTCCAGCTGCTGCTGCTGCTGCAGAGTAGATTTGCTCTGTGGAGCCCTGCCCCTGGGGTGTGCCTGGACACTCTTCTCCAGTCCCCGTGGACCCTTCATCTTGCTGGACAGGATGGTTTGGTGATTCCTGGCATCCCGTGAGCTCTGTGGGCAGGGGAGCCATGACAGCCTGTGCCATGGGCCTGGCCCTGGCTGCCCTGAGAAGCTGCTCCTTGGCCCACACAAGGAAAAAGAGGAGGAGGAGGAGGAGGCGTGGGATGGAGGCAGCTGCCTTGGAGCTGCCCTTACCTTGAGGGGTACCCTTCTCTGCTTCATGTTTTGCCTTTGGCTGTACTCCTGGACAGACCTCGCTCCTGGTTTGCCCCCTCACCATACCTGGGGCTGCCTCTGGAGCCTGTTCAACATCTGGATCTGCCTGCTGCACTCAGGTTGTACAGGACTGTGGCCCTGGCTGGCAATGATGCTTCCTGTGCTGGAGTCACCCTTGGCTTAGAGAGTGGTCAACTTTTCTGCTTCCTGGCTTTCTGTCCTGGTAGGTTTTTGCTTTTTCCTTTCTGTCTGTGCAGTCAGTGACAGTGAAGTGTGGGCAGTAACATTGCCTTCCCATTTTGTTTGAAAATCAAATGAGATGGTGGTGAGAATGAATTTTTATATGAATGCAGTCACAGGTTCACTGATTATTTTGTGAGGCTGGGTAGGATGTGTAGAATTGTGATTTTAGATTGCTGTAAAGTCCCATTGTCAGACTGCATCTGCTCTCATTCCCCCTTTGGGAGCCAGGCACTAGAAGCTGGAGATTGCAACTTCTAGTCTGCACTCACACAAGCCCTTTATCAGATCCAGCCTTCAGATTATGGATGTGTATAGCTGTTCTAAGTTTCCAAAATGTTTTCCTCCTTGTCAGCATCTTTTGTCCTCAGCCAGCTCTCTGATTGAGAATCTAATTATGGCTAGTCAAGAGTAAATTTGATCAGAGATGTTACTCTGCCTCTGAGCTCCAAAGGCACGCCTTGCTGCTCCAACATTATCAGTGCTGCAGAGCTCCTCTGGTCCTCAGGATTCCCTTCATCTTCCAGCAGTTCTGTGTCTTTGCTAAACAATGCAGCACTACAGAGCCAAAACACTGCTCTTATTTCCGTCATCAGCAGTTTGTTTTTGTAGAGATTTTCCAGGTTCTAGGAGGAGATTCTGTGATTTATTTTATTTTCTGCAGCCTCACACGTAATTTCAGTTCTCTGGGGTTTTTCTTTCCTTCGGAATGCCAGAAGAACACATTAAAAGAAGTCTCTACACTTTGCTTTGGAATACTTTGGAGAGGGTATATTGAAAACTCTCCAATACTAGGTTAATTCAGATCCTGCAGCAATTCCTTAGCACATATCACAAAACCCTGCCTACTCTAAAGAAACAGTAGGCTGGCTTGTGTATTGTCTTTATTATACCGAATAATCTTTGGCTTGTGCTTTTCCTATCTCTAGATAAAGTTGCTGCATCATATTCAGGCTATGAGAGCATGCAATGACTGAAGAACCCATGGCTGCTTCAAAAGTGCTCTTGAAAATGTCACTGATAATTTCCAGTTGTTTAACTGCCTGACCTGTGTTTCAGCTGTGTGAATCTACCTTCCTATTCAACACAGCTTGTTTTTATCTGACCTTGCTCAGTCATAATCTGGCTAACAAGTCAAATTCGATTTTATTTTACTTTTCATAGCTAGGGGGAGTATTTTTGCTGCAAATATTTATTATTTTAGCATTAATATGAAGTCTCCCAATCTGTTAAACATTTTATCTTCTATATTCATCCCTTAGAAAAATTCCCACTAAACGCCTACATCACAATTTGCATTTGTGGACGTTCTTTCCCAGCCTCTGGAGAGAGCACTTTCAATTCCTATATATCAGAACAAAGTAGTAACTTTGATCTTTTATTTTTGGGTATTTTTTGCATTATGACAACATTTTTTTAAAGAAATGTATTGTTGCTTGAATACATTTTTGATTTTTTTTTCCTCTTAGTTAAATCTTTCTATTTTCTGTAAAAGGAATTGGAGGGTGAACAGCTTAAATTTCCATATCAGAAGTTAATTGTTCAGATGTTTAAATTCTGACCAGTGTGGGCACCTAAAAAAGATAGGAATAGATAGATCCAACCTGAAAGTATTTGAAATGTAACGGGGAAACACAACAAAGCAGAATTCTGTGAGAAAAGAGACATACCATCCCACTGTCTGTTCATTTGCCAAATTAGAAAAAGCAGGTTTGCAAAGTTTAGCTAGTACCTTTGAGTTGCTTGTTCTCATCTTTTTATAGCAAATGGAAATAAAGGGCAGTTTCCAGAGTAAAACTCATCTCAGCCAAAGGTAAGTGCCCATTCCCACCCTTCTCCTTAGCAGTCATGACCTTCCAACAGGTGTGGGTAATACCTTATGTGGTTCCTCTGGAACCCAGTGGAGTTTCCTGTCTGGCTGTCAATGAAACAGCTGGCAGTAATAGCCCCTGGAAAAGACAGTAGATGTTGAAAAATTACCCTTACCAAAAAATCCCAAACCAAACAAAAAATTAAAATTTAAATTTTCAGTCAGAAAACTTAAAACAGATTAACTTCTGAGCAGAGACCCTGAAAACTGAAGTTCTGGCATCAGTTTGTTGGTGGCTTGTGCCTCAGTCTGGGGTAGAACAGGGCTGGTCCTTCTGGGGCTGCTGTAGTCTTGGGTCAGTTTGGCTGTTTAGAGTTTATGTGGCTTCAGTCATGGTATTTAAAGAGGTTTGTCTCAAAGGGGATTGATTTAAAAGCAAAAATACTCCTGATATTTTAGGAGGAACTGTATTCTGAGTGACTTTTTATCAACTTGATACCTCTGACATCTACAGTCAAACATGCTTCATAATCGCTGGAAATCCATTCTTGTTATGTTCAGTAGCATGTACCCTCAGCAACCTTACTTGACACCAGTAATTGCATTGAGGAAGAATTTTTATGTGCTGAGAGCACTGTCTCCATTTCTGTCAGTTCCTTTTTTGGAAAAGGTGGTTTGATTATTGTTTCTATTTTCCTTAGTCAGTTGATCACTTCAGAAACTTAATTCAGAAATTTAATGAAGGAGTGGTACAAGATTTGATTTCATTTCACAGTCCCTAACCCCCTAGCTTTTTTTTCCTATTCATGAAAGGATAATGTTGGCTTGTTTCAGTAGCTGTTTTGACAGTGTAATTATTGTCAGAGTTGTTACAATAAAGAGCCATTTTAAACTTAAAACATGCATGTACCAGGTTTGAGTTCCAGGGCTTTTGGATCAGTTAAGTATTCCAGAAAGTTTGCTGCATCACAAATCAGCAGAACTTGCCAAGTTAGCTGTAAAAGAAACAATCTCTAAATGTGATTGATGGGACTTGAACATTCTAAAGGGTCTACCTTAAGATTCTATTACACAATTGCGTTGGAATGCCAGGACCTAATGAAATGCCCTATTCTGCCTTCAGTATCAATCAGCAGCAATAATCCCTGCTTGAAGGGAAGTGTTGATTCCTGCTCTCCTGAACATGAATTGCTCTTTGTTATGGCGGACAAGACTTCGAGATTTTTATGCAGTGTCTGTAAAACTGCACCATGAATGGTTGGTGTTGTCAAACTCTCTCTCCCACATAAAAGCACATAGTCTGCCATCTCTTATGGATGTATTTTGTGACCTGTCCTTTCACTTTATTAAAAAATTGCAGTTTCTGAGATTAAATATACACAACGAAACATAATTTTCTTTGTTTCCTGATCAGGGGATCAAGATCTGCAAAATTCTGCTTAAGGGCACATGTAATCAGTGGCAGATACAAGTCCAGCAGACTGCTTACAGCTGTGAAGGGCGTGTCTTATTGATGCTCAGACCGTGGACTTCTCTTTAGATCTTGGTGTCTCTTTCTTCTCTTAAGTGTTCATTCTGCCTCTCAAAAGGTGGTGGCCATTGGAGGCATTTTTTATAGGCAGTGCTTGCTGGTCACTGTTGGAATGCAGCTAAAAGGAAGATCTGAAACTGTGAAGCTGTTTTCACATTTCTGTATTAAGCTATTTCAGCATAGGACAAAATGCTTTTGCATCACTGTAGAAATGCATAGTAGATATTAAATGGTTAAGTATCTTCTGTTTATTGGTTAGGGATTTTTAAAGTTGTTTCTTAAAAGTTCTTTTTGCAGATAGGAGAAAAGAAAAGAGAGAGGACAGGTTCGGAGAGAAGAGAAGAGAAGAGAAGAGAAGAGAAGAGAAGAGAAGAGAAGAGAAGAGAAGAGAAGAGAAGAGAAGAGAAGAGAAGAGAAGAGAAGAGAAGAGAAGAGAAGAGAAGAGAAGAGAAGAGAAGAGAAGAGAAGAGAAGAGAAGAGAAGAGAAGAGAAGAGAAGAGAAGAGAAGAGAAGAGAAGAGAAGAGAAGAGAAGAGAAGAGAAGAGAAGAGAAGAGAAGAGAAGAGAAGAGAAGAGAATTTTTGAAGATATACAGTCAGTTCTCATGGATTCCCGTAGGAAGGACTTGCTGTTGGTGGGACAGCTTAGCAACATAATTCCTAATTTGTTTTAGTTTTTTCAAGATTTTTTTTTCTTGCCCAGGTATAGCCGTAATAACTGCGGTGTCCTAATGTACGCTCTTTGAAGTGGCAATTATAAATTGTTCCAGTGGCAATTATAACTGATCAATTATAAATTCATCTCCTGTGAGGAGAGCTTTTGTGGGTACACTTCAGTTTTTGTGAAACTAGTTCAGTTTGTGGTATGGCACTGGGAAAGGCAGTGTCACAAATTTTCAACAGAACATGTTGTGATGGAAAGGCTCAGGGCTACCACCATTTTTTCAGTTTTTTTCCTAAAACACATCCAGTGTAGAGTCTTCTCTTTCTGTTGATCCTTTGACTGGGATTTCAACCTCTTACTACTATTCAGATTGAGTTTCCTATCTTGGAGTGGGTTTGCTTTTAGAACCACTAGTAAGATGCCTTTGGAACTTTGCACAGATTTGTGATGTGGTTTTAGACAACTGACTTTATTTTTTGCTGCAAGGCTATCAAAAAATCTAACCAGTTTCTTGAGGATTATGAAAAGTTTTTATATTCACAAACATGTACAAGCTTTAAAACTACATTTTCCAGGCCTCTGTAGCCCTGAAGTGAAATGTGATTCTCAGGAAATAGCCACAGTACTGAAGCTGATAGGGAGGATGATTTAAAAATACCCAAACACCATCACGAGAGATGGAAATACTATTCAATCAGCCTTGTTACTTAATTTGTATCACTGAAGAATGGGAATGGTACAGGTAGAACATAAAAATTTCGAGGTAGAGAACATGCAGTAGACATCATCAGGGGCCTGCTTAATCCCAGTAAACCATTGTGGTAAAATTAGAAAAGGTTTGATCTCAAGGTTCCCTGTTAGCATTAGATGCCCTGCTTAGTTTCTCTGAAATTGAACTTGTTTGGTTTTGGCTCTGTTTTAAGTCTCATGAGGGTTGCAGTCAGCAGAGGAAGGACAGTGTACAGTTAAGCAGATCAAGTGATATGAACTTGTGTAACTCGTGAATGTGCTGTGGAGCACCAACAGGAAAATAAACTTTTCAAAGGAATTATCTACAATACTGATGGCACACATTTCTTATGTCTATTACTGGTTTTGAAGTATTTTGAAACTCATTAGAGGACATTATAAAAAAAAAGAAATAATCTTTATAGCAAAGTGCAAGTTAAGGATTTTATTTTCTTACAGATCTTTCCTTTGAGACTAAGGCATACTTGGACTTGTGCTCTAACAAATAAGAAAAAAAATTCTAGTGATAAGGTTAAAGAGCAGTCTTCTTAACTGTTGAAGTTTCTATTTTAAAACATTAGGCATTGCTTGAATGTTTTCAGCTGAGCATTCTTATTTTTCCTCCTTCACCTAGACTCTGAAGCACTTTATGTGATAATTTTTTTTGCTTTTATGTAAAAACAATTTACAAAAACTGACTTTCATCATGATAAAATCAATGCAATTTGCTTTGAGCAACTGGCTGCTATCATCATAGTTGGAAGATGGAAATCTTTTGATGGAAACCTTTAGAGGGAAATCTTTTGAGATGCTATGAAGCAGTAGCACTTGCAGGAAGAATCCTTCTGTTCAGGCTCTTTGTTTCTGCGTGGTGCCGTCACTGTCTGATCTTTACAAAGTAACGTGGTTCAGTGGTTGTTCTCAGAAGTTTTATGGCTTTCTTTCAGACACTTCTGGTGGTATTTAGGTCTTCTCCCTTTAGATAGCTGAAAACTATGTGGCAACTAAGCCTCTAGCTACCCTGGTCTGCATTTACTGTCATTGGAGAGAAACTGGCAGCTTCAGGATGAAATAACCTTCCTTCTTTAGATACCTTTTTATCTACTGCGACTTAAAGGTGTGGCTTGGAAAGAGCTCACGCTTACATGTCTTTTAGCTGACTATGGTAGATGGAGTGAATCCCTCTTTCTGCCTCAGAAGATGCTGAATGCAGTTACTTCTTGTTTCTGAAGAAACCATTTCCTTCCAGTCAGGATGGGTTAAAGAAAAGGTTTAACTGTGAAGTGCTGTGTTTGTAAGACTCTCACAGCTGTGACTAAGAGCAGTTAATTTCTGGTTTGGAATAGCCTGGCTTCTAGATCATAAATTGGGCTGATTTATATCACAATCTCCAAGTAATGTCATTCTTCATTGCTTAATAAACATTAAAAGCCTGTTTCTAACCCTCACAAAACACCACAAATGAGAAATAGTTGTACTGGAATTACTCTGCTTTGGCAGCAGAGAGCAAACCAAATCCATTCCCTTAAAAAGACCCACGTCAGAAAGGAGGGCACTCAACTGCAAGGGGAGAAAATTATCTTTGGTTTGCTGATGCAACACAGTCCTCAAAGCACCGTGTTATTTCTTTTGTGTTTGGCTGAAAACCCCACTGCTAACGTACAATCTGAGTTTTGCTTTCAAGACAAAAAAAGTAAGAGTGTGCTAATCCACTGGATTATTTGTCTTTGATAGGCTTTGGGGCTACTTTCTACACAGACATTCCTTTCTACATTTCCTATGTGTGATGATGACCTAAGAAATAAGTTCTGTTTCACTTTGAAATTGCACACGTGAGCCAGGTAATGATTCAGCAGTTAGCACCCAGACTAGCTGTGTGCCTGAGCAGGGATGCACAAGATCCTCTGAAAGACGAGGAGGTGCAACAAACTCATGCAGTGGTCGCAAGACACACTTGAGCAGGTGAGTCAGTTATGCACATTGTGGAAAGCTTAGGGATTGTTACTGACATGCTTTTCTAGATGAATTTAACTTATACCTAAATTTATCTAGCTGAGGTTTTTTAAAAATGTGTTGAACATTTCAACTTTATTGAGTAAAGACTTCAGGAGTAATAAAAGGAGACAGATTGATTTGCTTGGAAATCAAAGTTTTTGACCAGCCAAGCAGTGATTGCATAGATGAAGCTCTGTTTCTAGATGGCAGCAAATCCTCAGAACGACACGTGGGCTGCATGGAGTGTTTGTGAATAAATGGGGGCCAATGTAGATTTTGCTTCTGCAGTTGTACTCCCAAAATATTTTTTCCATCCTTTTGCATCTTTTGCTCCAAAACACCGTTCTGATTAAGGGATAAAAGAGTTTACTATTACTTTCATTTTTTTCCCAATTTTTCCCTTTGTGAGTGAATTGTTCAACACACAAAAGCAATTATGATTGTATTGACGTTGGGTGCTGTCATTCTTTACTCTGGATTCCTTATTTATTTTTATCAACTTTTACCTTGCTTTCTGCTTCACTCATTTTGATGACCTTTAATGAAATCCTTTAGTTTAAGGAGGTGGCTTTCTTGATGACTCACACACCATTTCTTATTTTACTTTTAGTTTATTGTAAATATTTTTTTATAATTTAGGAAGTTCAGCAAGTATCTGCTGCTTTATTTATAGTGGAATATGTATTGCCTTTCAATTATGTTATCAAAACTGTTTAATACCCTAAAATACTTTGATTTTTGTTATGTAATGGTACATGACTAATACTAGATGTTGTTACAGTCCCTGTTCATCTTCAAAATCTATGAATCCATCTAGTTTTTGTTTTTCATTTAGCTTATAATGCTGCTGATCATGAATACAAAATTTCTATTTGTAGCACTCATACTCTAGCTTGTAATACTGCAAAACTAAGTACAGCAAACTTAAAATTTTGGAAGTTCTATTGGATTGTCTGGCTTTTAAGTATATGATGAATGTGTGTAACACTCCATAGCCTGGATGTGACTGGAAAGAGATCTGATTAATTCTTTCTCTAACAATCATTCTCAAAAGATAATGTGTATTAAATGTGCAATATTTTATTCTCTCATACCTCATACAGGAACAAACAATTTGTATGTTTTCATTTACTTTTTCCCTGTCTCTACTGCCATGACGTACAGTAGAAATAATTTTCTGCCAGGAACACTTGAGAGATTAATTTTGAAGTGGCTTTTCATTTCCCTGTTTTGTTTGAGGCTGAATATCAGAATCACAATGTGTTTTCAAGAAGTGTCCCTCCTGCCTTCTTTCATTTGTGTAACATTGCCAGTGACTGGGAGGGCCTGGCTTATGCTAACACAAATTATTTAGCTGTTTACCCTGCTAACTTATAAAGGTATTATGCTTAGTGCATAATTAGCAAAAGCCTTTGGTCTGTAAGATAGGAGCTGTTTAGAGGTGCAAGGTATGTGTGCAGTTTTATTTCCTTTGTTTTCAGATGTCACTGACCTCGACTAGTTTTGAGTCATTCTAGTAAAGAAATGTGAAGTTTTCTTTCTTGGTTCTCGGGTGGGTTCATTTGAATGCATTAGGGCATCCCAGTTCAGATCTTGAGGGGATGATTACCAGCATGTGTGCAGGTGGCCAAGAAAGCCAGTGGCATCCTGGCCTGTATCAGAAATAGTGTGGCCAGCAGCCCCAGGGCACTTGTCATGGGCCTGTACTCAGCAGTGATAAGGCTGCACCTGGAATCCTGTGTTCAGTTTTGGGTCCCTCAATACAAGAATGACATTGAGGTGCTTCAGTGAAGGGCAGTGGATTTTTTGAAGGGTCTGGAGCCCAAGTCTGTTGAGGAGTGGCTGAGGGAGCTGGGGTTGTTTACTGAGCTTGTTTCCTAGAGAGAAGGAAGCCCAGGGGGTACCTTATCCCTCTCTACAGCTCCCTGAAAGGAGGCTCTAGCCAGGTGGGGGTTGCTCTCTTCTCCAATACAACAAGTGATAGGACAAGAGAACAGAACTTGAAGTTGTGCCAAGGAGTGTTTAGCTAGGATACTAGGAACAATTTCTTCATGGAAAGGGTTACCAAGCTTTGGCACAGGTTGCCCAGGGAAGTGTAGATGGGGCACTTGGTGACATGGTTTAGAACCAGAACTTGCAAGTGCTGGGTTAACAGTTGGGCTCAATGGTTCTAAATGTCTTTTCCAGCCTAAGAAGTCTGTGTTCATTGTTAGCTCTTACTGTGCTTAATGAATGAGAGGAAATGAACATGTGTGTGGCAAGCCAAGCCTGGACCAAACGTTGCACACAGATTTGGCTCTTAGGCTATGCATTCTGAGGCTCGTACCTTTCATAGCCTGTGTCCTTGTGCTAAAAAGGTGGCCACAGCAATCTTTTGGCTTTTAATGGAAATTCACTGCTGTTTGCAGGCAGTTTGCCAGTGTAGGTCATTCTGTTGAAGTGGATTGCCAATAACAGCACCCTTGTTAGAATATGCAGTGAATTGGTTTATTCTAGACAGTTATCTGCATAATCAGGGTGGAAATGAGAGCAATAAATATACTTAAGTGTTTGGAAATGGCATTCTTCCTGGTGATTTTTCAGTGGGTGAAAATTAGGATTAATTCTAAAGGAGGAGAACTGACCTTAAAAACTCCATTACGATTGACCTTAGAGCCAACAATCTTTCAGTTGCTGAGAAACATTTGCTAAAACTTAATTGAAAAGATCACTGAAACCTGACCCAGGTTATAACAATACCGATTTTTTTTTCTCACGATTTTCCTTCATTTATACAGATGTGTTAAAATCAGAGCAATGTCTGTCACATCCATGACGGAAGTGAAGCAAATCAAAGAGGCAAAATCTGTGTGTGTTAGTATTTACCATTTCTTTTTTTTCCATATTTTGTTTCCTTATTTCATTTGTCTAAAATACTCAGTGGCATGTTGATTTAGAGGTACAAAACATACATAATGAGCCTCTTTTCTGTTATATTAAATCTGCAGGAAGCTCTGCTTATGCAGTTTAGAATTTTTAAGTGTTTTACTACATATTTTCTTTTTTTATCAGACAAAAAGACATCAAATTAGCCTTTAAGTGGTTCAAAATCTTGAAAGCTTATTCATCATACAACAGTTCAAATTAAGCATAATTTCCTCTTGATGTTTGTAATCTTTTTTATTGTTTGGATCCCCACTAAACTGTGTTCTAGGTATCATTTTTTTTCTTGCACAAGTACTGAAAACCTCTTCTCTTGAAAGGTTTCTCATGTAAAAAGTTTCCCTGCAGTAAGTAATTTATGGAACAGGATTCAACTTAAAACATAATTTAAAATTTAAATCCGTATCCACTTTAGCTCCATTAAAGCTCAGTCTGGCTGTGTATTTTGGTGCTTTCAGGTGCCTACAGTGTAGGTAAATGTTGTTTTAAACAATATCAAGTTGTCTTCTCCCATGGCAAAATAAAGGCCAGTGCATGCTGTTGCCATACAAGTGAACTAAGAATAGCTGGAAAATAGAAGAGAAGTTCTCGAACCTGATATCAAAAAATCAGAACTCTACTGGGGTGGCCAGTAAGGTTTGTGTTGTCCTGTTCTGCTTGAACAAAATGCTTTCCTCACCACAGTGGGTTTCTCTCGATGTCTGAGAAGTTTTTTTTGTAATTTCATTCCATGAACGGTAAATGGTATTTTATTCTAAGTCTGTAACATTTTAGGGAGCAGCAGCTGCTGAAACAACTAAGAATTGCTTCTGTTCAAGTGCTTTAAGCTTGTTGACTGCAGGGAAAAATGGACTGCAAGCCAGGATTCCTGCCTAGTCTCCCAAGCTCCACCCTGTAGGGATTTTTCTCTGCAATCATTTCACTGAAAACACACAGAAATCAGGAAGCTTTGTTAAAACTGATGTGGTGCCCTTTGCTTGGGATATGATGTAGGAGTCATGGACTAAGCAGCGTGACAAGAGTTCACAACATTTTGTGGCCTATTGACAGAGACTATTAAATCCCTGGTTACCAGTGATAATTAAAGCACAATATTATTTTTGTTTATAGCAGTATCATCTCTGTATTTCACAGACTTGATACTTCTTTCCTTGATAATATTTTCTAGGTTATTCCCATTTACAGTTTTGTGACATATACATTGTGTATATTTATCTGCCTATGTAGAAACACACAGATGCAAACATGCATGTATCTCTATACAGGGCACACATACCCCCAAAATCAAGCAGTATTTATTCTCAATAATTCATGTCTTGGTTAACAGATGCTCCTTTGGAGGAAACAGTAATGCATAGTAATATGTAATACATAAAGGTATATATATCCACTGATAACACAGATACTCAGGTTGCTTCCACAGTAAATCATAACTGTTATTTAATAGTGAACAATAACCGTTAAGGATAGGACATTACAAAGAAGACAAAAGATATTTGAAAATAATAGGAAGATATCTGTGAAGAGGTTGCTAATTGCTAATTACACTGGAGTCTAGACAGGCCAACTGGTGTAACTCCCAAGTCTGTGACATGACAACGAACTGTTTTGTTTCTGCAGTATTTAAGGTTACAGAAAAGCACTTCAAATGTAATTTTTTCTTTTGAATCCTTTATTAAATTATTTGTATACTTTCACTTTTGCTTAATGGATCTGTGGAAGTGCAGTATTTCTACAGTTAAGTATTTGTTCTGCTATTCTTTGAGATGGACAGGAAAGGTGCTTTGGGGCTCACATATATGGGAATAAACATGAGCTATAGAGTGCAATATCTGGCATACAAATTAATCTAAGTCCTAGTACAGACTCCTGTATAGTGTGGACAAACATTCCCAAACTAGCCCTAGATCCACTTGGTCTTCTATTGATTTTCAGGATTTGCAGAAACCTGGAGGAGAGTGGTCAGTAAGTCAGTGTCTGAGAATCTTAACTCTCGAGTGGTAGCTGAGAGGGCTGCCCAGTGCCTTGCCTGAGGCTCATCACTTGTCTCTGGAGCCATCAAGGGCTCAGCTGGAAGAGGCAGGTGCTTGTTGTCAGCAGGACTGAGAAAAGATGAGAGAGGGTTGGTGTCCCAGCCTGCCTGGGGCAGAGACAGGATACTGCTTGGATTGATGATTCTGATGGGTCCCTTCCAACTCAGAATATTTTATAATTCTACTTTATGAAGGTTGAAAGCATAACTGAAAGGAAAGGCATGGTGGAAGCTCTTCTGCCTGGCTGAGGGAAGGCACAGCGAGTGGAGGTGTTACAGTTGTGTAAACCCATTCAGGTGTTATTCCTTATTAACTGTAAGATATAATTTCTCATTATCTGTAAGACCTTAGTTTTAGATGACATGGCTTTGGGCACTACTGCTGTACAGTGCTGTGGATCAGGAGGTACAGAACAGGCAAAACTTTCAGTAGACTCTTTGTTTGCCCTAGCACATAACCTTGGTGATCTGTGTTCCAGAAGTGATAAATGTTCTCCCTCTATTGTAATTTAAGGGGTCTATTCCACTTGTTACTTCACTGCTGCCAACAATTGTCAGCAAGCTGGGAGAAGCTAAGAAACTGGGAACTGTTCATGTCAAGGAACTTCACTGATTTTGACCATGCTTGAGAAGAGATGGTCATGCTGTGGGACTTGGCACTGTGCTTTCACAGCCAGGCTGTTTTGTTTCTAAAAGTAGCGAGGGAAGCATAAGCAATGCTCTTGGTTGGTATAGCAAGGGAAGAGGCTGAAATGCAAGGTTAAGATGCTCAGTCTGCTGAGTCTGTTTGCAGCTGTTGAAGAACAAGAGGATAGTGGTAATAACTTTCTCTAAGTTTAAGCTCTGCTTCTTCAGTCTCTGAACTTTGGTGGTGTAACACAGAACTTATCTTCTAGCTTGCTTTTTCTTCCCTCAGATTTCCTGTGGGCAAGAACAAGCTTTTTTAAAAAAGAGTAGATTTTTATGACTGCTGCCAAACCATGATGTTCTCACTGGCAAGCAGAATCAGAGACAGGAGAAATATATGTAAGGCATATATAACCATAACAGCTAGCATTGTTACATCTTCTGTTCAATATGATGTCCTGTTTGGGACTCTGAGCCCAAGGAGAATGTGGAGAATCCAAAGCATAATCAGCAAGGGAAACCTGAGAGATTTTGCTCTCAAGACCAAACTTAATCAGGAGAAGACTGAAATATGAAAATGACAATAGGAAAGAACTGTTTGTTCTCTGTGTCTAGGCTGGGCACTGCAAGAAATAATGAGACCACATTGTGGCACAAGAGATTTTTCTAGGCTTAGGTAAGGCAACCACAAAGAGAGCTCAGTGATGGATTCAGTTGCCTCGGAAAGGTGTGACTGCCTCATTGGAGGCTGATAAGAAGAGGTGAGGCAAAACTCTCATGAGTGGTTTGTGTCCAGTGGTCTTCCCTGAGGCAGGGGGTTAGGCTTGGGTAAGCTCCTAGACCTTTTTTGAGTGGTTCTCTGAATATTTGAGAAGTCCTGTGTTGTTCCAATGCCTACAGGAAGCAAGGCTGCAGACAAGCTGCCAGACCAGTAAAAGCAATATAGGTTAGAGGACTGATTCCTAGCCTATGGGGAGAGATGGGGGCAGGGAGCTGTGATGCTGCTGCTGCAGAATAGTGCGTGCACACCCTTTGTTTATGTGATCTGTTGAACCACACTGCTGTTGCATCTCGGGCAGAAGCCTTCAACAGAGAGGAGGTTATGAAGGGCAATGAGAAGGAGTAAAGGAGCCATCCTTTATCCTTTGCTGTTTCATCTGTACCCACAGGAAAGAATACACCACAAGTAATCTAATAAATGCAGAGTTAATTGTTACAATATTTACCAACTCTGTCTCTTGTGTCCCCAGTTGGTATGGTTCTCTCTCAGGAATATATTGAAAGATTAAAGAATTCCCAACCAAATAAACCACAAACTAATTCCAGTGATTTTGCTAGTGAAAGCCTCTGCAATTTATGTTACTCAGATGAACCTCTGTTAAGTTCCTCCACAAACTGTAATTTTTCAGACTTCGTAAAGTTTCATATTATGTATGCTTTTTCCACTGCTCTGTTCTGCTTGATATTGAGCCCATCTGAAAGAAAAAAAATCTCTCAGAATTTCTCATTACTTGATGGCGAAGAGGAGAACTGGTAGGAAAGGTAATGATCAATCTGATAAGCTGCTTATTTGAACCTTGTTCATGTGCCAAAATGCATGGCCGAGTTCAGTGGTGAAGGAAGGTGTCTTGTGTGTGAAGGCAGATTCAGGTGTGTTTAGGAAACTCTGAGTGCACTAGGAGACCGCCTCAAAATCTCTTTGGCAAGTCTGTGGTAAGGGAGAAAATGCTTCTAATTATGTGAAGTGAGGCTTTGCTACAGAGAGATTGTACATGAGAGCAAAGTAACATAGATGGATGTGTGAAGACATAATTCATCAGGTTTTTTGCCTAATGTAAGCAGTCCTTGGTGCCCTAACATGACTAAGGCTCTGGACATTCCTGGGATGTGGCTAATTCTGGGGAAGCAGTGCAAGATGGATGCCCCTGATGTAATTAACTCCAGTACTTTGACAGCTGAATCAGTTGTGCACAAACTGCAGCATAGGTGTGCTGCCCTAGTCCCTTCCTCCCTCCTGAGATGGTCTTGGAGGATTGTTTTGAGCTTTAGCCCAGTGGCTCATGTCAAGCTTTCTCAGAAAAGCCATGCAGTACCACTGGCATGGTATGATTGTCAGTGAATCTTAAAACAAGTGCATCTGTGAAGCAAGCTTTTAGGTGTAGAAGAAAGGACTACAGGCAACCTCACCCCAAATAAGTCACAGCTGTACTGATTACCAAAGAGGAACAGCCTTGCTCTCAATGTGCCTAATAACAATGTGTGATAAAATGGGTGGGTTAGCAGTTTAGGAGGAGGAGCCAGAAGAAGGAGATACTGAGAGGAATTTAGGAAAGACCTGGAGGAAGAGGAATGATTCTGAGGAAGGAGACACTGAAAGAAAGAGCCAGAGAAACACAAAGAAGAGTGAAAACAGCAGAGAGAATCACTACTGCAAGGTTAGTCTGGGTCTGCAGTTAGAGCCTGTTGTTGGAACCTGCAGTCACAGTCTAGCCAGGTAAAAGCCTGCAGTCAGAGTCTGCAAACCAATACCTGCAGTCAGAGGCTGCAAGGGAAACCTACAGCAGGAGCTTGCTGCAGCCAGAGTCAGTGAATAATTGGAGTCAGGATGGCTGAGCTGTAAAGAGGAATAAGCCAGGACCCTTTTCATGCTGGGATAAACAAGAAGTCGGTCTTGGCTCATTTATACACTCTAACAAAAGGGCTGCTGCAACACAAGCTGTCTTTTTTTGAGGTAGACATGGGTTTTAGCACTCTGGAGGTTACTATGGGAAGATGGGTTTTAACCAGTTCTGGGGATCTTTGAACATGAAATTTTTTTTGAAAGGTTTTGTCTTTGGAAACAGTAAGAACTTAATGACAATTATAGAGTGTGGCAGTGTGTTAATTTAATCGGTGATGCTTTGTATACTTTTGTACTTGTTGGGCTCTCTGTACCCCACCCCTCGATTGTTCCTTTGTTTAACTCACATGACTCCGGCACCTGTTATGTGACACACGGTTAGCTGCCTGTCATTTGTCCCGCCTTTGTAAATCCCTCCTATTTTCCCCTGATTGGTCCAAGTGATGTTCTATTACATCTGTATCCCCTGGCAACCTGCCCTGGTTGGCTGGCAGTGGCTGGCCACCCCCTTTGTCCCCCCTCCGAATCCTTCGGACAAAAACCCCCCACACCCCTCTCCCCCCGAACAGTTTTGGGCTGAGGAGGCGTTTGCAATAAACCCTCTGTTTGTCTGGAATTGTTTCCTCCTTTCTTTCCACTGCCTGTCGAATCTCCATCGCTCGCACAAGCCTCTGCCAGGCAAAGAACTCACAGGGTCAGTACTGCCTGCGTTGCTCGCAGACTGACCCCCTACCACCCTGTCGCTGTGTCTGGGCCAGCGGCGACAGAGCCCGTTGGCTCTCCGTGAGCACATCAACAATAGAGGAGACTTCTGTCAACATAGTGTTGGTGCTATAAGTATTGGAAAATCTTGAATTCTATAGACTGGACTGCAAATAGAAGATTGTAATAGCATCATGTTCTTGCTTGCCTTTTTGTTCCTTCTTTTGAATTATTAAATGTATCTCTGTTGTGGCTTTGAGTATTTATTTATCAGTATGAAGTTTGGTGCTGTTTAGATAATTATTTCAAACAGAAGGAAATAAACCCTTCTTGTTAATTTGTGACTCTTGATGTCATCTTTGAGCAAATTACACCTAGTGTCACTGAGAAGTTGCTGGTTGGTGTCATGCACATATGTCGTAAGGTGCCTGAGAGGAGTGGCTGAGTGCTGTCGCATGTGCAGATAATATTTCCAGCTTAATGTTCCTGCTGATTCCCGAGAGCAATTTAGAACGGGCTTTTCCCCTTTCTGTGTGATGGCTAAACCTAATTAAGATCAAGAACTGCTGTTACATGTTTGTTTATTAAAGAATGGCCTAAAACTTTTGTGGATGAGAGCACATGTGTTTCTGTCCTTTTAGCTGTCCGCTCTCTCGAGTCTCTAAGGCGGCATCATGAATTCTTTCAAGACTTCCTGGGCTTGTGTGGAGTGAGTGTGAGGCTCAGAAAGTTAGGAAGTTGCTCTCGTAGGAATGTGGGTAGTGCCAGCTCCATGGAATTTTAACTGAAAATGAGAGATTTGCCTTACCCCCTTGGTTCTTGGAGCTGAGCAGAAGCAGACATACTGTGAAGTTCACCCTGTAGCAATGGTAATGCAGCTCCTGTGGGGGAGGCTGGGTTTGGATTTCTTTATTCCAGTGGGCTCAGCAGTTACACCCTCCTCATGCTGAATGGCTCAGTGTCTATAACCTCATTTTACTAGCCACGTACCCTGACTACTTTCCAGCTTGTGAGATGTTTCTCAGAGCCTGGAGGAGCATATACCATCCATAGCTGTCATGCCATTTCCTGGAATAGCTGTTACATTTTGTATCTTTATTGATTTTCCAAGGTTGGCTTGCTTTATCTGTTAGTCTTAGCAGATGTTATGTTCAGCTGGAAGTCAAAGAACATGTTGGCTTAACTCTAAGATAGTGTGAGCCTTTCATTATGTGACCAGCTCTCAAAAGGATTAAAACAAATTATTCTAAAAAAAAATCATAAGTATATTTACCCCTGCACCCCCCAAAAGGAGATAAACTTTGTCAATATATTTATAGTTCCTTGCTGAAACCAAGAACCTCACTTTGGGATTTGGGTATCCTCTGAATGTTGTCAGGAAAATTCACCCAGTTTTTAGTTCTATTGACTGTTTAGAAAAAACCCTTTTCCTACTCTACAAAATTAAAGAATGCATGCTTTTTAGGGTAAATTGCAGGTTTTACTTCTTTCGAATTTATCTTCTGACAGATGAGCCATTGGCACATGTACAATATTGGGTTTTTTTAGAATCAGTTGTTAAGGTAACATTAGTACACACTTTTATGCTAGTGCTTTGGGATTTGGAGCATCTTATCCAGAATGTGAGGTTCACTAAATTGGTAATTCATGTATCTACTGCTAACAGTGGGGCTCAATGAAAAATAGCAGCACTCTTGATATTTTTCCTGGAATTTTTCAGTAAATTTTGAACTGGTTTTGACTTAGGCAAAATATCTAAAACAGTCTTCTCTTTTGAAGAGAATGAAGTGAAAATGAAAGTAGCTAAGCCAAAAGATTTTTTGCTCCTGGAATTGCTATCATGCTGCTTCCTTATTAGCCAGGCTTGCTTATGACAAGGCTTCCTGATGGGGCTATGTATTCCATGGTGTATCCCGGTCCTGCAACTTGCTTTTTTTTTTCCCTTGTTAGCTGAACTTGTGGTCTGGGTGGATGTGGGAACATCCTCTGTGTCTACTCCTGAAGTCTTTATGTAGTACAACTTGCATTCAAAGAGCAGAAAAAAACCTAGTACAGGAAATTACTGTACTTACACAAGTGTTCCCTGAGTAGGAGAGGGATAGATTTTTTATTTGGTATTACAGGAATGTGATTTTGCATTCAAGATTTCTGTGTATGTAAGCTCTTGTTGTTTGTTACATGCTCTTATATATGTTTGATCTGCAGAGGTTATGTTGACAGGCTATTTAGGAAATCTCCCACTAGTTTGTCCACTAGGATACTGGCAATGAGAGGAAAACTTTGTAATGGGATGGACGTTCATCATCATCAGTAGTCTTCTGCTCTCTTGAGATTTGAAATGTCCTAAGGTGCTCTTCAGAAAACCAGCAATGGCTTTCAGTTCAGACAGCTGTTTCCAGCAGATGTGATGACAAGGCTGAGTTTTGAAAACATGGTCATTCCAGTCTATGAGGCTGACAGGTGTTGTGGAATGGGTTGTTAATGTTGTTCTTTGGGGAGCAACTGAAGATGTGTTAGAGCCTGGATAAGATATTCAACCAGATTCTCCTGACAGAAGGTAATAATGCAATATAAATGCAGGCAAAGCCCTCTACAACAGACTGGAATTGTGGCAGCTGTCCTATGTCTGCTGTAGCACAAATCACGTACTGCATGCCTTGTTTCCAGATCTGATGTTTTTGGACTAGTACAGATGTGTAACAAAAATTTTGGGAGGTAAGAGGCTATGAATTACAGTTTAAATATGGAGTGGCCAATAGCAGCATTTTTTTAAATCAAAGAATAATTGGAGTTGTAGTAAAAGTGCTTTCAGGGCTCTTGCATGGAAGAAGTGGTCCATTTTTGTTTTCTTGACTTTAGGATCCTTGACTTTAATGAGAGGGCAAATGGTTCCTGCTTGGTGCTTTGGATCAAGTGTGATGCTTTTCAAAACACAAGGGCTGCTGGTTTACATATATTTTAAAGAAAGCTCCAGAAATACACTAAGACGTAGGCCTTTGTCCTTAGGCCTTACTTCCAAGGTTACATGTTCCACCTTCAAAAGTAGGAGGATGCCTGAACCTCAGAAGAATGTCACAGAGCAGCTGAAGGTCAAGGAAAAAGAAGCAAGAGAAGTTGTGTGACAAGGTAGTCACACATATATAGAAGCAGTAAATAAGATTTATTTATTGCTTTAACCCTCTGAACCACCTAACACATTTCTCATGTAAATCTGGGCTATAAAAAGGTGTTCATTGCAGTAATTCAAAAACTGTTTTGTGAGAAACATATGGCATTAAATTGTGTAAGGCTTACTAAAGCTCAAGAAATGCTCATAGGTCTTCTCTGCTGACCTCATAGGTAGTGCCACTTCACACTACTGTCTGTAGAATGCAGTATGAGGCATCAAGGAAATGTTCTTTAGTTACAGTTCTTATTTAATAATAGTAAAAAAAAAAAAAAAAAGAAGATAATTACAAGGCTGTAATCTGTTATGTGTTGTTCTATTGTAAGTACGTAAAATATATTTATTTGAAGTAAGGATTGGTAACAAACTGAAAAGGGAAGAGAGTGATAACTCTTGACTCCTTTTAATTTTTTTCTCTCCCATAAAATCTGCTCTTGCAGACATTTTGGATCCTGTTTGCTGCTGTTGTCTACAAAGCCTCATATGCAATACATTCATTCTGTGTTATTTAGTGTAAGCTACAGTAAATCAATGAAAGGCCTTGTCATGAATGCAACATTCACAGTTACAAGAAATACATCAAGTCTCTTCAGGTCACCTTTGAATGCCACTGCTTGGTAGAAATCATGAAATAAAGAAGGAAAAATCCATGATTTCTCTGAACTTTTAGAGGACAGAAAAACCTGCAAACTCTTTAAGAAGGTGCAAGCATTAGCTGTACATCAGGTTTGAATATTCAGCTATCTTAATCTGTGCCTGTTGGGTTGTATGTAAGTATATGCACGTAATGACTTTGCTGCCAGAAAAATAAAACTGAAAACAAATAGGGTTTGGTTTTTTTTTCTGTGAAGACTGTCTGTGGGTAGCTCCTTGCCATTTCGTTAGTCTAAAGTCAACTCCATTTTATTTGTCTTCTTGTCAGCCTCTTTGCATTCTTGGTGTGTGGTTCCTTTGAAGACAGTTATGATTGTGAGTGTCCTCTGAGGTCAGCCCAAATCTTGTAGCATTGTGCTTTCTGAGTAGATTCATATTCATGCAGCTTGTCAGTTCTCTGCAGATGTAAAGTGTGAAGTCTTAGAAGCAATTTGGTGTTGTAAGCACAGCATTACTTTGAGCTAATAAACTTTGCCTCTCAACAGACCTAATTGACTTAGATAAAGCAGCGAACAGATAAGATTTCATGGTCTCTGGTGCCTGAGCAAGCCTAGTTCCTGTTAATACCAGTCTCTGTACGTCTAGTGTAGTACAGTTAATACAGGAATAAAAGCTAAGAGAGCCACAGTATTTAGCACTCCCAAATTCTCAGCTGAATAGTCATTTGAGTGCTGAAATGAAAAGCTTTGGCTGTCATGTCAAGGAGGTATTTTTTCATACCTACCAGCATTCTTGAATAAGCCCTGGTTTTTTGCTCCAAAATGCAAGGTGAGAAAAGTCAGACTGAACCTACTGAATATACAGAGGTGCTTTACAGGCAAAAGGATATTTATCTGTATCTATAGATCTGTTTAAATGTGGGGGAGCCCTTTGGAGGACAGAATTATTCTAGAGTCGCTGATTTGTTTAGTAACTGAAGGTAATGTACCTGTAGTGGTAGGGTTCACCATAAAAAACGTTAATTTATTTGCACTCTTAGAAGCAAATATTTGGTCATGTGCTACCTCTTGTTGTCATGCAACAACAGGAAAATGATAATATTTTGTTTTGCCAGGCCTTTTTAGATGGATGCACTAGGAGTATTTGTTGCTGTCTCATCTTGCATTGTCTTACCTGCTCTGACACCTAAAGTTCTTCAGTGGTACCTATTTAGTAGTTACACTAGGGAGAACTTTAAGGCTCCTGTACCTACTGCAGGTTGTGTGGGGTGCTCTGCTGTCAGCTCCTGTATCTTGTGTTGCTCTCTGAGGACATGTGGCTGCAGTCACTGTAACCATCTGTATGAAATGTCTGACTTGCTGCCTTCAGTGTTTGTCATTTCTGTGGCTTCTTCATAACACTGAGAATGACTAAGGAATCTTCTGATTTTATTTGTCCCTTTCTTTTCTATGGGATGAATGAATAGAGTCCCCTTTTCACATTCATCAGTCGCACAAATATGTTGCCAAGTAAATTTCACAATTCTTCGATTTAGCAAAGAATGAAGTCCCAATTTTTGTCAGTAGGTAGCATTTTAAACCATTCAGCTATATAAATTTGCTATCTTACCTCAGGCATAACAAACAGACTGTGGTGGGGATAACCATATTCACGTTATGCCATCTCCTATACCCAAATAGCCTAGTGTTCATATTTTTATTTTGTTTTGCCAACTGCAGTGGCCAAGGATAAACTCAATTGATCTTGCATCACCAAATATCATCTAGTTCTCCTTTATTCACTGTTTTATTGATGAACCTGTACAGCTTTTTTAGACTGATCAAGCACAGTTGTCCTTGTTAGAGGTTGATCTTGGTTGCATCCCATCTTACTGTAACCTAAAGTTGCAGAAGGCATTGGTATGAGAGGCATAACCTGATGTTTTGGAATGAGAGGTTTAAATTCTAGGAAAGTCAGTCTGAGAGGAAGATACTTCAGAAGAAAAACTCAGGTTTTTTTTAAAAAACAACCCAGTTTTCAGGAATTATTTATGTGACTTAACTTTTCTACTTTTAATTACAAGTATTTAATTCTTAAACTTAAGACATTCACTTAGTTTCTGCTCTCCTGGCTGCTTACAGAATGGAGTTTAAATACAAGGTTTTAGTAAACAGGCTTGTGTTGTCCAATGGAGATAAAAACTATATATGTTTCTTGAACTTTTTTCAAAGCTGATGTGTCCCCATGATCCATTATAGAGGATGCAGAAAGATATTAACAGTGGAGGAGTTCTATTCCCTGCTTGCTGTGATAATCAAATAATTTTGACTTAGGTAGTAGGGCAAAATTAATTTCCTTATTGTGACATTTGTAGTTTCACAAGAATGAAATGTTCATGAATCTTCATGGATTTTTTTTTCTCTCTAAAACTTGAGGAAACAGTAGCTTTTTAAAAAGCCTTATGTATGCATTAGTATTTATGTCTTTCCTATTAAAGGTATGACTTCTAGCAGCCTCTGTTAGTGGTAAAGATTGTTTTATAAAAGCAAGGAGAGCAGGAAGTCTTACTTTGCAATTCATTATTACATTTATTTAAAACAATAAAACTGCCAATTATATGACAAAAACCTGTGAGTCAGCACCTCTAACATTGACTTTCAAATATTCTTAAGCAAAACTGGAGGAGTGCATACAGAAAGTATGCTTAAAAACTAGATTTCGATATCAGTTCTGTCCTGTTGTTGTGTTCTGAATGCTTTAAGAATATAAAAGTTGTCATTTCTTTGTATATCTTTGGGTGATGTCTTTCAAAGAAAAGCATTTAAGACCCCAGAGTACCACTGAAACAAGCATTGTGAGGCAAGAGCAACCAGTAACCTCTGAAGCTGTGTGTGCAGAGCTGTGATCCTAATCCTGGAGAGAATCTGAAGAGCCCCAGATAAGTTTTCATTTTCTTTCCTCCTCCCATTGCTGCTGTTCACTTAGCAGATCAGCAGGATCTTTAACCTCACCTCTGCATTTTTCCTTGCTCGTTTGTCTTTGCAAGACTAGGCTGAGCTGTTCCCTTCTCCCTCAAAGTACTGTTGGGCATTTCTCCACTGCTGCTCTCTGGTGATGGTTTAAATTTGACCTCCTTCTACTCTCTGAGTAGATGGCAAATAGCTTTGTGCATTGTTATTTCCCAGACATTTTAGTGGGCCCTCATACATTTTTGTAGACATTTGTAGAAACAGCTTGCACACAAGGCAGAGTAGCTGTCCCTGAGCAGCTGGGTATTTATGACCCATTAACACGTGCTGAGGTTTGAGACTTTGTCAAATGATACAGAGCTAGAGTACTGATCATGAGGGAGGTATTTGCTGCCTCAGTGCTTAGCACTTCAATGCAACTTTTTATTGCTTTGATGTTATATTTAGTGGTGTGTTGGGAAGTGTTTTGTGCTTACAGAATCAGGCTCTTTGTGCTGCTATTATATGCAGTATGTCTGGCTAGAAATTCTCCTCTTCTTCGTGTTAGCAGATTCTTCATCAAAGAAAACTTTGGACTACTTTTTTAAGTTTCAGAAAACAAGCCTGTCACAGCTGTGTTACTTAGGGTAACTGCCTGTAACCAGAGCCTTTGATGGCTTGAAGTTCTAGTCTGCACTACTACCAAGTAGGGAGGGAGGAAAAAGAGTACAGCATCCGCAGATGAAGGAACTGAAGGGGTGGGGGTCACTCACATGACTTTTCCAAGGATAGAAAGCTGATCAAGGAAGAGATGACCTAATGCAGAATAGACATTACCTTTTATCTAAATTGGTGAAGTCAAAATACTTACTTTTGGACTGATGCTTTTCTAAACTATTTAGCTTTAAATAGCAATTATTCTTCGTGTTATGAACTTGTCTGTAAAGTCACCGTCCTTATTTCCTGCTGACTTCTACAGTTTTTCCTTAAGAAAATATTTTAAAATGCTGTTTTGAGTTGAGGAGGTGAACACTGGAAGAAGTAAAAATGTGTTAATCAAACGTATTTCTAATTTTGAAAAAGTAGAATTGCATTTGTTTTAAATGACAGTTCTGTAAGATTTTGCTTCTTTCTGTTGTCTGTCAAATTTTGGGTGATTTCTCATTTAGCCGGGGTGCAACTTCTGGCAGAGAAAACAGTAATTGGGAGTTCTTTAAATCTGGAGCTGAGAAAGGCAGACAGGTGTTGGGGAGAATTTAGGTCAGACAGATACATTAATAAAACAGAGATGCTTTTTAGCCTAGTAAGGAAGAGGAGGAACAGATGGAGATCCTGGAGTTAAAATGTCAGAGCACAAAGGTAAAATGAGTGTGTCAGACTAGAATCTAAAAGAAAATGACTGCTATTGTCCGCACACCTGTGTGAGAAGCCAGAAGCAGAGAAGAGATGAACTCCTTTGTCCATTGTTACTGAGGCATGGCAGAATGACAGGATGTGATGGACATCTGTGGTTCCTTACTGCTGAGTGCACATAGGATGAATTGGACCACAGATCTGAGTGGGAGCTGTTCAGTGATTCTATAGAATCAAGAAAGGAGATGTGTGACTGGCCTGCTGCTCTGACCGCTTTTTAATGCACTCTTATGGTCGTTCTGCCTTGTGATGGGCACATCTAAAGAAGCAGGGTTAAATTTTCAGCCTTGCTTTTGCACCTTTTGAATTTTGCAGTTCTGGTTTCATGTTCGGTTAACACTGATTTGCTGGTTTTCAGTGGGTTTGTAATGAATGTGTTCTGCAGACGCCAATGTGGGAAAGCCTGAGCAAAAGTACAGGAATGCAAGATTTTCTGCTCTTGTGTGGGTAATCTGTTCTGTTATGCAATCAGGTTGTTGACAGTTTGCTTAATCAGGATTTCATTTTTACTGGGAGGCACTCTAACTCTTCCCTGGAGTTTAATAAAGATGGTTTTTTGTGAGACTTTCGTCATCCTAGCAGGACACAGTTTTCCTTTTACTGGGATATATTTCGGAAAAAGTAGTTACGGTAAAAGATAGCCCAGGGCAGGAGATGATAATTACATGGGGGACATGCTGTCTTGTACTTTCTTTTTTAGAGCATCACATAGTTTATTGTTTCATAATAGAGACGTACAAAAGGGGTTGATTTATATCCCTGTTGCATGGGGCATTCTGTAAAAACTGTTTGTATCTGGCATGTTAAAAACTTTACCATAAGAAACACAGTAAATAAGGAAAAGAATCTGATCCCTCCAGATACTTGAGAACACCATATTATACTGTTTTCCCCTGATACATGAGGCTGATGGTTTGTTAGGGCTAATTAATATTCATATCTTCAGTTCTTAAAAACAAATTAAAAAAAGTCCCCAAATAATGCTTGGCTGGAACTACAGATAAGTCTATCACTATCTAATAGTCCAATATGCTATCAGACATTTGAGTAGTCTCCAAACACTGTAACTGCACATGGGAGAAAGGTCCTGCTGAGCAGTATCACTCCTTGTTTATCTCTCCAGTTGGAAATAATTTATGTGCATTCTGTAGCTAACCTAGCAGCATGTTTCTGGCAGAGTAGGGAGGGATCCTGACATTAAATAATTGAAAGACTGTGAAACAGGGATGCTACTTTTCAGATAGCTGTTCTCTCTATTGCTTTCCTAAAACTGAGGGGTAAAAATGGGAGTCATGGAATCCGAGTCACTAAAGTAGCAGATCACTGGAGCTATTATTTGGTGTCAATTTTGTAGTGCCACAACTTCCTCAAAGTGTGTGACAGAGAAGAACGAGTAATTCTTTTGACAATCAGAAGTGTAAATAAAAGCACAACTTATTTGGAGGCTGCAGGAAATGCGTTAGGGCAGTATCACTCCCCGTGGATTCCTCAGAGAAACAAATTGAAATACAGCACTGGAAATGGTGGATGGGAGGGAGGAAGAGAAAGTAACCAAGTAGAAGTTAGTGTCTGTCCCATAGTCATCCATGCCATCTAAGAATAGGTATTCTTGGGAATTAAAAGCTAATAGGAACTGATATTGGCGTGTGCAAGGCAGCTTGTAATGAGAACCGGGTGCACCTTCCAAGCCTTATATGTAGAGAGAGTGGGTCCTGCAGAGAAATTCCATGGGCAGCTTGGCACAGCAAAGGCAGTGTGCAGCCATCTTTTCCTGAGCAGTCAGTAATAAGAGGTAATCCACACAGAAAAATGTCATTATTGATGTTTGTGTGGTGCTTGAGATGATGCTGGTATCTTACTGACGTGAGTTCTGGGCTCTGCTGTAAGATTCTTTTCTCCATGTGTCTGTGTGAACATGGGGCAGCTACACAATGCATAGCAGTGGTGGATTCTTTCTTAAGCTCTGAAATTCAAATAAAGATGGAGGCCTGGTGGCAAAAAAAGAAGAGAAAAAAATTAGGCAATCCTTTATTATTGCATTATTCTTATACACATTAAACTATAAAAGGTGATTTGCTGAACACTAACACAGTTTCTGAGTACTGTGTGAGTAACACAACAGCCACTGGCAAACAGGTTGATGCCTCCAGGTAGCTATTCAAATATGAAATGCAGCCTTAAAGATCTGGATTTTTTTATTGTAATTGAAGCATCATTTTCTAAACAACTTTTCATTTGAACATCAAGAAGAATGTTTGAAATCAAGTGTGAATATTTTTGAGTATATGCTTTGAATATTAAGCAGTCCCAATAGCAATATTAATGCTAAATAACATTTAACAAACTCATCTGTTTTAGTGTGTCCACAAGAAAACAAAAGCACTAATAATTTCTAATTACTATTTGAACTTACTGATGATGATTATAAAACTTATGTGGCTCTGAATAAAATGTGTTAGGTACTAATGCAGTTTTCCTGTCTTAAATCCCTGAGAAATCCTTTGCATCAGTAACACAAATGAGGGTATTCTTCATTTGTATCCTAGTGCATGACTTGACATGGATTTTAAGAAAAGTAAAGAAAAATGTTTTTGCAGGTCTGTACAGTATACTGGGCTGTCAGCTCCTGACAGATACAAGGAAGGAAATACAAGCAGGATCTTTAGCAAGAAGTGGCTTTCTTCTGAAATTGAATTATTTTTGCCATTCAGTACGAAAGAAGCCTACTTCTGTGGCCACCTGAGAAAAACTTGTGTGCAGTGAATGGCCATTCATGCCTTCAGAAGGTGGGTGGATGTTGGTTACCTGTGTGTGAAACAGATGAGAATGGCTTTGCAACGTGTAAAGGATACAGAAAGGGTCCTCTAGAGAAGGAAAAATAGCCCACATTTATCCAACAACGAGGGTATACACTATGGAAAACAGAGATGAGATTTCAGAAGCAGAGCTTGTGTGTTGATAGGACCCTGTCAAGATGGCAGCCTCAGATCCTGAGGAAAAGAAAGGGAAAACGCTTCGGTTTTTATGTGTACATCATTGCAGCAGGGTCACTCTGCTTAAATGGAAGACAGTAAAAGTGTTTCATGTTCTTGCCTTTAATACTGTTAGTGCTTTGTGCATGTAAATGTGTGATATCAGAAAATGTAATTTAATGTCTGCTTTAGTGTATCACTTATTTTTCAGAAGAGAGTTATTCCCTTGAGGATGTTAGAGAAGCTCCCCAAAGGGAGGTTTTATTGTCTCTTAAGCAGATCCCTTTTGATCCATGTGAATTTTTTAGTTGTGCAGGCAACTCATGCCACAAAGGAAGGCTATGGCAGGTAGCAGTGTTGCTTCTAAACTTCAGTGGAGGTTATAAAAGGCTTGGAACGGAAGTTCAGTACCTTCCTCTTTCAGTGAACAAGAGGTGTGCGGCCACCTCTGGGTGTGCTCTGTTTGGGTCTGTGGTGGTAGCCAAAATGTTGCAGTTAGGTTGAAATTCTTGTCCTGTTTTCTATGCTCTGCCACGATGTGTTCTCTGCAACTTCTAATCTAACACAAGAGGAGAAGAGGAGGAGGAAGGGTGGGAGCAATGCTGATAAATGCCTGCAATTACTTTTTCAGTTTAAATCCCATCTGGAACTTGATTAATATGCTCCTTCTAGTGTAGTGTGAAGTGGGGCTTGTTCACAGTGTTATCTTTTCACACAGTTTTTCATTAATGTGTTGTGTCTGACTCCTAACAACCAGTGTGTTTTAATGACAGATTCCTGGACACATAGGCAGAGAGAGGTTATTTCTAATAGAGTGTAGCAAGCATGAAATGAATTTTGTTAGTTTGTAGTTTTAGGTAAGTATAACCTAACCAAATAAGAGAACCTGAAGTGCCTTAGTATTTTGATTCAGAGAAGCCAAATAATGTATCCTGTGTTGAATAAATTGACTGACTGGATTGCGCAGAAAACCATGGTATCAGGATTAAATTGATTGCCAAAAACTTGGCAACTGAAGTGTTGGCTTGAGCTTGTGATTAAAGGGAAAAGTCACGACTATATTTGGTTACACTTGGGAGAGAAAAAATGAAGGTAAGTCCACAGGTTTTTAGGGTGTTTTTAGTGTGGTTTTAGTAAGTACCTAAGACTTGAGATGTTTAACTGTGCATCTCTTTATTTGATACCTGACTATCAATAGCTCGTTGTCTGACTCTTAGAAATACACCACTGCAAGTACAACACAAGTTAGTCTTTTCATTTTCAGTGCAGATGAAATTCTCATTCCATGAAATTGCATACCAGTGCCTAGAATGCACAAAACATGGGTTCACTCTCTTCTGTAACAGGAAAAGAAGAGGGAGGTTTTTTCTTCAAAATCCTAATTTAAAGGCAAGTTTGAGAGCTGGTATCATCAGAGGCACTCTGAAGACATTTTGTTTACTTTGATTTTTGGAATCTGTGCATTTCTGTTGATGTTGAATGTATTTTCAAAATTATTTTCTAATTTTAGCAGCTCCTCAGCATCTTAATATTTGGCAGGTTGTTTAGACTGGTTTGTTGCAAGTTTGCTCTGTATGTCCCTTAAGTGTAATGGAATATTTTCTTCCCATATATTTGAAGTGTTTGTTTCTGCAGTTGTGAAGTGTTTTGCTTGTGGGCAGTGAAGGCTTTTGCAGCACTAGGAGCATGAGAGCACTGCAGTGCTGCAGTTGCAGTGTAGTACTGGAGAGGTCCACCCTCAGCCATGAATCATTCAGATCTGCCACAGATCACTGGATCCTTATGAGGAGTCTATAAGCAAGTTCTTCAAGGCTATTCAGCATTTGGGTTGAGACAATTATAGTTAATATTTTTAAACCTAGAGGTAGCAGTTTTTTCTGGAGAATGCTCAAATACACATAGGCAGCTCCAAACTGCACTGTCATGCTGCCTTCCCGCAGCCAACCACCCAGCTATGAGGCATGATAAAGTCCCCAGCCATTTTCTGAACATCCTAAGAGGAACCAACTGCAGTGCCACTAATGGGCTTTTACTGCTTCCACAAGCAGAGATTGAGGCATTTTATGAACAAGCTTTGGAGATGTTTCTTCCTCTGCAATAGTAGATCTGGTTGAATACAGACTTTCTTTTTCAGAGGCTGTTTTCTGGGAGCTGAGCTAGTGAATTAGTACATTGCCCGTCTTGGACTCTAGCTGATGGTTAATTTGTCCAGGTGTTTTGGGACTGATATGCCTAGGATTGCTAATGTGGTCAGTCTAAACACACTTTTTGTTTTAATTATTGATTATTAAGTGGACATTTTCATTCCCAGTTTCTGATTTGATACCTCAGCTTTCTGGAGGATTCCATATGATTTATTTCAATCAATAACTACATATTCAATAAAGGTGCTGCTTGTGAATTATTTGCTATTCTGGATGTGAGGTACAAGGAGCAAATGATGTTGATCCCTGTACAGAGGGGCCAGCAAATCAAATTTCTGTTTGAATTTATAACAAAAACTTAATCTCTAAATCATGCATCTGCAATCCTGATGAGCTTATTTCAGAAGTGCCAGCAAAAAATGGTTCCCTAAAGTCCTCAATGGCTTCTGAGCCTCCTTGCAAGGTCACCTGCAACAGTCCTTGGTTAGTGCTTTTCTAGCCTACAGATTCTTCTGCTGCGTGTTTCTGCTGGCAACATTTCAGACCTCATTCTTGCTTTATCTCTTATAGTAGCTTTGTTTCTTTAAAATCTGACAGAAGCAGCTTCCCCCTTCCAGGCTCAGCCTTTAATCAGTCCCTTGGCTCAGGCTGGCCCAAAGCAGCTGGGAGCTACACCTGTAAGGCAGCAGAACTGCTCCATCAGCAGGCACACATGGGATGCAGATGGTATTATTATGGTGCTTGTAACTCCTAACAAACTGTAGTGGAAACATTTTTTTCTCCGCCTGTCAACGTGACCTTATCTAAGGTGATGTTTGGGTAGCTGGAATCACAGCCATAAATGCAGACTATCCTTGTTGAATGTCAAGATGGCTTCTTGAGAGCATCAGAGTGCTGGATCTTCTAGCAAACTATATTCTTGTTTGTTTCTTAACAGAAATAAAACATACTGTACCCTGGCCTGCGTTCACAAGAAGTGACCCATTTTGACTAAAATTTCCATTAAACAAAATAAAAATGCTGAACTCTTGCATGGAAAGCTTCAGCTTGAACAGCTTGTCAAAGCTGCAAGTAACTGAGAACAGGGAGTTCTCATGGAAATACCTGGTAATTTTAATAGTTGGCAGCACTGTCAGTCACACCTATTGTAAAAGCAATATTGTCAAGTGCTTCCTGATTTATTATGTGCCATTGGGATGGTGACCTGTTTAGCCAAACATTTTAATAAATCACTCTTGGGCAATTGAAATAGATGACCAATACTCTGACATCTTTGAACACTTCTGAACAACAGATTTATGGTGAAACAGGGCTGGTGATTATGTGGGTAACAGAAAAGAAAAAAGTACATATTGATGGACTGTATTCAAACTGTATTTTAGAGAGCGCCCTTGGGCTCAGCACTTCAAGTTATTTTATTTGCTTTGACCTTTGCGTAGATGTTGGAAATGTTGACTAACCTCCTCGTGCTGACAATGTCATTAGGTATTTTGAGGAGACTTGTGCAAATGCAGACATATTCTTACATTATTCAAAATACCTTGAAAGCTACAGACTTTCGTGGAATATCAACATGATGACCTTTGCTTCTGATAGTGAAGGAAATCTCATTATAGACACTGCAGTATAACTTTGGTTTGAATCAATGCTGCGTTTCTTTGTAAAAAAAGAACCAAAAAACCAACCTGTTCAAAATGCAATTCAGCCCACAAGGGTAAGGTATTTTATCCTATGGTTTTATGGTAGTTTTCTCATTGCTGTGAGAAGTGTGTCTCAGAGAATGTAGAAAGCATTTGTAACAGCTTTTGGAAAGAGAACTGAAATTACTTCCAGTGCTGTAGGCCTCCCTTGTGCTCCCTGTGTGCTTGGTAATTGCTAACCTGACATAGATTAACATGGATATATTGCTAGGTATTGCTCACCTGGCATAGAAGAGTTAACCTAAAGCCAGAAGATGTAATTAGTCAACTCCATTGCCTATGGAGCCCTTTCTCAGGGCTTGTTCTGATGTGATGCCTTGGGCCACAGCTGTGCCAACTGTTTAGGAGCACTTCTGTGGTTGGAAGATCACTGATAGACTGAAACATCATGTTGACTCCTGTCTGGAGATTTGACCAGCTCTGTAATTTTTTTTTTAGTTATCAGCACCCCAAAAAGCATCTAAGGTTTTTAGACTCTGAGTATATTTTGGAGTATGATAAAGGATGCTTGATTGTGGAGCTTAGGACACTGGGGGCTAGTCTATGAGCACCACCACAGTTTTAGAAGCCCTTAATTTTCAGCCACTGAGAGTCCTGTACTGTTACTGTGGAGGTGGCCTTTGGATTGTGTTGCTTGTAGTCCCAGAAAGTGCAGTTGATATTGTGACCTCAGTTCCTGGTGCTCGCATCACAGGCCACATTTGATAAGGCACCATGGGATACAAATCACAAGAGTCCTTCATTTTCTCTGTGCCTGTTTGACTTTATGTGTAGTTGGGAGCAAAAAATTACATCAATGCTGAAGAACCAAAAGAACAGGTTGTCTTTTCCACCTACCAAATCCTTTTTCATTGACAGCTATGTAGAGTGCATTTTATCCTGTACCCACCACTGCAAGGCCTTTTCTGTTACTGTCCCTTGAAACTTGCTGGGGTGGTTCAGATACTCTGAAATTACAAATACAGCTGTAGCACCAATAGACTATTATTTTGATAACACTTTATCACTTCTCAGTAATTGTTTCATAGTTCACTGGGCCAGCCAAGAGAGAAGCTGCTTCTTGCCATAAATACGTGTTTAAACAATGTGCAGCTCTGTCATGATGACAAGAGTGGTCTCCCTGATATGCTGGGAAGGAAGGAAGAAGCAGACTAACCTGGTAGAGGGTTGTAGGTTTTAGAATAAATCCCCTTTTAGCCAAGAGTTCTTTGAATTGATTTAATGCATGGGACAAAAGAAAAGAAAAAAAAAAAACCCCACACAAAAAAATTTAAAAAAACCCAAAACCCACAAAAATCCCCAAAACAACCCCCAAAAAACCCCAAACAAACAAACAAAAAAACCCCCACCCAAACTGGAATGCTCTAACATTTTGGAAGGATACTTAGGCATTTGATATTTTCCCCTTCTTTGTGTTCTCTTTATATTACGTGTATTTCTGAGAAAGGACAGCTGGAATCAGTCATACTCCATGGATGTGTCTGGGAGCCAGGTGAAGCTGTCTTATAGGTTGACCCATTATCCTTCTTTCTGAGGCACTTCTGGTTTCCCCTGGTTCCCTGGGGTTAAATTACATTTTGAAATAAATGGATGCAATTTGAATAGGTTGTAAATTGCATTCTCTTTTCTTTGCTTCTCTACAGCAGTCAAGCAGGAATGATAGTCTGCTTCCTGATAGTTTCTGTTGGAAGACCTACAGGGATTTTCAGCTCAGTAAAGTATTGTATTTGTCCTGATGATATCCCCAATTGCAGGGAGGAGTACCTCATAGCCCCCCAGTATAAGGCAGTCTGGAGGAAGAATATCTTGAATTTTTTCTAGATAATTTTTGCCTTTGTGTTGGCAAAGCAAACTCTATGAATACCAGGAAGCCTAATTAGGTGTATTCATGCCCTTAAGATCTGCTTAAATGAGAATAAAATGAAATGCTTATTGTAGTAGCTACCAGTAAGAGAAATATATTTTGAAAATGTTGAGAACACAGTTCCTAAAATATTTTCCCTTTAACATTTATGTAAGCACTGATTAACAGTTGATGAGACTAAGCTGAAACTCATCTGTTTTGCCTTGTTTCTTCTGTCTCAGAAAAGACCTGACACAAGAGGTAGATCTTATACTTACAAACATGTCAGTGGTTTCTTGGCCTTTGGGTGAATTGGCTGGAAAAAATCCAAACCCAAAACAATTTGGGACCAGAGGGAAGGGGAAGTGTTGTGTGGTGTTGCAGGAAGCAGCTGCGACAGTCACTGTATCTGGCTCAGATGGAATGTTCCAGCCACTGTGATGTCATGTCTCAGGATCTTTGGTGACCTTGGTATCTGGTAAGCTGCTGTTGACTTTTTTAACCTGCCAAGAGGATGGAGGGGGTGAGACACTTTGCTGTCAGGTCTGGCAGTGCTTGGACAATTTGTTCCCTTGCCTGGGAAGCCCAATGGCTGCCAACATTCACCGTGCTGCTGCTTAGCTACTCTGCACTAAGGGCAATAGGAAGGCTTTTATCTTCTTCCTCCTTCTTTCTCCATTCTTCTCATGATAGTATTTTTAGGAGCTTCACGTAGTTACAGATTGATCTTTGTCTCTCTCTCACCCGTGCTGCACTTCTGTGCAGCCCTGGTCTACAGAGGTCTTCTCAAGGAACAAAAATGGCCCCTTTTTTTCTCTTCATATTTGGTTCTTAGTCTTTGTACAGAGAACCAAATGAAATTTAGTGTTACTTGTTGCAGTAACATTGATCTTGACGACTGCTAATGCAATATTTCTTCTGTACTGGCTTAAAGGTGACATTGGATGAGGGACCTATGTAGGACACAGACATTTGTATAGCAGCCGGTGATAGCCCTAGGCTGTTGTTACTGCTTATCTTGAGTTTTGAGCCCATGACTGGGCTTTAATGGATCGAACCTCCTGCTGTGAAATAGTGTTTTAAGGGTGCTGCAGTATTTTAGATCTGAGTATGGAGATTGTAATTGTGTAGCTGTTTTTTTGGATCAGTGAAAGAGAAGTTTAGTACTGTCACCTGTTACCGGATGTTGGCACTCCAGGGCACTGCTTGACTGAGCTAAAAGTCAGGGTTATGCGTGAGTGTGGGTGAAAGTCAAGGAATGTTGTCAGAAAAAATTGTGACACCCTGGGGACTCTGGATGTGCACAACTTAAAGTGGAGTAGATATGAGTGAAGCTGTTAATCTGAAACGCTGGTGTTTGCTGCTTGGCTGATGAGTTCACGCAGGGGCACCAAACCAGAGACAGTGGGGAGCACTGAACTTCTGCAACAATCTTTGAGAAAAGAAACAGCAGTTTCTGTTTTACCCTCAGTTTTCAGTGAGAGGAATGTAGGAGGAAATGCACATTTCTCAAGGAGAACAAACGAGTGGAGGTGTTAAGCATATGAAAGTAACTGAGAGAGAATAAAAAGGTTGACCTTGCCTGGAAAGTCCAGGGCAGGCAAACAGGAAGAGACAAGCAAGTTGACGGAGCAGCATGGCTGCTTCAATTTACCCTCTGACCTGGTGGGTCTGAACATGAGTGAGGTGGGAAGCCTTCAGGAGAAAAAATGTAATCTGCTCAGAGAGTCCTCGGCTACCATCAAAAAGGAGTTGAGACAAGCCCCAAAAAAATGAGAGAATACAAAAGGAGGGGATTTTCTTTCTTCTTGACCTGTATTTCTCATGTTAACTAAAAAGCATCCTTAGTTATGGAATTAATGAGTCAGCTTGAGTAAATACTTAAAACATAACTCCAGGCTTGAATTGCTGTGCAGTGTACCTAGATAATAGTCAGAGTGTAACAACTGCAAGATTGGAGAGGTAGCACCTGTCTTGCAGGGTCGAGGCTGTTGAGAGAAAGCCTTCATGAAAAACTATGTGCCTGTCAAAATGAAGGGAGTAAAATACAAGTTCTCTAAGCCAACTGTATGTTTTCAAGCTCATTCAAGTAATTCTGCATTTTCTGTGTTTAAGATGTCTCTTTACTTGACTGGGCTGAAGCTCTTTGAATTTCTTCAGATAAATGGTAATTTGATAAGTATTGTCATAAACTGGCAGCAGAGCATATTTGACAGCAGAGCTGTTTTATGCTGGAACCAGATTGGTTTGGAAAATGCAAGTGCATTTAAGCTTACTGTCAGTAGTTAAGAGGTTTTTGTAAAGGAGTTTTGTCAGGAAAATTTCTTCATTCCAAAGGGAAATATCTTGTCAAAAAAAAAAAAAAAAGTTCTGTGAAAGAGGAAAGATTTTTCAAAAAGCAAAACTCTTCAGTTATAATATTGGAACAGGAATGTGAAAGATGGGTTGTATTTCCAGTTCTGCAACTGACTTTCTGTGTGGTCTTGGACAGATCACAGGTGCCTTCTTGTCCATAAAATCTGAGCAGTTTTATTTTTGGTAAGTTGTTTAAGAGCAGTAGACCTGTACTATCAATGCTTTAAAACTGGGTTATTGACCCTGGGTGTCATATGTGAAGTACTTGGGAGACAAATTCATGAACACTTAAAAGAAATACGCAGGACTGAATCTCTGCTTGTTTTCCTGATATGAAAGGCAAACTAATGCTGTTTTGTAGCTAGAGATAGAAATTTGTGAGAAATTCCAGGAGAAGAAAAGAGAGGCTGAAGTTGGTGACTAAGAACAAACTTCTACAAATTTTGTATTGTAGAAGCTCTAATATGTTTCATTTTAATCTCTAACACTCATATTTTATTAGAAAAAAAATGTGCAATTAGAAAGAATATATGGGTCCAGCCTAAATATTCTGCCATTTTATTCTTGCTCTGATGACAGTTTTTTGGGATCTCTTATTAAGTGGTAATATGTGGAGGCAAGTCCAAGAATTCCCTTACCAGGAAGATTCTCAGTTTCAAAAGAACCAAGGGTTAGAAGAGCACAGAACTGGCTTGTAGGGCCTCAGTTTTTCTTGCATGTGGAAAAGGCATAGATTGCTGCAGCCCTTCCAAAGGGATAGATGTGACTGAAGTATCAAATGAACTTGATGTTATTAATGACCTCCATGGAAAAGCTTTGCTGAGTTACCATCTGTTAGCCCATCGCTGCCAAAGTGGTACAATACTGGCGTGGCTGAATGTAAGGAGGAAGCACATCCAGAATTTTGTTACAGCATGCAAAGGCTGGTAGCACTGACTTTGGGAGTGACCCAGCTGGAGTGTATTGCTTTTAGACTTGTACAGCTTTAATACTGAAGTGCTATCAGTATCAGGCTGGTGTAAATAAGAAGTGGTAAGATTTACAGGAATGACTGAAGTCTAGAGGTATTTGCACCTTTGGTTATGCAACTGATTAAGTAAGTAGAAAAGTTAATGTTAACCCAGAGAATTTAAGAAACAAACATAGTTCAGTATCCTTCTTCAGCACTGAAAATGGAGTGGAAAATTTACAAGATTCACAGTGCTAGTGTTGTCAAGTTTTTCTTTAAATAAAATGCATTGCTATGTAATGTAACTGGCTTTTCTTTCCCATGGTGGCTGAATACTTGCTTTCCTATTTTTTTTTAAGTTTCTGTTAGCTTAGCTTTTCATTGTTTTTTGACGAGAATGATAGTTCAGACCAGAAACTAGTTTAGGTAGCCTGTCCCTGCTTCTGTGGGAGAAACCTTTTGTGTGGATATAGGATGGTTTGCAGTGTCAATCATCGGAAACTCTGCCCCTGGAATGCCAGAAGTTACTCCAGTGGGTTACTGTCAAAGACACAAAATACTTTAAATTTATTCAGTATGGAACTGGTGGAGAGAGCAGGCAGTTGGAGTAATATGTTTTCTTTGACAAGTGGGAAACAACAAAATTTGCTGTCACCTTGACTCGTCATTGTTCCATGGTTCAGGGGTGACACGTGAATTGACACTAGAGCTGTAGGAGAGTATCTTTAGATGGTGGTTTGGTCTTTTGGCCAGCCAGAGATGATAACAGCAGTTTTTCATTACAGTCATTCATCATGTTCATGACATTAAACCTCAGGGAAGCTACTTCCCATTCAGCTTCTACTCTCTGAGCCTGTAGGGACGCCGTGTAAAGCACTTATCCTCTGGATGCCCTCATTGATTGTTTAATTGCTGAGAGACAACAGGCATAAATTAATACAGATGAGATTCCATCTGATGCAAGAAAACAATTTTTGCCGTGAGGGTGGTGAAAGTTGGAACAGGTTGTCCAGAGCATTCGTGGTGTCTCCATTTGTGGAGACATTTAAAACCCAGCCAGACATGGTCATGGACAGCCTTCTCCAGCTGAACCTGCTTGAGGAGCAGAGTTGTACTTGATGACAGAGAGGTTTCTTCCAATGCTCCTTCTGTGGTTCTGTTTCTGATTCACCTGCATATTTGAGATGAGAACTGCATTCAGTACACAAGAAGTGAACAGACAGGAATGTTGCACCATGGAGGAATAACCTCTCATGCCTTCTTTTCACTGCAGTTTTCTCTCCTATCAGGTTTTTTGTCTGCTCAGTCGGTTCCCTGAACTCCAAAACTTTTGAAGTTCTTTTCCTTCAGCATAGCATTCAGCTGCTTGCAGGTGTTTAGTAGCATTCCCCAACTGAGATTTGCCTGTTCATTCCCCTCTCCAGATCACTGGTGAAGATACAGAGTAGAAAAGGTCTCAACTCTGATTCCCCAATGACTCTACTGCTTACTCTTCATTCTGAAAAGGGATTTTAAGGTTCAAAGTCTCATAGAATCATTTATGAAAGAGCCTTTATTATCCAGTCATACTGTTTCTGGAAATTACTTTTCAGTTATCCCCACAATGCTCTTTGGAGCCCTTTTTGGACTCCTTTGACAGTCCTGTAGCAAAGCAGCTTTTTGTGTTTATCATCTACAGACCTTAGCCAGAAGCTCTGCAGTTCGACACTTGAGTTTCCCCAGAGTTCTCTGGTGAATGCCATCCATTCCTGGTGACGCAATGACCTCCAGTTTGTCTGTTTGGTCCAATACTGCCCGTGTCCTTGCTGTAAACTGATACAGCTTCTCCGAGCTACCTGCTCTGATGAATGCACAAGGTTTGGGGTCTCTCCAATACCTTCTGTAGTAGCAACTGAACAAAAGAGTGCACTGAGCCTCTTGGCTGTGGTCTCATCCTTCCTGAGTGCCTGTTTTGTAACACAGTCACAAGTTCTTTCAGCTTCCTTGCTGGACTTGTAGGGTAGCTAAGATATACTGTAGTGGCTAGTATTGAGTATATGGAAAGTGCTCCCCAAGTTCTTTTTCAGTTCCTCTGTTTTCTGTGGTGTTTCATGGACTCGTGTTCTACTTTGGACAGACTTTGTATTTTTTTTTTACATTTTACCTTAATTTCAAATTATACTCTACAAAAATCTCTTGTTTATTGTTACAGTCATGGACAATAAGGTTTGTTGCAATTCTGGACCACTCAGAATCAAGTGAGACCCTTTTTGGCATCTCCCCAACACATACTTTTGTTATTATTGCCTTTGATTTGGGTAGCCAAAGTGCCAGTGCTCAGTGTGCCACTTGGGTGCAGCACGTCTGTGCTGGCTCTGCAATGAACAGCTGTTACTGTTGTGGTTAGTTACAAAATGAGCTTGTTATAATGAAATGGCTCACTGCAGTTATGCTCACAGCATATAATAAGAGATGAATCCCTGGGAGCTGGGAAGCAGAGAAAAACCTGAGACCAGAGGATTGAAAAACATTTTGGATTAATTTTTGTAAGTCCTGGACATCAAGTTGATACATCACACCTGTCTGTCACCCTCTTTAGTTTCATGGGCCCAAGTGGCCTGAAAACACCACCTGCTAAAACTGGAGTCTTTTGCACTTCAATAGGTCAACAGTAATGGCCCTGTAATAAAAATTAGGGTCAGCGTGTATGAAGAATCATGAAGTGTCCAAATCCTAACTTTTTGATGGAGCCTTCTAGATTTTATCTGCAGTGATGAACCCTGACTTCCTCAGTCTCACAACTGAGAATGTATGAAGCAAAGCTGAAACCCCTGATATTCTATGGTGAGAAGAAATGTAAAAGATTTGGATCAAGATCAGTGTGAGGAGAGAGGTGTGATAGAATCAAAGCTGGTTTTTTAACCAGAATGGCTGTTGACCAAGTAGAAGCATCAAGTTAGCCTTCAGTTGTTTTACTTTCCAGTAGAGTTTTTCCTCTGTACTGTGTTACTTAAAAACTTACATGTCTACTACTACTTAGTGCATATACATAAGAGAATGCTATTTTAAACAGAAATGTTGAGAGTGAAAAATACACATTGTCTCCAGAGGCAGAATAGATCAGTCTTTCTGGAGAAAGGAATTAAGCTGGTGCAAGCAGCCTGACTACTTCCTTCACAAGATATATTAGGACCTGATCTTGGTAGGAGAAATAAACACTGTTGGATGCTTATCTTGAATGCTCACTATCTCCAGGTGTTCTTGAGGAAATTGAGCATCAAACTAAAGAGTAGTTTAAGTCTGGGTTTGGTTCTGAATTTGTGTGGTGACCAGAAAACTTGTCCAAGCTTTGTGGGCCACTGTTGCTATTTGGTGGGATTTTATAAACCTCCTCAGTTTCAACAAACAGTTTTTAAAGAAACCTTGTCTGGTGCTGTTTGTTGTAACCCATTCAGATATTATTCAGTGCTTGAAGTGTCTGTGTGTGCCAACTGTGGCTTACTTTGGAGTAGTGCTCAGTGATAGCAGCTGTGAGTACTGATTGGTTAAGCACCAGCCATCTGAGTCCACCTGAGCTAAATTTCTTCCCATGTTATTTTCTTGAGGAGTAATGAGTGGATGGATTCTTCTGGCCTCTTTTCCTGAAAAAAATGACGCTTTCACCCCCTTTTCTAGGATCATATATCCTGTGAGGGATGGGTAGTGGGTTGGAGAAGCTTAAAAACCTGCTCAGAGTTTGAAATCCAGTGCGGGCTGAGGGCGGAGGGTTAATTGTGGTCTTTTTTTAATCTGCTGTGTGTGCACACATTGCAGAATAAAGCCTGCATTTTTCTTGGATGTGAAACTGGGGAAGTAGCTTTTATCAGACCTTGCATCTGTTGGTGCCCCAGGATATACAGACAGTAACTATTGCCAGGAAACCCAGAATGTGACAAAATATTGGCAAACTGTGTTTTATCCAATTTGTTTGTTTGACACTATGGTAGGAGTATCAATTAGCAGAACAACTGTGTTCTAGCCAAATGAAGGAAAAATTATGGTAAGCCAATGCTTGCAACTCTTTGCTCGTTTGAATGTGTCTGCTCTGCGGTATGTCTGTTTAGTACGAAACATTTTAGATCTTTAGATCTTTGTTTGTTTCTTGCAGCATGAGGAAGGGCATGTTTCTCCCAAAAGAGTGGATGGGAAAAGTCCTCAGGGCTGTTGATATGTAGCTGTCAAACATTACGTGGCTCCTGGCTGTCTCTGAAGAACCTGGAAACAGTGACAATGCTGCTTCACAAAAAAGTGGAGCCCTTCACTGCAAATGTGTCGCCCCTTAAGAGGAGTCTTTTCCTGAAAATCCTCTGCTTCTTTACCCTGCCTAGGTGGTGTGAGGGGTGGTTGGATGAGAGGGGCAGACCTTTCACCTGGGAATGTCCAATTACACTGTGCTTGTTTGCCCTGCAAGGAGATGTGAGGGTGGCTGTTGGCCCTCCAGCAGTGTGGTCAGTGCCCCAAGGACCTGGGATAGTCTGGGTGTCGGTGTGCTGGTTTCCAGAATGCATTTTTATAGACATTGGTGTGCATGAATGAAGAAATAGCAAGGGTTTGCTTTCTTTTTTATCAAATGCTTGGAACTGTCTGTTTTAGAAACAAAAGCGTTGTTGAGGATGTGGAATACTACTTATGATTCAATTGAAAGAGTACAGATAAAATGAGATTGCAGGGTGTGCACTGGGGCAGATAAAGGAGTGGGTACTGGCTTTAAAATGCCTTATTCTGAAACTGTGGAATAAAATTGCTTCACAAATCCCATTAGTTATCCTGTATTTACAGCAGGTGGGGAATGTATGGAATGAAAATACAATCTTGATTTTTTTTTTAGTGATAGAATATCTCAGAAACTTCTTCTATGTTTGTTGCTCAAACACTGTTTTTTAATGCTTGTTTTTTGCCTGACAGATTCTTCTATCTGTACTTCCTGGAATGAAGAGATGATTCTCTTGTACTTGTCAAATAGAGCATTGGGGTTGAAAGCCCCTAGAAAGAGCTTTGAAAAATGGGTGTTATTTTTCACACACCTTGTCCCCTTTCCCCATCAGGGACAAATACAATCACCATTACTGCAAATCCTGCAGTCAGGTTTCTTGCATTTGGTGAAAATAAGTCTAAAGGAAATGAGCTGAGCATGGGTATGTCTGCCTGTCACAACCTAGGGTTAGAAAAGTTTAATTACAGACAACTGTCAGGTTGTCTTTCTGCCTCTGAGGCACACAGCATTTTCCTTCCAAGCATTTGAGAGAGTCATGCCCATGTCTCTTAGCAATACTATTTCCTCAGTCTTAAAATATAGAAGCAACTATATTTTTAAATTATTAAAATAGTAGTGAAGTGCAAGAAGAAAGCTCTAGCCAGTAGTTACACACCTGCAAAATAACATGGATGTCACTTGGTAAAGAATGGTCTTGCAGTAGTTAGGGTCAGCCAATTGCTCTTGGGCTATTCATCCTCTGTCAGGACTATCCTCATGGTTTGTTCCTGGCTACCTGTGTTTCCAAAGGTACAGTTTTATCAAAGGTATAATTTGCAGCTCATAAAAGGCACTTCAGGAAAAACTTTGTCCTACTGCACAGGCATAGACTAACAATGTGTATATTGTGGGTTTTGTGATGGGAACAGAGCAAGGTGATCTGCCAAATTGGAAATCTTGGACCTTTGGAAGAGTTTACCATACTCACAGCAGGAGTAGGAGTAAGCTCTGGAGAGTGTTTTTCCAAAAGGAGATGGAAGTTCACAGTGTTTTTATTTAGGAGTTGCAGGATGTTCAGGCTGCAGTGGAGCAGAGGCATGTGGCTGAATAATTAAAAATCAAGAAGCATAAAGGTTTAATGTATATGTTCTCACTTTGCCTGTTAAGTGATAGTGAGTAAGAAGATATCACCAACCTGCCAACGGTATTTAAGTAACACCTATTGCTGGTAATATATCCTTCTGTGAGTATCCTCTCTGTATTGCTTGAAAATCTGAATGGCTTTAGGAAGAATGAGGCATTCAGAGGTTTCACAGTATATTTTAGGATGTGGTAATGTAAAACCAGATAAAAATCAATGACTTGTGTAGGAAGGCAAACAGAGCAAAGAAAGACCTTTAGAAAAAAAATCAGAAGGAAAAAAAGCAGCACTAGTCATCTTTAAAAATGTGTCTGTATACCTATGTTTTCTGTCTCAGTTTTTTTGGGGGTCCCTTTTACTGTGATAACATCTCTCATGTGAATGGAAAAATCTGGAATTAAGGAACATTTAAACATAAAATTAAATCAGGGTTCTTAGTCTCAAAGAAAAACCTAAATTGTCTGGCTTCTGTCATTTGAAGAGGGAAAACAAAGCATTACATTACTGGAAGAGAGTAAATCTTTGTTACTTAGATTCTCTTACAAAGTTTTGTATTGATTTATCCTTTCTTGATAGAGATTTAATGGTAGTACTTGTTCTTATGTCAAAACTGGTGGGTATTTAATTGAATGAATTCTCTAGCTAGTTTGCAGGCATGAATATGCATGGACTGTGCTCCTTTACATAACAGGTATTTTAATCCTATATTGTCAAAACATAACTTAGATCAAAGCCCATTGAAATAACGTGGTCAAATATGAAGCTTTTGCCTAATGCCAGGGGAAAAAAAAAAGGAAAGGAAGAGATGGGAAAAGATTAAATTTGCTCGGAGCCAAAGCAATCACTCAGTGTACAAGTTTTGCTTCCCCAGTGGCTGGTCTAATTTACTTTTGCCAGAATCATATTTTCCTGTTTTATCTTGGAAGAAAAAAAAAAAGCAACATGGAAATTCAGTTTAGATAGCTGTTCAGGGTTTGAAAAAGCTGTTCAGTCTAGATCAGTCTGGAGAGCTAAGACCTGCTGTTGACAGATTCCGTGAGAGTGGGAGTGTCATTTATATCACAGGCAGGCTCATTCCATTTTCTTGGAACCAGTTATTCTGTAACTGATGTTAGTGAGAGACGTGATGGGCATGAGTTGTGTGTCCTGTGGGAGGGAGAATCAGTCCAGGAAATGACTCCAGCATGTCAGCATAGGGGTGCAGATATGAAGTTCACAGTCCTGACTGGGTTGGGGTCTAAGTGATGCTGCTTGGGTGCTCATGGAGGTCTCTTTCAGGCCCGTCCTGTAAGGACTGCAGGTCCCCTCCTTCTGGGGTCAGGCAGTGAATGCCCAGTCCCAACTCAGGCTCCTGGGGCACCCAGCCATTTGGTGTTTCCACCTCTGTTGTTCACACTCTGAAAGACTCTAACTCTGTTAGCACAGGACAGGCTTACCTCCTTACTGCCTTAGCTCTCTTCTGACTGCCACAGGTTCAATTTCCTTTCCTGTTGTCTCAAAACCAGCCTGTGGTTCATTGGGCTGAAGATAGGCTGGTGATGCAGGAATGATGACAGCCAGCCTGGCTTGCATGGTCACAAGGAAAGCAAGAGTTGTGTTAAATGTCATCCTTACCATATGCTGCATGTTTTCAAATGTAAATGTGTTTGAACAATAGGATCCTTCACAGAAAGAGCATGAAAACTGCAAATTGAGAGACAGCTGCTCTTCAGGCACTGTGTTTCCTTATGATCAGTAAATAAAGATAATGATGATTGCTCTGTATGGACAAAACAATGCTCTAAGCAAGACTGAAATTTCTTAACAGATCTGCAAGTTCTCATAATTTTCTCATGGTAGTTTATATGAAAACCTTATAACTGCACGTGAGGGAACAATCCCAGTCAGTGCTGGCCCATTGAAATTTATCTGCAGGTTCCTGTTGGTGGCTCCTTTATTATAATGAGATTGTTATCACTCTTCTGATAGGAATGCAGGAGTAATGCCAGAATATGGGAGTTCTCCAGGTTTTATCATTGGCAAACCATTGCATCATGTGTGCATGACTTTTGGCTCAAAAGCTCTATCTGGTCCACTCTCATGCTGGCAGCTATGTAGGTGCAGGTTTGTGATGACTAAAAGTGGGTAGGTGGAGCGGGTGAGTTTCTCAGTCCACAAGTCCACCCTGTTGTGTTGGCTGAGCTTCAAAACTTCTGTGCCCAAAGCAGGTATGCCCTGGCTGCTGCAGGGAAATTTACTGAAAATGGCAGCACTTTCTTGAATTCTCCCACTGGTACTGTTATTTTACTTTTTTTCTAAGTGTAAAAACTCAAAGACATTTCTGAACAAAAGTACAGTTTTCCTTAAGGTAGTGAAGCACATGTGTAGGCATCTGAGTAATTCTATTGTTTCCCTTGAAAGAAGAGGTGTTGCCCAAGGTCTCTTTTAAAGTACTATTCTGGGAAACTTGCACCAGAAATCATCTAGTGGTTCCTCCAGCTGTATTTTAAAATCCTGCAACTTCAGCTCCCAAAGGAGAAAAAGAAATACTGATTCTTTCTCTTCCGTATGGCTTTCTCTGAATCTGTACTGAATGTAGGAAAGGTTGAGGTCTTGCTTTGAAATTTCCAAGTGAACTTGTGATGGGAATTGTTTTGAAAGAGAATATTCTGCAGTGTGATTTTTTTTTTGTTATTATTTTTTTAATCTGAAGCCAAAGTATTGTGACGTTAAATGCTTTAAATGTTGTTTCATCAATTTAATAATTCTAGTTTTCTGAATGTGGTCTACAACACATCTAGTGCTTTTTTCAGTCTATAGCTAAATATCATGGTCATTCCTTTGATACAGTCAGATAATTCCTATTATTTCACAGACATGAGAAGAGAAAACTGAACGTCGAAGATTTTCTCTAAGTCTTTCAGGTTGAAAACACATCTCTTGGGGTTTTTAGTTGGGTATTGGGGGGGGTTGTTGTGTTATTTGTTTTGTTTCTAGTTTTGTTTGCTTTCATTTTTGGGGTTGTATTTAGGCTGTTTCTTAGCAAACAGCCTCTGCAAGATGCTGCTGTTCATCTGTGTTGCTTTAATCCAGGACAATCATACTTTTTTGAGACATAAAAATACCTTTTACAATACGAGAAATTACAGAATATGAGAAAACCAGCCATTGGACATCTGAATGATTTCTCTGTTGTTGTGTGCTCAGTATAAGGTCCCTATAACAAATCTATTGTATCTTTGGCATGTGTGGTAAGGACAGAAGTTTATTTCATCTAGGGTTCTGTCACCTGTGACGGCCTGTATTTGACTGCCACTGTTTTTGTGAGCCAGTGCTGCAGCGGGCAGATGAAATACACTTTATCTTTGTAATTGCAAAAGGAATAGAAAGTCAATCAGTGAATACCTGGAAAAGTTTTCTGTGCAATTGAAACTGAAATAAAATTTGGAGCTCTAGCTTTTGACTTTTTTGCAGTAGTAAGCATTCGTTGTATGGAAGGTACAGGCAGATATTTGGGCTTTGTCTGAAAGCTGAATGAGTGGGTACAGAATTGGAGATCTAATTTCCTGTTCAGTTCTGTTTGTCTTTGTCTCAGTCTTCTCAGTGGACTATAAGGACGAGACAGATGAGTCTTGGCTCGTGAGTTATTTGCTCAAAGCTCTCTTGGCTTCTGAAACACTGAGATTTGGGCTAGTCTGTGTCCAGATTTTTCCAGCTACCTCTCAGATTTTCTGCCAACACATTTTTCTCAGGTGTTGTCGACTGTCGGTACTTCACTGACGCAGATGAAGCCTGGCCAGAGCACCTGCATGCTTGCATGCTCTGTTGTTGCCCACTCTCTTTTGCTGTATTCTCTGTGGTGACCAGTGGCAGGACCCGAGGGAATGGCCTGAAGTTCTGCTTGGGGAGATTTAGGTTGGGTATTAGAAAAATGTTCTTCAGCCAGAGGGTGGCTTGGGCACTGGAACAGGCTCCCCAGGAGAGCGGACACAGCACCAACCATGACAGAGTTCAAGAAGAGTTTGGACAATGCTCTCAGGCACACTCTTGGGGTCAGTCCCTTGAAGGGCCAGGAACTGGACTCATCAGTCTTTGTGGGTTCCTTCTAACTCAGCATATTCTGTCAAAACATACATGTTTCTATTCAGGAAATCTGAAGGTAGTCTCACAGTCTAAAGATCTGTCTAGTACTTTGCTATCTTTACTCATTATGTTGTCAAATCTGCATTTGCAATTTAATCCAGTTATTCATGCTGTGAATCCAACCAAGAGGATATGGGGAACAGAGGATTCCTTTGCTCTTTGAAGCAATCATTGATGAACATAAAAAGTATTATTAGGTCATCCAGCAAAAAAATTGCCTTTTCCTCCTGAGTAGTAAGTGGTTGTCTTTGCAACCACTCTCACTTCCACACTTGTCTTTCTTACAGATGTATGGCATAAATATCTTATGTCTCTTGCAATTGAAAAATTAAAATTAAAAAAGGCTCGATAGAAATGTCTTTCACTGAAAAAAGTGAGTTACTACATTAGTTGCGTGACTTATGGTTCAGATGAAGTAGACAAGAAGAATTCAGTGTGAATTGAATGTTTTTCGCTTATGTTACTAAGTGTATATGGGAAACCATGCATACTTTTCAAAGGTTTGAGATTTTTTTTGAAGAGGCAGGGCATCTCCCACCATTTTCATGTGTGCTACAATTAGGTTACTTTTGCTCCCTTTTCTTTTGGAACAGTCTTCTCAATGGCAACTTTTTTTTTTCCTCTCAAACTATGAGCAGTCAGTTGTCACTGATTTCACAGTAGATCCAGTGTAATAGGCAGTATGACTTCCTTGTGAGACTGAACACTTCCCTGACATACCAGGAGCAAAAGGCTGTATTTCCTTGTGCCAGCAAGTGCGGAAATTCATGGAGTATCATGAAGGTCTCCTGCAGAGTTATACAGATAACCCCCTCTGTTGTTCTGTCTCATGGAGACAAGTGTATGTCAAGCCTGGTTCTATGCAACCATCAGCTGTCTCTGTCCAAACAGGTTCTATGACAGTGTCCATGTGTGCAGGCAGGTGGACAGATGAATGTCTGAAACTGCTGGTAAGCCAATTGCTCTTCTGAACCTGTTGCTTCTAGTGCTGGCTTTCCATAATGAAGATCTGTTGGAAAGGGCTTTGCAGTGCTGTGTGAGATGCAATTGATAAAGGCCTTACAGCTGGTTTTATGTGTTACCTGTGTTAAAACTTTACAAGGTAAAACTAAAACAAAACATAATGAAAAGTGAAACAAAGAAAATAAATGACTCTCTTTCCTATACCTGAAGAGATGGGGGTTTTGTTTGTTTTACTATATCAGTGTTAGTGGTCAGTTTTCTACCCTGAATATTAAACAAACTGGCTAAGAACATACTTGCTTCTGTTTATGTATTCTGCAACCTGACACCAGTGCAAATGTATACATGCTTATCTGAGAACGAATCAGATATAGATAGGAAGTGAAATTCTTCTAATACATTATTTATTCAGATAAGTCTTTCTCTGTAGAAGCACCACATATTCAATCCTGCCAAATATCTGTGTATAAATCCCAGCAATCTAATATATTTTCATAATATTTGTTGAAAAAATGAGAGAAGGTGTTTCATCTTGTAAATGGGGTGTATGGGTCAAGTCCTGGGAGCAATGAATATTCCAGAGAAAGAGAAGTGACAAATTTCGTCTTTATCTACACCCACCATATTAATTTACAGATGTAACTCTGGGGATTGAGAAAGGACTGGGAACCACAGTAAATTCTAGAAGAAATCACGGAAACACATCACCAGTTATATTTGTATTAACTGGTACAAAGGATTCAAAAGCAGATAGTTGAAACAGCAGTGAGAACTTGGATCAAAAGTGAGAATTTGCCAAGGAAATTTGAAACAATGTGAAAGGACTGGACTGGTAAAACACGTGGACTTTTAAAGCTCAGTTAAGACAAGTACCATTTGTACTTCATTGTGAAAGATGACTCCCTCAGCATCCAGACCTGAAAGAGGTTTGATAGTGACTGATAGAAGACATAATTTCCTGCATGGGAGGATCATCAGCTCACTAGCTGGGTCACCCTGTTTTTTCCCTAGCTTGTGATATTTTGGCAAAAATTCAGAAGGGACTGTGCAGCATTTTGAAAGGTATGGATGTTTCTGTTGTTAGTGACTCAGTTGCTTTTGTGTCCCAAAGGGCACTGGCTCTGATCTTAGATCAAGGGTTTCACACTCTACAGTGCAATCCTGCCCCACTGAATTATCTTATGTTCAGCAGTCTCTTCTAGCACTCAGGATCTTTATCCATGCATTCTTTTCATTTTATTTCTTTGCATTCTTTCTTCTCCTTGCAGAGTTCCTCTGTTGTGTATTTTTTACCTCCTGCTGCTTCTCACAGTTACTTACTTGTCTCACCAGTATTTTAGACTGCAGATAAATTAACATCATCTGTCCTAATGCTTTCAGGTTGGCATTTTTTTTTAATTTCCTTTGTGTATTAGGGCTTCTCACCCCCTTTAAGTTACTTATCTAACCTTTCCCACATGAACTACAAAACCATGACAAGAAAAAGAAAGAAAGCTTGCTCTCTGTACAATGAAATCTTAGTCCTGCCATTATTTGTTTTCTTCTAGGGGCAGAAGATTGTTGGAGTTTGTATTTCTTTTTATTTACCGTGTGTTTAATGAGAAGGGAAAAGAAGTTTTCAGAGGAAGTGCAAGACAGTGAATAACATGCTCTAGCTGTTCCTGAACTGCAAAGACAATCTTGAGACTATGTGCCATATGCATTCTCTGTCTCATCCTCATCTCCCTGCCAGAATACAGCATTGAATGCAGATTTACTTTATTGTCTCTGGTTAAAATAATATTGGGGAACTCCCTTACCACTGTTCCCTTTCCTTCTCGTTGCATTAGGCAATTTGAATTCAGTGAGAGAGAGAGAAAACAAATCCTGCTGCCTTCCTTGTACTGGCTTATATCTCATCAGATGAAGTCCATAGCTGATACAAACTAGCACACTGTTCATGTTACCTGTGTGTATGTTGCTTGCACTGAGGTTGGTTGGCAGGTTGTCACTGGGCATTTATGATTTGGTAGCACAAACTGACCAGCAAAGTCAAACAAAAAAGAAAAGTGGTGTGGAGCAAAAGCACATGTAGATTTTGGTGAGTCTTGGAAACACTTTCATATCCAGCAAAAATTGACAAGAACATTGAGGAAATGAAGTGTCTGTCTCTGGAGATATTCAAGGGGGGTTGGCCAAGGTGATCTCTAGAGGTTCACAGAATCACAGAATATCCTGAGTTGCAAGGGGCTCACAAGGATCACTGAGCCCAGCCACTGCTCTTGCACAGGACTATCCTTAAGAATTACACCACGTGCCTGAGAGTGTTGTCCCAACACTTCTGAAACTATGTCCTTTCAATACAAACCACTCTGTGATTCTGTGATTCTTCTAAGGGATATTTTTTTAAAGGAAGCTCTAGTAAACATAGTTAAAGATCAGGGAAAACAAACTCAAAGGAAATAAAAAGTCATATTTCAACCTAAACCAAAATATTTCCAGTGTTTTAGTTCAGTTACCAGTGGGAAAAAATACTTATTTTATATCATCCTGAAACTGATTTTTATGCACCACACTCTTGTATTTCAACTTCTGAAGAAAGAAGTCAATTTGTTTTGTGGGTTTAGAGTTGAATATCCTGGAATGCACTTGCTTTCCTTAATTTTCAAGGATTAAGCCTTTTAAAACATACTTCTGGAAAATTATTGAATGTTGTTTTAGTAAGCGTTCTTTGTGAAAGAACTTTAGATTATAATAACACACCGGTTGGCCAAAATCTTTCTATTGACATAGAAAAATAAATGGAAACTGCTTTCAATTTTTTTTGAACAGCGCCAGGTTCAATTTATATATACAGAAAGTGCTGTAAGCTTGGCTGGCTATCTGTTTTTATAAATTGCTACATGCTTTTGAGACTATTGAATTATGTTCTGGAAGTTCAGTGAGTCAGTTCCACAGCTGGCTTAGGGTGCTAAGAGGGCAATGCTGTGTCTGCCCCTAAGACACTACAGACTTTGTCACCTGTGTGCTGGATCACAGGTCACCCCACAGTAAAACTACTGATTGTAGTGTTTGGGAGTGAAGGACTCTGAGACTTGTTTGTGTTGCTGATCTTAATTGCAGCAACTTCCTCCCAGATAAGAATTGAATCAATGCAGCTTCACGGTCTTTAAGTGAGTGTTCCTGTGAAGCAGAGCATCTTCTTTCTGCTGTTGTAATTGATTCTGAAGAGATCATGACTCCTAGCAAGATGCAAAAATAAAATCCCTAGGAGTTTGCTTGTTGGGCTCTTGTTTAATAATAGAGGGGGGAGCAGAAGAGACAGACGTGTATTTTTTTGCCATTTTTAAAGCATTTGCCTGTTTTGAGTGTGTGTCAGGAATCCAGCTGACAAAACTGTGTACCACTGAAATCTAGAGTGACAGAATGAGGACATGAGGATATTACTTTCTTAGGAATATGAGACTGAAGTCATACAAGGTGCCAAATTAAGAATAGCTGGTATAGACTTGGTCTGAATCTTGCTTATTAGGTGTCTAGATACAGAGTTGAGAGCTGACATGTTCTAAGTTCTCACTGTGGCTTCATCCTTAAATGCTGTTGTTTGAAGTTGTAGCCCTTTCTGCTTAAGCTCTTTGTTAAATAAAGGTAATATTCACTCTGAAAAAGAGTTACTCTGAAAGCTGTGATGAGCAAATAAATCTGCTCTTCTTAAATTTCTCTGATGATAGTCAGGAAGAATCTTTGCTTTAAAGGATTTGTTTTGGTGACCTGGGGTTTGAATTTGGAATTTATTTTACCTTGAACATACTCTAATGTGTAGAGATGAAAAGTGGTGACATCTGTAATCTCTGCAGCCACTCTCACTTTTGCTGGCCCCGTGTCCCCAGCTGGCACCAGGCACCTTGCTGTGAAATGCAGGCACCTTCTTGGGCAGATTCAGGTCTGTGTTGTCAGTGACCACTTGTGCTTTTCTATCAGCTTAGAGCCCACTGAACCCATTATTTTACAAGGTGCTGGGTCAGAGCAGTGAATGAAAACCACTGTGTGACAAATCTTTGCCAGGAGAAGCAATTTCATGGAATGGGTTTATTTTTTTTAAATTTTCATAGCAAAGGTCACAGCAGAGAACAAAATATCAGTGATTCTGGGCCTGCTATTTTCACAAGCTGTGTGGTACACATATCAACAGTAATTTTCTTATACTGGATAACATTAATATTGATTACAATAAATAAAATATTAATTTAAAGTTAATAACAGAAGTGTGAAGTATTAACTTTGCATCTGGCAAAGGGAAGTCAAGCAAGCTAAGAAGGGTAACAGGGCAAACAAGAAGGAAAACTTGTGAAAGAAAATGGTAGAGAAGGTCTGGATAATGAAGTGCTGAAGCTTTAACTGTTCTCAAACATAATCTCACATTTCTTCATACTCGTGCTTTCATGTTTGTTGTAGAACATGATCCTTTTCTGGGAAGAAGCATCAGAACAGCTATATCATTGTGGCTGCTTTTGGGAATGCTATGAGGCCAAAGTTCACAGGGGAGATGCTGATGGTCTGTAGCTTGATGAACAAATGATTGCTAAAGATTCAATCAACCTTCTTCTTGTGCCAGCTACTTTTCCAATATTTCTACCTGAGGATATTCCTACCACATGTTAGCAGTTTCTTTTAATTTTACTTTGTCATCAGAATGTGCTTCTGGAGGGCTTGCTATGTGTATGATACTTTCAAAGCAGAAAAACTTATCTGAATTTACAATAGGTGTCAAATAGAAGTATCTTGGGTTGCAAGGTAGCATTGAACAAGCTACCTATCGTGAAACGGATAAACCGCTCTCAATTACACTATCCTGCATCTTAATATCTTCAAGATGCAGCAAAAACTTTTCGTATTTAGAATTAATATGTTGTTGATATTGGTCAAAAGAGCAGGTGGAATATTGATGCTGTATCCTATGGTTCAGTGCATGAAATACTGATATTAGGACATTCTGCTGGTTTTTTTTCTTTGTCCCTCTGCAGTTAAGATTTCTACATCTGTAAAAGATGGCTTTTTTACTTGGGTGTGCCTGGCTTTTGGACACTGATGGTGGAATGCATATGTAATTAGAGTCCTTTAATTAGTTTATATGCTCTTCTTCAGAGTTCTGGTGATTATGTAGCTAGATGTGCAAAGTTTACATAAAATTTTAAAGATTAATTTACCCTTTCTTGTTGGATTTGTACAGTTTTCGCATGATGTAAATTTCATGTTCTGGACTGATTCCAATGATGACACTAAGAGGGATAAAAATGATGCTGATGAACTCCAGAGACTTTACTATGGTTCTGACACCCCATAATGCATGTCAGTAATCCTTTTTGTTTCTATAAACCAGAGCAATGCAGTGGTATGGAGAACAACCACAGAATTGTTTCCCATGTTTCTGGAGTTCCATGAAGGAAGTCGATGTAAACACCTCAGAAAGATGTTGAGAAACCTTCATAAATTGTCTTTGTGAACCTGGGACTGTCATGGTATAAGGCTGCCTGTGTGTTTGTGTGAGGGGTAGGACATCCTGGGCCTTTTATCTCTCTGTGGTAATAATGAAAATGGATGTGACTGCCACATGCTATCCTCTGAACTGAGGAATATTGCTTGGACCAATTATAGTAGCTTCAGGGCACCTTTCCTCCAAAAATGCTTCTTCTGCACTTGCCATGCTTTGTTGTCTCAATGGATAAAATCAAACTGGGAAAGGTCTTCGAGAGCACTGGGAGCAGAGATGGTCCAGTGAGAGTCTTGCACGTTCAGCATTTTTCATCTTCTAAGTAATTGACATGAGGTTGGGCTCTGGAAATAAGTCCTGCTGTTAGATGAAACTCCAGTTCAAGCAAGTTTGAAATCTGCTGGTCTAGGTATATTTACTGGTTTTTTCTATAAAGTGGGGTTTTTTTTCTCTTAAGTTTTGCATTAGGTTCTGAGTTTTCAGCAGTCTCCTTTCTTAGATACATGCAGTATTTTTTTTTCTCTTTCCTGCTTTTAGGCTATCTCTGCTTTTGTTACTTTTTACTGCATTTATATATTATCTCCTTCAATTTTCTTCTATCTTTTTGAAGCATGCTGAATTTTAATGGGTATGTAAATTAACATTAGCCTTCCCTGTGTAGGAAGCTGGCCTGCTGCAGCTCCCTTCATGCCCTCTTGACATTTTAAGCTTTATATCCAGATGGTGCTGGCTAGAAAAAGGAATTTCTCTCCTATGCAATTTTCATAGGGAGGAAAATATTCTTCCTAGCTTGTGGGGTGGGAAAGATTGGAACAAGGAATTATTTTGGTACCAAATTGGATCAAATGCTTAAAAAAATAGTGTTTTTAATCTAGTATAAATATTTGTGAGGAGAAACCTAGTGAACCAGTCAACAGAAAGAAAGAATGGTTCTCTTGTTTAAAGCCATTCCCTAGGCAGCTTGCTTCCTAGGCCATCAGGGTGTTCAAGGTTTTGGGCACTGTGGGAACCTGGTTTCCATCTTGGTAGGTGGCTGGCAGAATGCAGGCTTTCCTGAAGTTTTAAATCAGTTTTATTTACAGTAAATGCATAGTAAAATTTTTGCTTGCTAAAGTGGTTGCTTTAGAGCTCAATGCTCTAAATTGCCCACAGATTGGTGTAAGGAATACTGGCAAATAAAGAGTTTTGTCTGGAGACCTATTTTTCTGGTAAGATGATGCAAACACTTAAAATTCCTACCAACCTTTTATTTTTTTTCTCTGTCTTTCAAACCAAGACAGCTATTCATACCTGGACTTAGTTTTGCCCTGTCTTAGAATAAAAAGCTTTGTCCTACAACAGGGCAGTCACTATCATCAGAATTACAAAGCATCAGTACTTGTGTCCCATGAACAAACTTAGCAAAAAGTTATAACAGCAAGAGTTGATGATTTCATGATTATGGAAGGAAAATGTAGCAGGTCCATGAAATTTTCAGATTAAGCAGACAACGTTTTATTGGAAGGTCAAAGACCCTTCCAAATTCTCAAGAGACACTGAACATCCCTATGTGCCACCAAAGAAGATCTTGCCCTTTCCCTTGGTATTTAGCAAGCAGTAGTATTTTCAAAACTGCTTCAAGCCCAGAAAAACAGAAGGTTGGCTTTGAAGTGGCTCTTACTGATGCTGCTGGCAGAGTAACTGCAGCAGTAAACTGCTCAGTTTGCAGAACTATGAATCGTTTGTTTGTGTGTAACAAACACCACTGAAGGTAACTGAGGGCTGTGCACCTCTCTGTATGTAAGCTTCCACAGAGAGCATCCTGTGTGTCTTTTAAGAGGTTCTAATTATGGTGAATTCCCTTTACATCCTTCATTGACCTTGATTAGCCTAAGGAACTTTGTGTTGACAATATTTCAACATTCAAGAGGGGTAGCAATGGCATCTAACTGACTGACTACTGCAGCACTTGCCAGAATATGAAAAACCTCTGTTAGGTTTTTTGGGTTTGTTTTTCCCAGGGATCTATCCATCCTTTTGAACTCTCCATAAGGATCCTTGGCATAGCTCAAATCAGTTCTCTTGATCTCTTTGTTTGTTTGCTTGGCATTTTGAAGAAGGGTTTGCCTTTACAGCACTCACCACCAGAGCATGAAAAGCCATTCTCAGTGGCTGAACTTAGATGTCAGCATCCAAATAATCTTATTGCATCTTCAAGTTTTGTCAATTTATTGTAAAAGTATAGGCCCCTTCAGAATAGTGCAGTACTTGAAATTCTTAGCCTGTTTCTTAAGAGTCCATGTTATTTTTTTATCTTTGTAAATTACCATTTTGTAATAATTTTCTAACTCTCAACTAGCTTCTGGCCGTATTCAAGACATAAATAAACCCTAATGCATTTTTATTTTGCTGCACTTGACTTCAGTATTATTTCAAAAAACATGAGGTTGATTGTATTTTGTTGCGAAGCTTTCACATGTTACAAGTGCAGAGTTAGTAGTGAGGATGAACTCATGCAAAAGTGAATTTCCTGGAGCAATCCTTTCTTCACCTTATTTGCATTTACCTGTTATAAAAGTGTTCCTCATATTGAAACTTAAGCAAATGGGTGAGGGGGAAAGAATATACTCTGTTGTATAGTACATCATAACATTCAAAGGAGAGCTGCTTTGTCTGGCAAATAGTAGATTTTGTCTGGCAAAAAGTATATTTGCTCCATCAAATAATGCTTTTAACTTTGCAAAGAATATGGTTTTATAAAATTATCACTCTTGCAATGTTTGCTCTATTTAATGGCAGAGGCACAACGTAGATTGTTCTTTACAAAGACAGCAGGTAAAGCCCACCTGGAGAAGGTGTGTGTATGGCTGGTTCTGTACAAGTGTCTGATTTCTCAAGGGATGATACAGAGCTTTCCATGCATAACCAGAGCTTACCCTGTTCTTGCCAGCATCTCCTCAAAGGTACTGAAATAGCTGTATAAACTGAGGTTTATTGTCACCTGCCCTCTGACAGGTGACCAGCCTAGAAAACTGACCCCACCAGTCAGATTGTGATCTTCTCATGTGCCCTGTGCTGAAAAGGAGAACTGTAGTTACTCATGTAGGTACTCACATTCAAATGGCTTCATTTGTCCTACTAAACACCACACCATGTGCTCCTGTAGAGCCAGGCATAAGCCTAGCAGGAACATTTACATGCTTGCAAATCCTCTGTTCATCCCCGCTTTGCATAGTGGAATCATGGCAGAATGATGGCAGGTCTGGTGATGCTGAGGCTCAGTAATCACAAATTCAGACTTGGTTCTGTCTCTGTGTGTGCAGCACTGATCATGTTGCTGTGTTGAGGCTGTTTTGTAACAACACATTCACACTTGAAGTTTGATTTATTTTAGTCTTTTAAATTCTGTACTTTGTAATTTATTGCAGTAATGAGCCCTGCCATTAAATACATCAAAGCTATTTAGAGAAATATTTTGTGATACCAATGAGATACAGAAACCCTTTTTATATTGAGTATATAAATAAGCAGTATGTCTGTGTGTGTGCTTTCAAACTTTTGTTTAGCTGAGTGTGTGATACAGATGGGATTATGTCAATCCCTTGTGTAAATCAGAAAATAAAAATCTTTGAATGTTGTTCTCATCATATAATCAGGTTGACTGATAGCACAGACTGTTGTCCTCAATTAATAAATTAAGTGATAAGCATGTGAAATTCATGCCTGATGGCAATAGAGTATAAGGTATGTGGATTATTTAGTCATGATTTTGAAGTGTACTTTGATTTGTAACCTGATTGGATCGTGAACTGGGTAATGCAGTAAAATAAAAAAAACTCAGAAATATATCCTTCTTCATCCACAGGAAAAGGCAGGGGAAGCATAAACATTGGCATCCTGAGTGTCAAAAGCTAAAGAAACGAAGACAACTGACTGGTGGCCTGACATCAGCTAGAGGTGAGCAACAAAGGAAAATGTTGCAATGATTGGCCTGACTGAGAAATGCAGAGTAAAATTGTCAGTGCTCATAAAAACCTCCAGTTCCCACTGTGAAATGCAGCTTTGGGTGAGTTTTAAAATGGATGGTTCTTCTGAAATTATAAGTTTTGTGACTCTGTTAATTTCTGAAATCTTCTCACTGCTTTTGTGATACAGCAGTCTCTCAATAATTAAGGTAGTAGTCAGCTTTTCTTTATGAAGTATTTTTCCTTTTTCTTCCCTTGATATATTGTGCTCAGAAATGGTTCTGCCAGCTTCAGCTGTAAATCTCAAGTCTATGACAACGGAAGTGATTTTGTGAAACAAATGGCAGTTTGAAAGATATGATGTTGACTATAAAAATGCCCACATTGTGGTTAGAATTCAGATGTTACAAATCTTAGTGAACATAGAAAGAGGGAGTGAACAAAGTCATCTGATATCATATAGGGGTTTTCTTTGGTCTTATTGGAATGTGCAAAAATAGTACTAGATCTGCAAATATGAGAAGCTGTTGTATCTTTCAGGTAAAAAGCTTGTCAGTACCAAAAGATCTGAATATTTGAAAGTTTGTTTTTCTCTGATAGCTGGGCTTAATTGTATCTTTGGCTGGGTTGATGTTGGAATCCTAAGGTGCTTCATGAAAGAAACTTCAGTCACAAGGGACGGTGTTCATCATAAACAATAAGAAGGTTGTCATGGTCATAATGCTAGCAATGGCTGGTGACTTTTCTAGCATGTTTGTCCTCTCTGTCATCCTCATTTGCCATTAAATTCTAATAGAAGTGTTTCTCTTTACTCTCTTTGGCTGTCATGTGTGATCTCATTCCTTGAACTTTCCCAGAAAAGAACCATAGTTCAATTCCTCTTTGGTAATGAGGAGTGGAGAGAAATGTGTCCAGTTTATCTCTGAACAGAGCTTTACTCTGACCGTGTTAAGGAGCTCTGGCCTAGGCAGCAGGAAAGAAATTGGAAGAGGTTCCTGCACTCCTCTGTAGGAAGTTACAGTGAAGTCCCTTGTGCCACTGACTGTTTTGGGGAGCTGTAACACTTGAGAGACTGCAAGGAGATTGGGCAGTATCCGAGTGATAAGTGGGATCAAGCTAATATACAAGGGGCTCTTGAAACTTGGAATTTTCTTCCCTGGAAGAACCAGGGGTTGCAGAGGATAAATGTCCATGTGCTGCCTCAGAGGTGATATAATGTCCCCAGACTATAAATTTATGAGACATGCTGTATTCTTCAGTGGCAGGAGCACAGACCTTTCTAAAACACTGGCCCTCTCCCAGTCTGAACAATATTGAAGCACAAGTGAGACTTGCTGTTTGCCTCAACAGCGCTGAGAAGTGTACTAAATTTGTAGTTGGGGACAAAGAATTTAGAGATGTTGGCTTGCCTGCTTCAGTTGAAATATTGTTTTGTGTTGTCCCATTTCCTGTTGTCTTCTTCCTTACAAGCTTCCCTTTGAAGTTCTGCTTTGTTTACATTCATCTGCTAAATTCTTTGCTGGTAAGTAGATAAATATTGCTGATACCTGTCTGCATGTCTAGGTTTGACAGTTTTCTAGACCAGAGGAAGCTTGAGACCATGCTTGCCAATGGAAACATCTAGAAAATGCATTTTTGTCATGAAAGTGCATATCGTTTACTGATCACGTTTCTTTGTAGTCTTTACTGGAAGACAGGTTAAAGTAAATGGTAAAAATAAAAAGCTGTGCAGAATCCTAAAAGAGCATTCCTGTATTTCCCAGAATTTGTGAAACACAGGCTGTCTGTAATATCAACTTTCCTTTTGAGTAGTGTATATGACTTTCTTTTAAAATAGAAATTTAAAAGTTGTTTTTCCTTCTAGTAGTGATATTTGGTTTCATTGTAACTGTTACTTATGGCTCCATTTTAGTCTGAAGATAGGTGAGTACTGACAAATTTTTGCTGAATCATTGAGGTTGTCTAGGTATTCAGAGATGATAATAAGAGCAGTTTCCTCATAACTACAGCCAAAGGGAAAATCAATGCGTGACCATGGCACATTTTCCTCAGGTATGAAAAATCAATGAAATATGCAAATAAATACTTCACTAACATGATGTGAAACTATGTGTACAGGAATGTGGGGCCTGGAGGACATGCTGAGAAAGTGAAGGGCAAATTGTGGGTCCGTATATAGTGACAGCTGACTATGTTGCAGCAGACACAATACCAAGGGCATCATCAATATTATAATTTTAAAAATAAATCAATAAGCGGAGAAATGCAGTTTGAGCAAAGGTTAGATTTTAAGTATGACTATAGTTCATCCAGGTTTTGGGCAGAAATAATGAGACATTACATTAAAAATATAGTCATTAAATAATGTCTGTGTAGATACATGAGGTAGTGAGGTAGGCAGAAAGAAAAGGTTCTTACAAGGATACTTTTTTGTCTTTCTTGATGCCAGGGATTCTGTCTGCGCCTGTGAAATAACAGGTAATGGCAGATTATGTATCACTAGCATAAAAATTGTTTTTATGGGAGGAAGGAAGGACAAACATAAAACCATGGTAGAACATTGTTAGTGCAAAGAAGCTTGGAAAATTTTAGGAACTGTAGAGGAGACTTAAAGTTTCACTGGAAGGAACTTTTCCCAAAGTCCTTTTTGTGTGTCTTGGGCCTAGGGAATTGTGAACACTTCTGAGAAAACACTGATGAACATAATCAAATTCAAGTGAGCCTCTTGAATTTATGTGCATTAGAAACTGTAAAATATTTGAGTTAATAGCAAGGTTCTCCTGGTAAGCTCCTATCACTCTACCTGTCAGGTCTGAACATGCCTGTTCCCATATCACAGAATCACAGACGAAGCTGAGTTGGAAGGGACCCACAAGGGTCATTGAGTCCAGCTCAGCCTTGCACAGCACCCTTTCCAAGAGTCACACCATGTGCCCGAGAGCACTGTTCTAACACCTGTTGAGCTCTGTCAGGCTTGGTGCTGTGACCACTTCCCTGGGGAGCCTGTTCCAGTGCCCAACCACCCTCCCTGGCTGAACAACCTTTTTCTAGTATCCAGCCTAAACCTCCCCTGACACGACTTCATTGTTTTCCCAGGCCCACACAGGTTTTTTTTTTCTTGATGGAGATAGATTTTTGCTCTCTCTTAGCTGTGACTGTATGCTTAATTAACAATGCCATATTACATAACATTGTTTGGGATGTGTACATACTGGTACTTTTTTCCATTTTCTGCTATTCTTTATCAAAAAAAGTTCGACGTGATTATGACGATTCCCACCAGTTAGCTACACCAGTTAGCTACACCAGTTAGCTACACCAGTTAGCTACACCAGTTAGCTACACCAGTTAGCTACACCAGTTAGCTACACCAGTTAGCTACACCAGTTAGCTACACCAGTTACAAAGAGCTCTGCCTAAATTGCTCCAGATCCTTTTTTGCTAGATATATAGCATTATCATTCTCAAGTCTATAAATTTAAATATAGTTGTTCAGTAAGCAGTAGTTTATTTGATTTGGGGTTTTGTAGGGGTGTGTATTTTCTTCTGTGAGATGCTGTCCTATCACTTGAGGGAGACATATCACACTTCTGTCTCCTATTGCAAGGCAAATCAGATTGTGCTCTTGTTAGAAACTGAGACTTTTTTGAGTGTGGTTTATTCATATATAGATTTTGGATTATTATTTGATTTAGTTCTGTATTTCTAAAAATGGCTTCATTTAGCACAGTTATATTTTCCCCTCTTGTCAGTGTCTGCACAGTAGTTAGGAAGCACTGGAGTTATTTTCTTACCCAAGAAGAAAGGGACAAGTCCTGCTGCAGTCTTTTCTTGTTTAGGCAGTGTAGTAGGCTTTATCCCTTACAGTAGTGAGCCTAGGTCAGGCACAGGCTTACCCTGACACCAGCACATGGAAAGGGCATCTCTGAACTGCAGTGAAATTGCAGTGACTTCATGTTGGAAGCTGTGAGAAGCACGCATCTCCCAGATTTTCTAGCACAGTGAAGCCCCTCCTGAAATGTCTTATGGGTTGTTTATGCAAACCTGCTTTCTGCAGGACTAGTTCATCTTTCCTACATCTAAGGTGGTACATGTTCCTGGACACAGTGATGTGCAGGTCAGTTTCTGTGGCAGCATGGCATTGCTGGCAGTGGAAATCAGATTTTCTGGGCATGTACTTCTTGTATCTATGGATCATCTTAATGGTTTTTTCACAGACAGGCCTTCACTCATCAGACATCTCTTGCAAAGCAAGCAGAGACACTGTCATCTATCATAGAGAAAATCTGCTCAGGAATATTATTTTTATAAATAGTTTTGAAAATATGACTGGGTTTAAAATGAGCAATACAAAAACCTGGACACTTGCAAGTCATTTAAAAGCTGAACTTCTGAGGAAAGCTGGGATAAAATTTTTAGTTCTAATCTCTGTATCTGTGACTCCCATTCACCACAGAGTCTGACTACCAGAGTGGGCTTGAAACACTCCTTTGGTGCTGCAAAAATGAGTGCAGTAGAGAAGCATCTAAACATGAAGGCAAAGGATTGGAGCAGCTGTTTTTAGGAAAAGATTTACACAAGAGACAAGGCTGGCAGGTAGGAAGACTGACTTTAGAGAGGGGTCTTTGTGAGGTAAGAAGTTTTTTGGAATATCTGCTAATGAAGGTGAGTCAGTGCAAAGATAGCTACAAGAGAATAAGGTAGGAGGAATTGTGGAATGGTTTTTTTGCAGATATAGCATTAGACTGTTGATAAGACAACTCAATTTTTGTATAAAAGAGGACCATTCCCTGAAGTATGAAACAGGGAAGTGTAGTGTCCCTATTTGTGAAGGGATTTAAGTAGAGTGTAAACAGCAATGCTCTGACCTGTGGAAATACACAAAGGGTTCCTTAGGGTTAAGGTGATCTAATGTAAGTCTGAAGTGGTGCCTTCTAACAGTTTCTTTTTCATTCTGACATCCAGTGGAAAGGATGCTTCTGTAGGGGTTTGTGTTGCAGGTTCAGCTTGCTTTCTCATGTAAGATATTCACACTAATGAATTCACTGTTTTCATCCTTAATTGATTTTTCAGTGATTTGATGCTTTTAATGAAGACCAGTGTTGTCTGAACAATCTTGTGTGCAGCTGTGAAAGCACTTGGAGAATCGATGTATTTTTGTTTTCTTTATTTGGCACTTCTCTTGGTATGGCTGTCTTGACTTCTAATTGCTTTGCATCTAAAATTTTAGTTTGATTATTCTGTTTGGCAAACAAATTTTAAACTATTCAGCAAATAACATTGTCTCTGAGAAAAAAATGCAAAATATCTTTTCATCATGACAGGCTTGTGAAATAAAAAATGTATGTGGTTTTCTGTAGTTTTTAACTTTCTGTAAGGGTGAGGCAGAGACAGAGGTTACCACACTGTAGGTTTTTTTCCTAGACTACAGAAAGAGCACAGCTGGAATGGGTGCTAGAACAGATTCTTTGGTATAATTCTCTTACATAGTGCGAAGTGGAGAATGAGGATTTTATGTTTTTATTCATAGCAAGCATTTCCTTCCCTCATGCAGGGCTGTCTCTGTCCATTAAAAAAATAAAAAAGTCTTTATGTGGGTAAATGGGTTCATGCAGAAGAGACTGTGTTGATACCTGTCTAAACCTCAAATTATCTTGGTGATGGGAGTGATTAAAAGGGAAGCAACAAAATGTTTTCCTGCAAGGAGGATTTTCATATAAATGAAGAAACTTGTACATACTGTAAACAATGACGAGTCTAAGTGTTCATCCTTTCATGAGGATTATGTTGAGATTGCTCTGATTTTAACTCTAAGGGCTCCTAATGTCTGAGTAACAGGTCTGGGTTTTGGGATTCTGCTGTTATTCTGGAATGTCTGTTGGGAACTACCAAAGAGACATATTAAATACTTATCTGAACATGAGGTTTAGTTTCATTAAAAGATAATCATCATAATCACAGAATTGTAGCATACCATGCTGATAGGGAACTCAAGCAGCATTTTAGACAAACTTTCTTGGCAGAAGCATAGTCTAGAAAAGATATCCCTTCACCATGTCCATCTTCATCTTAAAAGTGTCTAATGCTGGGGAATTCACCACTTGTCTGGGGAGATTATTCCAATGGAAAATGTTCTTGATATGAAAAATTTTCTTCTTGCATCCAGCTGGACTCTCATGAGTAACTTCTACCTATTACCCCTCATTTTTCCCATATTATTTTAAAAAGGGAGCCTCTGACTTCTTTGCTGTCATTCTTTGAGGAGGTGTCCCATAAACCTCCTTTTCTCAAGTCTGAACAAGCCCAATTCCCTAAGAATTTCCTCATATGACAGTCTTCCCACCCCTCTGATCAGCTCTGTGGCCCTTTCTGGGCCTCTCTTCAGCCTGTCCACATGTCTTTGGAGAATCCAATACTTAGGGATAACCAGACCAGAGCTTGCTCGAGTAGGGGAGGTTTAAACCAAAACAACAGAATGTGGCCATATCAGGAAGTTCCAGAACTGAGTGTGGTCTTTGTGCTACTGCTGGTGTGATGTGCCCGTGGAGCAGAGCACTGTTGCAGGACAGTGGATGACCTCCAGGAGGCAAGTGAGACGGGAGGAAGGCTTGTAACTGAAAACTTGTGCAAAACCTGTAACTAGTTTTTCATAAAAGCACGGGGCAGTTGCAGACTGTCAGCAACATCTGCCAAGAGGTGACTTTGGAATGGTGTAATGGAGAACACTGGGTAGAAAAGCAGGATGGCAGAGGGAATTGATGCTAATCTCTCTCAAGTATCTCACTTTAAAAGCCAACACTGTGTCTTACATTGCAGTTTGAATAAAGGTATAGTGTTACAGCAGCTCAGTATTCTCAATATGAGGTATTTCAACAGATTACTTGGTACAGCCCTCATTTCTGGAGCACTTGGGATTGTATTTCCACAATATGTTGTTTTGGATGGCAGACTGGCATATATATTGCCTCCCCTCAAGGCAAATAACCTTACCCTTCTGTCTTAAATACCTTGTTTAGAGTATGGCTGTGTTGTGAGCCTGCTCTGGAAGCTGGAGACTCTCAAAGGTAATCTGTCAAAAGTTCAGAGATGTTTTAAAGCCAGATCAGCTCACAATAGAACTACACAAATGTCATCCAAAAGTAGAGTAGAGATTTTGACAATATCTGAAGACAGGATTTTTGTGAGAAGTTTTGTGATGCAATATTGCAATTCTTGTTATGGCAAAGAAAGCATTATTTTGCAGATGGGAACTGAAATAAAGTAAGGTTAAGGATCAGATTTTTTTAATTATTTTTTATTTGTTATATTTTTAATTTTTATTTTTAAAATGTTTATATTTTTATTTTAGAGTTTTCTTTCTCTTTTTTATTTTATTTGTTTTTTTATCTCTTTCATTTTGATTTTAATACTTCTTATTTTGTATTTTTTCTTTTTTCTTTTTTTTTTACATTTTTATATTTTTTATATTTTTATTTTTTAATTTTTATTTGTTTTTAAAGTTTTTTGTTAAATTTTTTAGGTTTTAAGTTTTATTTTTTCTTTTTTAATTTATTTATTTATTTTAATTGTTTTTTATGGGGTTGTTTTGTTTTGTTTTAATTTTTTGAGGGGGGTTAATAGAGCTGTGTTAACACAATTATGTGTCAACAGACTTCAAGCCAGTCTTCACTCCGGAGCGGATGTAAGCTGTACTGCAGCCACAAGCTCTGGTATAGCTGTATCCATGTTTGCGTGCTCCCCCAGGTAACTGGGAAACCTCCCTGGCAGTCACACCCCTAGCAGCACTGTTTCCAGAACATCACCCTCGCAGGAAGGGCCAAAGCAATAGGCTGAAGGCAGGGAGGAGGAAGAAAGCACTGACTCCCAATAGTTGGATTGACAGGCAAACACTAACCACTGAACTCTTTTCCTTAGCTGTCTCTCAAGTAATTTCCACAAATGGCAACAGACAGATTTTGAAAAGCAAAACCCATTAATCACAAGCCCAAGTCCATTCAAAGGCTGGCAGAGTTAGGGTACAGGCCAAATTTAAAGTGCAGTGCCAGATTTCAAATATCTCCTTATGCAGGAGAGACTTCTCTGGGTTTTCTGCCTTTGAAAAACTCTCTACCAAAACTCAGTGTTTATGAAAATAAACAAGCAAGGAAATAGCATATCATTTCTGTCATTAACATAAATACAGTTAACTTCACTATAACCACAACTTAGTGATTCAAAGTATCTAATCTAGATAAGTTACAGCTATAAAAATTATGAAGCAGCACAAGGTTTAGGTAGGATTTTGGTTAAATTACGTCCAAGTGAAAAATATCCCCCTTGACAAGGAGTACTCTCTGTAATCTGTAACTTCTGCACATCTGACTGCAAGAAACTCTCAGTTTGGAAGAAACATCTGTTTATTATTAAAGCATATAAAATATAAACAAGAAAGAGCTTTACTGATTGAGTGGTTATATAAACAGAACTAAATTAGTGTAGGCATTCCCTATGTGAGAGACTTAGTCTGTAAATGGTAAGTGATATCATTGGATCAACAAGACAGTTGCCAGAAAACCTGGGAATAGGGGGGTATTTTAGCACCTCTGCTCCACAGCAGGCCTGAGGGCAGTTGGTGTGATGCCTGAGGGCTCGTTGCCAAAATGCAGGGTGCCTGTCCTTGGACATCCTGCTGGAGGGCTCTGCTGGGCTCAGCTCTCACCCACAACATGCTTGATCTTCTCTACAGCCTCACGATCCCCAGGAATCAATCCTTACCTGCTCAAACACAGATCACACTCTTCTCTGGAGAAGTGCTGTGTTGAGATCTCTTGCCCAGGCTGAAAAACGCCTTTTAAAAATAGCAGTGACTATCAGCTTCCTGTAAAATGGAGCATGTTTACTTTGAGATGGCTAGTTCTTAGCATATGGAGTAGGAGGCAAAGTAAAATGAGATGCTTACCAAACTAGCTGTTCTGGACCTTGCCATTCAGTTTCCATCTCTTTCATATTTTATGTGAAAGGCTGAGAACTCGGGATCTGAATCATGAGGAGCTCTTTAATTCATGTTTTTAAGGCAAGACTGTCTGAGGCTAGTTAACATATGGTTTAAAGGCTTCAATAATGTTTTTTGCATACTTTATTGGTACTAAAATAGGTCTAAGCAGAAATGAGGGACATGTAATTGCAACCTGATTTTGTTTTATGGATTCATGTAGAATGAACACACAGTGGAAGGAATAGTATTTTGAATAGTTTGAGACAGAAGTCTAAACAGGAAATAAGTCGGTGTAGGTCTCAACAAAAACTTTAAAGACCCTTTCCTTTAATGGTGGATCTCATGTACCACGGTCTCAGTTGGCAATGGCTGAATGAAGGTCAGGGAGGAAGAGGTCATAAGGAGAGTAAAGTTCCTCATTATTGAGGGATCAGTCAAGGTTTGGGGAGAGCAGAAGAGCAGACAATGTAATTAGTCACTGACTGTTCCAGCCACTGAGCAGGAATGCTGCTGTGCACTTCAATGGCAGAGAGACCTGGTGAGCCTTCTGGCCAAACAGAATAACATGAAATGAAAATATAAGCTCCTGGGATCCACTTCGAAAGCAACTCATTCTCTAATGCCTCTATCATAAGAGTATTTAAAAACCTTTAGGTGTATCAAAGCACTGTGGCAGTTCCAAAATTGTTTGGATGCTCTTGCTGGTCAATAATCAACATTTCAAAGAATCTATATTACTTTTCGGTTTTGTTTTTTTTTTTAAAGCAACATAGAAAATAGTCAGAGACAGAAACTGTTGTTGAAAATGGACCTTACGGTAGATTACTGTAGGTACACCTGTAACAAGAAAGTATGATTTAAATAGTGCCAGAGGAGATAGTTCAGCTTGGTTTGATGTCACCTCTCTAAAAGTTCTGCATATTCTGTAGGAAGCTTACCTTGAGTGCAGTGACCGTGGTATCTGTAACATCCCACAGGAGCTCAGCAGCAGTCTGGAAAACGTGTGGCATCATCAGATAAAACATTAAATGGAGGATTGTATGGGTACAGAGATAAAGCTAATGTGTAAAAGGGCAGTTTCTCTGCTCTTTGAACTGATAAGAAGTGCCATTTCCCATATGCTTCTCTGAATCTCAATTAGCTGTCTCCACTACCTAAAAGAAGTTGAAGTCCATTGTGAATCATATTGGGTCTGACTGCCAGCATGGCAACATGTAGCTACATCCCTTTCACTTGTTTTGCATCTAGAAGACATTTTCTTCTAAATGAGAGCTAGAAGGGTGCTATATAACTTTAATTGTATCAGGTTTTGTTGTGTGGCTATGCAGAAGAGTAGCTGTTTGAACTTCATGGAAAACTCACAACATGTGTTCTTTAAATGATACAGCAAAGGCAGGACACACATTTCATATTGGTGATCAGAATTTTGCTCAGAATATGAGCCCGAGTTCAAAGTTTCCCTAAGTTTCTGGCAATTCATCTTGATTCCGGAATTTTTAAAAGAACTAATTTTTTTTTTTTTTCTGTAGGGTCAGATTTTAGAACTTTTTCATTTTGTAAAGTTGTTTTGAGAAAGAGCGATAATTTGCAGGATGCCATGTGATGGTTTTCTCCACTACCAAGTGCTTAGGGGGAAAAAAAAAAAGAGTTCTTATTAGACAGCTAGGCTGGGATATTGAGCTGATCCTATAACACTCCTTCAATGGCATATGGTTTTTATTCCAGGATAAAATTAACCCTGCTGCTTTTTCATGAGAGGGGAGGAATAATTACCATGCATCACTCTTTCTCATCAGTATGTTGGCCTCCTGCCCTGGCTTTTTAGTACCTGGTATTACTGGCAACAGTAACTTTTTGTTTCCTGCTGCCTTGTCCTTCAGCCACCAGTGTTTGCATGGTCATTTCACCTTGTGTGTTAATGGCCCTGCTTTCTAAACCCCAGCTATCTTACTTCCACTGTGCTGTTGTGTGCTGATACTATACCATTAATCATTTTCACTTCTTCCACTGCTCGGATATTCATCAGATGTCCTGAAGTTTGCTTTATGTTTTCTCCAGTAGTTTTCCCTCTGATTCCTCAAGGACCTTTATACAAGTATTAACAGATTGCTATCAAACAAGTTATAATTAAATGATGAGCTTATGCTTTGACCAAGGGAAGTACAAATGTATTATTTACCCTTGTAGAACAACTTAACTCTTTTTTTATTTGCTTACTTCTGTTTGTTTTTTATCAAGTGAAATGTTCTCACCTCTGTGCAGCGTTTAATGTGGTTAAGGTGCAGTGATAGTTACTTTCTGTAGGTAGCTATCATTCCTAAATGCAGAGGCATAAGATTTAATTGACTGATGTAGTGAAATACTATGGTAAGATATTTCACTAAATAGAACAGTTCATACATTTGACCTCACACAGAATAGCTGGGTAGTCTACATTAGTCTAGATCTGGCAGGTTCATACTGATGAAATCACTATAAAGTTTTTTCAAAAAGGATTTGGGAGTTCTGTGTGTTGTTCATACTCAGTGCGAGCTGAAAGATGCCAGACTTTTAAAAATTGCTTTATGAGAAATGAGTTGACAGCTTTTCTTATACATCTGTCATCTGGCTGGAAAACCGGCATCAGGATCTTTTCAGCTGTCAGCCAGCCAGAGACCCCCTTTCCCTGCATAGGAGAGATAGGAAACAGACATTGGCACGTCTTACTAGGATTTCAGCATCAGCCTTTGAAGGAGAGCTCAGTGGGTGTGAAGTTGATCTCTACTATTCTGGCAAAGCAGTGCTGCCCTGGCACAGATGATCAGAAAAGTTTATTTTTAGTTCATAATGAGGACTGCAAAACAATTTTGCTTGGGGAAACTGTTGCTTGTGGAAACCCTGCCCAGAGTGAGTTACCTCTGGTTGTAAAACGGTGATTTATTGTTCGAGTTTTGGTGCTTTTGGGGAAAGATGGAAAATTGCGGTAGGATGTGGGGTGTAAAACCACAGTGGAACTCATAGCAGAACAGTGGAGACCACACCTCAACACTAACTTCCAGGACACACAGTTCCCATTCATCTCAATTAAAGTAGCCTGAACAAGTCTAGCTCTTCTGATGGAAGGATTTTGGCAGGCCATGATGTCTGCTGCTAGCCCAGAGCTCCTTCTTGTATCATCATGCTTCGGGCTGAAACATGTTCCTTTATTCCTCTTGGTCTCTCCAGCCTTCCCAAAACATGCAGAGTATCAATGCATTTAAAATACTGCAAGCACATAAATATTTTAACAGATTACTAGGAGGTACAGGTCTGACATGCTGCACTGTAAGAATGCCAAAGCAAATGTTGAGAGAGACTTTTTTTTTTTTAACAAGGTCTGAGAATGCTGTCTGTCTTCAGTTTAGGTCTTTTGGTTGTGGGTTTTTTTGCCTTTTTTTTTTTGGAATGTTTTTAGTAAGCTTTCACCACAGGAATTCTGATGGAGTTCTTCTGACTTGTGGTGTACTGCAAAAGCATATCAAATGGCTCTGTTCCAGGGAAAAAATATACCCAACCCAAATCATAACAGATAGACTTGTTTTATGTCTGTAGGTTCTTGATGAAGCATAGACCTGATTCAGACCTCTGTTCAGCACTGTGTTTCACAATGCCCCTTTCCTGAGATTTAGTTAAACCACATCCCCTCACACAAGATGCTGTTACAAGTCAGGTGGTAATCATGATCTATCACACAGCTGACTGTGGGGCCCAAAATAGAAATTCTGTGGTGACCCATCACCTGCAGATGTCATATTTCTTCTTAATGGGTTGTCCTCTGCTGAGATGCCTGTCCACAGTCTGGCTCTTAAAATTCATGACCAGCACCATCAACCTAGACTGTCCCTACTCTCACAGTGATTAATTTTGTCTGCCTGTGACATCTTTATCCAATACAGAAAAAGGGGAGAAGTCGTGTATTTTGGCTCACCAAATCAAAGGAGAACACTGGCAGTCATCTTCATTATTAATATTAGTCACTGATGTTTCCTGAGCTGAACCAGCAGTTGCATTGTCTGTGTCTGGTTCTTCCATTACTTTCTGCTTTGGAGCCTTTGGCCTTGTTTGTTCAGGGAAGTGGCTAATTAAAAAGCAGAAGCGCTTTTTTTTTTTTTTTTTTTTTCCTTTCACTTTTTAATGTATTTTTTTTCAGAATGTGATTTTTAGAATGTGATTTGTAGCCTGAAGTTCAACAGGTGTGAGCTTCCTGCTTTCATTTGTTGCTGAGCAGGGAGGGGAAGGACTCAGAGCAACTCTGTGGCTCCAGTGAGACAAAGGAGATGGAGCAAAGTTAGTGCAGCCTGGCTGCTCTGAATGAGTGCAAGGGACAGAAACTCTATGTCACACTGGAGCACCTGGTTCAGGCATGGTCACACAGTCAAGGCTGTAGGTGTGTGTGCTCCTCCTTGTTTAGGAAGCAGTGCTGTCCTGTGTGTGCACTGAGTAAGCCACTGAAAAACAGAACACAACACACTCAACACCAGAACCAAGAGCTTTTGTGTTTCAGTTCTGTCTAGCCAGCATGGATAAGAGCTCCTTCCTCTGTGAGTTTTCTAGTGTCTTAAACAGTGCAAGTCTTCATTGCACTGATTCATTTACTTGTGGGGCTTACAGGAGATTTCTCCACTCTTAGGGTGATTTTTTAATGAATGAATCTCAGAGACTTCTACAGTGCTGAAATTGTTGGTTGAGGTTCTAAAGTTAGTGATGGTAAAGAGTAAGAAAAGGAGCAAGAAGCTTAGAAGAAAAGGTCCACGTAGGCAAATATTACCTCAGCCTTATTTCCATAGCAAGACAGGTGAAGTGAAACAAAAAATAGTAGCTATTGCTTTTTTGCCCCCACTGGGTCTGTGTAACTGTCTGAAAGGGCTGTTTAAGTGTCCATGCACCTGTTTTTTGCACCTTGGAGATTCAGTACTGAGCCTCTGTGGCTTTGAGGAGGTTGGCAGGCAATACATCCATTGCTTGTGCTGAAGCCCTGCAAGGCTGTGATTGAATTAAGAGGTGGCCTCCAGTGAGAGACTCCTTTTCTACTTATCAGCAAATAAAAGCATGTGCACTGCAGCTGAGAGAGCTTTAAGTAGTGCCTTCAGAGCCATTCATCTCTTCATGCCCAGAGCTGAACCTGAACAGCAAACTGCCACTGTGACAGCAGAGAATGAGGGATACGGCTCATGCCAGCTCTGAAACATTGCTTCAGAAGTCACTCACAGCTGTGAGAAAAAGGTTGAACTTAGATGCATTGCCAAGAAATCCTGGGGATGGGAATGCCTTACCTAGAAGATACAGTTGATTTATTACTTTCCTGAGTTTATTTTGTTTCCCTACTGAGTCCTTTCTCCTCCACCCAAAATAGGTTTTTGCTTTATTCCCTTGTAATTGAAGGACTACTGCGAGTAAAGACTCTTAGTGAAAGTAGTTAAGTCTCTCCAGATGTCTGCATGGGACTCAAACCATGACTGCTCAAATAATAAGAGGAACCTCTAGATATCTGAAATTGGCCCCTCATGCTGCTGACATAACTTGGCAAAAAGATTTTTTAAAGTTATTCTTTGTAAGTTCAGTGTACCAAGGAATTTGGGAATAAGTATTTTAAATGTCAGTGCCTTACAGTACTGAGAACTAAATAGATCCCACCCAGCTTTTTCTTTTAGAACTTTCTTTTTAAAGAAGCTTGTAAGTTAGAATCCCAGATTTGTTTCTGCATGATGAAGTTCTATGGTGGATGCCTTGCTGCAACTCAGTAGCAGCTGCTATGCAGTGTTTTCCAAGGCATGCTTTCTTAATGCTTGGAGGAAATTTTAGGAAAAGAGAAATGGCTTTCAGAGAAGCTATGAGAACGGGGGGTGATTAACTTCAGCAAAACATGATAGCAGTGAGAGAAATGATTATGCCTACTCCTTTTGAAGGAACACAGGAACATTGGCCTGTTGCATCCTCTGTGGCTCTGCTGTGCCTGGGTAAATGCTGGAGCAAACTGGGAGAGCAGAAGATGGTGATTCCAAATGGGGAACAGCATGTTTGGTTTGCAAGATACAGAGGGGAATCTGTTGCCCAAAGTGGTTTTCAGTGCCTTCAGCAGACATACTTGGAGCTCAGGGTTGCTGCCCATCTTCTTCTAAGTGATACATTAGGAGTTTATTTGCAGTTCTGCCTGTCTGCTGGTGGCACTGCTCTTGTTAGCATAAGGTTTCCTCTTGCAGCATTTCTCTGTTGAGTGAAGCATTCAACCAGCACTGGCATTTCCCTGACAAATGTCATAGTAAAATCTTTGGAGACAACCCAAATTTATATGGACTATTCATCAGCTTTTACTTGTATTGTTCTGTGGCACACAAAGTACCAACAGGTGCCATTTGAGATGCTGCTCTGACAATGCTTTTTTAATAGTTGCAGAATGATCCCTACTCCCCTACAATGCCAAGCCAGCTGTCTGTGTGTATCCCAGGGCTGTGACTTCACCAGCAACTTTTAATTTAAAATCCAAAGATTGGTGTAAGTTGACCCAAGGGTAAAGCAACGAGTGTAGGGACTGCTATAAAGGAGCAAGGTTTTTCCAGAGAGATCCTGAAACCCTGTTTTTCCTTGGCCAATTGAAGACCTGCTGTTCCTTGGCCAATTTGTTGTTGCAACCCCAGTATGACATTCTGCTGTTCTCACAGAGGGACAGAAGAGCAGACTGGAGAGAGATTAGCAATATGTATCAAACATTTCTGTTCATGGACTGCAACTTGAGGTTTTTAAGTAGTTGTATGCTAGTTATGGTATAAATGAACATGTTATGAAAAGTGGAGACAAATGTTTGTTCTAACATGTATTTAATAAATTCTGACAGACTGCCAAGCTACAGGGAGCTCTGAAACTACATACCAAAAGATCTGTGATTACTGAATTACTTCAGAGAATTTTTTCAATATGAATCCCTCCCCAGTGCACCTTCTTCAGTGTCCCCACAGGGATAAACTCAAAGGCAAGCAACACTTAGAAGGCTTTTTAGATGAGAATGGCATTTGTGAGACACATGTTGGAGATTTTTTTTTTATGTGGAGGACCTATAGCATTTCAATGAAGTAAAATGCTAAGTGTGAAGAAAAGAAATCTGTTGTGGTTAAAAAAGCTGGGCTATATTTTCTTTAAAATGCACAACAATCCAGAAAATTAGTTCTGCTTTGCAATACATCTTCCTGGCCATAATGAAATTTGGGATGGACTTTTAAGACATTCGGTTCGTTTTTCCTTAGCTTTTCAGATGCTTATTTTTGTGCAAAACCTGCCACAACTTATGTCCTGGAAGAGCTACAGAATTTTCTTGTGCTCAAGCTGCTGCAAGCACAACCTATTATGGGAGTGGGTTACAGGTCCTCCAACAAATTCCTTGTTTCTCCTGGTATAAAAAGTCTTTGGAGAGGGAGGGGGTAAGTGACCTGTTTTGTTTACATCATAGATCATTCCTCTGTATTTGATCCAGCTGTGAATGGCACCAGAACTGGTGGGATATTGGGATGATGCTGTGTTTTTTTTCTGGCAGAACTTGAGCCAGCTGAGCACAACCAGCCTTCTGGCTGTAACTTGCACCCCATGCAGCTGACACTGTGTTTTTTGCTTAGGTTGTGAGAAGGTAGAGATTTTGTCTCCCTGCGAGTTGTTTGTCCTAACTGGGCACTAACACTGATTGCTAATTTTTCTTTGAAATGCTTATTTAAAGTGCACTCTCTCGTAGGTTTGGAGGACTCGGAGTTTTGACACTGTGTAAAAGTAGCAAGAATTTTTTGGTTTTGTTGTTTTGATGAGAATGGTCCTCCTGCTGTCACTGCAATTACCTCTCTAAAGCAGTAATTAAATATTTCTATGGTTGGAGCGTGATGGGGTGATGTTCCTGTGCTGTGGAACCTTGTGCAGGCTGACCTGAGTAACTGGCACTGGAGTAAACAGCAAGCAGTGGTGGGACAGTGCCTAAGCAGTTGATATTCCACCTGATACCTGTTCAGTTTGGGGAGCTTTAGGGTTGTGTCATGTGGACGTATCTTTTGACCCCTGCAATTTTTCTAGAAGCTTCACAAGAGGCAACAGCAAGATGTAGGATACCCTATGTTTTGGAAATATGATGAAATAAGCAAACTTAATTTAATTAAAATAACTATTTGGAAACCTAAAAGCTCAGAGCTCTGAACACCTTATCCTGGATGTTGGGACTGAACAGACCAACTGGCTTGATCCTCTTTACCATTGCTTCCCTGGTGGCTGTACTACATTGTGTTTTAAGTTATGGGTTGCCTCTAAGTGTTTCACATGTGACAGTGAGAAACATTTACTGCTTCCCAGCATGAGGTGCACTCTATGCTCCACATTGCCCAGATGCTTATTGGAAAAGTCACTGTAATTAAGAGTCTCTATTACCTATCAGAGCTGTAAGTGTGAAATCCTCAAGGAAGGTTCTTTGTGCCACAGCAGCTGGCAGTCATGGTGTTGGTGGCCTGCAGGTGGGGATGCTCACCCTGATGCTCCTTGTGTCTCAGTGCTGTGGGGTCACTGTGAGTCCCAACCAATTTGTGCTGTGGGTATAGTGCTGAAGTTCTGCTCTTGCTGAGGTGTGTTCCCCACTGATTCCTAAGATTCATGCCTGAGTTTAAGCACCTGGATCTCACTGGTAATTACTTGATATATATTTGTAAAAAAAAGTGAAATCTTTGAACTGCTTTCTATTCCTTCAGTTTTGCCTCTTAAAATACTGCCTTTATAACAAAGTAGTTTAATGACATTTTGAGGAAATTACAAGTTCAGGAATCGAACTGTTAGAGGTGAATTTTTTACTTTACTATTAAATACATTCACTGGGGTTATATCATAGTCTCTGCTGAATAGCTTTGCTGTTCAGCCATTTCCCAGAGGAAAAAGTTCCAGCTGAACATTCCCAGGGGTGCAGGGACCAGGCAAGCCCTGGTGGGTGTCAGCACACCAGATGAGGATGTTTGCTGCTTCAGGCCTGGATAAACCCTATCATTCTCTTTTCCCAGGTTTCCTGGCTTGCTGCTTAAGCACAGTGTCCTCTGTTCACTGTCTGTATGTGCCAATCAATTCATGATACAGCTGCCTTGGTGCCTCTCCAACCCAGTGCAGGCAGCAGTGTATCCCACAAATCCAGAATTGAATACAACACGTAAAAGGAGATAAAAAGAAGTTTTTTGAAAATTCCTAACCATGTAGTTTTCCCAGGCTACAGCAAGAACTGTGCAGTTGTGCATGAAGCAATAAAAAATGCTGTCCTGGTCTCTCTTGCTGGGGAAGAGTAATTGATATTAGGCACAAATTTTACAGGATTCAGATTCCCTTTTGTGTGGCCTCTTGTCTGAATTGCATGATTGAATGTCTGCTGACAGCTTTATTCTTACCTGACAGTGCAGGCAAACAGTCACCTCTCCATTTTTTCCCCTGGTGCTCAACTTTCCATCGTTTGTTCAAGTATTGGCTTCCCCCCACTTCCCCTCCCTCCAGCCCCAACTCTTTTTAAGTTCTGTGGTCTCCAAGCCTGACACCTGAGCCTTTGTTCTGCTTCTGTGGAAATATGATTCTTTCACCTTCCTCCAGATAAGTTAGGGAAAAACAGCTTTATCAAGGATATTGCTCCTCTTTGTTCTCCCCAGGCAGCATTGGTTCAGGTAGTGATAATCTTTAACCATCGGGCTGTTTTGAGTCAGATGTTCCTACACACTTCCTCCTTGCTCCAAAAATGTGTTGAGTAGCATGCAGAATACAGCGAAAGGTTTAAGGAAATAGATTGTAAATAAAATCAATTTGAAATTCATGTATCATACAAAGATAGATTCCCCAAACTGTCTTTTGCCCACACTAATTATGGAAAAAAGGCATATTTATAAATGCAGTATCTCCCCATAAGTAAAAGTTTCCATCATAATGAGCTGTTAATTAAAATTGGTTAGACTACCAGATATTACTATTCTGATAAATTTAATATTAAAAAAAATAAATTTTCATTTACATTTGACTGATCTTGAGACAGATTTAAATAGATACTCTTAATTTCATGTAATTATCACCCTGAGATATTCCCAAAAGCTGTGAAATTATGTCTGTGAAAAAATATATAGTCTTATTGTCAATAGTTAGAAAAAATGAAAATCCTGTATGCCTATTATGTCTTTTAGCTCAATACTAAATCTTACAGAAATAAAACCCCAGGAGACCTGAATTCATAATTTGGAATGTTATGCAAATGGAACAACCACAGTTAGAAGTGGAAGAAGCACTGCATGCTAAAACAATGGAAACACATTATAAATATGACCAATTGTATTTCAAGTAGAGATTGTAGAAAAAGAATTAGGCACAATGAATCAAACCAATGCTAAGAGTAATTAATAGCACTGACTAGGAAGATATTTTGGTAAGAAGTGTTTTCAAAGGCTCAAGGTTCTGAGAAAGGCTCGAGCAGTCTTTCACATAGCTCAGATGCAGTTTATGGCTGCAATATGCAAACAGCTTTGTGCTGTTAGCAGAAGTTAAACTACTGATGGAATAAGGGGTATATTTCATGTACCTCCTCCAGATGAGTTCTCACAGAGTAGAAAGGGCAACTGGCTGAAAAGATGTGCCCTCCAATGTCTGTGTTAGATTCAATTCATTATGTTCTGCATGTAATCCAAAATGTAGTTGTAAGGGAGATGAATCCCCTGAGCCAGGTATTTTTCTATGCAAGGAAGACTCCATTTCATTAGTGGAAGAACAGAACAGAATGGGAAAGTCTCCTCCTGCAGTTGTTTGAGATATGCAGGTACTAATATGAGATTTATGCACACTTCACAGGACTGCAGTCAAAAGTACATGGCATTGCTAGCAGGGGGATCTGCTTAATACAAGAAGTGCTAGAAATATTGTCTCTGAATGCATCCTAGATACAGGGAGCAGTCATGATATGGAGGGAAGACCGAGGGAGAAAACTGGACCAGAAATACCCTTCATTTTTTCTAAGACCTGTAGTTTTTTGATAAATAAAGTGGCTTTGTAAAAATGACCACAGAGATTCAGACAACAATAGAAAATTAATTCCTGAGGGAGTAGAAAAAATCAGTAATATAGGTTTTTCTGCTTGAAGTACAAATTTTAATAGCAACCTGTTGGATTAGTATGTTACCATCGTATGTTTCTGGTACGAATCCAAACAAGCATGTGTTTTATGTTATCAAGGGTTTTCTGGCTAAGGCTGAAATTGGAACCACCTGGGGCAAGTATATTATTAAGGAATGCAGTGGAATTTGGAAGAGTATATCTGAAAATTGTGCACATCCCTGTGTCACTCACTGAATATAAACATTGCTTTTCCTCTTCTCCAGTTTTGCTCTTTGCCTCTTCTCAGCACCCTTAGGCTCACCCTTCAGGTCATGCTCTTCAGCTCTTTCCCCACTTTGCCCCTGGGGAGCTTTCCTGTTCCCTGGAGCCCAGCTTGTGCTCCTTCCTTCTGTCAGCTAGAATGGCTGCCTGGGGGGAACCCATGGGGATCATTTCTCTCTTTGTGCTGCTTCTAAATCCCCTGTAGCACTTCTGGCCGCTTAAGCTTGGGAAATGTTAGGGATGGTAAGGATGAAGGTTTTTTGTTTGTTTGTTGGTTGTTTTCTTTTAATACAGCTCTGCAAAATGCTAAAAGCAGGTCATATTTTTCATGGCAAGTTTGTCTTCCTAAAGTTCAGCCAAAAATGTTTAAATTCCAGCATGCTGTTGATCATGGGGGCATGGTGAAGAAGCAAATTTGTGGTCACTTTGGTATGTACAACTATGGGGTTAGACCTTGCAGACCGAGTAGATTATTCTTCCATTGCTGTTTTGGTTACTTTAAAATCAGCAGTGTGAAAAAACTCTCAGCTGATGTTTGTCTTGCTTCTGAAGAGGTTTATTCTTGCTTTGTGTGCTTTGGGGTTTAGCTTGCACTTTGCCTACAAACTGAGGTGACTTAGCACAACAGACTTCATTCATCATGGCACATCGTAATTGAGAAGCTATGTATTTTTTAAAAAGTTATGTTACAGGTGCCTTATAGGTTATAAAAAATAATTTTGGCCTGTTTTTGGACTGCTGCTGCTTGAGGTTTTGTCACAACTACCTACATAGACATCAGTGTATCTACATCATGCTTAAATTAACATAAGGTGGTGAATAAGCAGACTTTTACAGAAAGCTACAGTGCATGCTGGCCTTTTCTTTGAGATAACTTCATGGGACATGTTGTGCCCATTTTGTACTATTTCAAGAAGGCAGAGAGTTCTAAAATGTTGCTTTTGTAAATAGGCTTGACACTCAAAGCTGGGAGCTTCAGTGGCTCCCTGAGGCCAGCTGGGCTGGCTGCCTCTGAGCATGAGTTCCCCGACCAGAGCAAAATGGTCAGGGTGATATTTTTGCTCATTCATCTGTGTTTTGTTCCATGGCTTTGAAATTCCTTACCAGAAAGGAATTGGCTTTACTGCAGTGGTTCAGTTAGTGTATGGGGAGCTCTTTGGCTATAGCAATTAAACAGGTGAAACATCACTTCTCCCTTCCCTCTTCTTTCCTTGCTAGTTATTCTGTCCTTTAAGGACAAGTCTAGGACTTGCTGGCATACATGTATATCCCACTCTTTGGAGTAAAGCTATGGCAGTGAGTAAGAGAATAAAATGAAGTTTGAGGGAAAAAAAAAAAAAAAAAAAAAAAAAAAGTAGGGGTGTCTAAAAAGAACCCAAAAAACCTGGTGTCTCTGAACATGGCAGCTCATGAGATTAAACCAGTGAGATTAAACCACGTTCAGTCATCATGGTTTTTTTCCTAATTCTTTATTTCACAGGAAGTTGTTTGTACAGCACAGAAGTGATGAAAAAATCAAGGGTTAGAGTGGAAGCACCTTCCTAACCTTAATTTGGTGCCAGTGCAGCACAGTGAGGTGTCGCCTCGCTTCAGAACTCAGTGCTTCCCTTCTTTGAAATGAGGGATTGTTATGGTTTCACCCCAGGCTGCAGCCAAGCCCCATAAACTGTTCACTCACTGCCCAACCAGCAGGATCGTGGAAAGAACTGGAAGGGTAAAAGCAAAAGAACTCCTGGGTTGAGATAATGACAGTTTAACGCAGAGAGAAAAAGCTGTGCATTACAAGCAAAGCAAGGAATTCATTCACTGCTCCCCATGAGCAAGCAGGTGTTCAGCCATCTCTAGGAATGCAGGGACCCATCACATATAATTGTCACTTGGGAAGACAAACACCAGCACTCCAAATGTCCCCTCCTTCCTCCTTCTTCCCAGTGTATATACTGAACAGAATTTTGTATGGTCTGGAATATCCCTTTGGTCAGTTGGGTTCACCTGTCCTGTGTCTCCTCCCAAGCACCCACAGCCCCTTGCTCGCATGGCTGTAGGAAAAGCAGCAAAGGCCTTGGCTCTGAGCAAGCTGTGCTCAGCACTAACAAAAAAAATTCTGTGTTAACAACCCTGTGTTCAGCACAAATCCAAAACACAACCCCATACTGTGGAATTGCATTTTATGGAAATGTTATGCTCTTGTTCACCCCTGAAAAGTGTATGTTTTATCTCAAGTCTGTACTCTCCCTGCAGTGTCGTGTATCTGTAGCTCTATTGGCTGGAGAATGTCACCGCGCCCCTTTGAACCTCGGTGTTAGGGGTGCAATCCGAGAGGGCTCCTCCTCTTTTGCCCTGGTGGTCTTCGGGGACTGCTCCCTCCCCTTCCCTCTCCCCTTCTCCCCCTCTCCCCTTCCCTTCCCCTCTCCCTCAGTGAATAAACCCTCATCTCATCAGCACCTCAGCAGCCGTCTGGAGTCTCTTTGCCTGCCAGCACGCGAACACCATGACCCAAGGACCCGGGGGTCTCCCGGGGCACCCTCCCCGGGGACCCCCCCAAAATTTAAACTACAACACCATACCAGCTACTCTGACAAAAATTAACTCTATCCCAGCAAAAACCAACATGTGGAAGTTGTTGCCTTCAGGAGCCATGCTGAGCTCAGTCTGAGTCTATTTGCCTCTGAAATAGTATTTTGTAACAGCAGCGTGATGAAATATATTTTTAGGCCATATTTTTTTATTTGACAAGTTTTCTGATTGAAGGAGACTCTGATCTCATTAGTATGTGATTCCAAAGGGAAAAAAGGGATAAAAAGTGGTTCTGTCGTGAAGGAACTCAGGTAAACTGATGCAGGCCTAAAACTTACCAGAGGACTGTCTAGTGTTCATTTCTAAATATTGTTTTTATGTAATAGTTGATTTAAAGAAAACTATGTTAGCTACTTTTGAGTAGCACTGCCTGTATGCAACTTCCAAAGCCAAAAATAGGCAGAAAAACCCACTTTGCTTCTTTTCCTTTTTTCACTTCTAGTGGAATCTGCTCTTCAAAACTGTCTTCACCAGTGTTTACAGACCCCCATCTCGAAGCAGATATACGAATAAATGTTCCTGTGTGGTACCTGACTGTGTGTGTACATGCATGTGCACACCCACATGCCGTTTGTGCTCAGAATTTTATGCACACAGATACACAGGACAGGGCACTTGTGAATCTAGGGACACAGATCCCACTTTGCACGCTGCTCAGATGGATATCTGCTTTTGAAACTTAGTTCTCAGGCTTTGGAAATTTACAGGAAAATGAAGTAATGATTGATGACAATCCTAGTTTCAAGTGTGCCAGTTTATTTCTTAAATTACTTTAATGTGTGTCACTTTTGCAAAATGTGATATTTATTTTTTTCACAGTTTAATGAGTTTTGTTTTCTCCATTTTTGGTAGCTAAAAAGTACCTGTGATTTTCCAATTTCTCTGTAGTTATCCTTTGTTTTACTTTTTCTTCTGTGACTGGCTTACTATTTTTTCCTGGTAGGAAAAGTTATTTAGCCTTTATTGCCTCAGCAATTAAAAAACATTAGGTCATGCTCCAGTCTTAGTCCCCTTGGGTCTCCTCTTCAGTGCTACTGAGTTGTTTCCAAATATATTGGATAATCGTCCTGTGTTAAGAGAGATGGATTCATTGTGACAGCCCTGTGCTTACTTCTACATAATGAGTGGATTTTAAATAATTTATGGTAAAAAATGTGTTCCCTTGAAATTTCTGGCTGTACCTGTCTACTTGACGTCTTAATGAAGTTTTGATTAGTTGAGGACATGTTAAATGTGAGCCAGGAAACATCAGAACTAAAAATCAGGAGGGAGAAAGAGAACAATACTGCATCACTAAGACATTTAACTGCTTTAGTTTTCCCCATGTTTACAGGAAGCCAAGCTAGTGTCCCCTCTGAACAGACCCTTAGTTGTGATGTGCATGTAGGGTAAGACAACCCTTTCCTGCATGTTTTGCACCAAAACCCTATCCTGTGCACCTGCCTGTGGAGGCAGAAGCAATAGAATGGAGTTTTAAGGGTTGCTTTGGTGCATCTGACAGCCATGGGTCTAAATCCTGTTGTTCCTGCCTGAAAATTCAAGTTTATACATATACAGAATTTTTTTTTCAATTTCTAAAAATCTCTCTAGGATGAATTTTCCATGGTATATAAAACTTCTCCAGCAGTAAATTAAATTAAAATTTACTTTACAATCTCCCTGTTGTGAAAAAGTCCCAGGACTGCCTTTATCAGCTCTGCATGATTATACAAGAGCAAAAATATCAGTACTTTAAGACATCCAGCATGCTTTTGTTGATTGCCTGACAACCTCCGAGGTTTTCTGTGAGTAGATTACTCGTTGCCTTTTGTGTTGATAATTTTGACTTTTTACTACACCTTCTTGGGAAAGAGAATTTGATTTGATCGCAGAAAATGTCCTCATAGGAGCTGCTGGTGAAATTACGAAACAGAGAAAGATTTTTTTTCTTTTTTTCTAGAGATGACATCAAGCAATGAAAGTTATGTACAGTGTAAATAACTCGTCTTGACAGTGTGCAAAGAAAATGGTCACAAACTTATATGCAAATGTCCAGCTGTGTCCAAAAATGAGAGATTAGCCATAAATTCAAGAGTAATACCCCTCTCAGTAAATTTGTTCTTTCTTTTCAGACACCATCAAGTAGGGATATGATGAACTAGTCTGTTCCTGCCAAGTTTCAAGGCTACTGCGTGTTGTTAAAGAAATGGAATTTTGACAATTCAGAACTTGTGGGGTTGTTTTTTTTTTTTGCTCTGAGTCAATCCAAATTTATTACTTTCCAGAAATTGATGTTTCAAAACTTTTATTTTGGAAAAACCAGCAAATCAGCACTTATCTGATGGCATTGGTCTGCCTGAGAAGCTGGTTGCCAGTATATGAGGCAAGAAGCTGCTCCCTGTATCAGTTCTTTGTGAGAAAAGTGACCCAAGAGCTCTGTGCCATTGCAGGATTTCCAAACTGTGCAGGAGGCAGGCTAATAAGCCTGCCTGGTTTGTGCCATGACCTCGGGGATTTCTTGATTCTGACTTTGGTGTCAAGACTCACAGAGCTGAAAACTGGACTGGGTAGTGAAGGTACTGAAACTTTATTAGAGCCACAAAGTTTTGTGAGCTCCCTGGCATAACCTGAACAAAGGAAAATGACTTGTCAATGTAATCAGGACTATTTTGGTTTCTCTTCAGGGCCTTTTATCATCCATTGGATTTTTATTTATGACTTGTCCTTATGACTGAAATTATGCTTTTATGGAAAAATACCAACTTTGTCAATTAGGGTATGTTTTCCTTTTTTCCTGTGGGAAACTTGTCATCACTCAAAACATTACAGAAATTTTAATTTCACTGTCTGGATTGGGTCAGTCAAAAATTCTTGCACTGTACAGGTACCTTTCAGGGAGAAAGAGCAGTTGAGAGATGGAAACTTTACAGTTTGCTCTAGATCTTCTCAAATTCCTCATAGAGACCCAATGTAGTTTCAAGCTGTCCCTATTAGCTGACCAAGTCACTTGAAGGTTCTACTCATTCTTCTAGTGCCATTGCTGAACCATGTCAGTGAACCATGCCATATGCTCTGCTGCTCTGTGCTCTCCATGCAGGACTCTTGATTTCCCCTCCCTGCCACATTGGTCCAGTGGCAGCCAGTTGTGTTGGTCTTTCCATAAAAGTTTGCTGTCACTCATAATCTTCACAAGCTGGTTTCTTAAATGAGAGACTTAGTATTCTTAGAGATGAGAGGAATTAACTGGCTTTCCTTTTGTTCACCTTCATGTGAAACATTTGTGGTGAAAAGCCCAGATCTTACTCAAAAGGTGAGGTACTAACTTAATGTGTATCAAACAAATAAGCTGAGAGTAAGAACCAATATGAGAGGGTTTTTTCTTGTTCAAATGTTAGCTAGTTCAGCTTAAAGGTTACGTCTTCCATCCATTTTTGCTTAACAAGTTGTTAGAAATGGAAGTTTCTTGAAACGGAAAGTAATGACTCTTTCCTCATTATGCAGTTCTGATCTGTACTGCCCTCAGAGATCTGTCTTGCTTTGTTTTGATTTCTAGCTGTGAACTGCAGTATAGCAGTAGAAAGGTGTATGGAGAAGCTACTCCTTAAGTAAGGAGTCTTTGGGCATTAATCCTGTGGAGCTTTTAGGAGAAGCAGAAACACTGGTATCCTCCCTCAGGATGTCTTTTGGTAGCATTATAATTACCTCAGGGTGCATTGCAGCTCAAAGCTGTGCTGCACACCAGGGAAGTTAGGCTGTGGTAAGGAGGATGACAGAGATCAATATCTTTCCTCCCACTCCTCTCTGGTACTCTTCTGCTAACTTCCCACGTTCAGGCTGCTGTCTCCAGGGATTTTGTTTGTCAGAGTCTGCCACAACCTACAGCCAGCTGTAGATGTTCCTGTACGCATCTAGATTCAAAAGTTTGTATTGGAAGTGGGAGAGCTTATTTTTGTGCTTTGGAGTAGTTTTGTGGCTTGGTATCAGAATGCAACAGTTCTCAAAAATACCTTGCTTAGATTTCTTTCCAGAAACATTGTGATTTCAAATACTCTGTATTTGCTCATGCAATGATCATTATTTTACAGCTGATTAAGATTCTCTTGACTTCAAATGCTAGGTAAAGTAGCCTATGGACTACACGTAGGCTGAGGATGACTCAAGACATTAGGTGAAGTATGTGTCTTGCCATGTTTTAAATGTAATATGGATCAGTCCCTGTCAGCTAAACTGGATTCCAATGAATGTATCTGGTCAATTAATCAGAATAGGGGGACTCAAGGTAATTCTGTAAGGCAAGATACTGTATGTCTGACTGTGTCAAATATTTCTGTTTGTGAGCTGCAGTAGATTTCTCTGACAAAGCCACTCTGCTGTTCTTTCTGCAGACTTCTACGTGGCCATTGTGTTTGAGAAAAAGGGCTGCACTGCATCTTTTTCCCAGGACAGGCAAAGGTTGAACAAGAGGTTCTTATCACAAGAACGTAAAATGTAAAGGATGCTGGCTTTAATTACAGTAGTAAACTTTCTGATTCACTTTGTAGGAGCAAGGGAATGCAGTGGGTGGTGCATCCCAAACTATTATGAACTTAGAGCTTTGATAAGAAAGGTATGTCTTTATGTTTCGTAAATATCTGTCATATAGACTTTCACAGCAGGTAACTATTTTACTAATGGAGAAACCAGATATAACAGACTGTTTTCTCTTTCAAACAGCATTCTTGAACTAACAGGTTTTTTTCTTCAAAGGCAGTAGTATAAAATGGGGAGGCAAGAAGATCCTTTTGACATTTTGTGAATGCTACAGGAGTGTAGTAGCAAGGTGAGGTTTGCAACGTTTCAAAGCCTTATTTGTTCTTCAGTATCTGTCTCATGTCTTTGTGCAAAAAGGTAAGGGGAAAACGTGAGTCTTTAAGTATTTTAAAAGTGTGTATTTAGGATTCATTTGTGAGAGAACATAATCCTAAATGTCAGACAGTGTTTGTTCTCTGTAAAATCATCTTTAAGAATTAGCCTCATTGGATATTTTAACCACTTAGACCTATCCAAAGAAAGTCAAGCAAAGAATTATCTAGATTCTTAGAAGTTTATCTTAATCTGTAAAAAATGTCATTATACCATTTTTGAATGCTCTTATGCAGGCTGCATTGAGTAGTAGTAAATTCAAAGATATACAGGCTTCACTTTGACTTCTCCTTTTATGAATGTTTTAGGAAACCTCCTAAAATGATATTGTAAGACATCATGAAAACTCTGCTGCTGGTTTCATTAGTAATCAACCAGCCTAAACAAATTCCTGATATCTTAAACTGTGCTGCGTAGCAGTGTTTGGCGCCACAGTCAGACCACATGTGCATCGTGCTATGAGGCGTAGAGCAGAGAACACTTAGATAAATTCTCTGCTGCTCATGGGTTCGTGCTCATAGCTGGCTTTTACAGAAGTGTGGCTTGGAAAGTTGCCTCCAGCTGTGCCTGTGTGTACAGCAGTGAGACTCAGTTCTCTCTCATAGCACTGTCCTTGCAGGTGTCTGTAGCCAGACACAGAGAATTTAAACAGGAACTTCCAGAGATTAGAACAGAACAACTGCTGAAACTTCCTCCAAAACCTTAGTCCAACCACCCCTGCCTGTAGCTCAAATAAAAGGTCTACATATAGTCTGTGACACTTCCTGTGCTCTGGGAATTGTGCAAAGAAGTGCATTAGCAGTACTCTCCTATGGAGTAGCTGGGCTGTGTTCATAAGCTCTGCTGACAATGGACACAGAACAAAAAATCAGCAAAGGTAGTGGCTTACTCCAGTCATATGCCAAGAAACTGTGAGAAAGAGAAGATAATAAAAAGTTTTTTATCTTTACCTTTCTTTTTTTTTTTCCTCTCATTTTAAAAACACTGTAATTGTCAAGGCTTTTTTATTATATTATAGGAGTGATTTGATTTTATTAATTATATTCTACATCGAAGAATCATAGAAGAACATAATTTGGTACAAAGATTCAATTCCAGAATGTTTTAATTCTTTGTGTTATGGCAGGTATGAGTTGAGGCAAGAGAACCACTTAGTGGTGTTATTGTTTGGTATAACTTTTTCTATGAGAGGTCACAGATGAGGAGAGTTTTGGTTTGACATGTTTTTTGTTTTGGTTTTGGTTTTTTGGTTGGTTTGGAGTTTTCTTTTGTTGGTTAGAAGCATTTTTGAGTTGTGAAATAGCTTCCAGATATCTCAAGATTCCTATTTCCTACTGAAGTAATTAAGAGGAGTAAAAAGATTTGGAAACTTGTCATTGTCCTCTGGCAATTGTTTTGTTACTTGAAGGAAGTGATTTGCAAATAATATCAAGTGTAAATTGAGCAGAGAAGGTCCCTTGATTGCAGCTCAGTCTGATTTTTCTAAATCTTCCACGTGAAGAGTTTGTGCTGCTCTGACTGACAGGGCAATTTCAGCGAGTAATGAGTAAAGATGGATGTCCCTGAGCAGTTAATCAAATTTCTCTTCGGCAACACTCTCTGTCAATATTTGAGGCTGTCATTTTAATTGTTTCAGATTTCAGGTGAAGGAGGATCATAGCCATGGACTCCCCTTGTGCTAGATGGTATAAAACATGGTGATAGTAATAGATGCCCAAAGAAGAAAATAGATGCCCAAGCGGACTTCTAATGTAGTCAGAAATGCCCATTCTCTTTGTGGGAATCAATGTGCTTCCAGCTTCATCAGAAAGATGTTTGCAAATGGCTTCTGCTCATGCAGAGCTGGTTGCAGACCAGGTACAATTGCTTGCTGCAGCTGGAAAAAATGCAAGCTAAAGATAACTATAAGGTAAAATTCTTATTAGTTGATTTCTTCTTTTCAGAATGTCTTTGTTCTGAGATGTCTTCTCAGATCTTCTGTCTTTCCATTTTGTATTCCTGCTTATTATATATGCAATAGTCCTCCTTTCTTACTGGCATGAGTGAAGGAGATCTAGCTGAAACCTCTGCCTGGCTATGAATTTATTTGGATCTTTTCATTCTTTCAAAGTGGACAGCTGACCTTGAAGGGAATAACAGAGATCTGAAGCAGCAGTGCAGTAATTCAGCCAGTTCTGTCAGCAGTTTTCTATGTTGCAAAACCTGACAAATCTTACTGCCAGCATTCAGAATTAGTCTCTGGAAGATCCTATCTGGCAACAGTGCATGAGATTTACAGTCTTTGCTTTGCATCAAGGCAAAACTGCAAGCAGATAGTTTGTGCTCCTCCACACACAGGAGTTTTCCTATGTGCTGCAAATACCTTGTTGCTTAATTCTATATACACATGAATATGTATGCATATGCTCAGAAAAGAATCACAGAATGAAGAAATCTCCAGGAGATGGAGTGAAAAGCATGACACAGTGAGAATGCCAAACACAGTCTCTGTTACGTGCTCATTTAAAACACAGTTTATCCTGTACAGCTTGATATGCTTCTTGTGTTTATGCATGCTTGTGTGTGAGCATGCTTACATATATTTTATCTATATATGTGGCTTCTCTTACTACAACTTGACGAGTGATATTGCAAAATTTATGGCTGAAAATGGCAGAGGAAACGGAAGCATCAAGAGGAAGAAGATAACAGATACAAAAGCTCCAGGAAACTCTTCTGACACATGAGAAGGTACAAACAACATTCTGTCGCTACTCGGCATCTGATCAGGTCTAGCAGACCAATGCCTATCTCTTTGTTAGCAGTAATCTATAAATCTGTCTGAAACACAGAGGGTTCATTGAGCATTTTTGCTCAGCTATACCCCACAGTCCTGTTAAAATCTATTTGAAGACAGAAGTCAGCCCTAAGAAAGAGGTGACGAGAGTCAAATCTGGCTTGGTGGAATAAAGCATTGTTATACATTTAAACTTTTATTGCTGGCATTCAGAACCGCTTGGGCAGGCATAGAATTTCACGAATGTAGTTATGGTCCTTCTAATCCTCCTATGGATTTCACCCCACATGTTCTGAGTGTCTGTGATGAGTTAGGTTAATTATATTGTGTTGGGACTGTACCTGAAGGGAGAATGGGGTATGTTTAAGGTCATATTTTATGTTTAGTTTTTGTTTTCTCCAAATGAATAAATGCTCTCACAAACCATGCAAGAGTTCATTTTTTAGGGCTTTCATCTTCTTAAGAATAAGAATTTCAGTGTGTGAGCAGAAAAGCAAAACTCAATATTCACTGTTTTCCAAGCTATAAGCCTTAATATCCATTTTTTCTTGCAGACAGAAAGTTTTTCTGCTGTCACACTTCTTTGGTTCTCTCTTGCTCTTTACATCTAGCAGCTGAGCCCTCAGCTTAAGGTTGCAATATCACAGTAAAAATATTTAACTTCATACACTAAAAGATTTTTTGCATTTTATGGCCAAACAAAGCCAGTGGAATTAGTGTCAATTGAGCAGGTCCTAGCAGGGTCAGAGAGCACACCAGATCTTTTATGAGACATTTCATCACCTGGGTTTGATTTCACTCATGAAGGATTCTAGATGAGAAGCTAATTTCTTTTACTGAACCTTTCTGTCCTGATGCCAACGTGGCAGTCCCTGCACTTTGGTGTGCCATGACCACTTCACTAATGTCCATGCATGAAGGGTCAGCAAGGGAGGAAACCTTAAGATAACTTGCAGCTTGGAAGTTCATATTTTAGCTGGCCCACTTTGAACTTGATGCTATGCTAGGAGATATGTTTCTTCTTCAGTTTGGTATGGTAGCATCTCACTGGCCCTGGACCAAGAGTTGACAGAACTGCAAATAAGCTGAGACACTGAGCAGGGAGCACAAACCACTGTGGCACAAGTGTGTGTGATGAGAGAAGTGGGTCTCTAGCTGGCGCTCACAGGTGCACACAGGTGATCAGAATTTGTCTAACTTCTCAAGACTTGACAGGTGGTGAAGTGCTTGTGCAATGAAGACTCATCCCTGGAACATTTGTTCAGAGAAGGGGAATAAATGTTTTTCAGCTTAACATCCCTTTGAAATGCAAACCATTATCTTTGCAGGCTTCAGTTATCTCATTTATGAGCCTGTCTCTGTAACAATTCTTAAGAAATATACCAAACACAGTGGATGAGCTCTAGATATAAAAGGCATACCACAATCCTTTAAAATAAACACCCCAAACAACCTGAGGAAAAAAAAAAACAACAAAGAACAGCAATATGAGTGAAATTAATAAAGTATCAAGAAACGGAAGCAATCTCCTGAAAGTTGAGAGCCAAATAGATGAGAGCTATAAATAAGATGTATACGTTGCTGCAGTTAAGACTGAAAATATTTCAAAGTTAAGTTCTACAGACAAAATATTTTTCAGAGTTAATGGCTCTAAAGGCAAGGAAGAAGGTCTCCAAAGTTTGAGAAAAAATATTTCCTCCAATTTGCCATGTAGTTGAAAAGGAATGAACCTTATCACCAAAGAATAAGAAACAAGTTGAAAAACACCTTCAGTCCTTGCCTGCTGCAGATGACCCTGATTGACTTTGAGACACTAACAAAAGCTTAATCTTGTTTGCAGTGTATTGAGAGATGGCTGGGACAGATTGACTGTGAAAAGGTAGTCTCTGAGCTGAGCTCAGAATGAAGCATGAATGGTAAATTGTTTTAAAAGTTCCAAAAACCATTACATTTTCCCTTGTAACTTTGCTTAAACATTTTAAATTCTTGTCTGCCCCACAAAGGCACAAAGCAAATGCAATTGCTTTCGCACCCCAAGGAAAATTTTAGGAGTTCTGTTGGGTAGATGGATGTAGATGGGGAAGGATGGAAGAATTCAGCCAGTGAGAGCAAGATTTCCATCACTGCCACAATGAAAAACTAAAAATACCTGCAGACAATAGATATTTACTCTCATTTACAAGTCAGATATTAATTGATAACCACTCCAGCACCCAAGTTCATTACTAGAAGACACATTCCAAGGGGAAAAAAAAGAGATTTCAACAAATTTTGTCAGCCCCAGGAGAGCAGGGAATGAGCTTTCCTCACAGAAATTCTTGGAAGCTGCTGTCAGCTTTCCTTCTGTGAGGGAAAGAGAAAAGTTAGATGTGGTGGCTTAGCAATGTTACTGCTCAGAGTAGGTTTTGTGTTCTCCTAAGTAACTAAAATGCATGCTTAATGAAAAAATTAAGAAGTGATCCATCTTTCTTTAGTGGCATGGAATTGCAGCTGTGCAGCTAGGAAGAAACAGCATGGAGTTAAACAAGCCTGCCCCAAATCTGACTTGTACTGGTGTTTACCACTGCCTCTGGTGAAATACTGCTCTTAGCCAAGCTTTGTATCTGTTTTTATGGCAGCATTGTGGAGTTTGAGGTCTTGACCAGCTAAGTGAAGACAGGCTTTAATGTGTGGTGAGGTGAGTGGGGAAGGAGTCAGGGCAGTGGATGCCCAGTGGAGTCATTGCTCTGTCTGATCTGGGACATTGAGTATATGGCAGATTTACAGGTAGCTTAACAACCTCCACACTGGGCTGTACAGTGCAGGGAAATTTCCTTTTCTACCTTAGGATGTTTCCACCTCCACTCAGGGTCTTTTGTACCTTTATACCTCAAATGCAATGTGCCTCTTTGGAGGGGGGCAGATCTAACCATGCCAATCAGGGTCTGCTTTTAGAGGTCCTATTTAGCATACCTTGCAATAAGGAATAATTATTTCCCTTGAAACTTTTCATGAAGTTTTCCTCTCTTTTCTCTTCAGAGGTGTTTTATTTATCAGAGCATGAATTTATACATCTGAGATCAGAGTACTTCATGCTTTGCTTCAACACAGATCCTTAGCAATTAAAAACTGTATATGAAAGGCAAGTATAATTGAATTCTTGCCCTAGCAATGTACTGGCTTTGTGGTTCTCTCTTTGATTCAGAGGTCTTGTATTTTATCTATTCCTTTCAAGGCTATTTCATTTTTCTCTCAGAATTTGTTACTTGTCTTGAAAAAGCAATACCCCTACCTGATGTTGCTTTCCCCTAAAAACATACCTACTTACTTTTCTTTTTCTTGTACTAGTATCAGTTTAAGGCAGGAGTTATTGAAGTCTTTCCAGCCAAATAGCCAAAATTCAGTTTTGTCTAGCAACAGAATAGTTTTCTCAAGCACTTTGACTCAGCACCTCAAGCCCTAAGCTCAAGGCAGTTCTCTCGTTCCTGTAGCAGGCAATGCTGTTCCCACTGTCTGTTCATGGGACCCTGCTCTGTGCTCCCCTCTGCCCTTGCCCCCCAGCAGCACTGGGTGCTGGGGTATCATGACAAAGTAGGTGGTGAGGAATGGGCTGACATCGTTTCCTTCCCTTTGCATCAGGCAGGAAGAGGAAAGATAAGGCTGAAGTTGGAGGCAAAGATGTGGTTGAACAGTTGGGGTCACCAATTGTTTGAGCCCTGTGAGCCAGTTGGGAGCTCCTGTGAGATTTAGGAAGTGTGTGAGTTTACACACACCCATGTCTCTCTTTTTCACACACACACGTAGAAGTGTACACAGACAACCACTGTCTGTCTATCTTGCTGTAACTTTTCTGTCACAAACCCAGCCTGGAGCCCACTGAAGTCATGGAAAGTAGAGATCTCCACTAACACAAATTAGATACTTCATCACTGTAGCTCACACAAGTACCCTGTTCTCTTTTTACTCTGGATTGAAGAATAGCCATGCTGTCACTCTGGGTCACCCATTTCATCCATCCTCTGGATAGTATTTCAGCATGATTTGTGCTTTCATAACACTGCAGTTTCTACTTCTTTTAAAAGCAGAGAGAGAAGAGAATTAATACCATCAGTCTACAGTAAACCTCAGAGAAACTCTGTCAGTGTTTTATACTGCTTTCCATTTTAAAGTAGTATTTTTAAGTGAATGCGGGAGTATTTTTTGGTGTTGATTTAAACACAGTAAGGAGTGTATCTGCTGTTTCTTGCATTTAATGCCTATTACTGAACAAGTTTCTTTCTATACATTTCTAGATGATCCAGTTTCCTGCTGTGATCATCTAAGACCTTCACTTCTCCAGAAACAGTGACACCCTTCAGGAATCACATGTCCTGATTTTGGAGCGTGGCTAATAAGTATGGCTAGACTTAAAACACTCAAGAAAGCCAGTCAGGGCTTCCAGAGAGCTGATGATATATCAGGTATTTTTCCTCTCTTTGAAGAGTTTTCCTTGCTTTGATTTTAGGACTAAAATCATGATTGTGTTAATACAGCCCATGGGAAGCTGAAGTATATAAATTTAAAAATAAATTGTGATGATCCTGTTCCCTCCAGCCTCCTGTAGGCACTGTGTACTGTCACTGTGGCTTCCATGTCTTTCAGTAAGGCCTGGCACCTTTGGACAGCTGGGATAAATTTGCTTCAACAAACTCTTCCTTCATATCCAAACACATGCATGCACATACTTCATGTTTTGGGCATGCTGCTGCCACCACCATGCATGCACACATCTCTCACTTTGGGGAATGGTACTTGCCTAGGAAGTCCTGGAGTAGCATGGGTTGGAGTGCAGAGCGACACATGTTTAGTGAGGATGGAAAAGGTGTCCTAGGCTGAGAGTGGCCTCAGCTCACTACTTCTTTTTTCAGAATGTGAAATTTGTGGATTGTTGAGGTGTTCTATTAGAAAGGCGAAGTCTAAATCCTTGACATTCTGGTGGTTTTAAAAACTGCACTTCTAGAAGATGTTGTCTTTCTGACTTCTCAGTTTGGACCCCAAACTCCAATCTTAAATATGTTTTTGTTTGCGTATTCTAAAATTTTGTAGGGTCTTTCTGTAGAATAACACCTTTTTGTTGTAGGAACACATGATATAGAGCCCAAGTACAAATTTAGATTACCAAAGGGGAAAGACAAATTTAAATTACTGAAGGAGAAAAGAAATTTCTAGGCCATCATGTTAGTGGAATCTGTAATTTTTATTTCTTTTTTTAGCCAGAAGGCTTAAATTTTTCAGGTGTTTGCTAATGCAGAATGGTCCATCAAAGGACCAGCATCTCAGTAATAAACTGTTAAACCTAAATTGAATGGCATATACTTTCCATTTCATATTCAGTAAAGTTTGAGATCATCAGAAACTTTTCTAGAAAACCCTCCAGGCAGCTGACTAAATTAAAGAGGGGAATTACTCACACGCTTAGAAGACAAGTAGGGACATCAGCAATGAAGGATAAGTGTGAAGCTGTCTCTCTCTGCATAATAATTTTATTGCTTGGCTTGATGTATCATAATGTTTGAGATATATTACCCAAAGTAAGTAGTACAGTGCACCATTAAACATATTATGCTGTAAATAATTAAGATGTGCAACATTAAAACTTTTGGATAGAATGTAATTACCGTATTCCATGGAAAATCAATGGCTACTCCAGCAATGCAAGTAAACATTAAAAACAGCATTTCACAGACACAGAGTTGGCAATTGCTTATGAATATATTTTAGAGGCTGCTTTTTGCTTTTGTCTGATGAGATAGTGGTTCACATGCAGAAATTAATTGTCAAAAATTTTCTACCTTGAAGATTTGCTCTTGTTATGGTAATAAATGATGCTTCATATGTCAGTCAGCAGCAGAATGCAGAGATCTATGCCTGAGTCAAATTACAGTGCTTGACAGGGTTGAGTGCTTTTGGGTGCTTGGCAGGACCGAGCATCCCTCACCGCTTGCACCCCACTTTATCCCACAGCTCTCTTGCTAGTTTAAAACATACACCAGACTTACTCCTGCACTTGAAAGGTAAACATACCATACACTTATACTGGTGGTAAGGTGAGGAATGAATCCCTTACAATTTTTATTCTGCTCTGAAGAGCTCTGGGAACTCAAGAAATTAAATCTGCAGAAAGCTGTCAAGATCATTCAGTTGAACCAGACAAGGTGATAGTATTGAAATATGAATTTAACATCTAGTTCTACCCAAATCTTCAGGCAGAATTATGCTAGAAATTTGTATGGCTGCATTGCATATTAGGCCCTGTCTAGAAGCATTTATAAAAGGTACCTCACATGCATATATAAAACAGATATCTCAAAGATGAAATTTTGGCGTTCCAATTACTTTTGATGAGAGATCTATTTCAATTGTAGTTCATGCATGTAGTGAATCTGTAAGCTTTGTTTTTCAAAGACTTTTAAAACAGAAAAGGCAAGGAGAGCCAACATGATGACCTGCACGTCACCATAGCATTTTGCCTTCAAGCACTTTTTGAGGACCACGAAAGTGTTCAGATAAAGAAGATGATGTTGCAGGAAACTCATCCATGAAGACTGTGTTATTTCCTTTTTGAAGGAAGTTTTGGGGGTGCAGCTCACAGCTTGGGGCTGAGGCTGAAGAATTCCTGTAGAGTGCCATAGTCTTGGAAAGGCCCACCAATACACTGCAAAAGTGAAGAATTCCACATGCAATGCTCCATGGCATTCAAGAGAGTTACTCTAGATCCCATGCAAATGTGAAATCAGAACCAGTCCCTTTACGTATCTTGCTGTAGAATATCTTCTTTTCAAGGCTTCCTACTTAGAAAATAGCATTACCTGGGCAGCACATCAGTGTCTGGGCAACAGAGATCTTCAAAACACACTGGAAGCCTCTTCTTATCTGCTGGCCATGTAATTCAGTTGTTCTGCTTTGTTTTTAATTGTGGGTGTTTTTTTTTTCCCTGAGCATTGCTGTTTGGAGATTTATACTACTGTCTCTAATAAGGAGCCATGACAACAGGTGTTGTAGAGATTAATCAGATAAAAGATACATTTAGTGATCATTCTTATGTGCAATTCTATTAAAACGAATAACTCTAATAAGCACCTGGCAGGCATCTTTCAGCATTTAGGTAATATGCCAGAAGTACAGTGTTCTGGTAGAGAATAATTTATCTCAACTCAGATGATGAATTATTTTCTTTTCACTCTGTGAAAGAAATAACTGCTGCTCTACTATTTATCACTTAGAAGTCTCTGTAAAAGAGATTTTAAATGCAGTTTTACATAAGTTCTTCTGCAGCCTTTTCCCCAATAATTTGAATACTTTGCAGTTGTCTATTAAAAGGATGCATCTCAAGTGTCATGGAAGATTCAACCTGTCTTGCATCCCGTTAATTTCAGGAGAAGGAAGTACACAGTGAGGATTTTGCTTGGTTTTAGGTAAGTGATAGGTTTCTTATTGGAAGGTATTTTCACCAAATTGTGCATTTGTGCTGCCAAGACACAGTGGAAGTTTTTGCCCTCTGATTTTTAGGGGCTGTGTTTATGCTCAGGTTGTTGCATCAGCTGGCTTCTCTGGATGGTCTCATTGACAGTCCTGATTTGCAAGTATAGGTGAATATTTTTTACTTTTTGAGACTTCAATACTAAGCCTTCTGTTTTTTTCTTCTGTCTGTGAATAGGTGATTAACATAGAGCTCTGAAATATTATATACCTGTTGCCAACATTGCCATAATAAAAATATTCTTGTAGGCTCTTATATTTTTTATGCATGAGTGGTTTTTCCCCTTCTCCAGTTGTTACTAATTTTATTTCAAGTGGCTAAAGAAATGAAGATTGACATTAATGTTTCTTCATATAATTATTCTGTGATTACTGAGACTCTGAAGGAGGGATGGAGGCTCATGTCAATGCACTTTATAGCTTTATTTTACAGCATAAAATGCTGTAACCTTGATGATGATATTCTGCTTGTGCTTTGTAGCATTCAACCTTTCAAGTTGCTTACAACAGAATTACTTTGATTTCATTTAATAAAACAAACATATCTTTCATTAGCCTTTGAAGTACATGAGTTTGTGGATGATTTTTCTTAGATAATTGGATTTTGTTACTTTCTTGTCCTTTTACTATTCCTTTTTAAATTTTATTGATGCAAAATTTGAGTATATTTTATTAAGTTGCATCTTGTGAGCCCTAAACTTATTCTAGAGGAAGGAAAAACAGTTTTTCTAACATTAGACATTCTGAGGTCATTTGGGAGACATTTGATTTTGAATGTGTAGGTGCATGAATGAACAATCATTTTTAACTCAGCCATTAACTGAAATCATCAATTGATCTTGAATGTGGAAACGGGCTTCCTACAACATAAAAATCTTGCTCTAGTGCAGCATTTTATTTCGGTACAGAAAAGGCGTTAGTTTTATGCTAGATTCCTGGTAGTATTCAGTTGTTCGGAACCTAAATTTCTTAAGGAAGAAAGAGAAAAACATGACGGGATTTAGAAAGGAAAAAAAAGTACCTCCTTTATATTTCTCAGGGATATGAATCTTTTCATGGCAACAGGCTTTTGGTGCAATTAAGGAGATGTTTTATATAGGTATTTTTCATAATGCTGTGCAGGTTACAGAACTTAACTAGAGTCCTGCTTCCACCCTGAGCCCTGAAGTGTGGCAGGTTGGGTGAGGTTCTCCTCCTTTGCTCCCCTCTAAGGGAATAATGGGCTATATGGTCTGTGGGGAGAGAAAGGCAATGGTATGTTTATTTGTCAGAAAACCCCTCCTAAGTGGGTATCTTCATGTCTTGCCTCCTTTTGCCTACTTTCCCTGTTAGGTTGGGGACTCTGAGAATGAGTTTGCTGTCACATGCAAGGATGTCACCTTGCACAGCCAGGGGTTCTTTCCTCATAGCTCCCAGGCACAGTTTGGAGATCTTCATGCAGTAACTTTGTTGCTAATTTTTTAAAGTGTTTAGTGGAAATGGGAAGATACTGAAAGCGACTTGTTTAATTCAGTGCTCATGCCAGTGTCTGAAACCATTAAAAAGAAAAAGAAAGAAAATTTTTTTTTTTTTCAAATGCTCAAATTGTTTTGTGATGTGGTTAAGAAATAATTTTTTAGACAGGGATAGTAACTAAACACTGGAACAAATTGTCGAGGGAAATGCAGTTCTTTAAGTCAAGACTTGATATCTGAGTAGAAGATATTTTCATTTTCGGACACTAGTTAGGATGCTGGTTCAGACAGTTGGGAAGAATGTTGTGGACTGAAGAAATGGCAAGTCACAAGTGGGCACTCAGAGTGCCCAGAGCACAAACGGATAAGACTGGTGGTTGGTGGTGGTTGTTTGTAGAAGAGGCATATTTGAGTTTTCCACAGCTTGAACTTCTCATCACACTTTGGTCATAAATTCCAGACTGTCCAATTACCTCAGAAGTCCCAGGAGGTTTGTGACAGCCATTTAGTGAAACAATAAATTTTTTAGTTCCTTTTGTGCAAGTGCAGTCTGTAATGCAGTATTTTGTTATGAACAGCTCTCAAGGAAGTGCTCCTTCTTGTAACAGCATGTGAATTTGGGATGCAATTGCAACTGATTTTATTTTGTTTGGTTGTTACAGCTGGTCAGGGAGAAGACTGTTTCTATAGGTCTTTGAAGTCAACAATGTTTTGCAAAATACAGTTGATTGTATTCACACTTAGAGAATCTGTCTGTAGGAGGCCACTGAATATATAAAACTTTGGTTTTCATGCTAATTTATCAACTTCACCTTTAATACACAAAGCAAAAGACCTACAAATGAGCCTGAGAGGGTAGCTGCATGTTTCTGTTAGTTCAGATCCTTTTATTCATGAAAGCTGCATGACTTTCAGTATGTTTCAATTGCATAACTGGAAATGTTTTCAACTAGGAATACTGTTGGAGTGATCAGCTAATGAGGCAAAATGAAATTCAGACCAAATTTTTGTGTATTCATTTGTTTTCTGCTTATAGCTTAGTGCTCTACATCTATTCCTTATGATTTATAAAATCCACCCATTTCTTGAGCAGCTCAATGAAGAGTAAAGTGCTGTAGAGGCCCAGGCTATGAAACTGATAATATAAATTGGCAGTGGATATATCATATCAGAACATAGCTGTTCTGGGATCTGGGGCTTGACTTAATTCACATAAAAGTCATAAATATCCATGGCTTTGCTGAAGGCTAGGATTAGGGACTGCAATGTGCCTCAGACCTGTAGGGATCTGAGAGATTTTTGGTTAGTGTTAATAAACTGTCTCTCTTGAGGGGGAGTGGTGAATGCAGTGGAACACTTTCCTTAACGGTGGTGATTTTGAGCCTTACAAGATGTGAAAATCCTCATGTCTCTTAAGTAAAATGAAAAAGTCAAAGCTTGCCTTATTGCTGAGCATAATGTATTGTGGAAATGGAAATCTGCATGTGGATTAGGCAGCTGATGGGTACAATGCAATGAATCCATTGGAGAATTTAGAGAGGATTTCATGCTGTTTGCAGAATACAAGGGCTGTTTGATGGAATTTGGCTCTTATTTCTATAGTCTGACCAATTATCAGTATGTTAAGTGCAATACTATTTCTCTAGTGCAGTATAATCTGGTTTTTAACTGTTTGCATATACTTGTATCTTTTACATATAATTTCCTTTCTTGCCTAGGAAAATTAATTTAATGGAAGTAAAACATCCTGAAGATTCTTCTTCTAGTGAGATTCATACAATGTTAAAAGGAAGCATAATTTTCCTCACACCCTTAGAAAAATACATCAAAATAAAATTTAGAAAAAGGGATAGAAAGCACCTGCCAGCCAAACAAGTGACAAGCATTGATTTATTCAGCTGCAGTCAGTCTCTGAGAGTTGTATGGGTACTATTGATGCCACTTCCAAACTGTAGCAGAAGTGAACTTCATAACCTGTCTTCCTACAATAGGTTTTACAAAAAAATTTAAAACCTTTCTTGCTACCAGGTCATGTTTAGGCTAACCTTAAAACCAGGATTTCGACCTGGGTGTGGCCATGCTCTATACTTTTTGTGGGATACCCTTTATAGTAGATATTTTTCAGCACCAAATAAATTAATAGGATGTAGAACCCGTATTTGAGGCAGTGAGTATGCCTATGGGAAACCAGATTTCACTGAAATGTGGGAATACAGAACAAGGGTATTCCAGGAAGAAGGGACAATTACTTCTTGGTCTAAATTCACAGTAAGAAAAAGGGATTATAGTGAACTGATCAGAGGCATACTGCTGGATCAAGTGAGTTTTAAAGCTCAAAAATATGCATATTTTCAAATGACAGTTCCCTTCCCCCACAAATACTAGGAGTCTGGGAGGTAAGAAGATAAAGAAGCTGATTTGCATTTATTTTTCTGTCAAAAATTGCTAGAAGTCTTCCCTCTGTTCTTAAAGATCAGGAATGATTTAGGAGGAGCATTGGTATGAAAACTGCAAGTGTTATCTTCCAGCCCTGCAGCAATTATCTGTATCTTCATTATAGTTACTTTATTTGAAACTGGTTTTGCTGTTTCCGTAATACTTCAGTCACTCAATTTTAGATGCAGTAACTATTTAAAAGCTGGAACCACAAATTCACAGTGGCTGACTACATACTTTCAGGGATTTTACAGTGAAGCAACCTTGTAGTTAAAGCTAAATTGATAAGATCAGAATGGACTTGTGAGCAATAGGCTTGCAAAAAACTTTGAGTCATCCTGTGGGTCCCTTAAAGAGGAGAAGTGGAAAGCATGCTCTAAAGGTTAATAAAAATTGTAGTGACAACATTCCAAGCACAGAATGAATGACTTCATAAATAGGTTTATAGTGTAACTTGAATCTCTGGGCCATATAATCAACACTTAGCAAACTCTTTTAGAAATTGTTAGGTGTGTTTCAGTGTGCAAACACCTTGGGTAGGGTTCCATGGCATAAAATTATATTTTCTTCTGAAGCTGCTCATCCTACAAATCATGGTAATACCAAAATGAGCAGTCTCTGTCAATCCTACTGTTCTTGTTCACAGCACAGTTTACTTTTACTGCTCACTTTTCATTTTTGCTTTTGATGTGGCTGGTGCTGATGAGAAGCACCACAAGGAAAAAGGTAGAAGTGATTTTGTGAACATGGAATTTAAGGAAATTAGACTGTGCAGAGGTGGCAAAATGCAGATAATTGGGCACTGTGATTGCCTTGGTCAACTGGCCTAACATGGTGAATCATCTCAGCAGCTACTATACCAGTAGCAGAACACAGAGGGAGTATAAGCCTTTCTGCAGAGCTTAAGTCCTGTCTCCCTATTTGATGGAATTAACTAGAGACAAGGAAAAAAAAGGTCAATTTGTAATTCTGTTCTTTTGAGCAGTTTATAATTGCTACATCAGTGAGGGTATTTGCAGTGGAGCAGAAGATGTGAAGAAGACCATAACATTTTGATAACCAGCACTAGTAGAGATGTGGCAAGATACTGGTGGTCATTTGAGTGCTTGGTTACAGAAGTCAAAGAATGGCATTTATTAACATCATACATCAAGAAATAGTAAGAGCTGGAGCATGAGTGGGGAACCTGATGAAGCAGTCATGGAGTGCACAGAAAAGAATGACTTGTTGGCACCAGTGGTGAATAGAGGTGGTGAGAAGTTGTTGCTTGAGCCTGAGCTGGTCTGAGAGATTGGGGGTTGTGTAGATAGGAGGAAAAAGATGGAATATGAAGCTGTGGGTTGAAGGCTTCACAGGTAGATTTAGCTCTAAGGGAGGTGCAAAATTCACAAGTGGAGCAAAGAAGAGAAAACAGATGGTTTGGGAGAAAGATGATGACTGGAAAAGGGCATAGAAAAGTAGCTGCTGAAGGAAATGATGTACTGGTGTTTCTCCTGGTTTTGAGAGAATTTAGCTTGGAAATAGTAAAACTGCTGCCAAACACCTAGTTCTTGCTCACTATAAGAAGCACAATGCAAAAGTTAGTGACAGACCTCTATATGTTCTAGTATTATTTGAAAATTAGTGAATTAAAAACAAAACTATTAAAAACAACAAACAAAACCCCACACCTAACCCCAAGCTTTTAGGTTAAAAAGAGTGTCTTTTTAAGACAAAGAAGTAAATCCTGATAGTGATCTTTTGGGAGGAAATACCTATTATAAACAAACAGAGGACTTGTCATGAAGAAGGCTGAGTTTTTGTGACTGAGGGGATTTGTTTTGTTTAGAGCTTGCTGACCCATAAATGGTCAGGTCTGAGCATCTAGTTCATAGAATCACAAGAGCAAATTTTCCTTCACTGAGTCCCTATTAGAAACAGATCCTACCTTTTAATCTTTTTTTAACAGAGATTCATTGATTCTTGCTTTTCACAAATATCAGTAAGGCCATACAGGAAGGTATATCTACCATCTACTGAACAAACGTAAATTTATTCATATTTTTAAATCTCTGGCACACTTGAAATGCTTTGATTTGGTTTGGTAGCTGTCACAGAATTTTCTCTGATTCATCCATCTTATATGGTCTTCCAACTTATTAATGATAATTATTTAAATATCTTCACTGGTTTCTAATGCAGTCACATCACCCTGATGAAGAAATGCTCTACTTGTGCAAAAGTAGAGTGTTTTATTTGCTTCTAGTTCTTTTAGAGTTACAGTCCAAGATCATAGATAATCATAGCACTCTCAAGGTTGGAAGAGACCTTTAAGATCATTGAAGTCAAATCATCCACTCAGAACTGTCACTGTAACCCCTAAACCACATCACCCAGTGCCAGATCCACATGCCTCTTAAATGCCCCCAGGGATGGTGACTCCACAACATATTCCAATTCCTGATTACCCAAACAGTGAAAACATTTTTCTAATACTTAGTCTGAATCTCCCCTGTCTCAGTCTAAGGTAATTTCTTCTTGTCCTCCCACTGCAGTCACGGCACAAGAGACGGGCCCCACCTCACCCCTCCTCCTTCCAGGGAGTTGTAGAGAGCGATGAGGTCCCTCCTGAGCCTCCTCTTCTGAGACTGAACAAACCCAGGTCCCTCAGCTGTTCCCCATTAAACATTCTCCAGTCCCTTCATGAGCCTTGTGGCGCTTTGCTGGACCTGCTCCAGCTGCTCAATGTCCTTTTTAGAGTGAGGGCCCCAGAGCTGAATGCAGTACTCGATGTGGGGCCTCACCAATGCCATCACCAGGGGGATGGGCACTTCCCTGCTCCTGCTGGCCACACTATTCCTGATACAGGCCAGGATACCACTGGCCTTCTTGACCAGCTGGTCACACACTGGCTCATGTTCAGACAGCTGTTGACCAACACCCCCAGGTCCCTTTCTGCTGAACAGCTCTAGGGCCAGTCCTCCCCCAGCCTGACACACTGCATGGGCTTGTTGCAATGCAAGTGCAGGACCCAGGACTTTGCCTTATTGAACCTCATGGAGTTGTCCTCAGCCCAGTGATGAATCTGTCCAGGTCTCTAGGCACAACCTTCCTGTCCTGGAGCAGATCAACACTATCACTCAACTTAGTGTTGTCTGCAAATTTACTGAGGGTGCATTCAATCCTTATATCCAGACCATCAACAAAGATGTTAAATAGGACCAGCACAAAACCTGAAACACTGGAAAACTGTTTCCTGGGAAGCACAGCTGGACACTGTCTGCCAATTGGATACAGGTTTGTTCATTGCAACTGTCTGGGCCTGGCCCATCCAGCCACGTTTTTACGCAATGAAGAGAACAGCCATGTAATTTGCAAGCAGCCAGTTTTTCTGGGAGGGTGTTGTGAGACACAGTATTAAATGCTTTACTGAAGTCCAGACCACAGCCCTCACCTCATCTGCCAAGTGGGTCACCTTATCATATAAAGGAGATCAGGTCAGTCAAGCAGGACCTGCCTTTCATAAATCCATGCTGGCCGAGCTTGATGCCCTGCTTGTCCTGCATGTGCCCTATAATGGCACTCAGGGTGATGTCTTCCATAACATTGCCCAGAATCAAGGTTAGGCCAACAGGCCTGTAGTTCTGTGGATCATCCCTCAGCCTTCTTGCGTTATATTTGCCAATTTCCAGGCTGCTGGAACTTCACCAGTTAACCAGGACTGCTGGCAGACTGCTGGGAGTGGTTTGGCAAGTTCTTTCACCAGTTCCTACAGTGCTCTGTCTTGTGATGCTGTTTTCATAACTTTCAGAGGAATTCCTTCTCAAATTCCTGGTTTCGTGACAATAAAAAGGCTTGTAGTACATATCAATGAATTATTAGATCTGGCTAGCCATGTTATCATTTACAGTGGATCATAGTCATGTTGCTACATATTAGGTCTATCACATAATTGCTTCAGTAGTTCCTTGTCACAGGATCAGATGCTTTGGTTACCAGTAGCAGTGTCTAATCAGATATTTGACTTCAGTTAAGAGAGATGAATGATTTCTAAATCTTGGGGATTTGAAAAAGACTTGATTGTTTGACTGAAGATTTAGTTACTTCTCTTCACCTGCTGAATCTCTTTCCAAACCCTAGTTTATGGCATTAGGCATCTGATCATTTTGAAATGAAATGTAAAAGTTTTTAGCAAAGTGTATTTAACAAATAATGGTTCTTTAGTTGTTTTGAATGTCTTGTTCCTAAATCCCTAATTGTGATAAGAATTAGGTAAAGAAAATTCAAACATCCATACCAATGTTTGGTTAATATCTTGTTCATGAATCAGTGAAATAAGCTCATAATTGTTACATTTCCTATATCTGTTCCTGGCTTCCAAATGAGGAGCTCTAATAGAATTCCTAAGAAGTCCTGGCAAGTTATCATTCATGAAGACAGTACTGTGTACTGTAGTGCATAGAATATTTAAGACAAAATATTTTTGCTTTAACATGAGATAGTGCTGGTCACTGTAGCGTAAGTTGAAACAATTAAATTCTAGCAGGCTGATTAAAAATGACAGTGTTCTACCTAATTAAGCATATGTTACTGCTAGGGCTTCTACAATATCAACTCAGCTTTCAAAAATTCTCTTTCAAGTAGTGTTTGGAAAAAGTCTCTTGTAGGACTGCTGTCCATCAGGATATTGCTAGGAAGATTAATTACAGCACAGCTATGTAAAGTGAAGATATTAATTATTAACACAGAAAACTATTTTGCTAATTATTTTGCTATTTAAAACCTAAAACAGACATCCTAACTTCCTGTATTTTGAGGGTTTATTTTATTATCATGATGAATGCTCCCATCACAATGTGATAAATAAGCACTAGCTGAATACTCTGCTTCTGCTTTTAGAGTACTTTTTTTTTTTTTGCAGACATAAAAAAGGCACTTCTCTGAAGACATGCAAAAAAATCCTTGAGAGGTAAAGATAGACAGGTCACAATAAAGTTCATCATAAGTCTGTATCTGCAAATCAATTATCCAATGTACAGTTCCTCTGAAATACTGAACCAGTATCTGGGACTTCTGAAGACTCTTCCTCAGGGAAAAAAAAATTTTTTTGGTTTTGTGTTCTCAATAAGTACTTTCATTTTCCTGCCAGAATACAGAAGGGAACAATTGCAGGCAGTTTTCAAGACCCACAGAACTTACAAGTCTCCAGTCTCAATTTTGTCTGAGCATTATGATGGCTCTTCATGGCTCCCCAGTAACTTAATTTCTGACATACATGCAAGCTGTAACAAACCTTTGCATCTTGCAAATAGCTTCCTTATTTCTCACCTGGAACTAGCGTGTAGTAGACTGGGGAACAACATGCTGGAGACCAACACTGTGGAAAAGGACCTGGGGGCTCTGAAATGCCAAGCTGAGCATGAGCCAGCAGTGCCCTGGCAGCCAGGAGACCCCAGCGTGTCCTGGGGGCATCAAGCACAGCATGGCCAGTGGGGACAGGGAGGAGATTGTCCTGCTCTGCTCTGGGGAGCCCTCACTTGAGTGTTAGGGGCAGTTTGGGGTGCCACAGTATAAGAAACACATTAAACAATTAGAGAATGTCCAAAGGAGGGCAACAAGGATGGTGAAGGGCCTTGAGGGGAGGAGTGCATGAGGAGAGGCTGAAATCTCTTGGTCTGTTTAGCCTCTAGGCGACTGAGGGGAGACCTCATTGCAGCCTGCTTTGTGAGGGGAAGAGGCAGGACAGGCACTGACCTCTTCTCTGTGGTGATCAGTGACAGGACCCAAGGGAATGGCCTGAAGCTGTGTCAGGGGAGGTTTAGGTTGGATATTAGAAAAAGGTTCTTCACCAAGAGGGTGGTTGGGCCTTCCCAGGCAAGTGGTGACAGCACTAAGCCTTTCTGAATTCCAGAAGCATTTGGACAATGCTCTCAGGCACACGGTGTGGTCCTTTGCAAGGCCAGAAGTTGAACTTTGATGATCCTTATGAATGTCTTCCAACACAGGATAGTCCATGATTCTGTCTTATGGAGTGGGAATGGCAGCCCTCTTTTCTCAAAGTCACCCAAATGTATGCAAATTTTTTGTTCTTGCTTACTATAACTTCTAAGTGGTCACTGGGACTGCCTTTTTAAAATCTATGGGGAGAAATGCCTGCTTCTCTCCATTGCCTACAAAGAGAGGTTATATAGTTCTCTCAGTAGCTGCCTGCCATGAAGAACCCTAAAAGCAGCTATTATAAATCTCATTCCTACAAAACCTTCAAAGGTCTGTGGTATCTTTGGCTTAGAGTCACTAGGTGGCAGGCATTGCCACCTTCCAATGTAATTGAGAGCACTAAAATCACCCTGTTCTAGCCTTTCCTCACTGCTTTCCAGTAGTGACAATTGTGAGATTTGAACAGCACACCTTTCCCCTAGATTGCTCTGCCTCTAGCAGTGGGTCAAGCTTCACACTGGCCAGCTTCAGTCCTTGCTGATACTGGGTTCTAGGAGTGTCTGTATGCTTCTGTCTGGTTGTCAGTAACCTCATTCTTTGTGTTTCTGGTAGTTCATTGTGATACCAGGAGAAGTTCAGGTTGGTGTCACTCAGACCTGGTCACAGGCGGCTGGGATGTCAGTCGTTATCCCACCAATGTTAATCACACTCCACTAGTTGCACTTCTTTCCCTTCTTTGGTTAGTAGCTCATGAAGGATTCAACCAAACACTGTCACCTGCTTGTCCCTTCACTGTTCTCAACATTTTGGCCACTTTTCCAATATGTGTACATTCATATATATTAGAGACATTTCCCCTGACAGAGATGACAGCTGGTAAGGTGAAGACGTGCAGGTCTGGTTCATGTCTCTTACTGTCTGGTGTTCAGTGTGGGAACAAAGCCTTCTTTGTATTCATTATCTTCACCCATGACTGCCACCCAGTCTCGTAGCTGTCTTCACACTGCTGCACCTCTTCTGTCCCCTAACCATTGGGCTCTTTTTCATATTCACCACATCCTTCAGTTCTGTTTTATCATTCCAGCACAGTACTCATTAGAGAGGTTTTCTAGCAAATTCATCTAATACCGTACTGTTTCAGTAGGTTTTCATCTTTGCATCTTGCTGGCTCACTATGGTGTTTGACAGGGTTGCCTACTGAAAATGTCATTCATCATGAGCCACTGGACTGGAGCTGGTACAAGGCAGGGTGCCATTTTTGAAACGTCTGGGCCTTTTCTGGTGATTGAAATACTGCCACAACAAGCATTTTGATTTGTAGACAATACTGATGATCTCAGAGATTTGTGTGTCTTCTCAGCAACATTTCTCAGAGATGTAAGTGTTCAATGCACATACATTTTCTGACCCCTCCTCTTCTTGTAATGTTTTGCTGTGCACCACTTCTGAGAATAGCAGTAATTTCATGTTGCCAGCAGCCAAGTGCTATGATTGGACTTTTAGTATATAAATGCCACATATACTTGGAGAACTTTTCTTGTTAGGCATGCAAGTGAGCAAAGTGCATGGAGTTGCAGTTTTATTCCAGTGTGGGCAGGGATCATGCATTAACCATGGAATTAAAATGCACAAATTTGCTTGTGAGGCTAAGCTGCCAGTCTTCCTTGACAGTCTGTCTCTGTTAATATTTCCTAGTCTTTGGTCCGTATAAGAAAAATGTTATTCAAGAAAAAATTGCAGCTGCAACATGCTCTGAGGTAACTTCAGAGCACATTTTAAAGGCCTTTTTATTAATTGCATTTAGATAAGAATTTTGTATTTGTGTTTAGTTGTGCTGGCAGCCAGAAAAGGTCCTCAAGTCTTACAACATTGGCTTTTGTTGGTTTTCTTTGTTTTCTTTTAAAGGGGGAGTGTGATGGACATGACTGGAAGGAATTGGATAGGAGTATGCTGCTTACTATTTTAGCTCATTTTGGGTAGATACATTGCAAAGAGGAAGTTTAAGGTTATCACTATATCAAGCAGGTCAGTGAATGCATCTTCTCTGGAAGACTGAAGTATTACACTGTCTGAGCTGCTGGTTGTTGTTGGTTGGGTTTTTTTTGGGGGGGGCGTGTTGGTTTTTTGGGTTTTTTGGGTTTTTCTTTTTATTCCTGGGGAAAAGGAGGAGAAATTGGAGAGGTCCTATTCTGCCTGTACTTTTCAGATACCTTTGCTGCTGTTTCCTTGTGTCTTATGAGAGAAAGGGATCCCAATAATGCTGGTTTGTTGCCAATAATGTGACAGATGCACCCTATGTTTTTTGCCACTTCCCTAATCTGTAGCCTGCAATGACTAAGCAAAAGGTAGCTTGCTTTTTTTTCTTTTATTTAATGAGTATTGTAATTTTAGGAGGTCTAATGTGTTTTTGTGTCAGAAGTGGTGGAAGATCTCTGGTCTCAAGAGGAATAGTATTTCATGGGGCATTTGGTTTGCAAAACAGCTGCCAATAAAAAGTCTTATTGTTTGCATGGGACCTGCACATATATGAGACTCTGTCACACAACATATTCAGCCCAAACAGACAAAGGATAGGAGAAGAAAGAGGCACAGAATGTATTATGTGATCAGAATGTCCCAGAGTATCTGGAAGAGACAGGCTATCTAGGTTTCACGTTATTAACCTGTCAGTGAAATGTTCCTTCAGTTGTAGAAAAATGCCTAGGGAAAAGAAAGAAAGAAAAAAATCTCTTCAAAACACAATCTCAACTTGCTTGGCGATTGCAGCTCTTGTTCCACTATGGAAAAGATATGATGGCTTGAGTTCAGAAAGAGGATTGTTGGCAATGCCCTTTCTGGATTAGCCCTAGCTAATGCCCTTTGTGGATGTGCTGTTGTTGTTACAAGTGGGGGTTCTGTGCATTAAAAGGTGATGTCCGTTCTGTATATTGCTTTGTAAAACCCTTTTTGACATTGCAAAGGGAAAACAGAAAAGTGATAGACATGGTAAGGTGACACCAGTTAAATATAATGCTTCTGTAGCAAAATAAAAAAGTAAAGGAAAGGCTTTAAAATGAGGTGGAATCTCCTGAGGTTACTTCATGCTTATTTTTCACTATATCATTTCCCTAATTGCTTCTTTTGGCAGAAGACATAGCCTCTGTGTATTCTAGTTCAAGGAGATTTTTCTGTCTTCAGTATGGGTCTAGGTTTTATTACTTCAGTGAACAGATACTCCTAAAGGAAAACAAAATTCGATGTATTTTTTACTATCAGCCCTCTGTTATTGGCAAAGTGAAGGAATGGTGCGTTCCAGCAACATTTCGTTTGGCTGAAGACTGGAAAGGTGAGTAGCATTTCTCTAGCAGAAACAAATACTCTCTGTGCCTTATGTTGTGTATTTATGCCAGCAGTAACTGCTGAGTCTGCAAGCATCAATTCTTCTTTGCCAAACAGAACATAATTACCAAAATGAACAAGAATTAAGAGGTCTGGATGTTATTCCAGCAAATGATTTTGCAATTTATATTTTGCCTTATCTAGGAATTGCTACCTTTCCAAAAATTTAGCGCATTTTTCTGAATTTAAGATTCCTTCCAAAGCAGGAAGCCACTGTCTTTGAGAAGATAACATTCTTAAGATCAGTAACTAATTGATTTCCTGTAACTGACCTAAAGGAGGCAACAATGTTCTCTCATGTATTTAGCAGTTGACATCAAATTTGGTAGGAGCTGAGATGATTGATTGTAGGTCTGCCATTCATAAGAACCTAGGCAAGTTGGTCCTTAAAAATTTAACAAAAACAAATTCAAAGTCCTGCTCGTGGGAAGGAAGAATCTTCTGCAACAGCATGGGCTGAAAGCTCTGGTGTGAAGGATCTGGAGTTGTAGGTAGACAGCAAACTAAATATGAGTCAGTGGAGTGCCCTGGCAGCCAGAAGGCCAACATCTTCCGGGGCTGTGTAGTAAGAGGATGTTGAGGATTAGTTTTTTAAGGTCACTTAAAAATCACCTGCAAAGGTATGGGCAAAACCAGGTTTGATATAAAAGCAAGAGAAAGTTCATTGGCAAAGTTGACTCTATTATTTACTAGATGGTTAAACCAAGAAAAGCAAACAAAAATCTAAAATCAATCAATCCTAACCGAAATAAATCCCAAACTATCTATGTGGAGGCTGGAGGAAGAGAAAAGTATAGGAAAGGATAAGGATAAAAAGGAATATGGAAGAACCTCCTATTGAGTCACAAGGTTCAGATAGACTCCCGTCTACTAAATTGAACCCAGACTTGATCAACAGTTTATACCCAATAGCAATTAATTTAACCTAAATTTAGCTTAAGACTAATCCATAACAAGTTAAGCAATTTAGCAAAGGATTCATATAGAATTTACTGTACCACAACAGTAACTTACAAATGTAAAGTACATTAAAATCTGGAAGACAAACATTCCTAGTACATTTGATATAGCATATGCACACTTGCCTACACAGAGACATGAAGAAACTATACGAGCTACCTATGAAAAACTCCCCTTAAATTCAGTGAAATACTCAGTTTGGATGCCTTTGCATCTTCTCAGTGTGTGAAGGATTGAGTCTCGAGGAGCGAGGAGTATCAGCCCAGGATCCATTATCACCATTTGGGAATCTTCCAAGTACAGCAAATTTGAGAGGGCTCAAAGAGGTGTCCAGCTCAAAGGGAGGTTGCTGGTTGTAGCTCATGGCAGTCCAGGGGATTTCAAAGGGTCTCATTTTGGACCACTGTTTATGAAGTTGCAAGACAGTGGGCTTGAGTCATAGTGATTTTCCATCCAGGCTGCAATTTGGGTCCGTAACTTTCTTTGCAAGTTCAATAACAAAAATGTTCCACTTGGGTTGTTATTCAGTCCAGAAATATAAGTTATCAAAGCTGTTTTTAACAAACAGGAGCTTGTTAGACAGCACTAGTTCCCTGAGAACAGACAGTGTTTCTGAGAGGCTCGAGAGGAACTCAGACCAAGTGCAAGGTCCTCATCAAGGTGAGGTCTAATAGACATTTCTCAGATCATAGAGCAGCCTGGAGGGGGAAGGGAAGGAATTAGGGAAGATATCCCACCACGGAGGAGCACAGCCAGAAAACGGAAGGAATGGTTTATTCCCTTTTTACTGAGCTCTTGCCAGTCCAGACCTATACCACCAGCCTTCATTTTGGGGCCATTTAGCACAAGCAAAGCACAAAGTGGAGTAAGCTTAGCAGAGGATCATCAGATAGTCAGGGGGATGGAGGATATGCCCTTGAGAAAAGGCTCAATGAACTGGGGAGTTTAGCCTGAAGAAGAGGGATTGGGAGAAATCTAATAGTAGCCTTCTTCAAATACCTTTGAGATCATTGAGAAGATGGATCCTGTCTCTTCATAGCTGTGCATGATCAGAAGTTGAGAGGTGAGAGAAATAAATTTAAATGTGAGAGAGTAAAATTGGATAGAAGCAATTGTTCTGTCATCGTGATGATGATTAACAGTGGACCAGAATACTCAGTGAGTTTGTGTAGTCTGTGCCCTGTGAATTTGTCAAGACCTGAGCAGAGAGAGCTCTAAGCAGCCTTGCCTGATCTCATAGCTGGCCCTGCTTTGAGCAACAGGTTGAACTGAATGACCTCCTTAGCTCCCTCCCAACCTACATTATTTTGTGATTTCACAACATATTTCAGCATTGACCTTCTTGGAAAAAAAATTTCCACGTACTGGAAACAGCCTCAACAGGAAATGGAGTCAGGTTTTCTAGCACTGATGAATGGGCTATTACTTGGAAAAAGGAGTATACAGTAACTTCTGTTGTTGATTTTCTGAATGTGGATCAGTTTGGTGTAAGCTTTTCACCCTAACCTGATCCAAAAGGGTGAAATATTGCTTGGTATTTTTCCTTTCTAGACCTGCCAGGTTTTGAAAACCTAGTTGAGAAAAAACAGACCCAATACTAAATTATCAGGTCACCATCTCCAAATTTAAGAACTGAAAAGCTTTTGAGAGAGTGAGTACAAGATCTGCAGAAATGATTGCTAAAATAATTTCTATTTGTCATAAAATGAGGTGGGTAATGATAGCAGAACTTCATCAAGCCTGAGAGATAATAGAGTGTAACAGAAAAGTTCTGAGATGATTATGTTAAGATGATAAGGCTTGAACTGGAACTGTGCACTGACACCAGCAGACATGACTAGAGCCCATGACAAACTCACATGCAGCTGGAAAGGGAAAAAATAAAAGCAACCCATAAATTAGGTGTTGTTCCTGCCAAATGGACCTTAAATTTCAAGATGTGCAAATGTTTTCCTCTGTTATGGATTTCTTTTTCCTAAAATTTACATTGCACAGATGATTTTGAGGAAAGACGTCTGTACTGAGAGAAACATAATTTGTATCTTTTCATTTTGAGTCTAAATCTGGTAATAAGAACTTCGAGGATTTCCCAGGTGTGTCAGGAAGCAGGTTGAGTGAACAGAGGCATGTACAACCCTGTGAAGGATGTAGCACCTTATACTGTTACCTCAATGTAATATTTGTGAATTTTGCATCTTCAAGAAATACTGTCTTAATTTAAGCAGGTATAAAGCAAGGGCCTCCTTCCAAGATAAATGAGAATACTTGGAAAAACGTTAGCATGGATTACAATTCTGTACAGCATTAGATTTTTCTTTTCAGTGGGTTCTCGTTCTTATCTATGAGAAAAGTAGGAAGATGTGCCACAGTTTTAATGTGGAAAATTTGAAGTTTCCCTCTAAAGCCTGTTGAAGGCAATGATTGACTTTGTGGTAATGTAAATGTCTGTATATCAGAGCAGTATTTGTGCTTCTCAGAAGGAGGTGTTATAATCTAAGCTGCATGAAATGGAGATGTTCATTGTGTTAAGAAGTTTAATCAATATTTTATTGTCTCAGCTAAGAACAGAACTAATTGTGAAGGCAGAAGTTTTCCCTGCAAGAAAACTTCAATGATAAATTTGATTTTTAGGTTTCCCAAGGAAAGCATTGCAATTCTTCTGGATAGAAACAGTTAATGTCACTAAAACTGTGAATTCAAAATTGAGGAAGAAAAGTAAATTAAGAAAAGAAGCATGGAAGTGAAGTAAATGTGTTACTGTAACAGGAATTATGTTTTCAGGTGGGAAAAATCTGTTTTTGCAGAAGTACGTGGACAGGTCTTAACTAACTGGCAAGTACCATGCAATTCTGACTTGCCATCTTTTGTTACTTAAGAACTGATTGACTAATAAAAGAAAATATTAATGATTTAAAATATTTTGTGGCCTATTATGGAGCTACCTGTTTGCCTGTATGTCTGAACTATGGTGCTGCTGTTCCAAATAGAGCAGTCCTTGAGAGACTGAGCTCCAGCAGAGGTGTGCCGTGGGCTGAGACTTAGAGCAGAGAAAGAAGCAGAAAGATTGCCCCGTCTCTGACAGGCTGTGAACACAGCATTTTGTCTGTGGTCCCATTCTGTCATTCCAGTGTGACTGCTGATTGAGCTGAATGCAGAGGACAAGTGTTCTGTCATTTTCAACTGCTATTTATCTGGTTTTAATTAGGGTAACTCCAGGATTTATTATTTTATAGCAGCAGTAGTTTGCAGGGAAAATTTGTTGTGTTGTGTTACTCTTGTGACGATGCCATTCAAACAGTGTTGACTTTTATTAAATTCCACTTCCTTTTCTCTCTCTAACAGTAATGAATTTAAGGGTGGCAGTGAGCCCTCTAGTAGCTTCATTAACATTTATAACTTACAGAGGAAAATTAGGAAAATGAGTCTTCCATGACTGATCATCTTCCTGTGCCTTTCCTGTTTATTCTTTTTATTATATTGTGGCCCTTCTTTAAGGTTTCTGTTTGGGTTATTTTTAACGATGAGTTGCTTAATCTGATCAAGTTAAATTCTCTTCCTATTTTATTTGGAGTAATTTAAACTTATTAGCACATTTTTTTCCTAAAACCTGTAAGTAGTTTAGGAGTCTTCTGTTGTGGTCACTGATAGAGTTTTCTAACTGTCAAGTGGTTCTTTGGATGCAAAGAATTTTTCTGACCTGCTTCTGCAAGTGAGAAATCACCTTGAAAATACCTGTAGCATAAAAAACTAAGAGATGTGGTTGGAAAAAATGTTGGAAGCCTGTTATAAATATTTATGGGTACTGAAAATACAACCACAAATGTAACATCTGAGGAAAACAGCAAGGGTGGATTTTGTACAGGGTCACCATAAGGAATTCCTGTTTGTTTACTTGTCCAATGTTGGAGTGTATCAGAATAAATAGTTAGTAACTCCAAATGAACTGAGAGTGGAGAGAATTCCAGCTACCCCAATGCAGTTTGGAACAGAATTAGGCATATCATTTGAAGTGGTACAGAGCTGGCTGTATTGAGAATTTGGTTACATAGGTCTAGACTGCCTGAAGCTCCTGTGTGACCATTTGAGGCTGTACAGGAGAAAGTACCTGCTATACTTCTTTCTTGTAAATAATCAGCTTTGTCTTCATGTTGCCTGAATTCTGGGCTTCAAGGTTTCGTGATGTGCAAAGTGGCTTGGTCCTGAGGATGTGCCTATGAAAATTTGATTTACACCCAAAAAAAGTTTGAACACTGGTGCATGTATCAGAAAGAGGCTGAGAATTCAGCTAAGTGGTTTCTCTGCTTCCTTGTCTGATGGTGGGCAGCTCACTTGCAGCAAGTACGAATGAAATGGTTTGCAATTTTTGCCTTGGATAGCAGAGGTGCTGTTAGTTATTTCTTCAGCTACAGCTTTAGGAAGAGTCAGATCTTCACCTGGCTAAATACAAAGGAAGTCACAGCCTGGACATCAAACCACAGATGAAAATTTCTGAAAGCTGTCTCAAAATCCTTTTTCCTTGCCAGTTCTCAATGTGATCCTAGGAATATAAGTTGATTGTCTGATGGAGAGAGCAGTCAGTAGTCTATGCTGTTAGATGATTTTAGCATATAAACATTCCAGACATAGTATAAAAAGGAAAGATGAACACTGCACAGGACTATAGTGCTCTATATGTGTTTCCTTCTCTAGGAAGGAAACACATATAGATAGCACACATATCTCTCCTTCTGTGCCCGTTTTCCTCTATAAACCTGGCTTAGATGAATGTAGAACAGCACAGTTGCATTCTGGTCATCTTCAACTGTATTGGGTTGGAAATTCTGGGTTGGAAAAATAGGACTACAGTTGTTGATCATGCTGAATGTTGCTTGGCCCATTTGTTTTTGTCTCAAGTAGGAGTGAAGTCCGCTCACTTTCCACTGGGGATGAATAAATAACAGCAGTAAGTGGAGGTGGAATCCTCTGTGGAGTGAAGTGGGAGACCACCCGAGGGTGAGCAGTGCAGGGGTGGATGTGCCATCTCCAATAGAAACTGCAAATGCTTTTACAGAATTAATTCTGAAGAGTGTGGGATGGAAAATATTTCAAGTAATATTTGTCAGCTACCCAGTGTTGTGACCTAAACTCGAAGCACACATACCCTAAGAATTCGGGAATTGCTTGATGTCTGTTTCAGAGAAGATACTGATCACACTTGGTATATTTAAACTAGGATCACTGCCCAAGTGTAGCTGCTAGCCCTAACATTCATAACTGCTGAGACAAGAGCTGTGCACACAACATTTTCTGATGTGCCTCATTTTTTTTAGGGCTTTTGATGTGGACATCAAGAGGATCAAAGCTGTGGCACACTTTGCAAGACCCCAGTCATTTAGGTATGGCTGCAGTAGCTGTCTGTGCCTCTGCAAGAAGGGGTAGTGTCTCCCCACTTCAGAGCAGCAACAAGAAAATAAACACATAAATTTCTAAGATTCAATACTCCTTGATCATAGGAAGAGTGAATTCTCTGTCCAGTTATACACTTTTGCTTGGTCTCCTGTAATGTGGATAACTAATCATATCACTAGGGTGACAGCATGGTCCTTCACAAAAAGATGGAAAAGCAGTTTCCATAGAAGAATGAGATGGGAAAAGATAAAAGTTCTGTCTTTAAGTGAAAGAGTATAGGTACGGGGAGGGATAAAGATTGTTTCTAGAGAATGAGAACAGAATCTGAGGTTGTCACAGAAGGGCTGGGAATGTGTCAATTACCATGTGAGATGCAGAGAATCCCCAGCTGTGATGTGTACTTCAGTAGGATGCTCTGCAAGAGATATTTTCTTGGGTTATTTAATCAAATTTGAGAAACACTAATAAATTAGATGAGATGAGACAGCCTGCTCTGACAGGGAGATATGCTGGCAGGTCTTGGCAACACTTTCTAAACTGAGTCATTCTGTTAGATGCCTGAAGTAGAAGTTTTGGCTATCCCACAAGTGAAACTGGAGAGGTCTGTGTAGTTCAGTGAAGCCCCCTTGCCTGATAACCTATTTTCCTGTAAGTGGATTGTAATTGACAGCACTGCCTCTGCTACAAGGTACATTCTCCACCTTCTAGATGTTCCTCTTTGATCCTCACAAAGATCCTTTTAGGTCCTAGACATCACTGCAGCACCCAGCAAGTTAAGCCCAAAATGCATGGGGAGATGAAGAAGAACTGAAAATGACCAGCTGACTGGGGTGGTAAAAGCAGAGGCAGAAGAAGCAGTGCCTATGAAGGAAGGTGGTGTAACTGGGACAGGAAGTCAGAGGTGTAATGTGGAATAAAGTAGGTGTTGGAATGTTATTTCTCAGAGGATTTAAAGCTTTGCATTGCTGAAAAATTGTTCACCTAGTTTTTTTCTTATTAGTTTGTCAGTTGTGATTACGTGCCAGAATAACCAAGCCTATTCTGAAACTGGTTTCCTTGGCCAGGAAGTCTAGATTTATCACTGAACCACCAAAGTTAGATGTGTGAACATAAAGAGCATGATCCCTGTAGACAGTGGTAACTGTATAAAGTGTATAAAGGTGTAAATAGCAACACTTGTAAGAAGTTATGTTAGTTGTCTCATCACTCCACCCCCTCCATTTTCCCCACTTGGAGAGAGCTTTGGCTGAACACTTCCACATGGGAGGTGAGTATTACACAAATCCATCAAAGCTGTTTGCTGTGACCTTGTTAGTGCAAATCTTTGTCCTCGGGCCATGTCCTAGCTGTGAAATCCAGTGTTCCCCAGTTAGCTTTGGGAGTGTCAGTGTCTCTGGCAGGCAGACACAGAAAGCTAACAGTGGGCCTCATCATCAGCCCTTGTAGCATGTCTTTCTCTTAATGAAAATTGGGAATGACCTACGCCAGGGTGTGTGTGCGAGGGGAAGACAAGAGCGCTGCCAGATCTCCCGTGCATCTCTGCTCTTTCACGGCCTTACATGCACGTCATTTGTAGCCTGCAAAGGGTAGATACAGAAGTGAAACCACAAGCCTGCAACATCTGTTCTGTCATACTAATGAGTATTATTCGTCACCACCCTATCACCACCTCTGATTGCTGCAAGGCCACTGGTATCACTTCCTTTTCTCTTGCTCTCAGATATGTGGCATGGTACTGACAACCAACAGCAACACATTCATTTTGGGCTGCTTACAATTTCTGGCAGTTAGGTCAGTTTACTTCTGCAGTGGTACTCATCTTATTGTGTCATCAGGAGATAAACTTCCAAGTTTCGTGGGAGGTGTTTTTTTTGTTGGTTTTTGGTGGTTTTTTTTTCTTTTTTTTAACTACTCAGAAATTTCAGCATGATCCTGACAGTAATTCAGATTATATAGTCTAAAATTTATACTATTATCTTTCACAGGTAGAGGACTGTTATCCATTTACTTGAAAAACAGGTTTGTTTCAACCAAATAGCCTTACAAAAGATTAATTAGCATATGAAAAATATATGGCATTTTACCAGATTAGAACTGTGCAGGAGAGTTAAATCTACTCTTCAAAAATGTCTCTTACTAGTGTTTAAAAGATAAAATCTGCTGAACTGTGTCTAGGAGAAACTCTTGATGTTTAGATGTTCTTAGTCACAAGGCTAATGTAAATGTGCAGGATGTTTGTAAAGCAAGCAAGGCATGCTTTTCATAGATGAGTATGTTGAGTTTTGCCAAGGTGCAAAATTGTATGTTTTGAGCTATTGTGCAGCAACTGAATTGCTGATTACATCAGTATTCAGCAGTTCCTGATCTGAGTTCTTGGCTCTGATCACTAAATGACTTAATTAACTGTTTTGTTAGCATGACAGATTCATAGTTGTAGAGAGTAATTTATAAATACCATGTGCTGAACAAGTTTTTGTTTGCTGCACATAATATTAATTAGCTAATAATTTTTCCAGAAAATACATTCAAGATAGCATTTATTCATCCTGACATTCATGTCTTCTGACAAACAGCAATGCCAGATTCAGTCATCAATGGACTGAGAAAGTTAAATATTATCCAGGATAGCTTGTAATAGGCTGTCCTGTCTGTAACTGAAGGAAGCTAAGATGTCTTGGAGAATTTCAAAGACCTAGCACTCTTCAGAAAATGTTACACAGTGGGGCAGACCCTCTAAAAGAGGATTTTGCAGTGGCTCCAGAGAACAGGAAAGAGCATGAGGAAGGCTGAGCCTAACTGAGCCTCTGGGTAATACAGATAAAAGCAGCTCTTCTGTGGGTTCTAAACTTCTTATGCTCTGTTGTTCTTGTTGTTATGACAATACATTGTATTTCATGCAGAAAAATTCACCTCAAGGCATGAGATACCTTGCTGAGAGGGGCTAGGCTGGCCTACTAGCACTTAGTCACTAAGAGAGGGAGACTTGCTCTTCCCAACTCTTGGCTGCGTGCCTCCCTGCCAGTTGGCAGAAAGACCTTGTCCCATGTAGGACAAGGCTGGGGGCGAGATATGACTGGGAATGGGACTGGTCCTTTCCATGCTAGCAAGCCATCAGCTCCTATCAACCATCCCATGAGACCTACTCTGATTCCAAGGGCCTGTTCACTGGATGAAACTGTTCAAGGCTGAGGTCAGGCAGTAATTTACAGGCTGGACACACAGGGGTTTCTGCCCATGTCAGCTTGGCCTCTTGTTGGGTGACTCAGGCCAGATTCTGGCAGAACTGGGTTCTGCAAGGCTGTGCCTGCTTGCTTGAGAAGGAAATAAAGTTTACCAGGAAGGAAGAGAAAGCAGGCTGGGCTGGGTGGTGAGCAGCAGCTGGGTACCATCTGGGTTTGCTGATGTTATAATCTGAGCTGCAACTGGAGGCTCACACTTGAGCACAGTCAACATCAAGCTGCCTGGTTTTACTTATAGATGAGGACAAATCAGTCTCATGAGACCTCCCCTTGGCTAAGCAGTCATGGTAGGAATCTGTTGTAGAGAACAATGAGCAGCTGAAAAGGATGGGTATAATATGTTTTCAGACATATTTCAGCCATCAGACCTCACTCTGATTTCACTAGTGGTGTAGGCTTTTAACTGAAGGATAGTTTTTACAATTTGATGGTGTACGAATGAAAATCACAGAATGGGTCAAGTTGGAAGAGACTACAGTGGATCATCTGCTCTGAACTCCCTGTTCAAGCAGGACCATCTTTGAACACATTGCACAGAATTGCATCCATACAGTTCTTTCCAGACAGAGTATTTCCAGGGAGAGAGACTCCACAACCTCTCTGAGCAACCTGTTCCAGTGTGTGGTCACTTACATAGTAAAAAATTCCTTTTTTAGTATTGCATAGCTTTTCTATGAAAGAGCAGTAAAATGTAATATTGCAATATTAAGCACTAAATGGGTGCCTATTCATGGAGCCATTTATTTGTGGTGTTATAATTAAATTGGTCTTCGTCAATTTTTCAGCCAAACCTTTTACACCCTGTGGCATTGATGGAGTGCCATTTGCTTTGTGGAGTTTGTAGTTGGCACAGTTTTTCATCTTACACTGGGAATATATGAATGAATGACTACTTCCAATTCAGTTGGTATTTTTATTATGTTGGCTGCTATCTGCTGGCTTCTTGCTCACTTATAATCTAGTGTTTCTGTTTCTTGCACTTTCTAGTGAGAGATGTGAAAACAAATTCAGATGGTCTTCTCATGACAATGAAATAGGAAAGAACCTCAGCCCCTGTTGCTGAACATCCCACCTAAGTTTCTGAGTAGATGTTAATGTCACAGCTGCCCCTGTGAGGCAGCTAGAACTAGAGGGGCCAGGAAAAGTGAAATGCAAAGATAATAATTCCGTGGCCCTGCTAATGTTCCTAGTATCCATCTCTCCTATTGGCTTGAGAAGAAGTGGCTCTGGTTTTCCTTCTTTCAGTTTAATTTTTGCTATGGAGTGAATACCCTTATGGAGGCAAGGCTTAATTTCAGTGTGCGTCATCAAGACTGATCAGCAATGTTTCCACAAGGCATTGGAGAGTGCAGCTGAATTTCTTTGTAACTGAGAGTGTTTTGTCTTTAGCAAGAGTTGTCAGGCAGATCTGCTTTAAAGCTTCTCAGAAGCTTAGGCAAAACTGTAGGAAAGATCTGGATTTTCAGTGGATACACGGCTTAGGCAGACAGCTTGACTGAGCCCTGTGCCACTGCTGACCCTTTGGTTGTGAAGCTAGAATGGTGCTAGTCAATAATAAATTCTCATAGTTTGTTTCATGTTGACACCTACAATCTTTGTGAGCAAGAAATATTAGTGTAGTTTTGGTATCTAATCCAGAAATATTAAAGAGTTTGGAATTTCCCTCCTCTTCTGCTAAGTATGGCCAAGCTCTCCAAAAAATTAAGGTTTAAAAAAGCATTGGTTTATTTCTGAATGAAAGGTACCTTTTCCACTTGATTCCACTCTCTAGAAGATGGGATTTAAAACAAACTTCTCAAGATCTGAGACAAATGACATTAGATAAATAATGTGGTGTTGCAGAATCTGCAGATTTTTTGCTGAGTGAAGAAGACAGGAGGCATTTTCCTGACCTGCAACAAACGCTTTTACTCTGTTAATATACAGGTGAATCTGATTTTTAGTGCTTTTGCACGGATGTATGCTAGAGAAAGTTTTAGAATAAGAAATTCTACTCTGTCTAAGGAGAAAATTGAATAAGAGAGCAAACTTAAAGGAGTTTAAAAAAGAAAGGAAAATTACAAAACTTCATGTTGGACTTCTAAAAATCAGTGAAGACTCTCTGAATGCTTGATTGATAAGGACACTGCTCAGAGAAGACAAGGTACTTGGATGCAGGCTTACTATGTGACTGAGTTTAGTTCAGCCATGGCCTTTCTTTAAGGATGAGACTAAGGTTTTAGTAATTGCATTTATTTGTTCCTTTTTATATTTTTCCCTTCAGAATGAAGTGAATGTTTTGTGTGAAAATTTTGAAAGTTTCTTTATTCTGTTTTGGTTTAGAAATCTAAATGCCTTTCCAGGAGGAAAGAATGGGTACTTGGTTCTTTAAAGCTTGTTCTTGTATAAATGTCTATCCAAAAAGGGGACATCATTTTATCTTCTTCCATTGGGCAGTTATTGCAGTTGTTTTGTACTGCAGGGTTGCCTGGGGATTTAGGGAAGCTGAGTTCATCCGCTTAGTTATCTCTCCCCCTGGCTCTTCAACTCCCTCTTTGCTGGTGCTACTCTAGTGATCTTTCCAAACAGAGAAAAAGGAGTCTGCTAGGATTGTTGAGAGAAGGAAAGAGGCAAAGGATCATTTAGGTTGGAAAATATGCCTTTGTTCATCAAGTTCAACCATGAACTCAGTGCTACCAGCTCCAGCACTAAACCGTGTCCCTCAGTGCTGCACCTACACATCTTTTTAATACTCTCAGGCGTGGTTACTCAACCACTTTCCTGGGCAGTCTGTTCCAGTGCTTGACAATCCTATCAATGAAGAAACTGATAATATCCAACCTAAAACTTCCCTGGTGCAACTTCAGGTTGTTTTCTGTAATCCTGTCTCTTGTGGCTCTGGAGAAGACATGAACCCTCACCTGGCTACAGCCTCCTGTCAGGCAGCTGTAGAGAGTGATGAGGTCCCCCGAACCTCCTTTTCTCCAGGCAAAACACCCCCAGCTGCCTCAGCCACTTCTCAGATGAGTTGTTCTCTAGACCCCTCATCAGTCTTTTTTTTTCCAGTGATATTTATAGGAAAACCTAGGAAACAAGAAATTGAAGCAACAGCAAATGCTGATGTTAAATAATGTCAGACTTTTTGTATGGGATGTACCTAACTATGAATTGACATGCATTTGTTTGAGACCTTGTGATAAATGGTTCTGGTCTTTCTCCATTGTAATCAGTGCCACAGAAAGAGTGAATGAATACCCACAGCCAACCCCATTTGTTGAAATATCAGTGATCCATGATGTTTAATCAGAAAGGCCTCCTCCTTAAGTGTGGGAAACACCTATTTTAAAAAATAGGCTGTTTTGGAGGTAAATGATGTATGTTCCTCTGGATTTTATTGCTAGTCTGAATGCAAAAGCTTTGGATTCCAAGTAGAAGGGTGACTAAAATGAGAGAAACTTAAATTTTTTTACTTAAGCTGTATCAGGCTGTCTCCTCTGTAGAGGCTTGTGTATGTGACATATGGAAGAACTGTAAGAAGCAAAGTGACATATGTGCTTTGCTTGGGCCAAAGTCCTGGAAATAAATCGGATATGAGTTAGTTTATATGATACATGGAGGGCTAGGAATAGAAACCGCCACCTTTGCTGTTAGTGTTATCTTCCAACTAATGTTTTTTGCAAGCTTCAAAGTGAAACTAAAGTATCTAAAATGAATTGCCTTTTTTTTTTGTACAGAGATTGATACTGTGGGGAGGGAGGGAAGGAGTCTTAGTGTTCCCATGATTAAAGACTGACATCTGCAAATTACTGAAGTAGCCTCATAGAAATAGCCATTATATAGACTGAATGAGTTTAATTCATTATGGTCAAAATTCATCCATTTTTTGGAGGAAAGAGGATAAAAACACTTAAAGGGACTAGCATTTGAATGATACCCCACATTTAGGAGAGCTTACAGTTGTGCTGCTATAGTGAAAAAATGATATTTTTTGTGTTCGTGACTATTTTATACTGTGTTTCAAGTTTTCAAGGGAGTTTCAAGTTTTCATTGAAAGTCTGAACAGCAAAAATATATTCATGGGTGTTGCAGTGAGTTAGATTAATACTATAAGAAAAGCTCTATTTCTACATATTCCAAAAGCCTCAATTGGATTATACTGTTTTATAATGCCTTTCTATTGAAATTGCTAAATAGTATTCCTTCCACACTTAAATTTCAGATCAAGCTACCATTTTTAAATCTGTTGTATTATGAAAAATTATCTTGAGGCTTTGCTGGAGTAATATTTACTTGTGGAAAAGAAATGAGGAAGGAGTTGAACTTCTGAATCCTATTTCCAAAGTTAGAGCTCTTTTTTTGATGGCATTGTTTCATGCTTTTACCTCTCCTGTGAACTCACACTCAAAAAAAGCTGTAATCTTGTGGAACATGGGTGCTGTTGAGAAATACCCAGTGAGCTCTGAAGTTTATGACAAGAGAGAGCTCTCAAGGATTAAGGCAAAAGAATGTGTCATTTCTCATTTGTGTCGACACATGAACAATAGTCCAAGATACTCAGTCTATTTGAATCTTTTTTTGGTACTTCTGTGGATGTGCAGAAATAACAGAAATGTGCATTACTCTCATGCATCTAAATATTGTCAAGACTTGCAGAATTCTTACATATCTGTAGTCTTGAGTGTCAGCTGAGCAAGGGGTTTTAGAATCTTCCTTTACTGCCTGAGGTCTCGCAGTCTAACTGGCAGCAGTGACCTGTGTTGCAGTAAGTTTCTGTGCCATTCCTGTCACGTAAGAGTCACCCCTACAATTCTATGTATGTGTAAGTTATCATCCACATAAGCAGGGAAAAAACCCCTCACCAGTCCAACTTTTTGTTGTTTTCTCAAAAAATTTCTCCAAGAACAGAAAAAAAAATTCAGGCCATACATATTCCTTACCTGCTACTTTTTTTTAGGATAACTTCTCCAAAGCAACACTATTGTTAACTTAGTGCAAAACCTCCATTAGCTAGGTGAGTTAAAATGTGAAGGATGAGACAGATTCTTTTAGCATTATAATGAGTGTTTCTCTTTTTACTTTCTTTTATTGGCCATTGAATATTTGAAGATAAAATTAGATTTGGATCTAATCTGAGGATATATGGGGCTTTTCAGTAATGGTTTCTAAATTTTTGTTTGTTTATTTTCGTTTTTCTCCTCAAAGGTGAGAATGTTTTCTTGAAGTTTTAAGGTAGGTTAATGGGTTGTTCAGTGTTGGAAAGCGTGTTTGGACATGGAACCTTTTCTGTGCATTTTAAATCAGACTAGAAACTTCTAGGAAACAAACTATAAGGTATCCAAGTTGTATCATAAACCCAAAATAATTTTTGTTTGCCTGCTTGTTTTAGACATATAAAGATTAGTAATTTTAGGCTTTGGAGTTGTTGGGGTGGGGAGGGGTTGGGTGTTTTCATTTGTTTTTTTGTTGTTGTTGATTTTTTTAAACACTCTTTTCTTCTTGTTGTGTGGGAAAGCATTATTAAGAGGGAAACTTTGAAATCTGTTCCCAAAACTAAGGCAGTTATTTAACCAACTTTAGGACAGCAACGCCCCTTCAAAATATTGAGGCTGTAGTGTTGAACAATTGCAGAAGGGCTACTGTTGCAGTGTGTGTGACTAGGGAACAGAAGATTTCATCACACCTGTCTTTCAGCATGGAAAAATGAAAAGGGAGGCAAAGCAACTGACGTGGAATTAATTTGTTTCTTCTAAAAAAACACAGGGCTTGAAACTTTTGCAAGGAGTTGCAAGCACCTTCCAATATCTTACTAAAGTCTGATTCAGATGAGCCTAAAAGCCTCTTTTTCCTGTTGTTATTCCCGTCTTGATATGTCCATATTATGTTATTTACACGTACATAAATGTGAAGCTGAAAAATGTTGTGCACATGATGCCTATCTTGTTTCAAAGTAAGATGAGTACAGCTAAAAAAGCAGTCCAGTTTTGAAATTTTCCTGATTATTAATATTATTAATATTCAGGAAGGAGAAAATAGAGTTGAGAACGGTTTGTATCATACCAAAGAAATTAGGGATGCAAGGTGTAGAGGGAAATCAAGCTCTATTTGTTCTTGACACAATGCATTTGTTGTTTTGAACACCAGAAGTAGTAACAGTGAAGCGCATGTGGGAGTTTTCTACACATTACTGGCTGGAAAAAAAGACCAGTTTCAATGTCTAGAAGTTAACTGTAGAAATAGTTATTTAAGATAGCAGTTGTGTAGCATATGTCTTCATCTGTTTGCAGCCTGGTCAGAAATAATGAAGGACTTTGAATTAAATTTCTATATTGTGCTTTTCGGAAAACATTTTTTTGTAATGAAGGAGACATCAGAATTTCATGAGAAACAGGTAAAACTGCTGTGGGAGTGGCTGGGGGTACTGGTGGTAAAAAATACTCTGCAAATATCCTGAAGTGGGAGAAAGTAAGATGTAACTGTTCAGATATCACTGCAGTTTCAAAGGAGTTGAAGGGAAGCAAAGAGTTACATGCTGTAACCCAGGAGGTAAATGCCTTCTCCTCATTTGAAAGGAAATGTGTTAGACCAAGTCAGAGGAGAGGCAAAATTCCAGTAGCATATATAGGATGGTGAGAGTCATCAGGGGGAAGAAACTAGATTAATAAACTGCAGAATTATGCTTTCCCTCAGTTCCCAGGAGTAAGGTGTGTTCTCAAGCCTCCCAGTTGCCAAGCCTACTAGCACTGTGTGATATGAAGCACTGCCTACAGAAGGTACAGATAGGGAGTGGCTGATCCAAACGAACATCCACAGAGCCAGGTGATGAAAGGGGGCTGCATTCCAGGCTGCTGGCAGACTTGGTGGAAGTCACTGTGAGGGCTGCTGGCTGTCGCCTTTCAGGTCATGACAATGAAGGAAAGTTCATGAGCACTTGAAAAAGGCAGATGTTGGGCCCCTCTTCAAGACAAGTCAAATAAGAAGACTCCAGAAGCAACCAGCTGATCACCCTCCTTCATTCTCTGGGAAGAACAGGGACAATACATGATGCCAGAAGATGGAGACACATGAAGCACAAGGTGACAGTGACTAGGCAGTACGACGTCATTAAAGACAAGTTGTGCTGGGAAAAGCATGGGCCTTGCTTTCAGGAGGTGACTGTCCTAGTGGGACCCAGAGACAGCAGTGACTGCCACTTGCTCTGACTTCAGCAAGGCTCGTGACAGCTTCCACTAACCAGATAGGTGAGCATGGGCAGCAGAAGGGGATGGCTGTAGGACCACCGTTGTGTCCTCAGCAGGACAAATTCCAGCTCTGGGGATGCTGCTGTTAGTGGTATGACTCAGACCAGTGATGGGGCTGTTGCTGATGGTTTGAAGTCAAGGCTTGGGTAGTGTAGTCACCTTCTGCATGGCTAGGTGTGTCCCTCCTCATCTCGGGAAGGCAGGACAGCTGATGGGAATGACCCTTGCCACATGGGGAAGGCATCAGTTTGACAGAAGGCTGGCCCTCTTTGCCCCAATCCTTCAGGCCTCCGTGCTGAAGAGATGGCACCTCTTAATGAGAAGGGGTGGGAAGGAAGGGGCCATGCAACCCTTCACAGTCAACAAAAGAACTGCATGTTGTTGGAAGATACTGCAGGTGAGCCAGCCAGAAGTCCACAGAGCTTGCCTTCTCCCAGCTGATGCAGGTGCTGAGGCTGAGATGCTGGTACGGAGCCAGCCAGTCACTCCTGTGATGCCATTGATGTGACCTCACAGATGGCACCAGGGTGCATTGGTGTAGTGCCAGGTCATCCCTGTGGCACATGTAAACACTTCCACTGGCTCTTCATTGACTTGAGGTGCCAAGCCTTGCCAGTGGAGAGCCATCCACTCTTTCAGTGCTTATTATTTCTACACATACTTGAGCTTTCTTTGCATGGTATAGCTATGAATTTTCCCTTGCTGTCTGGTTGCAGATCACCTCTTAGTATGTCATAGGCTGCTTATGGTCTGCATGCATTCCTTCTCCAGGCAAGTATAGGCAGTTACAACAGGGTTGAAATCTGTCAGGGATTTTCCAGGACAGTGCTTAAGGTGAAGGGGTACAGGTGCCTGTATGCCCTGGTGGCTAATTGCCATGTACTTCATCCAAAATAAAAGCCATTCAGAGCATAACATCAGCTGAAGAATGAAGAGAGGAGTTTCTCTTGCTTCTGTGGTGATTGAATCACAATCTGCTAGGGGAAAAAAAAGAAGTCTTGCTGGGTTCTGTTGAGACAAGGGAGTCCAAGGCTGCTGAGGTGTGAGTGGTATGCCTGCATTGCCATGGTGATGGCAGATCCCCTGGCATCCCTTTATCCTGTGCAGCTCCATTCCTTGCTCTCACAAATCATGCTGAAACGTAAGGTAACACGTTGATAAGCTGTCTGCTGGACTAATGAGGAAATGTGTCATCTCTCAGCTATTTAAGAGTTCCTTTCCTCCCCTTGCCTTGTGTTTTTTTATCACGGCTGCTCTGCAGACCACATCCTTAGAGGGCTGGTTGTCATTTCTTTGGGTTATATTCTGACTAGCTTTTAGGTGACAGAGAGAGAGGTGGTGCAGGTTGGGAGGACATGCTGACAAGCCCTGTCATTTTCATGTCAAGAAAGGAATTCTGGATGATGGAAATCTCAGGAAATCTTTTCCATATTCATACTGTACCTCTTGTCATGATGCCATGCAGTCAGAAATAAAACATAAACTAAGTTCATCTAGCAAGGGTCAGAGGGCAGATTGTCTCTAGAAAATTTCCTTGGCATGCTTTGACAGGCAGGTTATGTTGCTGTGAAGATGTTCTCTCATGATTATATTTGTGAGTACATACCCTGCTCCAACTGTGAGTCTTTGGAGGGATTAACTCAAGAGTGTGTGGTGGGGCTGTCAGCACACTTGTTACACATCTTGAATGAGATTACCCACTGACAGGAGGATATTCTGTACAAAAGTAAGAGGTGCTGTGTGCTTTGTGTCTGGTACTTTCAGAGTGAGCAGTTAGAAAGACCATATACTACTTTTTGTTTTAATAGAATGGTTGACATTGTAGAAAAAGCAAGTTATTTAGTTTTGCTCAGAGTTATGTTGCAGAGTTGTGGGGGAAAAAGTAAAATATTTATTTAAGTGCTTTCCTATTGAAATAAAGGTCAAGTCTGGTGTTAGTGCTCTGGCTACCAGGGCTTTTATGACTGATTTAATTCAATTTTTTTGTGCTATTAGAAGTGCTACTGCAGTCCAAAGACAAAATAAAAAAGAGAACAAAAAAGACCCAGTGCCAGAGGGGAGAAATCTTCAGTGTGAAAGAAAGTAATCAACCCTCGATTTTGTTGCCTATTACAGAAAAGTCATTTTACTGCTGGAGAGACAGAGATTCATCATGTCTGTGCTTGCAAAAATGAGAAGAAAAAGGGACAGCAACTGGAACTGTGGATCTGATGTGTTCAATATATCTTATGCAGGTATCTAGGACTGTTGTGCTAGATACCACACCTTATTACCAGATAGTGGAATTACAGAGTTTGAGGATAGAAATTCTCAAAAATGCTTTGGTGTAAAGCTCATTGAAAGAGAGGTGGCCATTTGATAGCACTGTGCTAGCTTCAAAATAGCATAGAAGGGTTACAGACACAAGCTGTACAGACACAAGCTGTGACAGCAAGTTAGTTATGGACACAGCTGTAGCTGTAGAAATATGTTTCCAGGAAAATGATTTGCCAAGTGCCAGGTATATCAACAGCACAGCTAGAGAGATTTGTGGCACAAAGACCAGGAAATGCAAAGCTACAGAAAGGGATCTTTAATTTACAGCATGAGCAATCCTGTGGTTAATCTAAGCAGAACAATCCATTCCAGGGTGATCTAGCACTAGAGGAAAAAATAACACTGCAGAGGGAAGGCAGTCCTGAGTTCTGGCAGCAGCAAATGCTAAAGGATTCATTAACCCTTGAGTTATGGCAGGATTTGGGTTTGCCAGCTTTCTTGGACTAGGCAGGAACTAACAGATGCTTGGCTCGAAGGTGCTGTCAAGTGTGCTAGTCCTGGGAGGGAGAACACACTGTAGGCTGAGATGCTCGTTTGCCAAATTTTCTTCATCTTGATAATCTCTGCTGCTCCGTTCACACCCTTCCTCTCATGCCAGCAGGGCTGCTCTGTGTGATGGGCTGAGCTGAGGGACAGGGTGACCCCATGGCAGGCCATGCCCCTAGAGATGCGGTGCTGTCCCCCGTTGTCTGAGGCAGGCTTCAGTGACAATCCTGACATGGCCAGCATTCAGCTGGGAGCAGGAGACAGGCCCAGAGCTGAGCCCTCCAGCTCTGAGGGCAAGATTTGTTGAGATGAAAGGCCCCAAGGGCAGGCAGAACACAGGCTGCCCACTGGGAGGATCTGACATGGAGCAGGGCTGGGCACACACCCTGACCTGAGCTGCAGCTGCTGCACCCATGGCGAGGGGTGGGTGGGGGGCTCCATCCAGGTTGCCCAGGGCCATGAGGTCCCTGCAGACCCTGACTAGAACGTGGAGGTTGAGGCATATTTGAGCAGGGCGCTCAGACAAATCCTGGGCCTCCCACACTGTAGCTGCCAGCCTGTGGAAGAGAAGAAGCATTAACTCAAAATTCCCTGTCCCAAAGGAAAAGGAAACTGATGCGTCCTGCTAACAGGGAGAGAAGAGAGCAGGCAGTAAAAGATTGGAGTAAGAGGAGGCAGTTGCAAGACCCAGTTCTGAGGTCCCTAACCTCCACTGATGATTGATTCTGGCACTGCAGTGCTGTGGGAATGCTGTGTGTGTGGTTAACTTGTTGATAGGCATGGCAGTTACATCTGTATATCCAGATGTAGTTCTGGGCATGCCTACTCCTCTTTCTCTTGCAGAGCAGCAAAAAGGGGAACATGGGAGGAGAGGTCCAGAGGAACTGGATCGTTGAACATATTTTGTATCTGTGCATAAGTGGTTTCATGTGTTACATGGCAAAGTTAGTTAACTGACATTTCTTGCAGGTTTAACTATTTGGAATACATTTTTAATTACTAAATTCTTATAAATCCAAGCCCAATTGTGTTCCATTAATGGAGGTGCTGGAGAGCAGCAGGGAGCAGATTTTGACAATATTTTGACAGACTAGTTGGTTCACTTACATGACTAAAGGTGTGGAAACTATACTGGAAAGTAAATGTCAAAAGCTTCCCATTTCTGAGACAAAGTAGCACCTGAGTTATGTGATACTGTAGAAAAAAAAAAAAAAAAAAAAAAAAAAAAAAAAAAAAAAAAAGGAGTTTTTACAGATGAAGCAGGAGATGTATTGTGAAAACAAAAAGGGTCATCAGTATGAGCCAGAGCGGCATATGCAGTGCTTTCATATGCTCAGGGCTTATGCCAGAGGTGTAGGCAAAAAGTCATGATAAATATTGCACTCTTATTGTTGGACAGCAATGAAAAAATGCCATTAGCTCCAAGAAAGAGGTGAGTAAGTTTTCAAGAACTGAAACAGGCACAGCAGAATAATAATGGAATAATGGAAAAATAATGAATATGGCTGGGATGGGAGAGGTATTGTTAATGCTTCTGCCAGAAAAGTGATATTAACAGTTGCAGAGGGAAACTGTTAAATGCATCTTGTATATCAGAAGAAACTTAATTTCCTTTTCTTTGTTGTGTAGTGCTCCAGAAGTATTTGGTAAAGTTTAGCTTCCATTTAGTTAGGACTAATGGAAGTCCTCACCAAGGACTTTGGATGGGGTCATATTTAACCAATTACTTTTTTCTCTCTCTGCCCCCAACAGGGAGACCTCTTTAAAAGGTCATGGAACCATTAAGGTAGAAAAAAACCTCTAAGATCACTGAGTCCAGTCATTAAAGACCTTAGATTCTTACCTCTGGCTTCACACTTTGCTGGATGTCTGTGACCTTGTGGAGGATACTTCACCTTTGCTTTCTTGGTTTCCTTCTGTGGAGACTCTGAGAGTACCAAGGATATGTTGATGATTCAGAATCTGACAGTGTACATCTCTGGTCTCTCTTTTCCTGTAAAGAAAGTAGGACTGTAATGGCAGGATAGTCCAGGATAGTTCAGGATGGTTCTGACTGATTGTTAATCTTTACAGAGACCTTTAAGGAGCCTGGCTCTAACCAGCTGCTAGTTGCCTAATGGTGTTGAGGGGCTGATAGTTCCCTCACTAGAAGATAGATCCAGCAGTAGCTGGCCCTAAGAACAGTTGGGGCTTTGTAGGGAGAAGTTATAATGCAGCCATGACATCTGTCTTGCAGAGGTGGGAGCAATGTGTAGCCAGGAGACATCGTTTTAATAGAATAGTAGTGTAGCTGCACTGAGGGATGGAATTTAGATAACAGATTGCAAGTGTAGAACACGTTTAATCAAAAACTCCAGAAAGTGAGAGGGGGAGGAGAAAAGGTGAGTGGGATGTTGAATATTTCCGAAGATATGCACAGAGAACCAGAGCTGAAATGGAACACAGGGTGTGCTCTCAGCTGCAGATCCATTACAGTGTTGGCACTTTTATTTTTATGGAACAACCATTGTCTCATCACAGGATGAAAATTGCACAGTCCTCCTCTTTTCAGCACTGGAAGGGTTATGACTATGAAAGTCATATGGCTTAAGAAAAGGATCACAGCTTTGGTCAGACTGAAGAAGTATTTCATACTGCAGAATGTGAAACTCCAGATCACTTGCATTTTCTTTGAGCCTAAATCTGGGACACTGACAGACTGTGCAGAAATGCTCTATATTTATTTACCAAGAAATTGTTCTATGAAAAGGAAAAAATTTAGGAAGGAGTGTTGCTGACAGATGATGGCATCTCAGCAGACAAACAAGGGGTCTTGTTGAGGAACTTTTCTTTCCTTTTTAGAGCAAGCAAGATATTCTCTGTCTCTTGACCATTTCTGGTACTTTAGAAACTGACTGTATAAAGGTCATGAAGGTGGATTTCCAGTAAAGTTTTTTTTTCTTTTTCTTTTTTTTTTTTTTTCCTTTTTTTACATACTTTCACTGAGCACTTAGAAAGAAAGAAAACTTCTGTTTTCTCTTTTGCTGAGAACTACATGTGACCATTGATACATCTATCACTAAACGTGTATTACTAAACCCGGAATGCTGTATTCAGGAAGTCAGCCTTGTAAGGGAATGTTTGCTATTTGTCTGATGTTTGCTATTGTATATGTTGAAATGGACCTGGAGCTTCTTCCCTCTCTCTGAGAATCTGATCATTTGAGTAAATTAACTGCATGAGAATAGGAAAGGCACAATCAGTCTCCCACAGAGGGAGAGGAAACAGTTTTTTAGGATCCTTCATTGCAAGGAACAGGAGATGGGAAACAAAAATTTGCAATTTAATTGTCTTTTTCAGTACAACTTTTAAGCTGCGTGCATTTTAAACAATAGATCAGCATGATATTCAAATCCCAGTCTAAACTAGAACTTGTAGAGGATTTGAGGCAAAGTCCATAGCTGTGGAAACAAAGAGAGAGGGAGGTGCCTTTACCCATTCTGTGCTTCTGAACTATAAATTACTGCTGTCATGCTATATGAGAGTCATCACACATAGAGACCTATTTAGAGTAAATATAACTGACAATCTATGGCATTGTAGTGTAATAATGCATGTACTGGTGTGGTTGCCAAGCAGATAAAGTTAGAAGTGATTAGTTCCACCCTCTGAAAAGTCACATGAAAATGAGCACATAACGTCTCTGCTCAGCAGAAACAAGATGAGACACAAATTGGCATGTCAAATTCAGAGAAGTAACCATGCTAACACAAAGTAACCACCCCAACACAAAGCAGAGAGTGATAGCAGGTCCGCTATTTTATCCCACTTCCATCTTCCTGGCTCCTGAGGAGTCAGTGAACGACAGGTACAGGTGATTGTGTGTTGGGGGATTGGAGCAGAAAGCAGAGAGGAATGCAAAAAGCTCTACCTCTTCCTCTTTTTTTCTTTAGCTTCATAAATAATCTACTTAATGCATATGTTTTAAAAATTGCTTGGTCATTTATCTCCATGGTGTATTTAGGGTAACTTACTCTGTTTGAAAATGTCCCTGGTGCTGTTACTTGGACTATCACACGATATGCTTGTAAATTATATTATCTGATCAACATGTTTGATGCTAAGCTGTGCACGCTCTGATGTGACAGCCTAGTTCTTTACATGGCTTTAATGCCCAACACACACAAGTGCCACCTTCTGTGCTAAAAGGAGAGAGCTGAATGTATTAACTGGCAGACAACTTATTTAACTCACCTAGACAACTACTTAAATTATTAATTCCTTTTCTTTTAAATTCACTTTTAACCTCAATATTGTCAACATTGCATTAGAGAGCAACCACCTAAGAACTCTTGCAATGTATAGTATATATTGCAAAGTATAAACAGCACCTGGCTTTTTAGTAATTAATGCATCTGACAACATTGGAGACTTAAGCTCTAAGAGAACTTGATGGAATCGTTCAGTTTTTCAAAGCCCACACTTTTCTGGAAACAGTGTGTTTATATTCTCTGTAGAAAGCAAGAGAAATAGATGTCCTTCCATGTGCATTCCAGCTTATTTTGGCATCATCTCGGCTGATTCCAGGTGATTAAGGCACATACCTAAAAGAAGAGAAATGAGAGAACTGAAGAAAAAGGACAAGAAAAAGGAAATAGAACTTTCACCATAATTGGGGCCTGTGCAAAGTTCAGCACTTCGTCTCTTTCAAGTTGTATTCTGCTTTTTTTTGCAAGGAAACTTGCCATAGTTCTGGGTATTTTCCCAGCTGTAGTCTCACTGTATGCACTGCCCTAAGGATGGTGTATGTGGGTGTTGCTGGAAATTTGATGTGCTTTCCTCACATCCACTGCAGCATACAGTTTACTTGCTTGGTTTGCTTATGTGATTAAGGTAAATGCTCCAAATGTTAGCAGCCTAGAGCCATTACATGTCTAAAAGTTGCTCTTCCCTCTCTTCTCTTCTAGGCTTGTGACATATGCTAGAACTTCTCTTGCTAGAGTTCTGCAATTCTTCATGGTCTTAGCTCTAAAAAGCCCTTTCTTTTACATTGTTACATGCTTTTATGCAAATTAAGACCCTGGTGAAACAATTAGGTCATTATCTGGTCTAGTCCACAATGAATTTTAAAACAGTTAAGGCTAAATTAGAAGGGGTTTTGTGGTTCCTTGTCATATTTTATCTTCAATATGCACCTCTTAAATTACCCAGACCTTTAGTCAGTCCCACTGGACCATGATCTTTTCTCTTCTGGAGATTTTTTTTCCAATACCTTGGATTTGATCCGGTCTCTCACTCTGCCACAAATTGATCAGCTGACATCACTATGTAAGAAAATAGCCCTCTAGTTTAACTTGCATTCATGCGGGTCTCTTCTCCTTGTGGTCCAGTTTAAACCCAAGATTTTCCAATACCACATTCTCCCAAAACACAATGAAATTTCTTTTTGATGTCATATGTTGGGGGGATTATGGAGTATGTGGGGGTAAGTGACAGTAAGGAATAGTGACAGGAATATAAGAGAGACTTTTTTCCCTCTAGTTTTCTGTGTGGATTTCAAAGCAGCAAGGTTAGTTCAGGGTATCTGGCAAATTTTTTGAGGATTCTGTCTGGAAATAAAAAGAGGAAGAGGCTGAGATTTCCCTCTCTCAGTTTTCTCTAAATCTACCTATGGTTTTGGTTGCAAAAAGGGACAGGTATGCGAGTGTTCAAGCAAATAATATTTTGGGCATACTACCTGCCTCTGGAGAGGCTTGGAATAGGAAAGCAGATAGAGCCTCCATTTCGATTTGTATGGTGGCCAAGATGGGTCCTGCTCGACCTCTGGAGTGCTTGAGACTGAAAGGGGTAATGGTACGTGTCAGGCACTTTGTACTTCTTTGTTTAGAGTAGGAATTGCTGATATAGCTCAATACAGTTTCTGGTCCAATCTCACTTCTGTCCTCTATAAGGGTTGCCCACAGCTGTTGAGCAGGTGAACCTCTTTTGCTGATCAGAGATTATTTTTTTCCTGGTCCGTAGAATGGAAGATCTGTTAGGAAAATCTGGTGTTTGGGCTTTCCTCTGCATTTATTACTTGAGTGAGCTCCCGGTCCACAATCACTCAACAGCATGAACTGGAAAATGGATCTAGGTATCTCAGTTCACCTGGTCAGCAATACAAAGGAAGTTCAGAGATCTGAACTCATCTGAATGGGCAGGAAGAGACAAGAAGCTAGACAAAGACAGCAGAGAGTGCCGGATATATTAACTCTTCCTAGACACAGTGACTCCTGCAGCTGTGATCCATTTTCTGTTTTACAACAGATGGTGATAAGAAGTTGTATACTGAGGTACTTTTATTACTGTACATGGGAAGAGGAAATTAGCTGCAATATCTAACAGGCTTTAGAGAGAAATAAATAAAAAGCCAGAGGACATACCAGAAATTTTGTGGGCTTTTCACTGGAAACATTAAAAAAAAGGGTATATGAACATATGAAATGGTTAAACATTCTTTAGGATCTGTCATGGTTTAACCCCCACCGGGCACCAAACCCTGTGCAGCCACTCACTCACTCCCTCAACAGCAGGATTGTGGAGAGAATTGGAAGGATAAAAGCTAAAAAACTTGTGGGTTGAGATAATGACAGTTTAATAAGGAAAGAAAAAGCTGCACGTGGAAGCAAAGCAAATCAAGGAATTAATTCACTGTTTCCCATGGACAGGCAGGTGTTCAGCCATCTCCAGGAGAGCAGGGACTCATTGTGCATAAGGGCTTGTGGGAAGACAAGTGCCACCACTCCAAATGTCCCCTCCTTCCTCCTTCTTTCCTCCCTTTATATAATGAGGATGATGTCACATGGTCTGGAATAGGTCCTTGGCCAGTTGGGGTCACCTGTCCTGGCTGTGTCTCCTCCCATGCATGCCCAGCCCTCTCACCAGAGTGGCAGAGCAAAAAGCAGCAAAGGGCTTGGCTCTGTGTGAGCCCTGCTCAGCAATAACAAAATCATTTCTGTGTTATCAACCCCGCGTCCAGCACAAATCCAAAACACAACACCATACCGGCTGCTGTGAAGAAAATTAACTGTATCCCAGCCAAAAACAGCAGAGGATCCCAGGAGCTTTTGACTAAAACAATTTCTTAGACAGTTTCAGTGCTGCTTTCTCTAAATCTCAGAGGTAACACAGGACTGATACAACTGTGGTGGCAGCAATGAGACTCAGAATTATCCTGAGTTCAGACAGATGGATATTTCTTTGGAAAAACAACCCCACCGCCTTCTGTATTTACCAAAGGAATTTACTATCCTAGTAATCTTTCAGAGAATTGTTTCTGGTTTTGAGGGGTTTTTTGGTTTTGCCTCTTCACATTCTTCAGTGACAATTTGATTTTTATTTTCATTTAAGACTATTACAGGATGGACATTTGTTTTATTGAGTGGTTTATGAAAGCTTTGCTTTCTCTAAAGGAATGATGTGATCAGGCTGGTTTATGCGAGCAGTGAAGTGCAAACAACCACATTCAGGAGAGGCCTTGCAAACCATTTTGGAAACTGTGGCTGTGTCTGAGGACTCTTCTGAGGGAGCACAAGTGGAGGGAGTACTGTATTTACAAGCACAATTTGTTGTTGTGCAATGAGAAGTGTCTTTACTTGATAAATACTCCACTGAGGGCATCTGGTACTGTTTGGTTTAATTTCCAGGCTGTTCTGCCTTGTGCTCATGCAGTGGCCAGAGAATTAAAGAGTACAAGCCTGACATTCTTGAATAACTTTAGGAAGCCAACATATGTTATCTACAGCAAAGTAACAGAATAAATATTACAAGGTAGTTTTAAGAGGAAGAGCTATATGGGTGACAGCTTAGCAAATGTGAATGATAGTTTTAGATAGCATATGGCCAGTGACTGAGGTAACTTTGTATTAGGTATAATTTAAAATTCATTTTAAAATACCTTGTTTCTTTGATAGTGCACTTGTATTTTTATAGTTGTTCCCATCTGTAGATGTCTTAAATCTTTCTTCAGTTTTAAACTAAAAGCTTAAACTAACAGTCTGAAACTGAAGAACTTGGGATCTAAATTTAGGAAGACTTTTTCTTTAGCTACCTGCTAGTACTCTTCAAATAAATGTATTTGTTTAAAATAGAAATCCATTTTCTGCAACACTTTTTTTTTGCCTCACCTTAAAATCACAAATTTGTGCATTCAATGTTCCTGTAATACATTATTCTCTTGATTTTTTTTTATTATTTGCATGTTTTACGCTTTGTATTGTACTATGTTATATGTTAAAATTTTAATTAACATTCTCTTTCCTCTAAAGTGAGAGGCTTTTCTCTGGGGCTGATTCCATGAACACTCTCTGCAGGTCCCTACTTAGATCTGAGGGAGAAAAAAGGATCCATAATTAACACATGACCAGATTTATGCTCTTCTGCTCAGAGTATTTGCACGGAACTTGCTCTTTACTTGGCAATCTTCTACCCATCTTGCGACAGTGTCTAACTAGTTATAGTTATTATGGTCTGTAGAGGGGCTAGAAATGGAAATGTAGGGTCTTATGCAGTAGGTTCCTGGTGAGCATACTTTATTATCCTAAGGGTTTATTTTACTACACTAGTAAAGTGTCAGAAGTTTGATGGTAAAGCAGTTTTTACACAGTGACCCCAGCAGTATGGTGTATGATGTCATGTGTTACTTAACAGGATGAGAGTGTCTTTCAGACGTCACTTTGCTGAGCTCCTTTGTTATATGCTCAGGTGAAGAGAACTGTGTCTGTATGGCTGCTTCTTCCCTGGTTAGACTAGTGGAAATAACCAGGTAGGGCCAGCTGGACATCCTTGCTTGACGAGCCTGTGCCTGGGGACTCCTCCCTTGCTGAGTCAGGCTGTGTTATTCCACAGCAGACCCCTCCATGTGCAGCTTCCTGCTGTTCCATCTGCCATTTGTACAGCCTTTTATTTCTAGTTACTTAGGCAACAAGTGCTGCTCTCCAGCAGGGAAGTGTTCTGTCCACCACTCGCAGTAGGCACTCCTTGCACGCTGCCGCACTCCAAAATAGTCATGGGCTGTTCTCCCTTCCTTTTCCCCGGGTGCTTGCTGAGAGGTTGCTCTGTGGGCAGCTCTGCACATCTCTGCATTCTGCTTGCCCCAGACCCCAACAACCCTCTCACCTTCAAGGTCGCAGCTTCCTGTGCCTCTCTTGCAGTATGAGGGCCCTTCATCCTGCCCCTGCAGTTGTGGCTGTCCTCTGCTCATACCACAGGATGAGATTGAGGTACACATCACCCCCTTGCATGTCCATATCTATTTTTGAAGCAAAGGAGAGCAGGAGGGGGTAGCCACAGGACACACAGCCACCTCACTGGCAGATTGTCTTAAAGCAGGCCTCAAGGTGCACCCCAAAGCTCAGCTGCTTTCAGAGCGAGCATGTCCCCCAGTTTGACTTCCTTTGTGCACTGTGAGAGAGTGCCACTCTTGCCAGATGATGTCCCTGGCACGGGAAAGATGCTGCAGGACACTTTGTGAAGCACAGTGTACAAAGGAAGCTGATCTGGCCTTGGAGGGACCTTGAGGTGGTAGAGCTCTGCTCCTGTTCTCTGCTGCTTCCATTTTCCAGTAACTCCTTTTACTGTCTGGCTTCATTTGAAGCAGTTGAGTCACTACAAGTCCCATGCAGACGTACCTGGGCTAGCTCAGGGTGGAGCTGGGGTGAATCCAGCACAAACTGTTAATTCTCCACCCCTGTCATGAGGCAGGTGCTGTACTGCTTCTCACCAGAGCTGGCTCCAAGAGTCCTGTCAGTGAGTGAAGCCACACAGGAGGGTTACAGGAACATTGTCAGTATATGCAGGGATGTGATGAGGAAGCCCAAAGCCCTATTGGAATTGAGTCTGGCAGAGGATATCTAGGACAACAAGAAAAGCTTCTAAAAGTACATCAGCAGCAAAAGGAATCTTAGGAAAAATATGGGGTCACTGTTGAATCAGATGGATGTCCTGGTGGGAGAAGGCAGAGAGAAGGAGGAATTACTGAATGCCTTCTTTGCATCAGTCTCAACTGCTGAGATCAGCCCTCAGGGAACACCCTGCTTAGGCCAAGCTATCTACACAGCTGGCTCACTGCTGAAGCTTTATTTATTCTGAGCAGGCACCTTGTCCTATTGCTGTCTGTTGGGGTGAGTTCAGCTTGTCACATTGTAGATCACATCGGTTTCAGTCAGTGAGAGACAGTTTTAAAGTTACTGTAGCACAAGGATGCCATCTGAGGGCCCCAAGTGAGAGGTTTGAGTGCCATAACCTGAGATAATTGTTGTGCTTATTGCCTTTAGCTGTCTTTACTGTGCTTGCATAGGAGGGCCTCTGTAGTTGTGTATAATCCCTGATCCCCTGTAGTTGAGGGTTCTTTGAAAATTACCTGAAACCCAAGAAAAGTTATCTAAATACGCCCAGCTGTAAATTGCTGCTTGGTGACAACACAAGTAGCTTGAAGTGTTCCTTAACAGGAAATGGAAAACTAAGAGAGAGTTGAAATAGGAAGACAACAAGATCTCTTGCAGCCACCCAGTTGTGATTCCAACTACTAACTTTCCTCTTGCTCATTTCAATTGGTTTTCTGAGTGTGGGGATATATTTTTCCCCTCACTACTTGTTTTTTTCACTCCTGCAGCCCCCGTGAGGTGATTCTGGCAATTCTGAGTTTAGCTGCAGTAGTGTCTGTCTATAAACTACCTTCCCTGGAATCTGTGGCAGAAGATGGAGGGGATATCCAGTGGTATGCCACTCCTGAAATGTTTTGAGGCAATGAGGCCTATTACAGATGTGAATTACTGGGGTAACTTGCTCTATCCCCAGAATGTCATTGACAGCTGTTTGCAGACACTGGAAACTTGCTACAGCACACTGGCAGATCTCAGCTTAAGCCGTGGACACTGATTGCTGGGACCTGTCTTGCCCTTATCGCATGGAGGTCTTGGTTTCTGGCAGATTTCCTGCAGACAAGGGAGCTGCTGCTTTGTCCTAGCTAAATAAAAGTCGTTGCCAGCTCCTGTTGTATCAACCTAACCAAGTTCATGATGATGAGTGAGAAATTGCTTACACAGTGAGTATTTCTCTCTGTGTTCCTGACAGCTGATTTTACTGGGGCTAAGTAAGTTCTTATTACCATTGTTAAATTGTTACTTCAAAATGAAATTTGTCCCATTACACAGATAAATAATATATTTGAACAGATACACGTTGAGGAAAAATGTTGGTCATCTTGCCAGTTCATCCTGTTACAGTCTGTCACTTTATTTTCACTGGCTAAAGGAGATGTGTGGTGGTGGATAATTTGTTCCTTAGTTTTCAGCTTTGCAAATTCCCTATTTAATTGATGTCAGTGTCAATCCTTATTATGGGCCCAGCAAAAAAAAGCCCCTCAAGTTTCCTGGCATACTTGGCTTTTAAGAATATTTTACTTGCTTTTATGTGTCTATAGATAGTGAATAAATTCCATAACTATTGTAAGTAAATAGTTTCTTTCTTCACCTAAACTGTGTGCTTAAATAAAGATAAGTGCAAAAAAAATTCACAAATGCAGTTTTGATACCAATAGCAAATCTTGTCACCAGTGTGAATAGAGAACAACTTGGCAGAAGTTCCTTGCTAGGAGGCATTTTTGAGTTGCATGTCCTCATATAAACTGAGTATATCATTAGGTTCATGTGGTTTTGGCACCAGGGCAGGGATCCTTCGCATCTTCAGCCAGGCTTAATGTGCATTCCCTGCAACTGCTTTCAATCTTGGCCTCATCAGTTTATTAGCTGCTTTCCCACAGTGTACTAGAGTGATAATTTTAAGCTCAGGACTCTGACAGTTATTGATGTGAGGTTCTTAGAGCCCATAAGCCTACTTATTGGAAGTCACTTTCCTCTTCCTCAGTCTCTTTCACTTGCCACCTTCCTTTTTGTCAGTCTCCCTTTCAATTTGAGCTATTAATTTTATAATAGGTTTTTTTTTAATTTAAATAAATAAGTGACAAACAGAAGCAGACAAAGGAATATCCAGAAAATATTTTGTAGAAGTTTGGGGTTGTGTTGCTTTGTTCACAAATTAAAGTGATTTCCAGTACAGCTGCTTTTTTTTAGATGCTGCATCTGTTCTGCTTGAATTGTTCTTTTACAAACTTGGCAGTGCATGAAAGGGAAAACACATATCAGCTATTTTTCACCTGTGCAGTAGGATTAATTTCTGTTTGCCTAGTCATAATACCTGCTATTTGTGGGAACTCATGGACCTTAAATTAGCTGTGATGGCTTCCTCTTGCTCCAAAATTGTAATAGATTTTAATGTTAAACTTTTCAAAGAATGATACAGAGACATCAAGAACAAATAAGAGTGATTTCAAATGCATAATATCCTCCATATGACTGCCAAATTGCTTGAAGATTAACTGTCAGCTCAACCTTCCTTTTCACTGTGAGAGTTATATATAATGGAATTGGTTGTAAATTACTGCTGCTAGTGTAACTGTGTGGAGAATTTTCATCTGGGGCCATGTCTGACCTGAAGTTCCTGGAAAAGACAGAGTGCACTGCAGGGTGGAAGAGAACAGACTTACTGCTGCTGCAAAAAAAAAAGGGTTTACAGATTTTCTTTCTGAGGTTGCTTATGTTGTTTCTGATGATAATCATCTTGATCTGTAGGACTCCCAGATTGAGAAGTGCCCACACGTGCCAGAAAGACACTATAACGTTTCTGGGATTTTTAAAAATGTTTTTTAAAAATTATCTCTTTTGTGCAGACAAAAGGCAAGTATTTTTTGGTTTGTTGGTGTTGCTGTTTGGTTTGGGTTTTTCATTTTTGGTGGTGGTGATATTTTTAAACAGAAGTAGGTTGTTCTGTCTTTTTTTTTGGTAGGAGTATCCATGCTTATGTGGACACACTTTTGGGTTGGAATTGGAAGATTTAGGGAAGATATAGTGGTGGTATTTTTTGTTAGCTTTCTTTTCTAGAGAAGGTTTCCATGAAGCAGCAAACAAAAGCTGGACAAGCTGGTGGACTGAGATTGTCTTTTGCCTGCTTGATTTTAGTGTTTGTTATCCCTTTTTAGTTCATTCAGTTTTTATTATTACTCTCTACAGTGTGTCCCCTGGGCTCTGTTCCTTACACCAACTGGATGGTTTTAGGAACTCTTACACTGTATTTCCCAGTGGTAAGCAGTGTTTTATGGAAGTTAGGATTTAGCTCGGTGTCTCGGGCACTGTTTCTTTCTCCTGCAAAAATGGAGGCAGTCCTGGCCCACCTAAGTCCCGTAGGTTTACTGCTGGTCCAATTTTGGGATGGTGGAATTAACGCTCTATTCTTAACTGTCTTTAAACAACAAATTTTCTGATTCTTGGGAAGAAAATGTTGGGATGGGACCTAGTTAGCAGATTCCAATAGCAGCTTAAACTTCTTTGGTGGTATAAAACTGTCAGCACAGGAATCACGTCCACATAGCTTCTAAACTTGCAATGAATCCCACCACACCTCTGATGATAGGTGGCTAAAAGTTTTTGAAAGGGTAAAAAAAGTACCTGAGCCTACCAAAGAGAGAATAAACACATAATGAGTGCAGCAGGGGGAGTTGTCAGAGAAGGGAACTCCAGGTCAGGGTGACCAGGGAGTCTGAATAGAGCATAGCAGAGGTGGTTTTAGGGAAAATGTCATTTGCAACCAAAAACTAGCACTAGGATCTGTTAACAGTGTATGTGAGTTGTGGCCTACCATACAACTGTTAGATAACACTTTTGGAGTGAATATTGCAGTTCTGCTAGATTTTTTACGTGGATGATAATTTCTGTCTTCTGACCAGAACGCGGGTACAATAGGAGGAAATCTGTGTGTCTGGAAACTTGATTCCCACTCCAGTTTCAAAAACAATAAGAGGGGAAAGAAATGGCTAATGGATTAAAATTTCAAGGCTGTTTATCAACATTGACTTAAGAACAACTTCTGCATAGGAAGCTGAAATTAAGTCTTACTCTGTCATTCTTGGTTTTCTTCTTTTCATAGGAAAAAAAACCCCAAACCCTCTACTCCTCTGCTGTTTCTGGGTAGTTTCACCTAGTTATTTCAAAGTATTAGGTGAAGTTAGAAGAAGATTTGGATTACTTGATTCACAGCAGATTCTTTTACCTCCCAAAATAAGTATGAAATCACCTGACATTTCCCAGAAACTTCATTGGACTGATAAACCCAGGATACTGACTATCTATGTCTTGGTTTGAAAGACAGGTGTCTGCTAGGGAAGGGCAGGACTCCCCCTTGGGATGAAGAATTCAAATCCCTTCCTTCCAAACTATTATAATTTAGAAAATTAAAGGGTCTTTCAGGGAGAGGTATGGGGATAGGAATAACAGTCCTTTACTGGTGTGTCTAACCAGGCAAATAAACAATAGCAACTACAGCATTAATAATAAACAGAACCAAAGATGTAAAACAGAACCTCAAGGGGCTTTGGTTTCACAAAGCCCGGCGCAGGCTGATCCTTTGTGACACTCCGAGAGACCGAACTGGAAGGGAGGAAAGTCCCGGGCTGGTGGATGAGATCAGAAGCTCTGTCGGTGGTAGCTGGAGCGGCAGGGGTGTCCCGGCAGGGCTGGGCAGTGCTGGGCTACAGAGTAGCAGAAAGACTCAAAGCAGCGCCGAAGGGCGATGGTGGGACAGGGCCGGCCGGGCAGGAGGGCAGGAGGAGGCGAGCTCAGGGTTCCCGTGCACAGGAGCAGACGGTGGTCGATTCTCCAAGAGCAGACATGGGGGTAACAGCAAACTCCTGCAGCAAGCAGCAGCCTGGCCGTTCTCTCTCTGATGCCCAGAGCAAGAGAACGAAGCTGCCCCCAACCCTGTGCTTTACCTGCCCCCAAACCTTGTGTTATCTCCCCTCTGAGGGAGACTCCCGGAGACACCAAACCAATAGGTGTAGCCCTGTGCTGCCATCTCCTTTGACCACTTCTTTGTTTTAGTCAAGTATTCAGTAGTTAGTCTTCTAGCAACTTATGGGGAAAAAATTCTGCAAGTGAAAAAGAAACAAATCTAACTCCCAACAATCTGGAAGGTATATAGGGAGGTAATGCCCACGATATTCTTCAGATTTTGGCTTTGGGAGGCTTCTGTCAGATACTTATCCTCCCTGCCATATTTGTCTGAATAGGAGATCCACCTCAGAGTATTGTATTTGGTCACCTACCTATTGATTTTTCTGAATGAAGCTTATTCAGAAAAATCAGCCTTGAAACCCTTTGCAACCTTTTGAGCAAGTTTTTCCCCGTTGTATTTTGCTTCTTTCCTGCTTTGCTTCTTTGTTTCTTAGATACAATATACCACCTCCATCTTTTTGATTTCCTGCTATACTCATACTCCTATCCAAATATTTACCCCATGCAGTCCCAGTCAGAAGTCTGGTTGTCTATATTATGTTATCCTGGGTTATTCTCCATGTTCCTGCTATTTGTGGGAAGTCTTTAAGGACTTTGATCAGACTGGCTGCTAATCCCCTGCATATTTCCCTCACCTGATTGTAATTTATCTTTTCCTTCTGTCTAACCTAGGATTCCAGTGTGTTATCCAGATCACATTATCCTTTTGTCTTCTCTGTAGGCTTTTGTTCCTGGCTTTCAACAGATATTCAAGTTAGTGCTTGTGCTAGTCACAGAGGAAATAAATGCAACAAATCAAAAAAAGAGATTCTTGAGGGCTTAACATTTTACTGGGAAAAGAATGGGGTGAGAGTTATACAAATACATTTCTGGCATAAGTTTCTTAAAACAGAAGGGAGCTTGCCAGGGGAAGATGTATACATGTGTTAATGTATAATCAATCAATTAATTCAATAAGGATTTTTTTTTGTTTTTAATTTCACTTGCTTGAGAAGTGACCAGCAGATTTCAGCTGGCTAAGACAGATTGCTTTGATAAATCTTCGGGAATTTTTTTTTGGGTATTTTTTGTCTCAGTTGAATTCTCTGGCAAGCACACAAAAAAGATGTCCCCTCTAACACCCAGCTCTCAGCTTGCCTTTTTTATGTGGATACGATTGTCCTTTCTGAATCTGCAAAACCTCTAAAATCTCCATTAAAATGCACTGTAAACCTCCTCTCTTTGGGAGTACCATGGATCTATGAAAAGACAACTATAAAAGCGAAGCCAGGATAAATAAACCTTATTCCAAATGAGTGTGGATTGGCAAGCTTAAGGCTCATTAATTTTGCCTTAGTGAAAAAAGAGGAAGATGGAAATCCACGGGAGAGAATTAAGTTGGTTCAAGCAATAACCAGTGCTGTAACTCTACTCCAGACCTGTGTGCAATACACCCATAGGGAAATAGGGCTTTACAGCAGGAAGATTTTATCAGCTCACGTTTCTGTGACAGCCAGACTGCTTGTGAGTGGATGAAGCCAGAAAGAATTACTTGTGGTGTTCCAAATGAGTGTCACTGAGGTCTTTGTACCCTACCTATCTGGCCTCTATGTGCCACATATAACAAACGTATACCTATGAAAGAGGTATTTGTATTTTGGTTTGAAAACTTCTGCTAGAGAAGAGAGGCTCCAGGGCATTGTGGCTACCATCACAGGCTCCCATGGTGAGAACAAAAATTAAAAGCTAGGTTTGACCCTTTTTGCCCCAGCTATAAAAACAAAGTGAAGATCTGCTGTCTTAATACCTTCTCCTACTGTCCGTGCTTCTTGGTCCTGATGCAGGAAGGTGAGGTGAGGAGGAGCCTCTCAGAACTCCAGGGATCTTAACTTACTTGGTTATTTTACTAGGTGTTCACCTGTATATCTGTTCAGTGGACCGGAGCAGTGCTAGATGAGGACATGAATTGTTCAGTTTGGAAAGCACAGAGATCTCATGGTAAATCAGTGCTACCCAAAAAAAGTCCCAAGGATCTGCCTATTGGTAGGAAAGAGATGACAGTGTAAAGATTTGCACTCCATAGCCTTTCACAAAGAACACTTCACTGTGCTCCTCTAGACATGCAAAAACAGCTGAGGGCTGGAAATGACAGGTTGTGTTCTTGCAAGGCAGAAAAACATCTTGGAGTTTCCTGCCTTTCATGTGAATATTGTCGTTTTTGGTTATGTCTAGCTCATAGACAGGTTCATAAATTTCAAACGTGATTGCTTCTACAACAAAGAGACCTTGAACTAGAGACTCTTAGGACTCACCTTAGTCAAAACCATGTTTTGTTTACCCCAGAGAAAGCTGAAATTTTCTGTTTCCCATTACATTAAGTAAGCTTCCCCTTTCACTCCAGAATTAAGCTGAAATTCAGGACTATGGGTTGTTGCAAGTCCAGGAAACACTGTTTCGAGGTGTTGGCTTCTGGCTAGTGCAGCAGTTTATTGGCTTTTTTAATCACATTGGGAGTAGATTTACTGGAAAGATTTGTATTTACTTGTAAGTTTTTGATTAATGCATCTTTAATGTGTTCCTGGAGGAAAGCAATTTACATTCACCTGCATGAGGGACACACATTTTCTGCTTTAGCCTCCTATGTCTCAGGTTCACTTTGCTGTGATGTGCTTGGCACAATTAGATTCTCATTGTTTGTGAGAGTCAGTTTTTGACAGACCAAATCCAGTCTACAGATCACTCTGGGACCTCATCTTGCATACAGCTCAACAAATGGCCCTAAGCAATACTTGTGTGTATGTAAAAAAATGGGTTAAAGGAAGAGCAAAGTTAGAAATCTGCTTGAGACTGGGGAAAGAGGAGAATCCTAGCATCTCTTTCCTAATGATGTTTCCTTGTTTGACTCTCATTGACTTTAATGAAATATTACTTCTTACATTTCAGTCTGCAGCCTCTCACCTATCTTAGAAATACTGATGATATAATAATTCTATTCTCATGTGATTTTAAATACATTATCTAAAAATTTTAACAGAACATTTTTTTCTTAATCCAGTGCAGTTGAGAAATTAAAATTACCAAGCATTTCACTTTCCATATTTTTGTTACAATTTTTTTTTAAATACCAGCTGTAAGGACCAGGAAAATAAAAAGTATTTTATTTCTCAATTTGAAAACTCTTAATTCTGTTTGGTTTCTTAAGAGATATATTCTTTAAAAATCTAATAGTTTGCTTTTCCGTCATGGTGTAATCAAGTCTGACATTAATGAAAAATAATGGTTTATTTCCTGAATTTGTATTTAATATTTAATCTACTAGCAGTAATAATAGTAATAATTATAGAGAGTTTAGTCTGGTTTTAGCAGTTACGAATTATATCAGTTGTATTTTATCACTTGTGAAAAAAGTGAGCTGTATTGGTTTCCCACACAAATAGATGAGAGGGTGAAATACGCATTCTGTTTTCTTTCCTACTGAAAGGCATTCTCACAAATATTAGACAGATAGTAGTACACTGTATGGCTATGGAAGCCCATAATCTCTCATCTCTGATGGCTGCTGGAAGGGGAGCTTTGTAGCTGCTGACACAGGTGCAGGCCGATCTGCACCTTACTCTTACCAGGGTGATCAGAGAAGCTGCCTTGGGACATCCACTCTACCAGGAGTATGGGGAGCATTGTGCAAGTGTGACATGGGCTTTCACAGCAGGCCATTAATCACACAATCACAGAATAAGCTGTGTGAGACGGGACCCATCAGCATCATCGAGTCCAATTCCTGGCCCTGCATGGCACCATCCCCCAGAGCCACACCCTGTGCTTGAGAGCAGTGTCAAACGCTTCCTAAACTCTGTCAGGCTGGTGCTGTGACCACTTCCCTGGGGAGCTGTTCCAGTGCCCAACCACTCCCTGGGTGGAGAACCTTTACCTAATAACCATTCTAAACCTCTCCTGACACAACTTCAGGCCGTTCCCTCGGGTCCTGTCACTGGTCACCACAGAGAAGAGATCAGTTCCTGTCCCTCCTCCTCACAAGGAAGCTGCAAAATGCAATGAGGTCTCCCTGCAGTCTCCTCCAGGCTGAACAGACCAAGTGACCTCAGCTGCTCCTCACAGGGTTTCCCCTTCAGACCCTTCACCATCTTTGCTGCCTTCCTTTGGACGCTCTCTAACATTTTAATATCTATTCATATTGTGGCACCCAAACCATCCCCCAGCACTGGAGGTGAGGCCACTCCAGCTTGGAGCAGAGTGGGACAATCCTGCTCCTGCCTTGCCTGGCTGGTGATTCTGTGCCTGACACACTCCAGGACACATTTGATGGGCTAACCAAGAGCATGAATTGGGGTTGGCCTGCTCTAACAGCAGGCTGTGGTGCCCAAAACTACTGTTCCTGGCCAGCACTGAGGAGCACCAAGGCAGCAATTCACAAAGATAACACTCAAATATGTGCACAGGGGAAGCTGATGAACTAAGGCACAGACTGATGACCTCTTCTGCAGTCCTTTACCAGGTCAGCAATTTCTAGATGTGTATTTTGTTTGAGGCCTACACCATTTGGCAGTCTTTATTTCTGCTTAATTAGCTTCATGATTTAAAACTATTTGTAGCCCCCTAATGAACTGGGAAAAACCCAGCAGTTGTTAGCAGCTGGCTGGGATTTTAACAGCAGCCATGTGCATTTAGCAGAACAGCAATAAACTAGTGAGAGGAAAAGTCTGGCAGTACTGCCAGGGGTCAGGATATGTGAGGGCTATCCTCAGCTCTGTTAATGATCACCAGGAGCACAGAACAGAATTCCAGCTAAACGGCCTTGTTAAGTGACAGTGACAACAAAGGCTTTGACAGAAGGCCCTGCACCCTGTGAGAGGATTTGAACTAAGATGCTGGATGTGGACCGGAGCAGCTGAGGGTGTGTTCCCATCATATTTTCAACAACTCCCTATCCATGACAAAATTTTTGAGGGAAAATCTGTCAAAACCCTTAGGCATTAAGTTGCCCACCAATATTATACAGCCCTGTGGAGTGTCGCTGAGTGGTGGATATGACTACTACTGGGTGGTAATAAATCTAATTGCTCTGGTTGTGCCTGTGTCTTACAGCTCGGCCCTCTGAACCTGTTTTACTCATCACCACTTCAATGTTTTTCCAGACAAAGTGACTGAGCCTGTATCCTGATTTTCCTATGGCATAGAGAAGGTGTCTATCAGTCTTTAACAGTGGCCGTATAGGTGATGATCTCCCACAGCTTCAGTCTGTTCCCTTGGATATTCCTCCTTGATATAGTGGTTCTCAGTTATTTCTGTGATGCAGATTTTCACAGAGTCCTTTTGTCCCCTTCTGAAACCCCACAAGTCTGCTCCATCTCTCATGATGGTTTTTGGCACTAGTCTGTCAAAAGATATAATACATCCTTATAATTAAGACAGGCATATTGAGATGTAGGCTATAATACCTAATGCTCCATTTTAACCAATCTGCAATTTAACAAAACTAAATACAGACCACAGTCTCAGCATGCCTACTTTTTGTAGCCAGCTTTCCTGTTTGGATTATATATTCCTAATTATAGAGGTAATGGAAAACAGTTACAATATTGCTGAACTTGTGCTTCAGTGATGACTACTTCAGGAAAAAAAGCCCTATGTATGAAAGAGACTATATGTAGTCCAGTGAAAATGCTGTTCAGATGCATAAAAGGCTTGGCTAACTGAGGTATCTGTAGGAAGGCTGACGACAGGGACGGAGATTCTCTTAGATCGTTCTAGCTCTTTAGGAAGCCCACCCCATCTCTGCTCTGGAGAAATTTTTTTTTTCCCATATCATAAACATGAATTCTTTTGTGAGAGTCAGATTACACTTTGGATATATGTGATAAAAGGTAAGGAGTTGCCTTGCTGTCTGTCAGTGCACCTTTGAGGCCAATATGAATTACATCTGACTGGGTTTAGGTTTTTCAATCCATAAATGATCTTCATGTGTCCTTTTAACCCATATTTGTAGGATATTTTGGTGCCTGTGTACAAAATTGTCTCTGGAGATCTGTGCACACTTCCTTTTTCTATCTCAGGTGCTAATTATATTATATGGAGTCTCCTCCCAGGATGCTTTATTTTTGGGGGCAGATGGATTTCTTATGTTTTGTTTTAATCAGGTTGATATGCACATAATACAGTAACATTTACTTTACTGTGGTTTTTTTCAAATGCTCTGAAAAAATCTCTCTGCAGCCGCTATATAATACCCTGGTGTGGTTTTGTTATGAAAGTGGTACTTAAAGGAAACAGAAATAACAAAGAATAACTGCATCACTGTGGGAATTTAAATGTGTCTCTTCTGGGTAGGCTTTCATAGTTCAAGCCAGGGTTTCTTAGGTCACTTTCCTTGAATAATTTTCTGGGATTTGACATCAGCAGAGCCCCTTGCTAAGCCAAGGAAAGTATCACAAGAAATCAAAGCAATGTGTAGGGTTTTAACATACAAATTACTTCAAGAAAACACATGTGAAAAATGAGAACTTATCAATCCCTTTGATTTCCTGGCAATGTGATTGGGGATGCACCTCTCACCCACAGGAATGGAAGGTCTCTCAGGTAGGGGAGGTGTAGTGTTCTCTGCAAAACTGAGACTGCTTCTTCTGAGCACCTTCTTTTTCCAGCTGTTCCTGGAGGATGACTGCCCTCATGATCTCCAGGTGTGACAGTGGCTGCTGCTGTTTTGGCGTGGGAATAACAGAGAATTTGCATTCTAGTATCAAAACTAAGACACCACTAATCTGCTTTTTTCTCACTGCAGCCAGAAATACCTTTCCCCAACCTTGCCTGTCTTCCAGTCATCAGGGCTCTGTGAGTCTTGAGGCAAGGAAAGCTGACCTGAAACTGATAAACTCTTACAGTTGCCTACTTTGTATTATAAATAACCTTGCTAAAAGGATTGACAATTTTTTCCTGCATTTGATGATTTTTCTCCTTTTCTTCTGCCACAGTTTGTCCCCTTCCAGTTATTTTTCTGGCTGGTTTAGAAACAGACTCCTTTAATGAGTGGGAAACTTCACCACTTGAGGATCTCTGTTTTTCTCCTCCTTTAATTGACTGTGGTTTTGTTTTTCCTTTTCCTGCCTTCTCCCATGCTTAGTATAAAACTTTCTGACAGTTCTTGACATAGATATCTACATTTTGAAAGTAAGTTGAACTTTAGGAATTGTCTTTTGGCTTTCAGTGAGTATAGTGTAATCAACCTTGACTGCAGTTTTAGCCAATGTCCCTTCAAGTTAGTTATGCTGTCTTTATCTTTTCATTCATGGTGTGTACTTCTGGTTTTTGCAACATGTTCATCTTCTTCAGAATAGTGGCAACTGCCAACCAATGTGACCGAGCTGCTTGTGGGAGAGACAGCAGCATCAGAGAGGGTATCTTATGGAAGCAGCTTTTCACGGCCATTTCTGTTGAAGCGGGATAAACCACCTACAGCAAAAACTTTGCTTTCTGTGGTCAAAATATCTTCCCCAGCTCCTTCTGGAGCTCTTCCTTTGGGAAATGGCTCTTTGGCCAAATGTGTACCCCAATTCTTTCCTTCCCTTTTTTCTTATTTTGCTTCTACAGAGAACTCTTGTATAAAAAGGAAATTCATGACAGTATATGAAGTGCAAGGCTCCTCAGCTATCTGTAATGCAACTTCTTGTTCAGTCTTTGAGGAAACTGAAAGAGTTTTAAAAATCCTCATACAAGCTGTCAAAAATTACCTTACCTTCAAAAAACATTTTGTGTGTGTTTGTATCATCAAATCCAATATGTCTGTTTTTAAATCCCTGTTTCTCCACTCTGAGAGTATTTCAGCTCTGTTGGAGCTTTGAACCACTTTGGGTTTTCTAGTTCACTTTAGTCTAACTAATTTATGGCAATCTGTAGTCTCTCAAAGTCTAAAAGAGACCAGTTTCATTTCTGCACAGTGGAGCAGCTCACTCCAACTGAAATTTATGTCAGCCATCAAAAATACACACTCTCACAAATGTTACTTTTTACTCTGTTATTTTTACTTGCCTGACAGGGAAGTCACAGTAACAATTATTGTTTCTTGAAAATTAGAGACAGAAATGGGATTTTAAAACACAGTTGATATTTGTCCTGAAAGTATCTTTTGTCTATTGTTGACTCTTCATGTATTGTTGGTGCACATTCATAGTTGTTCATAGCTGGGGGATTCTTATAGTTCTTGAATGTGATTTTATAATTCCTATATTAGTCCCAGTAATTTATGGTGAGATGCAGAAATACTATTTTAAGAAGACTTAAAGTCAGCTTTTTGTAACCAGTAGGTGAACTGATGTCCTTTTGTGGTACTCAAAATTGCAATGAATGGTTGGTCTTCCTCACGGAACAAAACTGTTGAAATTGTAACAGCTTTGACTGAAACCTCAAGCATATATCATTGCTTACAAAAATGTTTATGTGTGTATACACTGGGCAACGAGGAGCTGGAGAGAAGTGCCATGGAAGGAGACCTGGGGGTCCTGGTCTGTGGCAAGCTGAGCATGAGCCAGCAGTGCCCTGGCAGCCAGGAGGGCCAAGCCTGTCCTGGGGGCATCAGGGACAGCATGGCCAGTGGGGACAGGGAGGGGACTGTCCTGCTCTGCTTGAGCTGGGGCAGCCTCTCCTTGAGTGCTGGGGACTGGTTTGGGTGCCACAGTATAAAAAAGACATTCAGCTGTTGGAGAGCATCCAACGAAGAGCCAGGACGATGGTGAAGACTCTGGAAAGGAAGCCAAATGAGGAGCAGCTGAGGTCACTTGGTCTGTTCAGCCTGGAGGAGACTGAGGCAGGACCTCATCACAGTAACAAATTCCTCATGAGGGGAAGAGGAGGGGCAGGCACTGATCTCTGCTCTGTAGTGATCAGTGACAGGACCTGAGGGAATGGCCTGAAGTTGTGTCAGGGGAGGTTTAGATTGGATATCATGAAAAGGTTCTTCACACAGAGGGTGGTTGGGCACTGGAACAGGCTCCCCAGGGGAGTGGTCACAGCACCAGCCTGACAGAGTTTAGGAAGTGCTTGGACACTGCTCTCAGGCACAGGGTGGGATTCTTGGGGTGTCCTGTGCAGGGCCAGGAATTGGACTCAATGATCCTGATGGGTCCCTTCCAACTCAGCAGATTCTGTGATTCCATGATTATACTTTTTGTCTTGCCATAAAAAAAAAGCAATTGTAACTGCAGACCAATGGACAGAAGAGAAGCAAGAAGCCAAGCAAAGCAAGCATTAAGTGAAAATCCTGAGGGATGAAAGGGAATGTACAAAGAGAGGGGGTAGAGTTCATTGTCAGCTAGATGGAAGTTGAGCACAGTGAGCAAATAAATGATCTCCTACTGTGTTCGGGGAAATAGATTTTCTAGTACACTCATTGTAAATAACATGACTGTGTAAGAGATGTACATCCTCCATATCAACTTCTTTTTTAGAATAAAATGACATTTTGACCCTGAATTTCTGCTAACTTCTTGGGTGAGAAGGGAGTAACAATATTTATGCCTAAACAATCTGGTCCTGATTTAAAAGTATTTACCACTGGAAAATCTGACACTTGTGATAAACTGATTATCAGTTGTGATATCAAATATCAAATCATTACATATTCCCACTGTTTAAAAATATGTACTGTAGTTATAGAATTTCAAAGGAAATTGAGAATGGCCTGAGGGAAGAACTGATGAGAAATCTGTAGTTATCTGCATTTAAAAACAGATGAATCTTTTTTAAGCCTTTTTTGGCTACTGTTTTCCTTTTATGCTTGTATCTTCTTTTTTTATTTTTTTTCAGGTTGTAACTTTTTTTTTTGGAAAACACCATCTCTTTATTTGACAGGCTGCCACTCACACACCTTCCCCCAAAAAGTCAACCATTGACACTTTCTTCTTCATTCTTACTTGCAGCCAAAAATATTTGGATTAAGCTTTTGACAGTAGTCAAGAAATTCTGAAGATGGTAGACACTTCCCATGGAAGCAGTTATTTCTGTAAGCCTGTTTATTTCTGTCTGAACCTTGCTGAATAGTATCAGAATTCATTTTCTTCACTGCCAAAATCTGAATTCTGGAGGTGTCACTAAGCAGATCTCTGATTGAAGTTTTATTTCCATGCTATTTGATTTCTGAAGTCATTCCAAACACATTAAGATGGGGAAAGAACAAGTTGAAAGCTATAAACAGAATAAGGAGAGCAAAATTGACAGAGAAAGGAAAAATGGGAAAAGATGCTTTCTGTAAAATAGTAGAAATAGAGTGGATCTATTTATCTGCAGAAGATAGATGGGCTTTGGTTAGTGGTTGATAAAAGACTACTCCCATCTCTCTCTTTTTTTTTTTAATAATCTATTTATCTTTTTTTTTTTTTTTTGTATTCTTAAAGTCTTTTAATCCCCTTTATGTCTTACTTGCTTACTTTTCAGTCCCCATCCCTATTTTTTGGGGGGCAGATAGTTTTAGACACCACTCTGCAGTGCTGGCTTGCCAGACTTAGCCTTTTGACAAGTTTCTCAAAATCAAATATAAACTTATAGTGACTAAGACAATGCTGCTGTGTGGGGTAGTTATGTTGGCATTTTTTCTAGCTTGTAAATTACAGGTGCAATTTGTACCTGTATGTTCCAGATTCACATTTATAGTTATAAATGAGTATTAGTTGATTTGGGCTAGTAATTTATCTACTCATGCTCCATTCTCTACAAAATTGAAGTTAGAAATAGCTGCCCCAAATTCTAACCTTGGCTAGAGGAGTCTCTCATTGTCAATGAGAAGCTGAAATCTTCCATCAAACTTTGTTACATCCTTATGACAGGACATGTTGTTGTGGTTTAATGTCAGACAGCAACTCAGCCCCATGCAGCCACTGGCTCACTCTCCTCCAGAAGGATGGTGGAGGGAAGGGTAAAGGTCAGAAAAAACTTGTAGATGAATGATGTGGGTAAAGCAAAGCAAGTAATTCCTTCACCATTTCCCATGGGAAGGCAGATGTTCAGCCATCTGCAGGAGAGGCGGGCTCCCTGATTTCAGAAGACAGAAGCCATTTCTCTGAACATCCCCTTCTTCCTCGCTTCTTCCCCCAGCTCTATAGGCTGAGCATGATGTCATAGGGGCATGGAATGAGCCTTGGGTCAGGTGGGATCAGCTGTCCTGGCTGTGTTCCCTCCCCACTTCTTGTGCACCCCCAGCCTCTTTGCTGGTGGGATGGGGTGAGAAGCTGCAGAGCCCTTGGCTCAGCACCAACCAAAACAATAGTGTGTCATGAACATTATTCTCATCCTCATTCCAAAACACAGCACGATACCAGCCACACAAGAAGTTCACACATTTCCTAGGCCACATTCACATCAATACCAGGGGTTTATTTCATTTCTTATTTCCCCCTCTCAGTTCACCGTGTATTCTCGCTCGTTTTGTCTCTTCCTTGGGCTCTCTGCCATCCCCCAGTCTGTTCCAGAAGCTCTGTGTTATCATGTCATCATGGTTGCTAATCTTTTCTTCTCAGCCATCTGGAAGATAGGAGCTCTTTTGCTGAGTATCTAAACAAAACAGTCTCTTCCTTCTGCTGTCTCATCAGTGACATCTGAAGGGAAATACTTCATTGGTTTGTCTTGGGCCTGATACTCCAGAGTAATTTTAGTTGAATTTGGCCAATATGCTGAAGTTTGTATGATGGTTTTCTTTATTAAAAACAAAACAAAACAAAAAACCAACCAACCAACCAAACAAACAAAAAAACCCAAAAAACCCCAAACACACACACACGCCAAGAAAAAAAAAAGCAAAAAAGCAGGGGAGAGCAAACTCTTTCCAGGAGTGGTATGATAGGACATCACTTGCCCTTTCCCAGTGAGAACCTGGTTGTAGTACTGTGCTTAACCTTTTCCCAGCAGTATGAAAAGTTTTAGGTATATCAGAGGAGGTCAAGAATGCAACAGTAGGAATGATAAGAGGTTTAGAAGTGACCTATGAGGAAAACATGAGAAACTTTCCTTCTTTTTTTATCCCTTTCCCATCCAAAAAAGAGAAGATGGTCTACACTTATGGCATCCAGCATAGCAAAGTCTGTCATGTGTGATCATAGGAGAAAAAAAACCAGTGAATTTGAAACAGCAATTAGCTCCTGTATTAGAAAAACTGTATTTCTAAGGGTAGCAAAGTGGTGAAACAGACTGACTACGAAGATGGTGAACTTGCCTCAGGAAGAATAGGTGTAAGACACTATTGTCACAGATGCTCTAAGAAGGGTTTTGCCTGCTTTGTGTCAGGGGACCTCTTCCATCTGAGCAGTTCTGTGGGGAGAAGAGTGGTTATGCTGGAGGCAGCACAACAGTGGTTGCCATCAGCCAGTTCATTGATCTGCAGGCAATTCCTCTGCTGGCTGAAATTGATGGCAGTACTGACAAGTTTCCATGAGCTCAAATGGACTCATTTCCCACACCAACATTAGCAAGCTGCTGATCTCTCCTGCCTGGAGTATCCCCTTACGTCCTGTGTTCTTCAAGCGGTGCCGGGTTACTGCTAGGCAGACAAAAAAGTGCTGCTAGAGCAAAGAGCAGACTGGATTTGTTGCTCCTTCAGTAGTTAGCAGTCAGCATCATTACCACAAGACTGGGTGTCAACACGTAGCTCAGTCAATGAGGAGCACTGAAATATGCTCTGGCCCAGATTCAGGTGGAAGAAATGCTGCCTTGGTCCCAGAGCCAACCATTAGGACAGAAGGACAATAGTGGCATTCAGGCTGTCTGACGCTGTGTTCCTGTGTCTCTGCCAAAGATATCCTGGTACCATGACTTTAGCAAAACTTGTGAAGTCCTGGGATCACTGATTCACTAGTTTTTCTCTATGAATAAAACTCCCCTGTTTCTCCCCAGGAGTCATCTCTTTCTTTCTAATATTTTTTTCCTGTCTCTGGTTGAAGGATAGCAGGATAGTATTGAGAAAGATTTTCATTGGAGAAAGGGCAGAATGAAGTACCCTTTTGTGGCTGTTGTTGTTTGTGTTTTGTTTTGGTTGTGGGCTTTTTTGCAATGAGCAGTGAGTGCTCAGGAATTCATACTCCACTGCTGTGGTAAATATTAGCTCTCCAGTTATTGAGCATTGGCCCTCTGCTCTGTAACACTGCTTTGCTTAAGAATGGCACTGTTTGGATCCTGTTCCCTCTTGCTTTGCTACTATTAAAACTGTGCTTCTAATTAAAGAAAGATTTTGTTATCTACATGCCTGAGGTGCTAATGTTTTTCTTCTTTGTCTTTCTCAGGAAGGGATGAATGTGCATGTTTTAGTTCCTAGCATTCATTACAAATTCTGTACCTGTAGTTTTTTCTGCTTTTCTGCTACTTATTTGGGCACAATTGCTTTCCCTCAATGGACCCCACCCTCCAGAATGGGAAAGTGTGTGAGATCACCTTACCTAAGGAACCTTTCAGATTAAGAGCTAGCCTGCTGGCAACGTACTCAGTGTCTGCATTACTGTGCATGTGATGGATCATACATTCCTGGCTGGCTTACAGATGGACTGATCCATTTGCTTTGTCTGCAGGCATGACTGAGAGCTTCCTGCCATCGACTGTCTCAAAAATCCTCCCTGTCACATCATTCAGGGAAGCATTATTTCATTGGGGGAAAGGAGTGAGAACACGTGCCCAGCACCTGCTGCCCACAGAGCATGACTTCCATGACTGATGGCATGAGGAGACAGTCCCAGCTCTGCTCTCCATGCCAAAAATACAGACACCAGAGGGAGACAAAGTGAGGGGGAAAGTAAGGACAACACCTAGGACAAGGGAATTGGGAGAGTGGAAATGGGAAGTGGTGTCAATTTCTATTCGAAGGGGAGAGTGGTAAGATGCTTGAAAGATGAAGGGAACTAGGAGAAGAACATGGGTGAAGGTCAGGGATATAAGGAGTAAAAAAACCCAAGGGACTGGCTGACACCTAGCAGCTGGGTACATGGCATGCTCACAGCTAAATTTTTATATTAATTCATTATTTAAATCCTGCGTTGCTGCTTTTCCTATTCTGATATTTTCTCGGTGTAAACTCAAATTTTAGGACTCTTCTTCAGGAAAAGGATTAAAACAGAAACCAAATAATTACGAGATGTTATTAGACAGAAAAAACTATCAGCTTTTCAAAGCTTCTTTCACAGGTGAAAATGTTTAGGAGGAAGTCTATTTTTCATCTGTCACTTAGATGCCTTGTTCACCTTATGCTACTTCCTTGAAAGTAAATCTCTAGCCAACCATTCATCACTGGCTTTCCTAGCATTCTTTCCAGCATTTCTAAGCTTTGGCACTTCTCCATTTCTGTACTCTCATTTTAGAAAGTTACTTCTGTTGTTACATATCCAGAATAGTAACATTTCTGATACCAAACAGCAATATATTTTCAGGAATGGCAGCTTAACTGCTTAAAAGGTGACAGTTCATGTTTCACTATTGCTTTAAAAAATGTTTTGTTAGCAGGTCTTCGTGATTATTGTTTTTGGAACAATCTAGAACACAATGTTTTGGGTGGTTTTCTTTGATGACTCTTTGAGTAGTTACGCAGTCTGCAAAACCCACATTAATAACTATAGCTAACGAAATGGGGAAAAGCAAGACTCTGAGGGCAAAAAGCAGAGCAGGTGAGCTGAGAGGCCAAGAAACTGGGTGGTTTGGCAAAGTAGCTTGACGGCTGGAAATTTCAAGACAAATTAGGAGGAACTCTGGGATCTAGACATGCAGTCTGCACTAAATATCTTTGTCTCCTGTTCTCCCACCCTGCAGATGAGTAATCTCCAGTGATGTCAGTGGGCGTTATCCTCATGTCCTGAGGGTAATAGATTGGGCCCCTGTAGTGTAAGTAATGCCTTGTTTTCTCTTAAGCTGGAAAATCATCTGAGTTTCCCTTAAATGTTCCACAAGGGAGCTGAGAGGGAGGAACAAAGGTTTAATATTCCTTTCTAGTTGCATCACTCGTGTGTTTCACAGTCGAGCTGCAGAGTAAAAATGCAGATTTGGAATTATTTAAATGACAGGAGTTTTTGCTTCGCTTCTCAAATATTTTGGCTGTTTAGATACTCAGTCAAGCTGCAGTTCTTCCCCCAACAAATGCACTCATGGGAGAGCAAAGGGTAAAGAACACGAACAGCCTGAAGTTGAGGGACTTTTGGCAGGGAGGTGCCAGCTGTCATTGGAAACAAGTCCAGAATTTGTTGTGAGGATCTTCCTAAGGAAAGCGGATCTTCAAAAAGGTTATAAAAGGAATGCAGCAATTCAGCAGTGTGGTGTTTATGCTACTTTATATTGGAAAAAGTTAGTTCATACTATTTCTGACAATGAAGTTCCTTATTATATACAAAAAAGCACACACAGAATTGGGGGGAAAAAAGGTGGCTTGATTCTTGAGGCTCATGAGTCTTGAGTAAATTTAATTTTAAAAAAAGGTGAAAAACACCCTGAAGTGTGTGCTCAGAGAGCATAAAAGCCTAAACGTGAAATTTTTATGAATCATGAAAATGGGCACTGCGCTGTAGGAAACATCCAAGGAAATTCTGTAATTTTTTAGAGGAAGTCTAGCACTCAGTTAGATGCTTTTCAGATGTTTAAGGATCCATCCTTCATGCAAATTTTAGTTTCACTTAAAAAGGAGGAAAGGGTAGGCTGGGAAAGATGGGAAGAAATGACTAGAACAAATGTTAACTTTGCAGATCCCAAAGTATCCCAAAATGGAGGTAACAAATGGGATCCAAAAGATCCCAAATGGAGGTAACAGAGAGAGAGAGAGTAACTTCAGACCTGACTCTTCCAGAAGCTGAAGTTCTGCCCTGTACTAGATAAAGGTGGCTGAACATAAGCCCTAGCACATGCAGAGTGACATGCCACGTTAAAATGAAGTTAGGGAGCGCTCAGAGCAGACCACTGCTCCCTCTTTTTCCTTGAATGATCTTCTTAGCTGTCTTGCAGTTTTGGCTTAAGTTTACTAGAGCTCACTCGATATAAGAGTATTTCTCTTTGATGTGAGTAAAGCAGATCCATATCTCGTGCATACGGAAGTTTAATAAAATATATACTTTATTCATAACTGCCTTTCCAGCATTGCTGCAGCAATTCAGATTTAATTTGTGGGTAGGAATGATTTACATGCAAAGAACAAGTACTTCAAAGCATGTGAAGATAAGAGACTTATGTAATATTAGGCAGTTTACTGTCCACAGGATAACTGTGGTAGCTTTTGCATCCCAGTCAGAAACCTCAGGGAAGTACAAGACCAAGCGAACACTCCAACTGGAACAGCACAAAACAGATCTTTAATGAATGTAATTGAAATAACACTAAATAAACTGTTTAATGGAGCTCCAAAGAGATGTGTAAAAGCTGCTAGTAAAGTCAACTGAAGGCCTGTCACAGTGCCTCAAAAATCCCTTCACAGCCCTCCTGCTGGCAGCAGTTCAAGTCTCTTTACAGCACATTAGAGGTAGGTGCAGCAGTATTATACCAGGCCCTTTTTGAAAAACTAATAAAAATATTCTCCCTGTGAGAGAAACCCACTGCTTCTAGGAGAGGAACTGCGTGCCCTTTGGTCTGGGAGTCATTTGTTTCTTCAGCTGGGATAAAGAAGAGTCTTTAACAATTCGCAAAGCTATTGTTAATAGTTGTATTTCACACGCTTGCCTCCTAATAGCAAGAGACATGCATTAAAATGTGCTGCTCAAAATCAGGTCTAAGCAATACAGTTCAGTGGCCCAAAAGTTCTTTTTCAAATTGTGGCCTGCATTGGGTAGATTAAACTGCAGCTTACACCGAGTAGCACTAACCTGCTGTGAGACCACACTCAGAAGTTCTCAAGCAGAAATCTTTTTTCCTTGGCCAATGATCTCGTGTTGTGAGGATGTGAATGTGGGTGAAGTGTATGAGGTGAAGTTCTAGTCCTTTTTTTTTTATTGTCAGTACCTGCCCTGTGCCCTAGGGAGGCTTCTGTGGGAACACAATGCAGCGAGATGCAGGGAGCAGTGCCATTCCCTTGTGGTGATGGCTCACCTGGGAGGGCACAGTTTCTGCAGCATCTGTAATGGGTGACCACCTTAAAAATTAACAGTAGATTGCCTCTGCTATGGGAACTGCTGTTTTCCCTTGCCACATACCTAGACCCATAAAAAAACTTATCTAATAGGATTTTTTGTCCAGGCCCATAAAACCAACATGGCAGCATTAAATCTTCTGTCTCCTGGGAGTGCTGGAAGGAGCTTCAGTGACTGCTGGGAAGATGAGCCCACGCTAGGCACGAATGCAAAAGCTGGTGAAGGTGCATCTGTGTTACTGATACTGTGTATGCATTGCTACATTGGATGCAGAGCATGAGAAGATTCGTGGTGTCGAATGAAAGATTTTGAACTAATAAATGTAGTTTGAACAGAGGAACAAGAGCCCAATTTGCACAATATTTTGTGGGAACTGAAAAAGCAGAGGACTTTCACAGCGTTGCAATAAGTTTACGTAGATAGAGATTTGAAACAGAGCTGAATTTTAGGCCTTGAAATATGTGGAGCATAGAAACTTTTTGAGATGCAAAAAATACAGTACAAGCAACTATTGTATGCTGTAAGGCGTATGTGTACTGTTTAGTGATTGGCTTAAGTAGGGGCTTGTAAGCTTTTAGCGTTACTCTATTGGCTGAAAAACTTTAAAAGGCCTTGTAACAAAGAGAACTGTGACTTCTGTTGTTATGGTGTGAGTTTTACCATCTTTTATGTCTCTACCATCATTGAGACTGATAATAAAATAAAAATCTCATGGAACGCCCCCGTCCCATTGGTGATTAGATGGAACAACTTTAAGCAAAAGATTCTAAAAAGGAGTGTTTGTTTTAATTTGATTTTATCATCTGTATTTTACCTTTCATTTTAATATTTCTATTCTGATATGTGATAGCACAAATTATTTTTACCAATCATAAAAGGAAGGTTGGATAATTTCATTCCAAAATAAAAAGAGAATGCACATTTTCTCCTAAATGTTTTAATTCCTATCAGGGCAGCATGTTTTTGTACATGGAGTAGTTCGCATGGCAAGATTTCAGGTGGCCCTTTTGACAATCATGTGGAAAAGGTACTTTACCAAAAAGTGAAAGAGCCTTGGAAAAAGTCTTCTAAAATAAGGGCCAAAAAATCCTTTCTGCCATAATAATTGGGTTCTGTACAATTCACATATTTTCTAAAGAAGTTATTCAAGTTATGGTGCAGAAACACTTTAAAGAATCATTTTTAAATCTCTCCTTGTGAAACTATGCTCTGCCTAATATGATAAGCAGAGTTGCACAGCCTTAGCAGGAAGACATTAAACAAGCTAATATTAAGTTTCTCAAAGTTGAATTGTCAGCAGAAAACAAACCTGAAGACACTAGACATTAGGCCAAGCTAAAAGCAAGGCTAGTTGGATATGTTATGAGATATGGGACATGGGAAGAGGATGCTGGTTTGTGGTTGCTCTGTCTAACATCTGACCTGTGTCTGGTGGCAGGGGATTAGTGTTTGGGATTCCAGTAAAAAAGCTTATCTTTTAGAGGGGAAAAGAGAGACAGTGTGGTGGCCAAAAAGGTGGCAGGCTTTGGGTTATCCAGAGCCCTGCAAAGTCACAGAATAACTTTCTCACAGGCACTGGATTAGCAGGATTGCACTGAGAAGAGTAAAATAATCAGTGTTTGTAGTAAATGCATTCATCTCATGGCTGCTGCTGTTTTAGTTCCAAATTTGTATGCACACATGATTCTGTTTAGATCTAGACAGATGGAGAAAACTTTTAGCTGTCATTTTTGCTACATTTTAGACAATCAAAGTATCTCCCTGTGGCCTCTTCTGCTGCACCCAGCCTAGGATATGGATCACTAGTGGCACATAAAGATACAAGCCTAGGCTGTGTGATTCTGTATCTTTGTTTTTACTATCTGCCATAACCAGTAAGGGAGAGATTTGTGCAGATGACTATCCACAGTCGCTGGAAAGACACTGAAGCCCCAAGGTCCTACTAAACCTGGTATCTCCCCTAGTGGGCTGGCTGAATTTGAGCTGTGATCTGGTTTCCTCATCTCCAAGTGCACAACATGTAAGCTGATTAATGGAGTGGATGGCATTGCCACAGCCTCCCAAGGCCTCCACGTTTTACATACACAACAGCTCTGTTTGATAGAAATGGGGGTAGGAAAAGACCAGTAGACATCTGTTGTTTGTGTTTTGTAATGGCCTGAGTGAACAAACTGAGTTCCCTTCACCTTTTCAGCAATGTACAACTGTCCGTTTGATTGTATTACAATAAACTGCATCAGGGAAAGAGGCATAAGACATCTGCACACTTGGAAAATTAAATCATGGGGAATTAAATCATGGGAGTAGCTTAAAGACCTCAATGCTGTATACTGATGCTGTATGCTGCATGTGGTGGAATCTGGATCTATAATGCATTGGGATCTTAAAAACTATGTGTGTCAAAGAAAATATCCCATAGTAGTGATGCAACAGTTTAGAAAAGGTATCAGAAGATATTTTTGTCTGTTTATCTCTGCATTTAAGATGAAAGCAGGACAGTATTGAGCTAAAAACTGGCAAAGGGACTGGGAGAGAGCAGATTTGGGCATGGCTTTGGATGTCCTTCTTTGGCTCTTTGCTGCTGGGGTGCAGGACCCTGCCGTTGTGCTGCCTGCCAGCAGGATGTGGCACACGTGTGGCAGGTGGGTACCAGCACCCTGCTACCCTGCCAGCGAGGGCTCGGTGCCTCTCCACTGCACCACTGCACAAGCCCTGTGCCCTGGCAACTGTCCTTCCGTGCAAAATGCTTTTGGGCTTCTCACAATAATTGGATGGGAGGATTACGTGTTTAAGATGAACTTGGATTTGTTCCGTTTGAACTGTAAACACAGAGCTTATTTAAATGTCCTGTGCTCAAAAGGACCTATCACCTCGTAGCTGTTGTACAAGCAAGTCCATACTTGATAAAAGAGATGAAAACTGAAGGAAAGCTTAGATTATTTGTAGGCTCAGGTAATAAATAAGCTGAATAATTTTTAAAAAAAATTATTTGGAAAACTCATTCTCAAATGCACCCTTTGTATACCTGTTCCTGGCAAAGTAGGTGTGAGAGCAGTTCTTCCTGCTGTATTTTCTCTTCCCTTTGATTTTTTTCCAGCCTTCTTTTCCTTGCAAAGTCTTTAAAGGATAAAGGCTGATGTCCTTCCTGCTTGACTCTTTTGATGTTGATTTCCCTTACACCTTTGCTTTGGCCATTTCAAACTTGAATCGCTCCTAGAGAAATGCCAGATGCCATGGAAACAAACTCAGCCCTCATGTAATGGGCTTGACCATTGGCCTCCTGTCTTACTGACATCTCAGCAGAAGGAATTGAGAACTTGAGGCATGGAAAAGCTCCAAAAACAGTAAAGGACAAATACGGAGGACATTTTTAAATGCTATTCTGCTGACAAAAAACACAATAAATAATAGAGGGGAAAGGTCTTCTGTGACCTCAACTGAGGAGACACAGGAAATGCCAGGTTAGATGAATCCTGCTTGCTGCTTTGAAAACATTTTTTTACCCTAAGGAAACGGTTTTTATTTGTCCAGAAATGCTCTCGGCTTTTTTTTCTGCTTACTTTTATTTTATTCTGGGCCATCCAATATGCATGAGAAGCCCAACAATTTTCATGGAATCCCACTGACTCCTTGTTATCAGCTGAGTAAATGCTCATTTTGGCCTTACAGCAGTACTGAATTAAATCCTCCAGAATAAAATTTTAAAAATTATTTACTAGTGTACTATAGGTAAAAAAAAGTCATCTGTAAGTGCCTGAAAGCTGATAACAAATAATCATTAAAGAATGGGACTGGGGGGTTAAATGGATGACCTAAGGTTTACAATCTATGATAAAGACTATAGGTGTTGTATGGGAACTTGCACTATATTTTACATTATTAGTTTCTTAAACTTCTTAACAGGATTTTGATGAAGTTGATCAACAAAGACAAGTGCCCTTTTGGATTACAAGTTAGATCATGAATCCATCTTTCAGAGACCAAAGCTCTGTTCTTTGTCTCTGCATAGCTTCCCACGCCTTTTTTCAGTCTTCACCTGATATTTCTCCCCTTTTTTGTGTATTTCATTTGTGAGTATATTCCAGGTGCTCTGATTTTTGGCCCCTGTCCTTGCTCTTTGTGCAGGAGCAAGAAATTAATTATCTTTTCAGGAGAAAAATTATTTGAAGGCAGAAACATCTTCTGGTTCTGCGGGAGTCAAAAAAACTTGCAGAAGATAGATTCTGTCCATGCAGTTCAGAGTGATTTTCTGTCTAAAAACTGATTTAGAAAAATAACCAAACACGATGTACTGAATTTTCATTAGAAGTGACACCCATGTCTTTGTGTAGTTCAAATCAGTAGTGCAGTGGAGTAAGTTGTTGTTTAAATAAACATCTCAAAGGAGAAGAAAGGTAAGTGTGTTGTCTGCTTTCACAAGCGCTTGAAGTCTGGGGCTTGTCCAGCTGGGTGATTGCTGGATGTGTTCTCCAACTAGACATACTTGTGTGCTTGCTTAGTAGGTCACACAAAGCTCTGTGGTGCAAGTCTTTTCTCTTGTTTGAAATGGATTGATTGGCATCATTGCATGTTTAACACCGGAGATCAGAATACAAAAGCCATCTTTTGGATCATGCTAGCAGACTTCAGCCTCTCCCAGGCTCTTATTTCATCCTACTAATGAAACTGTGGATTTTGAGGTCACTCTTCTAAGTAGCTTTCCCACATCCCAGAGTACTGTCTAATGTAGCCTATAGCATGGGGCCCTTATAGCCATCCTGCGTTTTCATCAGGGCTCCATGATCACTAAACATTGACTCAACAGAGAGATGGGTAAGAAACAGTTCTTCTGTCTTGTTTGAACATCTTGATTCAAAGAAGATATAAAAGTATGTATTTTATTGCCTGATTTGGCTTTCCTGGAAATACTTATATTTCTAGAGAAATGTCACTCAGGGGTAGAAATCTCCAATTTTGATAATTTAGCATTTTGCTCAGTTGTGAGCCACATGAACTGGCTGTTGTTTCCCGCTCTTGTAACAGAAAGGTAGCTGAGGATTTCTGCCAGGTGTCATACAATTAAAATCACTGTTCTGGCTTTTTGTGAACAAGATAAAAAGAATAAACATAGGAAATTATAACTTTATACTCTTAAGTAAATCCATTATTAAGCACAAGAACAATATATAATTAAATGGTTCTACTTTATTGAAATGAATGCTGGTTAAAAAAATTGTGTGATAGCAGCAAGTACATAAAGGCCATGTGAGGAATTACCTTTTGGACCTTACAGAGCATTTTTCACTGGTATCTTACTTCACACCTTTCAACAAACGCTGCTTCAACATACAGGTGGGAAACAGAAAGATAGAATTAAGGCTTATAACATCTCCTTTAAAGTATGTCCTGAGAGGAGATACTTCCTTAAAAATACCATGTGTACTTTCAGCTTCCACTAGGAACAAAAAGAGAAGCACTCTATCCCTTCACTTTGTCTGGTGTTAGATTAGTTTGATGTTCACCTTAGTGCTGATATAACTCACTCTTTCAGACTCCCATCTCATTGCTGTTTGTACTGGGAAAAACCCTTGGTTGTTTTCTTGTTCTAGACCTACTCTAGTTGAAATAGTGTGATGTGGGAAGATGAGAAGCAGAAGCATCCTCTGCTTTCTGTACAATATACTTGAGAGGAAAGAAAAACATGTCTGGGAAGGTACAGAACGAAGAAATACTACAAATCTGGCAAGCAGGGTAAAACCCCACCATTTAAAAATGCATTTAAAGTAAGTTCTCTTTAATGGAGCATATAATCAATTTATGGAGTTTTATATCAGAAGATGTTACTCAGCCAAATAGCAAGATTAAAAAAAAATAAATTAGGCACTTTTATTAAAAGTACTAGCAATTGAGGCTTTATTGGGTAGACTGAAAAACTTATAAGGATCCTGGTAAGTCTTTCTTTTCAGAGTGTAAACTGAAAAGACAGGCTTTTCTTCATTGTATGTCACAGGTTTTAGATTTAGCCAGAGGCTCAGGAATTTGACCTAGTCCAAAGACCCAGACCACAGAGCACCAGCAGAGACCAGTCTCACAAACTAGACCATGAACTGGTGGGGATAGTTGCTTGTTTAAATGTGTTGTTCCCTGTTTTTCCCTAAGAAGTGATTTTGGGCAGAGAGCCATGGGATGGATTGAAATTGTAGAGGTTGGTAGTGGATCACTGAGAGTGATCCATTTCTGTCATTCAGTGTTTTAAAATTGACTGCAGCTTTTACTGGCTCACTGTTTGTTGGTTGTTGGTGACCATCTGAATACCTAGGGAGCCAGCAGTAGTTACTGAGTGAATGAGCTGGGTGAAGATGATCTGCTACAAATACAACATGAACCCAAATGCTGTTCTGAATGCCACTTTCTAGATTGCAAAAACTTCCAAAGCCTGATCAGGTTCCAGCCAGGCTAATTTCATTCTCCATTTCTGGTGTTTTCTTTTGTGAGTTGAACCAGAGCGTGTACACATCATGAAAGCTGTGAAGTGGATCTACTTTTACCTTTTCTATAAGTTAATCTCACCAAGAACCAAAAAAAGAGAGAAACAAGCTTTTGTGAGAATGTATGTTTCAGGAATAACTTAAAACTTTCAAGAATTTTTCAAACTTAGAGTAATTAAGTCATTGTAGAAGTCAGAAACAATTTCTAAAGAACGTTCTTCCCTTGCCTACTGTGATTTTGCAGCTGCTCTCAGCTCCCAGCATTTATTTTAATCAGTACAGTGACTTTTTCTAGTTGCTTTAAATTATGCCAAGATTGTTCTGATGTATAAGAAGGTCTTGCCATTGTTCCTAAGGCCTGTCTTCTTCTCTGCCTCTCCCAGGGGTTTCTCAGTATCCTCTATAACTGCAGGGTCCAAACTGGAAGCTGCAGATCTCTCTTTCCGAATCACCCTGCAATTTACAGTACTCTCCCCTTTGCACGCTCAATTACTCACCAAGGAAGGAGTAATCTTATGTCCTTTCAGCAGTCTGTTGCTCTTAAGTGGAAAAAAAAAACACTCAAAGAGAAGGGAAGAAACCCCAACAAATTAAACAGATAACAACTTTCATTAACACATAGCAGATTCCTCATTTCTTTTCTCTGAATCTCACAGTAGCATTGGTGTGTTTAGAGAAAACATATGAATTCTAGGTGGTGAGAGATAGAAAAGAGATGCCTGATCTGCATGTTCTTGCCCAGGCTTGGGAGTGGAGACAGAAGAGGCATAAAGAGCTCAAGCTTTTGTCTTGTTGAGAGGCCAAGCCTGCTAGCTTAGTGCAGCACAGAAGTCATCATGAGTCATCCCAGGTGAACCAGTATGTCAGCATCACACACAAGGTTTAGACAAACTGGCGCAGATTTTACTGAGCACGAGGGTGTCTCTGTACCCCTGCCTTCTGTAGTCTGGATTAAGAGTGCATAAATCTTAATCCAGTTTGCATTTTCATGAGAAAATAGTGTTGTGTATACCTCATACTTACAGCATTTATGAGGAAGACATGAATTCTTTTTGGTGTAGTAAACTAGGCTAGAAGTAGAAGTACTGGCTGGATCATGACCAATTTGAATTTTCCATGGTGTTTCTTGTGTTAGCCAACATTTCATAGCAAGACACCTTTAATTTAGAGGGACCAGTGTTCACTTAGTATATTGCTGTATGTGTTGAGTCTAAGATTTACAGGAAGCTTAAAGTGGTCTGTAGAAAAAGTCACACATTAACTACCTGATAGTAAAAATGAAAATTTTTCTTAGGAGCATGTTCAGGCCAGCACAGCTCACTATAAATGCATTTTTATTGGCATTGCTTTATTTGAGAAGAACAGAAACATGCAACTGGTGAAGTAATGGAGGTGAACTGGTTGGAAACTTTGTGTGATCTGGGGCACACATGAACAAGGATGGCATGCTGCACCTAAATATAGTCACACACTCTTACGGCCAAATGATACCTTCAGCAGAGTCTTATGCCAATGGATAATTTGGCAATGGCACGTCAAATAAAGGCAAGCTAAGTTTAGATTCATTATTGTTAGGAACAAATAGGACAATCTTCGTGTGCTTACCTGTAGGATGGAAATCCTGATTTCACTCCCTCACCACCTCGTCTTCATCACTTCTTCAAAGTTAATTTGGAGTTGCTGGATAAAAGGAGGGATGATCCATTCTTTAATTGCTCATTTAGCTTGCTATAAATTTGTGCTTACTAAGAACTAGAGGATTACATCTAAATAGGAGCCTGGCTGGTGCACAGCATTCCCTTGTTTCTCTTTGTAAGCAGAGGTGAGCTTGCACGGTGCTGTGAGAAGTTCTGAGATAATGTGCTTGTCTCCTTCAGTGCTCTTCCACCTACTTCTAGAAGGATTGAATTAATAAGCATTTGAAGAATTGCTTAACTGAATATTTAAAGCTGAATGTCAGGGTCCTTAAGGTATGATAATCATGTCAAATATTGCTGGTAACAGAGAGTCATGATCCTATTGGGCAGGGGAGAAAAGCTTGGAAAGGTGTTGAGATACATCTAAAAGTCACCTCCTCAGACTGCAGGCATAATCTACTGCAAATGTGTGAAAAAGCACACATAAATCATTCCTGTTGTTCTTGTCTCAGAGAAACGTGAGTGCTGTACAAAAGACAATGCACATGCTTCTAGCTGGAAGCTTTGTAGTATGTACACTCTTACCTAATATACCCACAGTACTCTGTATACTGTACAGATTTCTATATAATTATTTGTGTAAACCTGCATCTTTAGAGAACTGGTATGATTTTATTGTGATGAGTTGCAGCAAATTCAAAAACAAAACATGATTTTTGTCAGATAATATTAATTTTGTTGTTGTTCACTTACAACAGCTTTTCCTTATACAGCTCTATGGACATGTAGAAACTGAAACAAACCCATCTGCAAATTCACAGCAAATTTGAATCAAATTGGATGAAGGATTTACATTTTATGAAAGTTAGAAGATTACATCATTTTTTCGGTGTTTCCATTTGGCTCATTATAGCTATGGAATGTCTTGTCCAAGAAATTTAAATTTATTTAATCTGTTGGTTTTGGCAAAGACTGATGTCTTGACTAGTTGCAGAGGCCTTGTTGGCAGAATTAATTAGCACTAATAGCATTAATAACATGGTTTCTTGCATACCTCAAGGGCATCACAGTGCTGATGAATTCCACATGGTTCTAAAAAGGGATAAAGCAGTAGAGCAAATAAAAAGGGGGTATACAGCCTCATTCTTGCTTATCATTGACATACATTCTTGAAAGCCAAAATCATAAACTATGTTTTCTGGAGCATAGCTCATTGGGAAATTTATGCTGACAAAATAACTTTAGTGCATTCAAGGTGGCTGCAGTGTATGGGCGATTTAGTGATGATGAATGGATGAACTGAGGATTAGACTTATAGGAGCAGAGGCAAGGATGTGGAAACAATCTTAATCATGTCTCTTCTTGACTCATAGTATTTGAGTTCATGAGTAAGTGTGCAGATGAATGTTCATTTATAAGATTGCTATATTTTTCTAAATACTTTCCCTTGAACACTATTTAAATTGACTGACAATTTTAGTAGGTTTTTCTCTGCGTTTATTCGCATACAGGTGAAATAGAAAATGAATTCTCTCTTAGGATGCAATTCATACCACTCTGTAACCCAGGGCATGCCCACTTGCTTTTCTGTGCATCCGTTTGTTCCTTTTCTAACTTGCTTTATGATTTGATTATGAGGATTTATTCACCCACATCTAGACATCTCTTCAATACCCTGAATGCCAGGGTACTAGCAGAGCAGATCAATGCAGCATTTTAAATACATTTTGTGAAGTATTTCTGTGACAGGGCTTTAAGCTAATGCAATGCTTTGGAGCCCTTAACAGGGAGAAAGACTTGTTAGTGGTGGCAGGCAACTCAGGTGGCAAGTCTGAAGTGTGACATGAGCAATTAGATGCTGCACAAACAAGTAGGGTGTCTCTGGTTTGGAGAAGGATTATTAAGGGTCTACCCAAGGTGTCAGTAGAGTTGTATAGATTTGGAACATCTAAGAGCATGCTTGAAAGGAAAAACTGGGAATTAATCTGATGGTATTGCTAAAGACTGGGATGGGTGCTCAGTATGCAGGTTAAGTCTCCTCTCAGTTAGAAACCTCACAGTAGAGGATAACTGCTGCACAATGTGTGGTGTAAGGAAGCACTGAAATATTTATAAAGGATAGTCAGAGATGGAAATACTGGAATTCTAGTTACAGGACCACTAGATCCTACAATATGCAGTTTGATTGTGGTCATGCATGGCTGATACAGGGTTGACCCTAGCTGCATGTGTGGGTGAGCTGACTGAGACTGCTTCCTAAAGACAGGAGGACTGGAAAGGCTCTGGAGCAGCCAGTTATGTGTGGTGAGTGGATCAGCTGTACCCTGACATGGTGTTATGGGTTAGTAGAAAGGTCAAAGAAAGGCCCTGGAAGATGCAGTGAATGTCAGGGATTGGAAGAACATGCCTAATATACAGGTTTTTGCAGTACCATCCAGGTTTGGGCAAGTGTGAGAGAAAGAATAGTCTCCTGATGTGCTTCAGTATGTGTTTTGTATTAAAGGAAGAAGAATTACTGCTTTCCTGCAAGGCCAGCTCAGATGCTAACTAGTGGGCTACAAGGGCTAATATTTAAGTTCCAAAAGGGGAGTTCCTAAGTTTAATGATCTCCAGAGCTGCACTCATGGAAAATCAAATCTGAAATAGAAATTCTTAATTTTCACATGAACAAATATCTTGATTTTTCTGGTGCTAATTGAGGCATTTCAGACAGAACCTTCTAGAGAACCAAACACAATGTATCATCTGATCTGTACTCAAGAAAGTTTTGCATGCGTGGACTTTGCATCTTATTTTGAGCACAATTGTAAAACCTTAAATGCCAAGTATACAGTAACTCACCTTGGCAACAAACTGTGTTTTAATTATGAGATATGGTGCTGACCTGATGAAGCATGGAAAAAAAAAACCCAAAAAAACATAGAAGGCCTGCAAAATATGATGTTGTAGCCTGAGGATCACTAAGCTACCAGCTATGCACAGTGGGAGGAAATTAATAGTCTTCTTTATGAAAAGAACTCAAGTCTGTTTATACTGTTTATTGGTGCTTTGAGGGGATGCATGTTTATTACCTGGCACTGGTCCTAGCTCTTTCATCTCACTCTACTAATGGTGTTTTTCCTACCTGCCCGTGCAGTGAACTCAGTGCTAGAGTCCATCAGTAAAACTATTCCTACCTCATGCATCATCCTGGGAAGCAAAAGAGAGGGCTTCTAGCAAAGCAAAGTGCCATCAGCTGGGAGAGTGATATACAAAATATCCCCACAGTACAAAGGCTGTAACTGTCTAACCATCTCTGCATGGGCATCACAGAGAATATTGCAGGAAAGCAATTAGGCAGAGAGTGACCTTCTTACACCAGCTAAAAGCTGAGCCCACAGGCCTTTTTCTTTTTTTTTTTGGTCATAACATTGTCAGCCATGCAGTTCAGTGCCTTTCATCATGATTGATTAATCAGGTTCTAAGAAAAATTATATTAAGCCAGAAGTAGGGGTTTTTTGTTGTTGGTTTTGGTCTTGGTGAGGATTTTTTAGTATTATTATCTTAATCTATGTCTCTACAGGCTTTCATTGATGAAAACAGCTTTCATACAGTGGTGAAAACATAAGCACATCATAAGAATATTTGAAAGTATCAAATGAACAGCACATTTCTTCTGGCAGCACCCTCAGGAGCTCTTAATCCATGATGCCTGCAGTTCTGCACATCAGCTGTTACCTGGCAGGAGAGACCAGCTCCTGTTCCAAAGCACTGCCAGTGCTGTCCCCAGCCGTGGCTGCCACTGGGCATGGCCTGGGCAGCACTGCTGGGGTGTCAGGCGGGGCTGTATCCTTCCTGTTCAAAATTCATCCCTGCTGGGGGATGTGCCAAGCCTCTGGAAGGTGTAGAGGCCCCTGGCATTATCTCTGGCTTGCTTTTGTTTAGGATTTTTGCTGTTTGTATGAGCAGCTTTGAATGGAATTGCTTTTGATGCATTGGATGGGCCATTGGATCAATGGTTTCTGCAAGCATACCAGGCTCATGCCAGTGTTCTCAGTAGTAGTCTGAGGAAGCTGGGGAGGGAAGAGTCAACTGTGTTCTCTGCTATCCTTGAAATACTCCCTGCTTTTTGGCATTTTTATAAGGATGTGTTTTGCAAAGGTTAATTATCATCTTAAGTCACAGATCTGTCACTAAGGTGAGATCTTACACTTGTGAAGAAAAGGTATGAAGCTGCTGGGAACAGAATAAAAAGGCAGAGAAAAAATTCAGACATCTGAATGCAGTCAGACCTCTTACAGCTGGGGAATGATCTTGAAAATCTTTTATTTCAATAGGATGACAAATCCAGAGAAGACAAAGAAGTTCCTCTTTTTCTCTAAACAGTTCTATCTGTTCTATCAGTTGTTCTTTTTCTTCTCCACTGGCACCTATAATTTACCAGGAAATCAGCAAGTCGGGAAATGAGACATTTGGTATCATTTTTGGAAATATTTCAGATTAGAAGTTGAGGATGAGAGTATAATGTCAGCAAGCTTTTGTGAAAACCTACAGCCTTTTTCATGACTGATTTTGGTGGATTTTTTAATTTTCAGAATTATTTTTAAGGACAAAGGCTAGGAACACTTTATTTTTTTTAAAAATAGGGGTTATCCTTTAAATTTTCCCTAAAGTAGGCTGACCCATCACCTGCTAGCTCTCCGTTTACCTGTCTGTTTCCAAAAATCTGTCACCAACAGCTGTGAAGGAACCACTTTTCCTGCTTGAGGATTCAGAAGGTTTGCATGTTGCACTTTGGCCTCCAGTGTTCTTGCTAAATTATTCACATCAGTCTGAAGCCTACTAGTTTTGTTGTACTTCATATCCAAGGGTTGGAAGGAAAATCCTGTACTAAGTTTCCAAATATTTTTTTTCTGCATTGCCAGTCTTTGGTATGCTGAGGTTTATGGAAGTCTTCTTAGCAGAACCTGTGTGCATCTCCAGGTGCTGAGTGGAGGGTACAAGTGCTAGAAATCCCTTGGGGCAGTTCTGTTGTGAGGTCCAGTGTGGTTCTCTTGCCCTCTTCTCAGATGGATGATGTTCCCTAGTACCAGTGCACAAACCATGTCACTCACAATGACATTCTCTTTGTAGGATCTCCTGCACAAACTCTTACACTTCAAGTTAAATAGTAGTAATTTATTACTGTATGGTGCACTTCCAACAGCTCTAATCCATTTGGATGAGAAATCCAGAAGAGAAAGTGCTTTCAGAAATGCTATTAATGGCTGTAGCATTTATTCTTCATCAGACCCTTAATTTAGTTTGACAAAACTGCTCCTGCTTTATTGATGACTCAGTTCTGTGCTGGTTTTGTGGCTTCTTGTAGCAGCTGGTGTATCAACCGGTTAAGCATGTGCCCCAAGGCAGGAGAGAGACAAAACTACAAGTGCCAGGTCATGTGGGGGGCAGGTTCTAAAGGTTTCCATCCATTTAAATGGGAGCCAGACACATATATACTTAGGAAAAAAAAAATCTGTGCCTTCCTTCTTAGTGTATCTATCATGTATACCAAACACTCATTTTCCGTAGGTCTTGAAAGGACAAGACAAGATCTGTGGACAAAAAAATGCAAGTGATGTGCTTGGAACAAAAATAAATTATGACTGGCAATGACCATCTAATTGAAGGGACCTAATTTGTTACACAAGCCATACAGGAGCTCATTGCAACAAACTGTAAACTAATTGCTACCCTAGTGCAAAAATTAGGGGAATAATTAGGGCTTTGTTTTATTTTGGACACTTGTACTTTTGTACCAAATTTGAGAAGGACTGCCATGAGGAGGTCACAAGATCGAGGGAGAAGCAGAAACTTGGAGGGAGGAATCTGTACTTTAAATTATGTATATGCTTGTGTAAGATAATCTTGCCAAAGCCTTAGCTAATATAAGCAGAAATCCATGGTTGTATGGTTGGAATATTTTTTTCTTTTTGTGCTGACCACTCTCTCTGTCACCATTAAAATGTATTATGTTATCAACAGAATGGTTGGAGATCCCTGCATAAAAGAAGGAAGCATTGATGGGTGAGATTTGCAGATTTCATGTCTGGTTATTCTTACGGTTCTTGACCTAGGACAGAAATTCCAACCTCAGGAAGGAAAAGAGTCACAGACCAAAACCACAGGAAACCTGACCAGGCACATTCAAGCCAGACCAGGAATAGGTACAGGGTCTCAGCTCCCTCTGTCTCATTAAAGGTGGCTTGATGGGAGTATGCCTTGATGAAGACAGTGATTGCCCCTGCTGCCACACTGACCTGAGTCTCATGTTTAAATACCTTCTAGGCAGTTGTTTTGCCAAGGGGAAGTTCTGTGCTTCATAGCTGAATAAAATTTTGTACCTTTTCTTCAAGACTCATTTTCTGCATAAATGGCATGTCTGGCCAAGACAGTTTTTTTGCTGAGTAAATGGGAGGAGGAAGACAAAAAACCTCAGAGATACCAGTCAGTCTCCAGAAGAAAAGGTGATGCTGCTGCAGGCTGGAATTCTTTGTTCAGATTTTCCCCAGCCCCCTCAGAGCTGGAATCAGCTCAGTTCAGCAGTGCTGCTATCATTTTACTTGCTGCAACTCAGTGCTGAGTTGCACCTCGCAAATTTGCACATTTGCCCCCTGGAAGGTCTGCAAATGCTGACAACGATGATGAAAATTTATATCAAGCCCGGGACAGACCAATTAAAATCTGAAGCCTGTTTCAAATATGTGTTTCTGTTTTTCAATGGAGTTGCATTGGTACTGAGGAACTGAACTTCCCTGCTCAGTACTTCTCATGGGCACTATAGTGATTAAATTATATAGCCATATCTTTTGATCTGGAATCAAAGTGCTTCTCAGCCTCTTTGTGTTCTGGATAAGAGAATAGATCGAGGGAGTTATGCTTTGGTCATTACATAACCAACAGTTGGCAAAGATGGCATTTAATTCTGGCAATTACGCAGTAATTGCTTTTAGCTGATTCCAAATAAAAAAATTTAATAGTTCTTTGCAACACTAATGAAAAAGTTAATAGTTATACTGTGTAATTTGCTTGTGATGAGAGTGTACACTGAGGGTCAGTTAGTGCTGCTGCTCACTTGGGTTTTGGCTCATAAAAATGAGATGATATGACTATATTAAGTCTCATCTGGCTTTTTGGATTCATTGAGCTGGAATCTAGTTTCGTTTCCCTTAAAATAATTCCTGGGAATTGCATAGTTTTGTGATGTTAGTCAGGATTTATGCTGATGTAGCTGAGATAGTTTCATGCTCACAGGTTTGCAATTACAGTTGGAAGGGATGTGGGAGTATTTGGGGTTGGTTACTTACTGCACGGGTTGTCCTTGGCCTCTCTTTTTAGGTGGTCAGTGACAGATGGCTCTGTCAGACCAGCTCGAGACTAAATCAAAGAGCCTGGGCTTGCAGAGTTGGATTTCCCAAGGAAAAGGCTGGGTGGTAATGGCAAGGTTACTACCCACTATTTCAATATCCATTCCTGTCAGGGAGGGGACACTGAGAGACATTACCTGAGGTACAAGCCACATTGAAGACATGAAACTTCTTTGACCCTGACTTGGTCTAAATTTGCATAAGATGGAACATTTTGAGGACACTTTTTGTTTGCTTTACAACTAGTGAGAGCCTTGACAGGAATTATATTCTCCTTGTGTATGCTTCTAAACAAAGATGTGGCAGAATGTCAGCATCCCAACAGGATACTATCTGAACACAACAGAAAAACAGTGTCTGGAAGGGATTCTGAGGACAAAAAGAGACTGAATGCAATTAAATTATAATAGGATGGTGATTAAAATTCCCCTAGGTTTTGAAATGAATGTATAACGTCATCCTAACCAAAGGCAAGTGTCCATTTTCTAAGATAATATTTAAGACAGCTGAGTGAAAATAGGCCATTCATGTCTCTGACTAGCCTTGCAGACATGCATACCTGAGTGCTAGTGAATCTTCTATCACCTTTCCATTTTGGAAAAAAAATAAAAACAATAAACCTTAAATACTAGCCTTATTATCAGTCCAGAGTTTCAGTGTTCTCTTTCTACTCGATGTCAGTCTCTAAAGTAGAAGTAAATGGAGATGTTAATGTATAAAAAAAAGAGAACTCTAACTCTCTGAAGAAGAATTAAACTGTAAGATATCACAGGAATTTGTAAGTCTTTCAACACAGTAGAGCTGCATTTCTTCTCCAATACATTACTTTATATTAGTTTTACTGGGAGAAAAATTAGTTAAAAATAACGCATTCAATTTCATGCAGTAAAGCTAGTGAGAAAAGGTTTCACAGTGCTACAGCAATTTCTGATTCAAAATCCATAATGCTGTGAGACATCTGGATACTTTTTTTTCCTCTAAATAGGTTGACCCTTCTGCAGTTCTCTTGAGTGAAATTCTGGCTTCATTAAAATCAAAAGCAAAATTCTTACTGACTTCTGTGGGCCAGGATTTTGTCTTGGCACACTTTCTTTAAGAACCTTTTGTCTTTTAGACCATGGCTCTGTGGAGCACTTAAACATATGGTTACCCCTCAGAATGTCTATTTATTAGCAGAAAAATGCTCTTGAAAATATGTTCATCATCAAGATAGGCAATACTAGCACCACTCAGAGACATCAGCTGGAAGAAAATGCATTTTGAGGGAACTGTTCCTATTTTATTTATTTTATCCTGTGAATATTTAGTCTGCTTGTAAGAACCCAATGGGTGCACTTTTTCTTTAGACTTGTCTAGTAACTTTTCTTCCCTGGCTTCCATAGAAGCAGGAGTGCTTTGATGAATATTGCTGTGGAGATAATTAATTCCAGTATTTCATCAGCTGTGTAATACAAGTAGAAGAAAGAAGAGAGGCTAAAGAATCAGTAAGTTAAGTAGCCAGATTAAAAGAATGTGGCCTGTAAAAAGATTATGCTGCTGCTGTGGTTCTTCCAAGGAAGAATTTAATTAGTTGCCTGTTCACTACACGCTTTATTATGCTGTTCAGATTTATGAGACAAAAAAGGTGAAAATTTATCTATTTGCTGCTTCTTTCAACATTCTGCCAAAAAAAAAAAAGGGAACATTTAGGTCAAAAGTTACTGTTCTGCTGAAGAAAGGGAATTGCAGATTGCTGAGGGCATCTCATTAGCATCAGTATCTGCCTCTCTGCATGAACAGCAGTAAGTGGATGTCACAGCTGAAGAGCAAATGCGAACATATTGCACCAAATATCATCTCCCCTGATGCAGCTTTTTAACTCTGGTAAAAGCCTGGTGATTTGTGGAACTTCCTCTCTGATGAGCTTTGGTCAGTTGCTTTGCAGTCCTTGCAGCGGAGTGCTCAGGAGAGCTCAGCGTGATGCAGAACCAAGGGCAGTCACAGGCCTTGCTCGGCTGCCTTGGAGGGCTAACTTGAAACAGAGACTGGACAGAGTTAGAGAATAAAACAGGTATTTATTGAAAGGCCTCCAGGATCCACCTTGGGCAGGACAGGAACCTGACCAAGGCTGCACCCAGAGTAAACTAAGAATAGTCACAAAAAATGGCTGACTGGTCACAAGATCTTATATTTTTATAAGTTTGGTTTTATAAGTTTTAGTGGGGTTTAATTGTCCAATTATAGTTTCAGGTTGTGAGATCTCGTCCTTCTTGTTTTCTCTCTTCAGTCCACCGTTGTTAATGCTGTTAGGTTGAAAGTTGTTCTTGGTCCTTAGCAGGAAAAGGCTTTGTTTTGTCTACCTGCTCTGTGAAGAGAGCTTACTAGCACTTAAAATGAGGCTCAGAAATAACCTAAGCTGCAGAGAATCTGAAAACATGAAAGCTGAAACTGAAGGCATCAGCTACAAGAGACTCAGTGTGAAGCAGTGCTCAGCTCTGTAGGCAGCACGAGCTGGTCACACAGCCAGGCACTGCAGGTCAGCAATGGTCAGTGGCAAGTACCTGGCTCAGGAATACAGCCAGAGCTGACCCCAAGGAGCTGCTCTGAAGAAAGCCACTTAATGCCATCAAATGTCTACCACTGGTCCCTAAATTTCTAATTTAAAAATATCCATATGTAAGTACAGCCAAACAGGCAGATTTCAAATTGTGCATCTCTTGGAAGAAATGTGAATATTTTATTTAAATTGACAAAAATTGTAGTTCTGATTTGGAACATAACTGCATGTATTCCTTCTGCACATGCAGGCCTTTGTGTTGAGATGTCTGCGGTAGAAGGAATGGCTGCTGTAATTTGCATTTATCTCATTAGTTTGTTTATAGAATACCCTGAAGAGAGACTTTTTGTGGGAGTCAGTATGAGCAGATGGAAATAAGAGACCTAATAATAAAATGTGGGCTTAAGAATGACATGAAATTTTACACGAAGGCAGAGAAAATTGAACATGGATCCCAGCTACTTTTAAGCCAGGAACAGTTGTACCAATGTGAGGGGAAGAATTTGACCCAGTGGATATTGCTAATTTGATTTTATGTCCAAATAAAGACATGCTGGGAGCACACAGTATTGATCATTAGGGCTTCAGGGTACTGGATATACTGCACAACTCCTCTGAGCTATGGAGCGCATACACACTGAAACCAAAAGTTAAAACAATACAAGCATGAGAGAATTTGGGCAATCTACTTTTTCCCCAATTTCGTGTGAGAACATGCAACTTAAATCCTAAGAAGACACTCCCCTGATGTTTCCATTAGCTGTTTCCATCAGTCTCCCAGGAGGAGATGAATGGGAGGAGAAGGGTGTTCACTTTTCCTGTCTATAGTGAAGCATTTTCTCATACCTATGACTAAGGAGGGAATTTCACAGCTGAGGCTGGTTTTCCTTTCTGTCTACTGTGCTTTTTAATACAGTGGTAGGAGCAAACACTGCTTAACTTTGGTCACTTGGCCTGGGAGGAAAGGGGGAAGGGAAGCTGTGCATGTTGGCCCAGTGTCTGGTGCAGGGGCGAAGCGTAGATTTATGACTCTGCAAAATTTTTCCAAGGAGATTCAACCTGATTTTGAGTCTTTCTGTATTCACTCTGACTTTTGACTTCCTCTTGGATCAGTGATTGTACAAGAGATTTGTTGGGTCTTGGTCTCCTGGTCATCCTTTTTCTTTGGTTCTGAGTTAATGCAGTCTGTGGCCAGTGACTGCTGGTTACTTCAGCACCTCCTTGGCTGCTCCACTCTTCCTGGTCCCTTCCTGGGCTCTTCCCATGCCTTTCTTACTGCCAGTACTTCCTGTACCTCTATGCAGATCCCTGGAGATGGGACAAGCACGGACCCTCTAAATATTCAGAAGCTTTTGAGAGGCTCTTTGCATTTGTTCAAGGCAACTTTGGTCTTCTCTGATGCCAAAAGTAATGGACCTCAGCTGTCTCAAACTGGTATATTGCTCAGAAAGCCTTGGTTTATCCTAACCAAGTGGTGAAGTTAGACCACTAAACTCCAGATCAGATAGAAACTGTTTGAATACAGACTTGAAGGATGTATGTGTATAAGAAACAAATAGAAGGAAGTATGTTCTAAAAATGTGTTACACATCACCATATACAGGGCTCAGGCCATATTTAGATCCTGAGCTTTTGAATCTGAACTGGGGCAGGGTGCCCAGGATGGTGAAGTGTCTGCCCTTTGGCATAAGCAGATTAGCTGATACACAGGCTGATATAAAAGAAGAGAGCACAGTCTATGCTTAGTGGTGGCATACCCTTAAGAGTAAAAAAGCCAAACAAGATCTGCTTATGTGTGGCTCACAGCACAGCTCATGTCTTAATAAACAAATTGTCTCCTGGATACCTCACACCCATTCAAGATTATTTATATCCTCTCCCACATGAGATTAACATTTCCCTGATGGCAATTACAGCAAAGGCCTACCTGGAACAGCAGTATAAAAGAGTCTCTGATCCTTCATTTCACAGGCAGCAGCCAGAAACAAGGAGCAGAGCCAGCTAGCTAGTCCAGGGGATCTGTCTCCCCTCGGTCCACAACACCTGCTTTGAGAGGTTCTGTTTTTCACAGTGGTCTTCTGAACTGTGCATTACAAGCACGAAGGAGGCAAACCTGTCTGCTGCCAGATCTTGAGCGCAGGGAAATAGGAAGACTTTTAAGAAATTGCACCTCTAATGAATTTGAATAATATAAATATTGCATAAACCTATTGGCTACCTTAGTTATTTATTAACTCAAAGGAGTTTAATTCCTGAAGAAGGAAGAACTCAAACCTCAAAGCTTTCTGCTCCTGAGCCTCTGACTTGAGGTCATTGAATAATTGGCCTGTCAATATTTCTTTTGGCTGCAGAATATATATGCAAAGATCTGGAAGTCTTATCAGGGAGGACTTGTAGATGTGGCATATGTGACTGGGTATTTAGCACATCTTTAAATACAGCTGCTGTCAGGCAAGCTTATATATACGAACTACAGTTTAATGTCAGCTACAAATTTTGTCTGAACAAAAAAGAATGACTATCAGTTTCTGACAGTACTTTATGTAACAGCTAAACTGTAAAAGTACCCTTTAGGCCATTAAAGTTTTGTTTTGAACTTTCCACTTCCTCAGACATTTCAGAACTGGGAATTTTACATTGTCTGCTCCAGCTATGGTTAGTCTTGAATAAAAAAACATGTTCTAAGAGTCTGTAACTCAGAGTCAGAAATGGTGAAGTAGGCAAAGCAAAATTATTTGAAAATCTACCAAGACCCATGTCAGGCATAAAACTGAATCTCAGATTCAAGAATCTTGTTTAACCATAAGGCCAGTTCTCCCGTATGTTTTAAATAATTCTGAAAGCTGCTTTTTAAAAACTAACTTCAGAGTATTCTGCTTACTCTCGGAATTCTTTATATGAAATCTGTTTCAAAAATATTGCTGTTTACAGAGAGAACCATATGGAAAGAGTTTCACACTTTTTTTCTGTATCTTAGCTGGGATTGATTAGTGTGTTTTCAAAAAAAAAAAAATCCAACAAAAAACAGGCAAACCCCCAGGTCCTTCAGAGTAGTAGCTGCTTCCAAATGAATGGATCTCATTTCCTTTCTAATATTTGCAGGGCAAGAAACGACTATTCAGTTTGCCTTTCCTTCTGTTGAAGTTTATTAAGTTTAGTCATTCCAAATGCAGTATTTCTCATTCCTTGAGTTACAAATCCTTACTGAACTTTCTAGTAGGGGTAATAGAATTTTGTTCTGCATTCCACACTCTGCTTTTATCAGCTCTCAGTTTGGAGCTGTGACTTCTGTTTGGCAAGGTCTTGCCCTTTTTTTAACCTTCAAGGAGGCACAAGGAGCAGGAGCATGACCATCTAAACCCTCAGCTTATGTCTCCCATCATTGTAACACATGATTCTGTTATTGTTCCACAGCCTATACACAGCCGGTGTCAGAGCCTGACCTCAGGTTGACTTTCAAGTTTACAATACTTATATCCAAGGAAGCTGAATCAAAGTAAGATCTCAACATAAAAGTGGACAGGCTGCCGTAACCTAGAATGACGTATAAATATGCTGACTCACCAGGCACCCCATTAAGAACAACGACTGAATGGACTTTTCTTGTTCTTGACTCTGCCTCACAAAACCTTTTCAGAGGTTTTCTTAAATTCTGTCTTCACAGTCAAGTTCTGTGCTGTACTGTACTGACTTTAAAAAAGGCCCAACCTCCAAACTCGGCCAAAAGAAAGATAAAGGTGTCCTTTTTGTTCTCTCCTTAAAATATATACTTATATACAAAGCTTTGTATATAACAAAGCACACATTTTAAGCAGCAAGCAATGCCACTTGTAAAGTAGAGTGGGCCTAGTAATAAAGCTGTTCTTAAAAAAATATATTTCTAAAAGTTTAAAAATACATAAACAAACCCAAACACAAAATCATTTTACCGTTCTATGCCCTTTTGCCCCGTCCTGCTAGTCTGAGAGTGCTTTTGTTGTGTTGTGGGAATTTGATGGGCTGGTACCTGTGCAAGCCTGTGATTCTCTCCAGCACCCGTCTTTGCTCTAGTACAATGACTACACAGAGTCTGGCTCAGAATTCTAATGGAGGTGTCCAGCACTGACTTGTTCACGTGCACCAGTCAAGACATTATTAAGTAGTTCACTGTTTGGGTCATTTGTTTTCAGTGCATTGCTTTTGTGAAGCAAAGATGTAGGAGGTGAGGCTAAGCTGACTGGCAGAGAGAATGGAGATCTTAACACAGCACCTAAAATATGGGAAAGGAAGGTGATTAATCTCCTGAAGTACTGAACAAAGTGGATCAGTGTGCTTTGTGCCCAGCAAGGCCTGTGTCCCTTGAGACTGTTCACAATATTTGACCTATGGCCTAGGATGAGCCCATCTTAAGAAGCATTTGGAAAATCAAAGAGTATTCTAGCCAAATAATCTCTTGGAAGCCATGAAGTTGCTAGTCTGTATCTTATGAGGCCAGCACAGACTCAGAAGCCTGGCAATGACAGCCTTAGTTTAGAAAATTTAGCTATTTATTTTTTGTCGCATTCCTGAGATGTCCTTTAAGGAAGAATATTTTTTGACAGCAGGTATCAGAACTTCACTGTGGTCAGAGGATCACTAAGGAATGGGGAAGTCTGAGCTTAATGTAGCCCTCAGCCTATCTATTTCTATTAGCTGAGCAGTTCTTAGCTCTCATTATTACACTGAGCATCTAGATAGATTCCCTGGCTCTTGATCAGATGTCATTCTTCAATTTAGATGATGCAGATGTCTGAGATGTAACTATTGAACTCATAAGAAAACAATTTTTTAAATTGAAATAATTTAAGTCGAACAGAGTTAGTGATAGGAAAAATGTGATACATAGTGATATGAGTAATGAAAGGCAGTATGCTGCCAAAACCATATTGGTGACTAAGGATTTCAACCACTTTTTAAAAATTATGGTCCTGGTGCTTACCAGGACTTATATTATGGAGTGTGTGTGCATAGAGTAATATACACTTAGAAGCAGGATTGTAAGTACTTCTGTAAAGTAGAATGAAAATGTGCCATTTGAAAGTGCTTCACTTGTCATCCCTGGGTTGATGTATGCCTCTGTAACAGAAATCACAGACAAAGAGGTTCAGCATACAGCTCACCCTGTAGTCCAAGCCTGGCAACTGGCAACAGATTATATTTTTCAGAAAACTAGAGGAAAAGTTGGGGCTTGGATACAGGAACATCAGGAAATATCTAACTCATGGGTATGACTTAGAACACTTCAGCCAAAAGCAGAGGAGAACAGTTCGGAAGGAAATTCAAAATGAATGAGCTGCCAAAATGAAGAGGGAGGCTAAGGAGGGAAGCAATTTAAATGGATCAGGAGGATTATGCCAGAGTGAGGAAGGTATCTTTTAGACAGCAAAAAGGTTTTTTTCCCCTCCATTAGTCTTCTGCATTACAGTATCTCTTGTCATCTAGTGAGGGAAGGAGGAGGACATGGTAATGAAAATAGCTATTTTAGATTTCTTTTTTGCTCTTTAGGTGTTTGATTCCTGTAGCATTGCCTGGCTCATGGAAATTGGTACTGACAGGCAACAATGAGAGAACAGGAGTTAATCTCTTGACTGACCTCTTAACTCAGGCATTGCCAATATAGAAATTAATTAGAGGTCTTTCAAGTAATTGAGATCCATTACTATTACTTAACAGACCACAGTGCACAGAAATCTTTCATTCTTTCTTGAACTAATAAGGTGTGTGTTCTTATAAATCATTTAAATGGCACCATAACTATGCGCTGCGTGTGCCAAAAGGCGTTGGCTGAGGTGCCAGAGCTGTGCTCCCCGGGAGGCAGTGGGAGCCTCCAGGGACCCAGCGGAGACAATGGCACAGGCAGGGTGGCACTGGGGCCCTGGGCAGTCTTTCCTGTGGCGTGGCTTTCATTAAAGCCTGAGTAGCCATAGAAATGCAGTAGGAGTGGAATGTGCCTCTCCCTTGGGCTGTGTTGGGTAGCCAGCGTGGTTGCCCCCATGCAGATGCCCCTCAGTTTCATGGGAGGCACTGCAAGCTGCTTCCTGTATGTGTGCTTCCCACCTTGGAGACTTTAGGGACAGTGTAAGTGACAACATTTAGTTGTTAGACAGTATTTTTTACCTTCCAGGCTTCTTATGAACATTAAGTAGTAAACACATTGCCATAAATATGACGAATGGAGATGGAAATAGCATAGCTTGGATCGAATTGATAAGTGACTCAGCTAGAAACCTTCGTGATCAGAGAGATGATCCAAGCTCAAGCTGCACTGACTGAGAGATACGCAAAACGGGATACATAAAAAATACCAGACTGCTCCTCAGCAGCTGTATGGTTTCTAATTCAGTTTAAGACTTTGCTCCCAAGTACGCTGCTGGTAGCTGGGGAGGACAGGACAGGAATTTAGCTCTGCCTTCTTGCTCATTCAGTGCTTGCAGATCACTCATTCTTCTTATAGCAGTGTGGGACTTCCACAACTCTGAACTGCGCCCTAGTAGGAAATCTGTGATTCTTTACCAGTTTTATGTAGGAGTAAGCTGTGGGAGACGAGAGCTGTATTTGCAATCAGTAGAACTGCAGAGTGGTGCCCACAGACCTGAGCTGTGATCTGGAAGCAAGGTCACTGTGGCATCTGTAGAGCTTCAAAGGAGCTGTAAAACTGACTGGGGAAGCTCTGTGGATAATCAAATGGTCAGCTCAGGCTGTGGCTGAACTTCTGCCAGCGGCTGCCCTAGGGGGTTTAGAGCTGGCTTTGACATGTTTGCTTTGCATTGCATTTCCCTCTCAGGGAAGTGATTCACAGCAGACCTGGAGAACATGATGAAGGTTGTAAATGCACAGTTTCCATGTGCTTCAAGTGAACTTGGTGAATGTTTGGAAGAGTATTCCCAAGTAAACATTTTTCAGTTTAAGAAGTAGACAGACCACTGGAAATCTTCTGAACTAGCAAGAGCTGAAATTTGGGAAAACACGCAGGAAAAGGAATGGGTATGCCTACTCTGTTCTTTGCCTTCCCTTGATGGTCACTCATGGCCATTAGTCTCAGAGTTAGGATGCTGATTTACACAAAACTCTTGGTCTGAACTCTCAGGGCCATTCTTTTGTTTTGGTGTCAAGGTATCCTCCTAGCAGTGAAATTACCTGTGAGAGCCTGGCTGGTCCTCAGGTGACAGTGATTGAGCTAATGGGGGCTTCTCAGCCATTCTCACTTGCCAGAGGTGAGGAATGACATTTCTCTCTCTCTCCAAACCTAGAAACTTTTATTCCCCAAGAAGTCCCCTCTGAAAGAGCATTAGAGGTGCTGCTTACAAACAATTTGTAATGCCTTTTGCTATTGCTGGCTTCTGTATACATCTGGCACCATTGCTTACATGCCTCTTGAACAATTAAACTGTAATCCATAAGAGCAGGATTCAAAAAGACATTGGTTTTTTTAGAAGATGCACTGGTGCACCTGAGGGACTAGGACTGGGATGAGTGTAAATTTTAGTTCCAGCTTTCAAGAATTTGACTAAAATACTGATTGCCTCCTTAAGATTTTAGAGGGATGGGGATCCAGTAGCTGGTTTTTCTGGAAATGATTTAGTGGCTGTTAACAGGTGGTGTGCAGCCAGATTTTGGTGTTTGTTTGGATTTTTTTTTGACAGATAACATTCATGTTTTTCTCTAGATCATTCATAAAATGCATTAAAAGCCGTGCATCCAAGAGTGAAGCTGTGCAGGATCCCCTCTGACACAGCTCTGGCTCATGGTTGTGTTTCCAGCTGGCTCTGTGGAGATTTTGCTTAGTTGGGCTTTAATCAAAATAGTGTCTTAAATGTTTCTGCTTTGTCCTTCAGTGTATTTAATTCAGCTGAGGAACTTACTGAGCAAAGACCATTTTAGGGTTTGTCACTGAGGTCCTGAAGCTCAGGAAGTTAACCTGGTGAAGATAGACATTTTTGAATCAAAGCTGTAGTTTGCCACTGGCGAAGTAGATCTATATTTGTCTCCTATGTCTTAGTAACAAGTCCTTAATAATCAGGAAATAAGCACTTCAGGACTTCCTTCCTACAACCTCTATTGATGGAGCTGGTCTGTACTATTTTGTTTTGTATGGTCTTTCTAAATAATCATGGAGACAGAAAACAACTGAGCAGAGATTATTGCTGGAGTTATATTATATTGCTGGAGTTATATTATATTGCTGCATATTAAATTGCTGGAGTTAAGATATTCTCTGAGAAAGGAAGGATGTGACTTGAAGCCCTTCACAGCAGAGGGGAGATATTCCCAAACTAGTTAGGACTTTAAAAAAGAGTTAAGGACAACTAATACATTCATATCACCAGAAAAAATCTTTTCAAGATTGAAAGTATTTGGCAGTGTCAACCCAAATGCATAACTTCAAAACAGCAGTATTCTTTTTCCCTCAGCAAATTTTCTAGGTTTGTTTCTTTTTTACATAGTTCTAATGTGGAAACTGATGTAAGTGCTGAGTGAGTGGGAAATTCTTGTTACTATCCATTAGCATTTGATTTGTACATTTCTAAATAAGTCCTATATTCTTACAAATGATTCAGACTAATTAGTACAGGGAGTTTGAAAACAGATGTTATTTACAAAAAGCAATAGACAGGAACTTGTGGAGAATAGTTTGGAACCAAAGAATAGAGGCAGAGAGACCAGCAAACAATCTGGTGGGGTTTTTTTTCCTCTTCTACTAAATTTAGAAGGCAAAGCTGCATTTTTTTCCAGTGCTGTCAAAAGTGAAGTGCCTTATAAAATGGAAGAGATTTAAAGTAACTCACAAATAAATAGCTGCTGTAGCTAGAGGGAAGGAATTGCTTAGAAAAGGAAGAAAAAGAAATCCTGCAGTCTGAAAGAGACTTAGCTGAGTCTAAATATGAACTTTGAGGTCACCGAGACTTTTTCCTGAAATTGAACATCCAAACCTGTGGAAACCAGAAAAGGGAAATACACTTCAAATCCACAATGTAGCAAAGGTGGCATTTTAATTGAGTTTTGATCACCATGAGTAGCAAATCAAAATCAGTAAACCAGACCTTTGCCGTAAACAGAAGCATTGAGTGATGATTCTCCATCTTTCTGATTGCAAATTAAAACATTGTTGAAAGATTTTTGCAGGAAAACATGTCAATTGGATTTTGGAGTTGTCCTTTCTTTACCTGTAACCAACCAATTATTCTTTTTTTAGGTGTTTTCAATTTTAAACTTTTGAAGTACATCTTTTATTTCCCACATCTTCTCAAGGTCTCAAAATTAGGAAGATGCAGGGGCAGCAGAGTAGCCATTACCATGGATGTATCTGCCTTAACAAAGCCGCAACAGAACCAAAAATTTGTGAGTCTTTCTGAGCAAGGAACTGGGCAGATGCCTGATGAGACAGAGCTTGACTAGATTAGAATTCACTAGGTAGGCAAAAAAACATAGCTCTTGCAGTGGACCAAAACAACTTATCCCAGAATTATGGATTTCTTTATACTATGAAAAACATTGCTCAAATTTTACAAAGGCATGAAAATCTCCTTCAATCATTAAATTGTGTTTCCTTCTGTCTTTTTCCATGTAAGTCAAAATTTAAACTTATCAAGGTGGAAGCCAGCCTGCATTCTCCTCTCGACTGAAATGGAAGCATGAGAGCACCTTCACCTTGAGATTCAGACAAGTCTCTACTAATTGAAGCTACAGACATGTATATTTATAGCAAAGGTCAGAAGCTGAATTGTTAATACTCACCCATAATTAAAGAACCTGAGTTAAATTTGGTAAGGAAATATCATCTCCTGCCTTGCTGCAGCAGCTGAGCTTTGCTGAAAAGCCTAATGCATTTCACTGAAAATTGTAGCTTGAAGCTTTGATTCATGTCCCAAGCTTAGCTTGCAATTAGCAGTCGTCAGATAATGTACTGCAAATCTTTCTAATAAAGCCACAGAGCCCGTTCTGTGTTGAAGGCATAGGGTTGATAGAAGGCTGTTTTCCTCACTGCTGGTGCTTTTACAAGCTGCGTATGCCGAAAACATGTTGTTAATGTGACAACATTGTTTACTTGCTCATTAAGGAACAGCACACTAATGACTGGGAGAACCAGCAGCGTTACAGTTGAGTCAATAACAACGGGCTGGGGATGTGTGAGCAGTAGGTTTACAGTGCATTGGGCTAGAGACAGGCCACCATGCAGATCATGAGCCCTGCCGGCTCATGAAACACTTCTTTCACGGGTTTCTGTAGTAAGAGGGCAGTTAGGATACAACAAACATGACCAAGTACTGCTGTGCAGGCTTGTAGGTCTATTCAAAGCTGCTGCAAGGAGAGGTGTCTTGGAGTTTTGTGGTTCCATTGCAGCAAATTTGAAGTACAAACAAAGCTGGCTGAGAACAAGCCCAAGTGGAAGACCCAAGACTATTTCTAGGACCTCAGATCTTTCCCTTTGCTAGAAGGAAAGCTTTTTTAGACACTGGTAGCCAACATGTTGGAGATTGCAACTTCTTTTGTCTCCTTAAGAGAATCTGTACCTCTGTCCCACATCTCTGCCTCTCTGTGGCAGGAGAGTTTGCCCTCAGATTGCAGAAGCAGCATTGTGAAATTTGGGTTGATATCAAGGTTGTACCCTTGAGGTCTCACCTCCTATCTTCAGATATATCACTGTCTAGTAAGGTACTAACTCTCCTTGCAAACCTCCCTTCTGTGAAATCCAGGTCATAGTCATTATCCTAATAAATACTGAAGGGAGAAATGCTCCAGTGAGCAAATTATCACAAAGATACAGAATCTGATTTGGCAAGTCTCCCTTGAAATTTTTGGATTCCTTAAACTGGCCCTGGCAAGAGTATTTGAAGTAAGTAGTGTCCAGTGGGAAAAATAGTTACTTCTAATTTATCATTCTGTAATAATTCCAGTCAACTTCTGTGACAGAAAAATACTGAAAGTGATTAGCATATCACATTCTACCAAACAAAACCATAAATTCCTCTGTCTGGAAAGAATAGTACAATTTATAGATGGGGAAATAGTTCTGTTGCATTTGTAGAATTTTAGGGTATCAATACAAAGCTACCAGAAAAGGACCATTTTGAATCAGTGGGACAAAGGCAACTATATGAGATTCAGCAAGGCCAAGTGCAAGGTCCTACCCTTGGGTCACAACAAGCCCATGCAATGCTACAGGCAAGGGGTGACAGAGGCTGGGAAGCTGCTCAGCAGAAAGGGACCTGTGGGTGCTGGCCAGCAGCAGCTGAAGATGAGCCAGCTGTGCCCAGGTGGCCAAGAAGGCCAATGGCATCTTGGCTGGTGTCAAATACAGCATGGCCAAAAGGAATAGGAAAGTGATCATCCCCCTGCACTTGGCACTGGTGAAACCATACCTCAAACACTGTGTTCATTCTGAGCCCCTCACTTCAAAAAGGTCACTGAGGTTCTGGATTGTGTCTGGAGAAGGACAGTGGAGCTGGTAAAGGGTTTACAGGACAGGTCATATGAGTTGTGGCTGAGAGATCTGGAGTTGTTTAGACTGAAGTAAAGGAGACAGGTTGGACATCAGGAAGAACTTCACTAAAAGGCACTTAAGCATTGGAAGTGACTTCCCAGGGAGGTGGTGGTGTCACTATCCCTGGAAGTGTTCAAGAAAAGACTAGACATTGCACTCAGTGCCATGGTTTAGTTCACAAGGTGGTGACTGGTCAAAGACTTAACTTGGTGGTTTTGGAGGTCTTTTCCAGCCTAAATGATTTGGTGATTCTGTGAGTTCCTGGGCCCTTGAAAACAAAAGAACCTTTTGCAGTCACTGACATTTGGTCATAGTGACCCACCATTCTGCTTTGATAGTGTTTCATACCAGTTTTACACTCTCGCAAGTTCTCACCTTAAGCAAGCCTTTTTTTCCAGTGATTTGCTTTACTGATTTTCCTTCAGACCTCTCCACGACAGAAAGTGGGAAGTTTTCATGTGTCCCTCTGGCACTAGTGGATAGTTACTAACACAATGTCAGTCCTGTATGGATGTCTGCTCAGGCCACAGGGACATCTGCTGACCCAGAACTTGGTCTGTGACAGGTTGCAGCATAGGTTGTAATGCTACAGACAGCACAACCCGGATGTTTGGTTCCTTAGTGAAATTCAACTATTCTCTCATAACAGGGGAATGTCAGAAATAGCACTAATCCCTCTTTCTGTGATCTCCATGAAGATTGACCTTCTATAGGTTTGTGTCTTGGGTAATATGTAACCCTCTGCTCTCCAGAATAACTCCTGCTCCCTCATGGAGCTTCCCAGCCATCTTTCATTTTAAAATTTGTAACCTTCCAGAGTCCTGAATGTCCCGAGTCCACTTTCCTCAATATCTGATTTTTTCATCTCTACCCATTAATCTCTCTTTTTCTCCAGATGTTCTGTGCAGGTACATGTGCAAAACATTCTCTACATGTTTTACTGTATGTATATGTGTACACTGATTAATTCTGTAAAGGGCTGGATTTTATCTTATTTGAGACACAAATACATCTGGACTTCACAGAACTTGCAGAATTTTCACATCTTCAGGAGCTCACTTGTCTTCCCAGTCTGATGGAGATTGACCAGTGGTATAAAAAAAAAAGTACCAGAAGAAGGATCTTACAAACATTGTGATTGAAGAAACCTTTATTTTTTTCCTCAAGAAAGTAGGCTAAAAATCAGATGCATAAAAAGCTTTGAGATGGCTTGTGAACAACAAAAATGCACATAGCATTCTGAGATAGATATCAAAAAAAGCATAAGAACCATCTGAGAGATTTCACTATCTAAAATAAACATATGAAATAAATAAAAAATATTAGAAAACATTCTCCTTTTCCATTTACCTGTCAGTTTTGTGAGAAAGGAGTACTAGTAAGGCCCTGCAGCCCTGACTGCACCTGTGTGATTCAAAGAATATCAGTTGGATCCTAAAAATACAGGGTTATGTGCATTTGTAGATTGATGGACTTGAGAGTAGGGAACAGTGGAGTGCTGGCATTGGGAATTCTTTTTCCCCTCCCATGAGCTTATGTTATGAGTTTAAGCTTGAGAATGAAGGAGAAAGGAGCAAAGAGAGAAAAGTCAATCCTTTCAAGGCAGTCAAGTCTCAGCTATAATCACAGAATGAATTAATAATCTGTGCTCCTGAATTTCCTACTCCTAGGAATGGATGTAGGGATACCTCAAAAGCTAGGAAAATTTCTTGCATAAGAAATATTTCCTGCCAGAAAGCCCCAGAGGTGGTGAGGCCCATTGATTTTGATGTCCATCCCAACAAACAAAATTCTCGTTTCATACCTTTTGAGGAAGAAGCATAAAACTCACAGAAAAAGCCCAACATTAATAAGACTTTATTGTGCACTGGATGTGAAAGTTTGGCTATCAAATAAGTACTACATATTAGAGAAGGTAAAAAATGGAGCCACACTTCCAAGAAGCCTAGGTTTTCATGTGGTCTTTAAGCTTTTTCATATCAAAGGGAGAAGTGACACCTTTTTTTTTTTCAGCTTTGAAAGTTTCAGTTTTCATGAAGCTAAATTGAGATAAATCTAGAAATTTATATCACTTTAAAAGACCACTTACTAAAATGTTCCTATCATTCACAGTAATATGGAGTGAGTCGACTTGTGCCACACAGTGACCTTAACTTTTCCCATATTCCAGCAGATTTTGTAGAATCCCACGAGTGTAGGTACAGTCCTGTATATCACTGCCATTCTGCCCCAGCACTCTGGTTGCTGGGAAAGTACTACTTGGTGAATACTGTGTCTGTTAATTCTTTGTGTAAGAGCTAGAGGCACACACTTTCTAGTCTCTTGCAAAGAACCAATGAAGTATGGTTTTATATGTATTTGCAGAGACAACAAAATCAAAGATAGCAACTTGGTGGCTCCAACTGAGATAGTAATTAAGATAAAATGATGATGTTACTAGCATATCATAAGAAGCCTGAAGGAATTAGCATATCTTTCAGGAAACTGAATTGGAAAAGAGATATCCTTTAAGAGTAAACATAAAAATATTGTATTTTTACCAAGTATGATGGAGAATTGATACATCTCTCCTGTGTCTGGGTAGATAAGTGGGGTGAGTGAGTTAAGAGGAGCTGAGAAGAGTGTTTGCAGGGAAGCTGGGAAATTAATGAATTCATTTAACCCATTTTCCTAACAAGCTTTTTATAAAAATTGAGTGTTTCTGTTGTTGCCCAAAATCTTTAATACATCTCTTCATTTTAAGCCATTCCGTTTTACGGATAGGAGCTAACTACAAGAAGAAATAATTGTCCCAATTGTCCTTGGAGTCACTAACTGTACCTTTCCGTCTATTCCCTAAGAAGATGCCCTAGTTTTAAAGACTATATATGAGCACAAGTAATTGAAAAAACAGCTTATTTTCTGACATTGACACTCCTTTCCTCCATCTCGTCCAGAAGTCTGACAGCCCATCTCATTCCCATCACTGTTATCCCAGCTTCTCTGGGAGTTCAGCACTGCATTGGCCTGTTCTGCTAGTCTTTCTGGGCCCCTCATTTCTGAGCTGCAACCTCTCCATCCACAAGAATCCAGGTAGGGACTGCAGTAATTTGACACTGCTAAAGTTTCAAGTTGTCAGTTTTAGCCATTTGTCTTCATGTGTGTTTTGCTGGGTGCCGGGTTAACTTTTAGTTTAGCAATATGGTCTTTGTAGAGTTTATTTTAAGCTTTCAGTGGAATAAAAGAACAGGAGGGAGCAGACCTGTTGTGGAACAGGCACTTTGTGGTTAAGAAGCAATTTCCTTGTTATTTGAAAAAGTCTGCTTGGAATGGCTATGGGAAAGTTTGCAGACAAAATGATTGTGCCTGTTTTCTGTGATAATTGCTGACAAGGAGATCTTGAGGTCAGGGATCTCCTTTCCTCCTATCTACAAGATTGTTTCACAGGTGGTCTGTGAGAACTCCATGAGAACAGAAACATACCCCAGCAGCATGTTAAGCTTTTAGGTGTGCTTAGCTTCATGATACTGGAAATGCTCTGCAGAGAAGAGCCAGAGGGGTCCTGCTGCAGGCTCACTGGATGGGAAGAGCAATGTCTGGTTTGAGACCAGAAAGACACAAGACACCATCACTGGGTTGATTCCTTTCCTTATCCCACTTCCCACCTCTTTCTCCTAGTCTGATACCAGTTTGACTAAGACGAAACTTCTGTGACTGTAAAAAACTGTCAAAAAAAAAGTTTTATTTGGAAAGATTAATATATTCTGAGACTGTGAAAGAAAAACAGTACCTCATCAACAGTACCCAAGGACATGGCATCCTTTGTGGGTTGACCCTAGCTGGATGCCAGGTGCCCACCAAAGCTGCTCTATCACTCCCCATCAAACTGGACAGGGAAGAGAAAATATAGCAAAAGGTTCATGAGTTAAGGGCAGGGAGACATCACTCATCAAATACCATCACAAGCGAAACAGACTGAACTTAGGGATATCAACTCAATTTACTACTACCAAAACCAGAGCAGGATAATGAGAAATAAAATAGATCTTAAAATCACCTTGCCCTCCCTCCTTCCTGAACACTATTTCCTCCACCTCAGCAGTGCAGGGAGACAGGGAATGGGGGCTCTGACCAGTTTGTTACAGGTTGTTTTTGCTGGTGCTTCCTTCTCAGGCAGAAAAGTCCATCCCTGCTCCAGCACAGGGTCCCTCCCATGCAAGACACTTCTCCATGAACTTCATCACTATGAGTCCTTCCCACAGCCCTCCACAAACTACTGCAGCAGGGATCACTCTTCCATGGAGGGCAGTCCTTTAAGGACAGGCTGCTTCCCCCCAGCGCCACAAGTCCTACCAGGAAACCTGCATTCTTCATGGGTCTGCAGGTCCTTGACAGGAGCTTGCTCCACCATAGGCCTCCCACAGGGCCACAGCCTCCTCTCAGGCCCTCAGTGTTTAAGAGACAGTCAGACTTAAAAATGGTCTTTAACTCTGGTCAGCCCTGGAGCTGTCAGACAGCTGAACAAGATGATCATTTTAGGTCATTTCCCACTGAAACAGTCTATTCTCTTCTAGTCTATTGCATTCCTTACCAGTTAGCTGTAACAGTTTTATGTGGAAATGGGCACAAAGCAGAATTCTGGATGTGAGTATTGCTGGGTTGTTAGATGATTCAAAAGAGATGTGGGAAACACTTCTCTGCTTACCCCAGTAGAGAGGGCATCAAGTCCCTTTGGCTCTGAGCACTCTGATGCAAAAGTCGGTGCAGGCCTTCAATCTTGTTTTGTGACCTATTCCAGAGCAGTCAAGGGTGCAAGAAACTGTATCCCTCAGAATAAGGGATCATCTTCTTTGCTACCTATCTAAGCTGCAGACAGGCAGTACCGTTTATCCAACAAGTAAAGGGTTTTCTGAGCTGATGAAAATCTTTGGCAACCTGACTTCCCAGCTGAAAACATCCAGTTCCTGGGAAGCTTATAGTGAAGTGTTGAGATCATTCATCAAGGAGGCAGTTTGTTACCTGTAATCTGCAATAATCCAGAGCCCTGGAGCTGGACAGCAGCAATACTGAAAGAGTTGTGGTGAAGTCTCCTAAGTACTGAGAAGAGGCTAAGTCAGCCAAAGTAGCAAATCTCTATGGACTTGAGTAAAGAGGAGTGGCAGCAATAAGAAGGTCATGATGACAACTCCTGAAGCATGCTGGCACGGAGGAGCTGTGTCAGAGAGGCTGTTGCCATGATGTTTCTTTAGATAAACATCTGGACTCCTTGGGCTTACTGACGTAGTGCTGCTCCAAGAGCCAAAAACTCTCTTTCTCCTTTAATTGAAACCCTATGGCTTAAAGAGCATCCTGCCCTGTCTCAGCTGTGAAACCACAGCCTTGAATGAGTGTAGCATCTCTGAGCAGAGGCATTTTTCAAATGAGATTCAGACACACTTAGAAAAGAAAAATGGTCTCGTGGTTTAATCTGAAATGGGGTTCCTTGTCCTTGGCTACTAGAGACTGTAATTTTGTCCTCTGGAAGGTCACTTTGGAACAGTCTGATTTTAGTGGCACATAAGTGAAACAACTGCCTTGGCCCCTAGACTGTGGGTGTGGGTGAGAAGCAGAACACATTACGCAGTACACAGAGGGAAGGGCACAAGACTGGCTCTGTGAACCTGCCTTTCATTTTGCTTTGCACACTAAGTTAAAAACAAAAACAAGAAAACAAAGCATCCATTGATTTCAGCTCCAGCCTCCAGAAGTGTACAACCTTTTTTTCTGTGTTGTTTATCTCTTGGAACATCAGCTCTAAAATGACCTGTCCCAACTTTACAAGCGCTAGATGTCTCTGAAAACTGCCTTCTGGGGATCAGGAGTCAAACACAATGCACACTTTATAGGAGGCACCTAATCTTGATCTTAAATGAGATTATGAGACCAAATTAATAGCTGTTAGTTAAGAGTCCATTAATAACCTTAGAGGTGTGTGCCATACAAGTTTTAATAGGGTTTTCTGGGAAGGACATGGTTCTGTCCGTGCCATGTGTGCACAGCAATTCAGAGCTGCCTGCAGCTTTGTCCCACTGGTGTTCAAGCAAGAGGAAAGCTTTGTATGTCCTCTAAGTGGATTTAATTCAGGTGTACTGGAGAAAAAGCTGAAGAGTAGAAAAGACCATCTACCATTAGAAGAGCAATTTATCTCTCTCCTAAAATAAATTCTTTATTCAAAAGTACTTTCACACACGGAGTTCTGTGTTTCCATTACACCTTTGGTATGTGTCTTTGATTTTATCAGCTTGTGTCTAATTTCTCTGTCAGGGTTTGGTAAGCTGTTGACTGTTCATTTAGCTCAACAGCTTTGAAAACAATTTTGAATATTGTGTATGAGTCACTGTACTGAAGGAAGAGGATGAAAAAAAAAATAAGTGTGGAGAAAAAAGGAGCTGTTAAATGTGAAAAGGGAGACAGGTGTACCAATATACACCCAGCTACCTAGGGGCTTCTCCTGGAATAGTGCTCAGGGGTCTGCAAAGAGGTCAGTGGAGTGGGCTTTGTCACATCCGTGTCTAACAGGATCGTTTATGGGAGCACCTGGATTTGGCAGCAGTCTTCTTGTCATTAAAGAAAATTGGTCTGATGCATGACATAATTTTCAAGAAAAGGAAGAAGACAGATTCACCAATAGTCAGCAAGCCTTGCTCACAAGTTCCTACAACTTCCGTGTTCTAAAAACTGGAAGCCCAGTAGGGCCAAGCTATAAGTATTCATGTTCACATTCCTGAGAGAAGATAACCCAGAATACTCCAAATTTCCTTTTGCTAGAGCAAAGTGAGGGTTTTCTCATCTTTGAAGAAGATGTAGTGTATTCTGTGTGAAGGTGGTTAACAACTGCTTGTGGCTGGTTATCTCTCATTCTGATCCATCCAAAACATGCTTCTGCCTTTCTTGCCTGCTTCACATGCCCTAAGACAAAATCCAAATCCTAACCTTGCTTCAATTAACCTCCACCATACCAGCTCCTTTCCTTCTGGTTTGGTCACCAACATTTTTGTCTTTAACCTTAAGGATCTTTTTACATGTATTCATTGGTCAGCCAAGTTCTTCTCCTTGCAATTCTAGCTCCCTTCAGATTCTGCCTCCTTCCTTCTTGCCTTTTCCATTTTGCTGTGCTACTGGATGTAGATCAGGAATATTTATCTTCTGTATTACTGTTTACATTGCTGCAAGCCACCCCTTTATTCTAGGGTGCAAAGTCTATGGCATAAAAGGGAGCAAACTGTGGAGTGGTTTTCTGGACATTGTTATCCCAACAAAAACACAGGTTTAGAGACTTGGGTAGCAGAAAGCAGCTCACCTTGTGCTGTGAATTAAATCAGCTGATCATAGTGACCTTTTTAAGTTCCTTTAGGCTCTTGGATTTTGTTTATCTGCACTAGCTGCATCAATGTGTTTTTCCAGTTGCAAAATGTCTCCTATCTCTAAAAATGATGAAAAATTTCCCTCTAACTTCTAAGCTCCTAAGTAAAGACGAGCTTAAAGAGATGGCTACTGCTACCAAGAAAGAAGTATTAATGTGTGTCTGAGAAGGATTGCAGTTGTTTCCATGAACTTGAGAGATCAATGGGAAGCAGAAGTTTAAAGACAGATGACAAGACTGAAAAAAAAGCAAATTGCCTGAAGCAGATAAACTAGGGTAAAGATGTCCTTTCTTGAAATTTTCATACCAAGGAAATTTCACCCCAGGGAAACCTTAGTCCTTAGTACGTTTTTAAGAATGGGAGAAACCTCCAGGGAGGAATTCACAGAACAATTTGGGAATCTTAATTCTAGTGAACTGCCAGGACCAGATGGTGTTCATCTCAAGCTGTGAGGGATCTCAGCTCCAAAACTGGAAAGCTTCTGACAAACACATGCAATATATTCCTTAAAATAGGAGTTCCTCCTGGTTGCTGTGAAAGTGTCACCAGGGAGCATCACTCTCAAAGTGCACTGAAGAGCATCACTCTCAAAGTGCACTGAAGTGTCGCGGTGCCGCTACTAAGCCCCTTGGCTTCACCCCGAGCCAGCCCAGGCACCGGAGCAAGCGGAATCCGAGCTGCCCCTCAGCGGAACGAAGGGGTCAGCCCTGTGGGTTCTTGGCCCTGGGAGAGACCTGAACGGCAGTAGGATAACTGAAGCGACGCGCTAAGAGCGAGAAAGGAGGATCCAGCCAGCCAGAGAAACCACAACTTTAATCCAACAGAGCACTGTCCAGACCGAAGTGGAACCAGGCTGAACTGGATACCGAACAAAGAAATGCACCAGCTTATATGCTTTCGGGGTAGGGGAGGAGAAATGGGAGTCCCTCTTTGCGGCAACCAATGGAACCTTGACACTTGGGAGATAAGGGGAAGGGTTGCAAGCCTTGAACCAATTAGGGGATAGGGGAGGGATAACACAGTGGCGGGAAGAGGGGAAAAGGTAACATGTGACCAAGGGGAACTTATGAATTTCAATTAAGGGGGGGGTGTACAGAACATACAGCATTGTACAGAACATACAATATAGGACCCACCAGCCTTTCATCTTTTCCACATATCTAAATCCTTCCTACTTGGTAAACCACCCATATATCTTTCAACTTCTCTCTGCCTCAAAACCCTCTTTCCTATATCCTTCTTTCAGCACCCTCTCCTTCTTCCTTAAGTCTCTCTCTTTAAATCCTCTCCCTCGTCTGTCCTTCTTTTCCTTGTCACAGTCCTTCACAGCACCTGCTTGTTCCTGCTTACACTGTCCCAACTTTCTTTGTGGAGTCCAACTGAGGTTTAACATACTGAAATGGGGAAAGTCCAACCATCCACACCACCACATCTCCCCCTTTTCTTTTATTTTTGACCCTGTGAGTTCTATCTCAGATATCCGAATTGAGGGGGGTCCACCAGGTATTCAGAACGTGGGTATGATTCTGCAAACCACTGCTGTTGAGTAGGCCATTGTTCTCGAGGAAAGCTGCGCACTTCTTCCACGATGATTTCAAGCTGTTCAGCCTGCTCGTCCTCATCAACGAAGCTTTCCTCCTCCTCCTTGAACACTTCTGGGCCTACTTCAACGGCTACTCGGTGGACTTCAGCTTTGAGTGGTGATGTGGAGGAAGAAATCAAATTCTGCAACATCTTTTTCATTAGTCCAAGGCTGGCAATAGCAACAAAAAGCACAAAAACAATTAACAGAACAGTTCTAAGAATTGATCCCGTCCAACCCGAGATCCCCCATCCCTTGAACAAATTACTGAGCCAGTCCCCGTATTCTTGCTTGATGTCTCCTATCATGTTTTCCATTTGTTTGAGTGCCTCGCGAGTCCCCTTGGCCCTAGATGTCAAATTAAAGCAGCAGAGCCCCTCAAACTCCTCACACGAGTGACCGTGGAGGAGCAGGAGGTAATCGATGGCTGCACGATTCTGGAGGGTTGCCTGCCTCGTAATTTCCTCATCTTTCAGGAGGTTTGATAGGGCCCTAGAAGTCAAACGGGATTGCTTAGCTACCCAACATTCCAAATGGCCTAATTCTCCGAGGGTCTTAGCAATGGCGACCCACGGCGCAAATACTGTGATTGCGATGCCTTTAGATCTGCTCCAATGGATAATTTCCTCATCGCAATTGTCTGCCAATTTTTTGAGAGAGTAGTCTTCTCTCTTCTTTCTAGAGTGTGCCAATAGATGTGCACCATTTGTAGAATTTTGTGTAACCCAATCCAAAATTTGTGATTTGTTGGGTGAAAACAATCCGAGGGTCCCAAAGGTGCACGGGCCTCCGGAGAGGTGAGAGGGGATACCTGCCCATGCGTGGTCTCCGCAAATCAAGAATGTTCCCCTGGGAAGTTGGCGGGGGTGGGCAAAGACTTGGGCTGATTTTTGGGGAGGGATTGGAGGATAACTAAAGGACACAGCGTTGCACCAATGAGTATTAAAATGGGCTTTGGAGGAGACAAAGTGACGGTGGTGACGCTGGACGTGGTCGTTGCGGATATGAAAACAAGATTCGGCTCTGGCGGAACCTAGAAGCTCCAGCTCATGAGGCTCGTTTTCTAACTTTGGAAGACTTTTAATATAATTGTACCACGCGACGATGTAATGGGCATGCTTTAGGTTATGCTCCATTTTAGCAGCTTCTTGTCTAAGTTTTTGAGCATAACCTAGAAGCATCTTGGGCATCTCACGATCTTTAAATGGGATCCCCACGAGGCAGGATGCCATGGGATTCGCGGCACTCGCTTGGTTGAGACATATGTGGTCTTGGCCCAGTGATTTGGCCAAGACAGCCCAGACGTTCTGTTGCGGCTGGGGGACGAGCCACGCCTGGGCGATGGTCAGGAGACTGGCGAAGAGGACGGCTGAACTGATGGCAGTCTTGGCGCTCATGGTTGGACGGATCTAAACAGAAACTCAGAAAAACAAATCGTTACAAAGTGGGAAATCACAGAAAAAGGGGTCCTCCCAGCCTTCTGACTGCTCCTCCTCTTCCTCTGAGTCACTGGACTCACGCCTTCTGCGGCGGAGAGCCGCGGAGGCGACTTGAGGCTTTTCGTTTTCTCGGACTTTTGTTTTTCTTTCGATATAAGGCTTTACCCATCTGGAGGGTATCCACTTCGGCCCGGCATCAGTGGAGACGCAGGCGTACCCGCGCCCCCACGTCAAAAGCGTCAGTGGACCCTCCACTTTCCCTGTTTCGGGAAACCTTACGGTCACCGGCGGATGCTGCTCACTCAGGTCCCAGTCGCGGTTGCTATTGAAATGCCGCACAACGGGCGGATCTGGTTTTTCATAAGAACAATTTAGGAAATTTAACACATAAAGTGCCCTTGCCAATCTGATTGATGGAGTTTCAACCTTCAGGACTGGTCTTTGCTGTTGAAGGACCCGTTTGACGTTCTGATGGGTCCTTTCAACAATGGCCTGACCCGTGGGGGAGTGAGGGATGCCCGTTTTATGCTCAACTCCCCATTGCTGCAGGAAATCTGCAAGCTCCCTGGAAGTATACGCAGGGCCATTATCTGTTTTAATTTCCTTGGGGATGCCCATGAAAGAGAAGGCCTGAATGAGGTGTTGGATGACGTGGGAGGCCTTCTCCCCTGCGTGTGCGGAGGCATAGACTACACCTGAGAAGGTATCAACGGACACGTGCACGTACCGGAGCCTCCCGAACGCCGCCACATGGGTGACGTCGGTCTGCCAGATTTCACAACTTCCCAGCCCTCTGGGATTGACTCCGGCGTGCATGGTCGGCACGGAGTGGGATTGACACGATGGGCACGAAGCCACAATCGCCCTGGCCTGTTGCCGGGTGATACGAAATCGGCGGACCAGGGCTGGTGCATTCTGATGGAACAAAGCATGGCTGAGCTGTGCCTGTTGAAATATGTCAGGCAGTGGGGTCTTTGTCACAGGAGCAGCGAGAGCATCTGCTCTCCTGTTGCCCTCTGCAACAAACCCTGGCAAATCGGTGTGCGACCTTGTGTGCATCACGTAGAAGGGGTGCTCTCGGTGGGACACAAGCCTTATAAGCTTCGAGAGCTGCGCATAAAGCGCGTCGTTGGAAACCTGCTGTAATACTGCCTGATCAGCTCTGGACACTACCCCTGTAACATAGGCAGAGTCGGTAACTATGTTTAGCGGTCCGGGAAATCTCTCTAATGCCCTGACGACTGCGGCCAACTCAGCGACTTGAGGCGAACCCTCAACGATTTCAACATCACTGTCCCACTGCTGAGTTTCGGGATCCTCCCAGGTCATCACTGACCTGTGAGAAGCCCCGGACGCGTCTGTAAAAACGGTCAAGGCCTGGAGTGGTTTTACACTTCGGACACTCCTCAATGCCAATTCAAAATTTCCATCCAGATTGAACAATTTGTGGGCCGGCCGATGAATTGAAATTTGGCCCGTAAAAGAGTCCAGAGCGAATTGTAGAGCTTCATTATTTTGAAGCAGAGTTTCCAACATGGGTTTGGTGATCTGGCCCGAGGATAATTTGATGGGGAGATGGATGCACTCAAAGTCACAACCGGTCAACTCGCAAAGGCGCGTACGTGCCTTGCGGATCAGCTCAGCCATGATTTCTTGTGGCCTCGTAAGTCTCTTGGGCCGGTGGTGGCTAAGAAAGACCCACTCTATGATCAGCAGTGGATCTCTCCCACCGTGGCCCTTGGTGTCATGCTGTGTGGTGTTCGAATCCCACTGAAAAATGACCCCAAAAAGATGCGGGAGCTTACCCAGCACCACGAACCGAAAGGGTAAGCCGGGGTCACATCTGTGCGCCTGGCGTGATGACAACGCCTGTTGTACCTTCTCTAGTGCTTTCCTTGCCTCCGCGGTGAGCGCCCTGGGAGAGCTAAGCTCATCTCCCCCCTTCAATAAATCGAAGAGGGGTGCTAGATCCTCCGTGGAGAGACCCAGCCAGGGCCTCACCCAATTCAACTCTCCGCAGAGTCGATGGACATCCGCAAGGGTCCGGACTGATGTCCGGATAGCCAATTTTTGGGGAACAATGGTCCGCCGTCCGATTTCCAGCCCCAGGTATTTCCAGGGTGGCATCCGCTGAATTTTCTCTGCTTGCAGCTCAAACCCTGCAGCAACTAACAAATCTGTTACGCGTGTGAGGACTCTATCCAGTTCGCTTGTTGTTGGGGCGCAAATGAGGATATCATCCATGTAATGGTGGATGATAACCTCCTCCGCGGCTGCGCGCACAGGACGCAGCAAGGAAGAGACGTACAGCTGGCACATCACCGGGGAGTTCTTCATACCTTGGGGAAGAGCCCTCCAGTGATACCTCTTCCTTGGGGCCGCTCGGTTGATGGTAGGCACCGAGAAGGCAAAACGCGGTGCGTCATCCGGATGTAGGGGAATTTGGAAGAAGCAATCCTTCAGATCAATAACTGCCAGATTCCAATTTCGGGGCAGCATGGCAGGGGATGGCATTCCTGGTTGGAGGGATCCCATGTCCTCTATAACGTTATTAATTTGTCGAAGGTCGTGAAGGAGGCGCCAGCGCCTTCCGTCACTCTTTCGAATGACGAAGACGGGCGAGTTCCAGGGGGAATTCGTTTCCACGATATTACCCTTCTGTAACTGCTCCTCCACGAGCTCCTCGAGCGCCTTTAATTTCTCCTTGGATAGCGGCCACTGGTCAACCCACACTGGATTATCCGTTTTCCAATTCAGTTTAAGGATTGGGCGCTCCTCAGTGACCGCTAGGCAAAAAACCTGAGGGGGGTCTGGGATACTAATTGTGACCCCCCATTGGGACATGAGCTCCCTACCAAGCAGGGGCCGTTCATATTTGCAAACGAAAGGGCGCGTATATGCCAATTGCCCTTTCGGCCCCGTGAATTTCACCATGCGCGCTGATCTCTTAGCCGATTGAAAACCCCCTACTCCGGAGATATTCGCCGGCGCGTCCTCCAAGGCCCAATGTGACGGCCACTCCCGGGTGGGAATGACCGTGACATCCGCTCCTGTGTCAAAAAGAAGACCTTTATTAACAGACTCATCCCCAATGGACATCGTACATTGTATTATAGGTTTTTCTTCTGTGATCCGATGCACTGCGTTGACTGAAAGTGGCCTTTCCTCAGGGTAAACCTGATACTGATCTGGCCTGGTGTGTGGAATTGCCTGGGCCACTATTTGTCCCTTTGGATGGAAAGCTGGGGGATGAGTGGAACGCAGCCAGACATTGAGGAACCTGGGGTCACCCTTATAGGTCCCCGGGTATACCTCAATGTCTTGCGGAGTGTATTTACAGTCCCCAACAACAATGAACTTACCTTTCCTTTGAAACGGCCAGTCCAGAAGGTCTTCGCAATCCACGCGAACTGGGTACCAGCTGGTATCTCTGAGGTGCGCACTGTGAGTGAGCCTCAACCTGTAAGGTTTACAAAATGGTGTTAACGTCAAGTCCGGGAAAGTTCCCTCCTGGGAAGGGTAAAGGAAATGCCAGTCCGAGATAGTTGTCTTGGTCCAGTGACCCCCAAAGGCGTTGACTGCCTTCTCTTCTGCACTGCCCACCCTGTTGGGGTCATCATGCCGGGTGGGCCCGCACTCCCCCCCTAGTTTTTTGAATTGTGTTCGGAGTCCTCCTGCTGCGGCCGAGGCTTTGCCAGCAAGTTATGCGGGCATTGGCTCACAAAATGCCCTTTTTCATGGCAGAGGTAGCACTCGACCCGTGCTCTGGCTGGGTTCGACGCTGCCAGCTTGCGGGCCTGTGGGCGACGAAGAGTCGCATCTTCCGCAGCATGCACCTGCCGAGTTCCCTGCTTGCTTGCGGTGGTCATATGTTGAAGCAGGAAAGGGACCTTTTGCTGGCAAACTTGCAGCATCACCTGTAGAGTCCGTGGGGGTTCTGGAGGGAGACTTAAAATCGCTTGTTTGCACACATTATTAGCATTAGCAAAAACAATCTCCTCCAAAATTCTCTTACGGGCGAGCCCGTCCGTTACTTGTATTTCTAAAGCCCTAGTCATCTTGTCCACGAAATCTACAAATGATTCTGTGTCCCCTTGCCTAATCTGGGTGAACGGCGGCAGGGGTGCACGAGGCTGCATCGTGAAAAAGGCTTTGCAGGCCAGGTCTCGCACCCTAGGCAAAACTGCTGGTGGAATGAGCAGTGCCTGAATTTGAGGGGACTCGAAGGAACCTTCTCCTCCCAGCAATTCAACAGTAAGGGGATTACCTCCCTCATCAATTGCTGGGAGTGGCAGGTGCGGTAGCTCTTCCCGCAGGGCTTGCCTAAATGCAGCAAACCATAATTCAAATTCAGCCGGTGTCATCAGGCAAGAAAATAATTGCTTTAAGTCTGCAGGAAGGGTTGTCGCAGCTGCTAGGTCTGCCTGAAGGAGGCCGCGGAAGTACGGGCTCTCTCTCCCAAACTCTTTGTGCGCCTTACATAAATCTCGAATTATAGTTTGTGAAAATGGCTGCCAATTCGGTTTAGGGTCGCCACCCCCGCGAGCCCTTCGGTAGGTGACAGGTGCAGCTGAGAGATGCACTTCCTGGTTTCCATCGCTGTTGTCTTCCGGTTCCCTACCGTGGGAACCGGAAGAGGCAGCGTGGGAACTACCATTCCAAGATGGCCTCCTTCCGGGGTGGGGAGAAGTGCCTGGCTCCGCCCCTAGGGCGGGCCAGGGGGCAGGAGTGGGAGGAGTGTCAGCGTGGGAAAAGGGAGGGACCGAAGGCGGGGTTTGGGCGGCCACAAAGGGAGGAGACATCGGGTATGTGGGAGGAGCCATGGGTGGAGCAAGGGAGGGAACAGAGGGGGCGGGTGTGGGAGGGACCAAGGGGTAAAATGGGTTGGGCAGACAAAAGGGGTTGGGCGGGTATGAAGGGGTTGGGTCAAGGAAGGGATTGAATTTCGGGGGAGGGGGACGCGGGGGAGGGGTAGGAGAACGGCGCGAACGGGCGCCATCTTGTGTGTCGCAGGCGCCATCTTGTGGCTCCTGTGACGCAGCAAGATTAAATCTAACTTTTGGTCGACAACGTGGGGAGACAGGGGAAGGGCTGCGTCCCCGGGCCGCTTGTCCAGGGCGACCCGAGGATTCCTCAGCAGTCCGGACAAGACTGCTGAGGCTGGGGGACCGGGAGTTCTGGCGAGAGCCTGGGCTGGCAGACCTAGGGTCTGCGGCTCTCCTCAGAATTCCCTTCCGAGGAACACGGGGATTGGGAGAAGGGGAACGGGAAACTGGGGCGGGCGGTCGCGTTGGCTTTTCATGCAGGGGAGAGCTGTTAGCGATCGTTTTAAATTTGACAATCAAAAACATAAAATCTTGGGGACATTTATCCGAATTGGCCGCCTTTTTTTCGATCGCCTCCCAGTAACGGGGGTTCCTCACAAGCTCCTCAGACGTGTTACTGAACTGCACGGAAAGCCACCGCACCAGCCTTTTTAACGAACCGCGGGAGAACTGAACCTTGTTCTCCTCCAAAACTCTAACAAGAACATAATAAACTCCTTTCTGGGTGGTCGAAAGCGAGGCACCCATCTCGCCGGTGTTGAAAAACCACCCTCACCCAAGACCGGACCAACTAAATCTCAAACAGAAAACCGTAACTGCCGCAACTTAAAAACCGGGCAACCCTGCACTCGCTAAAGCCACCGATCCTCCCGGCGCGCGGCACACGCAACGTCCCCAAAAACCCGACTCTCCCCCAGCTCCGAGCCTCCCTCGAGAGCTGGCAGGAGTACTCGAACGAAACAAACCCGAACGAAAAGAACTAAAAACCGCCTGGGCACGACCAAACCGGGAGCGAAAACAAAAGCGTTAACCCCCCGGTCCTGCGCAGACTTCTCCTCGGAGCCCTCCCCCGTGGCTTGGAGAGGGGGTCCTGATCGCGTGCCCCCGACGGAGGGTACTTACCTGCGGTCTTGGGGAACCCTCAGCGCACAGAAGACTTCGCCGGGAGTGCTGCCGACGAAGCTGCCTCCTGGATCTGCGAGGAGCGCTCCTCCGAAGAGGCTGCTCGACTCGCAGCGGTGGGACCGCCCTGGATCTGAAACTCTTCGGTGCTCGCGCCTGGTGCAAGCACCGCCAATCCTCACGGGGACCACAAAGAGGGAAGACAAGAGCCTCCACGGAAACTCAAGGCTTCTCCTCAGGGTCCCATCTGGGGTGCCAGCCACCTGTCGCGGTGCCGCTACTAAGCCCCTTGGCTTCACCCCGAGCCAGCCCAGGCACCGGAGCAAGCGGAATCCGAGCTGCCCCTCAGCGGAACGAAGGGGTCAGCCCTGTGGGTTCTTGGCCCTGGGAGAGACCTGAACGGCAGTAGGATAACTGAAGCGACGCGCTAAGAGCGAGAAAGGAGGATCCAGCCAGCCAGAGAAACCACAACTTTAATCCAACAGAGCACTGTCCAGACCGAAGTGGAACCAGGCTGAACTGGATACCGAACAAAGAAATGCACCAGCTTATATGCTTTCGGGGTAGGGGAGGAGAAATGGGAGTCCCTCTTTGCGGCAACCAATGGAACCTTGACACTTGGGAGATAAGGGGAAGGGTTGCAAGCCTTGAACCAATTAGGGGATAGGGGAGGGATAACACAGTGGCGGGAAGAGGGGAAAAGGTAACATGTGACCAAGGGGAACTTATGAATTTCAATTAAGGGGGGGGTGTACAGAACATACAGCATTGTACAGAACATACAATATAGGACCCACCAGCCTTTCATCTTTTCCACATATCTAAATCCTTCCTACTTGGTAAACCACCCATATATCTTTCAACTTCTCTCTGCCTCAAAACCCTCTTTCCTATATCCTTCTTTCAGCACCCTCTCCTTCTTCCTTAAGTCTCTCTCTTTAAATCCTCTCCCTCGTCTGTCCTTCTTTTCCTTGTCACAGTCCTTCACAGCACCTGCTTGTTCCTGCTTACACTGTCCCAACTTTCTTTGTGGAGTCCAACTGAGGTTTAACATACTGAAATGGGGAAAGTCCAACCATCCACACCACCACACTGAAGAGTGACCTCAGGACTTGCAGGTGAATGTGCAGTAACCTACACAGAGGGGAAGCATTCCAGGCCAGTCAAAACGGAAACATATGCTTAGAAAAACAGAATTACATCATCTGACCAACAATATGGTTTCTGATGAAAGTCCTCAGCTGGTCTTTGAAGTTCTTTGACAGTTTTATTTAAAATACTGGGAAGAAAAATCTGGCATGTATAATCCAGGTTTCTAGGAGGTTTTGGTGATGTTTTTAACATAAAGTCCTTTTTTCTTGTTAGGTAAATTTTTGTTCTGAATTAAATATTGGATAGGCATCAAATGTTTTAAGTCCTGGCTGTTTTTTGAAATGTAGGTCACCCAGCAGCAGCATGCAAAGATCTGTGCTGGCATTGCTCTTGACCAATTTTGTTGGTGATTTTAAGGCTGAGTTGAAGGTATAGTCATTACATTATCACTGTCCATGTTAGGAAAAACTAGAGAAGCTTGCAAAATGTAGAAAGTCTTACTTCATTCCTACTACATTTTTTCACTTCAGTGAATAAAATCACAGGTAAATTTTAACTTGTACACATACAGAATCACAGACAATAGGAAGATATTATTTTTATTATTACAGAAATGGCAATGAAAAACAAGGAAGCTTTCCTTCAGAAGCAGAGATTTAGGAGTGGTTATTGACAGTCTGCTACACCCAGGCAAGAAAGAGCAATGAGAAAGTCTTGCTTCAGGTCCCCAGAAAATGAAAGTTATAGTCACAAGTAGCAGCAATTTGAATATCCTTAAAACGAATGAAAGGAAATAATTCTGCAGAATTCAGTGCTAACAGCATATCATAAAAAATAAGATCTGCAAGACCTAAAGGATTAGATCATTCTGTTACCATTAACAGTTTTGCAGCAGACAAGTTATATGACCAATGTCAGACATCAGATCCTGGGTTATAAACTGCACTTCTGTGAAGTGAAATGAAGAAAAATACCTTCCACAGAATGTTACAAAAAGGCATAATTTTTGTTGGACAGAACTTATCTTTCTCTGATACAGAAGAGTGACCTGAACTGGTGAATTAATTTACAACTGTGCTGTTGAATTCTGATGACCCATCTCAGACTCTTACATTTCTGAGGAAGGCAGTGCCTATCTGTGGGCTTGCATTGCTTGCGTTTCCTCATTAGACACTGGTATTTTATGGAGAATGGAACTTCAAATAAAGTCAAATGAAACTGATGGCAATTTGAAATGTTACCTGCCTTCTTGGCCCTTTTTATATTACGTATAGTTAAAAACAGTAATTGCAATTTATGCTTTATGGCAATGATTTACAAAGTAAGCGTAGCCCACTCTGCTAAGTGTTTTCATTTGGATCCCAAAAGTAAGTTGTATTTACTTCAGAGTCTGAAGGTCAATTTCAGCTTCATGATTTCACAATTTTCCAAGACACAGAATTATATTTTAATATGTAACGGAAAATGTAGAAGTAGAGAAATTGCTTTTCAAAATGAAGCTGAAAAAAAAAAAGAATAATTTATTTCAAACACAAAAGTAACTGCTATTTGCTGTTGTGAGTCTGATTGCCCCTTTTACTCAGGACAGTCCCACTTCCCTCTAGACTTCAAGAAATATATCTTTTATTTTTTTTCATTTCTTTCTTGAGAGAGATTATATTATAAGACATTTCATACCAGAATAGCCTATTGATGTAGTAACACATGTAGTGTTTAGTTAACACATGCTAACAGACATGTAACAATTACTATCAATTTCTGGTATTGAATTATAACTGCTGAGTTCTGATGAAGGACTACTGGAACCAAATCTTTAAACAGCAGATATAATTGCTGGAAGCACTTAAGAGGTTCACGAACACATGATGTGCTATTATACAAACATTGTTTGGTATTTAGTCTTAGTTTAAAGTCACCTTTGAGAACTCAGCAACATCTCTGTGTGTTTTTATATACATATATATACGAATGACAAAAATACATTTTATATACATTTATATGTACATGACAAACACATATTGTAAATACCATCACATATGGTTTAAAGACGAGACTGGCAGAGGGGTTTACCTTTGAGATTTTAGAACTGAAAGTGTCACACATTGAAGGAGAAACTCAAGCAAAGTTCTTTGCATCGATGACATGTATATTCCAAACCTATACACACAATCTGTTCTCTCTCAAGGAGTGCCATTTCTCAAAAAAAGCAGTTGAGGACAAAAAAGTCCACAAAAAGCTTACAAACCATTAGTTACAAGTTAGGTGCTCACATGTGAACCTCTCCTGGATTGTTCTGTCTGGTTAGGTAGGAACACAGTGGTCTGAAGCTGCAGGAGCTCCTGATGTGATCATGCATTAGCCAGTCTCTTGATGTCTGGGAAGAATAGCTAAGTAGTGAGCAGAGACATAATTGTGCCTGATATATATTTTTTTTCCCAAATGCTTTACCTTCTAGAAATGGAAATAACTTTCTCAACTCTGATCTAACACAGAAATCCTTAATATTCAGTCTTAGCAACTAACCTGTCTCGGTGGCTAAATTAGAAAGCTCTGCGAATAAATCATGTACTATGTTTAGAGCACTTCTGTCTGTCAAGATCAAAAGTGTTGTGATAAAGGTAATGGATTACTCCTCTTCACTCGCTCTAATCACTGGGAGCATCAGCAGCCACAGGACCTGATGTGACCAGTACAAATGCAAGCCTTGACGTAGTCGTGACTCCGCAGGGCTGATTTTCAGGCTTTGAGGAATGGTCTGTGTGCAGCACTTGGTCTGAGGTCCTTGTTTTGTTTTACAATCCACTCTGAAGTGCCGAGCATAGCTGACAAACGAGCTCACACAAACTGGGTGTGGTTCTCCAGGGTTTGGAAAGAACAACTGCAAAGTTCTAAGGGAAAAGGTTTTTTGGTGTGCTGAGTATCTCTGAGCCGGTAAATTATTTTGGCTAGTTTGTTGGGGCCAAGGGTACACTAATGGGCAGCCAGAGTCAAGAAGACCTTGCTTGCCATAAATGAAAATGCCATGACTGGTTTTTTTTTTTAAATAAGATTTGCTCTGGGAGGTAGTGGGGTATTGCTGCTCCACTTTACCCTTTCCTCTTGAGCTCAGTCAGTTTGGGGGCAAGAGAAGAAGAAAAAGATTGAGAAAGGGTAAGCAGAATGCAAGGAACAAATCAGATATTTAATATATAGCCAGGTTTATACCAGGAAAAGGGAGAGAGCCAAGTCATAAATGTATGGCTCTGGATTCCTTCCAGAGGTCCCTGAAGACCGGGAATGCTGTTGTTCACTGACACAGCTGGGCCTCTGCCAGGGAAGGGGGCAGGCAGAGGAGGGTGTGTGTGTGTTTGTCTTTCCCTCCTCAGTATGAAATGTCTGCTCTCCTCTGCCATTGGCACTGCTTGCAGCCACGTCTGTTTGCAGAATGACCATCTCCCCTGTGGAATGACGAGGTTGTTCGAATCCCAAGTTTGAAGGGATGGGCTGCTGCATAACTTGGTTTTGTTTGTTTTGCTTTGTGTTTTCATAAGGTTTGGCTTTTTGGTGCCTGTGAGTAAATGGTTTTAATATGTCTTTTGTTCCAGTAATGGCAATGCCTGAAATGTTGCCTACTAATACTCATTTGCATATCACTGTAGATTATTTTTGATTTCCTTCATTTGACAGCCTTCAGAAGGGTCTGGTCTGATCTCAAGCTTTTTAAAAATGTATTGCCCTACAAATATACCATAATAACTCTAGTGGCTATTTAAAACATAATAGTTTACAGTACATTTATTAACCTATGAAAAGTAACAGGTTCCTTTTGATTTGCCACTGCTATGCCCACAGGCAGGTTTTCTAAGGACAGGTTAAGCACATGTGTATAAATATATATAATAGCTACATACAAATACACATTTCAGCAATAATTTTAGAAAAATGAAACATTTGTAGCATTTGAGGAAAAAAACCCCAGGCTTTTTGACACATAAAGCCTTCCTCGGACAAGTTGATATTTTTGAAACCAACTTTTCATTGCTTCCCAGGGGCCTTTAAGTCCTCTCATTGTTCAAGGTATGGGAGTCATGGTCTGCAAAGAGTGGGATAAGGGTCAGGAAATCTTGAATCTGCCACTGTTTCAGTGAGCACTTGTGTGTATCACACTTTACGCCAAATCAGTTGGCAAAGGGGCAATTTTTGCTTGCAACAACTGGCTGTGTGCAGTTCTAACAGCTCATCTTCCACTGCTTTCCACTGCATGTGTGTCCTGTGCTAGATGAGCTCACACGTGCTCCGAGGCTCACCTAATCCCTAACTCACACACGTGTTCTTCCCAGCACTCACCACCTAGGGCCTGGATTGAGCCACTGAAGACAGGCATGGGCAGGCAGCAGGGTGTTGGCTGGCTGGGCTCCAGGGGCAATTCCTCATGGAAAGCAGTGTTTCATCAGGCTCCCCGTGCCTTTTGGGGACACACACATTGTGGTGCATGATGAGTCAACATGTGGCTCATGATGAGTCGATTCCTGTCTCCACTCCCAATCCCCTATGTGACTCTGGTGAGAAGGGTGACAGGCCTTAACCTTCTACCTTTGCTCAGGTGCCAACCCAATGCTCAGAAAATGGGAGCAAATACTCCTATTAATGTCCCTGTGGGACTGCATCTTCCCTCAGGCTGAAATGTCTTGCCTCATGTATGGGCTGGGGGAGTCTGGAGAAATTCAAGGTCACCTATATATTAACCACTTCAGGGGAATCAGGCTCTATTAACTGTGTTATCACTTTAAAACAGCCAAAAAAGAGAATATGGATCTGTCTGAACAGTGTCTCTTTGTAAGAAAATCAGTCTGGGTGAAGCAGCATTGTTGCCCTTGCCCAGTCACAACCCAGAGGGCTCAGAGAGGCTGGATTGTTGCTTTTCTATCTGCTTTTACACCCAATAAGAAGAATCACTTCCTCTTTTAATAGGAGTTTCCTACAAGGGTTGTGTGTACAATGTTCCTTTTCTGTAGTAATGAAGTGGAATAGGCCATATCTGGATGGTCTTAATAAATACACACACACTAAAAGCAAACCCAAACCTAATGTTAATGAAAACACTGTGATGAAATCTTCCTCAAAATCTCTGCAGAAACCCTTGTAGAGTCTTTGTTTCAGCAAATGGGGGAGAGGTGGCTGAGATTACTAATGCCACTGTGGCCAGCAAATTTTTTCTGGCCAGAATGCACTTGTCAGAAACTTGTCTCATTCCTTGGTGCCCAAGTAACTCATTCAAAAACTCTTTGGAAGGAGGCAAGCCTAGAAATGGTGATTCATGACAAGAGCTGAGCAGGATGATGAACAGCAGTGGGAGACACATGAAAAACACCAGGACACTTGTTTTCGTGACTGTTCAGAGTTTTGAGAAGTGTTCCCATACCCGTGCTCCATTGCACGTGTTTACCTTGCTAGAGCTGTGTTGGAGGCACACCTGTGTTGGAGGCATCAGCCCCATGGCACAGGTCCAAGCTGGGACTTGGAAGCCGTGCTTCTCCTCTGTGACAAGGACAGCTGCTCCTGCAATCAGCCCCACCCGGTCATTAGCGAGCAATTTTGTAGCATAACCACAAGGCACTGAAATTTACTTAGTGACAGCGATGTTTAATTTTACCTAGGATTGCTTCAGAGCAGGAAGTCCTGTGGTGCTTACTGGAACAGAGGTGATAATGTGTATTCATATGTTTCCAGAGAGGAGCACCTAGTGTGACACTAGTGTTAAAAGGTGTAGAAGAAAGGGAAATTAGGAGAAGAAAGAACGGGAATGAAGAAAAGCGCTTTGAGTTTATTCCCTGTATTACAGGCAAAGTTCATAAAATATTCAGTGCTTGAACTCTGAGTATGTGGTCAGAATTTCCTCTCACTTCTGAATGACCTGCTGCACAAACATTGGCTTGTTGACGTATAATAGCTGCCTTCAAACAGGATATTATTCAGCACTCTAAAATAATCTAAAACTCATTTGAAATAGCCAGGTTAATCCCCATCACCTGCGAGTGAGGAATAAAAAATAAATTATTCACAACTCATTACTTCCCTAGTAAAGCACCACAGATTTTTGTGACTGTTAATGTGGCTGGAATCAATTAAACTGCTGTGCATTCTTTTAGAGTCTTAAAGTATTTTTAAGTTCGGTTTTAAATGTGGACAGTGGTATAGTTTCCCAAATGTGAATTCACAGCATGTATTTTAAGGTGTTTTGGACCAATTAAGACTTGCTTAGAAAATAAACCCATGAAAGGCAGAAAGGAGAAATATTTCCATTTAAAGAAGAGGGTTTGGCTACAAAGGGTTTGCTTTTAGCTTAAATCATACCAAGTGAGCTCGTAAGAATGATGAGATGTGGATAGGTTCACAAAGCTTACTGGAAAGAAGCAATTGCATCTGATTAGTTTATATGAGATAAAAGCAGCATGGGTCATAGTTGTAGAGTACCAAAATCTTTCTCTTGCGAAGAAATATTGATTGGACTTATTTCATTTAAATCCTAATTACTTATCCTTAAAGTAATGGCAAACAGAAATGTGCTATGAAGCAAACCCTGTATTTTCCCTGCACTGTCATCAGGGTTCAGTCACCCACAGTCAGGTTTTCCACCTGCCAACAATTAAATGCCTCTTCCTGTAACCTACGTAAACTGTTTAAAAGATATGTCCTCCTAACCTGTTTTTCTGTGTTTTTACAGTCTGTTGGAGGAAGACAGAGCACAGAAGTGTGCTTGAAAAGCATCTTCCTGAATAAGGAAGGCTGTGAAAAGTCAACTATTCGCCCACTCACAAAAAAGGGTGGAGAGGTGGGGGTAAACAATTTGGTTTATAGTTAGAGGCAATAGAAGTTCACTTTTTTTTTTTTTTTTTTTTTTTTTTACTCTGACATTTCCCTCCACCCTGTTTCCAGAGGTGACTGCTCAAGCTAGCTGACCTCTCTGGAGGCCTTCTGGAGATCAGGTATCCTTGACAGTTTCAAGCCTTTTTTGGAGCATGTTCCCTAGCAAGGTGGATTTCACAATTACTGAGAGGGTCTCAGTGAAATCATCCTTTTGTCATGAGGGTAAAATACTTCCTAGGCAGCCCTTTGAGGCTGCTAGGTCTCATACTGGTGTTTCTCACCCGTTCCCAACCTTGCTGCTTCCATCTGTTCTCCAAAATGCACTTTTGAGAGGTGAAAGGGGATATTTTTGTCTGTGTATTTGCTGACAAGTGATCACAGTAACAGCTAATACCACAGCATTTAAAACATGATGATTCCAGCTGTACATTTAACAGCCTTCAAAAACAGTATTAGAATATTTCTTTTGCCAATCAAAAGAATATAAATTCTTGTCAGACAGCTTTGGAAGCAGGTGTGTAATGTGCTGGATCTGAAAATAAAGTATTTCATTTTCAGCCCAGTCTGCCAACAAAGCTGTGCTGAGCTTTTCCAGTCCTTCATATCCCCAGAGGGCATTACACTGAGCCATCAACTGGCCTTGGATAAGGAAGGACTGAAACCCAAGAGCAGACACTGACACTTTGCCTGACCCTGGCTCAATTGAGCAGCTAGCATTGGCTAACCAATGCAAATGGGTTCCTTTGGAGCCACCTTCTTGTTCCATGTATCTCATAAGATTATAACCACGCCTAAGCTAAACTTGAGCAGTTTAGGATTTTTGGAAACACTTTTGATCCACTCTTTCACTCTACAAAACCCTATTGCTGTTAGTGCTGGAGAGATGTCAGCAGTTGTCTGAGTGAGAGCTATTGCTTATTTTCCTATTTATTCCTCCCTAATCACCTTGGGTTCTTTTGGTTTGTTTTGAGAGTGCAGAGGAAAGTAATGCTCACAGGCACCAAAGCACCTCAGTTTGTGGAGGGCCAATTCCATGACTTGGAGGAGCACAAATGAGGAGGATTGCTATAGGCAGAGGGTTCTGGGCAGATAGCCCCTGTGCTACCAGAACAGATGACAGACAGCAAGAAGACAAGAGAGAGCAGCAGTCAGTGCCATGAATGTTGGCCTTTTATGAGGGAGAGGAGTGAGTAGACTGAAAGGCAAAAGCAGAATGTTTTGTGATGGTAGGAGAGGGAGGACGCAGGGAGCACAGAGGTGGTGGCAAGGTGGGACCTTGGGGTAAGCAAGGGAAAGGGATGTGAGGCGGGATTGTTTGATCAAGAATAGGTGGCTGTCATTGAAATTCTTTGTCTTTTAGTTCTGTTAGAGACAAGTCTTCCTCGTGGATTTTATCTTCAAAATTTCAAAGCTTTTCCATTAGAATTCCCCGAGGAAGTTATCTCACAGAGATACGAAGGCTTTCTGAGTAGTGACACTCAACTGCCAGTGTCCTACCTTCTGCACTTTCTCTCAGTGGGCTGGGCAGCTTATACCATAGTCCTTACTTCAGAAAGACTTGATCCTTTTAAATACAAACAAACAATCCTAAACAAAACCCAAACAAACAAAACCCAAACAAAAAACCCTAGATCTGATAATCAGTTATTGATCCCCTGGACCCATACTGTTTTTCTGCAATACCATTATGGTGTTGCCCATAATATAAAACCAAAAAGTGGGTGTTGGTCTCTCAGTGTCTTTACCACAAGTCACTTTACATAGTAGACTCTCTTGCATCAGTCTGTGCTGATGGCTTCCACACAGGTGAAGTCCCTTCAACAGATACATCAACTTGGGAAGCTGCATTTCAGTTCCTGTCTCCTACTAACAGACCATGGCTAGAAGAAAGGCATGGTGTGTTGGGTCTGTGCACAGCTGAAGTTATAAGCAGCATAAATGATAAATAATACAGATAGATTAAAGTGAAGTTTGCTCTCATTTTATGGCACAGTGCTCAAACACAGCCTAACTAGATCTTGGGGTGCCTGTCTGCATTCTTACAGCTTCTGCTTCAGGGTCTTCTAGAACCTCAGCACTGTTTGTGCCCCTTCTATCTGGGTGTTGTAAATAACACTCTTCTGGAACATCTTTGGTTTTGGCACCTTCTTGAAATTTTCTTTTCATTTTACGTTCCTAACAGATTACTGTTGTCATTACTTTTAACAATGCTTCCTGAAGGTAAAATCTATGCTTTTGTAAGGGTGGCTATCAGGATGACAACATTTTGACAACTTAAAAGCTCTTCTGTTTATTAAGGGTTCTTCTAGCACAAACTCAATTAAAGAGTCAGGAGCATGGAGAGATTAGCAGCTGCAGAATTTTCTGTCGGCTGCAGAATCTCATTGCAAAGACATGGTAGCAGATAAGGGCAACAAGGGTGGGAAGTCCTGGATGGAGTTTTAACTCTTTCCAGACACTGTATTACTGACAATTCCAGATTGCAATGAATACTTTAAGTGAAATGTATGGTGCCACTGTGGTGAATGAAAGCAGATGAATCTGATCATAAAGCCATGTGTCTGCTGCAGGAGGGTAACCAGAAACAGTAGGACTTCTTTCTAAGCATGTTATGCTAGAAACAGACATTTAGTAAGAGTTTGGTGGTTTGGGGTTTCTTAAAGCCAGGCATTATCAGTTACCAGCTGTTTTACAAGACTTGATTTAGGTTGTTGTTTTTTAATTTCGACATGTTTCTCCTGTGCCTATGTAACTGAAGGGAAGAATGCAATGAAACTGGCTTTCTAGAATTTTTTAGGCTGAGAAGCACAGTGGCTGGAAGAAGCACATGAGTACATGCTTGTAGCTGGACACTAGATCAGCCATTTCTCAGCTGGATCTGAGTAAGAGTTAAACCTATTGAATGATAGGGACTGGAGTATATTGTGAACAACCCACTTCTGACTACAGGTCACTTCCTGTTCTGATAGGTATGGCACCAACTCTCTATTGTAAGGACACCGGAATTCATGCAAATGATCAAGGAATGAATTTGGTTAAATTAATAAAATAAGCATGCTTTTAGAACTTCACATGAGATGCTTCTGAATGCTGCCACTAAGCCTACAGACTGGGAATCAGAAAACATGTGATAGTTCATTAAAATGTCAAGAAAGGAAAGAGAGGGACGATAAGACAGGAAAAAGCAGGTCCACACTTGTTTTGGCTTGCAAACTATTCAGTGTGTTGTTCTGAAAAGGTTTCCAAGGGAAGAATCGACCTCATTTGTGAACGCTGTGACCCTCAGTGATAATCACAGGGTTGTTGTATGAGACAAAACTGCTTGGTTTCTTTTTCAGCAAAACAGCACAAATGGTGATGTGTTGCTCCCTGAAGGATGAAGTGTTGATAGAAGCACCTACCTGCACCACTGGTTAGTGGACTGGTGAGGGAATTCATATAATATTCTTGTGTTTAAAACAAGAACTCATTCCTATGTGGATCTAAAACTGCACATTTTACCTTCCACAGTTCTTTGGTCTTACAAGTAAGCATGACCTGTAATTTATAATTTATGGCCATGTTTCAATAAACAGTTTGCATTATTTATTCTAAACCCCAGGTATTAAAAGAAGAATATTAAAAGGGAGGAGAGAGGCTCATAACTATTTTTATTTCAGTGTTAGCTTTCATTAAAGTAACACAGGTAGAGTTACAGTGTTAGTAAAAATAAAATAGGAAAGCAATTAAAAAAAGAGTCATGCCAGCCTTGACTGTCCTGGGGTTATACCTATGTGTGTGTATATATATATATATATGTATATATGTATATGTGTATGTGTGTACATATATATATATATATATATATATGCTTGCAGTGGGTTGACCTTAATTCTATTTTTGAATTTAAAATTTGCACATCCTAATACCCCCAAAGGCCAGGATTTCCAAAAAGTTAAAGCTACAAGTTTCTGACTGACTGTGGCTGACTCTGCCTGCATTGAAGAACAAAAGTAATCAATAGTGAGACACCTACAAGCTCCATGTACCTGCTACACAAAAAGCTCCAAGGGAGGGTCTTTTTTGCTCTCAACATCTGGAGGGTGCTCTCAATTTCATAGTCAGAGTTGAGCCATAATCAACACATCTGCTCCTTAGGCTGACCTCTGTAAAATGAAGTCTTTATAAAGGAAAATTAAAGTGATCACAGTGTTCTGAATATAGTGTGCCCCTCTTTTGCTTCTACTCCATTGAAATTCTGTGGGTAAGACTATCTACTGTAAACTGTAGCTACTATGCTTCCCATAGTCTGAGGACAATTTAACCAGTTATTGGTGTAATGGATCTTAAACAGAGGATTCAGTCTTTTCTTGAAGCTTGGTAACACTGAGCACTTTCATTTTCTGCTTTCAAATGTATGATTACTGCTCAAGTGCTTTTTTTGTGGGAAATTCTTCATCCCTTTTTATGTGATCATAGTACAAAGATCCTGGCCTATAATCAAGTTAATATATGAGAGATATGATTTCAGCTATGTAATTTGTGCCTGAAGGAAATAATTTTCCTAGGAGAACCAGAGGCAGTTCTAGGCAGCCATATCTTAAAGCTTACCTACACTTTCTAATTTAAAGATAAAGGAAGAAGGCAGTTGATGGTACCACCCTTTAAAGATGGTACTTCAAAGGACAGGGTGAAACCTTTAGTGTCAGAAGTCTCTCAGGTCTCATCCCTTTTGTGATATCGTGTGTTTATTCTTGAAATATGCTTTACTTTATATGTATAAATATATGCAAGTTTTTATACATATATTTGCAACAAAAGCTGTTGAAAGGGATAAAAGTCTATGGATTTCAGATAATGAAACTATAAAGAGAATATATCAACCAGCAGTCCTATTATCAGCACCTCAAAGTCAAAAATATCTGAAAGAAAACAAAGCAAAATGTTGCTAATATCTCTTGGTCTTGACTTAAAACCTAACTCTGGAGTTTTTCAAAGGCTTCTATTAATTAAAACTTGTTGTAGCTTTTTATTCATCTAGTAAGTTCTAATTTCTTCATGGTTTATCATAAGAGGTAACTATTAGAGAGCCTCCACCATGCTCATCCTCTGGGAAAGGAGATCACTGCAAACTGAGCTTCCAGCCCCATCCTGTTCCCATATGCTGAGTGTTGTGAAATGTGATGAGTACATTTACGATGCTTTTGAAGGGTGTGCAAATGAAGAAATAAATGAAGTAGCTGAGTGAGTTCAGAGAAACAGCTCTTCTGAAATGAACCCCTGCCCCAGTCTCGATTCAGTCCTGCTGATAGTTGGGTCAGGAGCAGGGGGAGTCTGGGCCAGACAGGACCCCAGCACTGCACAAGGCTGTTGCTGCTCTTCTGTGACAAAAGTGCCCAAGCATACATTCACAGAATGCAGAGCACACAGTTTAGGCTTAACCTACCCAGCCCAGGGTCTGCAGCAATGTAGCCATTCAAACGTTGCCTGCAGAGGCTCCACTAGGAATTAGCTAGGTTGGGTGTGATGCTTGAGCTGGTCTGCTTGCCTGTGACCCATATAAACAGCAGTCTCAGCATTCCTGAAGCACACAGAGCTGGAAGTCACTGTATCTGCTTCTAATGAATGTAGGCTCTGTCCACACTTGGCAGGTTTCTTCAGCTCTGCTGGTTAGACTAATAAAAGATATTATCTCTCTCTCTTGAGTTTTACCTCACTTATATCCTGAGATTATCACAGCTCTGACACTTGGAGGTCAGACAGAGTAACTTTTTGAGATTAGGCAAAGCTACAGTGACACCAGAAGAAATAACCTGAGAATTATGTTCTTAAACCAACACAAAGCTTAAGGCCAGGGAGTGGGTAGTTGACAGGGCTTTGCAGTCCCTCGGGGTGCTCTGGTTTCATTTAATGTCACAATGCACTGCCAGAGGCTTTCTAGTGAACTCCTTTGGCATCATGCTACGCAGTATTTCTTCCTGAGGTGTGTGCTGTGCCTGGTCTTGGGCAGGAGCTGTTGTTTCTTTTAGAAAAACCTGCCTATTTTTGCTGGACTTTGAAGCAAGCTGGTCTTAGAACAATACTGGCATGATCTCTGAACAGAATTTCTCTGGACTGAGGGAAATTTTGAAAGCTATTGTGTGCATTTGTTGCATGGATTTTACCTCTCTCTGCTTCCTACTTACTAAATCATAACAAATAGAGGATTGTGTTTCATACTCTTCACTGACTCGGTCATATTTTCAAAAGCTATTTATTTTTTATATAAACAAATGAAACAACCTGCCTTGCCTTTTCATATCTACAATCCCCCCTCCACTCCATGTTTGCAAAACACTTCAGCAGCCTAACAAAATACAGTGTGTGATGTTTCCTGCTGTGACCCAAAATACCCACTCGTGCTCTAGCCCAGCCATGCAGGTTTGCTGCTTTTGGCTATGAGCAGTGAATGCTTTATGGCAGTTAACTATTATATTCCATAGACACACATTATCCTATCCACATTCCCTGCCAAGGCAGTTTCCTCTTGCAAAACTTCCTTTGTCATTTTCCCACATTTTTCCCATACTTTTTTTTTGTTTCCTCTTATACAGCACAATTATCTGGTGTTTTGAAATGGTAAATCAGGCCATTGCTTGTGAACATTTCTTTCTTTTTCGCTTCTGGTGTGCTTTTGTTGGATTTGATACTTGTAAAAGTCCTCTATTCCTACATTTTATTTGTCATACTCAATTTTTGTAGTTGTCATACTACAACTACACCTGTAGTTCTTGTGTCTTCCAGAGCCATGAGATATTTGTGATATTATTGCATTGCAGCTTTGTTCAATACTTTTTTCATTTCTATCTATGCCCACTTGATCTTTAGTAAGAAACAGTGGTTTGAAAGCATTACAGTAATGATTGTGCTTAGGTGCACAGTATTTTCTGGCTTGGAAATGGTTGGATTTCCAGGCATGTTCTTTCATCAGGATGTATGTCTCAATATTCTGGTAAAAGTCCTCTTAGTACAATGTGTCATATAAATGGCATCCTGCTTTTCCATCCCATTCCAATATTTGTTGTCGATTAAACAAAAAAAACCAAAACACCAAAAACTAAACAAAAAAATCCCCTAAACCACAATAACAACACACACACAAAAAAAAAAAAAAAAAACCAAAGAAAATCAAAACCAGCTGTCAGTGCTTGCCTATTGCAAGTTAGCAGTAGCCAAACCTCATACAGAGCAACAACTTGCAATTTCTGTTAAAGGTAGGATATGAAGTTTTTTGGGGGCATGCTGTCCTTTGAATTGAGTTGGGCAATGGAATGGCAATTGGAGGCTAAAATAATTTGTCCTGTTATGGTGAGTTGCAGAGGTCTAAGACATGTTCAGTCCTCTGCATGGGAAGGGGTGTGGGAGGACTGGCCATAGACAGAAGTTTCCTGTGTGGAGAGAGTATGTCAAGCATATGTAATAAGTGAGGGGAGAGGGGGAAGAAGACTGAGAGAGGCACAATCACAAATACATTCCAAATTTGCATTTGGAATAATATTTTTATCAACACATAAAATATATAAAATATTCTGAAACATTTATAATAAGCGTGCCGATTGAAAAGTCAAACCAACTCATTTAAAAAGCTGAAATATTTTGTAAAACATGAGATTGAGTTTGTAAGTGATGGGAAAGTTAATTTCATACCAATTTGCAATTGATTGCAGACCAATGGTGTTACTAAGTCTGCAGATGCAAGTAAAAAAAAATATATGGATGTTGTACAAGTCAGAACTGTTTTACTCATGAATTCTGGGCAGAAAACAGATCAGATTGTAACACAAAAGCCCTCCACAACTTCAGTTAGGCAGTAAAACAACCTAAAAACAACAACAGGAATGCCTGAGTCCTGGCTATCTTACATCCTGTGTCATTTGCACCGGTGCTAAATCAGAATGAAAATGTGTCAATTTGGATTATTCTGTCCACTTCTCCAAGCTGCAGCAAGTAACACAAGGTCTCATACACCAGCAGCTTCTACACTAGACTTTCAGATTCATTGCACCTTTCCTGTGATTGTGCTTAATCTTAGAAATGGTATCTTGCATTCTGGATCCCTGTTTCCAGGGTGGTGAGGTGCCCTACGAAATAAAAATTAGAACTCCCTGTTTATCAGTTTTGTCCTATTCACTTACAGAGGCCAAGGGAAGGCAAAGTGAAGTGGGTTTCTTCTGGTGTGTGCTGAAAAGCCCAACCACACATGGGAGGAAATACAAGCCCTGCACTAGCAAAATCCTTGCTGGTTTTACTGGCAGGAGAGGCAGAGGAGAGGCATGCCATGCCAGCAGCATTGTGCTGTGGAGCCTCAGCAAGACCTGGCGTCAGTGAGAAATTTGCAGAACTAAAAGTCAGCACATCCTCCCCCCTGTACTGTGGTGTTTATGTGTGGTGGGATTGACAGTGTCTGTTACATACAGGCTGATATACTGAGCATGCTTGCCAGATATCTGAAGAGTTTGTACTTCAAGGCTTCAAGGGTTTTGTTCCAAATTACCATCCATCTCAGGTCACAATTTGTATTTATTGACAGACTTATTGGGAGAGCTGAGTAGAAACTGGAGATGACTTCTGAGGACAAGAGTAGTTTCTCCCCACCAGACCTCAGGTCACAGGCAAGGCACAAGAGCAGAGCAGGCAGGCACAGCCTGAAAAGCTCTGCCTGCTCCTGAGTGACCAGACAACCAGCCTCCAGCACCCTCCACTTCTTCCTTTCATCACCCTGCACTTCCATGGAAAAATAATTTCATACAAATTTTAGAGCAACATCCAGTTAATCAAAACACAGCAGGCTGCCAGGGCAGCCTGAGCAGAACGGTGCTATCGCACACCATGGCACTTTCAATTCTGCTGCTTCATTCTCTTGACAGAGATATTAACAAAAAGAGGAAACAGGCTATTACCGTGACAAAGGCTTTGACAGCACAGGGAAAATGGCATGTTAACTCAGCATCAGGCAGGCTGAAGCTGGCTGGTAATAACCATGCTCCACTCATGGGACTCCAACCCTTTCTCACTGCTGTGTGGGTGGGTTTGTCTGCTGAGGAGCAGGGCACCTTTTTCCATGTGCTCTCACACACATTTTACTCACCTGAGTACTCAAACATTGGACCCAAGATCCCCACTTTTAATAGGATGGGATATTAAAAGATCATCTTTAGCCTCCTTTGTTGCAGATCTCAAACCCTCTAAGTCACATCCACTGATACCTGGAGGATGCAAGTCAGAAGTTACACTCTATTTAATGGATTAGAGGGCTCCTATTTTAAGTGGGAGGCAGCTTCTGCTGGATGTGTGGAAGCACTGGCATCTGATTTTTTTGCAAGCAGATGTTGGAGTGTGCTTGACTTAGAAAAACCCATGAGGCTCAGAATTAGCTACACTAATTGAGGTCATTTGGTAAACTGGGTGTATTTTAGGTCTTTCAAGATCCAATTCAAGGTTGCAACAAACACAGATCAGTTTTCTCTGGGTCTCTAGGAAAGCTCTGGGCATTGCTCCATTTGTTTCTCCCTGTTTGAAACCCATTAACCATCAGTGTTGGGGAGGCTGCTTTCTTTGGGTTAGGATTGGGTTTAGGGTGCTTTCTCTCTTCCAGTCCCCTGCTTTGGGTCACTGCAGCAGTAGCACATCTTAGGCAGCCCTGACATAGTGATCTGTCAAACTCCTGTCATGGAATTGGTCAAAAGATGAGCAATTACAGTTTTGAATGGTACTCTGGCCATTTTTGAGATATGACTTCAATTGCTGTTGCTGTTCTCTGGAATTTGATATTCAAAATAATTTTCCTGACCTCCTCCCTCAGAGTCTACTTAGGTCCTGAATTCCTTAAGCCAGGAGCTGCCCCTCTGCCCACAGGAATAAGTGAACTCACTGTGTTCTTGATCAGTGTGAATAGTAACACAGAGACAAGCTTTGCATAAAGGTATAGCCTCTTCTGTTACATCCAGTAATATAAAAGAGAAAGATAGACAAGCCTGGGGATGTTTATCAAGTCTGAAAAAACAATAGTAGAAAAAAAAGAAAACCCAAAGATTTACAAGGTCATGATCATTGGAGGGTGTCCAGCTACCCAATCTTTTTAAGGGATTTTCCTGGGAAACAGAATAAATGTAAGCAACTGGTAAGTCTCTTTCTTTTTCTTTTCTCTAGTAATTGAAGTTGGTTTAACTAAGTCAATCCAAGGCCAAGCTGCTGGCCAGACCCCTCTTCCCCTGCCCCTTATTCCTGCTTCTTCCACTGGGCAGGCATGGATGCAGAGAGAGATATCTTGAGATCTGGTTCAAGGAGCTAATCTGTCTCGAAACATGGCCCTCAGCTGCTTGTTCCTGGCCCCAGAGTAGCCCTGTGCTTAGGCTAACAGAAGTATTTCAGTGTCCAGCTGAAGAATAAACAGGGAAACAGAAACATTTTTCTCCCAGGTGAATGAGATTCTTCATTTGATGTGCTGAGCTGCTGAGGAAGTACGGTTAGAGGCAGAACACAGGACAGGGGCAAGAATGAGACCATTAGAGAAGAGGATGAAGTGAACCTGAAGACGTGTGGGTTGAGCAGTGTCCTTGGAGCTACAGGCAGATCTAGGCTGCAGAGGAAAGTAGGGCACTGCAACAGCTCTGGCTCATCCCAGGAGGAGAGGGGACTGTCCCACAGCAGCTCTGTGAGCAGGCACAGATCTCCTTTAGAGGCCCAATAACAAATAGTTACATGCTCGGACACCAGGTCTTCAGAACCGCTCTGGACACAAACAGGGAGGTGGTGATGGCAATTAATAGCTCTAAACAACATCTCCTTGTCTCCCTGTCACAGCCTGGGCATTGCAGCTGTGGGATTGGGGGTATTAGGACTCCTGCAGGGAGGAAGGCCATGCCCTGGCTCCAAGCTGTGTTCAGACAGTGGATTTTGTGCTGTCCCCAGGATGTGAAGGGGAACTGCTGTTTCTTGGGCACACAGCTGTTGGCTTCAGTGTGTTATCTCATGCTGTGAAACAGATGGGAGAGAGGGAGAAGATGATCAGATAAAGGTTTAGAAAACATAAGGAAGGTATAGGAACAATCTTTACTACATATGGGAGCAAATGCTTTGACTGAAAGAGGAGTTTGTGTCTGGCATTAAGGTCTGATGTGGTTCCACAACCTCCTCTCCACCCCCAGGGCTCTCTGGGGCAGCACTGGGCAGCAGGTGTAGGTCTCCTCACAGTCTTGCTTCCCCAAGGACATCCCAAGGTTTTCATCAGCCCTTGCAAGGAATTCGGGCTTGCAGCATTTCTGAAAAAGGAGCCAAATGGCTGAAAATGATGTCTTGCCTTCTTTTGACAGCAGTGCTGGGTGCTGGTATTGTCCTCTTAGTATCAGTCTACTCCACCCCAGCACAACATCCAACTAACAATGTAAAAAAGCAAACCAACCAACCAACCAAAACTTTTGAAGTTTTTTTGAATGTCACTCCTAAGAAAAAGAAGATGTTTAACTCAGAGGTAGATAATGTTAATGACTGTAAAATGACAAGAATAAAAATGTAGGAGCCTATAAGATGTATTTTAATGTGAATGTTTATCTGGAAAGTGAGTCAGGGTATTTTCCCAGACTGGTAAATTCAAGAGAAAACTAATAGCATTTTCATTTTATCTCGTGTTTACCACAAAAATAAAATATAGCACAGACAGTATTGACTGTTCAGAAATATAGATGCAGCCATCAAGATAGGAAGAAAGATTGGTAGGACACTTCTCTCTTGAAAGTAAACTTTAAATGGCTGCAAAATTTTTAATGATGTTGACATTCAGATGGTCACAGTGAAGCTTCAGCACAAATGTCTTCTGGAGATGAATGAAGCTGCTTATGATTCAGAAATATTATTTCAGCATATGATAGGTGCTGTTTTCAGACACCACATCAATTACACCTTTTTTCACGATAAAGATTTTCCTCACAAGCAAAGCAGAAAGGTTATACAAACCATCAGCCAAAAAAAGTCTTTATATTCTGACAAAGAAATAATGGTGTCAAATGAAAGAAAAATAAAGTTTACTGAGGAACTTTATTTTATTCTAGATGAAAGTTTTGGTTAGCTATAATAATTTCTCTGCTAGCAAATATATTCTTTCTGCTTTACTGCAGACACTGCCTCCCCTATTTTACTTCTCTGACCTTCAACTTCAGACTTTGTCTGTACAGTTTCGTTTTCTTCTGCTCCAGGTTGTTGCAGAAATTTTGTGTCTGCTTTTTTCTGATTAGTAATCCTGTGCCATCTGGTGCATGTTTAAATTTTTTTATTTTATGTCTCTTATTGTGTGTTTCTTTACAAAGAAAAGACAATTTGCAAGTTAATCATACAAAACATAAACTCTGAGTGCGTCCAGAGTAGAGCTGAGATGATCAACATAGGGCAGGAGCACCTCTCCTGTGCAGACAGGCCAAGAGGGTTGGGCTTGTTCAGGCTGGAGAAAAGAAGGTTCTGTCAAGACCCTATAGCATCTTCCAGTACCTAAAAGGGATAAAAAGAGAAATAGAGAGGAAATTTTAACTAACTCATGCAGTGCTAGGACAAGGGAGAATGGCTTCAAACTGAAGGAGAGTTGGTTTAGATGGAATATTAATAAGAAATTCTTTACTGGGAGCATGCTTAGACACTGGAACAGGTTTCCTAGAGAAGCTGTCAATGCAGGATCCCTGAAAGTGTTCAAGGCCAAGTTGGATTGGACTTTGAGCAACCTGGTCTAGAGGGTGGCATCCCTACCGTCAGCAGAGGGGTTGGAACTAGTTGATCTTTCAGGTCCCTTCCTACCATTCTATAATTCTCGTTCTGTGACTCTATGGTTTGAAAGTCATTGAAAGGAATGGCCCTGACAGCAGTAAGTCTGCATTGTCCTGCCCTGCTGACTCAGTGTTACCAGTGCAGGAGGGTGGGAAGCTCTCAGAAGAAAAAGGGGACACACTGCCTGCAAGCACCACTGCCAGGTTTTGAGATGCTCATTTTAGGTGTGTGGAACAAAGCTAGTCTTCTAACCTTCAAGAAACACTGTCCATGTGGTGTGAATATGGCCGAGTTACAGAGGGAAAATGTCTCTCCTTGGAATAGTTTGCCAAAATGCAAAATGATGTACAAAATTGCCAGAGCTGGCATCCGTGAGAAATCTCACTTAGAGGTATGCCATGAAAATGTGCACTGAGCAGCCAGCCTCTATGCATACCACAGAATAAGCAATTAGGGTGCATTTTGGTTTGATTTGTCTTTTTCTGGATATTCTATTTGGGAATTTTTACACAATCAGAGCGCATAAAAAAGGGATCGTATGCTGATGGTGAGGGAAGCCATCATTTACATGATTAGTGAAATTACTTATTCAACAGTTACTTATCTCACCAATTCATCATTGTTTAAATTTTAATTCAGTGACAATGTAACCTCTGGAAAACACTGTTTGCATCTATAATTAATAGATTGTTATGCTCTGTAGTTTAAAATTTGATATACTTCCCTCAAACTCCATGAAGAAATGTTTCATGTGATCTCTCTCTGAATTCACAACAGATGAAAATGGCCTGCTAGGTTTCATACAAGGAGGTTCATTTGTAGGGAGATGCAGATCCAGTTTGCTGTTTGCTGTCTAACACAATTTAGTCAGAGCAGCACAGCCCTCCCCCTTTCTCCTGACAGCAATTCTCCCTCCAAAATGAGGTTCTGGCAGTCTGCTTTTGTACAAAGTAGACTTAAATGTAATTATGCTGCTATGACAACTTAGTCTTAGAGCACTTGCAGTCCTTTTTCTTCTCATCTTCATAGTGCTGCTAGGAGTAGAAAGTGATTCTGTTTTTCCCTCTTCCAGTATAAATAGAAATACATGTCAGTGAAGTTCAAGTTGTACTGGTATAAGGTCAGGGTAAGTCCCAGTTTATTAAACACTTGTCTCTTAAAAACAGTGTAATGAAAAGAAGGAGAAAATGTAAAGTGCTCAGTCCCCCAGCCCTGTCTTAATGAAGGCCATGTTAACCACCCTGTCCACACAACTGGATGGGGAACAAAACTTTCTCTATTTGAATATCCACATGGAATGAGAGCCACATCTCTCCCTGCCATTCCTTTCCTCAGGAATAAGCCACCTGAATTCTTCAGAGCCTTGGCTGCAGTGTTTTGTCCTTGCAAGAGTCTTGTCTGTGCTCCCATGCAGGTGCTCCTGGGGCTGGGAGGGCTTACAGCCTGAGTCACTGCCCTGTGGGGACAAGCAAGGAAAGAAAACAAACCCCAGAGAACTTCTCTGGACATTGCATGGTGCCTCTGAAGGAAGGCAGATGAGGGAGCTGGGCTCTTCCTGGGAAGAGCCAGTGAGGAGAAACTGGCTGGAAGGACACTGGTCACCCAGCTTACTGGAGGGATTGGTTGTTCTGGTGGGAGAACATCACAGGAAATGCTTGACAGCTGAGGAGTGTTTTATAGAGAGTGGGCAAATGCTTTCAGTTCCCTCTTGCCTGTGTCCTTGCAGGGCTCTGAGCTGACATCTCCTGTGCTGAAAGCAGAATCTCTGCTGCAACAGGTTTCAGCTTCCCCTTAGATCTTCTTGTCCAGCCTTTGAGGCAGGCAGTACAAAGTGTCTTTTGAGGGTCACCTCAAAATTTGGAGCATGGTGCAGGCACTCTAAGGCAGAATGCCTCAGGCCAGGCCTGAGGGAGGAACATGTGGTTTCACCATCAAGATGTCTCCGTAAATTACTACCAAAGCCAGAGGTTTTCCAGGTGTTTACCTCAAACGAGTTATGTCCTGCAAGAAATTGTAAGTGTGGCCAACATAACTTAATTCACAGTGACACCCAGGGAGCTGTGGAAAGGTGCCAAAGGTATGATGGAGAGCATTTTAGTTTCATGTGGCTTCCTGAAGCTCCCTAGAGCACACTGAAAACAGTCCAGCCATTTTTTTCTTTTTACTTAAGGTAAAAAAATATTCCCTTTCCAGCTGTGAAAGCAACTGCATGGGCCAGAACAGAAGGTGTTTGCGGTAAAAAGACACACAGGCTTAGCCAGACTATTTTAATCTTTTTGTTTCCCTCCTTCCATTCTCCAGGGAGGAGAGGTGCCAGCATCAGAGGACAGGAGAGAGATCCAGGAATTCTAATTTTTTTACCTTCTTAGCCCAAGCTCTGGAAGAAGTAGGAACTTCTATCACTTGATATCCCCTCTGTCACACTGGCTGAGAGCTGAGGGCAGAAAAAGACTGTTCCCAGTTGGTGTGGCTGAGAGAGTGACCGGACCCACTGGAGGGCAGGAAGGAGGCCATGTCACTGCTTTTGAAACAGGCTCTTGTCTAGAAGCAGTGGCCAAACCATACAAGTATCAGAGTCCCTGAAGTCCCATGGCCCTCACCTCCATGTGCTTCTTCTCCACCTTGCACTGGAGATGGAATTCCCCAGCTTCTCCCTCCCCAAAGAACCCACCCAGCAGCTGCCATGTCAGAACTGGGGGTAAACAGGGTGAGCACCCGAGCCTTAGTGGGAGTCACCCCTCCAGCCACTTAGGGTGGCAAATAAAACTTCCAAAACAAGCTAAGGAGTAGCAAGTGTTCATTTTTGGGCCCATGTAAACTGTGTGGATTGCCCTCTTGCCTGTGCAGGGCTGTTTCTAAGTGTAACTCTGCATAGCCCTGGAGCAGAAGTGGGACCTAATTCCATAGACAAGGGAACTCTGACAGCCACAGTGGGTCTGGACTTCTGTTCTGCTCTCCCACCCTGAGTGCTTGATTCTGGGTGATCCTGAGTGCTGCAGAACCTGGGCCTCCTCCCCTGGCTTCACCCTTCAGCAATGTCTGTCAGTATGGGCATCACCTGCATCCAGGGGTGGCCTCAGACATCATGGTAACTCAGACATAGAAAAGCTGCTCTCAAGATGGCATCTGTCAGCCCTTTCTCCTCCTCTCCCCCCTGCCTCAGAAACACAGAACAGACACCTCTGCAGGTGTTTTCCCTGTCTCATTCTGACATCTTTGTGAAGTGACACTGTCAGAGAGATATCTTTCCTACGCAGGAACATCTCCTTTTCCACTTGCTCCTTGACATTTCAGTAGATGAACTAAGAAGATTCTGGCCTCTATTTTAATCAAGTAAGACAGATTTCATGTACAGCCTGGTCGCCCTGGAGCTCACTACAGCATATGAGAGATGTCTTGTCTGGAACACAGACCTCAATCCAGCACTTACAGCAGAAACACCATTTCTATCTCAAACCCCATGTTTGCTTCTGCATGCTTTCTGACCTGTCATAGTGTTCCCTGCTAAACACCTTCTGGCCCAGACCTCATGTTTGCTCAGTGGGTGGCTCTTTCTCTGTCTTGCTGTCCAGACTTCCTGTGTTCTGCAGACTAAGAGTTTGTCTGAGACACTCATGAAAGCCGAGACTGATCCTTGACAAATGGGGAATGTTGCTTGTGGGAATCATCTGCGGCTGAGTGCAGTGAATCTGGGAGGGGAACTTTCCGTGTTTCCATTGACCTGCTGGTCAGATGGCAGACTGCTGCAGCCTGTCTGTTGTGGGGAACCTTTCCTAGAGGAGGTCTTAATGCATCTCCATATGCACAGCAGCTGCTCTTCTCTGGGGAATCGGTGTTCCCTGATTTTAGATCATGTCCAGTTTACTCCCAGCCTCCCTGCCCTCTGGCACATACTGCTCCCTACACCTCCCTATTGCCAAAGGAACACCACCACCTCACTTTACCTCTCATCCAGTTTGTTGCCAGCTCTGAGGGTAGTTTCCACGCAATTCCTGTGCACCTGCACTCCCTGTAGCAGGTCTCTGTCTGCCGTGCTGCAGCTGCAGGCAGAGCTGCACCTCAGCCCCACACACTGGCTGCTTCATACTGTTCACATGAATGATTCCTCAGAAGTAAAACTCCTGTTTTTGTCTGAGATTAGAATACCTGAGCATGTTCATTACTAAAGTGCACCACAATCACAAGAAAAAGGGGCATATGAAAGCGTTACATTCTCACAGTCTTGGTTCTTCCACAGTCGTGTACCATCAATCATATCCCTGCAGAGTACAAAACAATGCCCAATGCTATCTCTTGTATTTACTTTGTGAAGATGTTAATGACTGTGGGAGCAAAATGAAGTGGTCCTTCCCTGAGGAGATAATACCATTTTGTTCTGAGAGGCAGGTCATAATGGATGGGATGTACGTGCACTTACTTTCTTGTGCACACTTCTCATTTCTCCTTTCCTGTTTTTTTTCAGAAGCGAAGTTAGGAGTGACTCATACCAATTGATGGTTGACAGCAAGACAAATATTCTCTGTTTTGAGGGGTTTGGGGAATCACACTCTTCCCTCCTTCTCTGCAAAATTAAGTCTCTTGCAACAGTGACTTTGTTCCAGATGATTCTTATACTTAATCTTAACAATAGCAATTTGTGATCAATGCAGTAAAAGTCAACTGATCCAGCATCAGAAAAGAGCTTGGGGCTCATTGGAATTCTAGTTTCGTTTCCTTTGTTGGCTTATATAGTAGTTGGACAAACAATGTTTCTTGGTTCTGATTCCATATTAGATTCTATGGCTCTGTATTTCAGAGCTACCATAAAAGCAGGTGCTGCAGTGATGGGAGCCATATAAGAACCTGGATAGATGATAAAAATATTGTTGCTGAGCGCTTCGAGGTGTACTTTGTGTGAGGAGACACTTAATCTAAAGAATAAGGGATTGTTAAATTTTACTATATAGCATATGCAATGCTAGAATTTATTAGTCTGTTGTTCAATACAGTAACTGATGTGCTGTTTTAAGTATTTTTTTAATCCGTGACATAAAAGAAGTTCCCAAACTTCCTGACTCAGTTTTCCTGTTTGCAATATGTGAATACTGGTTGATACTAAGTGAAAGTGCAGTAAATTAAAGAGCAGAATAGATGTATAGCACACAGGAGGACCATGATTCATGTGTGTCCTTGAAAAGATTTGGGCTTTCCCCAGACTAATAAAAGACTGATTTCTAGTAAGGTAAGGGCAGAGGGCAGACACTGCTTACTCCCCACATGTTTGAGAGTGTGCAGGAGAGCTGCTTAGGGTTATCTGTACTGTGGCACTCTTTAAGCTGCCTGTAAACAATTGTTAATATCACACTCTTGTGTGGATGTCCAAAGCTGAGACAATTCAGTAACTCAGTCTCAGAGGGCTGAGCACTCCTTTACTTTCCATATACAGTAATAATTAGTAGAACTTATTGACAACCTTTTTTAATATATGTATGGCATCTAACACATTTTTGGCTTTTTGCATTTACTTTTGGTTTCTGTTTTAAATTGACAGGTTTTGCCCATAGCTGCTTTCAGCACACTAGGAGAGGAGACTGCCATTTCTTTACCTTCCTGCTGTTTGAGGGAAAAGCAGTTGTTCTTTACACAAAATCTCTATCAGTGGCAGCTTTTAAAGACTTCCTTGTGTGATGTCTGAATTTTTAAAAGTTTTGAAGTGCCAGGTTTTTCTGCATAAAAGCTGCTTATCTCTCAATAGCAAGAACTTCAAACAGTTTACTGACAGCACGTAGACAGCCCCAACTTAAATAACTTGAGTTGGCTGTAGCTTCTCTAGGCAAGGGGGGGAGATTAAGGGCGGAATCCTACAACGATGAAGATCATTATGCTGAAGTCCCTCTGCTCTCGATCTCTCCACGTCTCCAGGCCCAACCAGCATTTCCTTGCCTTGAAGTGATTGTGCATCTCTGTTGTGCAGATCCCCCTGCAGCAGCAGCAGCCTGTCCCTCTGTGCCCTCTGCATGCTGGAATTTGCCTGGTGCTCACACCTGGCTGGTGGTTGTCTCACACTGCTTCATGCTAGCTTGCACAGCTGAAGTGGCTACTTCACCCATTTTGGTGTCTGACACTAGTTCATCCCTCCTCCACGTCTCCAGAGTAGTAGAAGAGCACAGTCCATTTATGCTTTGTTAAATTTGCACAGGAGGCACAGAGATGCATTTTAATCTTTTTAATCTGGGTATGTGCAGCATAGAGGGACAGTGTATTGATTTTTCTGTTCATTTTTTCCATCTCTGAATGAATAAAGCTTTTTTACTCAGCAGCTGTATGCTCATAAACTCAAGCTCTCAAATATTTGTCATTTGAGTTGACTCTTCCCTCCAGCTTTCACCTACCTGTTTCATATCTTGAGGATCTACCTTTTCTGTAAATGATACTCAGAGAGATGAAATGTAAGATATACACTAAACCCCTTGTGTTTTGGGATCTGAAAGGAGAAAGCCACTACAGGAACAGGGAAGCTGACCCCTGTGACTGCAGTGTGCACAGTCTGCCTGAGTACCTTTGGGAATATAGATCCTGGTGTCTGTGTGAATAGTCTGCTGTAAGAACTGTACCAGGGTCTGTGGCACCTTTATCTGTCTGTCCATACCCAATTTCTACAGGAATAAGCAGAGACAACATAGGTCAGTAGTTAAGGAGAGGAATTTTTTACTGAGGGCTTTTTGATGCTGTTCTAACACAATGCCCAGCAGCAGGTGCAGGTAAGACACAGGTGATCCTCCTGTGCCTGAGCATTCTGTCAGCACTCAAGTCTGGATGCACACACAGGCAGTGGGTGTCAAACAAGCACTGTGGCCTCATGGCAAGCTGTTTGTCTCTTTTTCAACACAGTGCAAACACTGGATGTCTAAGGAAATGGAAACTCCTCTAGAACAAATGGCTTAGTCTCAAAATACTGTTTGTGTGGATCCCCATTTTAGAAACCATATTTTCACCTGACACACAGGAAAGTCTGCTGCATTTTCACTGTAGATGGAATCAAGACAGGCAGCTTCACAAACCTCATGGAAGTTTTACCTAGTAGGCAGGCCAAGGCTATCACTAAACACAGAAAATACTTTTGGAAAGAAGTAAAAACACTGTGAGGTGAGGCCCTGGAACAGGTTGCCCAGGGAAGCTGCAGATGCCCCATCTCTGCAAGTGTTCAAGGCCAGGCTGATGAAGCACTGAGCGACCTGATCTAATGGAAAGTGTTTCTGCCCATGGTTAGGGAGTTGGAACTAGATGATATTTAAGTTTCTTTCCAACCCAAACTATGATATCTTCTGGGTTTTGTGCTGACATTTCACACTGAAAATAGCTGATGATCCCTGCCTGGCTCTTTGGCCCCCTGCAAAGCTCCAGCAGCCTTCCTGCAAGATGTTGCTTTAAACCTAGAAAAAAATGAGCAGCTGCAGCCTTTTGGGCTTATTTGGTAACAGCTGATGCTTGCCATTGTGCTCTCTCTCTCTCTCTCTCTCATCTTGCAAGCATTCCTGTCGTTTTTCCCCCTTTGGGCTCCTTTCCTCTTCCATTTTAATGGCCTCTGTGATTTAAGAGAATTGGTCATGAGAAAAGTTTGGTGGAGGACAAAGCAAGTTTCTTTCCAGCACCCATATGTGGCAGTGTGCTGGGAAACCTTTGTGAAGCCCTTGAGCCCTCTGTCAGAAGGTAAGGATTTGTAAAGCATCAGGAACCACTGTGCTTCTCTGCTTTACCTTCCACCACCCTGTGTGTGCCATGGCATCACTGGTACGAAGGTGGGCCCATGAGCAAAACCTTCTTCCCTCAGAGCAACCTGCTCTAGTGGAAGGTGTCTCTGCCCATGGCAGGGGGGTGGAACTAGATAATCTTAAGGGTCCTTTCCTTCTATGATTTCTCCCCTTTCCTGGCAGCCCCATGTGTAGACCATCCGAAGCACAGCTATGCCAGTGCCAGCTCAGGGGAAATCTCTGCACTGGCAGAAGGTTATTCAGTAGTTCCGTTCCTTGCCAAGTCCCAAAGTGTGCCAGTCACTGGTGGAAGCTAAGATTTGAAATGCTTTTCCTCTCTTTCTGCCAACACAACATATGAGATGGTTGTACTCTTTGGGATATTTTAGTAGTTAACAAACATGTGCATGCTGTAAGAAAAATCCTACATGGAAATGAGATGGTGTGTAATGTATGCCTTCATGTAGAACACCTTTTAAATTACTTTTCTCCTTTTTTTTTTTTTATTTTTAAGAAGTCTGTGGAACTGGCACATAATAGAGGAAGGACAAGCTGAGAAGACCCAACTGAAAGGAAAATCTTCAAGTTTGTGGCTATCAGAGCAAAAGGCAAAAAGGTAGGATTGCATCCATATGGTTGTTCATCTTTCACCCACTTGCATTGATTGTAATAGGACAGCTGGCTCTGTGCCCCTGCCTGTTGGACCCTCACTTTCTAAATGAGGAAGGGGACATTAAAAGACTCCAGAAGTTCAGAGAGATGGAAGCCAGACTAAAGCAGACTTTAGGAGGCTTATACTCCAAATGGTTTGGCTCCAGGGAAGCAAGCGAGCGCTTGCTCTGCATAAGAGTTGGCCCTCTCCAACCCTGTGTCACTGTCTCTTTGAGACCAGCCCAACTGCACCACCAACTCACACACAAATACATGAAAAAGAGCAAACTCTGCATTTTTTTTTGCTGAAGCAGCTACCTGCTTAGTGTTCAAAACAGTGGCTTTATTTCCATAATGTTAGATGGCAGCATCATAACCTCTGACAGCGCATGAATCAAGAGTTGTCAGCTTTTCCTCTTCTGCCATCAGCCTTGTGATTCTTGCCGTGTGCTTTATTTTCTTGTGGTTAGCCCAAGCTTGCTTGCAAATTTTTCCGGTTTAGAAATGTCCATCATTTCCTGTGGTCTTTAACAAGGGAGGAATGCCAGCCAAGGCAGGCAGCCTCTCCACACAGCCCTTTGCTCGTACACACTGAGGTTGCTCTCAGTAAACAAGGTCACTGCCTCTCCCTCTCCTGAAGCAAACTACAAGACTCCGCTTTGTGCCCTTGTCTTGGCAGGAGGGGGGAATTGGGAGGCTGGAGGGGAAAACCGGCTTGAAAACGTCAAAAAACAAACCGATCCCAAACCCCAAACAACCAAAATGAACTCCACAACTTTTTTCACCAGTTGTTGAAAAGAATTCTTATATACTTATGTGGAAATTTTTCTATTAGTGTTATTATTTCAGCTTGTAGTTGGCCACGGGAACATTTCCAAAGAAACCAGTACTCTGGGAAACCTTTTGTTTTCCAGAAAGGCTGTTATTCAAAAGCAATTAACATAAAAACATTAAAATTGTCTAACTTCAGAGACAGAAGAATGGAGGAAGGAAATGTGAGACTCTGTGTGTGTGTGCGTGCAGGAGGCAATACTGCAGTCTGGGATAATGTAAGAGGCAGAAGGAGGAGAAAAGAGCACCTGGGTCAGCATGGGGTGGGTGCAATTGCCAAGGAGGGTTGGGATGGTGAGACCCCACAGCTGTGGGATGCAGGAGCTGTGGGGTCAGCTGGGGGCTGCTGTGACCTTGGAGGTCAGCACAAGGCAAGGAGAGGTCTGGGGGCCTGGTATGAAATGTGTGTTGTGTGGTTTGGCAGCTTTGAGTGCCTGTTGCCATGAGATGCAGCTCTGGTTTTGAGACCAGGCCTGTGCTTGGCAGCTCAGGGCTATGCTCCCAAATCCCCTTGCTCCCCACTGACAATGGTTGGTGAAGGCACTGACAGCAGCAGTGCTGAGGGTTTTATTTTACATTTGTGCTGTGCAAGTTTTCTCCACCATTTCTCCAGCGGGTTTTGAACCAGCTGGCGGATTTCAGCCTCACTTGAGAGGGCAGAGGGTCACTAGATATTAAAGCACTGTCTGCTTGTGTGGAAATGGAGTTCAACCAGAGGGAGTTTCCAGATGCCCCAAGGCAGATCTCCCTGCCTTTTTCAAAAGAGAACAACTATTTTAAAGTGTGAACTGCACCATATGCAGCCTGAAGTAAGGTGTTTTCTCTTGCAAAGGCAGTGCCATAAGCTGTAAATGTACAGATTATCTTTTTAGGCCTTTTGATGTTTCTATCAGCTTTTCCTCCTCCTATCTCACCTCATCCCTGACCCTGCTCATGTCCACATGTGTCAGTCTCAGCCAGACAGAAATGTGGAGATCTCAGTCCTCCTCAAGGGGCGCCCAGGGGAGTCAGCCAGAGGTAACTCATCAGGGAGGAGACTGGAAAGAAGTGGCAGTATTATTGGGAAGGCTGAGTTCACTGTGACTGGGAGACATGAACTGGAGTTGCTGGGGTAGGATGGAGGGATGCAGGAGTAGGTGAAATATCCCACACTAGCTAGGATTCTTGAGATCAGTGACACTCAGAAGAGCCTACCTGTGTTCCAGATGCACATTTGAAACAGAAACCCACAAAGACCTTTGATTAAATAGAAGTCTGAAATGCAAAAGCTTGCTCTAAACTAGACAGTGGTCTCACATGCTGAAAAGCCCAGAGAAGTGGGGCAAAAGGCATATGAACAACGGGGCCTGCAGAACAAAAACTTACTTCCAGAAAGGCTCAGGGAAACATGTGGTGCCAGTGGAAGGGGAGGAGGTGTCTGGGACTGTCCTTCTCCTGCCACAGAGGGAGACTTTGCAGGATTTCAGGGCAGTGTTTCTGTGCTGGTGTTTTCCTGTAAGCCTCCCCCTGCCATTCACAGGGCAGAAAAACTTTTAATAGATCAGCAGTAGCTGGTACAACAGTGTCCCCCCACTTCCATCCTCCTGTCTGTTTCAAGATCGAATTTTAATTGAAACAAGATATTGTAGATAGGATGAGTGTCTATAAATACGTTCCAAACTGTCACCTTAAGAGGAATGTATGTGACCCGGTTCAAACACCAATATGAAGAAAGGAAAATTGTTAAACACACAGTCCCATTAGACACAGAAAGGTCCCCTTGTAGGTTGTTTTAATCTTTGGAAGATACTTATTTACGTTGGTTTCAGCAAATTATAACATATTTTCTGCTTTGATGCCCAGGAAATACATTCTGATAATAGATGCCATTCATACTACACGTTGTACTGTCACAATTTATGGCACAGATAATATGCATGCTTACTAGTTTCTCCTTCTTTCACAATTTTCAAAGAGTTTAATTTATGTATTCTATTACCTGATATGCAGAAGAGATTTTGTTTGGATTTTTAACCAAATCCTCATTTGAAATATGTAATTTTTGATGATAGAATATTCCAGGTTGACCAAACGTTTTATCTGAGAAAGCATTTACGATATTGTATAGGTTGTGAAACCCACATAGGGTGTTTAAACTTCCAGTTTCATTTATATAACACAGTATTTAAGTCATCTGAGCCCCCAGAAGATTACCTGTATAAGTAGCAAAGGCACACAGGATTCAGCTTTTGTTATTCAATCTCTTTTCAACATATGAAATGCTTTTCCAACAGCTGGTTATGTAAAGCAAGGTTTATTGAGGTTATATTTTTCAGTACTTGACTCTCAGCACTGCATATTTCTCATTTGTTATTTGCCTCACTTTTTGAGGGCTTGTATGTATCATCCTTACAGCTGAAGTTCTGAGGCAGCCTGTGTACTTTGAGGAAAATATTTATTTGAAGCATAAATATATTTTCACGATAAAAAATACAAAGCTAAGGGTGGCTTATATCTTAAGTATGCTTATGCAAGTTCAAATAAATGAAACACAGACTTTTAAACTTTATCCATAGTCACTGAGCTTGATGCAGTGTTACTATAGATAGTCAGCACTCAGAGCTAGCTACCATTTAAAGACCAATAGCAACAATATGGTTTTCTAGAGGTTTTATCAAAATGAACTGCTCCTTAGCTGTTCTGTGAAGCTCTGGAAAACTATCCTATACAGCAATGCTGGCTGCTTGCATACACGCTGCAGAAATTTTCAAATCTTTTTATACCCAGCAATGTTACGGTTGGAAAAAATTTCCTCACTGAAAGAGTGGTTAAATATTGGAACAGGCTCCTCAGGAAAATGGGGGAGTCCCTGGAGTTATTCAATAAACAAGGAGATGTGGCACTTTGTGATATAGTTTAGTGGGCATGTGGTGTTCAGTTGAAGTTTGGACTTTATGATCTTGGAGAACTTTTCCAACCTTAATGATTCTATGATTCTACGAAATTGCTTGAAAGTGATGTAGTTACTGCTTCACAGTTAATAAACAACATATTCACCAGTCTTAAATGCAGACTACAGGCCTTAACAATCAAAATATAGGTGTCTTTTTGTTTTGTTTTGGGTTTGTTTGATTTTTTGCTTGGGTTTTGGTGGGTTTTTTTTTCTTTTTCTGTTTTGTTCTGTTTTGTTTTGCTTTTGTTAAGTTGACTAGTAGATTTAGAAAAAACACCCTAATGGAAGCTGTGAGTTTTCATATCCTAGGCAGTGTCTAGAAGAAGTCACAGAGCTTGCATTATAAGATGAAATATAAAGTTGCCTCCAGCCACAGACAGCAGTTTGTTTTGATAAGGTTTTTGGGACTGGCTGACAGTTTAGCTCATTGACTCTGCTCTTGCTTGAATTTTGGTGTTAATCTTGTTACCTATGGATACATCTTAGGATGTGTTTAAAAACTTGTTAGCCTGAACAGCAGAGTGCACAAAAGCAGGATAAAGAGATGGGTGGTAGAGGAGAGAGAGAGGTCCTCTGCCTACAAGCACATGGTATGTCTCCTCTCTTTCAAGCATTAAACACACATTCTTTAGCAGAAAAACACAGAAGACAGCAATCTCAGGAGACAACGGTCTGCCCGTTTGATTTTTCTCTCCAACTTGGCGACTTCCCTCTGGACACCATATCAGAGGGCCTCAATTGCTTGCAGCTCATTGTTGCTCTTTGTGGCGGCAAAGTCAGTGAGAGAGGAGAACTTTGAGCTAGGTGAGGTCTGAAGTTCCCAGCTCCTGGAACCTCTTATACTCCTTACACACCTGAAGTGCTCTACTTAGCCAGCCACACCATGATATAAAGCAGACAACCCCAATCAGTAAATATATAAAGCAGTTTGAATTATGTGCCATATGAAAGTAAGCATCTCTGTGAACCTTCAAGTTGGCATTTATATTTCAAAGCAGTAAATTCACCTTTTGCAATAAAAAATCCGAGGTATACATGTACAAGGAAGGACTTGGGGTAGATGTCTCAAGTAAAACATCATCTTGGAAGGTTTAAGCACAGAAAGGATTTTCAAATCTGAACTGCACGTGTCCAGCATTATATGAGGTGATTTCTTCTGAAAGAAGAGGGAAGATAGCTGAATTTTCTAAAATTTACTTGTTCCCTATAGCTTCTTTCAGAGCCTTTTTAAATTTTCCAGATAGTTCTGGCTTCTATAACAATCCAGGTAGGGAATAGAAACCATATTGTTCAACACCAGTCACACAGTATATTTAACTCCTGAACAAAAATGCTTGGAGCTATTGGTAAGATTCAGCAACCCATAGGCAAAAAAAAAAAAAAAAATAATTGAACCTCTTTACCACATGGTTATAAAAAAAGACTGTAAAAAATGTTATCCATTTGTGGTCAGAAGTATCAAGTACATCAAATTACACTTACTAAATACTTCAGTTACTGTACTTGGCAGTGAATTTGCTTTAACTCCAGGAGAGCATTGCAAATGAAATCTTTAGAAGAGATGTGAACCAGTTGTGCAATAATGGACTTTTTGTTCCTCGGGCCATAGTCCTGCTCCCAGTTCCATATTCACTGTGCCTATCAAGAGATGCATTCTATTAAGAAAAAGAAAATTTTAGCAGTTCCTAACTACAGAAGGCAGCATAGCAGCTAAGATATTTGGGATGAAACCACCATGAGACAACTGCAATTCCAGCAAGATTTGGCTCAAGGATCATGTGGGAAGCCCTTCCCCTGCCAGACCAGTGATGGAAAAGAGGCAGGGGGTGAGGGGGACACAAGTTCCAAATTGTGAATCACCCCTCATGTTGGCCAAAGCCTGCAGATGGAAATAGGAGGGAAGCGACCACTGAACCTGAGCTCTGCAACCTTACTTTACCCGGTCCCCACAGGAGGAACTGTGCTTTTTTTCTCTTTGTGAAATATGCCTTTTCATACAGCATTTGCCATCATGAATTGGAGCATCTCCCTCCTGTATCTTATTCAAACAGTGCTGGCAAAGAAAAATCAGCATTACGAGCAATGTCTGACGTGCTGGCCAATTCAAGCCGTGAATTGCTTGCCTCAGGCCTGGCAGGTAGGAGTCTCTATTTAATTTTATTCAGAAGAAAATTATTAACAGCAATGAAGCATATATAGACCATCCAGAAAAGGAAAGAGCCCCTGTTGCTGAGAGAGAACTTAACTCTCAGTTTCTGTTTTCCCCTCAAATACATTTAAAACATTGATGCTTTCTCCCATGGGAGGAAAATACCACCAGGTAAAAGATAGCAGCAAACACATTAAAATTGGGGCTACACCAAAAATCAAGGAGAGGTGAAAAACAGCTGAGAAACAGTTCAAAGTCAAAAGTGCACACATCCAGAGGTGCCTCACATCTTAGCAAGGATCTCTTTCAGTCAGGGAGTTCCTACTTCAGGGTACATGTACCCTGTGCCATACCCAAATGTCCTGCTACAGAAGTCAGCAGAGAGTGGGATTTTGGGCAATTCTGCAGTGGAAATGAATGTGAGCCACGAAGTGGCTTCCAAGTGTGGGTTGTAATGTTCCCTGCAAGCAGCAGAGAAATGAGATTTTTTGCTACCAAAAAATGTTACTGGGGGCCCGGTCTGATTTATCAAGAAATGCCAGGGAGCTGCACTCACAGAGTGAACTTAAGTAGAATTTAATTCCAGCAAGGGCTCCGCTTTTCACGCCGTTTCCTGATCCCTAGAGAAAGAACTGCGGAAAGCACCAGCCTTTGCAGCAAGCCTGACCCCGTGTCGCTAGGGACGGAGCCACCGGTGTGCCTGCGTGTCACGGTGCCCGTGTCGAAGGCACACGGCCTTGTGTGCCTGCAGTGCCCGTGTCCAAGGCACACGGCCTTGTGTGCCTGCAGTGCCCGTGTCCAAGGCACACGGCCCTGTGTGCCTGCAGTGCCCGTGTCCAAGGCACACGGCCGGTTCCCTGCGGTGCCCGTGTCCAAGGCACACGGCCCTGTGTGCCTGCAGTGCCCGTGTCCAAGGCACACGGCCTTGTGTGCCTGCAGTGCCCGTGTCCAAGGCACACGGCCGGTTCCCTGCGGTGCCCGTGTCCAAGGCACACGGCCTTGTGTGCCTGCAGTGCCCGTGTCCAAGGCACACGGCCCTGTGTGCCTGCAGTGCCCGTGTCCAAGGCACACGGCCGGTTCCCTGCGGTGCCCGTGTCCAAGGCACACGGCCCTGTGTGCCTGCAGTGCCCGTGTCCAAGGCACACGGCCGGTTGCCTGCAGTGCCCGCCGGCGGGGATGCCGCGGTGCCGGGCCGGGGCGGGCACTGCTCCCGGGGCTCGGGGCGGGCCACCGCGGCTCCGGCCTGCGGGAGGGAGGCACGGCAGTGGGGGAAGGGACGGCTTTCCCCGGAAACTTATCTGTCTGGCAGATAGCAGGCCCAGGCGGCCGTGTGCTCTGGGAGGCTCAGATAGACGCGTTGCAGCGCTGAGTCAGCCCCGGGCTCCGCAGCTGCTTGGCTCCGAGCGCGTTTGGCGGACAGTCCTGCGTGAGCCTGCTGGAAAGGTTCAAAGGGCATTTTCTCAGTTCTTCCCCTTTCCACTACCCCTGCCAAGGCAGCAAACGTCTGGTTCCTTTCGCAGAAACTAACTAAAGCTTTGCTCCACTACAACTTGGCCACTATGAAAAAAATATAAAGTAAAATATAATGGTTAATATAACAACATGGCTTTTCGTATCTTTAACATATCTTTTAGAAAAAAGATATGTTGCAGGTTGGATGACAGCCATGTTTCTTTCCTTTTTCTGCTCTTCTCCCTCTTAGCCATGCACAGGCACTCCTTCTGTGGTAGGTTTCCCATCGCTGCAGTTTTAGGCAACCCCCGTGACACAGCGCTGTGCTGGGGCTGGGCTGGGACAGCAGGCCAGCTTTCCGGGATAGAAGAAGCCCCTCTATGTGGAGAGGGAGGAGAGAGGCACAACATGCCACTCTACTTCTCAGCATATAGCTGGTGGTTTAGATAATGATAAGGCCCACCAAAGAAGAGTGTATGTCTTTAAATCTAAGCTCATCAGTATGATGTATGTGAAATATTGGCTTTAGTGAGCTATGCTGGCTCTGGACGGAAGGGAAAAGATATTGCAGCGCTTCTTGGCTAGCCTCAGTTCACCCAGCCTGGCTTCCTACAGAGTAACTTGTTTTAAGGTGGGTTTATGAACTGAGATGCCACCCCCTTCTTGCAAAGCTCAGTAGCTGCTTGATTGCTTTTTTGCGTGAGAGTTCAGAAAAACATTCTTAAACCATGGTGTCTCCAGAGGTTTGTGGTAAGAAAATAATGTTAATTTGCCCAGTCTAGAAGCAGAAAGATGAAAAAAGAGTAAAGTACACTGTTCTTTGTTCCAAATACCTGAAATTAATGTCCTTGTTGGAGATAAGTGCTATAAGTGGCTTTTACATTTTCAGGTTTTTCTCTCATTTTGGAGCAGTTGTGTATTGCTGCCACAGCACTGCCGCACCACAGACCACAATCCACCTATAAATGAGCAGTGACTCTACTGTAACTATTGCATTAGCTGTGCATCCATGATTTATTGTAGTTTCCAAAGGAGAGTGTGTCGTATCAGCTTCTAGAAAAGTTCAAGACGGCTGCCTGTGTCATGGAAAAATAAGACTTGATTAACAGAGGATGTAGGAAGCCAAAGTAAATACTAGAAATGTGTAAAGCAGTTATGGTGGTGTAGATTAGTACATAAGAAGAGATGTGTAAATCTGAGTGCTTGACATGATTGATCCTTATGTCAAAAGGGAAGTTGTGTTATTATGTTTTTAGTTGAAAGTCCCTGCAGACAGTGTTGGAGTTGTTTCAATGTGCCACTCAATTAAAAATCTCAAATATTGTGAAGAGTTGGGCCTACTTTCCCATTTTTTCCTGAATTTCAAATATGGAAAAACAAGAAATGAGAGAGGAAATGCTAAAATTTGAAAACTGTGTCTGTCAGCAAAAAGCACTGGTGTGTACAGGCAGCACCTCTTAGCTGAACCCCATAACTTGTATTTAAAAAACATCCCACCATGAGAGGTAGCTGTGATGGTAGCTGGGGGACAGGACCATCTAGAAGGCAGGAGGAGAGCTTTGTGAATCTGTGAGTTTTGCAAAGCCTTTGAGATGCTCTTACCCCTCTCACACATTGCAGACAAGCGGGCAAAAAGCTGCAAGTTACTTAAATCAGCCTCTGAGACACTTCCAGTTAGCTTGGTTGTGAAAAGAGCATAAACTATAATATTCTACTCTGTCATTTAAAGATAAATGTGTTACAGCACAAATCCCATTATTATGTGTACATATTAAAAAGAAAGATTGTGTTTTGTTTGGAGTTTTTTAGTTTGATTTGGGTTATTTGGTGGGGGTTTTTTGTTGTTGTTTTTACAGCAATTTAAAGACTTAGACTTGCTAAGAGGTAGGTCCAAGTTGTGGTTAAATCTGCAGACGATAGTCTTGCTGATCTCAGGATTTTCCAAATATTAAAATATATGTCTGGATTTCTCAAAACCTCATAAAACTTCAAAAACATTAGACCCATTTTACCTTTCCCCAGATAACTGAGATGGCCGTAAACTACTTGAGTGTCCTGGTCCTGGCTAGCTTTCTTGTAACAGGCAGTCTCTTGAATAGCTCATAGTGGCTTTTTAGCAACTTCAGGTATTATATTTTAGCAAACAAAAACAGAGTTTATCCCTTAGCTTTTGCTTAACTACAGTAAATTATTATAAGGTGCAACCCTATGTCACGCAGATGCTTTTCCCGGTTATGTTGTTTATATAAAAGGTACCATTAAAAATGTCATGAGGGGGATGTTCTGTATGGAGATGTGTATGAAGGCAGAGCAAAGAAAAATCTCCCAGTAAACCCTGTCACTCTTGTGATCTCTGTGCCATCCCCAGCACTGCTTCCTACAGGAGCCTGAGGCCAAGGCTGGAGGTTGGTACATGTGGGCTGCACAGCTCTGGATGTGGGCTGGTCCTGATGAGAATTTTAGCAGAATCAAGTGGAAGTCCTTACCCTAGAGATAAGCCTGAAGTGCTCATGCACTATTAAGTTCCTGGCAAAATCTTTACAATGTATACATTTACACTCAGGATTTGTACATATGTTTACACTCGGAGTTTGTAGATATAGTTATGGTATGACAAATATCCTTATCGAGACAAGTTGGCAGGAAAAGAACAGAATAATACAAGAAACAATAAAAAAACAGAATAAGTGTCCGTGTACCTTCTTGAGTGAAGTCTGGAGGGTTTCAGTATGTGCATGTGTCTTTTTTTATTATTTATTTAAGATGGTTTAAATTTCTCAAGTGGTAACTGCAAGCCCTGGGCAGCAGAAATACACTTGCTGAAGTATGCTTGTTTTGTATTAGGACAGCTGGCTGGCCCCATGGCAAGTCATTTTTTATTTTCAGGTGAAACTTCTGGCTTTGGCCCACCCTGGCATTTTGTTTATCCTCTGTAGAAGTCTGTCCTTTTGGGCAATAGGGGCCATTAACTTTCCTCTTGTGGTTTCAGCTTTTCTTCTTGCTTTTCACTTGGGAGTTTTCTTCTTCTAGTGGTTCTTTCTTCAGCAAGTAGTTTCTGCAGATCTGCAGGTGAATTCGGCTCATTCTGTATAAACCCCTTCCCTTTTTTAAATTTGCCATGTATTTTTCAGTCATTGTTAAGATGAACATCACAGAATTCTGGTGGTTTGTGAAGGGTTTTGGTTGGTTGCTTATTGGGTTTGTTGGAGCAGGGAGGTGAAATGAGAAGGGGAGGGAATCGCATCTCCCAGGGAAGATGCTGCTACTAATTATGCCTTGGAGATTACTTCATGGCTCAGATATAATTGGTACTCGATCAAACTCATATGTGCTATTTAGGACAAAAGAAAGCCTCTCTTTATGTATGACCCAAAAAGCCAGCTGTTACTTCAAACATTCATTTGTAGGGGTTCAGGGAACTGTAGCTATAATTCCTACGAGTCCTAACAGCCCCTGAACCTCTTCCAACAGCTGCCATGCCTGCAGCCCTCCTCTTACTAAAACTTTGCCACCTACAGCCATACTGAGGTGCAAAGGAGTACTTTTAGGACACCTCTTACTGCTGGATTCTGGTTGTCTTTTGAGAGCTCCTTAGAAATGTATCTTGTATGACAGGATTTTTAACCTTGTCCATGTCTTCTCCATGCCAAGTTGGCAAAAGCTGGAGGTAGAGGCAGCACAGATCAGAAAGGTAACGGAGACATTGCCTCACAGGCAGAGAAGTTGTGGGAGAATGATAAGAGAACCCCTGTCTTTACTCCTCTAATTGCTCCTCTAATTTACTTTGTTATTTACTCCTCTAATGCTCATGTTTCACCACTTCAGATCCACTGCTGGGAGCAATACCAGGTGCCTTCTGATGACAAGAAGTGCATGTTGTGTGAGCTGGTGAGATGATAAAGGTGTTGAGTCAAAATCCACTCAATTGGTGACACTCATTCCCAAATCTTGTTGCAGAGTTGCAGATCCCCAGCAGAATCTGGGCTGGAGTTTCGACAGCCTATGCCCAAACCCGAATTCCTCTATCCTCACGCAGCTGCCAACTGGATCCTGGGTGGTTACCAAGCTCTCTGAAGCTCTTGCCTTTGAGCATGCCCAGAGGCATGTCAGCCTCAGCAGAACTGAGCAGCTCAGTGCCAGGCCTGTCCCCCAGCAGCAGATGCAGCTCTTCCAGATTGCATCTGCAAAAAAAGCTCTTGTAGGCTACTGCCTTTGTTTGAAGTACAGCAGGGATGCTGCTGCAATTCCTGTTCTCCTCATCCCACCACCCAGGGCAAGGATGCTTCCCTGCACCCAGCCCAGCTCTCTCAGACAGGGGCTGTCTCTTCTTTCAGCTGGCAGATGCAAAGAAGCCCTCCCATTCTCTGGGGCCTGTCTGAACTTCCAGGGCTGTGTGTAACTGTGTTGCAGTGGGTGCAATCCCGATTGGTAGAGCTGGAGGGATTAATCAAGGATCTGTTAAGTGCAGATTGTGTGTGAAAGGTGGAAGAGCAGGATTCCGCTGCTTCTGCCAGAAATCATCCCTGTGGCTTATGCCTGCTTTTTAATGAACGATATAAACAGACCTCTGGAGAGGTCTGCATGTCCCAGTGGCATTGCATGCAGGAAATGTACAGCAAGAATGGCATTTGCACTCTCTGTCCCAGTGTGATGCTTCAGAAGGACTTTTCAAGGTCCACAGAGAATCTGGCTTCCGTTTCATTATGAGGTAAATTAAACCCATGTGGAGAAAGCTGTTCCATATGTTTCAGGGCTGTTTCACAGTGGAGGTCAATGTGCTGTTTCCCAAGGGTTCAGAAGGCATGGACCAAACCCATGGATGTGGAACACCTTGTACCTCATTAAAATGATGATAGTAATTCTCAGTTTATATAGCTCATAGGAAGGGCTCACATAATACTGGAAAGAAGTTGCTGGTACTTATTTCTTAGCTCTCTGATTTTATACAGCCTGGTGGAGGAAATGAAGCATAACAAACAAATTCTTGGTTGCTAAAGGCCAGAAATGTTTGGTGGATTTTGCTTTACCACCAGTTTCAGTAACATAAGCCACTTTATTTGGAGGAGAATAAGGTTTGTGCCTATTAGCTGCTGCCACTTGTGCACATGAGACTGATGTCAGTCATCGACTTCACATCACCAGCTATAACATATATACACCTTCTTGAAAGGCACAGTTTGAAGTGGTCATTTAAGCTCTATTTATATTCTTTATTTCAAATATTAAGGCCACCATAATGCTGTATGTATTTCTTCAGAGGATTACAGATCACACCACAGAGTGTTTTATAAATTATTTCTCTTCAACATAGCCTTATATTGTCAGGGCAATTGCTTCTACAGTTTCCCTTCCAGACCTTCTATCTTAGTCTAGGTCCAGCTCTTGCTGAAATTCCTGAGATTCTTCTTTATGAAGGTTTTTATCAGATCCCACACTGCCTCTGTTGCAAGAACAAGATTTGGGCCCACAGGCAGCTTATTGAAAGATCCTTAAGTCTGTCCCCTTTTGCATCATCTTTATCTATTAGTCATGGAACTAGTGACCAGACACACCATATGCAGGCAATGTACATGTGTTTATGGTGTCATTTGAAAGGCATTTCCTCCTCCTGGGAGAAGACAATCCAGAGAAGCTGCTGTCCTCCAGGATATAAGTGGGATCACTGCAAAAATTCAAATACTCCCTATTCCCCTTGCTTGCTCAGTGCCCAACTCACGCCAGATATCAGCCAAGCAGACCAGGCCTGCCTCTCTGCTCTCAAGGGTTTGGTTTATTGCTGTACAGTTATCAGCTCTACACAGCAGCACTGAATGCACACACACCTCATTTATTTCAATGTGACGAGGCAGGAAACACTTTCTCCCCATGCACGGGTAGGCAGCTGTCTTGAGAAATTCCAAAATCCGATGCTGAGAACTTGCTTGTGTAGGGTCTGCACTGAAACAGAAGTACCCACATGAGGGGCACCTACTTTACCATAAAGTGTGCTTTGGGTTCAAGGCTTGCTAAGAAAAGGGACACTGTTCACATGGACTCTGACTTGTAAATGATTTCTTCACTTGAGAGATGAGTAGTTTTCACATCCCAGCTTGGGGACGTTGGAGAAGCTTCAGGCAGTCCGTGAGCCAGATGCAGTTTTCTGGGGTGCAATGCTGGATGTGCTGGAGACAAGTAGCAGAGCCCCAGCAGTCAGCATGCAATACCGGAGGGCAGCTCTTGCCCAGAGGAGACCAAGCTGCTAAGCAGTAACCACAGCCTGCCCCAGCTTGCTGTCTAGTCCACTAGTTCTGTGCTTTTTGTGTAGAGATTTATTTAGACTACAGTGTCAAGAGACAGCAATGATCTGTACAAGTGACCTCATAAGTCATAAACCACGTGCAATTACACAGGCAGTACTAAACTACTACAGTAGTTTAAAGAAGTTTGTTAGTTGTTGTTATTGCCTCTCCCAAGAGCTTAGTGCTATTGCTGCCTGTAGGCTGTGATTTACAGTAGTGTAATCACCTGAAAATACTGGGTTTGTTAAGCTTCTCGGGTAATCCAAAAATGAGTCAAGCAATACTTTCAGGTACCAAATGGACTTAAAATGTTTTTCTTGTGTGAAGATGTATTATTTTATTATGTTCCACCATCCACTTTCCAACAGACAAAGGGGTCTTTCATTGGGGAAGATTTCTCAAAAAGAGAATTATGAAGGAATTTCTGTGACTTGTAATATTAGGGGTATGACCATCATAGTGTGACTGAATGTTCAGTAACAATACAGATACCACTGAACTCTTGTTTAAAAGAGCACTAAGTCAGGGTTTTCCTCCTGAAACCTGACATCAAATCTGTGAAACTCTCCTTTCTTGAAGTGATTCAGGAAAAAAAACTATGTGCTATTTGAGAATATAAGCCACACACTTTGTCAGAGATTATAATAGACCTTAAAATCCATTGATTAGTTTTCTAGTAACAAATTATTGTTGCATGAATTTATTAAAGATTACTTAGCCCTTCAGGAAAATGATTGTCGTCATGCTCTTCAAGCTTTTTTTCTTAACAGGGTAGACTTGGTAAAACCTTTTTAAGCTTATACTGGCTAATTTTTAGCTTGATATTTTGTACCAGTAAAAAGCCCTCCCCTTTGCTTACTTTCATTTTCCTCTGTCAAAGGAGGTTAAGGCACATCTCCTTGAGCACGACTGCTACTCCCGTCCTCCACGGTAGCCCATATATAGCAATTCCACAGGGATCTAGAACACTATAATGGGAGAAAGCCAAGAAATACAGGACAGTGAAATGGAGGGGCTCCAAAATGAGCTGGCCCAAAGCCTCTCTCAATTGAATTTTGCATCTTTCTAGGATGTGGGGCCAAGGTCATTCCTGCTTCAGCTGCAGCAGAGGGAAGGGCTGGGGCAGGAAGTTTCCATGGGCACACACCTGCTGTTTGAAACAGCAGTGAATAATCAAGGGAAGAGCCCTGGAGCTCTAGCACCCTGTTTTCCCTTCCTCTAAAGAGCACGGAGGGAGCAGCTGCAGCTGTTGATTGCTTCATCCTCTCAGGGCTCCCAGCACACCTCTTCCCTTGGAAGCAGCTGTCTCTGCAGCCCCTGAACCCTGGCCCAGCCCCTGCCCCAGCTCAGCACAGCGTGCTCGCAGCACCAGGGCTCAGGACACACAAGGCATTTCAGCTACAGTGGTTCTGCTGCTCTGGGGCAGCAGCTGCCTGCTTTGTCCTGGCCTTCGGGGGCAAGCAGATCCACCCACAGCTACTGCGGTCTTCAATAAAAACCGAAAACCCCACAGCAGGCTGGAGACAGCTCCCCATCTCCAGTGTTGATGGACCAGTGGTGTGTGTTGGGCAGGAAGCTGCACAGGAAAACAGGAGCTTGGCCTCTGGGATAGGGCAAATGAAAAGGCACGGAAAACATACTTTCCACCTGCCAAAAAACCTGAGGCTAAAGCTTTGCCAGTTGGACTCTGCCTTGAGAGCTGCTGGACAAGCTCACTTCTCATTAATGTCAGTGGGATTTCTGTGGGCACTTAGCAACTGGTGTGCTGTAAGCCCTTACAGGGGCGTGACAGGGAACATCACAAGGCAAATGTGCGTGAGGCCGAAGCCATCCATGGTCTGAGAGAAGAAATGCTCTCAGATGATATTTCCCACACAGTAATGGTTGTACTCTAACAGATCATCCTCACCCTGGCTGCTGGCTTTCTGCTTTAGGGATATGGCAGTGCTATTAGCCAAAACACATTCTCCCCAAGTCTGAAATGGTATTCATTGCTGCTTCTCTTTTCAAAAGCTTTTCTTTTGTCCTCTTTCCAATTTTAATTCGACTTATGTATGTTTATTTAGATAATACCCTGTAAGTACTTTTACATATAAATGTGCTTCTCAATTTTCACTTTTTCTAAAGATGTCAGTAGAACATTTTAAAACTGCTCTCTGGCACAGATAAGCTTTTCACTCATCCATATATTCTCTTAAAAGCAAGGGAGGTACAGCTCAATTCTCTCATAGAAGGCACTGATGAGAGCAGCAGGTTCATGTGCTGCTTTCAAAAGGAACCCAGTAGGACTGGATGCCATCGCACATGTTGGTCACCAGATCTGTTCTGTTCCCAGCTTCCTGCTCAATGAAACCTGGTTTGATTGTTCCACACAGTGAACTGTTGTTGATTGATGTAATGCTGAATGGTGCTGGTGGCTGATTCATCACTCTTGGCTTGACCACTGCACAACCTAATGAGTAAAAGGGAGGTACTACTGACTAGGAACAAAAGGCCAACAAGGGGAGAAACATGGAAGGGAAGGGAATCTCGTAGCCATCATATGGATACAGAGCACTGAGAGAAGAGTCACTATTGTTTTTGCCAGATTTAGGATGTATTTCCTTTTCTGATATTGATTTACTTACACAAGACACAGATTTTGAAAACAGAATGCATAAACGCTGCCTGGGAGAAATTAGCTGAGAAGCAACATCTTAATACAGAGTGCAGGAGTGCATGGAACACTTCTGACAGTGGAGAAGCCTGCTCTCCTACACAGTCATTCCCAAAGAATGTTAAAAATATTTGTGGGAGAGAACAAGCTTGTGAAATTGATTTTCTGAGCTGCTGTCTGCTTATTTTAAAAAAATATGATCTTACAGCAGTTCTATGTGTTTCCTTTTCATATCAGTGTTAATCTTATCTTATAAATACATATTCAGTATGCAATGTAAGTTAAAAATATCCATTATAAAACTCAATGCAAAGAGAATGTGGCTTGGATGCTTGCTGGCATGCAGACAGATATCCTGCCTTATTCTTTTCTGAACTGTGATAGTTGTAGCATTATCAGATATCTCGGGCTTTGAAGGATCTATTGAAAGCATGTCAAAGACTTTTAGAATTTGTTTTTGGCGATATTAGATCACAAAAATTGAGGAATGAGTCTCACCAACTTTCATTAAACAATGTATCCCATTATGGTTTTTTCTGTTTTGGAGTTGAAATTCAACTAGCATTAATAACACTCTGCATATTTATTCTTTCAATCAGAAAAAATTATCTTAATTATTATCATGTCTAGAGAAATATGCATTCAAAACACAGCTTAGACACTGAAAGTCACCTCTGTGTGCTGCTTGTGGAGGCAAAGAGAAGAGCATGCCTTGCACGAGATCCTGATATCCATGGTGGAGCTGGCGGAGTCAGGAGTGCTGTCTCCTGACCAGCACCTCACCTCCCCAGAGGCCCGGGGATTCCAACGCTAACAAACCATGGCACAAGTGTTCCACTCGGCAGCTTTGCACATGGGAGAAGAGCACTCCCACAGCAAGTGGTAACTTGTGTGGCAGCCAGTGCTAGTGCCACCACTGTGGGATTGTTGATGGAGTGTGGGAGTGGAGGCTGTGTGACTGGGGCTAGGAACAGCCGAGCCTGAACATGGAGTCCAGATTACAACCTAGCAAGAGTTTAAGGCTGGGAAAAACACTCAGAAGTGGGAAGACAGTGCCTTGTCATAAGAAAGAGAACAGAAAGAAAGAATGGGCAGAAAACCTTCTGCCCCTTTTCCCCTAGACTTCCAGGAAGTCATGGTCATTCTTAAGCCGGCGTGTTGGCCTGCCCCTGTCAGCCATCCCCCCAGCCCAACACTGTCTCCTTCTAAAGTGTGACAATGCTCTGTTGCTCTCTGGTATTCTTTTGGTGTCTCATGGTGCTAAGCTCAGTGTTCTAATGTAGAAGGTCTTGCCTTGCTGAAGGCCATCTGGGTGTCAGAATGCCAATGGAGAGCGGAACTCCTGCTTTTTAGCGTCTTTTTTAAAAGACTGGGAAATTAGTACTTTCTTCATGCTAATTAGTACAAATACTGTCATCACTAGGAAAGGCAGAGGAATAGTCAGGTTGTGAAATGAAGCACTCAAAACCTGCAAAGTGTCATGATTAAGAGTTACACTGTGATTTGATTGGATCCTGTTACACGTGTTCACTGAAGAACATGTAAGAGGCAATGCATTTTACAAGCAAGTTTGAGTCCAACTTTATTTATGTTGGCAGTTAATTAAATACAAACATTTGTGTCTTCATTTCCACAGTGCCACAGAACCCTGAACAGTCATCACAACAGCAGCACTTGCTGGGTATTCTAGCTTCATTTTACAGATGGGACAAATTTCATAGCCAAGTGGCAAGCACATCTGGTAAGGCAGGTTTAGACATTTGGATATCTTGTTACCTTTTCTTAATTCAAATGACAGTTTCTTCTGAGCCAGGGTAATACATAAAATATATAGGGTGGAGATGCAGAAATTAATATAAATGAGACATTATAGTACAGATATATATCCTTAAGGTCTAAGTTGTTCTGTTCACCAAACGAAATTGCTAACAAATTGGCAAACTTAAAAACATCAGCATTTATGAAAATTAAATCCATATGTTTTCAAATGCATGAATCAACTACTTCCAGATGTACAAATCCATGGATAGTTTAAAGAATCTCAGTCCCACAGAGTTTCCATCATGATACTCCAAATGAGCACCATGCACAAGCAATATACAAGAATGTTTAGTCTGTTCAGGAAACAATGCTTGTTGCTTTCCTTAGAGCCAGGTATCCTGTAACCACATCTGAAGGGAGCATCCGAATATAGGCAAATTCTTCAATAGTACTAAATCTTAGCTTGCTCTGTGGATCTGTGTAATTTGCCTGAAAAAGAAACAATGGTAGAGATACAATTCAAATAAAATTTCTAACCATAATAGTAAAAGAAGTCAATTCCAAGACCACAGAACAGTGAGTTTCTCTTCTTAGTAACAGCACTGCTGTTCTACGATGTAGCCACAAGTCTTTTTTTCTTTCTCCTCATGTGAGAACTTATGAGAAGTTAACAGACCCCTATAAAGTCAGATTAGAAATGCATTAAACATAACAGAGGGCTGAAGTAAGTTTCCTATAAAACACAGCGCAAAAGAAATTCCTCAGTTCTCTAAACTCACCCTTAGCAACTCTTGTGCCTTGTGCAGTCTCACTAAAGGCAGCTCTCCAAAGAGTCAGGCTGCTGCCAATAAATTACCCACAAAGAGGCTGAATTATGGGTGCTCTGATAGCTTTGGACTGCCTTCTCTTGCTGCATACAACTTAGCTTTTAATTTACTTTAAAGTGGTTGTTAAAGCTAGGGAGTCTCAGCTTATGGTTCTGTGACTGAACTGATAAGAGATTTGAACTGGGCATTGTGATTTGCTCCAGATGCCTGCTTTCAGGATGGCAGCCTGGCCAGCTCACCCTGGGCTATGCTTGTATCCTCTGCTACATTTGGACCCTGAGTGACTGGGAGCAGCGCCAGTTTCCTTCTATCCTCTGCCCTTCCTTGTTGCTACAGAAACCTGGAGCTCGGCTGAGCTCAGGGGTAGGCCAGGGGCTGCACTGGGAGAAGGCGGGCATCAGAGCATTGCCTCTCCACACTCAGCCTCCAGGACAATCCCTGCCTCTTCAGCACTGCATTACCAAGTGCCTGCCAAGGTTCCAAAAGTGTCTTCTGTCCCTTTCTTTAGCACAGGACAGTGGCAGGCTGTAAGGCACTTGAGATCCCTCAAGATATTGCTACTAAAAATAGGAAAGGCCAGGAAAAGCTGGAGCAGTCCCCCATGCCACACAGTTACAGTGCAGAGCTCTCTCTACTTTTATGTTTGAAAGCACCTGTTGACCATGGTAACAATCCAGCCAATCACTTCATCTGATATGACTTAGAAAATTTAGTGTTATTTGTAGCTTGGTTTTCTTTACAAACAAACACTGCCAGGTTAATTAAATGTAGTCAGCTAACAGTTCAAGCCATCAATTAACTTTCAAACAAATGGCAAAGTTAGAACATTAGGACTAAATTTATCCCTGCTGGTAATTTCAAGGTTACAGCAGGTATAAATTTACTTTTATTTCACTCTTTACATCTGGCCTCATGTAAGAAAAAACTAAGCAATTAGACTGCTTTTCAAATGTGCATGATTCTGTAACAGAGTAAACAAGTAATATCTGCAATTTGTATGGTGCACCGACCTAGGTTAAAAATATTATGGCAGCTCTTCACTGTTCTGGTACTATGTACAGGGCTATATGGTTGCAGACACTTATGTATGGTAACCAGCCATTCATGCCATGGCTTCAGCCTGAAAAGAAACTTCCCCAATACTCCAGCAATAATTAGAGATTAGAATATTAAATTAATATGAATTTGCAACGAAGAATGCTCTGTCATGTTTAAAAACTAAGTCAAAGGCCATGGACACATGCTCTTAAAATACAATAAGCTAGGTATCTCAGCCTGTTTCTATAGTAACAGGGCTGATCCATTTTCAGAAAAGGAAAAGAAGTATAAACATTTGAAGGTTTCAAGTTTTTTAAAATCCGCTTTACAATAAATTACTCTGTTTTGCATGTTAAAATATCTAAATACTCATCTTGCAAGTTTGGAAAGCATAGTCTCAATACAGTTGATAATAGCTTTAGAATTCTAGGCTGCCTTACAAATATAAATTGGCTGCTCTGCTGAGACCATTGGTAAATTTAATTCCATTTGTGCTACACACAGAAAGAGAAGGGGATCAGTAAAATTTAATTGTGGCATCTAATATAAGAGCAAGTATGCTGATTGAGGATGTTTTAATATAGTTCTCCTTTTGTACCTAGTAGACAATTTAATTCTTCCCTAAATGGGTAATGCTAAGGAATTTTTTTCCCCCATGGGGAATCCAGCATTCCCAGAGAAATTTTACATGAATGCTTTTATATTTTAAACACAAAATACAGGGATATTTTTCTAATATTGCATTTCTACAATATTCTATTGTCCCACATATCCTCCTACTAGGAAACGATCTTGAAAGTATATTTAGTGCTTCTTATGAAACATTTCTAGCTTAGCAATTTAAAGGACACACCGTCTCAGCTATTTTAATAAAAAAAGGTTTTTTTAAATGTGGTAATTTTATCATAGTCTGGAGAAACCTCGCAGGCTAGATAAAATAGGAAACTTGACTCACAATGCAATTAGAGGATGGAAAATTAAGAAAAAAGTGTAAAGAGAAGAAAAGAAAACAAAAGAAGCATTGACTGGGTTTGTGTAGAGAGTATCTGTACTAAACTAGAATAGTTATAGTACCTAAATCACGGATAGAAAAGAGGTGCTGGTAAAGAAAAGCTGAGGAACTGAGAGAATTTTTTAAGGTTTAGCTGGCCCTTAACTAGTAGGGATGTGGTCTCTGCTCCCATCTATACCCTGCATCATCAGGTCACTATAGGTGCAACAACTGATTACTTTTGAAATAGATCAAAGGTCAGTGCTAGAAAGCATTATCTGGTTCCTTGGAGATGGGGCAGGAGTCTGCCTGGCTGGAGGGAATGATCTTCCCTGGGTTTGGAAGCAGTCTCTTCCATTTGCTGCCTGCCAGTTCATCTGTGAGGGAGATGTTGCTTTTCTACTCCCCCTTGAACACCAAGGGTTACCGGCCTTTATCTGAGCAACTCACTCCCATTCCAAACCACATTCAGAGGCACAGGCTGGACACATGCCACCTCCTAGGTGCCTAATTTAAATGTGTTACTTGAAAAATAAAGTCTAAGAAAACATATGCTACCAAATCAAGATCAAATGCTAGGATGTGCTGGATTACAATTGGTGCTGTAGCTATTCTTGGATCCCTTACAGTAAATACTCTATACCTTACACTATAAGGCAGCCCTTAGTTAAGTGCTCACCCATTTTCTGTCCTAATGAGGACTTTTTGCCTAATTCATTGCACAGAATGCAAGGTGGTGTGCTAACCTGCATCAGCATAACAAACATGTGTCTTTAAGGACATCTCCAGGGGGTGATATCAAGCCTATGAAGGTGGGCTAGTGCCCTGTCAGTGAGAAACAGATTCAGCTGGGGGAAGTGACACAGAAATTCTGGCAAGGCTCTTTGACATTACAAAGTTTTCATTATTGTAGCTACTTAGTATAACCATTACTTAAGCAATTTTTACTCCAAAATACAACATTCCTATTCACTTCAATGGGAAATGCACAGGCTTCTGCAAAATCAATCACTTGGTGTTTCAGGGTGAAAAATGAAAAGATATGCTGTTACTAATACCTGTTGTGTTTTAAGTAAAAATTATTCATGTAACATAGAAACAGTTTAGACAGGAGATACAAAATTTTTGTTGGGCAGAATTCAATTACTTTACACCTGTTTTGTGCCAACAGAATCCTTGGGGAATTCAGGCACCAAATTGTAACTACCAAGACTTTCTGGAGCATGTGCAAACTGTATCTAAGTCAAATGTGGTTAGGTTTTTTTTCCCCTTTCTTCGACAAAAACACCTAAAAGAGCCCATCTGTGACACACAGGTTATACATCTACCCAACTCCAACTTTCAGCTCTGAAGCATAGGGATATTTGAAATTCTCAACAGTCTGTCCCAAGTGTCTGTTTCAGGCTGATTTGAGGCAAAGTATGAGAGCAATGATAACAAGGATTTTTTTTTTAACCTGGTGGAAAATAGGCCAAACAATAAAATTTTGCCTAGTCTCATTATTGAAAATTGCTGAGCCATCTTTTTAAAATTTCCTCTACAAGATACAATGAAATAAATCCACATCGGGCAAACAGCATGGAAAGTTTCAGTCAGTGTGGGTATACCTTGGCAAAGTTAACAGTCATAGAGACTGTGGACTACCAGCTTTCCCTGCAGCTGGTATTAGAAATTATGGGCACCAGTGTAGATTCTACAGGTGAAAAAGAGGTGTCATAGGAGTTACCTGGCAGGACAAGGTACTTAGTCTGTCCTGACATCTGTTAACAACCTAAGGATTTTGTGATGTAGTGACACATATTTGGGCTTTGGTCTTAAATCACTGGATAATTATTAGGCTCAAGTCTGAATAGGAACCTAAGCATATCATCTTTTACAAAATAAGGCACCAGTGCTATTTCATTGTGGAACATGAGATACCAATTTTGATGGGCAAAAAAATACTTACTGGAAGTCCTGAGATGTCTGAATATTTCTTAGCAGGTTTAAAGGAAGGTGGAGCATCAATATTAAAATCTAGAGAGAAACAAAGGCATAAAAAGGCATAAAGTCAGTGTCATATATATATATAAATTCTATATCATAAAACTACTCTCTGAGGTCTCTATTAACTAGCAATATGAAGGCAAAGAAATATGAAGCAGAATCACCTCTGAAAACATTTATCCTGTTAGCACTGTAAATCACAGCTTGAGCCTGCTCACTTTATTAACAGAGTTCAGTAAGCAAAACTGCCCTCCCCCAAAGGAAAATGCCAGGGCCATTTGAAATGTGTCCATTTCTTCCCAGTCTTAATGAATTCCCTTGCAGTCAGTCACGTGCAGAGAATAGCCATTATCAAATGCACTGTATGTTAAGACTGTGAAACATTGCTCAAGATTGCAGCTCTGAAACACTATAATCCAGAAAAGCAAAGTAATCTTTTAAATCAGTTAAATCTTTAAGCATGTACCACTTTAAGCCCAGTCAATGACCTAGAAAATTGTCTGAATGTTTAAACTGAGGGTTGGAAATTGCTGTTCTTTGGTGCCCTTTAGATAGCAATTATCATTCATAAACATTTTTTAAGATACAGTTGGTATGCTTAAGTAGTTCAATCCTCAATTTTAAATGTTTACGAAAATCTTGTACCTGACTAATTTCTTTCCTCTTTCCTGATCGCCCTTGCAACTCATTCAGATGCTATGTTCAATTCACACTCCATCCATATCAAATTTCTAAATCATAATTCAAAACACCCTAATGCCACAGACAGCTGGTTTTAAATACAAAACTGAATTTCTTTTCCCTCCTTCTTATTAAAAAAATCCTGTAAATGTCTGGTTGCAAACAGAGCATGGTAGAAATAGCAACATCAGCAGACTGTCAGTTACAGTGGCCAGGAACACACAGTAGTCTGCTTTTTTCTGTAACAGTTGCATCTAAAACACTTCAAAAACAGCAAGCTATTTTTGGCTAAAGCACCAAGTCTGACAAAAAGTATATACATATGCTCAGTTTTGAAAGGCCTCCGCTTGCTTAAATAAAATTTGAGGATTGCATTCTGCCAGCAGCTATGTCCAATGGTATCCTGCTTTACAAGCAGACTTGAAGAATATCTAGATTAAGACCACTGCTGTAACTCTGCTCCTGTGGATGTAACCAGCTAGGACTGCTAATCAGCACTGCTAATAATGTAGTTTCAGCTGTGCTGCTCTAAAGAGAAGATGTAGGATTTAAATCTCCCAAGAATCTAGGATAAGGAGCTGGATAGGAAGCTTGGGCTGAGGTCTAAGCTACTGCAGGTATGTGGCTTAGCAGAAACTATTTGAAAAGTGCTCAAATATAGCTAATCAAACAGCAGCCACCCACCAAAAGACCTCTGGACTGTACACAGAGAAGGAGGCACCTAACAAGTGAAAAGGTGACAAAAACCTCATGGGAATAAGGGTTTCTGACTTGGTTTGGATAAATACCTTTTCCTTATTAAACTCTCCCCTCAAATGTATTTGAACTTTGCCATGATACTCCAAATTATTTGCTTCCCCTTACTTTCCACTTAGGGCTGGTGAGCGTGACTGAAGTAATATGAAATGTACTACTGGACCCTGTTCAAGCAGGATACTGCATGCACCAATGAAATAATTTAGGTTAGTTTTAAAGAAAGTTATTTGTGTGGATTCTATTATTTATAAATACATGCAAAGCGTCTAAGCAGCTTACAGCTAGGATCATTTAGTTGCCATGGCAATGCCCTTTCAGAAGCAAGAATTTGTTTTAGGTTCTTCCACGTTCTGTTCTTCTTGCCAGCTGCTGCTCCACCAATGCCGGAGTGCTAGAATTAAAAATATGGTGTTTAGGGAAAAAAAATAAAGAATACTATTTCAAAGCATGACACTTCTATTTCATACTCTTTCTGATATGTCTCATCTTGTCATTAACCATTTGTTATTCTCACTTATTTCATCAGCAGGCTACTATACTGTACACTTTAATCTTGGCTGCAAGCAAAAACAAAGCTTTTTGGACTGTGTCAAAGCTTCTATGTTTCCTATTAACTGAAGGAAATTAAAATCTGCTTTTTACAAGGAAATAGAAAATCAATGTGGTTAGGCTTAGCCTGAGATTACAGGATTCCGTACGTACTTCCTATCATATTAGAACTTATTCCTATGAAGTTGTTCCTAAAACTGTGATTATACAGCTATATTTCCCCCCTCCTTTTATGGCATATTACAGGTGCAGCTCTTTTACAAATTATCCATGACTGCAGAAAACACAACTGATCTTGCAAAACGTAATGAATACTATGAGAAACTTTCTGGAAATTTTATTTTTCTTTCAAAGGCTAGGAGACAGAATAATAGAAAAAGAATAATAAATAGAATGTTGGCTGCCACGACAATTTTGCATTTTGAAAGGAACATTAATGGAAGACTTGCCACAGGTACTGTAATGGCAGTAGCAGTTATCAAATGTGATTGCTACAGAGTAATTTATTTATGTCCCTCCAGAGACAGAAGCTGCACATACTATACTACTTCTAAATGATCAAAGGACACAGATTTACAGCTTAACTTCAGAAAAAGAAAATGTTCTTACAATTGAGAAGTGGCTATTTCTGTTAATAATTACTACTTGCCCCATGAGTCTCATTGAAACTGTGAAGTTCTGTAAACACATTTCTGCTTTGAATGTTTATAAATTAACCAGTTAAATTGATGAGGATGACAGGAGGAAGGATTCAATGAGAAAGCTTTTTCCTGTAGACAGAAGATATATTCAAGAAAGATGCTCACAAGCTGACAATATATTGGGTTTTGGTGATGGATATCTGATTTAAAACATAGAAGCAAATATTTGCTCTTAGGGTAACACCTTAGTCCTCCAAAGATCATTGTGTAATAGAGACTGCTACAGCATGAGATGAAACCCCATATACTTCCATACTACTAATTCAAATTCATTGCATGATTTTTCCCCTAAATCACTGCATAATGATTTTTTTGTTCAGTATTCTCAAAACCAACCTCTGTTTTTATATGGACTTACACCTTCTAAAAAGGGGGCTGAGCATCACCTCACACACCTACAATGAAAAGGCAATGACTGCCAAGCACAAATGAACCAAGCAAAGTTCAGAAAAAGCTGGAGCTAGGACAGGTGGAGCTACTACTCTACAGCAACTATTGCTCTACACAAGTGTCAGAAAGTCTTTTTCCCCTTCTCCATTGCCAAAGGATGTAAATTCCAATCAGAAAATTTAGGAAAAGGTCAGTTCTTTCTCCTTCTCTTCTCTTAAGTCTATCCTCTGCAGTGAGCTAATGGTTCAATCTTGGGCATACGTAAGAGAGATGGACATTATTTGATTTATTTTCTTCCTTTTAAAGCAAATCAGGCTGGAAAGATGCAAAAATCCATCCAAATTGTTATTACCAGGTTATACCAATGAAATGCTGATTAACACTCAATGTATTTCTTCTCAAATTAGTTACTGTATTGGAGGGGAAAATTTCATGGGTTTTATTATAACTGCCTATTATTTCTGCAGCGGTTGCCAAAGACCCTGTACATTCATTATTATTTCAAGCATGCAGACAAAATTATTGCCTCATTGGACATGGTGACATCCCTCTAAGAACTGAAGGATCAGCTCAGGGCCTCATGGATCTTTAAATCCTATGTGGAAGCTACATAGGATGCCTCTGGGCACAAAAGAAGCTTTTGCAATAAGCCTCATTTCTCAAAGATGCTGGTGCTTGCTGGAGGATTAGTGAGCAAAGTATACGGTTGTGTGAATGCCCCTCTCATGACTGAAGTTGTCTGCAAAGCAGATGCAGAGCAACTCACATGTCAGAGATTAATTTCATACCCCCTGCCAAACGTGTGCTTAGTGAGCTGTGCGTTGCCCGATTACTCGTTATGTGCTGAGGGATATTGTATCTTGTTCATGGAGAATGAAATCTGGGATAAAATCCTTCTTTCTAAGTACTGGCTTAGGACCAGCAGTCTGAGAGGTTTGCTTCTCTAGAAAGCATTTGTACAGTGTGCCAATGGGTTTGCCTTGGCACGGCAAGATAAAAAGATATCAAAAACAAACCCAGCATTACTAACTTGATTTTCTTCACCTCTTCTCCTAGTTTAACCTTCAGAGTGTTAGGAGCCTGCATTTCATCAGCTGTCAGTGTTTACATGACTTTGAATGCTGGCAGGCCAGAGTTCTAGGGAGCACAGAGCATTTTGCTTCTAAATCTAGCAATGATTGGAAGAAGACACCACAAATCTGTTATGAGTTGCAGGGATCAGAAGAGAAGCAAAATGCTATTTGCTAATGATTCTCTGGCTAATTTCCAGCTCAACTGCTTTGCCGCCTGCCTTGACTAAGAACTGGAACATGGGATTCCTACATTCGTAGTATTAATTGTTCCTCTCTAGCTGTGGTAGTTTGTGTGATACCATATCATAAAACTTCCACACTTACCTGCACCTAACAGGTTTCCTCACCCTATTCCAGCATTTAATATAACAGTTCTGCCTCTGAACTAGTGCCGTTTTCATGCTGTTAATACAGTGTGCACTTTACACTGTGGTGTTAAATGGATCGAGGTGAATTTCTTAAAAATTGCTAACCTTTCATTTGGCTATTAAGCTTATTTTCTTAATAATTACACTGGGAACATGGTTAAATAGAATCCTAGTTAGTCTTTTATGGGAAAAATTTGAGATTTCAAGTTGTTAAAGTAATATACTTACGACAAAGTTTGGATCTTTAAATGGTAATGGCTTGGCAGTAGTTTCCACTGATCCTGTGCTGGAGTCTGTGTTCAGAAATTTATTTTCATTCACAGCCTCTCCACCTGCACTCTGCAGAAAAAAATACAATCTTACTACTTGTTACTCTGAGCAAGTTCAACTGGAGATGGAGCCATCTGCTGTATTACCTACCTGTTGCCTTTTTAGCTTCCTTCAGCAAAAGATCTCTTTTGAATCTTTAAAGATGTTGTATGCCAAGAGTGGGGAAGCATGAAACGGAGTATTTCTCAATCAATTTAGAACTGACACGCAAAAGGGAGGAGGGAAATAGAGTGGCCAAAGCCCACGGAGTAAAAACTGCATGGGGTTTGTTGCAGTATTAATGAAATCATCTCATTTTATAAAGTGCAAGACAGCATGTGCAACCCGAAACAGCAGAAATGTACACTGGATCTGTTTTAGAATGTTCTGTATAAAGTATTAACAGGAATATATAAAATTTATAAAAAGGCTTTTCATCAACTTTCTAAAGAAAAGTTGATTCATCATTTTATTCTTCATCCTTGGCACCAGCTGTGCTTGAGTGAGGACTGAGAAAAAGGATTTATTATATATTATTTTTATATGCAAGCTTCACAAAATCTACAGGGGTGCTAGTTAGTGTTTTCTAGGTTTTCTTTATGGTTTGTTTATTTAGCAGGAAAAGCTGTCAGAAAAGATGTGACTGGAAGGCTAAAGAAGTTGTGTCAATCTAAGCAATTTCTGATAATTCTGCACAGCTGGGGTTTTTTTGGTTGGTTGGGGTTTTTGTTTGTTTCTTTTTAATTTGTTAATGACCTGTAAGTCTCCACATTACCAGAACTAGTCCATGCTACATACATAAAAGTTTCTTTGAAATCATCATCTACTCTGAAGTCAGTGCAAATTTCGCCACTGAGTTTGGTCGTTTAGTCAATAGGAATTCATACTTTGATTTTTTTTTTACTTGGAGTAAAAGCTTGGCTAAAAGCTAAGTCAGTATTTCCTGAGCAGATGGTTAAAATGTTATTTTATGTTACATTTAGAGAGATAATACTTATGGGAAAAAAGTGCTTTTCTGCAAAAACCTTTTGTGTTGATACAATACTCATTTAAGTATGAAAAAAGAACTGTTATTATTTGTGGCTTATTGGAGTATCTCTACAAACTAGACTATGTAAGGCCATGATTCAGCATATCCTTCTCCATGTGACTACAGGAGAAGTGTTTTTACTCTTAATACATGCAAAAGTAATTATAGGATTAGAGACTCGGCAAATGGAACTCTTCTTAGGGGAAATACTTCAGTCATTCTACAGTACCTGTTTTCAACATAGCAAAGAGAGGTCTTAAATACTGGAAGTAGAAAGTAAAAAAGCAATGTTTCTAGTGCCTTACTAAAATAAAAATATGAATAGAAATAATCTGTTTTCAAAACAATGCAGTCCTCTGTAAGTTCATATTACAGGGGATAAGGTAATAATAACATCAGCAGAAGCAACACTGAAGCCTGTAGCTTAAACTTCACTCTTTCATTGAAGACAGAAAACATTAAAAGCCAGTGACTGTCAGAGAAACAGCACAAATGCAGATGGATGTTTAGAAACACGTACATTATGTGGCAGTGAGCAGAGAAAATACCTTCATCAATCCTGAGTAAAGTGGCTTTATACACTGAGTTCCTATGTTTCAAAGTATATTCTTGTACATGCATGCTTCCAGCACTTCAGATTTCAGCAGCAAACATTTGTCAGCTTTGAGAAAGACAAGACTTGAGATACAAGATTATTTTTCATGAATTCATTATCTCTGATACTGCTCATTATCAGTGTAAATTCTCTTGAGTGGAAGAATCAGCACTCAGATTTATGCTTCAAAGCATTCTTGCGTTTTCTTTGGTACCATCTGGTTGGTTTTAAATCCAGTTCTACAGATAATTACTTTAGCACTTTTGCCCCTTCAGTGTTCTAAGTATTCCAGTTTCTATGAAACACACTTTCAGTAGTATTTCAACAACATCTCAAAACAGTAACTAGTACTTTTGAGACTCAGCAAACAAAAACAGCTAAATACTAAAGGGGAAGAAACCTCCTTATACATATAGTCTGTAATTTATGCAGCTGGATATACCTACATAGTACCCTGACTGTCTTCGGTGCTTTTTTCTGTGTGGATTCAGTGCTAATCTTGCTGGTGCACTGGGAAGGAAAGTCAGGAATTGTTCCTGGCAGGACAGTTCCTGAATGTAAATACTACATGTCATTTCCTTTTTGTACCAACTCCTAAGGGATTTCAGATATTAGAGCTGCGAAGTGTTGGGCTAGTTCTCATTACAGGGCAGATGTTGATTTTGTTGGTGCTGGTATCCCTTGCTTGGTGGCAGAGGCAGCAGGATCTAAAGCAGCAACTGCTGCTTTTTGGTTTGTTGCCCATCAAGGCATCAGGTTCATGGGATCACCCAAGTCATCCTCCAGTGCCAGTGAGACATAATGCCAGCAGTGGCCTTTGGATCTGTCATGGACAATTTGAGAGCAGCAGTTTCCTGTCCAAGGCAACGGGTGCAGGGCTGTAAAGCAGTTTTCATACCACTGAGGCATGCAGCTGATACCATGATTTCAGAGCCCTGTGACAGACTGGGAAGCAAATAAGACTGAGTATTGTGATTCCAGTTAAATGCTGGGAATGGAGATAAAGACATACTTGTAGAGGAATGCCAGTTCCCTCACTCAACACTGCTTGTACAAAAACTCTGATTTTTAGCAATGGGACCATGGCAGAGAGGCACACAGCTAATGTGCTTTTCTTTCTGGAAAAACTTTAAAGAGTTGAGCAGAAGCACTGCTTCCCGAATAACGTGCTATTGCACAGAGGCGTGAACTCCGGCAGTACAGAGCTTTGAAAAGCTCTTCCCATGCAGCCTGCACAAATCTCAGCTGACATCCTCTGCAGCTTTACAGCCACAAACTGCAAGTGCCTCCAGAACCGACAAATCTCTCTGGCCTACGTTTTAAACACCAGGATTTAAAGTATAGGAAACATCATATAATTTTTCAGGTTTGTTTTCTAAAAGTTTTTTAAAGGCAGGGGATATGGATCTACCTTTGTTCTGCAAAACACGTTTCCTGAAAGTGAATAATACACTGATAAAACAAACCATTATTTACAGCCTGAAAAGAGATTCCTCAATGAACAATTACTGCACAGTAAAGGTAATATTTAACTTTTAACATCAGTTGAACAAATCTTTCCCAAAAGTGCTTGTTTTCTTGGTCGTTTAGATTGGAAGACAGTTCATTCTTCACTGTTATATGTTGGGACAAACAAACAGGAAGGAAGAATTCAAATGCCCTTTGTATCCTGTGAAGTGATGGTGGTGTCGTGAGCACAGTGAGGAAGTGTCTGTCACCAGGGAACACGCTCTGCTCAATGTGTGCTGTAACCCCCAGTCACGTGTGGGGCAGCTTCCCCTTCCTGCCCAATCCACAGCCCATCCACAGCACATTTTCCCTACCAGGCTGCTCTCTTAGCTAACTCCCTCACCCCCAGACTCCTGGGATAATCTCAAGTGAATTGCTGTGGGTCTAAAAAGAAGGTGCAGCCATGGGCTGAAATGCTCAAAAGCTTCTTTAAATTTTTTTTTTAACTGATCTTGTAAACAATCTTTATGGGGAATTCAATATACACTTCAAGGAGAGAGTAGCTTTTAACATGCATTTTATAACTAAATTGTGTCTTTTAAATGGCAGTTTATGTAACTAGGGTTACAGGGAATTTGTGCTGCGTTAGTCACTAAGCAGTATGTTTTTCTCCATAGTCTGTTGAAGATTATAGCAACAAAGATTTTAGAGTGGCTTTACATTTACAGGGTACACTTGCATGGGAAAATGAAGATGTGACGTCAGTACAGCTGAACATGCTTGGTTTACCTGAAATGAGGATAAAAACACTGCAGCTAAGCCATCAGTAACTATCAGTAACTCTTACTCTCCCAGCACCTCTTTCTGTGGCTATTAATCCCCACTGAAGTCCATGTTGCCACTTCTTCTCATGTTACCCCTCTCTGTTCTTCTCCTCCTCCTCCCACTATCCCCAAGGCATTGAGCAACCTTGACTGGAATGGCATGTATTAAGTCATAGGCAGCAGGTTAAATACTTCTTACAGGAGCACTTGTGCAATTTTATTCCCTCTGTAAAGTCGTGTTTATGTGCTTCAGCTGAATTTTAACTACAACCACAGTATGGCAAGTTGGCAACCTTTATCCCTCCTGGGATAGACGAGAGAAATAGTGAGGAGATGCACTTCTATTTTGCAGTTCTTTTCACGAGACCATCTATCGGGTATTCCAAGCATCCCTGCTGGGTGGGACACTGCCCTCCCTGTTGTGTCCTAGGACTGGGTGACAATCACCCAAGGGCAGAAGACAGCAGAGAACTTGGTAGCAAAAATTTGAGAGAGACTGAAAACCTGCAGCAAACACTGGGGAGTCCTAACAAGTTTGTTTTAGGAGCGGCCAAGTCTGGGGAAGGGACCAGACCTAAGTTTTGCTACCTTGACACTGGTTTCTTTTAAGTAAGGCCAAACCCCAGGAATGAGCCTAGTTTGGACCCTGCTGTATATACTGTCTGTGCTGGGAGAAAACACACTGGAGGCTGCCTATTCACATGCTACTTTCAGAATTAGGTTTTGGTGGATCTATTAATTTTTCGTACATATTTTGCTCCAAATTCCCTACCGCAGATGTTTTCACTTGATTTTCAAAGACTGTGCCATCTGTCTGGTTTTATTGAGAGAGGACAAGCAGAAACTTGTAGACCATGGAAGCTGATTTCTTTGTTTTGGCTGTTTCTAGGTGGAATCAGCATTGTGGGGTTTGGGATGGATGTCTGCAATGGCACTAAATACCAGGTGAAATTAGCTTATTATGGAAGTTCTTGTTTCACTCATAATTTCTTTTTTCTTTTTTTTTTTTTTTATTAATTCCCCCCATGAGAATTAAAAGTGTGGAACATCAGTATATATCAGAATAGCTGATATATCCTGAAGTAAAATTTCTTACCTATTTACTTTCGGATTATATTCTATAACTTTTTTATTATTTTTAGACTAATAGGATTTTACTATGTATAAAAAAAACATGAAAATATGAAACATAAAGTCAAAAATGTAAATACATGCATTTCTGGCATCTTGTCACTGCAGACCATGCATGTCATGGCTTAGAAAAAGAATGGATTTGCACATCACTGAAAATACATTATGACCATCAGTGGCCAGTTTCACTAGGTGTTAACAGTTTACAGGCTAAAACAAAACTTAAAACCAGAAGGTAACCGAACAGTGTGTTGGTAATCAAAACTTAAATGCATAAATAAATTCTATGAAAACTGGAAAGGGAGTTTATAATTTAAGGATGCAAAAACAATACTGAAAACATTGATTCTCCCTGTTTCCTGCAAATCATTAATTCATTCGTTTTGACAATATATTGAGTAGAGGAATTGTAGGTGAAGGTGATTGCACATGTTGGGTTTTGGTTTGGTTTTGTTTCTGCATGCAGTATTTCTGAAATGCTGGCTTTGTCTGATAGTGATGATGAGGGTGTTGTGTGTCACTATTGAAAGATAAGTAATTAGAGGGGTCTGGCCCCAAGCACCCAGTTTACAGAGGAACCCACTTGTCTTCAACCTATGTGAAATTCAATAAATAGTTTAATTTACTTTTACTTTCTTCTGGCAGCTGATTTTCATAATCACAATACTACTACAATGTTGCTTTAATTCAGCTTCAATAATGGTGCGTGTCTAATTATTCCTGTAGTAGGTTACTTTTAAAGCAGCAATATCCAACTTGTAGGAACTTACTTGGCTTTTGGTTGTGTCTAAGTTCTGTGATATCCTGACAGAGCTCTGGCATGCAGCCAGGGAAGAAAATGGTAATTTATAAAATCGACGGATAATACCTGTATTTTCACTAGCAGACAATTACTGTGAGTGAGAATGCCATGAGGAAACAGAGCACGAATGTCACTAGATGACAGCAGCGATTATATGAGCAGACTTTTTAAAATTGGGAGTAGATCCTGAATGTCAGCTATTTAACAGAGTGCCAGCTGATACTGCTCATACTGGAACATATATTAAGCTGTTTGATTAATATATTAGCTCTCACTGTAACAAGGCTGGCCCGGGCCCTTGCACATTCTGAATATTTAAATCATTTAACTTTGCATGATGACATGACAGGGGCCATTAAATCTTGAACACGTACCCTCTGGCAGACAAAAATGCAGCTCTTTACTTTGCTGGGAATAATTCAGTGAGAAAGGTGTCAGAATTAGACGTGTTTAAGCTCAAGTTAAAATGATGGTTAAAAAATTTCTCATCGCCAACATTATAACCATGGCATATTTCTGAAAGCAAACTTACTAAAGACTCAGTAACAATGCAGGACTGAAGAAACAGCACTGTCTAGAACAAGATGAACTCTATCCATGTCTGTGACAGAAGGGTTTGCTGGAAGGACTTTTTCAGTAAGACATGAAGATGTGTCTTCCTCATCTGGTTGCATTTAACTAGTTCTTGAACTCAGCAGGAAAAACTTCTTCCCTCTTCCTTTCCACTCACTGAAATGAAGCCCAGTACAATTCCCTCAGCCTTTTCTCTCTCAGCATTCAGGTACATGGTAGTGTTTTAGGAACGTTCTCCCTTCACAGAAGGTCCTACCTTATTTTGGCATAGGACAAAAAATAGTTCAGCTTAAAAATATTCAAATGCCAAGAAGGAAAAAAAAAAGCCCCTAATCTTGCACATTCACAGCAAATTTTGTTCCACAGGGCACTGAAAAACTGAATTTACTTGAAAAAAACAAAATCCTGAGTAGTATCCAGCTATTAAGTAGAGTGCAGATAATTTCTCCGATTTCAAGCAGCTACTAGGGTTGGCAAGTCATTTGTGTATACAGTTTAATTTGGGAATAAATCCTTCTAAGTCAGGGGGTTTTATCACTGTCAACTCATCTTAAAAGACAAGGGTCCTGGTGTAGGTTTCTGCTTCCACTGACACCACAAGTAAATATCTTAAAGTCCTGACAACAAAAATATTTTTGCTTAAATTACCACATCGTCCTCAGATGCTACTGCTGTTTTCACTTATAAAGAAAGCTGAAAGAGGGTTGTTAAAAACAAACATAACAACACAGAATTTGAAATTAGATTGTTGGACTATATAATAATAGTTTACAATTCCAAGTACATGTATCACTAGGTGCACTTCTAACATTTCCCAGAGGATTTCGGAGTCACGTGTCAAACTGCTTACCTGTACAAGAGCTACAAAACCTGCATTTCCTAAAGCAGCGGCTCTTTCACTCTGACTGCTGAGTATTTCCACCGAGCATCAAGAGTTAGTCAACTGTGCAAATTAACTCCAAACATATGACTAAAATTCAGATATAATCTGTGCTGTTGTGTATATGAGAGTATGGGGGAAGGTGTTTGAAGCAGGACATGGAAAATGCTTCAATTGCAATTTAAATAAATAAAGATAATACATAAAGACACATAAGCTGCCTAGATAGCAATCTCGATATTATGCTTTCGAACTTCTGCTGCTCTGAGGCAAGTTAAACATCTCACATTCCAACTGCCTCAGAAAGGCTGAATAAAATTTTACTCATGCACTAAAAGATTGGACTGTCACAAAGTGATGGATGGCTTTTCCATGCTCTCTGTAGGGCATTTCAATACCATAGACTCAAGTGCTCTTGATTAAAAGGCGACTTTCTCATTTAGGGTCCTGTCAGTGCCTGAGCTTCAAAACATTATCATTCACCTGCACTGGTGGTTTCAGTGACAAAATACTTACCAAAATGTATAAAATACTAATTACTTTAGTCACTTTGATAGAGGTATAAAACACCCTAATGCAAAGCTCTATTATGATGTGTGAGGGTTAGAATTCAAAATTAAAAATGCAACCAAAGGGAGAATAAGATTTTAATTACATTCCCCACCTCTCAAGCATTTCTTAAAAACCTGAGGGAAAAAGACATTGCAATTTCATGACAAAAGATCTCCTTTCATAATGATACTGCTCACTTAAAAAAAAAAACAAAAACAAAACAAAACAAAAAAACCTAAAGTACACTTTCTCCTCTTCAAAATTATTAAACAGTCAAACATAGAAAAATATGAACAAGCCTCACTAAAATGTCTGGATTTATTCTCAAGAGATTTTAAATGCCAAACATGCTTTCCCATTTAAAAACTTGTAAGTACTGTGATAGGCAAAGTTTTATAACTTACAGATATTTAAAGGAAAAAAAAATTACTATTTCCTGTGGGGAAAAGCCTCAAATAAAATGTAATTGGGACACAACTGTGAATAGCTTCACACTATCCCAGAAAAGCTTGGTTTAATTTGCATTTGCCACAAAGCTCCCTTCAGCTTAAATAATTGCAAGGGATCTCTCACTTTTAGATTTCATTTGGTGGATTGGGACTACTCCTTGTTTATAAAGTTTGACAGTTTTCTTTATTAAGAAAATTGTAACTTGGACAAATTCATAAGCATAAGCTGAATGGCATTGCTGAAGTGGCCCTAGAGCTAAAACTTCCAATATATTTAGAATCCAAAAGCACATGTTGGGTCATACTTTCATCAAGGGTAAGAGTGAGCTCAGCTAACAGAATATTTTGATCCCTCTAAATAAAAAAAAGTCTTCTAAATTGATGGGCTTTAAGACTGAAAATGGATGGAAGCATACTAGCAAAAAAGACTACAGTAAATCACAATTGAATTTTTATAAAAAAACTGCCAGTATGTTCCTTTCTCTAGCAGAAAAAATCAGTCAAGGACTTTGGCTAAACTGCATCTTAAAGTTTAAAATACATCATTTGCTACAGAACAGTTAAGGTCAAAGCACTTGTGGAGAAAAGAGTGGAGGATTACAATATGCTCATGTGCATTGTAAGGCTGTGCTCAGGGAGCGTCCCAGAATCCCTGCGCCAGGAACAGCCTTCAGCCAAGGCAGAAGCAGGATCTAAGTCCATTCATCTACACGTGACTGAAGCAAGGACAAGGAAAGCAAAAAGTTATCGGCTCCAATGATTGATAGGAGAGTCATTTCATTCTGGGAAAAAACTAAAAAAAAACCCTCAGTTTCCTGATTGTAGTTTATTCTGAAGAATATTATCCGTTCTGATGAGAAAGAACACTTGAGTAACAAAGAAAAATAAAACTACATTTCTTCAAGAAAATGCAATTAAATAGTTTCAACTGAAAGCAGGATGTATCTTTCAGAGCTCCTACTCTATCTGTTTTGCTTAGGAAAAAACACACCTGAATTAGATGAGTTAAATTTTACCTTCAAAATGTTATGGACTACCAGGTAAACCAATACAGAAAACAAAACTTTACTTTTGCATTTTCCCTGTTTTTTGCACATTTTAGCACTTGATCCTTTCTGGTCACTTTAAATATATAAAATTTCTACTTTTATTTCATTTCTGCTAACCACACTACGTCTGCCATGGTGCGTTGCAGTCTAAACTTACTTTAGAAGAAGGTTTTTCCATTTGTGCACAGGTACTTAAGACTGCCATACTGAAACACCATGTCAGAAAGACAAAGGTTAGGACACTGATCTGTGAAACTGCAATGCTACAGGAACTGAGAATAAAAACATTCTTCCTACAAACCTTCAAAGACTTATCAAAGGCATAACGTATCAGAGAACAGTAATTTTATCAGATGCTCCAAAGGTCTTTTAAAGAAGACAAGAAAAGAAACTATACCTTAGATTTAAAAATTCTTCAAGCTAAATCTGTCATCTTTATTGTTTGTCTCATATTATGGGACCAAAAAAAAAAATCTGGTTGTGTATGCCCTGAAGAGTGCATTCACATTCCTTTAGCTAGTAAACTCACTACCAACCATTCCAACTTCGAATAGCACACCAGTCTCCTGTACTCAGCAAAAGTGTAGGTGCATTTTCCTATGGATACCTACATTTAACTGGATAAGGAAAAAAATAAACCCTGACAACTGAGCCAAAATAAACATATGGCAAATTCTAATTTAGATGAAAATAAGGTAATATAAGTATCTCTTGTAGGCTATTTTGAGGCAGCTCAGGAGGAAAAGGGAAGAGAGAGTTGTGTGGTAGAGCTAATTTGAAGGCAAATTTCTGATATATTTCTGCAGAAACATTTGTACAAGTAGGTGGTTGTTTACTCAGCTATGCAAGTTCTGTGGCACTTCACCCTGATACCATATATTGAAGTTGAGGAACTGCAGCAGATCTGAAAAGTGCCAGACAGTTCAGTGTTTTCAAATAAACTTCTATCCTAACTGCTTTTGTTGCTTGAAATAGAACAGAACTATTAAAAGGCTTGACTTCCCACTAAATTAGAATTAGTGAAGTTTTGGTATCACATCCACAATTGTAGGTGAGAGGGAAACATTGTATTTAACATTTTGTGGTGGGTTTAACAGGATCCTACTTTAAGACATTTCCCACAATGAATTATTCAGCAAATAAAAAAATACCATTTGGACAGATAAAAAAAATGACAAGGATAAAAAGGGCAGGTCTGTATCTGTAAAAAAGGAGTGCAACAAATAGGTTTAACAAAAATTCAGGTGAAAATGGATTATTCCGACTTGAGAAAATTCAAGGTCATTAATGTGAGACTTAAAACTAGCACTTCTAGTTCTAGACTATGTAAAGAAAATCAACTTAAAGACTAAGGCCTTTCCAGATTAGTACTTTGGTTTGAGAGGCCTGAACACACTGTGCATACATCAGGGAAAAATGACCTTCTTCTACTCCAGTTTGTTGACTTTACCAGTTGATTTTGCTGTCAGACCATTGTCCTATCCTTTCAAGGGAAGAGCAGTTCTACTAAAACAATAACCATTGTTACAGTCTAGGAAGACTTAATACTGTCTAAATGTAGTCGTTGATTTTTGCGGTAATTTTCATGTTTGAACCTGCCTATACCAGGAGTGGAGGACTGTTTGTTTAGGGAGAGGACACACCCATCTCAGACACATAATCTGGCATCTGGAAGTGGACACAGCAACACTGAGTCACTGAGGCTGGAAGGGCTCTCAGAGGTCCCCAGCTCCCCTCCTGCTCAAAGCAGGGTCACAACTGACCTTGGACTAGATTTGTGGGGCTTTGCCCCAACAGGCCCCAAACACTTCCAAGCACAGAGACTGCACAACTCTCTGTGCAGCTCTCCATCTCCCAGGCTGGAAATCAATATCTCATAAAATAGAAAATACTGGTTTTAGTAACAAAAAGCTCTTTTGGTCATAAGCAGTCATATAACTCACATTAATTACTGCCCTAATTTCTGCATGTTCCAATTCAGCAGTATTTTGCTGTAGTCCTGATGATTTCAGGGCAGAAATGTAACAACGTTTTTAGACATCTTTTACTGAATGTACCTGTTTATCTGGAAAATTGAGAGAAGCTTCTGTATAGACTGCATACCAATACACCACAGGCTCAACAGAAAGACTTTTTATGGCACGTGATTTTCACACAGTTTCCTAGAGTTTTAACTCTCTCCACCTTTATCCTACAAGATGACTGTTCCACAATACTTTCTCCCTTGCCTGATGAACATCCCCTATACTCCTGAGATGCCAATAACCTTTTCTTCAAATATGGTGTCCTTGATTCATATCTAACCAAACTCTAAGCAGTAGTTCTGTATTTAGCTTGGGAAGCTGCTTTTCACTTTAAAATATGAAAAAAGACTTAAATGCCTGAAATTTGAGTTTTCCAGTTGTACTGCTTAAGTGACACTAGCCATACCTGTAAACCTTGTCTAATTTATGCAAAAACTATCATAGGTGTCTCAGCCTCTCCTGCCTTTCTTCTTGTTCTTTCATTAACTCAGAAAAGTAAAAATCTGAGGAAGCAATAAATAAGGCTGTCATGATAAGCACACTGCATCCTTATGAACACCGGGGTAAGTAAAGCTACAAGCATGTCAGCACTCCAAGGGCAGAAACTCAAAAACCTAAGTTGCTTAAAACTGTGTAGAAGATTTCACCTCTAGACCTGTGGATGTTTCCAGAATGAGCTACCTTGTTTAGTTACATCAGATTTTATGTAGTACACGTATTAGGTAGGTTGTAGACAGAAGCATGGGATTTTGTGTGTTTAATTGAAAATTAAGGACATATGATACACAACAAATCATATTTCTCTGTTTAATAAATGACAAAAAGGCAAATATGATACTAAGAATCTCTTTTCATGTGGTAAATTCCAGCTATGGCCTACAATGCTCTATAAAAGAATTTTCTCTTTTAATTCTCAAAAACGCTCCTTATCCACAGCAGGGTCTTCTAAGCAAGCACAATTTTTCTTCCTGAGTCAACCAGTACTTACATCCTGGGACAGGACAATTACAAGACTTGTAGCCACAGATATTGACCCCTCCCAAAATGATGGCCTCTGCTACAGTGTAAGTATGTATTACTCACAAAAGAGTTTCCTTCTATCCATTTCAAATTTGTTTCTTGAATTAACAGTATTGCATTTTTATTACAACATAAACACATCTTACTAGATGGCATGATTATTTCCCTTTTTGTCCAGAGTTTAGAAAGGAAATTATTTCTGATCCCTGTTTGCAGAACTGTGTATTCTGTATTAAAATTATCATAAGACAAAATGTAACAGAAATAAAGACCTAAAATACATAAACAGACCATTCTGAAAACCACGTGCAAAACCAAACTATGGATTTGTTCTCTTTGGAACGGAGAGAAAACCTCCATCCTTGGCTGTAGAGGAGAACACCTTTCCACACTCCCACACCAGACCTGCTTTTAGCCCAGTGGTTAAGGTGTGCTTGGGAAAAAGAGGGTTTGAATCCCTTCAGACAGTGGCAGGAACAGGTAACTTCAAGTGGAGGACAGATTAAGCAGTTGTAAGGACAGATGATATAAAAAGCAAGTATCAGTGTGTAAGTGTGCTTCTACTTTTGAAGGAAAGGATTTAACACCTGCTTTCAAAAAGGCAGATGTTCATGGTTCTGAATCCCAAGTAGAACGAGTTGCCTAAATCTTCAGGGGGAAGTATAATTAGGACTAGTACATATTTCTTGATAGCTTATTTTGGTGGCATCTCACAGTTAGTGGAATCAGCTGAGGGACTTGGAGGCTGACAGACGAGCAATATGACAGCTGAAGCTGTTACTTTCCAGGCCTTCCTGCAGGCAGGGACACTGGATTGAGCATTTCATTTAGTCTGTTACAGTCAGCTAATGAAATCTGGAATTAAGAGTACATAAGCTCATGAAGTAGATTGCTTGTAATGGAAAAGTGGTTTTCCTTGCCACTTGATCGTGCCTCTTCTTTGTGCTACACCCCACAGCTGTTAGACTTCCCTGTGGATCAGTCCAGTTCACCAGTGCAGCAGAAGGCAATGCAGCTTTTAGGATGGGGGGAATGTTTGGTGAGTCCTGACTGCTGACCTGTCAGCAGGAACAGGTCTGGGTGAGGGAGAGAGCCAAAGCTGGCACGATGCAGGCAGCAGGAGCATGCAGCTGAGACTTGTGGAGGTGGATAAGAGGGAAGGAGATAGGAGGAGACTGGGACTCCGATAATGAGAACTGAATCCACTTGCCTAACTGAGCCTCCTAAAGTTGCAGGTGTGCTTTGCAGTGAGGGGAGACATGCTGCTTATGGATAGGAATTCTTGTGTCAGGGCCAGGTTTACTTCAAACAGTGTGTCACAGCTTTTATGGCTTCCTGCAGGTTTAAATAAACAGCCAATCTCTACATTCTGTTTCCTTGCAATGTTTGAAAAATGTGTTCACAACACTCCCTGGCCAATAAATTAATATTAGCCTTTCTAGTCCAAAACAAACACATTGAATACATGGATATAATATATAATTGATATAACTATCAATGTCTTGCTGCGGCAAAAACTGAAGTTACTACCAAACACAATTATTGCACTTTAGAAAAATGTGAAAAATAGTCTAACACCTCTTCAAACCTGCAATATCTAAACAGTTAAGTTACTGCAAATTTTCTTTTGTTAATCTGAGCCTTCTACAGCACTAACTGGATTCTGAGATCACTTTTTTAGGGGAACTACCTCTCAGAGAAAATTTCATGCTAAAGTACATGTATGAGGTGTTTTAGATTGCTCTTTCTCCTTCAAAAAAATAACCTATCCTATTTTATCTCCTTATGATAGAAGTGGTGAACCATCTTTATTAAGTCTGCTAAGTTTCCTGCATGTTTATTATAAATCCTGAAATTAGATGTGATCATAGTAAGACTTCATTTTCTGCTAGTTAAAGAAGAGATTAAAATTGTCTGCTAGCATAAGTGAAGAAGGGTAAAAAACCCATGATGCCAGCATACTGAGGCCCATAGTAAAAGACAACACAAATATGGTTTTTTTTGCCTTCCTACAACATAACACATCTGTGTTTACTCTAAAACTAAAATCTATTCACATTTGGTTGGGGGAGGTAGGTAATTCTCTGAGATTGGCATAGTCTGGTTTAGAAATCCACATACTTTTATGATTACAGATCATCTGAAGCCTTCAAAATCTGATAAATGTCAAGCAAAGTTAATTCTTAGCTCTGTTTTGACAGTTTCCATTTTAACCTAGATTGCTCTATAAAAGCAATTCCTTTTTAAAAATAAAGCTAAGCTTAAAACACACATAAATTTTGCCAGATTTCTGCAGAAAATCTGTTTTTTGTGTTTTAATTACCATTTTTCCCCATCAGGGACTGGAGGGATTCTGGTTCTTTAACAGATTTAACTTCAAATGTGCAAGTCACAAAAACGGGTGCTTTGGGATAATCCCATTTCTCTTTAGTGGACTGCCTGAAAATAAGATGTATTTTGGGAAAAGTATTCCAGCTATTCACTATCAGCTTTGTTGCAGAAAGTATCTTTGTGGTGAGGAGTCTGAAAGGATTAGATACAAGCCATGACCCTCTGAGAGCTCCATCCCGAGAACTGCAGGTCTGGGGGTTTTCAGTGCTCTGTGGTCTGGTGGCACACACTGTGATGCCAGAGTAGATTCATACGTGTGGGACAGCTCTGCCAACTGAAATGCTGCCTGCTAAAACTCGTTAGGGTACGGCAATGGGTTTTGAACTGGCTGCTAGTTTTGTAAGAGCCAAAACTCTTGGGTAGGGTTTGGTGTAATTGTGCAAGTGGCTGAACTCGAAGAACTCACCTTGGCAGTTTTTATCAGTAACTAGCAATCACCTGCAATGTATCATGGTATCTGTATTTTCTCCGATGGAAGTGTCATTTAAATTGATTTAATTAGGTTTGAATTAACACCCCGTGGGAACACATTGTATCTTTTAAAGGTATCTTTCCAGGCAAGCAGTACCTTCAGACTGGTACTGCTTCACTGGTTAAATTAATGTATTTTTGGTTACAATCTCACAGGATAAGAGAAGTTTTAAAACAAAAAGTGTAGTGTAGAGCATAATGACATGATAGCTTTTTAATAAAGTGGCAAATAGATATGTACTTATATCTCCCTACTAGTATGCTGTGTCAGGTTATTTCTGTCTTTCAGGGCAGGTGGATTGGTGAGAAACATTACTAATTTATTTAATTTCCAACTACAAATGAGAATCATGCTTCTCTGTAGCAGAAAGTCTAACATGGAATAATACTAAAGTAATTAGAATAAGTTTGGTATCATACTGGCTGCAGTAAACAAGGGGTGAAGTGGTAAGTAGGTAGTTTTTAATTTTCCCTCAGAAAGTTGTCACAGTGAAGGAGGTCCCCTAAGAGGTTGTCCCAGAACATGGTGACAGCAGCAGCTCAGCTCAGTAACAGTAGTGGTACTTGCCAATTCTATAGTTAAACTCATTCACCCTAACCTTGATTTTCAGATAACAGCCAGATCAATTGGGCTCTTTTAAAAAAAAAGTTATTTTTAAATTGATCTGATGGTTTCCTGCTAAGAGTGCTAGGCTGGGTAAAATAGCATAACAGGAGAATTTATTACATTTACTGATGTTTAGGGTCAAATTCTGTGCTGTTTACGTACTAGGATAAGCTCCCTGCCTTTAGTGGGCAGCTTTTGACTACATAACAGTAACCATGTTAATATGTATATATTTAAGTCCACTTGTTGAGCTTACAGCTGTCTATCAGAACTGTGAAATCTGATGATCTTCAATTTATGAGATAAAAACATCATAATATAGACACATTCAAAATAAAAATGGAGTTCTAATTGTATCAGAGTCACTCCATTTATTTTTGTGTGCTGCATTAGGGTTTATTTAACAGGATACTAACTAAACCATTTTGATTTTATTTTCTAACACTGTTGTATAGTCTTTGGTTTTAAGCATAGAATGACAAATACAGAAAGCATTAAGTAGACACACCAGTAGTACTGCTGCAATAGTATTATAGATAAAATCAATATAAATACATCAGCAGTTTAAGTCTGAAGTTATTTCACAACTAATGTAAGCAAATTTAGATTTACCACATTATTTAGCATATTTCCAATCATTAATTTTTCCTGTGATAAAACCAGAAACATTTTTCCAAATCATTCTCCTATCTTACTGCAAATTCCATCTCTAAAGATTGTTAGCTGTCACGGAAAAGCATTTTACTTCATTGCTTACATCTTGATCTGGAATATACTCTTTTAAAAGCTTCTGCTGTAGTATAATTTATAAAAATAATGGTGTGAACATTAAGGTAGAGCAACTGGTGGGATTTTAAAATCAGTATCAAAGCTTCTATCCCAGGTTAAGTGACAGTAATTAATGAGACAGTAGACCTGGAAACAAGTCTGCACAAGAGCCAGGGATGGAGCTGAATCAGCAGCTACTGGGAACCACTGGGCAGAGATATCTAAGGGAATGGTGCTGTGTAAATCACTACATAGCACTGGTTTTGACACATTAATGTTACCATTTAATATACATAATATTCCTCAACATGGCTGCAGGAAAGACTGAGGTATTTCACAGTGGCACAACAGCATGGGAGGAATAATTGTGTAATGCTGATGAAAGTGAAGTAACCAATTTGCAATCATGCTTTCCTGTAAACTCACTTTCAATATTATATTTGCTAAACAGGCGTTATGTCCAAAAAGCATGTGTCTCAGATGTGTCTCCTTCTGTAGACATGAGTGACAAGCCCCAAGAGCAATGTGCTTCCAAAACAAATATGACTCAATACCTTTGGGTCCGGTAACTCACACAAATCACACAGAATGTTCTGAGTTGGAAGGGACTGACAAGGATCATCAATTCCAGCTCTCAAGTGAATGGCCCATATGGGAGCTGAACCCACGACCTTGGTGTTATTAGCATAATGCTCTAAAAAAAAATGAAGAATGTTTTTTGGTAATGTTCCTAAGGTATATCTTAGAGAAAGTAGCAATTCACGTGTTGGAGAAAGAAAATCAAAATGGGATTTATAAAAATCTGTATGCTGTGTGATAATTGTGCCTTCTTGTAGGATATACACAGTTACTTAAACTAGCTGATTACAATTCCTATGCTTAAGCAAATTTGTTGTACAAAATAATGAACACATTCTTGAAATTTAGTTTTACCAGACCAGCGTGTCTTTCAGGGTGAGCATTGTGACAGCTGCTTGTGACATAGAGCATGCAAGAGAAAAAAAAGTATGTGATTTGCAAAACTAATAACAATCCTTTTTTGTTTAATTTCACCAAGATGGAATCAGAGATGTGGGGATGTTCACAGCTGGCACAATGTGAAGTGTATTTGCTCATAGGCCAGTACAAGGTTCTCAGCAGAAGTTACTACTTAATACAACAGGGCATCCCCAGATCTAAGTTGACCCCTGCAGGTAGTTTTAAACCTCCCAGTAGGGATTCTCATAGCTGCAGTTTGCTAGTTAACCAAGAAAATAATGTCAGTTTACTTAAAATACAAACCACTTAATGCTGAGCTATGGCATGATACGTTTTGGTGAGCTCTGGCATAATCAACATTTTTAACTCAAGACATGCAGAGCCCCCATTTCATTTCTGTTTGAACTGGCTTGCTTCTGAGCTAGCCAGCAGCATTGAATGAGATTGCTAGAATGAGCTGTTTCTTGTCACTTTCCTGAGGTTACTCAATTTCTGAGGCTTTTTTTTTTCTTTTCCTTGTGGGATTGATTTGCACTGCTGAAGTCAATGAATGCATAGGATGACTTGGACAGTGTTGAGAAATTACTTCTTTCTCCACTGAAATGACTTGTGAGAAGAATTACAAAAACTGTTTACCACTCACTGTTGAAACCCAGTTTGAGTAAGAAATCATGGATTGTCTCATAACACTGGAAGCTGTCTGCAAGCTTAACTTTGGTGTGAACTTTGGAAAACAGTTTTAGAGGTTGAAGGGTGTGGGGAAGTCTTTTAAGCATAAATTATTTTATATACATTTAAGTTCTATATCAATATATAATGCTTTATATCTGTGTACACACACACATGCATGCACAAAGCAGACTGCTCCACACTGGAAAATCCAGACCATGATCTCTGTCACACCTTGAAGAAGTTGTCAGACACGATCATGTCAGGCAGTAATTCTTCCCAGCTGTGGTGCAGTTTGTTAGTGACACTGAGCACTATGGTGTGCACTCCCTGTCCTAGGATAAGCCCACCAGAAAAGAAACCATGTAACTGCCACGGGGTGAAAACAAGAGCATCACTCAAACGAGGAAGAGTTTGTGTCTGTGCTCTCATGCGTGCATGATGGCTTTCATTCGCCTGGAGAGAAGATTGGTAAAAAATGCATAAGCACTCCCCTGATCTGGTGGCTCGTGTGAAAACAAGCAACCCAACTGGCAGCAGGGCAAACTTAGTAGTTATGCCACTGTTATAGCTCATGAAATATTACTGGGAAGAATCATTTCTAGGGGGAAGAAAGGAGTACGCCATTTTTTCCAACCCTCTTTTGACCACTGCAGCTACCAAAATCTTTCTAGAAGAAGTAATACAAGACATAACAGCATCTGAAGTCTATACAGATATCATATGCATGCTGACCCTGAACATCTTCCAGGAATTAATTTTGGAGCATGAGATGCTACCTCATCATCAAGAGGTGGATGAAAACCAGAATGATTTGAGTGATTGCTTATTTCTATAATGGTGTGAGCTACACCTCATCAAGAGGCAGATGACATCAACTAGGGATGGGTGCTGGTGTCACACAATGCAGAATATGAGGCTGCACTGTCTGCTGACATGGAGGGTTGGAGTTTAGGACAAACTGACATTAACAGCCATTCTCCCTTTCTGATTGACTGTTCCCCAAAACCCAGGCTCTGAGGTTACATCTTCATTTCACGTGTAAATCTTCTCTCCACTTACTCCAACTGAGAGAAGGCCATGTGCACAGCACACAGCAGATCCAGCAGCTGCTGAACTGTGCTCTGTCCAGCACTAGTCCCTCCTCCGTGACAGCGCAGCTGCCTCACACTAAAACCAGCATGACGCAGGGTCAGAGGTTTGTGACTCTGGGGTGCGCACGGAGCTCAGGCGGGGCGCACCCTCACGTACAGAGCCGCTGCTGGAGACGGGCTCAGGAACCGTGACCTGCGGGGCGGCTCGGTCAGGAAGTGTCACCGCACACTTGTGTCACCACACACGGTATCTCCGTGGTCACAAACGCAGCTTCCACGGCATCCCGCTTAAGCTTTGCCTCATTCGGTCGGGGAATGGGGGAGAACGACATCACCGGTCCCGCTGTGCACATGGAGGGGAGAGGAAACACCCTCCACGCCGCAGCGGGATGAAGGAAGGCCCGACAGTCGGCGACCCCGACCTCTGAGGGGCCCCGCCGGCCCGAGGGACACGGCCGCGGGCTCGGCAGCGCCAGCGCGGCCACGGGCGGGACGGGAGAGGAGGAGGCAGGGGGGCCGGGGAGGCGGCGCGTCCCGGGATTCGCGCGGGTACCGGGAGCGGGGACAGTCCGGCGGGCGGGGGCCGCGGGACACGCTGCCCGCACGGCGGGAAAGGGCGGGGAAAGGCAGCCCGCTACCGCGCATGCGCGCTGCCCGCCCCCCCTCACCATTACCTGCGAGCCGCCAGGCGCCGTAGCCTTCTTTTTCTTGGCGGCGCCGCCGCCGGTGCCCGGGCTCGCCGGGCGCTTCTTGCTGCGGGACGCGGCGCCGGCGGGAGACGAGGCGGCGGCGGGGACCAGGCTCGCCATGCCGCCCCACTCCGCGCCCGGCCCGGGAGCGCTCCCCCTCCCCGGCGGCCGTGGCGGTGCTGCGGACGCGCATGCGCAGTGGCGGCGGCGCGGCTCCGCCACCCCCGGCCGGGCCTGGTCGGGGAGGCCGAGGCCGAGCGGGGCTTGGCCGGCGCTTGTGAGGCCTCGAGCTGGGAGCGGCCGCGCCGGGGGCGAGCCTCGTAGGAAGCGGCTCTGCCGCCTCCTCGTTGCTCTGCGGTGTCGCGGACCCTTACTCAGGGAGCTGGCTGCGGGGACAGTCTTGGCCCCGGGGTAGCCCGTGTGCGTGGGAGGTAGCAAAGTGTGTCGAGGTGTGGGGTTCCTCGCCGTAGAGGGTGAGCGGGACTGGAAAAGGCGCTGGGTTAGAGTTATTTATAGCACAGAGGTCTTTGCAGCAGTTTGGGAGGTGAGCAGTAAAAAGCTGCGGGAGCAGCTGAACACAGGCTGTAGTTTGGGACACGGGGCCCTGTCTCCACGCGGTGCCAGCGCTGGAGCTCTGTGCTCCATGTAAACACTGCAAGCTGCCTGTGGCAGGTCTTAAGCCTGAGAAAGGAGAGAGAAAGTTTATGTGGGAAGTCTTCGTGCGATGAGAATGGTGTGCAAGTCTCATATGTGTGGTTTTTCCCAGTTGCCACGATAAAATCCGCAGAGAGAGGTTTAACTGCTCCCTTCAGCTCCCTTCAGCTCTCTGGTGCTGAGCTCTGAGAAGCAGAACCAGCGCTCAGTGTGATGGGCCACGCTGAGCTGAAACAACTCCCTGGAAGGAGGCTGTAGTGAGGTGGGGTCTGGCTCTTCCAGCGTCACTGCAGAGAGAGGACCAGAGCAGGTGACCTTAAGATGAGACAGGGGAGATTAAGATTAGCTAGTGGAAGAAAAAACTCACTGTTTGGGTGGTCAGGCATTGGAATAGACTTCCCAGGGATGTGGTGGAGTCATCCCTGGAAGTGTGTAAGAAGTGCTTGCATCTGGCACTGCATGATGTTGTGTAGGGGTTACAGAGATGGTGCCTGGTTAACTGTTGGACTTCATGATGCTAAAGATCTCTTCCAACCTTGACAATTCTGTGATTCTAACTGTGTAACCTTTCAAGATGCAAGTTATTACAATTAACATTAAAAATTTCAGACTATAACTACATCTGGCTGATAATGGTTGCCTGTCTGGGTAATTTGTACTGTTAAAATTTGGTTGCTTCTACAATGTTTTGGTGTGGTTAGTGGCCTGGTCCAGTGGTTTTTCCTCTTCTTGGAATCTGGAATAATTTTGCACTGGAGAAACGTATCTGAATAGCTTTGAGGGGATTTGGACTGTGCTCTAAAGGGTTTTGCAGTCCTCTGCTGTTTTTGCAGTCTGTGCTGTTTACACCATGCCCCAGAGAACTGGTTTGTGATGAGGTGATGTTGCACAGTTCTTAAACTGCTTAATGACTGAGAAAACTTCTGAGCTTTGTGCTTGCGTGCAGCTGCATTCAATGTCAACTTATTGCCATGTTTGTTTGAGTTGCTTCTATGCAGTGCCATTCTGCTAGGTTTCCAGCTGCAGCTGCATGAGGTCCTGTCCCAGCACATGCCTTGCGAGAGGCAGAGGTCCAAGAAGTTGATATTCAGGCAGAAAAATTAGGTCACGTTTATAGACGGTGCTGTAATGAGGACTGAGCTTGGGCACAGTAGGGGTGCCAGGCAGTGCTGTGTAAAACAAAAACTTTGAAGGTGGCCTGAAAGAGAGTTGAAGACAAAAGCCTGGACTTCCAGGCTGTGTTCCAGGCACCTGTGTATGCAGCAGAAAAGCAGGACAAGATCTGCTTTCCTGGGGCATAAGCAGGGCCTTGTACAAACATCCAAGTCCCATATTCGCCTTCCCAACTGTAGTTGCTGCCTTTCTGTCTGAGCACACAGGCTGCCAGCAGCACCACAAAGCCAACTGGTAAACTGGATTGCATTTGCCCTTCGTGAGTGTTTCAGGCTTGTGTGTGCTCTGCAGTTTGTGTTTCTTCTCGCTTCAGTTGACAGCATGCTCAAAATGGTGACCTGAGTGTGAAATTAGCAGGGGCACTAGGACTCACAGGGGAGTTGTGTCTCTCAATAAATCCAGATCTGCTTTGCTGTGTGCTCAAAACACTGATCTTGTCTTAGTCAGCCTTTTCTTGTTTCCAGGGCTGGGTCCCATCCCTTTCCCACGCACATGCTGAGTGCTCAGCTCCCAGGCATGCCCAATTAAATAGGAAGCATACCTTATCACAGGGATTTTTTACTGAGAGGAGCATCTTTAATGCAAGTGAATCATGCAGAGACTTAACGTGCTGTATCAGTGAAAGTTTTTAAATAGTGCTTAGCCAGGCATTTTCTTATCTGTACCCATTTTTATCAGTTGGTTTACTAGAAAATCCCAGGGCCTATATGTATTGCAGCAATATGAAGTACAATGGAGTTTTACACAGTACCAAATGTTTTACAGAACCACAGAATGGGTTAGGCTGAAGGAACCACAGTGGGTCATCTGGTCCAACCTCCCTGCTCAAGCAGTGTCATCCCAGAAACATGGCACAGGATCGTGTCCAGACATTTCTTGAGTATCTCCAGCGAGGGAGGCCGCACACCCTCTCTGGGCACCCTGTTCCAGTGCTCAGTCACCTGCACAGTAAAGAAGTTCTTCCTCATATTCAGGTGGAGCTTCCTGTGCATCAGTTTCTCACTGTTACCTCTTGTCCTATTGCTCAGCACCACTGAGCAGAGCCTGGAGCCATCTTCTTGGCACCCTTCCTTCAGATACTGACAGACATTTATTAGGTCCCCTCTCAATTGTCTCTTCTCAAGGATAGACAGGCCAAGTTCCCTCAGCCTTTCCTCATAAGAGAGACGTTGACCCACTCCATGTTTCTCTTTTACTGAGCAGCCCAGAATTGGACACAGCACTCCAGAGACAGCCTCAGTAGGGTTGAATAGAAGGGCAGGATCACTTCCCTTGACCTGCTGGCAATGCTCTTCCTAATGTGCACCTCAGGATCTTACTGGCATTCTTGGTCATGGCTCATGGAAAGCTCATTCATGGACAACTTCTTGTTGCAGCTCAGCCCCCAGCCTGTACTGGTGCCTGGGGTCATTCCTCCCCAGGTGCAGGACTCTGCATTTGCCTTTGTTGGATTTCAGAGGGGTGCTCTCTGCCCATCTCTCCATTCTGTTGAGGTCCCTCTGAAGGGCTGCACAGTCCTCTGGGGTTCCAGCCACTCCTCCCAGCTTTGTGTCATCAGGGAACTTGCTGAGGAGGCCTCTGCCCCTTCATCTGAGTCACTGACGAACAAGTGAAACAGCACTGGGCCCAGTATTGAACCTTGGGGGACACCGCAAATGACAGGCCTCCAGCTGGACCCTATGCCACTGGTTATGATCCTCTGGGATCTGCTGTTCAGCCAGTTCTCAATCCCCCTCACTCACAATCCTGGAACACCTATAAGTCATAGAGAAATAGGAACAATGGCAGTGTAAACAGTGATGGTGTCCGTTGGGGATGAGTAATAAAATTAGGGTTGAGAGAAGGGCTGTGGGGTTGCATGGTACGTTCTCCCTGCTCCTCTGAGTGGCTGTGTACAGCCAGCCCTGCTGAAAATGAAGAGGTGTTTCTCAGCTAAATAAGTGTCATATATATCTTGCTGTGTTTGTGTTACACACTTAAATAAGCAGTCATTTTGTGATACAGAGGAGGGCTCATTTGAACAAGTGCAAATTGCAATTCCTAATCTGGCTTGGTGCAACAAGGCTCTTCCTGCTGTTGGTTTTGAACCTGGCTTGAGCTGAATACCTTTCCCTTCCTGGTACTGCAAGGTATATTTTTATATGGTACCTTGCTAATAAGAAAATTAAATACAGCTTAGCAACAACTCCACATGCTTTTTGATGTGAATAGTCACAACCTGCCTGTTTGTAATAATCTTAGAGAGCTGGAAATGCTCCTGGTACTTTTTTTTGGTAATATTTGGGGTAAAATGCAGGAATCCCCTGGACTGGGGAAGATCTCAGGCTCCTATCCCAGGTTTGTGAAGTGGGGTTTTGGTTTTTTTGTTTGGTTTGGATTTTCAGGTTTTTTTACCCTTTGGCTGGATGAAAATTGACCATGATCATTTTCTCAGCATGCACAGGGGATTAGTACAGTGTGAATCTTTTGAGGCGTGTGAAGGGTGGTTGGTGCCTCACAATTTAAGATTCAGTCTTTTTTTCATGGAGGAAGAAAGTGCTGGGAGAAAAAAAAAATGTTTGGAAAGCCAGCAGAAATATCTTTAGCCTGAGTTAGGATAAGCAGAGTGGAGAGAGCAAGGTCCCCAGAAGCCACGTGAGTCAGAGCTGCTCCCTGCCCCAGCCCTAAGCAAGTGGAGAGCTGTGCCAGCTCTCTTCCTGCCGGTGAGCTGGCCCGGTGGAGTGGCTGCTTGTGGTGGGAGGCCTGACTGGCACATTTAGGCTGCCTGGGAGGAAATGTGCTGGATGCTTTCAGGTCAAATACATGGATATTCTGCTCCATCAAAAGGAAAAGGCTGGTATCTGTAACTGTGTATTTGTTTTGTTTCAATCTTTGAACTTAAATCTCTCTCGGTACCCAACTTACATCCTTCCTGGCTGTTTAGCTTTCAGTATTTCTATTACTCTTCTGTACTACAGAAAAATGGTTGGATTAAAAATGAAATTGTGGCTGTACTCATTGGCTATATTGCAGTTTGTAAGACTATCAGGTAGCTAAAATGATGCAAGAGACCATGTATAATCCCTCTGTATATCACTGAATTAGAATGAAGAGTTGAGAATTCTTACATAACCTCTCCCTGTTTTTGAGGGAGTGTTTTTTGTACCTGCAAAGTGGGGATAACCTTTTACTGGACGGTAGGTTGAAATGAGTATAGGAAGCTGTGGCAGATAAGAAATAGCTCCCTGTGATAGTGATTTGTACTATTACAATTTCCTGGCAACAGTATCCAACACCCTCAGACAAGTTTTGTGTTAATTTAGCCATTTTTAGTAGCGTTGCACAGGTGCAATTTGTGCTATAATTTGTAAGGTTTTAACTGTTCAAAAAGACTCAAGTTGTATTAAAAACAAAAACAACAACTGTTTTTCCCCATTTTGGTTGTGTATGTGTCTACTGGGTGTCACTTGAATTTTCATAGAGGCGCTGGAAAAAGGAAGGATTGAAGTTCGTATATTCACTGCCCTGTCAGGTAAAAAGAAATGGATTCCTGCAGGGTAGCTTGTGGGGTCTTGGTGGTGTTTTGTACCTTATTCTTTAAAAGTACTTGGAGGTTTTGATGACTTTTCAGAGCCTGCAGTGTGAACTCTTGTGATTTGCATTTGTTCCCTGCAATTTGGAGCTGCAGGCACTGCACTAGCTTTGTTTAAATATAATGCCAAATGCCTTTAAAATAGGTATTTGAACTGTGGATTAAGGAGTCTACTTTGGTAATATTAAAAGCCTTTTTACTGCACACATCAAACACCTAACATACAATGCAATGTTCCTGAAGCTGTTTCTGTATTCTTAGTAACACAAAAAGAGAAGCAGGGTCTTTAGAAATGCCTTTTGTCATTTTCCTAGTAGCCTCTCCTTCTCAAAGTTTATTTTAAAATGTGCCAAATTTGACATGTCAGAAATGAGCAGTAAGAGTCAAAGTGCTGTTCTGTTTGCAGTTTAGTTGTACTTTACTTGAATTTTTGCTACTAACTTGAGTAAAGTTATGTTGGTAGCACATGCTACTTATCAATGTTACTTGAAGTGTGGACTAGTGACCAAAAATTGTTTTCATGCGATGCCTGGCAGGTTTTACTGACATACTGTGAAGCAACCCAAAATATTTTGTTAAATACAGATTTCTCTATGGTAAAACAGAGTTTTGTGCTGGGGAAAAAAATGCATGTAGTATTTGACTTTGATTTTAAACACGATTCTGTTTGCATACAGTATGAAAGGAAAAACTGGCCATTGTGCAAGTTAATGGAATCCTGTATTCTGTATATCCCACATAATTAATTATTATGCAGTATTTTGTATATTTAGGTACTGTCTCAAAAGATTTATGAATTTATCATATTAAATTTAATCTTATCTTTTTGAAAGAGAAAATGGGTTAAGAATTTCCCTATTTAGTTTGCATTCAGAGTTTGATGAATGTTTTCTGCAGTTATTCATGTGAACAAGTTCTTGATTTCCGAAATGCTCAGCTGAGAAAGATAAAAATGTCATGATCCTCATTTGCATAATCTTTAATGTAGAAACCACCTTGAAAATGCTGTGGGTTTGTAGACTTAAAAATATGTGGATTAGCTGAATAAGTAATCTGATTTATGAACATAAAATCTTGGTGGGATAGCTATTAGTTTGCAAGCAATCTGGAGACTGAGCATGGTTATATAATTAATTTATTAATAATTCTAAGGAATAAATTCACAGAGATAAAAATGTCCCATTGAATTCATTACCAGAACAGGGGTTGAAATCACTGAATAAATTGCTCAGAGGGATTAGCTCATGTGTCTCAGCTTGTTACAACAAGTCTTCTGATGCTATAGCACTCTTAATTCTGTAGTAACATTGCATTTGCCTGTGCATTAAGTCTGAGGTATTTTTATTGCAGTTGGGATACAAATTTGAGTAAGTCAATAATGCCAACAGTGTCTCTGACTGTTAGTGGGCAATATGTGGGTGTTACATGCTTTTCTCACTATTAATTCTCAGTGCAAGGAAAATCTCAAAAGGTGAAGGTGCCATATTCATCCAAGGTCTGACATCTGTTTGACGACATCTTGACTTTGGTGGTTGTTTGTCAGTCTCACTTGTTTTTTTCCCTGAATGCTAGCTAGGATGGTTCAAGTGCTAGATGAACTACTCTGGTGTATGCTGAACTAGTCAGACTGCACCCAGTGTCTGCTCTGAGTGGCTGCTGTGCCAACCAGATGATTGGATGGACAAAAAAGGCCTAGTTAAATGTGCAGGTACTCAAGAGGAGCCCAGTTGGAGCATAAGTTTAGAACTTAGAGAAAATGTTCCTAGGCTTCTCTTTTTTTTGGTAGTTTTTAAAATATATATGTATAAATAAATTAGCACAGACAAGCACAAATTAGCACTTAAATTTCTACAGCCAGTGATTTTAAAAGTCTCACTTGATGATCCTGGGAAATCCTTGCCATTCATGTGAAGTGACCAAAAGAAGCAAACTGAGACTGCTTAGTGTGAGTGCAAAGCTAAAATTCCTAAAAAGATTGTCTCTTCTTTAGTAGAAACTGTTCTGTGTGAAGGAAAAAAAAAAGAAAATGATTAAAACTACATAAATCATGGGCTGGGGTAAAAATGAGTGGATAACAATTGCAGTAGAAGGCATTGCAGAGCCTGGGTGATTTATGAGCTGGCTATGAATCAGCGGGATTGCAGTGCCCTGAAACACACACGTCACACAAGCAGGAAGCCTGCAAGGCACACGCAGTATTCCCTTCGCTTGTCAAAGCTTTGGTTAGGCTCAGTTTGAATGCTGTGTCTTTGGGCATTACATCTCTGGGCTCTCTCCAAATCTTTCCTGTCTTCAAGAGAAGCAGAGGATCCTCTGAGGTCTAGGGAGTGGGGTCTGTGAAGGGTGATTGAGAATTTGGGTTATCCATGTGTCATAAGGAGAAGGAGACTGGAGGAGATTCCTGCAGAAAAGGAAGAGCTGTTCTCTCTGCCTGGTGTAGATGAACTCAATTTATTATGTGCTATAGGCCATTCTTTATATACTAAACAGACTTCACACATTTTTGTGTTTGTGGGTTTTATTTGGGTTTGGTGGGGCTTTTTTTGGTTGGGGGGTGGGGTGTTTTTGTTTTTAATAAATGTCCCTACTAGAATAATCTCTTTTGTTCCTTTCTGTGATGCCCTCAAGTGAAAATATGTAGAGGAATTTTGGTGTTTGCAAGGGAAAATGCTTGGGTTTTTTTTCTTTCAGTGATAAGGTGACAACAGTTTGAGAGGGCTTGGGTTTTCCTTCTAGGTTTTGGTAGATAAGTCCAAGGATATGAAAGGCCACTGCAAAAGGGGAGGGATCATCTCTCTGTGCCTGTAACAATGAAGAAATAAAGGGATTAACTTTGCAGCAAGGAAGATTCAGGTTGTATTACAAAGAGTTTTTTTCAGAGAAGGCCTACTTCACAGTAGAATAGCTTGCTTTTGAAGGTTTTGAAAAACAGGTTAGAAATCTGCCACAAAAGATCATGCACAACTGATTCTACCCAGAGACAGGAGAGTAGATTAGATGACCTCAAGAATTCTTGCAGTTCTGTTTTCTGTGATTCTGTCAGTTCCCTGGTTATTCGTTAAAGGCGTGTGCTTGCACACAGAGCAGTGAGAATGTGAGGCTGGCTGGATGGGGTCAGACTATTTAACCCAGTGGACAATCCCGATGGGAGCTGAAAGCAGATGTGCAGAGAATACTGTACAAACAGGGCGACTACACAGGATGATATTTTTCTGTAGATGATTTCCATGTATTTAGTAGCTTTTGTTAGATTCCAGTTCCCTGAATTTATCTGGTGCCCCTTGAACAAGTCTGCGCTTTTGGTGCTCATGGTATTCCACAATCAGAAGCTCTTGCAGCTCCATCACCTGTGTGAAAACCTTTCTCTTGGTTTTGAACGTGACCCCTTTTTAGCTTCATTTGTTGTTTCTTGGCTCTTGTTCTTTTACACAGACTTTCCAGCTCTCCGTTGCAGCTAAAGACTTCATCAGCTTTTATCTCATTCATCCTTAAACGTTGCTGTGTCTTGATTCAAAAGTTCTAGCTTACATAGCTATTTATTTTATGGTAGATGATGCATGGATTTTCTTTGTTGGCCTCTTTGGAGCATTTTGAGCTCTACATCCTTTCAGATGGAGGGCACAAAAATCATATAGAAGTTAAGAGGCAGTCACTCTGTGTGTTGGTTTGGAAAGACAGGTATCTGTCAGGAAAAACAGGAGTTTCCCTTGGAATGGAGAATGTAAAACCGCCTCCCTCCAAATTAGTACAATTTTGCAATTAGGAGCTTTCAGGCAAAAATATGGGAATAGGAATAACAGTTCTTTACTAGGACTATTAGAAATGCAAATGCAGTAATACAGAAACAAACGAACAAAACAAAAGTCCCAGAAAACCCTGACGGAGTCAGGAATACGACCTGACACCCTGTTGTCAGGGTGTTGGAAGCAGTCCAGATAAGTCCTCCTGGAGTGACAGATGTGGTTCTGTTGGAGTAGAGATAATCCTGAAGTGATGGTGAGATGAGTCCGGTCTTCCTCTGAGAATCCAGTGGAAAAGAGGATGCTCTGCTGTTCTGAATCTCAGGTTTTACCCAGGTAGGAATGTTTGGCTTCTTCCACTGGGTGGAGCATCTCACAATGGAAGGATTTAATTTTATCAGTGATGTGGTGACCCTTAATGGCTCATTAACAGCAGATATCCCCCTGGAGGGAGGATGGGTCGTGGAAGAGGTAAGGAACATTGGTTTTAACACCTGGACCATTAACAGAAGGCCTCCACCCCCCTCCTCCCTGGAGTTACAAGAGATAAAAGAAAAAAAACCGAACATCTCCCCAACTGGTTTCAATAGATGAAATAGAATACACTTTTTTTTTTGTTACATAACCCAAGACACTGTGTAGGTAGCAAAGAGATGTTCTTTGTTTTATTCTCAATTCCCTTTCAAACAAGGGATTTTTTTTTCTTTTTGTGATTTGTTGTTGAGCACTAAGCTTATGTTTCTATGATCTGCTGTCCTAACCTCAAGGCCCCTCTTCCTGAGCAATACTGGTCAGCTCATTGTATATTTGAAATTTGGAAAGCTTTATTCTCCTGTGTGTCTTTAAACATTTGTCTCTAGCTAATTTCCTGTGCTATGTATGCTGTAAGGCATATAAGGTCTGTATGTGGCTCTTCATAATAAGCCCACACCTTTACCACCCTAAATAATGAAGTGCCATCAGCAACTTTTCCACCTTGCTACATCTCCTTTTCTGGCTTTCTTATAAATACAATGATGGGCACGAGTCTTAGGATAGATTTCTATGAGAACTGTTTACTTTCCTAATTCTTGTAGATGATTTTATTCTATTTTTAAAAAATTCTTCATCTGTGCAAGAGCCTTCATTATTTTTTGGTAGATCCTTAGCTTCCTTAAGCCTTCTGGAAATCCTGATAGATTGTATCATCTGGATTTCCACTATCCCTGTGCATTTGGGAATAAAATTAAGACAGTAGTAGCAAACAATGTGATTATCTGAGACATGAGAACTATTCTCTTCACCAAATTTGTTGGTTTAGTCACACTGTCACGTTCCAAGTTCTGACACATGGCCTTTCTGTGCTTTTTAATGCTCATAATACAATGATTTAAACATTTCTATCTTGATTTTTTTAATACTGGCATTATAAATGGATGCATTTTACTTCTTGAACAAAGATTTTGATGAAGATTATTGTTAACTGAGTGCTGTTGAGTATGTCATGTTGTACAATAAAAAATTTGCAAAACAATTTAAATCATTTCAGTACTAATCATGCCTATTGAAACAAACTCCATTTTTTTTCTCAGTACTGTTTGGTGTTGTGTTATTGCTGAGATTATTGACAAAAATAGATGTGTTGTCTTTCATATTTTCTAAATTGTAGTTGACTATCGCTCAGCAAACTGAGGGAGGAAAAAGAAAAAGCAGCCTCAAATCAGAGTTATGTTCTACTAGTCATGCCCATTGCTCTGGCTTTGGTAAAAAGGCTGAATTTAGTCGCCTGTATTAGGTGGATATATACATCCCTTTGCCAACAAGAGATGTTGCTGATTAATGTCATTATATGAGCAAGCTAAGCTCTCTGCCCCTTTAATGGAAAAGAGCCCATCATTAAAAATGTAATGCATATTTCCAGGTAATTAAAAATGATGCATCTGAGTACTTTTCAAGGTTTTTCCCTTCCCCCAATTCCTTCCTTCCTCCAGCACACTTCTGGCATGGGAATGTGTTGTTTCCTGTAGCAAATATTGAGGGCTGATATGAACAGAAGATATTGTCTTGATCACCTTTCATCTTTTATGACTGAGAATGTTGTATACGTGTTTTTTAAATTTTAAAAAAACCACAAATGACCCCTCCCCCCAACAAATATTTAAATTCCTCTCTTAAAGTATTTGAAGGAATTTGTCTTCTCTAGCTAAGGATCTGAGAATGCATACAATTATACTTAATAATTTCACAACTGTCAGATTAGATTGATTTTTAGTCACTTTTGTGCAGATTAGATTCAACTCAGGTGCTCATACTGAAAGGAGCTGCATTAATCTGCAGTGACGTTCAGTCTCTCCCAATTAGTAAGTTCTAAGATATGTTAGATAATGCAAGTTTGGTGACGTGAAGCAATTTTCTTCTGCCACAGATTTAGTAAATTTAAGGAGGGTTAGGCTTTCAAAGGCAACTATCAGCAACTTAAGTGTTTAGCCCACAGAAAAAAAAAAAAGGGGGGGGGGTGATATTTCTGACAGTTTTAAAGTCTGGAGACAAATTATGATGGTTAAACTGAAACTTTGAGGGACACTTAAAAAAAAAACAAACAACAAAACATTTCTGTAATGTAAAGATGTAACACACACATCTTTGTGCAATCACAAGGTGTCTTAAAGTTTTGGTTGGTGTATTGATTTTTATAACGTGCGTAAGTTTGCGTAGTGGTTTCCTTAATGCTGCATAACCTTGTTTTCTAGCATGTATGTGTTTCTGTGTAGTGTTGAAGGTCACATATTAATTTCTTCAAACTGCATGTGGTCAGACCATAATTTTAATTATTTGCAAGGCAATGGTACATTAGCATTACAGAAGTGAACAGTGAAGGGTGAAGTACTGAAAAATGAAGTGCGAATAAATGACATTGCAGTGTGTGCATGTCTTCTGCTTTGGCAGAATTAATGCTGGCAAGGCTGTGCTGTAGCTCAGCGTATATATGTGTTGCTTAATTATCTCAGTTACTGAATATGCTTATTGCATAATCTGGGGTAGGAGTAATTGAGTCCATTACTGTACATAAACAATTGCCAATTTATAGTACTTCAGAAAAAATCTTGACTGTAAACAGATGTTACAGAATCTAAAATATTGATGCTATCTTGCTTTTGCCATGGTGAAATCTTAAGCGATTTTCTAAGTGTGTGCTCTGCCAATGCCTGTTGAAAATTGATGGTATTTTCTTTATGTTTCTTGGAGCAAAGTGTCCATTCCAACTAATTCTTTTTTTTTTTCTACTCTTGCCTTATTTTTTTGAATGAACTGTTAGTTTATTTTTATTTGTTTCATGTAGTGTTAGCTAATGCTAATAAGCCACATCTTTTTACTAACTTAAGAAGACTGGGTTTTGATTAAATGAGAGCAATATGGGATGTGATTTTAACTGATAAAGCAATGATGATTTTGTAAGCAGGTAGGCAGTTTTCAATATCCTGTTTAAAAAGATACAAATTCATTGTATTTCAGGAATGTGTGCATAAATCCCAAATTTTTGTTCAAACAAAATATCCAACTGGGTAGGAGCTTAGTATGAATACCAGAAACTAGTTTTAACAGCCTGACAAAATGTAAGGGTTTTATTGCAGATCGTAATCCCTTGTAATTTTAAGGTTTAAATTCTTAAATTTTGCTGGAATGTTTACCTGCCTAGTCCCAAAGCAGTGGCCAATATTCACTTTCCACTTTCGTATGATTCTGATTGTTTAAAATCGTATCTGACATTGAAAAGAGGGAATTTTGCTACCTCTGAAACAATACATAGAGAAAATAAGCTTGGTTGGGTGGGGTTTGGGTTTTGTGTTGTTTAAAGTTTTTTCCTTTATTTTTGTGATCATGAAATATCTAAAGTATGTAACTCCTGCATCAGCAGGGACACCCCATAGTCTTGTCTGTGTGGTTTCTGTTTGGATGGAGCAAGGCCTGGTCTGATTCCTCTTGGAAGCAGAGGAAAACTCTCCATTGACCATAGCAGGAGCTAGAATTCCTGCAGAAAGAGGAGTTGCTTCATGTACTTAAGGAGATGATACTTCTCTAAAACTGGAAGTGGGAGCTCTGATGTCTTAGGAGAATGAAGTTGTAATCTGTATGAAAGACTTAATTTCTATCTGCCCCCATGCTTTCTCAGCTTATGAATTCTTATTACACTGTATGACATACAGCAGTGGTAGATTGGATTTGAATAAATATATTTAGAGAGAGGGACTTCAATATTACATGATTGGAAGTCACATACCCAGACATAATTATATATTTAGGAAAAGATAAAACATCTATATATACACATGTGTGGAGGTATGAGTGAGTGTGCATAAGAAGATGGCAGAGGGCTCTCTTATTATCATTAAAGCTTTGCTATGGAGTACAGTAAGTGAGTACATGCCTCCTGTTATGCATAATTATTCCCCAGTCTCAAGGGGAAGTTTTGTATCTTACGACTGCAATATGAAACTGATCTCACAAATACTCAGCCCAGAAGTGTTCATTTAATCTTGGAAGTAGTCCCACTGAATTTAATGAGCCCTTAGATGGTAAATTCTTTGGGGCTCTTATTTTCCTTTGTGCCTTACTCAATGGTAAGAACAATCTTCATTAGCTTTTACTTTAGCTTCTACTGTTACTTACAGCAAAATGCTTTTAGGTTTTGGCTTGAAAATGTTAATTGAAACACATAGGCACAAAAGCTCTGAGGCAAAACATAACAATTAAATTAGAATTACTCCAAAATTACATTTAAAGAATTTGAGTTGGCTTTCTGAAATTTCAAAAGCTATGTTTTTGAGTGCTTCTCCAGCAGTCATCTCATTTTGCCATCTTGGTGGCATTTGAGAGAGGAAGGACTGCAGGCCTTGGACAGCAAGTTTCCAACCTACTGATGAGCACTGATAGTCAAGGCACCTTTGGCTTCTGTGCAGCTGGGAGTAAGTGTAGAAAATCCCAGATTTTGTTAACCCTAATGCTGGCAGCTAAAGATACCTGCTTTTACCCATTAGAGTCCTTGAACTCCATTCCAGCTAAAAGTGTTCCTCCAAGTGACTGCGTTGGCTCTGGATGAGTCTTCTTTTCTTCATGCTTCCTGAATCACATGCATAAAATAAGTTTTCCACAGGCTGGGTTGGCTCAGTAGAATTGTTGTGGTCTGACCATATATTTATTAATAAGCTGTATGTAAAGCACAAGTTCATTCTAGATAATTAACACCTCATTTTTTTTCTTTCTCCCAGATGGTTTCAATCTTTGCTTTCAGAGCAGGGGTAATTTAACCTTGCCAGCAGAGAATTTCTAAAACTTTGCAACTTTATAAACTTTGTAAGCTTTTTGATACAGTTAGAGCAGCATTTCTATTCCAGCAGTGTAAAACTATGTCGCACAATGACCAGAGCTCAGTTATGAGGCTGCAGTGCATCAACATACTCCTTTAGGAGCATGCTATGAAAGAAATAATGAGAAATTGTGCATGGTTTCTAAGGTATTTTTATCTTGAGGGTTACTCTGCTAGCATCTGTTATCTTCTTTTTTCAGAAAAAAAGAATGGGGTAGGAAATGGGAGGAAGAGGGAGCAGTAATAAATACAAATATAGGCAATAAAGCCATTATGTTATGAGAAAATGAGGTGAGATGAGTTGGTTTGTGTATTGGTTTTTTACTTTAAATCTGTATTTGAAAGGCACATTATTTACTGCATTGGTTTTCATGTTAAAAAATGGTATTCTGGCTCAGCAGTGCTGTCAAGAAGTACAATATGTCCCACCTCATTAAGTACTATATTTTTTTCCTCTCCATCTGTCTAGAACAGCAGGAAAACTTGTTTTCAAATAGAAAAATAATCAGTTATGTCCATTTCCATTCTTTACCTCTGTATCTGTGTATGTCCGAAAATTTATTTGAATTTGAATAGGGAAGTGTCTCTAGAACAAAAATCCTGATAAAGGCACTGTTCAGAAATTCAGGGCATGTTGTTTGGTAGCAAGGTGATCAACTATGAGAGCCCAAACAAAACAAAAAAAGAAAAGAGTCACAGACTGGTTTGGAAGGGACCTTAAAGATCAGTCAGTTCTAACCCCTGCCGAGGGCAGAGACACCTTCCACTAGAGCACGTTGCTTTTACTGGACACACGAGGGAAGGCAAATCTGCCCATTTCATAAAAATAGAAAGTTAGAAAGGGAGGTATTTCCTGCTCTGTTTGAGTATGTGACCAGGAGTTCATCACTGTTTCAATCTAAAAGCAGCACAGCACTTGTGCCTAAGAAGTGTGTTTTACATGGAAGCAAATAACTGTGCCATATACGGGGGAATGCCCTGGAGGTGTTTTGATTCATTACAGACAGTGCTGTTCAGATTAAGGGCCTGATCCGCTGTAACAAAAGGGTAATACTGGCCACTTGCTTACCTGACAGGCAGCAGCAAGCTGCAGGTGCTGGCTTTACTACTGGAACTAAGAGAAAAACACCTCTAAAAGCTGTGAAAAGGAAGAAAAGGAAATAGCAAAAATATTGAAACACTGCCTGTGTTCTCAGGAATTTGGTTTCATCACCATTCAGCTTTTGGGTATTCCAGTGTTCTTCAGGTTAAAGTGATTTTCCTCCTGGGACTCCTATCTGTGCTATCTCCTTATTCTCTGCAGCAGCCACTCACAGGTCCTGCAAGAAATCAATTTCAAGCCTTTTTATCAATTGTCGTTCTGAAGAATACTTCCAAAGACTGAATGAGGGGCTCTGATTAAACCTTTTGCTTTCAGAGGCCTCAGATCATCCTGATAATGTTCAGCTAGTTGGAGTAGTGATACTGAATGAACAAAACAGTGTTAACTTCAAAAGGTCACTCCTTTGCAAAGTCAGGGAGAGTGGCCATGGGCAGAGGTTGGCTGCAGATGAGGCTGAAGTCCTACATCAAAGGTTGGGTATAAAATTGTATTTTGCATTTGAGGTCATACCAGAGGATGTGTAATTGTGTGAAAGACTATTGTTTACAATAAACAGTCATTTTTAAAAAGCAATTAACTACAGGTTTAGAAGATGGTAAATAGGCTAGAGTAATTTATTCTCTCGATCCTAAAATATTTACATCCTTAGTTCTGTTGTAGACACAAAAGGTAAGAGACCCCAGCGAGTTAGCAAAAGAAATAAGCATGCAAATCAATTTCAGACAAGATATATCAGTTACAGATTTGCCACTGGGTGATGTTTAACAATCTGACAGTAATGAAAGGAATTTTCAGGAAGAATAATTTACGTGTTCTGGGCTATGCATGGTGCTGAGGATGATGTCATACCCTGAAAGAATAACTGTGCAGACCATAAATAGTCTTTCAGCTAGAGATTCAACACTTAGATTGCACGATGGGAGTGTATTTTAGAAGAAAACGCTTTTCTCTTTCTCCAAAGAAGGTTACTTAAAATCATAAAGTAAGTTTTATGGTTAAAACTCTGCTACACAGTGATAAATTTTAATGAAAAGTGAGATGCATGTAACAAAACAGAAGCATTACTCAATAATGTAGGCCAGGAAGAGGAGGCAGGGTGAGGCCTTGAATCCTTTTGGCCCTATGTCAGTGACTTGCTTTGCAGCCTGAGGCAAGACCCCGTTTGCCTCCCGAGAAGCAGGGAGGGAGGTCACAGGGTTGCGTCCTGCATTCCAGGGTCACATGCAGTGGAGTTAGGATTCAGTGTGATGTCTCCTGGCCTTGGTACAAGTGTAGCTGTCTGTCTAAAAGGAATGGGAGTGAGGCAGTCGCATCTGCAAAAGCTGTGAGAACCTCAGCTTAAAAGCATGGGGGATCTGCATATTTACTCACCTAGTGAGTGAATGCTCCTAATATTTAATAGAATTCAGATCTCATGTGTTCAGATGAGTAGCAAGAAGCTGGACTTTGATTAGATGCAAAGGTACAACTTTAAAACCGTACTTTAGGAATTACAATATTGTGCTTACTCCCGGCTCCAATGATTAGCCCCAGAATGAGTACAGGACAACTGGAATGCAGTTAATAATTCTGAGCAGGTGCTATTTTACCTTCCATGGCCACAGCCCGTGCTGCATCATTCTGTTGACTGCATCAGACTGACGAGTTCTCACAAAGGTTGTTGGATTTTGAAACGGTTCAAAAAGGACAGATCATATTCCTGCACTGTCTTTGACTTTCTTCCATTGTCTCTTTTCCATAGCAGGCTTCACTATCCCACTGGGACTTGTGGTATTTGGGCATCGTATTAAGCACTTTATCTAAGCTCTCTGGAAATACCTACTTACTGAGCTGTACTCACACACATCTGCTACTCACTTATTATACTGGAAAGCTCATAGACTTTCCCCTCCTGCATTATGGGAAGCTGTCACAGAAATGGCACTCTGGAGAGTTAAACCTTTTTCTGGAAAAGACTGGAGGAAAAGAAAGGTATGAAAATAGATTCATACAGAATTAAATACAATTATGTTGCTCTGTTGGTTCTGGACTCTATGCTCAATCTTCTCACCATTTCTTAAAAGTATAGCTCATTGCTTGTGCAGTCTCCATGCTTGTTACATTTGAGAAAAGGATCTTTCTTACTGTCCACATGTAGGATTTCTGATATATAATTTTAATGTAAAATATATATAATTATTATATAATTTCTGAAAATAATGGGGTTTATTTGTAATTTGGCGTAATATTTATCTGATGGGAATATAAGACAGGTTTCCGTGGCTGTATTGTGTAATAGGGATGAAAACACATCCTTTCTCTTGGATCCACAAGTTTACTCCCCAGTAGGACTATTTGCATCATGTAAAGGATGAGTTTAAAAAATGCAGGCAAGCCACAAGGTGGGAAGAAGCACATCAGGCAAACCTTCCTTATTTTGTCTGTGCCAAGCACTGCTGCTTTGGCTGTGGCAGCTGCTGTAGCTCTAGGGCTGAGACAGCAGCTGCCAAGTACTGCCTTGAGGTGCTGGAATTTTTTTTTTCTCTAATCCCTCCATCCTGGGCTTGTGCTCAGCCACAGTGCACTCTGTTCCTGTACAGGATTTAAGAATTGGGCAGTAAGCATTAAAATAACTCCAGGTGGAGGGATTTTCATCCATCTTGTCTAAAATCAGTGCAAGCCTGGAAGGGAGGCAGTGAATGTACCAAGATCAAAGATCATTGCTACACACAGCAGACAGAAGGAAACATGTTAGAATGCCCTCATCACATAAACATATCCTGAGCCAAATACTTTGTATTTGTATATACTTTGATATTGTGGGGTAGAAGAAATTAACAAGAACAGAGCAGTAAAAATGTAGACATCTTCCTAATTCTTGAAAATTGTTAACAAAGAAATCTGAATGATGAGTTGTTTCTTGGTCATACAGAAAAATATACTTTGGATAAATTATTTGACCCACATAGATATCATCCCCTCTTTCCAGAAATCAAACCCCTAGTGAAGGAGTGTTTGAATTGAATTCTTAGACCATGAATTCCCATCATCTAGGAACATAATGGAGAAACTCAAGACATAGAGGTGATACTTGACTTTTGCTTTTGCCAGCAGCTTGCTTGTCTACAAAGCTCACCTGCAGCAATTGCGTATTGTCAGTACATTTCAGTTAGGCATGTACTTCAGGAGAGACCTTGCTAAGGATCATCTTCAGGGTTAGTGCCTCTGCAGACTCCTGCAAATTGTAGAAAATGAGTGAATTGCAAATCACCTTTGTAATAGAAAGAGAAAGGAAGCCAAAGTTCAGCTGGAAGCTGGAGAGGTAACACCACGTGTTTGTAGTGGCCCATTTAATCTTTTCCAGGGTACTTATTTTGAGTGATATCAGAGAGAGGGTATGAAGTTAGACACACCTTTGGTTTGTCCCAAATCATCCATGGGTGCAGGTGTAGCTCACTTGCAACGTGACATAGGTAAATGGTAAATGTAATGAAATACTTGAATTGCTGTGGGTATTAACCATTTTAAAAACCCAGTTGGGAAATCAAACTGGAATCTAGATTAGGGGTGGAGTACTTTACTGAAAATAACATGTTGGAATGCCACTCAATGCACGCTTTAGGAGTACCAGACTAATGGAAAACTTACCAAATACATCTTAAGAGCTTATTCTACCTGAAAAGTCAGTGGTAAGTAATGTATTTTTATCACATCAGTCCAGTTCCTTTATCTGCCAGTAATTTTTTCTGATGCTTGTAACAAAAAAATGTTCTTGCTTTCTTCTGCTGCTCGTGTTTAACAAGCCAAATATATAACAAATAGTGTTTTCCTAACACAACTGTTTATTAAGTTCCAATCATTGCCTTCACTAGAAAGCTGCTGAAGGCAAATGGACTATTCAGTTGTCACTGAAGGCATAATTTAATGATGCAGTGTATATCTACACTGATGAATTCAGCCTTTTTATTCTGCTTAATCTATGGTGTGTGAAGCAGATGGTAACTTCGCCTTGCAGACCTGTCTGTGGGAAGCCCATTTCCTCTCCTTTGCTCTTCTCTATGTGATAAACAGAGCCTATTTACTAAAGGAGCCATCGAGGTACAAAGTTGAAGCCTCGGGTGCCACTTTTACAGTCCCTTTTCAGAAGGTAGCTTCTCCTTCAAGCAATTGGTTTCCAAGTGGCCTCCAGCATTCCCTACAAAATTGCCTCGTTCCACTTTTGGCAAAAAATTACACTGCTGACCTGCTGTGTGAACAGTGATGGTAAATAGTGAAGGATGGATAGAAGCATTTGGGTGAGGAATCTGTGACAGGCTTTTATGTGAAAACATTTAGTGTCTGCTCCTACTTTAATCACTTATTATTTTTAAGTCAGCGACAAAAACATCCTGCCGAAATAGGAACATTGTGATCCCATCTGCAGGGAGAGCTGGTGGGGTTAGACAGACCTTACTATCCTCTAGATGAGACAGTGTATCAGGCAAACGATTAGTTGCTAGTTTTACTGTTGTTTTTTAAGGCTGCTCCTGAAAAGTTTCTTTAGCCAGCCGTATGAATTTTCAAATGGCTGCATAAAATTATATCTTGTCTTTGTTTATCGATAACATAAAGTTATTGTGGTAAAAAATAAAATAGAGACCTCATCTTTTAGAAGTTTACTATACCTTTATGTTGCCCTCAGGCTGCCTCTATTTTTCTTGGGGAAAAGCACATTCATATTTCTTCCAGATTGGGACCACTTTGTAAAGGCTGAAGCTGTTTGTGATAAATCTTCAGTCCTTTTTGTTGCATGTGTATTTGAATGAAATCTAATAGGGTTTGTTTGTTTGTTTGTTTGTTGTCTTTGAACATCTACATTTTGTAGCTGTGGATTGTTTTGTAATATATTGAAACACTGCTGTGAGGTCTTTTAAACATCTACATTTTTTTGCTGTGGATTGTTTTCTATTGAAACATTGAAACATTATATTGAAATATTGCTGTGACAGAAATGTCCTAGAAAAACAGGACTCATCTTTTTTTCCTGTTACAGAACTTAAAAATAAATATCAAATTATCACATATGGAATAACAGCAGACTGTGTAAGAGTGATGAATATGTTCCAGGTTTAATGTAGATGGAAATGGAAGCACTTTCATACCTGCCAAAAGCTGTTACCAATGTTTTGAAAACTGGTGTTTACATTCTTTAAATGTTTATGTCTAGGAGCAACCTCCTACTTTGGCAAACTTGGTTTAAATCCTCTTGGACCTCTGACAACCAAACTGACGAATATACTGATATGCTCTGATGTTATCTGAAAGCTTGTTTTCACCACGGAATGGGTTTGCTTGGAAGGGATCACAGTGAATCGTCTGGTTCAACCTCCCTGCTCAAGCAGGGTTATTCTAGAGCACACATCATAGAGTCCAGATAGTTCTTGAGTTCCTCCAGTAAGGAAGACTCCACAACCTCTATGTGCAGCTTGTTCAATAGGAGAGTTTAAAAAAATTATAATTTAAGGACTGGGATGTGAGAAACTATCCCCCAGTGAGGAACTAACACTCTGAAGATGAAGGCCCAATAGGAAAGGTATAGTATCAGTCAAGACAAGTTTTAGGAATATTGGAAAAAAAATTGCAAAGGTCACCATCAGCATGCTCTTTTATCAAAAGCTTTCCTTAATGATTCATGGTCTCCTGCAACTCCTGACCCTTCTGAGGCACAATATTGCCGCAGAGATGTCAGGAGTGCCTTGTGGCTGCTATGCAGCTTGCACACGATGCCAAATGATTTAATAATTATTAGGCTGTCAAACCCACATGATGTCTTTAGGGCTAGGCTTACTCAGTCCAGTTGTGCAGGTCCAGTCTCGCTGTTTTTCTGTTCTTAGTACAAGACAGTATCCTAGTTCCAGTCCAATACAGGGGAAGGAATTCCGTGAAGGAGATTCGTTCTCTGTCTAGTCCTTCCCAGCAAAGGAGCAGAGCAGACAAGGGCTGTGTGTTCATGGGCTCAGGGAGCATTCATGGGAAGTGAGACTGCTGGGACCTTTGTACTCCTCACGATGGAAGGTGAGACAGAGCTCTTTACTCTCCCTCTGGGTGTCAGCACAGATCCCAGCTGCTTCCTCCTTCCATCCTTAAAAATCAGGTGAGATCAGATCCAGCTGGGAGATAGGATTGGGTTCATGAAAGACAGAAGAGTTCTTGTGGTGCTCTCTCTTTTTGCTATTTGCCCCAAAGGATGTTTTAATTGATATCAAGAAAAATCCACTCAGTACAGCCACAGTTCTTTTGGAGTAAATTAATGATCTGAGTGAGGAGTACAGAGATTACCTCCTCCTGTTGTTTGGTTTTGAGCAAAGGAGATTTACCCATCTTTATTCACTGCATGTCATGGGAAGAAATGGAGGGCATAAAGCACTTTGTTCCTGCTCAGGCTCAAGGAAAAAAAAAAAAGTTACATTTAGAAGACAGAAGCCTGGGATTCTGGAGTTGAAGCCATGTATGACTGCCTCTCAGATGATGCTCCATTTCAGGAAAAGTGGTGAAAGGACATCTGTTGGCAAACTGCCTTTTTTGGGTTATTGAAAGGAGCAAGTTGAAAAACAGAGGAGATAAGGATATGTGGGATCCCAACTGACCATAAGAAATCAGATTGCACTCTCTAAAGGAAAACTGATTACCAGACATATTAAACTTTAATCTTATTTGCAGCTAGTAGCCCCAAAGAGAATGCTTTGTTGGAGACCTTCCAAGAACAGCTATTTCAGACAGATTGTGAAGCAAAGACGATGTGATGGAAATAATGCAAATACGGTTCAACTTTTGCTGTAATAAAGTTAGTTTATGACACTCTTTGTAACAACTTAACAATAAATGCCAATTTCCTCATTGGTAATTAGCTCTGGTGAGACAAACACTTCCCCAAATTTGATGTGAAGACAGTATTTACATATTTCTTCCTTTGACAAAGCAGACTGTATCTGGCACTTAAGTATACTTTTATTTCTAAGGTTTCTAAGTACCATCTAAATACTGAATGAGTGCAAAATGACCTCCACTAAGGTACTGCCTGTTTGCATTCAGTTCAAATGGGATGCTGCCTCAGATGCAGCAAACTGCCAAACCCTGGCACTGTAACCTCCTTCAGCTGGGGAGTATTTTAATCCCAGTTCTGTGAGGATTCTTTGGCAAGGCTACTCCTGGCTGTTGTCCTTAGGACACTAAGTCATGGTGCTGATGTGAATTATAGTTACATGTGCCTTGCTTGTGGGGTCTGGTCACTGATGCTTCCATTTACGTTGTAGATAGCCTGAACTTCAGTTCCTCATCTGGCAGCTTTGGCATTTGTCATAGTCAATTCACCCCCCTGCAGCTTTGGGTGGGCAGCAGATACAGGGTGGAGACCTGTGCAGGGAACTGTGCCTGTTAGTGCCTGGTGTAGTACAAATTACACGGGGAGGCTGCTCCTCTACTGTTTTCCTTAGACCTGGTATTTTATGGGGTTCTGGGCACATTAGAGGAGTGGCACAGCTTGGGCCAAACATGTAACCAAAGTAAGAACAATACTCAAAGTTTTGTCTTGCTTCCCTCCAGGCAATTCTTCAGTATGTATGTCAGAGGAATTTGAGAGTCTCATGAAATCAAAAGGCTAGCATGGACTATGATTACAAACCATCACAAAGATTTTTTAAAAAGTATTTATTCTCCAGACTTAAAGATGTAAATATTGTAAAAGATCCTTCTAATAGTAATTTTACAAAGTTGACTTAGCAGTGCTCCACAATTCATAAACCTGAATCTCAGTATATTTCTCTAAATACAAATGCCATAAACTTAGCCCTTAAGTTATAGATTACATTTTTGAATGTTCACTTACTTCAAAATTACATCTTTTTATTTACCGAGTTTAGTGAATTCATGTCACTTCTTTAAGTGTCTCTGACTATATCTAGACATCTCACATTGACTTTTTCTTTTCATGAAATTAATAGCATTTTTGCTGAGTGAGTTTCCTGGACTTCGCTGCAATGCAATAGAATAGATAATTGGTGTGTCATAAAGACATTCCACCAGAGGAACTTCAGATACATCCTATGGCATCATCAACCATAACAGAACAAGTGTTAATCTGCTTGCATACAACAGATCATTTTAAAAAATAGTGTTAATTTTAAACATACTTTTTTTCCCCCATGGGAAAGCCTGATAGTTCTTGTACTAAGTGTCTGTGTATAAGCACACACACATTTAGTGCCCAGCCTATAAATGCTAAATGAAGGCAGCTTGACAGCTCCTGTGTACATTACCTCTCACAAGGAAGCTACCTGTCACAGTGCACAGACTCCCTGGTGGATGTATCAGCTGAGCAATACAGCAAAGCTCAAACATTCAAGTTGTTTAAGCACACAAGGAATCCCATTCAGCTCACGGAAGGTGAACATATGTGGGAGCCCTCCACGGGGCAAAGAATGCCTCCTTGTCCTACTGTTTATGCATTGGCTGCCTTGGTATTTTCATAGGAATGTTTGTCCTGTCACCTCACTACACCTTTAGGCATTTTCCAATTTTTTTTTTAATTCAAACTATTTCAGTCAATATTAGTAAAATCCCCTTTTAGTCTAATCCTCAGTGCACCCTGGTCTTCTCAGGAATCTATCCTGCACTTTTGACTCTTCCCCAGGGAGGGGAGAAAAGGCAGATGGATTTGAAGCACAACCACCGTGCTGCTGCCTGCACTCTACTGCTTAAAGAGGCTGGGCCAGAAATAGCTTCAAAAAATACATCAAAATGTACGGAGAAACAGTCCTGTGTGATACCTCACAAACTACTCATCCTCAATAGACCCGTGTGGGTACATGAGGACTCTGAACTCACTGGTTTTGTCTGAAGAAAAAGCATCTCGAATTGCTGGAAAACCTAAGTGACTTTAAAAAGGTCTAAGTTACTTTGGAGGGCAGAAAGAGCAAGTAGCACCTCCAGGTGTTGCAAAGAAAATGAAAAAATAACACTTAAGGTTAAATAAATGAAAACACCATTGGGCAATTTCAAGCGTATTGTGGATAAAGGGCTAGAACCAGTCAGTGACTAAACTGAAAGGTCTTTAAAGAGAGAAATAAATGGAAGCACCGGCAAAAATCCCCCAAATATTATAATGCATCAGTGTGACATGAGATCAGCATTCACCTAACTTTGTCTGCATACTTTTTTTGTTTTTCCTTTCCCTGTTTAAGATCTAATTTGAATAGAACTCCCTTTGCTCTCAGAACCAGTCTTAAAGATGCAGAATTTAATATCCAGCATAAACAGAACAGACAATTGGGGATACAAGCATCATAAAGTCACCCTAGGACAGGTTTCTGCCAAGAAACTTGGCAGAAAGTTTCTGCCAAGAAACTTGTTAAAAATGTTTATAATGAGCACAGCATGGTTTTTGGATTCTATAAACAAATACCTCTTTAAAGTTATACATAATTTCAGAGACTGAAGATTGACTTGTCAAGGAAACCCAGCGTTTTCTTCACTGAAACTTTGTGAGTTACACTTTCTGAAGGGGACATACAAACTTTGATCTATAAACTTTAAAAAGCTGAATTTAAGATTAGGGAGAAGATAAAACAGTTCAGAGAACTGAAGTGTCAGAATATATCTTGGGGGGTGTGTGTGCAAAGTAATTTTCTAGTTGTGTTGAATAATCTTAGATCACAAACGTGGTCCTAGGGCACGTATGTAACATTTGATGCTTCCTTGCCCAGGGGCCACTGCTAAGAAGAGGCTTTGTTGCAGCCTCACGATCCAACGCAACATTTGTTTCAGCTATGAGCCCCAAAATCGCTGCTGGGGCACCACGTTGACGGCACACAAGCTATGCCAAAGCCACCCGTGGCCCGGCAGGGAGCTGGGAGCTGTTGCTGGCTCCCATCACAAGGCGTAGGAAGGACGAGCCGGTGCCACGCGGCTCCCGCTCGTCCTCACCGACCAGACGTGCTCTTAAGGGACACGTTCAGCGCGGGTGTAGCAGGTGCCAGCGCAGCAGGGATGACACAGGAAAACACCCCACCCGCTCACCGGCTCCAAAGCCTGCACGCCGCGGAGAGCCGCCACCCGGCCGGCAGCCACGCACCCGCAGCCCGCTGGGCCGCGCTCGAAGTGCCGAACGGCCCCCGCAGCCACGGACCCCGAGCCGATACGTGTTGCACTAGAACCCGCCAAAGCCGGCGGCACCGAGGGCACCGGCGCCCGCCGGCTTTGCTGCACCGGGGTGGGCGGCGGTTCCCGCCCGCGCCGGGCACCCGCACGCCCGCGACAGCGACCCCCGCCGCGGGTGCCGACAGCCCCGCCGCGGCGACCCCCGCACATCCGGGGCAGCGGCGGGGCGGAGCGGGGCCGCGCGGGGCGGTCACCGCCCCTTTCCTGATCCCGCCTCTCCGCGCCGCCGCCGCCGCTGCCGCCGGCGATGGAGACGCGGCGCTGAGCAGGGCTCGGGCGGCAGCGGTGGTGCGCGGGAGAGCGGGCGGGGGCGCCGCCGCCGGCGGCAGCAGCGGGAGCGGCGGAGCGCGGGGCATGCGGGGCGGTCGCCGCTGGGGGGCTGCAGCTGCGGGCTCCGAGGCGCCGAGGGAGGCGGCGGCGGCTCCTCCGCGGGGCTCCGTGTGACCGCGCCGCTGCGCCCGGAGCGCGGCTCCCGGCAGCCGCAGGAAGAGGGGGCCCGAGGCGGCGGCGGTGCAGCGCCGCTTCCCCGGCCGCGGAGCGGGGCGGCGAGCGGAGGCGCCGGCTCCCCGTGGCCGTAGCGGCCGCCGCCGGCAGCGCCGCGGCAGCGGCGGCCGCGCCTCAACTTGGTGCGAGGCAGCGGCCGCCGCGACGAGCGGGCGGAGCGCGGCTCGTCCCCGTCCCCGCCGCCGCCCGGAGGATTTACCCTGCGGGACTCTTCTGCTCGGGCGCCCGGTGACAGGCGCGGCAGCGGCGGGGCTGGCGGCGCCCCTCGCCTCGCCCCGACGTCCGCCCGGCAGCGACGGAGAGGAGGGCCGAGGTGAGTGTGGGCTCCGGGCGCCTCGGGTTCCGCTTCCCCCCGCCCCGCTGCCGGCCGCGCTGGGGCTCGGGGGAAGGGAAGCGCCAAGTTCAGGCAGCGCCGGGCTTCTTCCCTCTCCGGCCGACTGCGGGAGAGCCGCCTCCTCGGCCGGCCGCCGCTTCCTCCGAGCGGGGTGACCCCGCCGCGGTGCCCGCTCGGGGGCAGCCGGCGCGGGGGACGCGCACACGCAGCCCGCGCTGCCTTCCGGCGGCTCCCCGGGGTGCTCTGCCCGGGAGAGGGTCGTGGGGCTGGGGACGTCCTGTTGCTGCTTCCAGGGGCCGGGAGGTGCTGCGTGTCGGCAGCCTCCGGCAGCGTGGCTGTGTGTGCGTGTGTGTGTGCGGGGGGGACTGCCAGGGCGGCATTGTCGGCTCTACCTCTTCACCGCTGTCACATCAAGTTCGTTCAGTTGATGTTTATTACGTAACATGTGACTAATATTTGAGAGTTTATCTTATCTGCTGGGCTCTGGATCAGCCTTATTTCATTGCATTTTAATTCAGAAAGCTGAAGAGAGTCGGGGAAGCTCTCATTCTAATTGGTTGCCTAATGGAACTTGGTTTTCATGTGACTTTGGCTGCGTTAGCAGAGGATCACTACCTCCTTCCACTCTAGGAAAGCAGAAGTGCGTGTCTTCTGCACCCTCTACCTCTGCCCTTCCTTATGTTATTATTAAGCATGGGCAAGTTCCTTTAGGTCCCACTTGGTTTTAGTAGATTCTGGAACCTGCCACTTTGTGAACTTACAGCGTGAGATACTGAAATAGAAACTGAATTCTGTGCAGCAGCTGCTGAGAGAAATAACTTCTATGGCAATGAACAGGAGTGAAACAGCCACTTTGGTTTATATAAATGATGTTGGCACTACATGCACTGTAAATGAACATAGCCGACAGCTGTGCAAACCAAAACTATGTAACTAACCATGTATTATTATACATTGCTGCTCTCAGCTTCGTTCCTTTGCAAAGACATTGACGATCATGCTACCCTGAGCACTTGGAACATCACAGAACTCGTTTTTCTTGCAAATACAAAGCATTACTTATCTTGAAGAAAGTACTTCACTTTCTGTGTGTCTGTGGCCTCTTGTGATGCTGGCCTTTCTATAAGTGGTGTTGCTAGCACTTTGAGTTAGTTTGCTGCATTTTGTCAGGCTTACTTGTGAAACAGGAATGTAAACCTGAGGCAATTATTGTCAGCAGGGAAATTGTGGCAGCATGCTCATCCTCAGAAAACGATACAAATGTTACCTGGCAAGGACACCACACACAAGTCACCCTTGAGATCAAGGTGATAAGGACAGCACATGGACTATTACTGGATGATGTCTGTCTGTTCAGAATTGTAAGTTGCATAAATGAGTATACCTTATTCCTCACCTACCTTGTTCTTATATGAATAGGGCAGTTCAAAGACACTAATGGAAGTCATAAAAGTGCTTTGAAAACCATGTGACAGTCATTTCTTAGCCTAGTGGTGAGGTGGTACTGTTTCACTTTTTCCTTTTTAAAATTCCTTTCAATTTTATTCCTTTCTTTTATTTCCTTTTATTTATTCCTCCCTCCTCATCATCTCAAAGTGAATTTGTTCAAATGAGTCCAGGAATAAGCTATACAGAAAAAGAATGGAGGTAATTTAGAACAAATTTCAATACTAAATTGTGGCTTTAGAGAAATAGTATCCTGCTGTCCTTTCATTGTTGCATATGTGTCAATAACCTATAGGTTAGCTGTAAACTTGGTAAGTATTTTTCTTTATCACAGAAGGACTGTAATCTTTGTCTTTGGTCTGAGAAGAAAAAGTAGCTCCAGGGACATTAATCTAAAACTAAAGTAATTTCAAATATTTAAATCCTTTGAATGCAATTTGCATCATGTGTTGTTCAAGAGACAAGAGATTCTTGACAGATTTTACATTTTGTATTTCTAGTGATTTGGGTTTTTTTTTTCTTTTAGGGGCATATAGTGTCAGACTATCCACATTGCACAAAAGTTTGATTCACAGGACCAAAATGGTATGGTCTTTGGCTCTGCAGTCTTCCCCAGCCTGTGTCTTTAGATGTCTTCTCATGGAAATGCAGGGACCATCTCTAGATTCAAGCTGAGCTGGATCAGGAGTTGTCACTGCTTATAAAGAAAAGAAATAGCCTACAAATTCAAATAAAAATAATTTTGTGTGTAAGATGCATTAGAATACCTTTTAATAGTTGCAGTGGTGCTGTTTAGAATGGTGCTGTTTTGTACTTAACCAGTCTCTTCATTAAGGATTTTGGAGTTCTTTTATCTGTCATAAATTATAACCAAAATCAGGAAGTATATGGTGCTGTCCTTCAGGCCAACTTATAGTGTATCATTTGCATTACAGTGTTGCTCTTTGATTTTTAAAGTTTGTTTGGAAGAAGGTGATTTTGGTGGCCCCGTCCTCCTTTGAAGGATCAACATGTCAATTTTTAGTATTGAAATTGTGACACTGGAGTTTATCTGGAGTTCGTCTGGATGAATAACTCATGACAGATATAAGAAGTGTTAAAGAAGGCCAGTGTTGGATACTTCTGTTATGGTACTTAATAGAAGCAGGCTTGGATCCTTACATGGGATGTTCTTCATCCCAGTCAAATTTTTCTGTCCTCCTTTGAATATTGACATATTCTTTATTATAAAGATGCACTAGACGTAAGTGAATATTCAGTTATGCATTGTATCAAAAAAGAGGATCTCTGGACTGTATACTTCCCGCTTTCACTCAGCAGCATCTTAATTTTTGAGGTGCAAATTATTTCCCTTCTGTTTACATTTAGTCTTCTTATAACTGTGTTTTTTCATGTTTTGTCTTCTGAACCTTTCTCTTGGATTTCTAATCTTTACCTAATCTAAAGCTGCAGCAGCCTTTTTCAGGTCATCATTGAGAACGAAGCACTAGTTTTACATGAAGGCAGTTTTGCTAGTGCTTGCTTTTGAATCTTGATACTTTTAATTATCAGCAGCAATGTTCTCATATTGAGCAGAGATCTTCCCTGAGTTCCACAGGGATGCTTGTAATCCTCTTGTTTGTACTAGGCCTACTTAATTTAGAAGGTTGCTGACCATACTAGTAATTATTTAACTTTCAGTGACACTTCTGCATTTATTAACATTGACTTTTATCTGCCAGTGTATTACCTGTACATCATGGTTGATTAGCTTCCAGTTGGTTACATTTTTGGACTTATGTACTTCAAAAACCTATATAACTATGAACTTTTCTACTTTCTTTTTCAGCTTATTAATTAGTGCCTTTAAATGTTGCTAGCTTTATGGATCCTTGAAGCATCCTGCTGTTAAACTTCTGCCATGTTGAAGTATGATTACATATTCCTTGTTCCAACTTTCTTTTTCTTAGCTAGGAATAAAATAATAAAAGGAAAATATAACTGAAATCTTGAAAATATATCTGCAGTGTTGAAATCATAGCTTTTACTCAACTGTTAGTGCCAGGTCTATTCCTGACAGAAGTACTCTAAATTTAGCATCCCCAAATAAAATGTTTTAACTGCATGCTTGTCATAAAAGCACTTTGACACCATCTTCCACTAATTCTGGCAAAGCATTTTTTCCCTTTACAGTCTTTCTGGAGAGCTTAATCCATTATGTGAAATCAGCCCATCGTAAAAATCAATGGAATTGATATACTTTTAGCTAATGTATTAAAGAGCTGGCTAACTGCTCTATTATTCACTTTTTGATTACTTAAATACGGTTTTGCAGTATGAAATATGAAGGTTCTTTAGGGGCATTTACTTTCAGCTAAATTGGAAGCTTGTGACTTTGAGCACTGCATAAATTATCTCATGCACATGCTGTTGTAGTAACTCCCAACTCATGGAGGCATTCTTACCTTTGGATTCACATAAAGGTCTTTTTATAACTCACAACAGAGAACTAGCTTGAATTCTAAAGCCCTGTGCTGTGCATGCTACTGAGTGATGGTTCGTAGTTCCTTGCAGGAAAAGCGATTTTGATTCTTCCTCTCTTTGACCAATGGAACTGAGCAGTCAGCATGGAAAAGGGTGTTTAGCTCTTAACCTCAGTTGTCACTGAAAGCAAATGTGCTTGGAGACTTGGTTAGTTAAGAAAAGGTACCCTTGGCAAGTTAGTCTTCCTAAACTGTCTTTTGATACCATTTACCAACCTTGTTTTAGTGATCCAGAGCTTTATTTTCAATTATTAAAAAACCCTGCCACAACATTTTTTGGGTTTTATTTTTTTCCTTTCTCCTCTCTTTAAGTGGTGGGTAAAGGTGATACAGAACTTGACAACGAATTAACTTCAAACAGTTTTTTTTTTCTTTTTCCCAAAGTATTTCATTTTGGTATTGGAACGGTCAGTTTAATTTCTTTGGAATTAAAAAGTTATTCTCCAGAGTAGGAGCTTTGTAGTGGTGCCTTTTCATTGCAATCAGTGTTCAATGACCACAGCAACTCTCATTGATAGTTTCAGCTCATGAGTTTCTTCTCTACTGCCATTTAAGAGAAATATACAGGTAGGAATTTGAGTGCTGCTTGTGTTGCTGTCCTGTGTAATCTGATGGTCCTCAAGGCATTTGTGTTTATTCTCCTGTGAGAAGGTGCTGCTAGAGAAGAACAGTATAAAGCAGCAGCAGTTTGCTGCTGTGGACATTCAGACTCTTTACACAGACTCTGTGTGAAGCTGCTGTGAAATCCATTCTTAGTTACGAAGGGAAGTGTTTTTGTACTTTTTTTTTTTTTCTTGTGCCATGCCGGTATCAACTTTCAGAAACGTTACTCTTTTAGAAAAACTTGTCCAAAAGATAAGCCAGTTTAGTGTTTTGCTGTCTAGCTGAAAGAAAATTAGCATCCTTCGCAGGCAGAATATGTGAACTACTCTTTTGTTCCTTAATTCTCATCTTGCTTTCTAAGACTTTGTCATGTAAATTGCAAGACAGTGTAATATTGTAAATTTTTTGGAAAATTTTACTTTGTTTTCACTAGTACTAATATTGGTTAAACTGTGCAAGTGGTAGAATCTCTAGGAATTATATATGTGTATATATATATGTTTATGGATGAACTCTTATTGTTTTTTGTACAAATATTTCTTTATAATGAAGTACTATTTTCATGTTGAGTTCCAATATATCTTCCTGTAACAGAGTTCCTGATGTGTAAATGAAGTCATACTACAAAATTTGTCATCCTGGTTATGTGGAACAATTGAGTCAGAATGCTATTCAGCATCTAAGTTGCTTGTGAAAACTTGTTACAAGCAAGAGGGTATGTCATGTTCTTTGGCTTTTTATTTTTACAGTGTATTAGAACAGACTCCAGAGTTTCAGCTGGTGCTTCCTGTCATCCACAGGAATGATGAAAATAACAGAGTGCAATAAGTAGTTTGACAGGAGGCAGAAATACTGGTCTGATTTTACAGGCACGGCATCACAAAGGCCGACAGAACCTGAAGAACTTGAATCCCAATCTGTTTACTTTTCCATAGCCACAGGTCATTGTTATCTCTTTTTCATGCCTTTTAAACCTGCACTCGGTATGCTGGCAGTGCTTTAATGCAAATTGTGAATGATAACCAGAATTATGCTGACAATTAGAGAGAAGGTGATAATGCCAGGATTCTTCCAGGAAGAGGAAACAAATCTTGGGGTTGGTTTGGTGGGGGGTTTTTTGTTTGTCTGTTTGTTTTAAGAGTGAGTTTGTTTGTTTGTTATGTTTGGTTTGGGTTTTTTTTATTTGTTTTTCAAATGTCTGTGAGGAACAAACCAGAGGATGGGAATATTTGTGGCAGGTTGGAATCTATTGTCAGTGTATATATTTATATATATATTTGAAAGTTCTTATTACATACCTGAATGGTGAAGCTGGCTGAGAAATAGAATGAAAAATTGATCAAATGACCATGGATGTCTATGAAGATGAAGAGGTATGTGGTATTGGTCTGAATTATAGGATATGCTGAGTTGGAAAGAACCCACAATGATCTTCAAGTCCAGCTACTGCCTCTGCACAGGACCATCCCCCAGAGCCACACCGTGTGCCTGAGAGCATTGTCCAAACACTTCCAGAACCTTGCCAGGCTGGGTGACCACTCCCCTGGGGAGCCCAGGCGCTTCCAGTGCCTGACCACTCTCTCTGTGAAGAACCTTCTCCTCATGTCCTACCCAGACCACCCCTGACACAGCTTCAGGCCACTCCCTCAGGTCCTGTCACTGTCACCACAGAGCAGAGATCAGTGCCTGTCCCTCTTCTTCCCCTCACAAGGAAGTTGTGACTGCAGTGAGGTCTCCTTCAGTCCCCTCCAGGCTGAACAGACCAAGCTGCTCCTCATTCAACTTCCCCTCAGGGCCCTTCACCATCATTGTTGCCCTCCTTTGGACATTCTCTAATAGTTTATTGTCTTCTTTATACTGTGGTGCCTGAAAGTGTACACAGTGTTCAAGGTGAGGCTGCCCAAGAGCAGGACAATCCCTCCCTTGACCAGAAGTCCCCACAGCAGTGTTCAAAAATGAGTTTAACTACCACGGCCAGGGTGAGCAAGGTCTAAGGTCGAGCATAAAGCTGCCTCCCACCCCAGCCCAAAGCGGGTAACAAGTAGATGTCATTTCATGAGGTCAGTTCTTAACTTTGCCAGGTGTTACTCTTTAAAAAAACAGAGAAAACAAACCAGATATGCAATAGGCTTCCAAATCTTCTGATGGCCCAAATGCATATTAGTTGTGGGCAAAAAAATAAGATTGATCCGAGTTGTCTTTTCACTCAGTGACATTAATCAGTTTGATTACCACTATGAATAATTTAGCATTAAGAACAGGCCAGGCTCTTATGTGCATATCCTGTTCATTATGCTTCAGCGTTAAATACATTCAATTGAGAATATTCACTGATGGAGCACTTTTAAAGTATCTTTAAGGACTCATTTAGGTTAAAATTAAACTAATGGATTTATTTAATTTTCAGTTTGTTATGTACTCAGGGTAATTGGGATTGATACACTTTTCAAACACAGAAGCTGAAACTTAATTTTAGGTACAAAACCTAGCTTTAACTATTGTTTCCAGACAATGCTTCTTTGCCATAAAGAAATTAAGTATGCATTTTCACATAACTTGTTTTTGTTTTAGATGACTTCGTGGTTTTAAAGGCTACTGTCTGTAGTGTCATGTGAAAGAATCAAATATCTGCTGTCTTTATCTTTGAAAAACAATTGAAGACAGCACACCAGAACAGGCCTGTCCCAAAGAGACACTTGAATAACAGCTCTACTTAGAATAGCCAAGAAAATCTCCACCCCTGCTAGCAGTGGGTAACTTTGTTCACCCTTTTCCAATATACTCTTGCAATTTTTTCTTCAGGATTTGCTGATCAGAAGTTTCAGAAAGCTAGGTACTTAAATTAGTGATAGTCTAGTAAACTTGTTTTCAAATTCTGAAGGTAGTGTGGATATGTACATGTCATACAACACTTATTAAGCTTCCTAATGTGCAGCAGAGGTGCTATGATTTAAGTACATATATTTGAAATACATATTTCAAGAAGAAAGAAATTCATTCCTCAAGGCCCCCTGTCTGCAAAGAACAGTTATAAAGCTGAAGAACTTTTTCCGGTTGGTGTTTCTAAATATTTGATTTTGAGGTTTATTTTTGTGAACTCAAAGTCTCAGAAATGGCATGAAAAATACAAAGTTGTTCAATAACTTTAGGGAGTAGGAAAGCACAGTAAGGCTCACTCAACCTATCAAAAATACAGTTTTTGTACTTTCTTAGAGTCTTTGAAAGGCCTTTGGATTCTTCTTGGGACTTGTTCCTTGCTCTAGTGCTGTGTGTGTATAAGCAGGATTACAGGTAAGATAGGAAAGTCCAGTAAGTTAAACATACATTTGGTTCAGACTTAGCTTTAATCTAATTATCTGTCCTCTCAGAAGAACAGCCTGGTAACCTTTTGCAAGTGTGGTCTGTGAGAAAAAAACTCCAGGCTGCTCAGTGGTTCCTTTCCTTCAACTTCTACTGTGGTTTAATTGGGCACCGAAGTGAACAGGGAGAACAATGTGACATGAGTGATGCTCAGGAATTCTTCGTTCTTTGTCCAGTTCTCTGCTAAAACAGAACAGAGTAGGGCAGCTGCTGCTGTGTTAGATGGCATACTCATCAAAAATGTTCTAGTTGGTGGTTTGTTTCTTTTTCCAGCATCAAATTGGTTTTATGTATGGTATCACAGGTTTTATGAACATTGGAATAAAATAATTTAACACTGTATAGCTCAACATCATCCTTAAGGACAGCTTAGGCTACACAGAGTTCCCAAAGTAAAAGACTGATAATCTGGCCTTTAAAACAACTGATATGATGAGCGCTTTAAAATTATTCTTAGTATAGCTTTAGAAAAAAATATTGTTCATTATAGGTTTTTGTGTGCTCTAAAATTTGTATTTGATGTTTGGCTGTGAATAGATTGAGTGAATTGCTGGGAGCTTCATTAATATTTTGTCAAGTCTAGAGTTGTGTGTTGGTAGTTAAAATACTACTCAGTTGTACAAAATGTTAAAGAAGATAAAAGCATTGGTAGCATGACTGCCCAGTAACACTAACAGACTCCTGCAGAAAATATTAAGCAATCCATCACCTCTTGTAAAAGTGCAGCTGGAAGATACTTAAATGTGGTACATCAGAGCACCTGATGAAAATGTTAACTTGGATATTTGAAAGGCATGTGGTACAGCCTTTTTTTTTTTTTTTTTTTTTTTTGCTATTATATATTCAAGTGCTATTTCATAATATTATTCACATTATTCTGCTATGGTGTCATGTCATCAAAGAAAAAAGAGTGTTTAAAAACCATGAAGAATTCTAGGAGTCTAGTGAGCAATCAGAGCTGGTTAAAACATTTTAAAGCAATTAATATGCTGTATGTGCAGACTCAGCACAAAACTTTTTTTTTCCCTAGCAAAATATACTTGCCAGATTCTATATCTAATTTTGTGCTGCAGTTCTAAATCATAAAATCTTTATACCTGCAGCAGTGAATTTTAAAAAAAATACAGTAACCAGTGCCCACAGGAAACAAAGTAATCTTGTGTATTGAATTTGTTAAATCTTTAAGAAAAGAAACCCTATAAAAACCATTAAACTAACCCCTTTGTTACTAGACATTATTTATTTTCTTTCCTTTCTTCCTCATGTTTCTTTCTTTTAGTTGCTTTTGGATCTTGCAGAGCTGTCAAATCACATCTTTTATTCTGTCTTTCCATGTCCAGGAAAACTAATCACTCTTCTGCAAGCAGTTAATGCTTGAAATCTGCTGTGTGCAAGAAACCAATTGACCCAATCTCAGCTGGGATCTGATTCATGAAAGTACAACAATATGTAATTTTCTTGCTTTGGATCATATCAAAGCTTTCTTATGCAGTTTTAGACTATTATGACTATTCATTCTTTCCCCTAAATTGTGCTTTCCCAAACACAGTAGGAGCTTCTAAGAGCTTGAAACAATGGTTTCTCTATATTTTGCAAGTGTTATGTATATTTGAGAGGCATCTAAGGACTCCTTTTTTAACCACATTTTCCTCTGTATGGAAAACTTTATAAAACATCTTGCCTTCTGCCAGGAAAACAATGCCTTCTATTTGTTTTTTTATAGCATACCTCATGTTATTTGCAGTGGAGTTGAATAGCAGTGAGTTGTGGTCACTAGTTTGCACTAATCTGCTAGTTTGGATCAACAGCATTTTTCATCAGAGAATCCACAATGCAGTGATTTTTAAGGTGAACAGACTTCCTTTTATGACCACTTCTGTGCAGAAGAGTTAAACACCGTGCACATCAGGCACTTACTTTCAAATCAAATGTTTGACCTTGAAATCTTCATAGATAAATTTTCAACTCTGCAGCTGAAAAAATATTTGAAACCAACTTTCTTAACAACCAAACCATCTTTTACTACAGAGGTGAATGAAATTGTGATTCACTACTGCTTCGTCAACAGGGATGAGCTGTATGGGATATTTCTATGGAGCAAACCCAAGAGGAATTTCTCATTATTCTGTTTGCTTCTTCACCTTTCTCTTGTAAAATGCTGGCTAATTGTTAGTTTAAAACAGTTTATATCCATTATTGTTGTGGCACACCACCTTAAGTTTCCATGACTTGTGATTTCTCCGTTTCTTCTGTTTGTCTGGGTATGTGATGAGTGGTTGGGCGTACCCTTAATTTTATTCAGAAGAACGTGGTATATGATTCAAGAATGAGAGTGGAGAAGTGTATCCAAAGGAAGTCAAAATAATAGAAATTGCTAGTAATTTGGGGGTTTTGATACATGGTTTCATATGTCTTAGCGATCTGGCTGTCTGAAAGTGAAGCTCAGTGTTTTCTGGAAAATCATCACTTTTAGTGTAACTCAAGTATTTGAAATAAAAAAAAAAAGGAAATTACCTCAAAGTCAGCTAACTGAGAATGTTCATTTTACTCTACTGGTGCTTGGAGAGTATCCAGAAAAGATGTAAGGTCTTGTAGTTTCCTTTTCATGTGAGTTATTGACATAATTTAATTTACTAAAGACACTTCAATGTAGTTTGAATAACTTAATGAGTTTATGTTAACAATTTATTAAACTGTTACATAAAAGGTAAACTAGGATATGTCAGGGAAGAGAGACAAGGCTTTAAAAGCAAAGTGAAGACTGGTGTATTTGAAATAGATTGAAGTCTAGTTATGGTCAGGCTTATTGAAGAGGAAATCATCACAATGGTCCAGATGAAAAACTCTGTGTTTAAAATTTCCATATCCACATCTTGGGTTTTGAGGAAAGGAGTTTCACTTTTTTGGTGGTGGCTGGAACTGTTGCTACGCACACTTGTTGAAGAATTATCTTCCTTTTCCAGAAGGGATTTGTTTCAGATGGAGGAGTAAAAAGCCAAAAATATTTACAAAAACTTGAATGTTTATGGAGGAACATAAATGAAAAGCCTCCAAGCTTATGAAGTCAACTGTGTGTGGACTCGGGAAATTTTAAAAGACTTCCATGTTAAAACTGTGTATATGTCTGAAAAATCTTGGTATCCACTGTAAATGAAGGTTTATGGAGGAAATACTTGATGTTTCTGTTCAGCTTCAAAAATAAAGCTTAAGATGTATAAATAATATTTTTTTACATTGCTCTTTCAAGAGAGAGGAAAGTTAAGGATGAAACTTTAATATGCAAAAAGTGAGAAAACTTGAGAACTTTTGGCTTTGCCTGCATATGTATGGATCAAATGTCCAGACTTTAATGATGGGAGGGGCATTTCCCTGGGTGTACCACCACTGGCTGGGATTCTGTTCCCTGCTCATGGTTTGTCTGTCTGGTTTCTGATCATGTGTCAAATGTGGTGACATTGACACGTGGTAGTACGTTTTGTAGAAGCTAGTAGTGTTTTTACTTGAAGATTGCCCCAGTCAGGCAACAAAAATCATTTTGGCTGGAGAGGAATTTTTGCCTTTTCTTGTCAGTTTGATCTCCTGCTCTGTTCACCCTCAGCCTTCCCTCATTCTTACCATGTGCCCTACCACCCTCCTACTCCAATTTGTAGATGACTTTTAGCAATACTTAATGGGAAAAAATCCCCAAAATATTAATTTGATACAATTTTGGAGAAATTTGAAGAAAGGCAACTTAACAGTTACCTGTTCTTTTCTATCCTGCCAGTTCAGCAGTGAGCCTTATTTTGACTGGCCAGATGGAGCACCTGAACCTTGGAACAAACTCTAGCATCTGATACCCCTTGATGATTTGGTAATTAAGAGACTCAGGGAAGATGTCATAGTATTGTGAAGGGAGTGGACATTTTGGAGATGGATGAATGAAGCAGAGCTTGTAAGGGGCAAGCAAGGTGCTGAGGTTATTGTTGTTTGTGGGAGATAAACCCAAAAATTCTGCTTTCCACAAGGATAAATTGTTTTAACAAGACCTGTTTGCAGATAGACCATCATTTATTTCCAAGCATCAACATTCTGTCAGTTGGTTGTGGTTGGTTTTTTTGCTGTTGTTGTTTAGTTGGTTTTTGCAGGGTTTGGTTGGTTGGTTGGTTTTTTGTGTATGTTTGGTTTTTTTTTTCCCCAGTGTGCTGCATCTGGTACTGCAGCTGGTCCTTTTAAATTATTAAAAAAAACAGTATCCAGCTGCTGCTGCAGGGTACTTTATTAGAAGAGCATAGTGGTAAAAGTTAAACCACTCTGCTTACATTAAGGAATGGTTGATCATGTTCCATCTCCCTGAAACAAAGTTTCCATAGTTTGCTGAGAAACTGTTTGCTGTTTCCATAGTTTTCTGACATCTCCTGTTCCTCTGTTGGCAAACCAATGAGGAGCACAGGAGAGCAGACTATAGACTAGATGAGAAGATAAATGTTTGTTCATACATTACAAAGTATGTAAACTGATGTAATTAAGCAGAGTGATACCCTAGATTATTTGCTTTCTGAATTGCACGAGGAAAAGAATCTTAATTTATTGTCTTCGTGCTAATATTTCCTGCACTAAAATTATACTGGGTACCTAACTCTTATTGGGAAAACTGAGATTTCTTTCTTAACTGTGACAGCTACTTGCACAGAAGAGTGGTATGAGAACATTAATAAAACAACTTTCTGAAGTTCAAAAATTTAATAAAGGAACTTTCAAATTCAGCTGCTGGGTATTTAGTCACCACCTTGTTTCTTTGGTGGACATGTTTTCTACACTGTAGTGTCGTAGCATCTGTTAAGAAAGACTTCTTATATTGCTAATAATGATATAAACAATATTATTGTCTTTTCTGAATGAATGCTAGTAGCTGATATAATTTTAAAGACTTGACTGTTATTAAAGTGAAATTTTAGTGTAAGAATGGACACATTTTTAACATGGCTGTCGCCTATTCTTTCATTCCAGTTTTTACCTGAATTATCTGCTTATGTACATGTAATCTATAATAACAACTTTCTTGGCACTAACCTGTGTAATCGTGAAAGGAGTTGGTTACTTCAAGCCGTGAAATTACTAAATCCTAAGAAAAAGAATAGGTTGTCTTAAGGTGCATTGTAACTGTTTTTTAATCTCTTGTTAATGGAATCTGAGCTATATGTTTATTTTGGCCTTTCTAAAAGGGATTACACTGCATGCTAGCAAAAAAATTCCAAATTGCATGTAATGTAAAACATCCTGCTACACTCAAATTTCCTGTCATTCTGGTGATGTTCATGAGTCACTGATATACTTTTTAAAGCATTTGAAGTAAATCACTGGGTCACAATATTGAAAAACTGTACTGTTGGCTCCTCATCTTGGAATTACTTCAGTAAGTATGTAACTTGTAAATAGTTAAAGGCTAGGCCTCTGCTTTTAAAAAATAACACAAAATCTGATTATGAGACATTGCTTTGTGGAAAACTCTTGCAGAAGTAGATTGCCTCAAAGAGCAAATGTTTGAGATTGAGGAGAATTGGGATCGGATGGCATTAGTGATGCTACCAAGCATCTTTTAGCAGATAAAAGTAGTTTGCATTGTGTTAGAATTAGATGCTTTGGCAGGTGTTCACCATGGGCTCAAAATAAAGGCAGGCAGGTACTGGGCAACATAAAACCTGTAGGAAAAGGGAACACAGAAGTTGGCAAGAGAGAATAAAATGTGTTGCTCTAGAAATAACAGAGTATTTCAGTGGCTAAATAATAATTCACTATTTCTTTTGTCAAATAGTGATGTTACAGAGGTATAGCAAGGTAATTAGTAAAAGAGATGGCAAATCCAGAGCTGAGTAGGGAATGTTTAAGTGTTGACTGGGGACAATTTATCTACTGACAGGTAAAAGTTTTGGCTAGCATCGTTAGCCTGTCCAGCCAATTTCACATAGGAAAAATCACTTTAACCTTCTTCCTTCCTGCCCCTCTTGACTCTGAAAAAGGCAAAATTTTCTCTTGACATAGGATTTAGTTTCCAGGAAAATACCAGTGGGATCTTTGCAAGATCTGGGGTGGATTTATATGCCTCAGTAAAATACAGAATAGGCACATTCTCTGCTTTCAGTTACAGCACAGAGCACACCGATATAGTCCTGGAGTGAGTTGGAATAATTGTTGGGGAGGTGGGAAAGATAGTATATGTATTTGGATGACACATGATGTCTCCTGAGCAAAAAAAAGTTACATGGTATTCCAAACTGTGGACCATATATAAAAAGTTAGGTGTATGTGTTCTTTAAGTATTTGTAATTTTCTTTTACATTCATCTGCTGAAGATAACACTGAAAAGTTTGTCTTTTACAAACTTTTTTGCCTTACTCATTCTTGATGAATAAGCAGAATGTCATTATGGTTTGGAAAATCAAATTTAATTTTCCATTCCGTATGTAATTTTCCCATTAATATGGAAGGTTGATAAGGCTTTTGCTGGAAGAATTGTATTTAAGTAATCATATTTTTATTTAGAGTTTATTTAGAACTTGCTTTCTGGAAGTGTGGAACACTTTTTGCTACAAATCTAAGAGCAGTGCTGACAAATCACTGGTTTGAGCATTCTTGGTGTGTAGAACACTTCAGCTTGCAAAGCAAATACCCATTCTCAGCATTTGCTGTTCTTTTGAAGCTGATGAAGCACTTGAACTACTACTTTAAGTTGATTCTTCTTAATTTCATATGCAAGAATCCTGAAGCTAAATGTTCATCTATGCACATGGAAACCCAGCTCAGGTATTCTGACAAATAGATTGTCTTCTGTTTTGGTGGGAGCCTCCCAGGGAGGAATTTGCAAGCCGGAGGTTTTCAGTTGCAGAGGAAGGTTTTACAAATGCTGTTTGAGCTGGCACTGCTTTCTCTCTCTAGTTTAGTTACTAGTGATGAGTTGAATTTGAGTCTTTAAATAACATAGTACATTTCCTAACATATACAAAAAAGTTAGTTGATACTTTCCACCTGAGCCAGTGTTGAGGAGTCATTTGCAAAGCACATAACTTTGTCAAAGAGTTGAGCTGAGAGCTGAATGAGTTGGGAGGCTTTGTTTTGGTCTGTCATGAGCTTGGCAGAAGTGTTGAGAGCTCCCTGCCTGCTTTGCTGCAATGACAAGTTAAACATTTTGGGATAAGTTGTTTAAAACAGTATAGTGCTTCCAAAAGTTTTTCCCATGTGTGTCTAAAGGAATAAAAATAATTCAGTGTTGACTGAACAAAATGATTTTTTTTGTATTTCTAAATTTTCTCCTTTCATTTTGATGCTTGCTGAAATGTTCTATAGCATGGCAGACCTACTTAGAAAATAAAAAGTTACGATTTTATTCTTCTGTAAGTCAGTTCTCAACATCCTGATTTTTCCTTCAGTGTAGCAGGTGCCTAGCCTACCTGTTGCGCTATTTTTTAAGTAATTTTGTTTTTAGGGGCTGATTAGAAACTTAAACATTCTGTGTGTTTTCATATTGCTACCTAGCTTTTGATGTAGACAAGGATAAGCTGCTATATAGAAGATTCCTGTTTCATCTCTTTTTGGAATATTCAAGAATTACCTCTCAACCTTGGATCAGTCAGGTGTTTAGGCAAGCAGCTCATGTCCTTCCAGCTATTGCAAATGCTAAATTTTCACTTTGTTCAGGGTCGAATTCTTATCTGAATAACTGATGGAGATTTCCAGTAGTGTTTCTCATTCCCTGAGGTATTCTCTTAAATATCAGATTAATAATCCTTTCCTCATGATGTAATGATGTAATTAACAATGTTTGTGGCCCAGCTGCTAAAGAACTGGTAAAATTGGGATGGAAAACGGATAGAGAATAACTGGAAAACACTACAGAATTGGAGAAAATAGAAGATATTAAAAACAGAGGCAACTCTCAGGATTTAAGGGTTAGGTTGTTAGCTTTTGTGTCTGCCCCTGCTGCTGAAGTAGTCTTTTCCCGGGCATTCTTTCCCTTCCTCAGGCAAGTATTGTGAAATAGGTTGCAGAAATGTCTCGACTGCAGTATATTTCCGTGCTGAATTAGCTCTAATCTGTACTCAGCTGTGATGTTGTCAGAAAGGAGTGTGGGGATAGAGCAAATGCTTAGGGACCAGGGGTGTTATTATGCAGTCCTTGAGCTGCAGTGCTAATTTTCAGCATTCTTGACTTTTTTTTTCACTTGTTTTAAGCATGATGCTTACCTTGTTTCCTGCATACTGAAGTATCTTTTGGGTTTGTGCATGTAAAAAGAAAGATGCTGCAAACAGCTGACTGACTCAGCAATTAGTAAATCAAATGAAATGGGATATTTCTAGGAAGAAACCTGAAGGTTTGCAGCATGATTTGGAAAAGTGTGGGCTGAATTGCTGCATTGCCAAAGGCTGCATTAAAACAGCAGTGCTTTTTTTAGAAAAGCTAATTCATTGGGTTATTGTCGCAGTTTCCTCATCCTTGTTTTGACAGTGTTAATGGCTCTCAGGGTTCTGTTTCGACTACCTGAAAGTAGCTACTGACTTTACAAAAAAAGGGACAAGAAAAAAATTGGGATCTGTATTACTAACTGAATCCATTGTTTTGGAAACTTGATCACATAATGTTTCCCGTGTTCCTCCGTGGTAAACAAAACTTCCTGAATTAGGGACCATTATCTCACCTGAAGCCAGAGGAATTTTGCCTGCTTTATTTTGCATAGAAGAATGGAATATTCTGTTGCTGTTGTTTAAAGTGATCTTGCTACTCCTGCAAGTGAGAAATGATAGTCATTTGTCAGCTCAGCCAAATTTCAGATACTGTTGCAAGCAGCAGAGCTTTGCCTGGAGGCAGATGCATGTATCCGAAACTAGAATTTCTGTGGGAGGGTTAGTATTTGTGCATGAAGACATATGCTCAGCCAAGCAGTTTGTTGGTTTGGGTATGTTTTCTCCTGTTGACACTGACAGACAGTCTTACTGAAAAGCTTTAAATCTGGCAGAAGGCAGAAAACCATTCCCTCTTCACTATTTATTTGCCTCACCACAAAATTTTGTTTTTAAATAGAACATTAATATTTTCAAAGGACTGAGTCCCTAGGCCAGACTTTTTTTTTTTTTCCCCTAAGGGAGGTTGTCTGTATTACTTCTGTGCCCTAGGGTTATTTTTTTCTAGAGGTTTACTTTTGTGTACTATAAACTTAACTGTTCCCGGAGTTAAAGTCCTAATTAGCAGTGTGTTATTTTGGACTTTGGAGTTATGGTATGCTTGTTCACCTCCCAGACAGGTGTTTCTAACATTTCCATTACTTACTGGGGGCTAATATTGTAATGTGTGATAGTGTAAGAGTTCGTAAAAGCTCATGGACAAGAATACAATTTTCCCATTTTCCTCTTTGATTAACAAGTGCTAATTACATAGTGCAAGAAACTACTTCCTGTTAGATTTGTGAGGGGTTTTTTATAGTTTCATTTGGTTCCTAAGTTGGTAAATATATAAACAGCCTTTTTAAGCTCTTTATACAGCCACAAATTTTGTAATATTTGTATTTCTTTTGCAATGAAGCTGTAGAGCTGAGTAGAGAGTGGTCTGTCTCATGCCAGGTTGCTGCAAGAAATGATTTCTCAGTGTCCAAAAAAACATAATTATGTGTGTGGAGCAGTGGTTTTACTTTGGGGATTTTCTACCACTTAGCACTTTGTTTATTATCTTTGTGAGAAAATATTAATATCACTGATGCCCCTTGTAAATGTTGAGAAGCATTGTGTAAATGTGACATTTGCTTTTGCAAATTTGCCGGTTGATTTATTTCAAGTACTGCCTCTTGTGAATGGCAATTCTTAGGATCTTAGGATATTCTTAGGATCTTACCTCCCCCTCCTACTTTTCTCACTCTAAGTAATGTGCTGTCATTCCTGCTATAATACTGTGTGTGTGAACTCAAAAAATCTAATCCTTTGATTAGAAGTAGAACAGTTTTGTAGTTCTCTTTCTCTGCATATAAGATGGAGTTTCTATAACTTTATTATCCCATGGTTGTTAACACTTGCAAACTGATTTCTTGGCCCATGGAAGGCAGAGGTTGTGGTTTTTTAAGCACCATCAAAACTGTATATTTGAAAGTCTACCTTTTCATCCTTCTGATCATGTCTGAGGTAATGGGAAATATTTGTAGTTATTTCACTCTGTAGTTCCACTGTAATTATCAGTGGAAATGAATAAAATGGGTATGGGAATAACTCATATACATTTTTTTTCCTAAACTCTGTTCTCCCGTGCCCTCCACACCTGTAAGCTTTACTACTGTCTGGGTGTTTTGCATCAGATCAGAGAAAGGGAGGTTACAGATTATTCATTTGAACATTAAACCTAGAATAAAGCAGACAGCTCTTCTGAAGCCCTCTCCTTGCTGTTGAAAAAAATCATTGATCATAGGGCATGCAATTTTACAGAATGTAAAATTTATGAGGGCAGCTGTCACTGATTTTAATGTAGTTATGTATTTAGCTATTTTGCATTCATTATTAAATAGGATGTTTTTACTCCGTAGACCTGGAAACATTTAGTCTTTTCTCATGAGTTAGGGAAGAGTAGAAAATGTTAAAGCCCCGTCTTTCTCAGCTGAAAGGACCCTCATTAATACATTTGCCAGTGTTGATGTTATGTACACTTTTCCTAGCAAAGAGCAGTATTCTGAAAATGGAAACTGAGACACATTTGTAAAAACTAAGTGAAGAAATTCACACTGTGTACATGGCTATACACATGCACACACATGGGTAGCTGGGGTTACTGCTGGTTTGCACCCTGAAGGGGCTGATGACTCTGCCTGGTCGCTGCTGCCTGTTCTAAGGCTCTTGCCATGCTCGTGTTTTTTGGGGAAGATGACTTGATCTGTCAGAGTAAGTGATAACCATCACTTACTCTGTCTCCTGAGCTGCATGTGACTTGTGGTGAAGAATTGCTGGTGAGGTCCAGAGTCAGTGCTCTTTATACAGGAAATGTGCTGTCTGTAGTGTTGGGGGTGTGCATCTGCTGCTGGCCCCACCTGAGCTCTTCCCAGCAAGGGCCGAGAGGACAAGACTGGAGTTGAAATTGGATAGGCAGGTGGAGTTTTTAGAGCAAAGTACAGCTCAGTCTTTCTGTTTTCATAGCCTATTACAATGGACACATTACTGAGAAACTGCACTACCCACTCTTCATAAACAAACAACACAAAAAAACACTTTAGTTGACACAAACATTATTTTTTTTGACTTCTGGATTCCTTCATAGTGAATGTTTAGTCAGTTGAAGGAGCTGAGAGGTGTCTGATGCGTTTTTCACTGTGGCTCACATCCTCCATACACCCCAGTGCTGGTTGCTTTGCATACTTGTGAAACAATGAGGGTAGTGTTTCCTGGTGGCTGAAGAGAAGGTGCAGAGGGTGTCTGCCAGCTCGCAGCAGTCAACACACAGCTCTTTGTTGATAGTCCCACTGGAGGCAAGCCTGCCTGGGTTGATGCTCTGTGCTCCTACTTAAAGCTGATGTAAGTTAATGCTATCAAAATAAACTGGTTTTGCTGATTGCCTTACTAATGTTTTTGACCCATGATAGTTAAGAAAGATTTCTGTCATATTTACAAACCTGCAGTGCTTCTCCCGATTTGTGAATAATTTGAGTTTTTGTCTTTCTGGAGAACAGTTATGAGGTTATGAAAGATAGCTTGCTTTTTTTTGGTGGTGGTGGTGAGTTGAACAATTCTGTATAGGTAGATTTAATTATGAAAAAACTATTTCTTACAGTCCAGAGGACTGTAAGAATGTAATGGTAATGTAATGGTGCTGAATATGACAGTATACACTTCACTGGTGAGAGCAGTAGACTGTCTTGTATTTTTATTTTTTTTCTGGTGCTTTTCAGCAGTGTAGTACTCTGAAGGAAGATGAAGATAACCTTTTCAGCAGTCTTGATTTGGGGGTACGGGTTGGGGTGCATTTTACAGTTGGTTTCTAAAAATCATATTTACTTCAAAATACCTCTGTGGCTTCAGTCACTCTTGGTCCCTTTCATACAGTGCTTGTGTTGGCTGATGTTGCTTTGGGTCCCTGTTCCCAGGGGCAGCAGGAGGTCTGTGAGATGAAGATGCTGCTGCGTTGTTTGCATGGCTGTGTGTGCCAGAATCATTGCTTGGTTGCTGAACAACCTGTTAGTGAAGGCCAGGAAAAGTAATGACATACACTTTAGATGTCAGTCTGATCAAAGCAACTGTTACCTTGACAGTTTTTTCCTAGGTTTTGGGGAGGTAATATGATAGCAGTGTGTACTTAACAGCTGTTAAACATAATACCTGTCTTTATGGTTTTGCTGATTCTATTATAAATGATGCCTATGAGCTTTTTTTTTTCCAGACAAACTGCATGCAGGAAAAAAAACCCTCTTTGGATTGTCTCCATTAAGAAAGATTTACTCGAATGATTTTTTTCCCCCCTTGCTGACTTTCTGTGTAAGATAAAGCCATGGAGACTTATGGAACAAAACTGTGATTGTTTTGTTGTGCACTCTAGATTTTTTATGTATTTTTGGTCACTTCAGGAATAACAGGAAGATGATGTGGTTTTCTCAGTGTTACAAATCTGTTTTCACTAGAGTTTAGTGGCACCCTAATAATTGAAAGCTTTTCTGTCCAGTCTCTTGCACTGATTTTTCTGACCTTGTGCAGGGTCATACCCCTGTATTGAGCTGGTAGAAAAAAAAGGTTGATGCAACGGAGTTGGCTCCATATTTTATGGCAGGTGCATGATTTTGTGTGTGTGGGGAGGTGTTTCACTGAATACAAAAGAAATTGACTGTACAGACTAGAAGGGTAATGCATGGCTAAAAAATCATTCAGTCAATCCGCATATTTAGGAAGAGGTGACAGTGGTAAGTGGGTGTAGGGATAGACGTTATATTGGGCATAGATAGCTCTGTGTGATTGTTGCTGTTTTAATATTAAATGTATCAGAAGGAAGTTCTCTGCATAATAGAAATGCAAATATTGAGACTATTCAGTATAGCCACTTGCTTGAATATGAGACAGTTAAATTTTGCACTCTACAAACATTGTGGCTGTGAATCTGGTCAGCATATTAGATTGACTGAATAAAATTTGTTTAGGTTTCAATAAGTTTCAAATAAGCCTTTCTTCATTTTTAAGCGATGTCCTGGTTTTGGCTGTGATGGAATTAATTTTCATCTTAGTAGCCAGTACAGAGTTTTGTTTTGGATTCAGTATGAGAACTATGTTGATAACACACTGATGTTTTAGTTGTTGCTAAGTAGTACTGACTCCAAGGCAAGGAATTTTTAGTGTCTTATGTTCTTGACAGTGAGGGGGCATGCAAAAAGCTGGGAGGGAGCATGGCCAGTTCAGCTGACCCAAACCTGCCAAAGGGATATTCCATACCACAGAACATTGTGCCCAGCATATAAGCAGGAGATGGGGTTGGAGAATTGGCCTGGGATACAAAGAGTGGATGTGTGGGGGTGGCCTTGTTGATGGATGAGAAACTCAACATGAGCCAGCCATGGGCACTCGCAGCCCAGAAGGGTGGCCGTGCCCTGGGCTGCATCCAAAGCAGCACAGCCAGCAGGGCAAGGGGGTGGGGGACTCTGCCCCTCTGCCCTGCTCTGGCGAGAGCCCTCTGCAGTGCAGAGTCCAGCTCTGGGGTCCCAGCACTGAAGGCATGTGCACCTGCTGGAGTCCAGGGCAGGGACACCGAGGTGATCAGAGGGCTGGAGCACGTCTCCTGTGCAGACAGGCTGAGAGAGCTGGGGCTGTCCTGCCTGGAGAAGAGAGGGTTCCAGGGACACCTTAAACATTCCAGTGTCTAAGGGGAGCTAAAAGAGAGCTGGGGAGGGACTTCTTACTAGGACAGATGATTCCAGGACAATGGGTAATGGCTTTAAACTGAAAGAGGGTAGATAGAGATTAGATATAAAAGAACTTCATTGTGAGCGTGGTGAGGCACGAGAACAGGTTACGCAGAGATGCTATGGATGCCCAGTCCCTGCAAGTATTCAAGGCCAGGTTGGATGGGGATTTCAGCAACCTGTTCTGGTGGAAGGTGTCCCTGCCTGTGTTGGGGGGTTGGAACTGGATGGTCTTCAAGATTCCTTCCAATCCAAACCATTCTATCATTCTGTGAAGATCAGAGATGCATAATCAAGGCAATGTAAAATGCTCCAGAACAGGAAGCTTGTGGACTGAAGAAAGCCACATGTGATACTGTTACAGAGCAAATGAAGGAAATACGGCCTAGATAAAAAAAGCTATTTTAGGATGTGTGTAAACTCATTAGATTAGCAGTAGCCAGAGGTTTTTTCAGTAGTTCTCCTTCAGCAAGGAAAGTACATTGTATGGGATTTTGTATAATTGTTTTAGCTAACTGTTCTTGTTCATACTGGCTAATTAGCATATGGTTATAAATCTAAGGACAAGATGTGTTTGGGAATAAATTCAGTTACACAAAGGTGGGATGGCAATTCACAAAAATCTTAAATATTGGAGTGGTGGCCTGGGAGAACAGGATTTGATTTAGAAGAATGAGTGGAATGCTTTATATTTAGGTCAAAATAAAATATGGAGAACCTCTGTTAAGGTCCTCCTGCCATTCCATTTCTCACCATGGATTATATAATGAGACCAGACATTGCAGTATGTTTGACGAAGAAGAGGTGTGTGTGTGTATTGCCATGACTAATTGATGATATAATCTGGAGGATGTGGAGTTGAGCCTTTTGCTTTGTTCTATATTGTGAAATTCAAGTACTATATCTGTTTTGGCCATTGTACTTCAAGAAAGATGTAGGCACACTTAATTTGCCTCAGGAGTGTAATGACTGATGCTTTAGAAAAGGTGCTATGTGCAGAAGGAGTGATTGAATTGGCAGTTTTGTAACCCAAAGAAAAGATCAAGGGAAATCATAAGCTTTTAAGTGTGTGGAAGCTCACTACAAATAAGTGAATATCTGCCCTTGGTAGCTGTGCCTTGCTTATTAATGGCAGCATGAGCCATTCTCTATGTGTCCTCTCACTGTTTAGCTTTTGGTTTTGTGTTTTATAAGGACTATTTATAATCCATGTCTGGACAGCACTGAACAAAGAGCCTGAATCTTACGATCCTTTGAATACATATATAAATTAGCAAAACCACTACAGTAAGGATCTTCATCTAACCAGACAGATGTAGAGAGAGGTATTTCAGCTTAAACTTTAGAGCAGATAGAAGAAATTTGCTCCCAGACTTGCCAGCCACTTGGCCAATAACACACCTGTTTTCCCATTGGTAAAAATGGATCGTGTTCTCCACACACCTCTGTGGGCACCCGAGTTTTAGTGAAGAAAACTGCTACACAAAAGGCTAATTTAACATAAGCAACACTCATAATTTTTTTTTGTGTATTGCAGGTTACAGTGCAGTGTGTAGAGCCTAGTCAGATATATAATGGAAATCTGTTTAACCTCTTGAAGGCAATAGCTAATTTGCTTTGATAAAGGAGGTTGGGTCTCTTCAGAATTATGTCATGATCTCTTATATTAACATATGCAGAAAAGAAACAAGTATGATTTATGTTAGGTTTCCTGCTGGATATGTCTTGGATCATATTTTTCTGGCCCTTTGAAACTTCCCTGTTTTTTTCAGATTAGTTAAAAATTGGTATCATTTCAAGAAGATCTTTAGCCAGTACTATTAATAATCAGACTTTAAATCAAGACATTTTCCCCTTCTACTCTGGTATGCAAAAAAAGGGAAACTGCTAGGTATTATATTTATTTTACCTGCTTCAGTATTGGGGTAATAATTAATAATTCATAATTAATAATTAGGTGGTTGACAAACACCTTTTCCATCACTGCCAGTCTTAGCCTTCCTTACCATATACTTCCTCCTTACTGCCATATCATCGTAGTATCAGCATCTTTTTTTTTCCTTGTGCAAAGTTTTTATCTGGACAGGTACTAGAGGTAACAGTTTAAACAGGCAGAGCAAGAAGCTTGAGGAACTTAGTAGGTTCAGATGTAATATGGCAAGTGCAAGACACAAGCTTGAATAATATATGATATAATATGGCAAATATTACCTAAGTGCAGACAAATTTCAATTGCATTAAAAATGGAACAAATCTCTCTTGAATGTTAAGATACATTCTTTACTTTTCAGCTGCTTAGAATTTCCCTCAGACATTGCTGTATTAACTGGGCAAAGGCAGAGATTTGAAGGAACTCATTCAGTATTGCTAAACTTTTAACGGGTAAGACTTGGAAAGACACAGGCATCATTTTTCAGGTGTCACTTTTTTTTTCTGTAAGTGAAAAAATGTTGCTTCTGAAGCGTCAAGTCTGTGTTATTACAGTAACACCTTTTTTTTACAAAATCTGTCATTATAAATGCTAATGTTTAACTTGTGGGCGAGAGATGAAAGAATGTAAAAACCCCTACATCTATAAACTAGAATATGTATAGGAAGATTTAGTCCAAAAGAGTGATCATCTGGGGAGCTGCTCATGTGAATGTGTGCTGTTTTTTGAGGAGGCTGTTTTCTTGCCTCGTTGAGAACAATTCATAGTTTGTTGTGCTAAGTATTCATGATTGGATAGAGGACGACATATATAGAACTCAAAAATAGATAACAGCTTATTTGGGAGGACAGGCAGTCCTCCCACTTAAATCATATCATCTGGAAGGCTAAAAAATGTTGATGACTTGTTCCACCTCTCCACTCTTCCCTGCATATGTTGTTTTCCTCACAAGCACAGTTCACTGCCTCTTTTTAGAAACAGTCTTTGACTCCTTCTCCCTTGCATGGGATTTTAGATTTTGAAATCTTAAGTGAGACACTTTCCTCCCCTTCCACCTCAAGCTCTGCCAGAACCGAGCTAGGAACTCATCTGAATTTCTCTTTTTCCTCTAGGACAGCCTTGAGCCCTTGCTGTTGGAGTCCCTCTTTCCCTTCTCCGTTCATGTCGGAATGGCCTAGGCCGCTCCGTTGCTCCATGGTTCCTGCCGCAGGTGCTCTACAGCAATGTGTCAGGATTTCTCCTCCAGTGCTTGTGGCCCATCCAGATGGCTGTAAACCTGCAGAGGAGGTGAGTACAAGATCTGTTCCAGGAATTTTTTTGATGCTTTGGTCAGGTCTGTCTGCTTTGGGGATGTTTCAGAGCAAATGGAGCCCTTAATGAGTGAATGTGTGCTTTGTGACTGGGATGCACTGGGCTTGGGTGGCAAGGTTTTGCTAGTGACTTAGTTGGAGGTGTCTTCTCTGAGAAGCTGCTAGAAACTTCCCCTGTGTGCAATGCAGCCAGTGCCAGCCGTGTCCCAGAGGGACCTGCCCCTGGCCAAGGCTGAGCCCATCACGTAGAGTGGTAGAGTCACTGGGGTACCCCATAGGAAACCCAGGCTAGACCAGTGCGTTCCCAAGGACTGCACCCGATGGAAGGGACCCGTGCTGGAGCAGCTCATGACGAGCTGCAGCTCATGGGAAGGACTCAGACTGGAGAAGTTTGTCAAGGGCCGCTTCCTGTGGGAGCAGGGGAGAAGTGTGAGTAATCCTCCCTCTGTGGAGGAAGGAGAGGCAGAGCCAGGATGTGATGAACTGACTGTAACCCTCTTTCCCTGTTCCCCTGTGCTTCTAGGGGGTCGAGAAGGTTGAGAAAACTGAAAGTGAAGATGAGCCTGGGAAGATTGGAGGGGTGGGAGGAAAGATTTTTAAAGATCTGGTTTTATTTCTCATCCTACTCTGATTTGATTGGTAATAAACTGAACTGGTTTCCCCATCTTGGGTCTGTTTTGCCTGTGATGGTGAGAGATTTCTCCCTGCCCTTATCTTGACCCACAAACCCTTTGTTATAATTTTTTTCCCTTGTCCAGCTGAGAAGGGATTGGACAGTGACTTTGATGGGCACCTGGAATGCACCCAGGGTCAATACTCCACATGCATATTCCATATTTTACTATTCCTTCAGCACCCTGTTGGACCAGTTCAGTTGTCTGCAGCTATTAAAGGAGTTTCCATAAGAATCCATTTAGATATTAGTGCAGACCTAATTAAACTGTTACTGTGGTTTTCTCTGAGTATTGGGAAGCATAGTATCCAAGCGGATGAAGGACCTCATTATTAGTTTTCCTAAATTGACCTTTATCCTCTATCCTCTTTATCTTATATCTTGAAAAGCTATTTAGTCCAATGAAGCTGGAATTCAGATTAACTTTGCATCCAGATGACCTAAGAAAGCCTGAGTTTTATTTTCTCTGTTTCTACAACAAACACAGTACCCTTAAAGCATCCTTGTCAGACAAAAGATGATTTATTAAACTACCACTGTGTAGTCATTGGCTGTGCAGTGAGGTGTTTAACAACTGAGTATTTGGGAAGCCCTCTCTGTGTGCATCTCCTACGCTTTTTTTAAGCTTGATTGAAGCAAGATGGAAAACCAAAGTTTTTTAATAGGATGGACAGGCAAAGATGTGGTATGACAGGTCCGTTTCCTCTGGCAGAAAAGTTTAACCAGTGCAGTTGTATTTAGTGTGTTATATGGTGTCCTGCACCTGGAATCATTGGTATTGATGTTTTGCACGAATTTTTCACCCTGATTTTTTTCTTTCCTGAGACCTATTAGCAGTTTTCATAGATTAGTTTTCACAGACTGAGTTCTAAAGGACTCTTTGGGTCCAATTCTGAAGTTCAGGTTCTGCATGCTAAAATGGGAAAAGTGTGTTTCGTGTTTGAGGGGATCCTTTTCCAGTCACCTTCAAAAGATCTAACGTGTAGTCTTAAATACAGTTCTTCAAAGGTGTAATTGGAACAAGTATCAGTTTAGAGGAGAGGAAAAAGTATATCCAAAATTACTACCTAATACTATTTAGTAGTAGAGGCTGCTAAGAGAAAAAAAAATCTAGGGTAAAAAAAAGTAGGGCATTTTTTTTACTTCTGGGTTTACTTCTTTTGGCCACTCAAATGGCATCTTCACTGATGTTTTTTCATGGTAGCTCAATCACATCTTTGGTGGTTGCTGACTAATGTTGGGTTTAGTGGGATCACAGATTTGAGTAGAACGAACTTCTTTTGGGGAGAATACCTGATAGGTCTGAGTCTGCACTGAGAGACTGATGTGGCTGAATAAACACAATTGTTCCTGGTTATTTTTCAGTTGTGTCAGTTCTTGGATTAAGTTTCTTCATTGCTGTGTAGATTTTTGCTGGCAGAGCAGAAGGCTGGCATGTTGGGAAGCAGCTACTTACACAGTAATAGCGTGCTGATAAATCTTTAACCATGGTCTGGCTTCTAAGGAATGTCTACTTTCTCTTCTTTTAAAGATTCTAGAGCTTTCCGAGGAGATGTAAATCTTTCAGAAAAGGTATTGAAGAGTAATTTTAAATATCTTGGAACACAGAATTTTAGAAGATGTTATAAAAACATCTGATCTCTGATTTAATTTAAATTTTAACAGTGATTTTATTTCTCAAATTCCCTGATTTTCAATTAATAAATAGTTGAATTTCCAAAACAGTTCCATCGTATTCCTTTCTTTAATATTTTCTGGCAGATTGACCTTTTTATGGTGACCTGTTTGTCTCTTGGCTTCTAGTCAGGAATTAATTTTGAATTGTAAAAAAGCTCAAGTTGCTACAAGCTTTACATCTTCAAGAATCATTTGATGTCAAATTAAATACGCTAGCTGTTTTTTCATGAAACGCCTCACAGTTTCTGGGGAAAAAAAAAAAACAACCCAGCGAAGTAGTAAGTAGCAAAGTATTTGAAGAAATTTAAGTAATTCACTGAAGTCTGATGCATACCAACCATACTGAATGTTCTGCTGATTGTTTTCCCTATGCAGCTATGCAGAAAATTGTTACCATCACATTTACTGGTAACTGAGGAAACAAGTGAACTCTTCCACCAAATAATCTTTCTGTCTCAAATTGCATATCACACTCTTCAGATTTCTCTGGACTGCTGTACAGCACAACAAATAAAAAATTCTAATTTTTTTCTTTTACCTTACTGATGCATTTTCTGTATCTTGATATGGCTATTTTATTTAAATTTGTCAAACTAGGATGAAAATTTACAAGTTAGGCCAGATGAAAAACATATTTTGGAATCATTAGTTTTAAGAGTATAGTTTTGAAATTCAGTGTCTGAGCAAATCTGCGATTTTTCCGTCTAAGAAATATTTAAGAAACAAAAAGAAACATTTAAGAAATACAATCCAGCAACATTTAAAAAGCATTTATTACAGAATAATAAACATTTTCTTTTGAAAATTACTTTGTTTAAATAATTTCCATGGCCTAAGTGAAAACTAATTTTTTAAGTTTTATTGATTTTTGGTTTACTAGCATTTTCTTCCGTAACTGAACTCCAAGCATGATCTTTTTCTTTCTTTTTTTTTTTTAAAGTGCAGATTTTTGAAGCTGTTAAAAAATTTGTTTCTGTAGAACTCAATTCATCTTTTCCGTAGTACTGCTTTTGACCAAATGTGAACATTGTAAATTTTCTTGTTTTACAGTGAAGTTGAAAGCTGGGAAGGAGTGTGTGCATGATCAATTGAAATCTCTTTGATTTGGCCCGTATTTGTCTACTTTTACAGCTACACAAACATATTTAATGGCTGGGTGGAGACTGTGTGCCCCAGGCTTTTTGAATCATATGGGCTGCTTTATATTTCCTAGTTGGGTGGGTTCTTCTGCCACTTTCTCCTCCTCCTCTTCTACAGTTTCGAGTCCAGCAGTAGCAGATCATTTTCCGTCCTGCCTCTACATTACCTGTTATCTCAATTTTTGTTGGTGTGGTAGCAAACTGGGAGATGCAGATGTAAGAGCACTGGAGTAGGAGGGGGCATCTGCCTGCAGGGACGTGAACTGGTCATAGCTGCTCCCTGTCAGAGTTAGGGATCGTTTTCTTGCTGGAATAGCAAAGGGAAAAAGGCACAGAAAAGGAAAGGGAGAGTAGAACTCTGAGATGAGAATGTCTCAGTGTGAAACCAGCCCTTGCAAGCCTTTGTTGAAAACGGGCAGTGCTGCTACCTTGTGATTCTGACAATTCTCTTGTGATGTCAGGCGTCACAGGCCAGCCTAGAAACCGCTGTAGCTCACCTGAAGGCTGTATTCGGGAGTTTAAGCTCAGTTCCTGTGGCGATGTCAGCGCCAGTGCTGCAGACCAAGACGCCACATGGACAAAGATTCAGGACTGTAGTCCTGAAGAAGAGCCATTGCTATGTCAGTCTGCTTGCAAATTATTCTGGCAACTTCTCCCTATCAGTTTCTTCTTGCCTTGTCCAGTCTTGAAAATGTATTCAACTTCTAAAGGATTTCCAGAACCTGGCATTAATTAGTCTGCCTTTTGCTTTTTATCTGAGGGTTCTTTTCTTCTTGTTCACCTTTTCAGTGTAGAATCCAAAATATGGATATTGCCTACTTTAGAAATAAACTTTACATGGAAAAATTTATGAGTCTCATGACTGAAGAAAATCTCATGGTTGTTCTTTTTATACCATGTGTACATTTGCATGGATTAACAATTGAAGCGAAGTACTTTAAAGTGTGGAATTTCTCAAATTTGCGTTGTCAATGATATCTGGAAAGACAGAATTAAGAAAAACTGCATCTAAAACAAGTGAGTCTAAGGGGGAAAGGGAAGGATGGATGTGAAGAATCTTCTCTCTAGTGCAATACTGTGTGTGTTAATTAAGTACAGAACAGTTGTTAGCAGCAGAAGTTACCTGCTGAGCACGGAGCATTGTGATGTGAGAACAGGCTGATTGGGGAATGTGTGCTTAAAAGCTGTATGGCCTTTCTCTATAAATACAGCCTTTTTGCTCTCTAGGTAGGCTTTTTATTTGCCTATGGATATAAAGCAAAGGAGCACAAGTTTTTGCGAGAAACATTGTAAAAATTCTATGGGTTCCAAAATTTGACAATGCTAGCTTTTCTTTTTTTTCTCTGTATCTGATCAGTCTTTTCTTTCTAGAGTAAGAGAAACATGCATATGTTTTGGGGGTTGTGGTTTTTTGTTGTTTTGTTTTTGCTAGACTTTTGTGGATGGAGATGTGATGTTTTCTCTGTATTTCAAAAAGTGTTTAGCCCTGCAAAACTGCTGACTTATTTTGGTTAGAATCTGGGTGTTTCCCTAGACATGATGGGGTGTGGTACTTTTTGATTTTTATTTTAAACTATCTGCAGTGCCACTTTTAAAGGAATGGGAAGTAAAACTTGCTAGCTTGTTTGAATTCTTTGCCATTCTGCGTTCTACTTGCAATATCATCCTTCATTTTACCTGCAGTAGTAGAACCCACTGTGTGTTAAGTGATTGTCACCTGTACGTTTGCAAATTGTATATCCTAATTCTTCAAGTCTTTGCTATTAGTCACTTGTGTTATCCTTTCAGCAGTTTTTAACTTGATATCTGCCTGCATTTGATTTTTCAGCAAGTTCTGCTATTGCTCTAGGCAGAATTCAGCCATCTTCTCTATGATAAACACCCTGTAGCCCCACCATGTATGATGAATTTTTATTTACCTGTGCTTTTTTCAAAACTTTACTTCTAAAACACTATTTTGAACATTTTCCACATATACTGAAGGCAGAGAAAAAGTGTTCTTCAAAGTTATTTGGTATTTCTTCAATTTTCCCTTCTGGATTTTTAATCTACAGTTGAAAGTTTTCAGGATTAGAGGTTTCTGCACTTAGTCACATAAGGATGATTGAATCTATTGACTGCAATTTACCCAATGTTTCCAAAAGTCTCCTCTATAATATTTTTTTCTCTAATTAGCTGACTCTGCTTTTCTTTAAATCAAATTCTTGCCCATTAGTGATTCATCCTTAATGATGGCTATTTGCCTATGTAATTTTCTGCCATTTTTAAAAGTGTTTGAAGAATTAATGAAATTTTTTTTTTTCTACTCTCGCTTGTGGCCTTGATATGTACCTAAAAAATAATCAGAAGCTTTATGGAGATTTGGTATTTTTGAACATTTGAGACCTAGCTTGAAAGATTTAATAATTTCTTACAACATATAAGGAAGGTGTCAAGGATGTCTTGTGTAAGATTTATTCACTTGTTTGTTCAGAGCCTGCATAGGCTTTTGTCTAAGAAAAATATGTAGCTAGTTTTGTGATGGTGAATTCACCTGACCTTCAAGTAGTGAAAGATTTCTCCTTGAAGTTTGTAATTCTTTCATACTGACACTTTAGTTTCTAGTTTTCTTCTAACATAATAGCAGAATAGAGAGTAAATCTGAAACCCTTTTGTCTCTGTTTGTCACTGTTTTCAAGAAGAATTTGCTTATTTCCTCAAAATACTGCAAAAGCAAATGCTACCTGACTTTTGAGTGTTGACATGTGCAGACTGAAGAGAGTATAATCGGCAGAAAATTCTATTATTTGACACATTTGTTTGAAGAGCGAACTATTGATAAGGATAGTGTCCATTTTAGTTCAATCTCAGCTGGTAAATTCTGAGTTTGCTGTTAGGCATTTTAATGTAGAACTTTTAAAACATTTTGGAAGTCAATTTGATTTTCTGAGCCGTGCAGAAACGTTGTAAAGGAAGATGGAAAATATGAGCATTGAGAATATGAGACAGCTCATTGTGGTTTTACTTCCACATAGTCAAATCTAGTGCATATGATTTCTTAGAGAAGCTTGCTCACAATGCCAAATTTATTTTTTTGCAGAAAGAATTTTAACTTTAAAAGGAGTCCTATCAGGTAGCCTATTTTGCTTACAGCTCATCTTGCACCTGCCAAGTTATTTAAAATAACTTCTGGAGATGTATGAATTCTTGATTATTAGAAATTCTTGACTGCTTGCAGGCTTTGTTTCTTAGGCAACCTGTGCCTTGTAAGGCCAGGTGATGCTGCTTTTGGCTGGAAGCCTTCACACTGTAATACATCCTGTCACAAGGCTGAGTACCTAAAACATGTGGAGGTGTTTACAGCTTTTCCTTGCAGCCAGCTAATAGTGTACCAATAGCCTAATGCTCTGCTACTGTGACACTGCTCCACTGCAATATACATTTTGGGTAGTTCAGCTTTTAATTTCTTAAAAGGCCATTTAGATCCACAAGGGAGCCTGAAATTACTTAGTTTTAAGCTGTTTCTTCTGAGTAATGGTAAACTTGCACAGTGTGTACCTCACATGACAAATTGTTTTTCTTGAGGAAATGGAGGTCCTCACCTAGAACACCTGTGCTGATGTGACCTCAATTTTTCTTTAGAAGTCCTGCAGTGTTGGGGTTGAAAGACCAGCTAACACAGCTCTTCAGGGAGTTATTAAAGGCTGCAGTCAGTTTATAGCTCGGGGATGCTGATCGGCAGGAGTGGTGCTGTGCTGGAAAAGCTAAATGCTGGGTCACCATCTGTGAGTCTTCCAAAAAGAAAAACCATTCCAGTGGTTCTAGTCCACTTCAGCCTTCTAGGCTGCTGTGAAGGGCAGCAGAAGGCTCAAGTGGGTCTCACTGATGCATCTTCAGCCATTAATTATTGCACATCAAGGGTTTGTAAGCTTTGTGTTTAAATCATCTCTTGCTGCTGTGAAAAACAAAAGCTTTCCACTCGTGAATTGCTCATTGTCTTCATGCTGCCCCTGATACTCAGTGATGAAAATACTGCCTTTATTCTCAAGCTGGCTGTTTCTCTTAGTCAAGCACCCTCAGTAGCCCTCCCAGAGTGTGCATGTGGAGTAGCTATGGCTTGGAAGAGGAATGTTTGCTCTCTGTCAGCATCTGAAGTGTCAGAAACCCAATTTAAGACTGCAGTTGTTTCAGGAAAAGAAATAACTGTCTTTGGGCTTATAAATCTGTTTTCCAAAAAGGATTGCCTATTCTGCACCTGTCATGAGAAGCAATTCTGCTGTTCAGTCTAAGAGGGAAAAGATTTGAATAGCAGTGTTTTGAGCTTACCTGCCAGGGCTGTAACAGCCAATAACTTCGTGCCCATGCAAAATTCTACTTCTCTTTGCTTCAGGGTGTTCTATATCTGTGTATTCATTTTCTTATGTGTTGCAGTTAACCTGGGCTAATGATGGACTCCAAATATCTGAGGCATATTATATAAAAAGATATATAGTTGCTTTTTTGTTATCACATTGGCATTATTAAGTAATGTAATCTTATTTCTCACTGGACAGAATAGAAGTAAGTTTATTTTAAATTTTAGAGCAGTTGAGAGAATGGGAATGTATGAAGAATCCCTGAATGAGATGTCTGGTTTTGGATAATTTTTATGCAACCTGTAGAACAAGAGAGAAATGAAGTTATTGCCTCAGACATTTGAAATCTACTTCAAAGTCATAGAACAGGAAATCTAGTGAATCTCAGCTGGTTATATGACAGCAGTAGTCTTTGTACTTTTATTATGTTCTTAATTTCCAAATTTTAGCTATTCTCTTGAGCTTTTGCAATATTTGCAGTGGTATTCTGATAGGGAACATTTCATCTCCCTCCTGGATCAATTTATTCTTTTTCTTGCATAGCAAAAATTGCTGTGGAAAAAGAATGTAAATCCAAAATCTGTACATTGAATTGGTTTGAACTTTTATTATTTGATTAAAATATTGTTCATCTGGTTCTTTGAAACCTTGCCCAATGCAGTTTCTCCCTGCAAGCAAGACAGAGCTTTCTTAAAGTCTATCTAAAGAGGTCTATGACTGGGAAAACGTGTAATTTAAGTGATTTCAAAGGTTTTCATTTGAGCATTTGTGTAAATAATCTTTTGTTCCACTCTCAAAAATGCTGTATTGAGGGAATTTGGCACGTTTACAGACTCATTTGAGAAACCATTAAGCACCAATTTGCAAAATTATGAACTGTTTTCAGAAGTTCAGTGACTATAGTTGTTTCTGAAAACTACAGGTACCAAAATAGCATTGTATTTTCAATTAACTTTCTTGCATTCACTGAAGAACTTGTTTTAAAAGCCAAACTTTTTAAAAGCCAGTTTTTCAATTCAGAATTGTTATTTCCTTACTACATAGAAGTATTTAGGACTAAATCATAAAAGTTTAAAAGTGAAGTAAAAACTGCTTGGGTAAGAAGCTCTCTTCCAACCCAAGATATTCTCTGATTCTAAATAGGGATAATCAGGAGTTCAAGTACACAGTTGTAAACAGTTTGACAAAATTGTAGCTGGAGTGCATAACTGTCTTTCCATTTTTGGTATTGCTTTTCTATGTGATGAGAGATTTTAACCTCACAAGAGCTTCTACTTTTGTAAGTGTAATAATGCATTCTATTAATTTGTAGGAAAGGAGGTATGAACCAATAGCTTCTGCCTTTGTGTATGAAGTTCATCCTTGTTTTTCACCTGTAGTCAGCTACTTCTATGTTTGTTATTCTGCCTTCATTCCAAGGCCCACCATTTTTAGAAACATAATTGATTTTTTGTTCAAATGGTCAATTAAAAAATTGACTTATGAATTAAAAAATCATTTCTGATTAATTAAGTGTAGTCTTCCTACACAGAGCAAGAAGAATAGAAATTTATTTTACTGACCTACATTTCTCAGATTTTTCTGAAGTGCAGGTTTGCTTTTAATGAATTGTTTTCATACTGTTCAGACTAGTGTGATCTGCTTTCTCTCATCACCTCCTCAGAACTTACTTGCTGAGTTGTACTGAACAGATGAATACTAAAACCTTTAAAAATCCATCAAATGAACATAGACCCATGAAATATTCTTTTATTATATTGACTTCTGAGATGAGGAGTACTAGCATCCTCAAACTCTTTAGTATTATTTTTCCTGTTGAAATTTACTGCATGTGTTTGTGTTACTGTGAAAAAGATGAGGAATAACCTGTTTTTGACAGGCGATGGGCTGACCTAACTTAAATGGCTTTTCATCACTTGCTTTCATAGCATTGAAAGGTAGTGCTTTGTTTGTCCTCAAACTGACCTGTTTACTGATGTTCTGATGGTAATAAGATCTCTGCAAACAAGCACTAGAACCAATTTAGAGCATAGGCAAGCAAAAAAGAAAAAAATGATAAAACAAAACACATGAGGTCAGTAGTAAGAGTAGTTCTGAACCTGTTTGTAGAGTTGGCATCACTTCTGTTTTCAAATGTGGATGTATCCAATGGGATTGGCCTCATTAATAGTTCAGAGAATACACAGTTGTAGACAATGCTCACAACAATTTGCGTTGGCTCCATTTTTTAGAAGTTTGCTCAAAAATCCATACACATGCCTAATATGTTACCTTACAGTATGCCAGTTTTTCTCCCTCATTACTAAGTAGACTGAGAAGCTGAAAATTCAGTTTTGTATAGGCCGTCAATGTTTCCTTAGATGCTGTTCAGTTGATAATTTTCCATTTGGTTTAAACTGATATTAATAGCTTAAACATAGCAAATGTTGTGTCAGGATTTTGATGAGCCCTTATTCTGTGCCAGCTTCTGTTTATTCATATCTGAAATTCTGGAAAACAAACTTTGCATCAGCTTTGTCTGGTTACGTGCTGCATCTAGTGTAGAATCCTGATTTAGCTGAATAACAGCAATGAAGTCCTTTGTCAAGTCTGCTACAAAGTCATATTGAAGACTGATCACTAGTATAAACAGAGATAAAGTGGATCCAAAGATAAAAATGACTGAGTATTTGTATGCTATACTGGAAAAGAGTAAGTTTTCTTTCCCATGCCAACTGTGTTTGTGAAAGAGGTTGTTAAGTGAAACAATGCTCTTTATATGAGCAGTAATTTTAAAGATGACCTTTTCCTATAGTTTCCAATGTATTATGGACTTTGTCACAGGGAAGAAAAATTCACTTGACCTTCAGAAGTAACAAGACTTGAATGTACCCATTTTTCCTCTTTTCACTTTATTCTTGATAAAGTACAGCCTTTGTCCCTACCATTTCCAAGGTGTTTTTAACACTCCTTTTTCTTCCATAGTATAAGGGTTTTGTAATCTATAATCCAGTGTTTTGAAGGGATGAAAAACATTCGGTTTTGCAAAAATTTTCAATTCTATTACATTACTCTGTAGGTAAATGCAATTATTAAGCCTATGCATTTGGGGATTGTTTCTGTGGTTGCTAGGCTGCTTTATAGATGCAGTTGACTTTCTTTGCTATAAGAACACACTACTGATTCATTTTGAATTTGCTCTCGGGCTCCAAAGATTTCTTCCTGCAGAGCAGGTTCCAGGCATGGAAGTAGCCAGCCTATGTAGGTAATAGTTGTAGAATCACAAAATGGTTTAAGTTGGAAGGAACTTCAAAGGTCATATTCTAGTTCCAAGCCCCCGCCATAGGCAGGGATGCCACCAGCTAGATCTAGTTGCTCAGGGCCTCATCCAATTTGGCCTTTAGGAGTTTGTACTTCTTAGTTACTGAATTTTTGGGTTTTTAACCTGCCTGTTCTTCTAGCCTTTGGATGTCCCTGGAACTGGCCACCCAGATGCATTCCTGCATGTTGTTTCAGGGTATTGTCTGCATGCTCCAGCCCAGCTGGGTGTCACCAGCAACCTTGCTGGGCATGCTTTCAGTCCTGTCCCCCAGCTTCTCAGTAAAGACACTGACAAGTGTCAGCTCCAGTTTTGGCCTGAGGCAGCTGCCACTGGTGGTTGTCTGCCAGCTGGACTTTTTATGGCTGGTCAGAACCCATAAAGCCTGGTGGTCCAGCTAGCAGTCCACCCCCCGATTGCCCGCTTATTTAGATTAAATCTCATTAAGTTCTGAAAAAGTGCTCTGGAACACTGTCAGAGTCGCTGCTGAAGTTAACACAGACACCATTCACTGCTCTTCCCCTGTTCACCAAACCAATGCTCTCCTTGAAGTGAGATGCCAAATTGTTCAAGTATGCTATGGCTTTGGTGTGTCTGTACCGCCTGTTCCCCTTTTGGTTTTTGTGTTGTGCTGATCTGGTTAGGGATGAGTTTGCTTTGTTTTGTTGTTTGTTTATTGGTTTGGGTTTGCTTTTGTGTGTTTGTATGTGAGATTTCTTACATAATCTTTGAAAGGACTGAAATCAGACTGACTTAGCAGCTGGTTCTCCAGATTCTCCTTTCCTACTTGATGATAACTTTTTTCCTAATCTTGAGGATTGGGAAACTCTGGATCACCATTTCAGACATTTCACAGATGATAGAGAATGTCCCTGCAGTAAGACCAGCCTGCTCCTTCAGCAGCCTCAGATGTCGCCTCTCTGGTGCCACAGAGTTGCACATATACAAGTGGTTTAAGAGATCCCTGGCCTAGTCTGTGTGTCCTTCATGAGAAGTTTCACTCTTGCAGACTCTGCCACTAAGCTCCAGTAACAAAGGAGGTGAGAAAGGCACTCAGTATCTCAGCCTTCACCGTGCTGAGCACTGGACCTGCATTATTAGCTTTTTTTTTCTCTTTTCTTTTTTTTTTTTTTTCTTTTTTCCTATCCTTAAGGTGCTGTTCTTATTGCAGCTTTTGATTTGTTCCAACTTGTACTCCTGGATTATCTGAGAACTCCTCATGTGCCCAGGAAATGTAACTCAGGTGTATCCATCCCAGCAGCATCCTAGGCAGTATGACTGTTCTGGAAGGGCACATCTGCAGGCTTCCCTTCTGTTGCCACAAGTCGCTAATTTCCTGGATTGGTCTTTCTCAGCCCCCATCTTGGGAATCTCCGTCCACTTATCCTTTGAGTGCAATGCTTAGCTGTCTCTGCTGTTTTTGCATCATGGGGCTCAGACTCGTGGCACTTCAAGGTCTCTGTGGAGATGCATCCACCTGCTGTTCATCCTTGCTCACTGTGCTCCATAGCCCCTTCCACTGGAGGAGCAGCACTCAGGTAGAGCGTTCCTGCCATGGCTGAGGCCACCACCACCACCTCTGGGTGGCAGAGCCCTCTTCCCAGAGCTCTGGGTCAAGGCTCTGATATACTAAGAGCAGTTGCTTCATCAGAGTTTATGGGCCTCTCTGCTCCCCCTCTGTTGTGCTGGGAAGGCAGACAGGGGGAGTGCTGTTATAAAAGCAGTGGTGAAAATGCAGTGTGATTCATGGGAAGGTTGACTGCCCAAGGGAATGAGAGCCTTCATCTAAAGGTACAGGGAAGGGCCTTACCGATGGAAAACAGTGTGTTGAACTTTAGCATCACTGTCTTTTCATCACTTCCCAGAACCCTCAAAGGATTCAAAGGGTTTGCAAAGTGTCTTTTTGACATTTCATTGAACTGACAGAAGAATGTTCTTGTCTTAGAGGCAGAAATACCACCAGGCTGTGCATTCTAAAGCACTTGATATCGTTGGTATTTTTATGGACGGCAAGTCTAGATGGTGGTTCTGGTGTCTTGCTAATTTGAGGAACCCAAAGCACTGCGCTCCTGTGTGTTTTACACTGGTTTACAGCCTAATGTCTCATAAGTCTGAACTTCTAGAAGTGTGAAATCAAAAGCATTGGTAGAGTTTTCTTTCAAAACACTTTGTATTTTATTAGCATTTCTGTTCTTTAAGTACAGGCAGGATGGTGGTGTGACTTGTATCTTTGCCAAATCATTGCTATAGTGTACCAGTTTGGACCAGAAGAAATCTATTGTTTGAAGAGTTTAAGGGCAGTCGTGCACTTTGTTAGACAAATTTTGTCTGTACACAGTATTTGTTTCTGCCAGTGGCTGATATCCATATCTAGGGCAGAGAATAGGGGAAACTGGGATGATGCTTCCTCGCTGTACTCTCCTGGAATGCGGTGACTTGAAGTTCACAGTCAGGGACTGCCCGAAGTAGGGGTGAGGACTTGGAATTTAATAGCAGCTGCAGGCTGATAAACCTGCAGCACTGGCAGGGAATGGTGGCAGGCAGGTCCCCTGGATGACTACACACTGTAGGAATACATTCCTTTTCTAGGTTTTAACCTCTTGCTGCTAAATTCACTTGATTTCGGCCAATACAAGAAGAAAAAGTAAAAGGCAACAGTCAGTCTCTATTTACCATCTAAATACAGCTTTTGATTTTCTAGATCTGCCACTTGATTTAGGTTACATCTTTTCCAGCCAAGAAAAATGCTACTTTCATCTTATAATGAAGCTGTTCTTTGTTGTATTCATCCTTTTGCACTTCTCACTTGTTCCTTCTAATCCTTCTATATCCTTTTTGACATGACAAGACTTGATTTTCACACAGCACTCAAGATGAGAAAGCAGATACTGTGTAATGGAATAGCGATGGTTTGGGTTCTGTTTTCTACATAGAAGTCCAGTAATAGATTTATTTTTCTTTCACTGCTGCTGATGGCTTTACAGAACTTCATAGTACAACTCCCAAGATCCAGAGTTCAGGTCCATCCTCCTGTCTATTTAAAAGAAAAAGACCAGCAAAAATCAACCAAAAACCCGCAACGAAACAACCCCTGGGAATTTTTTGATAACGTACATCATTAATGTTTCATTGTGGTAATGTCATCTGCTACTTTATCATCAAGTTGTTAGTTACAGATGCTTTTACAGTTCTTAATTTCATACAGTCATCCCTGTAGACCAAAACTATATAGATGCAAGCTGGGATCCCAAACAAAATTCCTTCTTGTCGTTTGATGTGCACCTATGCATGAAGCAGGGCACACCCTTCTGGCCTTGTACAAGGGCATGGCCACAGGCTCCTGTGTTGCTGTGCCATCCAAACCTGTGTGATTTCAGTGTGAAGGGCTGCAGGGAGATAGGAATGTGTGTGTGTCTGCTGCCAGTAAGAAGAAATAGACTGCATTTAGAAAAGGGATGTCATAGTATTTTCCCTTAAGAAGGGTGGGGGGAGTCAGGGGTCAAATTATAGCAATGAAATACTAAAGGAAGCATAGTCTTAACAATGCAGTTAACAAACATCTTAATGAGGTTTTTGCATAGTCAAAGCTGATGTGCTTTAACCTTAGCTGGCACCCAAGCCCTGTGCAGCAGCCACTCACTCATTCCCACCTCCCCGATGGGATGGAGGAGAGAATGGGAGGAATAACAATGAAAAATGAGGCGAGTTAAACCAAAAACTGCACAGACAAGTAAAACAAAACAAGGAGTTCATTCACCATTTCCCTTGGACCAGCAGTTGTTCAGACTGCCCCAGGAAAGCAGGGCTCCATGGGAAGACAAAAGCCATCACTCCAAACATCCCCTCCTGCTTTTTCCTTGCCCCAGCTTTATATGCTGAGCTTTATGATTCCATGTGGTATGGAATAGCTTTTGAGTCAGTTGAGGTCAGCTGTCCCTGCTGTGTCTCCTTCCAGTGTCCTCACTGGTGGGATGAGGTGAGAAGCAGGAAAGGCCTCAGCTCTGTGTCAGTGGCAACGAAAAACATCCCTGAATTTCCAGCACAAATCCAAAACGTGTCCTCTGCTGGCTGCAGTGAAGGAAATTAACTCTACCCCAGTCCAAACCTGCACAAAGGCTTGTGATTAAGGTTCTCCTTTCAAGAAATTCTTCAGTTTTCACTGAAAGCATGTAAGAAAAATATAGTCTATGTAATTTGTAAAATCCTAGCGTGCCTTTGAAGTCTCCTTGGTTTATTCCCTTCATTTTCCCTTCATATGTGAAGAGTGTCTACAATTCTGGTTTTAACTAGTATGCTGTTCTCACTGGTAAACATTTCAGGAGTACTTTGAGTTGAAATATGTCATTAGTGGTTAAAAAAAAAAAAAAAAATTAAACCCCTCCGTATTTTAGTGTGAGGAAGCTCAAAGCTGTTCTTGATTCTGCCCTACCACTGGTGGAATTACACAGTCTTTGTAATGAAATCTGTAATTTGAGTAGGGCAAAAGAGAATTTCAAAGGCTGGCATTCTAAAATTGTAATGTATACACATTGAAAAATGTATAAGGGTTTGCTCTGTAATCAAACATTAAGCTAATAAATGCAGTTCAAGTGTCAGAATTACTAACTTCAGCTTTGAATACCTAGTAAGTGATCATAGTGGCTTATGGGTACTATGTTAACCTTGCCTACTGTTTAATTTTACCAAAAGGGATGTTTACTTTTGCTTTGCTGAATGCAAAGCATTTGTCTTTTTGATGAATGTGTAATATGCCATTAGACCCTGTGTAAAATCCTGGCATTTGTAGGCCAGCATTCCTAGTGGTGGACTCAGAATGTCTCCCATGTCAGCTACATGGGAGAAGCATGAGAAATATTACCCATGGCATTCACACAGTAAAGATTGAAACCCTACTTCCCAAATTGTTCCTGGTTTTCATTCATTTGGGTTGTGCAGGATCCAGCAAGTTTCTTCTAATGTCATTAGATGTGCCTGCCTTCTTTCCCAGTGGCTCAGCAGAGGACTCTGTTTTGGTCACCCATGTTAACATTTCAGGTGATGAACATTAACATAACAAAGGACTGGAATAATGCTGCTGTAATTGACCCCATTCCTTTATCTCACTGAATTGCATAGGGCATTCATTTTGCATACATCATAAGGTAACTAAATTGTTACCTTTAAAATGGAGTTAAAATTTTTGCTTTTTGCATCTGTCCTCTGGTAAATTTTGTGACTTCTTTTTCTTTTTTTTTTTTTTCCAGATATAGAACGTGGTCCCTCAAACTGGATTAAAGAAAAAACCTGTTGATATTTTTATTTATACTTTTTTATTTTTGTATTTGACTTAAGTGCCATGAAAAAATTTGCATATTGCAAGGTGGTCCTTGCCACCTCTTTGGTTTGGGTCCTTCTGGATATGTTTCTATTGCTTTACTTCAGTGAATGCAATAAATGTGATGAGAAAAAGGAACGAGGCCTGCCAGCTGGAGATGGTAAGTGTTCTGCATGAGTATTCTTTAAATTATGCTCCTTTAAGATTACACTCTTTTTAAAGATTTGGGGAATTTTTTTCCTCGAGAATGTAGCATTGTTGTCAGCATTTAGGTGTCACAGAATGTTCCATGTTTCTTTGAATGATTAGGGAATAACCATGTTGCCTGAGATGTGTGTTGCAGACTTAAAACACTTAAGATACAGAATTTGAAGCACTAATGTATACGAAATAACCCTAAAAAACTATGCAACAAGAAGTGCAGAAATGCAAGCCGTGTTAATGCAGTCTAAAGCATATTTTAAATTTCCATGAGTGAGGAAGCAAAGGCACTATTAACTTCATTAGACCTCCTAGTAAAACAAACCAACAGCCAAGCTCACTTGTCTGCGTGCCCTTGCAAAAAAAGACTTCAACCAACCAAACTGGAAAACACCCCCTGCCCCACCACCCACCTAACCCAAAATTTGGACACAGACTATAGCAACAAGGCACAGTAAATATTGTAATGAAAAGGTTTATGATAATAGAGTGAACTTGGATGTAAAAGTGACAAATACGAGCATGTGCTTGGTACATAACTTTTAAGTGAGAGCTGTATTATTCAATACTAAAGGTTTTCAGAATAGCTTTCAGTTTTGTTATTACCATCTTAGTTTTTTGAGTACCAATTAGATGAGCTGAGTGTGGGGTTGTTTTGTTTTGTTGTTTTTTTTTTTTTGACAGCACTACTATTGATGTTGCCAACTTTATTTTTAGGAACTCAGCATAGCTGATCACATAGGAGAAAGGATTGGTGCAGGGAGATTTCTCATCCCTGCAATGTCTCAGCAATGCATTTAGAACTGCAGGCAGCTGCTGGCTCCAGTTTGTTTGTGAAACATCTAATTTTGTAGTTTGGTGTCTCTCCCACTGAAAAGGCTGTGTCTGTGTTTCACTGCTGATATTGGAAACCTATTCAGTGATGCTAATTGTTAAGTCCAATCAGTAAATTGCATTCACGTTTATAGCTTTCCATCTCAAAAAAACATTTTCATGTGTTGAATGTGGTATGAACCTCGACCTTCCTGGGAAATTTTCAGAAGTATTTTAAGAATAATGTTGCTCTGTTACAGAATAACACTGGGGAGATATTTAGGAAATGTCAGATTTGGTTTACTTGTTTTTTTTCCCTGTGATGAAAACATGCCAATAAATCCCCACAGTACAGAAAGCACTGTATAGAATGTAGAATTTCTGTGCTCAGCACCTGTGGCCTGCTGTTTTTACGACTGCATGTGAACATTTTAAAGGGGCTCTAATCCACCTGAATTTTACAGAACTAATTTAAATTTTCCATTGCTTGCATTGTATTTTTTTGGGTTTCTTTTTCAGTAAGCGGAAAGTGGCAAGAAAATCAATTAGGATCACATAGAAAGCATGTCTTCTACAGAAACTCAGTAGTTTTTTAATTTTTTTTTCTTTTTTTTTTGGGGGGGGGTGTGTGTTTTGATTTGTTTGTTTTTTTGGTTTTTGTTTGGGGGTTTTTTTGTTTGTTTGGGGGGGGTTGCGTTTTGGGTCTCGGTTTTTTTTTTCCCCAGAAATTTGGAAATTCCTGTATGACAAGACAATGACTGTGTTGTTATGTAGGAATAGATGCACTCTTTGGCTTCCCATAAAGCAGATAACTTATGCCAGCAACCAGGAGGTGAAGTCAATATCTATCAGCTTAGTATGATGTATTGATAAAGTTGAAATTTCAGACGACTTTACACATGAAAGTCTTCAGGTTTGACAGATTAGCGTTACGACTTTCCCTATGCAACACTAATTTTATTTAGTTGAGTTCAGTCTTCATTTTGACATTTATCCAAACCTGTGTGTATTAAAATTCTTGATATATTTTTAATATCTTATAGTTGGTTGGTAGACAAACAAATGAAAAACCACCCAAACAAAGCCTTGTGTATAGTTTTGTACATTTTCTTGGTGTTTTGTTTTGGTTTCTTTTTAAACAGCTGATTTGTAGTAAGGTACATGCAGGAATAGGTCTGCTAGAAACCTTGGCTGACCCTGTGACATTTCCTTTTAACCAAGCTGCATGCTTGATCATAGATATTTTTACTTGTTCCAGTGGTTTACTGACTTGGAATCTGTAGTGGATTTGCTCCTGCTCAGAGTGCCTGGAGTCTTCTCTGATAACATTGAGGATATTTTGTCTGTGAAGCTTTTCTCAAAATCTGCTTTTTCACTTCACTTTTTGCTCTGCTTTTAATTTCCATCATTGAATTAGTTTTCTTGATTCAGCATAAATTACGCTGGTGTTCTGAATTTAATAGCCTCTTGTCCATGTCATTCTGGTATATGCCTTCTTTTTGCAATTCATGGAATAATTCCATGGCATTTAATGAACTTGCTCAACATAGGAGTAAGTTTTTCTGAAGAGTTTGTTTATTTCAGGTTGTGTTTGTCTAGTTGGAAAAATCAGTCTTTATCTATTTCAGCAGGAGCAAAGGATTTTGAGGACAACTTTGGACAGTTTGGGCTTTCATGAAGTTAAAAGAATGTTTACCATAGGTCTTTAATACAGAAAATGGAAGGATTTTCTTTTTATGGAATCAGGCAAGAGCCATAGCCAAAATTGCCTTTCGGAAAAATCTTTCTCCTTGGTATTGATGGCATAAGATATCACCATCTTAAACCAGGAACTTCAGGTTATGTCTCTAATATTGGATTTTAGTAATACTGCTGTAATATTTTCCAAATTGCTCAAAATAAGGAATAGTGAAGGAATGTGCAACTGTGGAAAACTCAGCATATGTGGTTGTGGGGAACTGTAAGATGAGTGAGATAAAAGCCTTGGTGTCTGCTGTGACGGAGATTGAGGGCTGGGAGTTGAAGTGACACAAGTGTGGAGTTGAGGGGACAAAAAGTGAGGTAGAAAAGGGACAGGCCACTGGCCAGGTGGGAAGACAACTGAGGTGGAGATGGCTTGGGAAAAGGAGGCATAGCATGGGGTCTTGGTGAGTACAAGACTGAATAACTAAGACTGTACCACTGGATAGTTGGAATCCAGTGACTGTGGTTGTGTGGGATGGTTTGGCTGTGGACTTAAGCTTTTGCCAGCCCCTCCACCATGGCAGAAGACATCTGCAGTAGCTTCACCAGGTAACCTGGGGGCTGGGATCAGAACACCCAACAGTGTGGTTTCCAGCAACAGTCCATGAGCTGTGAGGGAGCCTGTGCTTGTGCTGACTGAGAGTGCTGCTCGTTCTTCTCCCTTCCCTGACCACCCCAGAGGGCTTGGGAGAAAGCTGGGGGAAGCTCTCTCCCAGTGCTCAGCTCTGAGGCTGCCTCACCTACTCTGATATGGTTGGTGCACAGCCCTGATCCAAAATGCCACACGTGTTCCTCCTATTGCCACAGATTTTGGGTGGTGGTTCCCGTTTTGTAATTCCCAATGATTAGTCAGTAAAATTCCCAAGGAGTAATTAATTGTTGTCTATGGAAGGCTGTTGCTGTGAGTTTAACTGTTGCTATGAATTGGAAGGAATCACTTAGCATTAGTAAGCATCACCCATGTTATGTAGTATTTTTTTCCAAATCTAAAATTTGTAGGATAGTTACTTGAGCATTATTGTTTTCATATGGGGATTGGCATCAGAATTTAGATTTCATTGCCTGTAATAGAGCTTACTTAATAAATGTAAACAAGTTCCAGACTTGAAGAGAGGGTCCAAGCTGTTCTCTGACAGTACAATTAGGGACAATTCTTGTAAACAAAATCTGCCTAGGTAGTACTGTGCTTTTACTAATAAAGTAATAAAGACATTTTTTGTGTGTGTAGCTCTGTCTTTTTTCTGTAAGAACCCTATGTGTCATCTCTGAGGTCTTGACTAAAATGAAGATTAAATGAGTCATTCTGTACCCCAAGTTACAGGCTTCTTAAAGGTCTGATTGCAAAAAAAATTCCAGCTTTGGCACTTGTTTCTAAATAAACTTTCAGGTTCATCCTTTCCCTTTTATTTTTTCCTACCTTGAGGTACATTTCCATTATGTAATGATTAGAAGCCCTGGACGCTGGGGAATCTTTCAGAATTAGGACTGGTGAATTGCAAGAGTCCTGCAATCTCAGCTCCTTGCGATTTACACTCTTTTCCTGGAGCAAGGACCAGCCATTTTTGTCAATTGCCAATCAGGACCTTGCATTCTGAATTTTGAGCTCTGGAACCTCTAAACTGTGTCTTGGTCCTGAATAATCTCTACAGCATGAAAAAAATCCTAAGAAGAAAAGTGAGCAATGTAAAGATTTAATTATTTGAAAATGTGAATCATTTATCATAAATCAGTCTTGTTCTATTAAGGTTCAGGGGTATGTAAGAGGCAGAACTGCTCTGAACTTTTACCTGTCCAAACAGCTTTCTTGTAATTATGATGATACCTTCAAAGGTGACTGGACTTTGCACTGGTCAGTTTATGGGGCTCTAAAGACATCTCACCAGAAGAATCCACCCCTATTCCTGGCTTTAGATGGTCTTAGATTTTGAAGTATCTGATTTTCATCAGGCGTATTGCCTGGTAAAAAGAAATTTGTAGTTCACAGATATAAAGAGTTCCTAATTTTTTAATGAAGATCTGGAAGAGATCAAGCCTTCTTGGAAACTAATGGTTTACCGATACAAATAAGAAATATCTGGAAATACAGTACTAGATTTCTTATTTAATCAAGTGGTGATTCAGTCATTCATTTAGTTCTGAAACCTGTAGCTATAAATTAAATTTCTGTTAGAAGACTGCCATCAGTACATATAGTCCTTCAAAGGAATGTGGGGGGTTTTTTTTTGTATTTAAGTGACAAAAGAACAGTGTGGTTTGAATTCTTAACAATGCATTTATTAGTCATTTTGGGAGAACAATGTTGGTTTGTGTTTATGTGAAAACTGTGCTTTTGTGGGAAAACAGATAACCATAAAACAAAAACAAGAGAAGATGGTTCTCAGAAACTTGAGAGAAGATGGTTAACTTTTCTTGGAAAGTCATTGATCTGCCTGCACCCCAGCTTGACTGTCTACGTTTAGTGAGTTGCACATAATATCTGGATCTAGTTAGTTGTTGCTGGATTTTTCTGCAAGGGGAATGGGGTACTGAGACAAAATGTGTAATCAAGCAGTATTTATTAATGAAATTTAAAAATTCAACTGATGAATTTATGGAATTTGTACACCAGTATCGAACTCACTGATGTGCTAAACTCTCATTTTAACAGGGAGATCTGCAAATGTGAGAGATGAGCTTTTGGCTGATTTAGCTATTCAGTTTAACTGGTTTAGTAAAAGTTAAGAAAGAACTGGAAGTGTAAATGAAACAGGAAATTGTTTTTCTTCTAAATAGGTAATTTGGCAGGATAAGACATTCACTCTTCAGAACTCTGAAAAACATGCTGCATATAACTATATTCTGATAGGGTTTTTAAAATAGTTTTGGGTATGTGGAACACCCATTGTTTAATCATTTTCTGTGTAAGTGAGCCTATGTACTCATTGCTATACACTTAAGAAAAATTGTTGTGATAGCTCACATAATAATACTAAGCTGAATGGATAAAACTAAGCCCAAATAATTACCTTGTTGTATACCATAATTTTAAGTTAATTACCCCCCAGAAGGCACAAATCTTAGTTTAAAAGGTTATGCTCTTGCAAGTCAGCAGGTTTTGATGCAGGTTCCAACCATAACTTCTGAGGAGGCAAAGATGCAGAGCAAGCTGCTTGCTCAGCTCAGCCCGTGGCTGAAGCGAGCGCCTCGGCCCATCTGTTCAGGGTTTGCTCCTACACTCATACTCCATCCATTTTCAGTGGATGGGTGGCTGCCTGGCAGCTTCTGGGGTTTTATAGCTCAGCTGGCAATCAAGGAGAGCTTGGTAAAAAGGAATCACCCGTGTGATGGGAGGATTTTCTCTGCTAAATGCTCCTGTGTGCATGCAGCTCGTGCAAGGGCTTCAGGTGACGGGAAAATGAAAGCTTCTCTAGGAGCACATTGTGCTTGTTACCAGTTAACACTAAAGGCAGACCAGCAAAGAGACTCATTCATTAGTGATGTATGTTTATGTCTTAGTGTTTCAGCAAGGATGGAAGGCTCAGGCCTTTTAATATTTTTTTTATTCTTTACGTGGCTGTTTAATCTGTCTGAGGTTTAATTACACTGTGCCATCCTAGATACAAATTAAAGATAATTTGAAGCTAGGCTTGTTTCTTGGGCATCTTGTGTCTTTATTTTAAAATATGTTCTGATCCTCTGTTTAGATCTTTAATTGCTGTTTTTTAAAATCAAAACTTCTGCTGAATTTGTAAAGCGGTAATATACCTCAAATTCAGTATTTGAGCATTTCTGTTCAGGAGAAAAGTGAATGGTACTTTTAAAGAGAAGTGTAACTTTTTAAAAACTGTTCTGATTTTTTTACGTATTTGGTTTAAAACCCTAAATAATTCAAGAGTCTGAATTCCTTTTCTCCCATTCTTCCTCTTCAGTTTGATCAGATATTTGATATTTAAGATTATTGAGTTAAAGATGTGTAGTGTTACTGTTTTGAGTACCAGTGTAAAACATCAAAATATAATTTTGTTGCATAAAAAATAAAATTAGTACAAGCAAGAGAAATTGTTTGTAAACCGTTGCTGCCAAGGTCATTCTGTGAAAATAAAAATGTGTAAATAACTGTAAAGCTACACTTCAAATTTAATCAGACCTTTACTGTTCTGGGACATCACTGAGTCACAGAATAAGCTGAGTTGGAAGAGCCCCATTAGAGTAACTGAGTTCCCTTCCTGGCCCTGCATAGGACACCCCAAGAGTCACACCGTCTGCTTGACAGTGTTGTCCAAAGACCCCTTGAGCTCTGCCAGGCTGGTGCTGTGACCACAGCCCTGGGGAGCTGTTCCAGTGCCCAGCCACCCTCTGGGTGAAGAACTTTTTACTGAAATGCAACCTAAACCTCCCCAAGTACAACTTCAGCCCACGCCCTGAGATCCTGTCACTGTCACCACAGAGGAGAGATCAGTGCCTGTCCCCCCTCTTCCCCTCGTGAGGAAGCTGGAGACTGCAAGGAGGTCCCCCCTCATTTATATCCAGATTTTTCTTGTACATGCAGGCTTTCTTGGAAAAAATGAATTTTCCTTTACATGAACTTTATAAAGTCAATTGTGATGTAATGGTGGATAGAAATAAATCCTTCTTGTTTTTTTACATGAACTGTGGTGTGTAAAAAAAGCACTGAACTATTTCTGTTAAACTTCCAAATGTGAAGATTGGTTTCCACTTTCAAAACTTTGTGCGTTTAGGACTCTTCTTAAATGTAGGCACTCCTGCAGTGTAAATTAATGTATAAACAAACAAAAACAAGCTTAAAAGGAGTTAGTAACATTTTGTTTTTTCTAAGTTCCAGAACCCATACAAAAACCACATGAAGGACCTGGAGAGATGGGGAAGCCTGTGGTCATTCCAAAAGAAGAGCAGGAGAAAATGAAAGAAATGTTTAAAATAAATCAATTTAATTTAATGGCAAGTGAAATGATTGCACTCAACAGATCTTTACCTGATGTCAGGTTAGAAGGGTAAGTACTTTATATTGGATTAAAAATGTACTCTCTTTAAATGAAGAATGTGCAAAGACTAATCCAAAACAACAGTACAAAGTTTCTATGATATTACTGTTCATGCAAACAGTTTGAGAATTTCCTGTATATAAGATACTTACTTGTAAAATAAGATGGACCAGCAGAAACCAGTTTTCTTCAGTGTTATTTAACTTTGAATCTGATTACAAGTATGAAGCCTGTTCAGGGAATAGAAATTAATTTGGTTGAAGGAAAGTTAAGGAAAGTTAACTTAAGCATTGGCATTTCGGGGAAAAATCACTTGTTTGAAAAATTCATGCACTGCTTGTAATGAGGCAGACTAAAATTCTACATTATATAAAATAAAAGAGATTGGGTGATGAGAGAAATACTTCAAAAATTTTCTTACCTAATGAAATGTGCAAAGCCTCATTTAGATTGCATTACAATGTTTTCTAATATCCATCTGCTTTGTTTTTGATCTTGCCTCTAGAATATTGATCCTTTCAGAGCTATTTGAGTCATAAGTAATTAAAAAGAAAATTGTAGCCTTGTATTAACCAAAAATAAGGTTGCTTTACTCTCCTGGGACTACTCTGACAGGATAGCTGATGGCTCTTCCCACCTCAACCCCTCTTCTTTATGAAAGGGACATTCAGATTGAATAAAACCGATGAAACAAATTTTTCCCAATTATCTACACTCTCTTGCAAGAATTATACACTATAGAAACCCCGTTTCTTTAGAAGCTGTGCTTTGCTGCTGTGCACACAAGGATGCTGCTGGATGCATTTGTTTTCATCTCCTACCTCAGAAGATAATATTAGCAGAGTGATATGAAGCTCTTGATGCTTTTCATTTTTAATGAGCGATAAAGAACTGGTTTGTAGGTGCCTTCATCTGTTGTGATGAAAGTGATTCTGTGAGTTCCTAGTAGTGCTGGTGTTCTTGGTGCGTTGCTGGTGTTCTTAATAATGGGGGCATATTGTTCAAGATGTGATTCCATGAGATTGAAATAATGTAGGCTTTTAATCGATTTTCAAATACAAAAACATACATTTGAGGATCTAAAAGTTGACTTAATTGTAACTTTTGTGAGGTCTAGACTTTGAATTAGACAAAAATGGAAAAAGAAATTGTTATTAACTATTAAAAAATTATTACGCAGGCATCACTCAAGTTTGCTGGCAATTGGGATTGCAATTTCAAAATCCACTTTAGCTAAATAGAAATTTCTGTCTTTCACATTTGACTTTGCTCTGCGGTTATTGTGTTTCACAGTGAGATGTGCTATAGGTTTTGTAATGTTGCATTTGCTTCTCTTTCCCATTTTTTCTGGATACAATGCTCTCACTATACTCTGTGTGTGAAAGTGGAATCTTGGTATAAAATTTTAGGTATCATCTCAGGACAGAGTTGGATTTTTCTGTTCCTGTAAATTCCTGCCAAAATTGTAACATTTATGTGTGTCTGCATTTTTAGTAGTTTTTGAGAGAAAAACACTTCCCAAAATCTCTTCCATTTGTCATCTTTTCACTGTGTACTTTATAAGGTCATGCTAATTAAGAAGTCATGGACTATGTTAACATTTCTCTGGCAAATTTGAGAACAATACTCTGTTTACAATGTAAGTGTATTATAATCTGTACATGCAGATCAGCATTACTGTTCCAGAACACTAACCATTTTTAGAATTGTGAACACTATAAATATACTCTGGTGTTGTGTGTATGTCTGATGAAACTATTTATCTGATTAGTCAAAATACTCCAAAGTCAGAAACCCTCTGTGCTGCGTTAGTGGAATTATTTCTGTTATAACTTGTTCTATCCGTGTGCCTGGTAATATGGAAATAGTTTGTGGAGAAGGAGAATGGGTAATTTTTAATCATTCCTTTCCACATTTATGTGCCTAAAGCACAGCTGCCAGTAGCGCTTTCAATCAAGGTTTTGAAAAAGCAGGATATGTTCAAAGGCATGCTTAACTGTTCAACCATGTAATTATTTTCTTCACAAGTTTTGTGGGTTGCTTCCTTTAATGTGGTGTGGCCGGAAGAAGTGATTATTTCAAGTCCTCTAATTCTCCAGCATGTCAGTTTTTGTGAAGTACAGAAGCCTGCAGAGGTTTTGCCTAGCGGTTAAACATCGGAAAGCTGGTGGAATTAAGAGTGCCAGGACCAATTTGCCCCATGTATTTAATGGGAATGGCATGACATGTCAGCTGGAGAGCAGTTTCTGAAGTAGACTGCTTTATCCTTCAATTAATTTCTAGTTCTGCCAAACCCCTATCACCTGTGCAAAGACAAGTGTGTTGGTCCTGGAGTGCTCATAGGTCATTCTCTGCAGATGATCCACTCTGGGCATCCTATTTCTGTTTTGGCCAAGAGATTTTGTTCCTTTACTAGAAGAATGAAAATGTGAGCTTCTTTAAATAATTTCTAGGCACTTCACAGCTAAGGGAACTCCTCAGTACAAAACATCTACAGAAGCTGGAATCTGTCTTCTGCTGAGTGTGCCCCAGTTGTATTTACAGGTTTATATCTGGTTTTATTATTTGGCACTAAATTAGAGATGCACACAGACACCTATAAAATCACTGATGTTTGCCTGAATTGCTGGTCACTTTGTGTCTGTAACTGGGAACTTTGCTGTACTTCTCTTTATCCCAGCTGAATATGATTTGCTCAACAGAAAAAGCTAAACCAGAAGAAATTTTTTTTAGCTTGGAAACTTCTCTGAATCTGAACTGAGGCATGTTAGTGTAACAAACTAATATAATGGACAAGGCTACAGCCTCTGGAGGAAAGCTGTTGCAGGGGAAGAAGCAGCTGTGCATACCAGATTGGTTTTCAGTTGTTAATAGAATTATTCTTGCTACCATGTCTTATTCTAGCCTGTGAATCAATCATCGAAGTGGGAGTTGATTCACAGTTGCCAGGAAAATATGCAGCTGTGGGCTTGACATGACAGCAAAGAGTAAAAGATGGATGATCAGGAACACTTGAGTCTTGCCTTGATTTTGCTGAAGAGGAGGGAGGCCATGAATAAAATAGGTGCCAGGGAGTAAAATACGTGTTCAGCTGTGCCTGTGTGCCTTAGATTGGTGTCCAGGCTGGAAAGTAGGGGTGTTGAAAGCATGAAATTTGCACATGTTGCATGGCTTGGTTTGGCTCTCAGTGCTGTTGGAGGTGACTTCAGAAACTGCTTTGCAAAATGAAGAATGAGTATTGTGTTCTAAGGCTGAGCTTTCCAGCCTGAAGTCATTAGCTAACAATTTGTGGAATATATAAAACTTTCAAGTAGACTTTTTTCCCTGTTGTGAGACTTCAAACCAAATTCTAAGGTTTTTTCACTTGAAAGGAGCTGCTTAAAACACTTTTTTTTTCAGGCACAAGCAATCAAGTCTTCAAACAATGAAGGCGTAGCTGCGACAGAATGATTTTGTGTTCATGTAGGCTCTGGTCCCCACTGGAGTTTGTGGTGCAGTGCTAGCAGGGTGTCATATTTTGCAGGTTGATATTTCTGGGAAAGGTGATGGGCTTCCCCAGGTAGACCTGCAGCAAGCAGGAGTGTCCATACTCCTTGCTGATCCCTCAGCAACCCTTTCTCCAAGGCTCCAGGTTCTGTACAGTTTGGCTTAAAAGATCTTCCTTTTCCTTTCTTCCAGTTGGTATAATTTTGCCAGAATTAAGAGTATCAGGCATCTTATTATACATCAGTTAGTTATACAGTTAGTTCTGCATAGTGTCTGGGATCTGTTGACTATCTTTTTCTCAAACTGTCTGTACTCAGGAAGGTAGGTGTGCTGGCATTTTGACTGCTATAAATCATGTTAAGGCATAATCAGAGTTCTTAGCCAGCTGACCATACATAGTTTGAGTCAACTGCATTTAAATCAATGCAAATTACAACTTCAGCCACTTCATGGAAAAAAGAAAGGTGCATATCTCTGAGAACTTCATGTTTAACTGGTACATTAATGTTGTCAGATTGAAAGATTTTTTTCTGGATCTAACTACCCTGCTCAGTTCCTGCTGCCAAACTTACTTCTAGAATTGGGAGGAAGTTGACAGTTTTCCAGGTTAAAAGCCATTCTTCTAAGTTACATGTATATTATGGAATTTATGGCAATTATGCTGGTCTTCTTTCTGAGTAAATCTAGTAAAATAGCAATTCTGACTGATTCTGTCATATCTTTGGTTAGAAAGAACAGAATTTAGATTTAGGCACCGTTAATTAGATGATACAATATAATGTTTCTCAGTTATCATGATCTGGTTTTAATATCTGTGCTTTAAAAATGTAATGTCAATTTTAAGTATGAAATATGCATGTGAGAATACACTGGAATTTGGATTTTTAACTTCTCAAACTAAATTTATTTGCTCTATAATTTAAGATACTATAGTGGAATCAAAATATAACACATCCATAAAATTAACACAATCTCAATGTGAGGAAAATACCTTGAGTAGAACTATTTGTAGTAAAACAAATGAAGGCACACATGCAGTGTGTGTGAGCATGCTCTTGGACCTCTAATGTGATATTTCATGGATTTTTTTAAAGAAAGCACTCAAGGTATTTGCTTCTATGTGAGGCTTGTGAAAGTTTGCTCTCTACTTAGCTAATTCATGAGAATAGCTAAGGGGTAGTTTTATACGTCATATAATTCAGTATAAATGTGGACTGCAGATGAAAGAAGTACTGTCATCACTTCTGTTGATACTAAACTGATGATTGTGTGGCCTGGCTGTTCACTGACTGGATGGACACCAAAGAGTGTCCAAATATAGTTTGTTGATTCAGCAAACTGAAGCAACTCGCACATCAGCCATACTACTTACCAGTGTGGTGGAAAGGAGATGGGACAAAACTGCAGTGCTGAAAGGTGGGTTTATTGCTTTTGGCAGCAGCCCACAGTCATACTGGATTATGTGGAATATGGTGGGGAGAAAAGCTTTCTTACAGAACCTGAGTATTAAAATCCCTATAAGTCTATAGGGATTTAAATAGCTCCATAAATTATGATATACTTTGTGAACTTTGGGTTTTTGTTTAGCTCAGGTCTTAGTAATGTGAAGACAATAAAAAGAGAGCAAAGTTGTCAACATAAGTGGTGGAATACTCAGGAGCTTTTGACTCAAGCTAGAAATCCAGGCTGTTAATTAACCTGGCATCTGTAAAGAAAATCTCCTGACCTCACCACGAGCAATGTAACTTGCAGCAATGTCATGGAAGTGTGAAAGCATGTGAGGTATTAAAGACCTTACCGTTCTTTCAAGCAGGAATGTTTTTTCATCTGGTTTTTGTGGTGCCTCTAGCTTGTTACTGGCCCCTTGCAGAATCAATGTTTGGAATTGTTCTTTGTTCACATTGATTTTGTGAGTTAGCTGAAAGAAATTCCCTATAAACCTTTTCCCTAGAGAAAGCTAAGAGGGGAAAAAAATAACATTAAAAATCAGCTTACTTCCTGTAAACTGTTTTTTTTTTATGAAGGCTTGGGGGGATTTACACTATATACACAGACACAGATATATAGATATAGATATATATGTATATACCCAGATGTATATGTGCACAAACACTTGGCAGTCTCATTCTTAGTTGCAATCTTCTTATTCATGCTCATCCATTTTGGATGAGCTGCTATATCCTGAAATTTATTCAGATTGTTAGGGCAGGTATGGAAAAATAATTGGTCTAGAGATCTTAAGGTTCAATTTCAGTCTCTGAGGACAGAATTGGTTTTGCTTCTGAAACAAGATGGTTTTCTGTGATCACTTTCAGGATAAGGAAAATAGTCAATTGCAGCTGCTATTATTTTTGTGAAGTTCTGCTTGAATCTGTAACCACAATGGTTTTAAGAACCATTTTGGATTTTGTTTTCAGGGTTTAAGAAGATTTCTACTTGACTCATGAGATAATGCGACCTTTCTTATATCCAAATCTTTGAGATCAGAAGAAAGGAAAATTTCATACTCTTGATGTCAGGTAAATTATGTGATACTATTGAAGGCAGGTATTAAGCAGGCTGCGTTGAAATGTTTAAATAAGGATAAGGGATTTGCCTGCATTCAGGGCTCCTGTTCAGAAAGATTAATTGAAGTTGTGATATGAATTATAGAAAAGAAGGCCTCTTCCTAAAATGAGTTGTTCTGATTTGATTGGAAGAAGCAGATTTAGGGTAGTGTGAAGTTTTGTTGCAACCTTATCTGCAGTGCTTTCTCTTTGTTCAGTTGCAAGTGAAAGCTGTGGTTGTATGCTAAGTCTGAGTAGTGAAATGTGGTCGGACATGTTACAAGAGCTAGTGATCCCATATCTCTCCGAAGACTTGCTTTTAGTCCTTTTAACTGTATTGCTTCTATATGAAAATCAGATCTTTATCCAGCTTGATTGTCTTCAATTTAGGAGCTCGGAGTGTTCTTGTAGTTTATATAAAAAGCAGATTCTTTAGCACCCCCTCCTAAATTATATTATGAGTCTGCTGCTTATACTCGATGATCTTTGTGCGTCCCTTCCAACTCAGCGCATTCTGTGATCCAGGAAAGACCAAGTCAGTGTTTACCAGTAAAGCACCACGTGACTTGAGTCCTGGTGGTTCTGGATGCAGTGTTTTGACATTTTCTCTGACACCCTGCTACAGGGCGTTCTCCCTTGATGGAAATGTAGGTCAGTCTCAGCAGCTTCGGGGTGACTCTCAGAGTCTTAATTCGAAACTTGTTTTCACCTGTGATTTAAGTAGAAAGGTGTTTTTTTTGTTGGGCATAGCTGTGCCTCAGCTCTGTTACATTAACTTTATTACAGGCTATAACTTAAGGCATATGAACAGGTAAGCAATAGAATACTGACATTTTATAGCTATGCAGTGATATTCATCAGATATCAGTAATTAAACCTGAAGTTTCATGAGGAGAGTTCAGATTTTCTGATTCTGTTTTCTATCGATCTGGAATTAACTTTTGTAACCTCAAAGGAAAATAAATGTGTGTTTTCAAGTCAAAGGATACTGATGCTTACTTTCCAGAGACTCTCAATATATTTTAATACTGAAATGTGTGTTGTTTGTACTGCATCAGTAATATTAAACAAATTTATTACAGAGGCTGTGCTGTGTAGTATTTCCTCAATACTTCAGCTCTAACCTGATTTTCAGCAAGACTTGGATTATTCCTATGTGTCATTGTCAAATTTAAGTCCTGAGATGCAGTTTATTTATAACCACAGCTTTTATTTATAACTGTTGTTTGTAGTATGCAAGATAAAAGATTGTACTAAATTTGTAAGATGACTAAATGTGCTTCCCTTCCTGCCCCAGTCTGTTGCTAGTTCAGCTTTCAAAAATGCATTGGCGCTGTGTTATTGTGCTGCACGTACAAGCACCAATCTGAGCTCCACTGGGATTTCCCAGCCGAGCTGCTCAGTGCAAAGGAGACACTTTTGCTTGTGTTCCATCTCTGTCCTTTATCAGAGTGCTCTGGGCTGTGTGCACTGGGCTAGAAAACAAGGGTTGCATACATGTTTTACTGCTGTTAATGTTTTTGAGCCATTGTAAATTATTGCTCATGACTTGTTCCTTTGAAAGGCTGGTGGAATATGGGAATAACACTGGAAACAAGTAGAGCAAATCATGGCTCAGGTAGTGTCTGACTTAATTTTCATGATTAGGTAAGTATCAGTGGCCTTGTTTTGAACAATCCATATTAAGAAAAAAGTTCCAATGTGTACCTTGTTCTCTCATTTCTCCTCTGTGGAGAATAACATGTTGGCAGCATCAGAAGGGGTAGAAATCTGCCCTTTAGTATTTCAGAAATTTATTTCTGGTGCAGACTCTAGTTATGGCCTCATCTTTCTAGAAAATTACCTAAAATTTATTTCATCTTCTGCCACAGTGAAAGAGGTTTTCCTCATTGTGTCTCACTGCGTAAGTATTGTGATAGTGTATAACTGATTTCCTACAAGACCTCTTCCTTGCTTGTACCTTTGTTTGGGGTGTGATTTTTTGGCCTATGAAAAAGTTTTTAAGAGCTGTCCAAATAGTAAATCCTTGTTTTTCACTTTCAGAAATGATTTAGCATGCCTTTGAGGGGTGTGTAGAGATCACTACTAACATTGTAAATATATGTCTTTCAAGTTTTGCCAATGTTACACATGTAGCACTAAATCTTGGGTTTCAGGAATAATTTCTAAGTAAATTGATCCATGAATGCAATTTTATAATATTGATAAAATGCCAAGTGCTGTTCTGTGATAAGATGGCTGCACAGTTGCAGGGTTTTTCTAATGTAATATTTGGAATGTTTGTCAAAGACCCATCAGTAAACTGAGAGAGGCAGCATGAGGACAGCACAGGTGATGTCCCGAGTTTCTGGAGTCTCTGCATGCCTGGCTGTGACTAGAGTGGGTAGCTTTTTTATCTCTGAGTTGGACACTGAGGAGATCAGATAGGTACCAGAAGAATTTCACCTTCTGATAAATCGAATTGAACCATCTTGTAGGATCATCTGGTAGATTTCTTCTTCCTTGCAGTGATGAAGTACCTTTGTTCCCTTATTCCATGACTGGTGTGAGAGAAGAGAGGCTTCCAGTTCTGTCAGATGTGGAGAAGGATTGAGTGTGTATGGTTGTGGTGTTGTAGAAAGTACAAAATGAAACGTTGTCTTCTTTGCCTGCGAGTTTGTGCTGAAGCAACAATTAAACTCTGAGATTTAATGGCTTAATTTTATTTGGACATAATTGCCTTACTTGTTGTCTCTTCTGGTTATTTTTGTAATGTCTCCTGTGTACTATTTGTACTTTGGGCTGAAAGAGAATGTAGGAAAGCAGTTTATTCAGAGGTTCTTCAGATGTGTTTGAAGTAGCATCAGGTTGTTTTCAAGTGGTTATACTTAATCCATTGAATAAAATTCTCTCAGGTTTTTTTCTGAACATCTCCCCATGTAAAAGCTGCAGAGCTTCTGTGAGAGATTCACCTTTACACAATAATGGACAAGCAAAGCAAAACTCATAGCAGTTTTTAGCCTTTAATTTAAACGCTTTTGTAATGGATTAAAACTGAATTCTGGCTACAGGGTGTAGGGGACAACAACATGTATTTATTTTGCTGTCACTGTTCTTCTTTAGCAGTGTTACAGATAAATGCTAGGATCTGTCCACCTTTCTTTACTTTTAGTCCATTAAACTTGATTTCAAGTTATAAAGTATTCTGATTTGTTACACTGCGCTGTGATCTTGGGGAGATGTGGACTAACTATATAAGTTGTAATGAACTGAGCCAAACTATTCCCATAGAATCACAGAATCATGGAATCATGAAATGGTATGGTTTGGGTTGGAAGGAACCTTAAAGATCATCTAGTTCCAATCTCACTGCTATGGCCAGGGACACTTTTTCCTAATCAGGTTGCTAGAAGTCCCATCCAGCCTGGCTGTGAACATTTCCAGGGTCATCCACAACCTGGGCAACCTGCTATAGTGTCTCATCACCCTAGCAGTGAAGGATTTATTCCTGTTGTGTAATCTAAACTGACCCTACTTCAGTTTAAGGCCATTTTCCCTTGTCAAGTCATTACAGACCCTTGTAAAAGTCCCTCTCCAGTTCCCTTATACCCTCTTTAGGTCCTGGAGGTGCTATAAAGTCTCTCCAGAGCCTTCTCTTCTCCAGGCTGAACAACCCCAGCTCTCTCAGCCTGTCTACATAGGAGAGGTGCCCTCAGATCATCTTTGTGGCTTTCCTCTGGACTTGCTCCAACACGTGCATGTTCTTCCCATGTTAAAGGCTCCAGACCAGAATGCAGTACTCAATATTCTGAATATATGATGCAAGATTGCAAAAAGATGAAGTTCTGTGAAGAGTAAGTGTGAACAACTTACAACGGTCAGAGCAGAGTCTTGTCCTTACAGTTGTGTGTTTGTAAAACAGCTTTAAGAAGCCTAGATGCTTCATTATTTTTCTCATGTCTGATTTTGGTTGGGCACTAAAAATATTTGATAATTTTAATTCTATTTCCTGTATAATTTTCCACTTTATTTCTGTTGTGGTTTGACCCCAGCTGGCAACTAAGCCCCATGCGACCATTTGCTCACTGCCCCTACAGTGGTCTGGGGAGAGAAAAATCAGAAGGGTAGAAGTGAAAAAACTTACGGGTTGAGATATTCAGTTTAATCAGGAAAGCAAAATCCACACATGCAAGGAATTCATGCACCACTGCCTGTGGGCAGGCAGGCATTCAGCCATCTCCAGAAAGCAGGGCTCCATCACCTGTAACAGGGACTTGGGAAGGCAAAAGCTGTCATTCCAAACATCCCCTCCTTCTTTTCATCACTCTGATCATGTTTTAACAATCTGACCTATTCTTTTTCTGTTTCTTTAGGTAATAGGACAGAAGTCTCTGGTTGTATTTTAAAAACGTGGGTTTTTGGGGTGTTTCCACAATCTAAATAATATATGGAGTCACATTAGCTGAGAGTTTGCCTAGTATATGCTGTAGATTGAGGAATGGATGATGCATTCCATGAGCAGACACTCAGCTGCTGTTTGGAGTCTTCATTAAATTACTGGAGATGATATGCCTTCCTGATGTTATGCACTCAATTTTAAAACTGTTTGAGGCATGATCCAACAAAAGGAACATCATGTATTAGTATCTCATTAAAATTCAAATTGTCCTTAATTCATAGCCTGTGTGTCATACCCCTCATGGTTTTATTCTGCTTCTAATGTTGCATAACTTGGTTGAAGCTAATGCTTTATTTTAAATTCTATAGTACTCCTTTCTGAGGTAGTTTGTTTTCAAATGAAAGACAAAAAGAATTGTTAATTTAAATGTTTGTTAATAGAATGAAACATGAGGATTCCTTAGAAGGCTAATGTCTAACCGTGGTCATGAGGTGTTCTATTTTATTTGTCTTATGTTCTGCAGCAATATATTTCAGGGGGGGATGGAGTTACCAGTGTTTTCAAAATTACAAACAAGAGGTTTTATTTGTATGTATTCATAGCAATTTGTACAGATATAGCCAAAAGGTATATATAGAAGGGGAGGTAAAAGGAATATTAAAAAACAGGTCTCATACTTTCAACGCTTTCATTTGTCTTGCCTGCATCAATGAATCTTTCCAGAATAATTTCATACCAAACAAGTTATTAAGAATAGCATTCAAAAATGCCAAGCCAGTTTTGTTATGAAACCACCCCTGTGTTATGCCTGGCAGTAACATGTTTTTAATGTTGTTTTTTACCAACCTTTTACATGTTGGTAAACAAGTGTCATGGGTTAAACCCAGCCAGAAACCAAGTGCCAGTGTAGGGTCACTCCTAAGCTGTTACCCCAGGAAGAGCTGATCTCTGGGGGTGAGAATAGACATATTTCATTATGGCAAGGTGGAGACTCACCTTCTGCAGGACAGAGCAGGAGGAATGCTTTGCAGTGGGGAGAGGGATCCCCAAAAAATTCCTGCAGGCCTTCCTGTTAGTGCTAACAAGTTCCCCTTCAATGACAGATCTCAAATGTTTTGATATATTTATACTTCAGACAGGGTAATGCTGTATAAACATTGTAGTCCTGATCACCTGGCTGACGTTTATACCACTTAATTGATTTGAGCTCAGTAAAATAAAATCTTCTGTAAAACCATGATAAAAGGAAAGGCTGAAGATGAGAGATTTCATACTACAATAGTAGATCCTGTGGCTATCCCAGCATGATACTCCTGGTGAATGACACATTGTTACTGCTTTTCATAGAGAATTGCTAACAGGCTTCTCTTGACTTTTGACAAATATTCTTCCAAAAAGTAGAGGAGCAATTGGTGGATTTGTATTACTATTGTAGCTGAAGGTCTACAATCAGAGATTTATTTTCTGGTCTAGAGAGCAGTGCAGCAGAAGGAATAAAACATTTTGGGTTTAAGGTAGCAAAGTACACTGAGCAAGTGGCAAACATGGAGATAAAATTATTTGGCTTATGATTGAATTTTTCATCTGAAATTCATAGTGGTTTTTTTGGAAAGCTATTTTATTTTTTAAGAAATACCAAAGAAGTAGTCTTTTCAGTTGGCCTGCTTTGCAAGTTTGTTTTTTTTTTTTTACAAGTGAAATAAATCAGGATAACATAGGGATATATGGAAGCTTTCCATGAAGATTTTATAATGTTCAGTTCAGTGTGATGAATAATTAAATTTGGCATAGTTGTATAATAAGTAGGTATAATATTGAAGGCAGATGGTGCCTGATCCAACTGCTTCAATTCTCAGAAATGATTTCACAGAAGCCCTTCCAGATATTTCTTCATTTGCACCTGGACCTACTGATCCTTTCTGAGATGTCTGTGCATGTGGGCTTTTGTCACCACCTCAGAGCTGAAATGCTGGTTTGCTGCTCTGGGAAGAGCTCTGGCTAAATGAGTTATCCAGCAATTAAATATTGATGTTGGGAGCCTAGTTCTGGCTGACATTCCTGGTGTCACTGTTTGGCATGGAACTGGATGCTGACACTGCGATCCTGTTGTATTGGCAGGCTGTTCCTTAAGCATTGCCTTTGTATATTTAGGGTAAAGGATATGCACTCTGTGCTTCTCAAGCCCTTGGACAGTGCTGCTGTTAGGATGACACTCATGAATGCTTGTTAATGTATTTTTGTAGCATTTAGGTCAGGTTACATTGCAGTGAACTGACTCAACAATTTGGGATCCACTAAAAGCTTTTTTGCTGGAGTGGAGCTCTGTTGAATATATTTCTTTTTCCACCTCGGTGTTTTCCTTTTGTTTGAGGTCTGCATATATATCTTTAATTTTGATTCTTAAAGGATTAATAGCATCAAATCTTACATAATTAACTGTGTCATTTTTAAATGTGCAGGAGGAGCAGATCTGTGCAGAGAACATTTACATCTGTGTGGTTATATTTTAAAGCAGAATTGGATTTTTTTCAGAATTGTGATCAGTACTTGGTGTACAGTGTATTGATTTTTCTAGAAGATAATGAAAACATCATTTGTTTTAAAATAGCATTGCGGAATGCAGAAATGTTGGCTGCAATTTGGAGTTACTTGAAGTGTATGTCATAGTTTACATAAATGCCCTATATATGGTGTTAGGAGAGCTAAACCTGTGATTTTCCATCCTAACTCTGGAAAGTGAATATAATTCACTCTTTTAATTTGATGAACTTTGTAGCACTTTGAGCATGTATAAAATGTGCACTACATGCTCCTTTGTCATAAAGGGAGCTGTATAAAATGGATGTATCAGGGATGTTAGTAGCGATCAACTCAAGAGAACCCTCAGACTTGCGGCTCTACCTGAAGGCCTGACCCTTACAAACCCCTGCTTTAATTTGGCTTACAGGTGTAAAACGAAGGTGTATGCAGACAACCTCCCCACGACGAGCGTGGTCATAGTGTTCCACAACGAGGCCTGGAGCACGCTGCTGCGCACCGTGCACAGCGTCATCAACCGCTCCCCGCGGCACATGCTGGAGGAGATCGTCCTCGTCGATGACGCCAGCGAAAGAGGTGAGCAGAACGTCACAGCTGAACCTGCTGCTCCTTCTGTTTCAAACACTGAACCTCATGTGATGTGGGCTTAGCCCTCCTTGGCAAAACACAGCGCCTGGGGCAGGGGAGGGCGGAGGGAGCAGCGCCCATTTGGAAATACAGATGGATCATTCTGCGCGGAAAGCTGGAGTAACTTCATCTGTCTGGGTACTCTTCCGCTGGCAGCATGGACTTTGTGTTTGCTAGGGGGTTTATTCTATTACAGTTTTAGTGTTCTGCCTTTAGAATTTTAGCACATCCATACAGCACATCCATACAGGAGAGCGTTTAATGCTTGAATCATATGGTGAATGGTAGCAAAGGCAACTCTGTTGCATTCATTTAAATTTACTATCCGTTAGGCTTGGTGTTCAGAGGGATAAGTTTTGATTATTCACTTCATGGGAAGTTAAAATTCGGTTTCTGTGCTGCAATAAGTTCCATTTCATAATAAATATAAATAATTTATATTTATTTATTCATAATAAATAGTCCTCCAGATGAAAACTCCATGCTACAGAATGAAATTTGCCATATGTAATAAGCAAAACTTGAAGCTGATTTTTTTTGTAAAATATATTATTTAGATTTTAATCTTCATAGTATTTTAAAATTGCAGTGTATTAGAAATAAAAATAATATTCTGTATAGTAATTAACATTTAATTTTGGTTAGTAGCTGATATTTGGCTTGGTTTTTGCTTAATATTTCTTGATGGTATGGATTGTGAAGTACTTTTTTCCTTGTGTTGGCAGATGGAGGTGAGAGAGTAGTTCAGGTTTACTAAATAAAAAAGTCTATATTTTTATATTGATCCACCTTTTTTTTCCCCCTCTATTTCTATTTTAAAAGTTTTCTACTAGAACCAATGGCTAATAGGTCACTAGAGAAAAAGTCTTAACAGTCACCAGGTGTAGGCTGTAGCCTGTATTGGAAAGAATTCCCATGTGTCAGATATCAAAGGGTTTTACTGCATGCTGACATCTCAGCCTGTCACTTCTCATTCCAGTGATGCAAAATTCATGTTTTGCTGCCTATGGTAATTCCAGCTTCAGGGTAAGATGTCTGACTGTTGTCCAAATGACAGGATCTGCCCAAGATCTGCGTGGATGAAGAGAGGTGCTGGATTTGCCCCAAGTAGCCCTGTGGTGCACGGGTTACAGTGGGAGGTTTCAGCATAGTTAGGAACCTACCATGGTTAACAGGAGCTTTTGTTGCTTAAGAGCATCAGAAGTGGATTTTTGCTGTACCACTGAGGTTGTGCCAAGTATGCTGAGTTGCTCCTTCAGGTTGTGTGTGGCATGTTAGCTGGCTGTCCCATGCTGGCTGGGTGTGCAGCGCGGCTGCCTGTGGAGTAACCAAGGATGGATCCCATCAGCCAGCTGCGCTCTGCTTCCCTGAGGAAGCACAGCCCACACACTCGGGTCCTGTTTGCACTTGTCTCTGCTCCCTTCCTCTCTTAGGCACTCTCCCTTGCTTTTGCTTTTCCTCTTTTACCTAACTCTGATGCCTAGAGAGGCTGCCTGGAACAGAGGCTAGACAGAGTTAAAGGAATAAAGCAGGTATTTATTAAAAGGCCTTCAAAGGATACACCTTGGGCAGTACAAGAGCCCAGCCATGGCTACACCCAAGATGGACTCGAATTTTCACCCTTTTATAAGATTTGGTCCATTTACATGTTGGGGTTAATTGTCCAATTACAGCTTCAGGTTATGAAGTCCCATCCTCCCAGACTGCTCTCCTCAGTCCGTTGTTATTTATACTTGTTGGGCCTGAAGCTGCAACAGTGTACTTAGTTCTTGGGCTGGAAAAGGATTGTTTTGTCTCACTAAATTGGGAAGACAACTTGCTAACACTTTATGTGAAGTTCAGAGTTATATACTAATGCAGTGCAGAATCTGGAAAGTATGAAAGCTAAAACTTTAAGCATCAAATCTAAGTGCTTCAGCTAATTCCAGTGCAATTTAGAAGAAAGAATAGAAGCATTAAATACAATTACATTCCGGCAGCAGAGGAGAAATGCCTGTGCAAAGTGCCACAGAAACGTGCTCCAGATTAAATGAGAGGCATGATTGGCTTTTGCATTTACAAAGACGTGACATCAAATTTTTGCTTTTTTCACTTGTGGGTAATTTGTAATTATATTTCTTGATTTGTAGTAGTTTTTTAACTTTTATGTAAAAATTCTACATTTTATTTATCAAAACAGTTCTTGGCACTAATTCAAATCAGTGCTAATTATTATTTGAGGCAAGTCAGCTTTCAGTATGACCTAGAAATAAAGAGCTAGCTAATATTAGAATATGTAGACATCATATTACTTATGTTTTGCCTCCTCAATTTCTGTTTTAGAAAAAAATCAATTTCAACGTAGCAATAAGACATCCTCACTATGAATCATAGAATTATAGTCTACTTTAAAAAACATGTGGCTTTCTCTAGATAAATTTTCTGTTTCTGGGTTTGGTAATAAAAACAAATTAACTTAATTCCAGGTTGAAAGGTAGAGCATTTCATACTTTCTTTGGTGGTGTTACTGAACCTGTTCCAGTATTTCTTTTTGAAGCCTGTGATCTTCATTTCAAATCACTTAGGCATCTTTATTTGTTGTTATTTTCAACAACTACTTAGAGGGATTTTTTTTTGTTCTGTTTTCCAAGAACTTGTTATGATTCCATCAAGCATGCTTTTACTTTAAACAAAACAGAAGGGCACAGTGCCTGAAGATGTGAAGGGTTTGTGTTTGCTGCTTAAGCATTCTGTTTGTGTTGAATTAAAACAGCGTACTTTTCCAGAAAAAGACAATGTTCAGCCTGAGTGTGGTATATTGAATTCTAACATCAGAGTCATTTTAATTGGAATAAAGTAAGCATTCAGTCTGCCTGAAGCACACTTTGTACCTGCTAGTGTCATGCTCTTAGAATGAATTTGCATAATAGCATGCATGTATTTACACCCAAAAGAAAAGTTTGGAGAAACAAGACATATCTGTAACATCGCTCTCTAGTTACTGATCAGAACTGCAACTTTAGTTTTTAACTATTAATCTTTGGTTACTAGTTCCAAACAGTTAACAGGAGAAACCACCATTAGCTGGTGCCTCAAACTAGGTCAGCAGCCAAGTGTGATAGGCAGATTTCATCAGGATAGACCCTATCCACAGAACTTAGCTACAGAGATACAGGTCACAGTAATGTGACAGCAACTAAATCCTGCCAACAATACTTACAAAAATATTCATACTTCTGAAAGAAAGTTTGCATGCTTATGAATCTGTATTTTATTGTAGTTTAATTTAAAAAGAGTTTGAAACTTAATTTTTCATTTATATTCATATCAGTGTGACTTGGTAGTAGAATTGGCAAGGTATTTTTCATCTAATTCACTTAGTTAATTTCAACGGAATATATTTGCTCTTTTGGCTTCCTTAGTTCTGCTACTTCCACAGAAGATGCTCAGTCCTAGGTAAAACTATGCACCCTTTTGACAGAGAAGAAGCTTGAAAAGAGTATCCACCACAAAGAGTTATACCCGTGAAAGGACATGAATTCTTCTTGTTCCAAATTAGAAGTACTGTGGAGGAGTTTGGTTTTTTTTTTTAATATTATCAAACCTCACTCTGTTGGAAGTGTATGAAGCAATGCTGCAAAATTAGTCAGCTCTAATCCTGGGTCACAGTCAACAGCTGACTGTAATGCATAAAACTTCACAACTCAGTGTTCAATATAGAATTTAGTATGACCAATAGATTTGTATAAAAAAAAAATCATCTCCATGGCTTTATCCGGATGTTTCTTGTAGGCCAAAATGCATTACATTCATTAAAAGGTTGTTCAAATATTTGGTTTTTTCTTTAAGGAAAACAAAATCAAGTCTTACCTTATAAGTAACTATTACTAGTTTCTGGATGCATGCCTAATCAAAAAGCCAAATTCCTGCTACTTGAACAAAGGGACCAATTTGTAAGGGATGTGTAAGACTGCTCTTAGAGAGGATGTTCTGGAGGGAAAATAGCTGCTTAGATTTGAGCATTTTACCCTAATTGCTGGTAGCAGAGGAACTTCAGAAATCTATTTACTATGCTTTTATAGGGATGAGGTATCAAGCTTAGTCATTTCTGCATATTTTGCTGAAGCTCTAGTGGTATTTTAGGACACAGTTACTGGAGGTCTGTCAGAATGTTTTGTTTCTGGGAATAATCCCTTCTGAAGTTTTGGATAAGGTGATAGTTCATAAGAATGTTCTTATGGACATGGTTAAACATGGGAGAAGGACTGTTCTTAACCTTTTTCCCTGTTATGAAAACACTGTGCACATCTCTGATTCTTTCTTAGAGAAAAAAAGTTAAAAGTACTTGATAAATTGAAATTTTAAATACTTTACCAAGAAAATTTAGGTAGGACTCAAGATTTTCATATGCAATACATTGAGCCTGACTTTCTGTAATGTGAGTTTGTGTTTTATGCATGTTCTTGACTGGTTGCAGTTGTATTATTTGCACTCTTTCTCTCTTCCCCCTGCCAGAATTTTACTGTTGTGTTTATGTAACTACATCCAAGAATCAATGTCACAGCCCATATTCATTCATTTAAGTCTAAAGTGAATGAAACTACTTTAAAAGTTTATCAGTACTACACCTGAAATATGCAGAGGAACATGTTGATTTGTGTGACTTGCTCATCAGACGGTGAGCATACAGAGAAATGCTGCACAGTCTCTCTGTGTATATCACGTATACATTAGAGCTATAAACATTGCCATGATACTAGTTCTTTTAAATTAGTGGCTTTGGAAAGCTACACTGTAAAGAGATGAGACTATGTTTGCTACAGAGTCAGTTGTGGTCTCTGTGCTCAACCCCAGAAGCCCTGCAAAATGTTCAGACATGTACACTTGGTTTGTATGAAGAAACATGTATTAATTTGAGTCTCTGTTCATATGCAAAATAAGAATTACCTTGCTTTGAGTTTCTCTGGAGACAAATATTTAGATGTATCAAAGTCCTATGTACTTTTAGCACAGTTTAGCTTTCAAGACATGCCAGAACTTATTTATGTGGGTTTTAGTGGCAGTCCAACAATGCACAGAAAAAAGTGAGAAGGCAATTAGAATTCATTCATCAGGAGAAGTGATAAGGAATGGTAATCATCTTCAAGTCAGCTGTGCCTCTTGAGGTTTACAAGAGTCACTTAAGAGTTCATGCCAAGCTTCCCCACCGACCCCTCCAGTGTCACACTTATTTTTGTATGAGGTACTTTCTACCTTATGTGAAATCCAACTACAGGCCATGTGCTCTTGTAGTACAGCTTTCAACTCCCATGTGCTTTGAGTGTACAATCTAATATTCTGTAGCTGTGCAATAAGACTATTTTGCCTTTTTTACACATTTAGAAACTGCAAGTTATTGCAGAAGTCTTTTTCCTGTGACTATCCCTTGCATTCTCCCTCACCTCTTTGTTCTTCCTTTGGCATCAATCATCACAACCCAACAGCTCTTTGCAGTGCAAATAATTTTGAGTCTCTAGATGTATGGTAATTGTTGTATTTTAAATAACTTGTTCTTCATAATTCATGCTACGTTGAAATTTGTTGGTGTTACAGATTCTCGTTTACGTATAGCTTATTGTCTTTTTTTTTTTAGGTGTTATAGGGATAATCTAATAGAAAAAATATTAGCCAGAAAACCCTAGAGAAAGCACAACTGAAAAATTAGTTTGTGTTTTAAACTTCTCACAAAGAAATTATCTGTAAGTTGCATTACTGTAGGAGGCAATTTGTTATATTCAGCTAGTCAAACCATTTCTGTATTTCCTTGGTAGGGAAGTGTTATGTCCAAAAGTGCTTGTGCATGTTTTTGAAAATAAGTATCACATCTTCCCTGAGGTAAAAAATTGCAAATCCCATCTGGGTTTTGTGTACCCTCTCTTCCTTTCTGTGTTTTCCATAATGAAGAAATAAAGAGGAGGAAGAACTTTCTGTGCTATCGAGTGAAACACTTGGGAGATATGGATAGGAGTATTGTGAAGGGCAGAGGAAACTAGCTGAGAAAGTAGAAAAAGGATAGACAAGAACAGTGGAAATGTGTCTTAATTCAAGTCTCTTCATTAGAAGAAAGAAGCTGAACTGCATAACAAACAGTTTTGATTGTTTTGATCATTCTTTACAGACTTCTTGAAAAGACCACTGGAGAGTTATGTGAAAAAATTAAAAGTACCTGTTCATGTGATTCGAATGGAACAGCGTTCTGGATTGATCAGAGCAAGATTAAAGGGGGCTGCTGCTTCTAAAGGCCAGGTCATCACCTTTTTAGATGCTCATTGTGAATGTACAGTAGGCTGGCTTGAACCTCTGCTGGCAAGGATCAAAGCTGACAGGTAATTATTCACCCATGTTGGGTTTTTTCAGTTATTAAGAAATTTTCCAAGTATTACAAAATAGCCTACAAGCAAATATCTGCTTTCTGAAGAGCTCAATAATAATTCTCATTGGTGTAAGAATAAAAGGCTAATTTAGTTAAACTTTTAAAAGTAAAACTATTTCAAGTGAAGTCTATATTAGGATGCATGGAATAATTTGTTAAGTAGCAGGAACAGTGAATGAAATTGAGGAATTAGGGGGAAATTGAGGTCTTCAGTCTGCAGCTTGGCCTATTCCTTCATGTATTTGGGAAGATATTCTTGAGAAAGAAATCAAGCTCTGATCTCATGTAGCACCAACATCATAAACAAGAACTGTTCTCAGGCTCTCGTTGTGATTTCTTTATTACATAATGGTTTTGACTGTGGAGATCTGGGCTGTGTCTTGGTCCTTTGGGACGCATTTTCTAAAGTTAAAATAATTACTGGAATCGTGCTGATCTACTCTTATATACGCAATGGAAATTGTATTGGGGCAAAAGTGAGAGAATTGTCTGCTCTATAAAATATTCATACATCTGAACAGTAGCTGTAGTTGTGTACTAGTCTGTTGGTAGACAACATATTAAATAGAATAAAATATGGTGCTAAAGATCCCTAGTTTTTTATTGTTATAGATAAAAACGACACAATTTGATGTTACAAAATAGTGTTACATGATGAATAAGCTACAAATAATGAAGAATCTTTGTTTAGCTCTGTGCAAAGACAAAGTAAACTTTGTTACCATTAATCAGTTTTTGTGAGTCTACAATATGCATCGTTACAATTTGTGCAAATGTCTTGACTTAAGTCCTTTGAATTCAGTTGCAAGCAACCTCTGAATCTTTTTACAGAGCTTCCCATGAGAGGAAGCCCACTTTGAGCATGGTTACTTAAGTGTCTTTAAGATGATTAGAATTGGTTTCTGTGAATATATGTATTAATAATGTCAGGACAGTGGACAACAAGGCCACTCTCTGTCGACTGTGATGCAGTAGTTATACATTGTTAACAATTACTATCATCTCTTAGTCCTGAGGGTATATAAAAATACTTACCCAGGGTTAATATCCAGGTTTCAATTTCCAAACATGGAAGTTACTTTGACCACTCAACTCGATACAAAAGCCTCTTGCTTTCTGTCTAATCACTATGTAGCAATGAGAAAGTCCCTGGGATTATTATTTCTGTCTGCAGAGGGATGAATATTTATTACTGGTAATAATGCAAATATGATTTAAAAAAAGATCTGGCATTGCCAAAATTGTGTCAGATTTACAATTAGCAAAACAGAATTTTAGTATGTTTCCTGTGACTAATTTATTTAATAATGTTGTTAAGAGATGGTATTATAAAATTTTCAACTATATGTGTTAAAATTTTTTTTAAATGATATTTTTTACCGTTTTGAGTAATATATTTTATTAATTTAAAATTTAATAATTTTGCTTCTTTCCTTTTCCTAGGAGGACAGTAGTGTGTCCCATCATTGATGTAATCAGTGATGACACCTTTGAATACATGGCAGGTTCTGACATGACCTATGGTGGATTCAACTGGAAGCTGAACTTTCGTTGGTACCCTGTTCCTCAGAGAGAGATGGATCGACGGAAAGGAGACAGAACCCTCCCTGTCAGGTAATAGGAGATCATTTAATCAGTTAAAGTCTTTGTCTGATACTTGCTTTGTATGATAAACTTCAGAGTAAGTGCTTAAGGTTGTTAAGTACTTAGCAAAACATTTTAGCATCTTTTTTGCTTGGTTGAAGGGACAACATAAAAGTTCTTGCATGGATTGGTTGTTGGTAACTTTTGGTAGCAATAAAGGAATCAATCACTTTATCACTTTGGAAATAATTTTCATTTCTGTGTTAATTACTGCAGAATTACTAGTTTCAGATAACACAATGATGCACAAGTTTTTAACAAAGCTTTTTTTTTTTAAATAGAACCTTTTATCTTTTACTATAACCAAGTAAACTGTATTTTGTAAATATGCATTGATTTTTGGTATATGCATGTGTATTTGTGGATGTGCATTTATATGCAAACTTTAAGTCTTAAAAGGAGGGGATGGATGTGAATTTATACTTGGATGTCATGTAGAGTTATGAGAAAGGTAATGAGAAAGATACTTTCTTTGTTATGTGTGCCTTTTAACAGTTGCAAATGTACATTTTCTGTCCTAACTTTTCTGAAAATTGTGCATTATTTACTTACAGTAAAGCTCGGGATCTGGCCTTTGCTGATTTTTATTTGTCTTTAGTTTAAGAAGTTCAGAGTTCTTCTCAGGATATGGCTAATTGTAATTCTCTCTTCCCCCTGTTTCCTTTCAGTGAGGGAAAAGACACACAAGTTTTTAATTAGCTTGTGACCTAGCTTGTATTTTGTGTGTCTTTCAGAAAAAGCCCTAAACATCTCAGGAAAATATCGAGTGATATAAAATCATTTATACTAAAAGTGAACTACAAAGTTATGTCATTGGCCTAACATGTAATCTACTTATTGCATATTTGTTGTCTGAAAAAGTTGAAATTCGGGAGATGTTTCTAAAGCTCTTAGAAACTGCTAGCAGAGTGGGGTTTTGTTGTTGTTGTTGTACCAATAAGGAATCTTAAAGGAAAATCTGGAGGTAACCCTGACTGTACAATTTTCTTGTATGAAGCAACAGAAGTGAAAGCAAGCAGGCTGCTTAATGGCCTCTCAAAAGTGTTCCAAGAACAGTAGCCTGAAGTATAATTTTCCTGTGTGAAACTGGTTTCTTTTTTATGAGTTACCAACACTGGAAGCAGAAGTGCTTCTCAGGAATGACAGCAGCTTTCTAGGGACTGTTTCTCTATCTAGACACCAGTTTGAAGTGAGAAAATAAGGAGAACTGCCTAATTCCATCTCTGGAAAAATTTGAGCTAGCAAGTACACCAACAGTAATAGGAGTTTGAAGGGAAGCTTAGTGGGAAGGAATATGTTAGGAACTTGGGAAATAAACAGCTATTTTGTCAGTGTAAGTGTGAAATGTATCTATAAGTATGTTTTTATAGTGACCTATGTGTTGCTTTTTTTTTTTTCCACCCAGGACACCTACAATGGCAGGAGGACTTTTTTCAATAGACAGGGATTACTTTCAAGAAATTGGAACATATGATGCTGGAATGGATATTTGGGGTGGAGAAAACTTAGAAATTTCCTTCAGGGTAGGTAAAACTCTGCAGTGCTTTATTAATCATTAATTTATTAATCAGGACAGTGCATCTGTATTTCTGTAAAACACAGATCTTCCACCTGCAGCAGTGTCCTCTTCTGTTGCAGCTGGCCCTTCCCTTCCCTGTTAAGTTCCTTCAGCAGAGACACACCAAGACTCTATCTGTCAGTAAAAAGTACACGATGAATTGTTGGTGGAGCTTTGTGATTAAAAGATTAGGATGGTTATTCTGAAGAATGAGTGTTTGTGTGTTAAAAGGAATTCAGGTAGAAAAGCTGCTGGGAAAGCATCAGTTAAGGGTGATGTCATCAGTGCATTGTTCAACGTGTCAGTGAAATGTGAGCACCTCTGCTACAAACCCTCTCTGCTTGCTCTTTACTAACTTCATGATTTCCTGTGTTCATTTGGTTGTGGACCTAACCAGTGTTATTCTCATTTTTGTTCCTACCAAATAGCACCATTTCCTTTCACTTGACTTGTCAGCAAAAAGTACATAGGTGGGGATTCTTCTGAAATACTTCAGCTTTCTGAGTCTGCCATTTTTCAAAGTCCAAGAAAAAACTGAAAGTATTTTCAGAGACTTGGGAAGTGTATGGATTCTTTTACATGGAGATTCTGTTTTATAATGGACTGTTTTAGACACCTGTTAGTTCCTGTGATTCATGAGAGCCTTTTCCTTCCTTTGTGGTCAGCTTGCCCCATCCTTTAAAGTAATCTCTGGCTTATGAGGTTTTGCTCTGGGGGCTGAAGTATTTTCATATGCTGCCTTGCTTGGGCTTGTGAGCATCTTTAGCTGTTGAGCAGGAAAAAACCTGCAGTACTCTTCCATGCAGTATGCATCAGCTAATGTTGTTTCCCCACCTTGAACAGAAGCAAGTGATTCATGTTTTGGAACATTTTTTAACAACTTATAACTATGCAATAATTGTTCTATGCCTTCCAGATCTGGCAGTGTGGTGGCACTTTGGAAATTGTAACTTGTTCACATGTTGGGCACGTGTTCAGAAAAGCAACACCGTACACTTTCCCGGGAGGTACAGGGCAGATAATCAACAAAAATAACAGGCGGCTCGCAGAAGTCTGGATGGATGAATTCAAAAACTTCTTCTACATTATTTCCCCAGGTGAGCACGTCTTTGGTTATGAGAAATACTTATTAAGAATTAAAATGTTGCTACTACTGGGAAATAGCATATTTATATAAGTATGTTATTACTTTGAAGTTTGTTAAGACAGAACTCACTTAAGGTGTACAAAAAGTAAGGTCTTAATTGAAAAATAATTTTGTTAGCCAGAGATATGCCCTGAAGGGTTTTTTTTTGTTTGCTTTTTAACATGAATATGATTTATGAATGAGCTTCCTGTGCAATAGAATTGAAGCTCAGTGGAACATCAAAGAGCTCAGCTGTAGTGCTGAAAATTACCCATCCAAAGTCATATCAATGTGCTGAATTTTGGGCTCTGGCTTCCATGTTGTAGGCATTCCACGTTGAATACGTCAGAAGTGATTTAAGTGAAACCCAGAAGTAGTAGGGGCAAAAGGGAATATCATCTGTCTTGATAGAATTTGTACTTCACTATCAAGAGTATAGGGGCAAGTTGCCAATATAATTGACTGTGATGATATTTATTACGGTTTTTTAATGTGAATGTTAGCAAAACAAGAGGATGTAAAATATGAGAGAAAAATTCCTATGAACTCAGATTTTCTGCAAAAAAAATCAGGAGAAGAAAGGAAGCCTGGGAAATAGTGAATTACTACTTTCAACTGCAGATTATTTTTATTGTTATATAAAAAGAGAAACTTCAGGTAGCAACAGCCAACCTTTCTAAATACTTGAGATATTAGACGTTATGCACTAAGTGGTAGTTTTATATGCCACATCTGCTTTTCCGAAGAAGTTTCTTTAAAACTATTATTCCCTTATGGCCTGCTTATTAAACCTACATTATTATTGACATTTAAAAGCTGTAATGCAGTGTAATACGAGTCTGAACAGTGTCAAAGTTTAGATTATGGGTTTCACAGATGCTTGTGAGAACAACTGGAGGTGCTTGTCTGAAAAGAATGTTTTACTCAAATGAGAGTGTGTAAGACTTTTAATTAAAAAATCTTGCTACTATTCAAAGCTTTTTTAGGTGAAAGAAGCTAACAGCGTATTGTTATTGCCCTGTTGTGTAATTAGTACAGCATTATGAATTCAAACATGAACATGTATAAATATCCAGAAAAGTTGTATATAAATATGTACAGTCTTTTTTGATAAAGATTGCTCTTATGCACCCATGTCAAGCTAGATTTTAAAAGGTACAAAGCTGCAGGAAGACCTAATTATAAAAAACAACCAAATGCTTTTAAAAATGTAAATTACTGATAAGCCATGATAAGGCTCTCTTACTTTATATATCACCTCTATATTCTTTCCATTTTATGCAGTAAACATAAGCACAAAAGCTTACAAACATAAGCTAAAAAGCTTGAATTTTGTAGGACTGGGGTTTTTTGGTAGGACTTTCGTGGCATTGCAGTATTGTAGAATATGCGTGCATTCTCCAAAGACAGTAAAAATTCTGAAATGGTGAGAGTAAGTTTAGCAATTATCTGTAACTGCACTGTATATTTTTCTTTCCTTTCAAAAGATGTGTGTCTGCATAATTTGTATGCTAATGTGCTGAGTGATTGTTGGATAGGGATGTGCTGTAGCCAAGCTGCTCTTGGAGCATCTGCACCTGCCGCCTGTCACACGCTCTGGTTAGTGTCCCCGTGACCGTATTGACCGTGCACTGAAGATCCATGCCAGCGTTTTCAAGTGTCTCGAGAATAGGATAATATTGTATCTGAATAAGTTGGGTTGTTCTGAAATTGATTTGTTGCCTGGGGCTGTGAGGAGAATGCCCAGTACTGCGGGTCATTCTTTAACTCTGATGAAAATCTGTCCTTCAGAGAATGAGCACACAAATGTACTCAGAGCCACTCATGATTCTCACCACCCCCAAATCTACATAAGCTGTGAGAGCCAGCAGATATTAACTAACAAGGATGACTGTTTTGGGAAGTTCACAAACACCTTATTATTCTTGTTATTCTGGTATCTCCAATCTTAGCTGAGTGTTGCAGACTGTCATTTTACCCATTGACAACAAATAGCATCAGTACAGGTTTCAGTAAGTCTCTTGTGGGCATTAGTTGTTTAGGAACTCTGTGAATCTCTGCTAGCCTGGCTCACTTAGCTTTTTCAGATATCCTTCCAAAATAAAAATTTGAGTGTATGGTTCTTACAGAAGGCTGGTGTAGTAATCCTCAGGCAGAACACAGTGTGCAGCCTGTGAAACTGTTTGTTGTACAAATGTGTACTTTCAGTATTACTGTGACAGTGTCACCAGTCCTTGCAAGGAGCCAGGTGAGGATTCTTAGGCTGATGCTGCTTTGCAAGCCTTGGGTGCAGATGAATGAGGAAAACAAGCAATCCTCTGTGCACCCAGGATTTTTCTCACTGGTTGATATAGATGCAAAAAAATGGATTTTGAAGGAGATAATTTACTGACAAGCATCACTGAGCCTAGCTAACAAGACACTTGTGTCCTTCTTTATATTTTCTTTTCTATTCCCCTAAGATAGTGACTTACAGAGGGGTTTATCCAGGAAAGCAAATGTAAGATTCTCAGGTCGCTTTACCACTTCATGTAATCTGTGTTGTCTGGGAAAAAAAGTCTTGCTGCTTGGATGATAGGAACTCAGGAGACTTTTTACTATTGATGTAGTGTAGTTAAATGGAAAGCTGCCCACTTGAAAAGTAAGCCTGTAATCCTTACCTTCTTTTTTAAGTATAGCCCAGTAGAAACTGCTACTTGTTTGTTTTAAGCTTGTGTGCATTTTTTAGAAGCCATCCCTCTGCTTAGGAGTGGTTAGGTACAGAGGAGGTTGGGCAGGAACTTGTTGCAGCTGCTGCTCAGCCAGAATGAAGCCTGTCTGTGCAGGCAGCAGCTCTTCTCCCCAGCAGTCCAGGCCCTGGCTGCTGGCCTTTCTCATTAGCTGCTAGCTTTTCACAGTCCTGTGTTCCACCAGGGCCCTGTTTCCCAGACCATTTTCTCTTCAGCTTTCAGAAAACAAATCCAGCATGTGAATAATCTGTTTCCTGGCTCCAGTCATTCTTTCTGTGGACTCTGCCACTTTTTTATTTCTAGTGCTGGTCAGTTCATCACTTCCCCCAGGCTAAAAGATTGGGACTGTATTGTCCAAGATGAGGAGGGCTCACGAGGTGGTGATGCCTGTCTCACCATCACAGCCTGCTGCCAGGGGAGTGCCCTGCTTTTCATGGCAGGTGTGCTGGTGTGGCACGGCTGCCCCTCCCCTCGCCTGCTGATCCTTCATCTGCATCAGCTGCTGCTGTGGCTGGATCTGTCAGGGTTACTTCTCCTGTGGGCTGGCTCCCCAGGGCCGAGTTAGAAACCAGCACAGGAGGTACAGCAGGAATCTGAAGGTGAGCAAGGGAAGCTGCCCCTTTGCAGCAGCAGCTGCAAGGCATTGGGCTGGTCAGCTTTGCCCCAAAGGGTGTATTCTGAGAGCTGCTTTGGGATATGCCCAGAAGGTGTTTTGCCCTGGGACTAAGCGGGCAGGCAGAAAGCCTGAAAAGACAGCACTGTGGAATTACCTAAGCAGGAATCATCTAGACAGAGACAGAGGTGTGTTATCCTATAAACTGGATCCATAGGCCTTGTATCTACTCACTGCATGCCCTGGTCTCTAGCCAGGCATAGTAAGTCAAGGCTCAGTATGTAGAGCCTGGAAATGGAAAACATTATTTATGGTTGATAGGGAGGACAGAGGGGGGACTGAGTCCACATCTTGCAGTGTAGCTAAGCCTGTGTTCAAAGTACATACTAAACGTTTCCATGTGGTTTTGTGTTCAGCTACTAACTAGTCCCTATTAGCATTAATTTGGAATGCAAAGAATGTAACTATTCAAATTGGTTTTAAATTATTATTGCTTACAGAGTCTCATAATACTAAATAAAAACAAGTTATATTATTTTTATCAGAAGACTAGATTTAGATTAAATAGTTTGCACACCCTGCTTTTGAAAATGACTGAGCAATTTATAATCATGATGATAACAACATGCTATTTTTTTCAAAGAAATTTAGCTTAAATACATTGCCACACACAAACCTGAGCAAGGAATTCTTCAGCTCCTAAAATTTTGAGGACGGCACAACTGTTGCAACACGGCTGGTGCTGGTGTGGCTGAGTGATTTGAAGTACATGTTTTTTGCATTATAAATATTTATATTTTGAGTATGTCTTTAAGCATGTGTGTGGAAGAAAAAAGGATGTGATTGTCCTATAATTAACAGCAAGCTGTGTGACAAATAGAATCATCAGGGAGGCCCAAACTTTTAAATATAATTAAGGTTGGGGGCAGGGAGGTTGAATAAAAATACAGTTATACTCAAATAAAGACAGCAGTAGCAAGGTATCTTAAGTACTATTTCTGATTTGTGTGATGCAGATGCCCGATCCCTAAAAATGTTCAAGGTTAGGTTAGATGCATCTTTGAGCAGCCTGGTACAGAGGAAGGTGTTGCTGCCCATGGCAGAGGGGTTGGAATGAGATGATCCTGAAGTCCCTTACAACCCAAACCATTCTGTGGTTATATGATTATTTCCTATTTTTTTTTCTAATTGACCAAAGTTTTGAAAAAACAAGTGGACATGACTGTCAATCCTCACAATGCATATATCTTTGGAATCTGGCTTGTCTCCTCCTTGGAAATCTGATCTAATTTATGTTTTGCAGTTTGGTTTTTGTTTTGTTTTTTAGCTGAGCCTTTGAAAAAAATGTCCAAAACCCATAGATGCTTATATGTATGTCACTGTTGTAGGTATATATATAAATTTTACTGGTTTGTGGAGGAAATAATGACTTAAACCTGTACCTAATTTTTAGTATGCCTTATACTTTGCTACAAGTTTCCTTGTTTTCTTCCATTCTTTTTTCCTCCAAAAGAAATTCCCCATAAGTAACTGGCACTGTACTGGATAGAGACACTCAAGCTGGTTTAGAGTGATATGGATAAGGTACCAGAAATCTTGGAAACAGAACAATTCAGCCTTACTAGAGGACACCCCTGAAGCAACTCTACCTGTTCTGCTCTCCAGTCCATCTGCTAACCTGCTGCTAACTGTAGTCTTTGTGTATGGTTTGGTACAGGCCTGACTTCAGAGAGGATTTTTTAAAAACCTTTCTGAATAAAAATGATTTAGTGGAATACAGTGTAACAGAGAAAAATCAGCTGGCACTTTTTTTTGTGTGTGTGGTGACATTTAAAACCACTTTAAGAAGCAGCGTTCTTGTATGCTATGAAGTCTCACTTTACGTTTAATTATTTATGGATGTGACTTTAATTCTTATTGCCATTCAGTGACGTGACAAAGCCTTAACAGTGCTGTTTTCAGGAGGTCTGAGTATGTTTTGAGTGTTGTAAGGTTGTTGCAAGAGTGACATGATAACTGTGTCATCCATCAGCTGCTTTACATCACTGAAAAATGAAGAATCCAGTGCTTAGCTGTGGTCAGAACTTTTCTGTTCTTACATTAGCTTTTGAGAGAGTGTTGCTTTTCTTGTAGAGCAAATATTTGCTTTCATGAAGGTAGAGCAGCGTTCTGTGACTGGGTTTGGGGATTTTTTGGTGATGGGTTGGTTTGTTTGTTTATGGCTTTTTGTTTTTGTTTTTGATTTTTTTTTTAATTTGTCTCATATTTCTTGGTTCTGGAATTTCTTTTGTGACTTGAAAGCCCAGACAGAAGTTTTCTGGGATTCTATACAAACAAGATTTCTTTTGCTTTCATTCGCTTACCAGGATAGCTTTCCAATATGTTTGTTAAAATAAAGTCCTTAATTAAAAAAAAAAAAAAAAAAAAAAAGCCTTAAACCTGGCTAACATTTTTTTCTTTCTGGAATATTGAAATTGTGATTTTCATTGCCATTTACAGACAGCTAAAGTTTGATCCAATTATCTGTCTCAACTGAGTAGAAAGACACCATCTGCTGGCAAGTCTATTTAACGCACAATATGCCAGCTTAGAAATGTCGCAAACTCTTTCCAAGGTGAAGAATTTTAGAGGTGCACCGCAGTCCTCCAAGTGGAGAGATTTCAGAAATATGTGTGCACAAACATATTTCTGAAATATGTCTGTGATGTGATGGACAGCTGAGCCATATTTGTAGTCTGTTGAGGAATTTAAATTGCTGGGGTCAGTCTTTGTTCTTTTTGTTTGGTTTGGGGTTTTTGGTAGAGTACTGCATTTGATCTGTGTGATATGGAGTGTGGTATGGGAAATAGAAAAAAACACATGATGCTTGAAAAGTAGAAATTATCTTGCAATTATTAGTTATTACTGTTGAAATATTAGTTACAATAGTGCTGAATTCAGGTGAAGCAAAAATATCTGCTGTTCATGCACACCATCATCAACCCATGTGCAGATGGGACTTGCAAAAATTAATTTTCAGAAGGAATTAAAGCAACCGTAAGGAATGGGAAGATACAGGAAGAAGAAGCACTTTGATAAATGAGGAGCAAAGGAATAAAAAGGCAAGCAAACTACCACAAAAAAACGATAACAGTCATAATGGTGAACATACTTCCTGCAAACGCTGTGGTTATATTGAACAAATGCTGAATTATTTAAGGTTTAGTGCTCTGTAGGCTGCTTTCTGCCTGCTTTTTTGTGCAGTTAGATAGATGATGAAGAGTCCAGCAGGTGGTACCTGGCTTACAGAAATAAATTAAATTGGAATTCTGCTTGCTCCATGGAAGGAGACTGGTGTGTTATGCTGCACAGATACACACTCCAGTTACCACTGGGGATAGAATGGCATTAATGGCTAGAAGGGTTTCAGCCTTTCTCCTGTATGAACTTAGTAAGCAACTACATTCGAATTGTTCCACAAACCACAGGTAAGAAATTGCTGTGCCCAGCCCAGATGTAGCAATTCTATCTGTTGTGGAAGAAGAAGTCACAGATCTCGTTCTCTCTGAGTATAAACAACATAATGCTGTATTAAGCAAAAACCCCTTTGTGTAGAGGTGACTTTTTAAAGAGAAAGCCTTTCATGGAAGTAGTAAATTATACTGATGGGTTTCCTTATGAAGTGGAATTAAATTATTTTTATTTACAGCAATTGAATGCAACTTCATTTTTTTTTCAGGAGTTACTAAAGTTGATTATGGGGACATATCATCACGACTCGGGCTAAGGCGCAAGCTCCAGTGCAAGCCTTTCTCCTGGTACTTGGAGAATGTTTATCCTGATTCCCAAATTCCACGCCATTACTTTTCTCTAGGAGAGGTAAGATTTTATCTTTCATACTCATCTTCCCTATGTAAAGTACATTGTGCAGTAAATTGTGTTTTGAACTGAGTAGTGCAAGCAAGTTGTCTCCAGCAAAGTTCAAGTATCTTGCACCTGTGTTTCTGTCACATGGAGAATGACAAATCTGGCTTCTCAGTGAGGCAGGCAACTGAACCTTGGGATACAGTACTGTAATTTGAATGTTCTCCTTTTTTCTACTACAGTACAGAATGTCATATCAATGGCTTTAGAAATAGTGTTTAAATATTCCTTTAGAAATGTAGTTGTGCATAACTTTCTGTATAATGTTCTCTGCATGGAGTACGAGTGAAGTTTTGCTTGAAAGCTGTACTAGGGCAAGCAAGGTCTTTGCCTAAAAGCTGTTCTGAACTTTACCCCCAGAACCCTCACCAGTGACCAGCAAATTCTAGTGACCCCTAAGCCTTGCTGAGCACTTCTCTTTTTTCTTTAACTTTTAAGGTTAAAGAACCTCTCCTCTATAAGTCATGTTTAACTAAATATCAAGTTTTCTGTACAGTGATTTTGTACTGTTGATTTTGAAAGAAGCACTTTTAGCAGAATGTGCTTCTTCATGACTATCAAGAGACTTGATATTCATGTCTGCTTAGTATATAGTGATACAGGGATTCATACTTTTGAAGGTTTTGGGCTGCAGACTCAATTGTGTCCATTCTGTTGTAGTTGAGTCTGAGCAAAAAGTACCCCCAAGATGGAAGGATCCCCCAAAGAAAGCAAACAAACACTCATGGTTCTGTAACCTGGTAGCTTGAACATTTGCTTGAGAGTTTGAGTCTTGGACAGTAATGCCTCCTTGCTAATATCAGTCATTTATTTAACATAACCTCTGGTGTATGGAGAGAACTGATTCCACTGTGGTTTGATATGGACCTAATTCTCTTCTCAAAATAGCAGCCTTTGGTGATATGCTCTTTTTCCCTCCTAGATAAGAAATGTGGAGACAAATCAATGTCTCGATAACATGGCAAGAAAAGAAAATGAGAAAGTTGGAATCTTTAACTGCCATGGAATGGGTGGCAATCAGGTAACCATTTTTTTGGAAGGAGTTTTCTTAATGTGTTGAATTATTTGAGACACTACTGCTCATTGGGACAATTCTTGGATGTTTTCAGTAGTTATGTTCAAAATATACTTAGGAAATCCTCATTATAGAAAGTGCCTGTAAGAGGAACTGCATGAGAAGATTTGGTGGTGGTTTCTGCTGGTATGTTTTTCAGGCCAGACTGCAATATGTTTTAGATCAACTTTAAAGTCAAAACCAAAATCATGGGAGGAAAATGGTGCTGTGAGCTAGACTTCACCTCCTGTAGGGTCTTTGGAAATGTATTCTTGTTAGAACTCCTGATTGACATTGTTACTTAAAAAAAAAAAAAAAACAAACCAAAAACAAACATGCCTGTGCCTGAGATATATATTTTAATGTGTCTTTTTCTGGGCATCAGTTGTGGGATTTATTTTTCATCTTTTTTTTTGTTCTACTTTCTTAATGATTCTTGATGAATTGTTTTCACATAAACAGAGATTACCTGTGTTTGGGGATTCTCCTGTTCCTTCACAGCAAGCAATCTTCAATTCAAACAAAGTCTGTTTTGACTGAACATCTTGTGATTGTGTTTATACTTGTTCCCCAAAAAAACAAATTTAAAAAAATCTTTCCATGCATCACTATTATGAAGGGAACAGAAAGCAAAAGAAAAATTCTTGGGAATAAATGAAGTAATGCACAAGTGTTCCCCTTTCTCCTCACTCCAGGAATCTCCTGGTTGAAGCAGCTCTTTTTCAGTTCCTCTCATTCTTTTTCTGCCTAGGTTTTCTCATATACTGCCAACAAAGAAATCCGAACAGATGATTTATGTTTAGATGTATCCAAACTCAATGGCCCAGTAACAATGCTCAAGTGCCACCATCTAAAAGGAAATCAGCTTTGGGAGTATGATCCAGTGGTAAGTCTCCTAATTACTTTTGACTCTAAAATGAGACAACTTTGGCTTTTACCTGAGCCTGCAGAGCAACATATTCCAGTGTGGGACCACTACTGGACAGACAAAACAGGAAACAAAGTCAGGATTATGTTCCCTCTGTGACTAATTCACACAGGGAACATCTGTGTTGATTTAATTACCTGGTGAGTTTTGGGGGAGCTTTTGGAAGAATGTTTTGCATGTGCTTTGGGACCCTCTGGAGAAATATTGTCTGACAGTGTAGTGTTGTGTTAGATCAAAAATGGAGAAGTATTCCAGGTACCTACTGGATGAGTAAACGTTAAGAGTAATGATGTGGTGACTGATTTAGCACTTGATGTCTTGTCTTGCACAAAGTTAAAAGAAAATACTTGTCTAATTAAAAAATGCGCATTGCAAACTTATAAAGATGATTTTACATTTCTAGTCATGTTATGTCTAAGGTATAGATGCCTAAAACACTTTTATTTAAATCACGCTCTTTCTCCTACATAATGTTCAAATTTACTTTGAAGTTTGTATGTTGAACTGCCAGATCTAGAAATCATTGCCCATTGATCAATTCATCATTAATTTGATTTGCAAGCTCTAGAAATGATTTCGTGATTGAGTAATGCAGTTGGGAACTCTGAATTCATGGATAGTTAGGAAAAAAGTAGTCCTCAAGCTTGTTAATTTAAAATCAGTTATTACAAAATACAGAGACAATTTGTGGATGAAGAATCTTACCAGTATTTGCAATGACTATTAAAAAAAAAAACTTTCAGATATTTAGCTACTGAAAAGTCATTTCACTAATTAAAAAGCAAGGTGGGGGTTATTTCTGACTAAATACACTTGCTATAGACTTCAGTAGCTGAGGTGTTAACAAAGCCTGCAACCTGTTAGACCAAGTGCAAATATGTGTGAATGATGATCTTGTGATTAGGATAGCAGTTAATGTGGAAGAGAATGGATCTCTGCTAGGATTTCTGCACATTGCTGGCAACTGTTGACAGGACCCTGAAAAAAAGCTGAAGGTTTGCAGGATTAAATTAGTCTTGGGAACCATTCATTCTTGGTTTTAATGTAGTTAGTTTACCTGACTTAAGCAAATAATATGAATAATATCACCATCTACAGTGATTTACCAAAGAGTAAGTACTTTTCATTTGGTTTCTACCTTATCAGTTATAAGAAAAATGAACCTTTAGACACTTAATCGCAATAATGTCTTGCAGTGATTGTCACAGACTTTCTCAATGTTGATCCTCAGCCATAAATGTGGTTATATGTGTTTTCTCTCCTCATTTTGTCAGTAGAAAATCTAGGCATAATCTTCAGAACGTAACTGAAAGCTGGCTAATAAAGCAAAGAAAAAAGTTATAGGGCACTTAAAAAGAACTCCCGCCCACATAGTTGAGAGATTTTTTAAAATTTTTTTCTGTTTTTTTTTTTTCTTTCTGCCTCTGTTCAACTCCCTTCATTCTTCAGCACCTCTATGAGTGCAGAAGGTTGACGTGCTCAGGTTTTTGAATTTGATTTTTTTATTTGTATTACCCTTTTCTACTTGTGCACATAAGGCCATGACTGTTCAATCATTCCAGTGTCCTGGCTGAGCTGCTGAAAGAGAGAAGAAATACAGGGAGAAATGCCTGTGGTACCATAGGCGAGGTGGTGCACTGAGGAGTATCCATAGAACAGTGGCAGGAAATGCAGCTTCTGAGGATCTCTCCTCCATGAGGATAGTGCTGAGGTGTAGATGGAGTGGTTTACCAAAGATTCCTAAGTGAGATTAGTAGGTATTGCAAAAGATATGTGCTTGTGTGAAATTGCACATACTTTTCATGAAAGAGCATACTTTTTTACAAGAGCCCAAAAAATGCTGAAAGAACACAGCGTAAGGTCAGTATTGTGTCCCTAGCTGAGGAAAAAAAAAGTACTTTTGGAAATGTATTCAGTGTGTTCGTTCTGATCTGATAAAAAGCTATTATAATAACTAAGTTGTATATCTTACCAACCTGTAATTTCTAACTCTTCAAAGATCTGTAGCTGTATAGCCCTATTTAAAGTATGGTGGATGTTGCTTGACAAATAATATGATTCACAAGTTAAGACGGTTTTGTTTTTCATAAAACACTGCTTTTAGTGTCTACAGTGCCATATAGCATATATATATATACACCAGTTTTTTAGGATGGGATCTGCAGTCAGTAACCACGGGCTCTTTTCTAGTTCCTACCTATGGAAAAGTTTTGATGCCAACTAGAAATTTTTTGCTTACATTATGGATGTTGATTTTTATAAAGCTAATTTCTCTTTTATTTTGTCTTCAAGAAATTGACCCTGTTGCATGTGAACAGTAACCAGTGCCTGGACAAAGCCACTGAAGAGGACAGCCAGGTACCCAGCATCAGAGACTGCACCGGCAGCCGCTCCCAGCAGTGGCTGCTGCGCAACGTCACCCTTCCAGAAATATTCTGAGAGGTCCTGAAGAAAAGCAAAGAATGACTGGGCTACCTCGGCTGATACTTTGGCTACGCTGTTAAGTAGCAACAGAAGAAACTTCTGCTCGGCAGAATCCACAGTTCCTCAGCTGTTAGAACTCCTGCAGCTTCTCAGTATCTGTGAACCAGCCTTCCTGTATGAGGATGTGAAACTACCACACATGGCAGTGAAACTGTGCCCACTGATGTTTACAAGAGCGAAAGAGTTTCTTCCAGCAAATAATTTAGAGAACCTTTGGACAGTGGAAGCATAATCAATGAAATAGTCTCTCTGAAGAGCTGCATATCGTTTTAGTTCGCTTGCACATCAGTAACCTCTGCTGAAAGTGCTGTTGTAATGAAGAAAGTTTCAAGAATTCTTTTTTTCCTGGTTAGCAGTGGTAACCAGACTACTAAATATAGGTCCACAAATAAATGAGAGAGAGAGCTGGAAACCAGATTCGGTATCATGACATAAGAAGTCTGTGGTTTAAAAGCAAAAAGTAAACAGGGTTTAATGAAACTAAATCAGAACTATGAAAAGTACAATTTGTTATAGTGAAGTATCAAATTTATATGTAGATTTTATACCTCAGTGGGAGAAAATAACCAAGTCAAAAGGCAATTGTTTCTCTTTTTCAGTTGTGTGATAGTCCATAAATACTTCTTTTTTCCTGGTGAGTCTAAAATTATTTTGGGTGCAAACAAAATGAGCATAAGAATAAACTGAGCTCTTGAATGTCAGATCCACTTTTCTTTTAATTTTAATTTCTTGGCTGTTGGAATTGTATCTTTTTATTATTGTCTGAAAACTGGAGGTTAACATGCTGTCTAACTTTTTTTTTCCAGACCTGCCATTTCAATTTACACTTGGGTCAGTCAGCTTATGGACTTTCATGGCCAAACAAAAGATTTAAGTACATTTTGAAATTAAGTTAACTTCAGTATGCTTTAGCGCCCAAGACTTGTACTACTGTACTACAATTTTGTTTTCATAGCAATAAATCTTTGGTTCCTTGTTTGATTTCAGTCATCAGAAGCCAGAAGAAAAGGTATATGATTTGGGTAGAAGAAGACTGGCAAAACTGAAGGTTTTCTGGAATCCTTTTTCACTTCATATTCAGATGTGCTTCATTGTCAAGTGCATATTTAGATTAGACTCTGAATTGTAATGTTGATCTGCTGCTTTTTTCTAATAAAACCTAAAGAAAAATAGTAAAATTGGCATGGTTTCTAAAGTTAACATAGCCAAAAGCAATATGACCGTGTCATTACATTGGTCTACATTTTTTAACTGAATTGCTTTGTTTTGTTAAGAAAAATCTGTGTGGGCTGATCTTGAAAACGAGCCACTGAATGCTCAGAGTATACACTGAATCTTCTTTTGGAAAGAAAAATGAGATTTGTTTAATGGAGAGGATATTTTTATGATAAATGTCATTGTTTGGCCAACTGTCCTGTAAAGCAAATTAAACCTAGACTCATGCAAAAGTTGTGTGAAATTATATTTGGCTGTTAAGGCCATTTTAGATTTATTATCCCAAGTTACTGTTGTCAGTGTTATCTCCCTTATTTCTGCAGCATTACCCAAGAGTTTTCATAGAGAAAGCAGGGGAAAGGTTAACAAATTGCATTACACTGCTAGTTTAAAAATACATAGGATGAGATGATGTGGGTTTAATATTAGATGAAATATCAAAATATCTAACTATCTTTTATTGAACCCTTGGTTTGGATAGCCGTGCAAATCTTATGAGATTGAAGTGGATTTATGAAAGTAATTTATAAGAAATATATTGAAGTGTGCCAAGATGACTAAAGAAAACAAAAGGAAAAAGTCCATCTTCATGGTTACCTGAGAAATGTGAGAGGACTTATTCCTTTGTTATGGTCCATGAAGAGGACAAGGTGGGTGACGGTGTCTTTTTTTTTTTTTTTTTCAGTCTTAGCAAACTAGCAATTTTTAGAGCATGTGTGCATGGTGGTGCCTAAGAATGTGGTATCTTTTACTTCAGCAACAATCTCCCATACATAAAACATCCTTTTAAAAACATTTCCAGCGAAGAGGCTCTAAATCAGAGTTGGGTAAGCTTTCATGGAATGAGAAACAGGCGCATCAGAAATGCAGTGTGAAAGTCCTGTAAGTTTTAAAAATTTCCTAATTTGTTTCAGATTTTATATGCACACAGCACATCACTGAACACACAAAACACATTTTCACTTTGTATTCTCAACTCTTGTGATCTCTGCTGTGATATCCTGTTTACTAAACTGAAGTGCCATGGCTTGGGAGGTAACTAAACTTATATGCAGACCTCAGTGTTACTGGGATCCTACCCTTCCTAGTTCAACAAATCATTTTACATGTTGGTCACATAAAACTGCAGTACAAATAATTGCACAACTTAAAATGCATGTATCAAATTGTCAGCAAGCTGAAGGAGCAGTCAGATTTCCAGCCTATGCATTGCCAGTTCTTACCTGCTGAGCATGGGGAGGGCAAGCAGCAGACCCAGGAGAGGCTGCAGCCCCGAGGTGTTTGGCTGCAAACCCCTCAGCCCATGGTGGGGAACTGGGGCTGGTTAGGGGCAGTGGGCTGTGCAGTCCGTGTCCCCACGGCATGTGCCCAGCAGCTCTGCTGTGTTGGTGGACCACACAGGACTTCTACAAAAAATCCCTGCACCAGGGTGCATTTCAAATATTCTGTCACATCAAGCGCTTTTCAAACGGCCACAGAACAGCTTCCCACACAGTTATCTTCAAGCTTCTCTTGCCACAGAAGCTCATGTCACCAGAGCTCCCTGCTGAAAGTGATCTTCCTTAGAGCTCTGCTCCAGCTGTAGCCACCCAGCAGTGGTCCTCCACTGACAGGCATAGGGCTTCTGTATACCAGCTTTGAGTAGGAATACTAGCTGGCTCTGTCAGTTACAGACATGCTTAATTCCTTTCCATCTAGTCTGTTCTCTGGTACTTGAGTCTTCAGAGAGAATTTTAAGAATCTCTGTATGTGTTTTTATTTAACCTGTTCTGAAAAAAAAACCCAAAGCATTGCCTTTTCCTTATGGTGTAGCACACTGGTGTTACGAGATGTATCAATATTTTTCCAGTAGAAATCCCACTTTAGTTCCTCAGCGTTTATTGCTGTTCAAATCACATATAGGAGGGGAAAAAAAAGACCACTTCTGTCTTATTTGACCTTGACAGCAAATAGTTGCATAGTAGTGAAAAAACCCAGTAGCTATATTTTGAAGAGAATTGATAAGCTCTCTTGTCCTTTTTCTGTCCTGTGCTCAGTGTATTTAGCATAAACTTCCTATGCATGTTCTAAAGGCAGTGTTCTGTTCTCCATCTCTTTTCATTTGCCTTTCTGAAGACATTTGTTGAGAAACACCAGTGCCTTTTAACTGAGCTGAAGTAAATTACACATTACGATACAAACTTTAGATAACTACCCTGTGCCGGGTCTGATGAGGTCATCTTGAGTCTCCTCAGATGCTGAAAGCTGCAAAAGTTATCTGTGTGTACATATGACTGACTGTTGTCTCAAACATCAGTTTGTTTTATCAGTATTAAGTTGTGTTTTAGTAGCGTTGTTTTCGTGGTAGTTCCATTCAAAGGGGCTTGGCAGTTGCTTTTCATTTTATCACAGCAATGGTTCTCATCTGAGATATGGACTGCAAGCAAAAGAGAGGATCTATGTTACAAGTTAGAAACAAAATTAAGATGATCCTTTTTAATTCTTGCTTATATTTGTTCAAGTAATATAGCACATTCAGAGAGATGAGCAAAACACTGGCAGATTTAGTCTGCTGTATTTCCCCGTCAAGGTAAGTAAGGAGATGCAAATGTGCTTCACAAGATTAACTAAGAATTAGTAACTCGAAGCTTTCCTTCACTATGTTAACTGTTCCTTCATGCTTTCAAATGAAGAAATGTAGGAAAACACTTGCTACAGAATAAATTTTGGTAGCTCTAGGAGCCTTGTATCTGAATTAAATTGTATACAGTAGAGATTTAGGGTAAGAGAGGAACGTGCAAAGTTTAAAACTTGCAGTGTCAGAGTGCTATTTGCTCTCCGTTCTCTTACAGCGTTTCTTACAGTCACTTTAAAGTAAATAGTTCTCAGGTTTGCATCATACTCTAATCACTGATGACTGAGAATTGTTTAGATAAGCATAGTTGTGATATGTGAAGCTGGTGAGCATGGTGTTTGGTACTTTTGAATAATACTTTTATGTAGTAAGTTTCTAGTGCAGAAAACAAAACTGGCACATAACTAATACGTTATCTAGAGGCTAGGAGTTATGACATTGAGATGAAAGCTAATTCACTACATTGTTCACTTATTTTCTTTATGAATCTTGGAGGATGTTTTTGTTGCACTTTGCTTGCATTTTGTGCATTGTCAGCTGATCCTTACTTTGCCAGGCCATTCAGCTTGGTGATGCTGCTCCATTTTAGAATTGAATTCTGAGATGAAAGCAAACTGCTACTTCTGACAACAAACCAAGTAATTGTCATAGCACTGGTTCAGGGCATAGACAGTAAACCTGCCTCTGAAACAATCATGACTGGTGTCCTTGCCCCTGGAGTAAATAGTAAGACACACAGAACTTCCTTCAGTTTTAAATGCATCTTCTTTCTTTCTTTCAGTGGATGGCTGTCATTTGGATTTCTGATAATTCTGATGTATTTCATTGTTATATTTTTATATAACAATGAATTTTCATAATTATATTCTTCAGAAAAGCCTTTTGGCGTCACCTCTTGTTAAGTGTTGTCTCATTTTCATCACCTGTCTCTGAATCTTTTTTCCCCCCAAAGGTTGGGTTATGGTTTTTAGGATAGTGATGAATACATATATATTGCCTTAGACATGTGCATTATTTCTGTTATTCGTTAGGCATTCCAATAGTGCATTAGGTAAATGTTTTCAGGAAGTGATCTTCAGTGGATAAATATTTTTGGAATATTTATCTTATTGTACTGGAGTATAGAAGTAATTCTTTGTTCGATTTTGCATTAAGTCGAATTTAAAGATATTTGCTTTTTTTCTATGTGTGCTGTTTAGTCACCTTGAGTTGGTTGTTTTGCTATCTTAAAGAATTTGGGACTTCTTCCTCAGTACTTAATGATGCTGATTCAGTCACACATTTCAAACGTTTCCACTTTTGCTTTTCTCTTAGGTTGGAACAGACCTTGGCAGGTGATCTGGTCTAAACCTTTGCAAAAGCAGGGCTGACTTCAAAGTTAGATCAAATTGCTCAGGACCTCACCCAGTGAGCTCCTCCATATCTTGAAGGATACAACCTTCTGACACCTCTTGTGGTGAAGAATCCCCCACCTCCCCACCAGTACCTAGTCAAAATTTCCTTTCCTGAAACTTTTCTGTGCCTTTCACTGTGCCTTTCACTGTGCATTTCAAAGTTAAACATAAATCCTTACTTTGCAGATACTGTCTGCTCTGTCATTTTCTTGCTTCTGGGACTATAACCAGTTGGCTCTGTATAGCTCATATAGTGAGAGTGAACTGCAACAGAACAGAGGTTAAACCAGTGTTACAAGAGACTTCACCTTTACTTCCTCTAAATTCTAGAAATATGCCTTTACTACAAACTTAGCTTTGGCAAAGAGAGGCACCTATCCTGTGAAATGGTCCAAGAAAAACTGTTGGGTCCCTGTCCAGTCCACAGGAAGTGGGAAAGAAGCCCAGCCTTTATTGCTGTGGCAGCTTCAGCATTGGAAGTATTCAGACCAAAGAACTTGAGAGTATGTTCTGTAGCTGTCTTGGCTGCCCGATGAGGAGATTTGGATTGTTTCAGAGCAAAAACCTTGTTTCAAGTTCAGTGAAAACAGGAAGAATTTTCTAGCTGCTGTTTTCTCTCCTGGTTTTGATGTTCATGAATTGATTAATCAGGGTATCAGAGTCTCTAGGGGACTTTTTTGGTCAGAAAATGTTTTCAGGTAGCTAACCAGATTAGCAAAACAGCATTTTCAGTCCATGCCAGTTAGATAGACACAGCTGAAATGACCAGTTCTGGTTGTAAGTATTCCAGGATCTTGGGATATAACAGCTGTCACTAGAGATGATCACTGTAATGCTGTAAGTGATGGCTTGTTGAATGGCAATGACCCTTTCCTTGTGCTTTCTCCTGTACTCTTTTGAGTCAGGGAAGTGCTGGGAGTGGAAAGTGTCATTTCCATTACCCAGAGTAAAGAACTTCTCCCTCTGTGAAATGATGAAAGAAATGTATGCTTGAGGCAATGAGATCAAGTTGCACATATAGTTCCATTTAAATGTGGCTGTACTTTCATGGTGAATGAACTGGAAACAAATCTCAAACCCCAAAATCCTCTCTCACATTCCCAGATGCTGAAAACCACAGGAACTGACTGTATTACCCATACTTGGGGCATGCTTGAATGTAGTACCTCTCAGAATTACCCTTTGTAGTCAAAGCCAATCATTATATTGATCTGGCTTGTTTTTTTGTGATCTTGAATGTGAATTACTGAATGAAAACAGAGAATTATTCAATTACAGATTGTGCATGTGAGCATATTTATGTAAAGTAGTTCAGACAAAGCACATTAAACCACTTCAATTAGAGCTGAAGTTGAACCCGGCAGCAGGAGAATGTACATCCAATCTATATTAAGAGGCTGTTGCACAACTTTGTTAAATGTTGTAGCCATTCTTAGCCTGTCCTGTTTGGTACAGAAATTGGTCAGTGCCACCTCAACCCTGCTCAGTCAGGTCCCTGGTGTGAGGAAACACTTCTTTGTTTTCAGTTCTTTCCACTGCTCTGGGCTGCCACGAGGCACCATGTGCCATTTCCACATTTCTGCCTTGTACTTTTGCTTTGAAAAAATGCTTATCAGCCCTATGCAACAGTGCTAGAATGTAACATGGAGGAAATTGTATCTTCTGAGTCATGGCTTTTGCAGAAACCAGATCCATGAGGTCTGGGGTTTTTTTAGGCTATGGGCTTGCCAGGGCTGTGTCTCCTGGGCAGAGTGGTAGAATAGGTAGAGATCAGTCTCCTAAGATATGCTTTGTTCCTGGACACTTCTGTCCAATTGAATCAATGCTCTTCCAGCCTTATGCAGGCTTCAGAAGCCATTTAAGTATAATCCATTAACTCCGCTGGTTCCTGAGCTCAGATTTGTGACAAATCTGGAGTGATCTTAAATGATCACTGACATTATTAAATTGTTTTCTTCAGGTTCCCAAAATTCCCGCCGCCACCCCTCAGCACATGGTCAGCATAGAAAAGGGTTTTTGCCTTTTCCAGGCCAGTAACTGGAGATGACTCTTCAATAATGCTCAGGAGTTGGCATTTTAGGGCTCGCGGGTCACTGGGGTTCAGCACGCCTGCTCTGCTCTGCGGTTGGGTTTGGCAGCCTGAGAGCACTCTGCCTCTGCCAGCGCGGTGCTACCACTGTGCAGTGTGGGCATCATGGACAGGTCAGATTATTCTGGACAGTAAACAGGCGATGCCTTTGGCATGGTGCAGCTGACAGCGTGACATAACCAGCTGGTGTAACCTCCACAACACAGCAGGCCCTGTGTTTTGGTGTAGATGCAGTTGACACTGCTGTCTTGGTGCTCTGAGCCTCAGATTTGCTTCTGACTCATTTGCTGCATACTCTGAATATTCTGGTTCAAGTCACTGCATCTGGTGTGGGAAATGTTAGAGGAATATGAAATGGACTTTCTTCCAGACATGGGGTTGAGTCTGCCCGTTGATTGTGTGTTTGACTTGGACATCAACAAGACCAATAATTGTTCTCATCCTGTCAGTGATGCATGGGAAATTTAAAAAGACATCCATTAGATGTGATTCTGGCTGTAGGACAGGAAAGGCTGATGTACAAGGTTCCTTCATTTTTCAAAGAGATGACAGAACTAGAGCCATAGTAATGATGGCAGTGTGGTTTGGTGGGGAGTCTGGCGTTAGTGGGAATGCCTTTATCACTCTCCCAAAGCTGTTTACTGCTGTTGTCCCCTCTCCCAGGCCTCTTTTTGGAGAACTGTGGAGCACTGTGCCAGAGTTCTCCAGTGTTTTATCCCAGGCATGGATGTGAGCCAACTCTTGGGATCAAACATCTCTTCTGCCCTGCAAAATACTCTCTCAACAGCAGAAACAATTGTACTGCTTATAGATATTTATGATTTTTAGTGGGTTACACTAACAGTCCTTAATATTGCTGGTTAGAGCAGTAGGAACTGGAGGAGGCTGTGGTTTGTCCTGTATTGCAGACATCATTAATGTAAAGAATTTTCATTTTGTGGGGTTTGGGTTTTTTGTATATTGTCACATTTTGATGTCCTAACATTCCATGGTATTGCATCTCCATATGGAAGTTACATGAGTCCTATGCATCCTCTGATGGAACTTGTCTGGAGACATCAGGAGGACAAATTCTACCAGAAACACAGTGAAGGTAATAGCACTTAGAGATGACAACTCCCCTGCTCTGCCCCAACCTTTACCCGAGCTTTTTTTGAGATGTGTAGTGAGATAGTTTATCGTAATTTTTTTCCTGTGGTCATCTGAGGTCCATCCACTCTAATTGTTACATAAAGGTACCTGGTTTTTTTTCATTAAACCCCACACCACAAAGGCTGTACTTCAAAGTATTGCCATAGACAGTTCTGCTTTAGTTAATGGTGTGAAGTTCTTTAGTTTCATTAGCCCACCTGATGTTGTCTGTAATATTAGCTGTCAAAGCTGGGGACCAGCCACCTCAGTGTCCTCCACCTTTGTGGAGTTCTTCACTGCAGTTATGTTATCTCTGGGTTTTTATCATGTTCTTCCTGCCCCTTCTCAAGGAGGTGATGTGAGGGCACAGGGCTGACGTGTCAGTGAGGTGTTTGTGAGAAATGACCCCTGACAAGCACCTGTCCATGTGCTGGGATTTCACATTAGCACCATAGGTGGTTTTATACATACTTACTTTGAAAATAGAGTGGTTTAAAACCCACAAGTGGAATTAATCCACATGTCTTTGCTCATTTTCCTCTCTCCCATTCTGTGAGAATCCTTACAATTTGTGGCTAAGAAGGAACTTCGATTGTTCTAGGCACAATTGTACCTCAAATAGGAGGAGAGGAAAAGTTTCCCACCATGGATACTAGAAAGAAAGAATTGTGGTATATGTGCAACCAAGATGCAAACTGCAGCTTGAAGAAACTCAGTTAGAGGTAATCTCAGTGTATGCAAACTTCTGTATGTTTTTTTTTTCAACTGATGAAGTGAGCTTTGACTTCTGACTGTCTTGATTATTCAGAGCATGAAGCTTATTGAAAGCTAAGCTGTTGCAAAAGGCTAATGAAGTGATTGTTCCTGCATCCTGTGGATGTAGCTTGATGACTGTAAAGTTCAGCTCAATTTTTTTAGGACGTGCCTGGACTAGGAATGTTAACTAGCTAAAATAGATTTAATACAGCTGTATATAATGAAGGAGAGTGTAAGTAGTACCTCATATTCTACCTGATAGTGTTCAGATTAAAAGGTAATGGGGTAGGAACAGATTTGTTTCTCACTGGCACACCAAAATGGAAGAAAAAAACAACAGAAAGAAGTGGCAGCCCTGCTAGTTGCAATACTGTGTTTCAAGTTTTGGCAGTTATGGGGGTAGTAAAAAAAAACCTCAATGAACTTCAGTGCTAATCTGATTTCCTGAAAGATTAATGTCTAATGCTTCCCTACTTACTGAAAGCAGGAATTTTCTCTTTTAAAGTCCAAGTTGCTGTATCTTCTTAACCAGTTTTTGCTGTCTCTGCAACCACTGCAAATGAGAAATGTTTTGGGTCAGCACAGGGGCAAGCTGTGCTTTCCCAGGGATCATTCTGTTGGTTTAAGTAACTTACAATAGATACATATAGCTGAGTCCTAGGAAAAAACAAATTATTTTTCTTAAAGTTAGGAGAACCAAAAAGTGTATTTGATACCTAGTGGAAAAAAAGATGTCTTCACAAGTTTGAGACAAACTTAAACCATTATTTTAACAATCTTTTCTCTGACACAAGTGGCTGGGCTCAAGCTCACGTGCTTCTTACAGACAGGTTATTGATGCCTGTCCCCTCTATGAGGAATTAGCAGCTCAGTGACATGTTCTATACCAGATGCACAGGGAACTTCTGCTTTGGGCTGCAGAGCACAGCCCAGAGACCTGGACTCCCCAGTTTTGTGGTAGCCACAGAGACAGGTTATTAAGAGACAAGATAAGAGGTCGATTAAAATGTGATGACAACTGGAAACGAACATGAAACATTGTGAGTTGAAGAGGCTCCCTCTGAAGATTTTCTCATCCTGACTCCTTGTCACTCGCATGGCATCACTTGTGTCTGCCTCACAGGAGGGATTTCTGGATATCCTGAAGGAGGTGGGCATGCTGAGGCTGGGGCACTGTATTCCTAAGGGTCAAAGCAGCACCAGCTCCAGCACTGGAATTTTCGTAACAGGGCACAACAGTGAAACACAACAGTGCAGTTGCTCCATACCCTGTCCAGTTTTCATTCTCAAAAGGGATAACCCCCAAATGCCATCCTTCTCATCTCATTGAAAAGATTGTGCTCCTCTTCCTGTCCCTTTTCCTGTACATGTATAGAATAGGGTTATTTTTAAAGAAAAGGAAGCCTTGCTTAACATTCAAAGGATGTTGTTAGATTCCCTTTTCATGGAAAGGGAGGTTGCAGGTATGGGGAAGCAGAAAGTCTTAAGATAATGTGTTTAGGCTTAAATGTCTCTGGTGAATTGTGTGGAAAACCCTGTTAGTCAGGATTCTGCAACTCTCAGCATGAGTATCTAGTTCACAGGAAAAAAATAATACATAAAGCAAATTTAAAAAAAAAACAACTCAACAATGCTTCTGGTGTTGAGATAGCTGAGTGTTTTGAAATCTTTACCCTTAAGAAAGAATACATAACACACAATTTTGCCAAAGAATTGGCAAAATATTCTGATGATGACAGCTAAATGAGCTCACTTGTGCATTTTTGGGGATCTATTCTCCTTTTGTTAGCACTGCACCATGTATGCTCACTTTGTTTTTCCCCTTGCCCATTTTCCTGAAGGCCAAAAATTTAACTCTGTGGTTACTTCTGAGGTAATGCTCGAGCAAAGCAGGAGACAGGCAGGTGTGGTGTGTTGCTGCTCTTAGGTTGTTCTGTGCTTTCCTGGGTGGTAATTATTCCTGCAATTGTGCCTCCTGCCATTTCCACTCAGTCTCTTCATGTGGCTTTTCCCTCACCAAATCAGAGCAACAACCCACCTTTTCTTTCTGAACTTAAACCAGGTACAAAACACTGCATCAAACTTCACAACCTTCCCTACACAGCGTATATCTCACAAACTTTATTTCCTCTTTGCTTTCCCTTCCTGTTGGAAAAGTATTTTGTGTCTGGAGTCTGAGCCCTGAGGATCGATATCCATGGCCTCATTTGACCTCCTCTCTGACTGAATCTCTGTGGCAGGCACAGCTAAAGCGTGGGCTGCTGTGGCTGCCATTGGCCACTCAGCCCCTGCTGTCCTTGCCACCTTCATCAAGTGACACTCAGAGCCTCGGATCCCTTGACTTCATGCTCCTGGCATGAATGGATTTCATTCCACCTATCTGTAAGGCACAGCCCTTTTCAAAGTGGCAGATTAAATCCATGGAAAGGCAAAATTGGTTGGTACCAGGATTGGTTCCACATGGCATAAAAATTCCACTCTGGTTTTTGACAAGGTTTTAAAGGTGTAAAAACCAGAAACCCAACAGCTGCTTCTTTGCTTTTGTGCTGTGAAGGGTGCCAGGGATCTGGACAGAGGCTGTCGACCATCAGCAAGGCTTTTGTCGAGCGAGAAGTACCTATGAAAAGCTGACTTAAAATCATGTAATGCTGACCAACCAAAACCACATCTCTTTCTAAAGCAACCTTCTCACTCTTGAGCTGAATTTTGAGTTTCTCCCAAGATGTTCAGTCTTTTTTTTCTTTTTTTTTTCTTTTTTTCTCTTCTTTTTTTTTTTTTTTTTTTTTCCCTCTGTGCAATGAAAACCTTTCCGAAAACAACTGGGCACTGCAAGCAAAACTTTTGTGTAGCAGCAAGGGATTAAGTCTTAGAGGAAACCATTAAACAATTGTTTTAAACAGATTTTAGATGTTTGTATTGGACCATTTTTTGGCATCCTCTTTATTTCTTCTGAAAGCCAGGAGCATCAGTTACTATGAGCACAACTCTGCAAGGCCATAGGCAGCTGCTAAATCATAGGAAAGAAATGAAAACCTCTTTTCTGGGCCTAATAGTGCTGTAAATTCTGTGATCTGAAATTTTAAGAACTTATAGGGTTAGCAGTAATAATCAGCAGTCCTGTCAAACTTTGTCATAGCTGGCCTAAAATGCAGGGGAAAGAATGGAATTACACCTGTCCAAAGCAGTCTACTTTGGGGCCTTTCCAAAAGCTGAGGAATACAAAGAATGAGAAAGCAAATCTTGCATGCTTATATCAAGCAGCTTTCTAGCTGTCACTGAAATATTTGCAGTTGCCTGTGTAAACCCAACCTGCCATTGGCACCACATTTTGCACAAAGGTTAAAATTATCCCTACAGTTATGCATGATTTTTGTTAGGTTTGTAGTTTTTGCTTTGCCCTAATTTGAAGAGCAGAGGTGGCTTCAGTTTTTAATTTGCACTGCTGATAAATGTTCTCTCCTGCGCTTGACTGGGTAAGTAAATTGAAAGTATCTATGATAATTTTTCTCCTTGTTATTATTTTTGTTGGGGTTTTTTTGTTGTTGTTATTGGGGGGGTGGGAGAGTATTTTTGTTTGGTTGGTTGGTTTTTTGTTTTTGTTTTCAGTTGAGGGTTAGGAATGCAAGAATTTCCTGTGATTTAAAAACCCCAAATCTTCTTTGGTTTTCAGCTTAGCTACATAGGGCTGAACTTCAGTCCTGGAGACCAGGGTGAGTACAAGTATTGAGCTTTAACTCTCCATATTGTTTGTTTTAAAACCAAATAGGAAATTTGCAGAATCTTATGTCATTTTCACCCTGATTTTAAGAATGAAAATAATGTCATAGGCCAGCTATGACAAAGTTTGACAGAACTGCTGATTATTCCTGGGAATTTTCCTTTCTGTGCTTATAGTTTACTATACTTCAAGAATAGGCCTAGAATTGACTTGAACTTTAATATCACTCAGCTGAAGTAGGCAAGTAAGTTTTCAATTATTTCCAATAAACTGAGAATGCTGAGAAGAAAGAGGAGAGGATTTCAATAAAATGTCGTGGCCTGCTTTTGACTTCGAAATAACAGTGCTGCTCTGAACCTGTAAGTGAATGTTAAAGAAAAACCTCTGAAAAGGACTTTGCTTTTCTACTGTGACACAACAGGACTAGTTTCCTGATGCACAACTCTACCAGAAAAGCTTCTCTGGGCTATAAATGTCATCCTCTGCAACTGTGCCATGTGCTGAAGACTTAAGATGGAGAAACTGTTTCTGATGGCAAGTTTGACTTTTTTTTAAACTTAGCTCAGGCATTTGCAGGAAGTTCCTGAGCTGAGTTTGGATCCCAAGCAGAGTTCAAAACAGAGCAGTGAGGGGGAAGGCGCTGAGCATGTGGCTGTGCCATCAGCCTCTAGTGCCTCTAGTGCATTCAGGGCCACGCAAGTAGCACAAGTGTTTCTTCTTTGTGCTTCCACTTTCTTAACTGTGAACATGTGGATTTAGTGTGCTGGCTATGGTTTTAAGTAGGTTGTTTAAAATAATTACATTTCAGAGACCATTACTCAGTATTTTTTACTCTTGTTCATATCACACAATGGTCATCATCTGTTTGAAATTCAGGCTTTGTATGGAAATAATCCAGAGTGCAATAGCTGTGTTCTTATTTGCATGTATTTCTGTTTGTTTTTTTTTTAATGCTTCTAGTTCTGTCACAAAAGAAAAAGAGAGGTATTACAGTAGTATTTGGGGTATTTCATTCTTAGAAGCCACCCATAGCATAGCAAACTTCAGTGAAAGCCTGACCCCCAGCTACCAAATAAACTTGCATTATTGTTCCTCTGTTTAAGCAGCACTTCCAGTGCACTTTTCCTTCATTTATCTGCATTGTGCTGATACCAGCAGTTTGCTCCCTGCGAGCCTCCCGAGCTCTGTCAGGCAGTGTTTCCATCACACTGCAGATGGTTTTGCATGAGGGGTTTGGCAGGCAGGGTGTCAGTGCTGCCTCCGAGTAGGCAGGATGTTTTAGCCGGCTCTTTTCTCCCTCCTTGCCTTATCTCCTGACTCTTCTTACAAGGAAGAAAACATTGCACAATATGAAGGTGAAGTGTAAACAAAATTGTTATCTTGGGGCTTTGAAGGATGGTAGGTAGGCTCCTGAGGGAGGTTATCCCCACAACACATCCATCCTTCCCCAGCTAAACCAAATTTTGCAGGCTGCTGGGACACAATACGGGCTCCCAAGACTGCACCTGGTTTTACTATTGGTGTTCACATAATTTGCGAGTTGCTTCAGGTGTCTGCGTGGGCTTGCAACTGAAACAGCCTTATCTGTTTATTGTAGCACTCTCAAGGCACTTTTTTAATCTGCTTTGGTTTTTGCTGGAGGCCTTTCGGGGGAGCAGGAGTTCTGTCCTCATCCTCTCTTGGCATCCTCCTGCCCTGAAGCTGAGGGTGGCTGCGCTCCTCTCAGTGGCCAGCTGGTGGGATACCTGCTGTCTGAAGTCCCTGGTGTCCCCAGAGGATGGAGGTTTGTGTTGCAGAAAGTGGAGGTGGGACCTAGAACCAAAGGTTTTGGTAGAACTTTCTGTGAAGATTTCTCTATCTCTTATATATCCATAAAAAGCCAACTGCTCTCATACCAGCTTTCAGAATCACAGCGACCCTCTTACGAACATTAAAACACCCTTTTTACCAGAAATCTGTTATACTGTAGATCCACTCTAAATTTAGATCTGTCCTAAACACACTTTAGCTTCACATCTACTATCAGTTGCTGCTTCATTATTTAATACAGCTCCCATGTTACGAAACTTGCCTTGGTTTGTGTTTGCATTGGCTTTTTCTTTTCTCTTAATTTTTGTGCTTCCTTATATTTTAATCAGATGAAGCGTTCATTCTAGAAGGAAAGTATTTGGAGGCTGAAACTTTGTAAGATGGAATTTTGTGTTGTCCTAACTGGATCTTCAGGGTTTATATATTTAAACAGTGGAAATTTTTCTTGCTGCAGCAATGAGAAGGTATTTGCATCTTTTATCTTGTAAAGGTAAGGTACTATTTTCCTGAGCACTGTACAAATATTCTCTTCTTCATTAATATTGATGGTGGTTCAATCATCAGCATCAAGTTTCCTTTCCTAGGACAGACTCTTCACAATAAACCCTGACTCCCCGACAAATTTTCAGAGCTTGGCACTTCTTATTCTATTTAATACTGTTGTATCTGGCAACTGACTTGTAATTGTGTAATGGTGTCCAGTTGAAAGTTAATACTGTCGTTTGCTTTTCAGAGTGCTTTGCAGCAGGCTGTGGACAGATTGTCAGTTCCCCTTAGCCAGCAGTGCTTGAGGTTATCTTTTCTGCCCACTGTGTGTTTGCCAAAAATGAAGCAATCCATTGTATGTCTTTTTTCTGCCCCCACTCCGTGTAGTAATATTGTCTTGACCTGTGGAGATTAGCACAGCTTGCTTGACTGGTTTTCAGCTCTGCATGGCTTCCTGCTCCAGGATTTCGGAGACAGACAGTCCTGACTGCAGCGTCAGAGTCTGCGCTGCAGGTTGTGTGCAATCTCCAGAAACTAAATTGATTTATCCAGGGGTAAGTACAGGTCTCCCCTAGGGCTGCTGCTTTGGGCTCCCACTGCAATCTGATTCCTTTTCAGGCACTGACAGTGTCAGAGAGGCTGGTCAAGATCATCCCTGGATCTGTCACAAACTCCAAACTGCATTGTTTTCTCATTTCATCCCAGACCCTCCTTATTACCTTCCTCTGCCTGTCTCATCTGGCAGTTGCTGAGGGTACCACATCACTTTGCCAAATGACCGAGCTCCTCTTCATTGCTGCTAGCAAGTTTTCACCTCATTTGCTGCCTAAATATTTCCATTCCAGTGGGTCTCTATGTACTCAATACCATAACATTCAACTCCTCCAGTCTTCCAGGTGTGTGTAAAGCCAAACTATTCTTTCCATCAGTTTTTCTTAGGGCCTGATGTTTAAGAACTGCACAGGGCAGAAAGTGCTTGGACACACGGCTGCGGTGTCCGGTGAGCTTGGTCCCAGGGCATACGAGTGGCTGAAAATCCATTTCTGCCTGATGGAGCCCTTGCTCACATCAGGCCCCTAGCAGCCAAACCACCTGCTTGTGGACCCACGCCTGCCTTCTGGACACTGTACGTGCATGGATTCAGCTGCTGCTCTTTGAGAGGAACATGGTGGGAACAGTATTTATTCTGCAAGCACCAAAACCATTTTTGTATGCAATGAAGTGTAACAAGTAGTTACAGCAGAAAATATCTGTAGGACCTCTTTGTTAGTATAAGTCTCTATGCATATTATATATGCCTATATACATGTAAAAATAGTGATAGTATATTAATTAGTATATGGCTACATGGTGGTTTTGGTGGGGTATTTTACAGAGGGGTTATGGTCTGTGGACAATATTTTACAGTAGAAAAATACAATTGAGTCACTGTCCATACTTATTGATGAGAATTGTGTGCTGGTAGGTGAAGTTATTTTTAGGGTATTGATAAATGGCCTGCAAAATGAAATATATCCAACAAGCAAACTGCTGTGTCTGGACCTGTTTAAGTGCAGTCTTTGTTAGTCCACTTGTGTGTGTTGATGTCATTAAATGGGCACCTTTGTGTTCAATTGCTGTTGCACACACAGGCAAGAAAGCAGATTGAGTATAATCTCTTTGTCATTTACTTTGCTAATTGGCTGTTAATCAAGGCCCTGTGTGTATTTGGTTCATCTGTGGAGTTTAGCAGTGACATTTTATGTGTTTGGCAAAGCGAGGTGCATTGTTTTGAAGAGCCAGCTGTCCTCTGTGGGTCGCTGGCCCAGCTGTGACCCACACTGGGTGCTGCAGGCTCCAGCTGGGCACCAGGGCAGCAGCCAGGGCAGGCAGAAAAGAGCCTCTGCTTGGGGGCTGGGATCTTTTGCCCATCAGCCTCTCTCTTTCAGCAGCTGAAACTCACCCATCACAGACTTTTTTCTCCAGGAGTGTCTTTATTCACCAAACTTGATTAGGGTTTTTTTGTCTGTCCAGTCATATCTGATGTCTTTTCAAGAAATAAGAGATTCATAAATTTGGGGTTATCATACCTGAGGAATACAAGGCAGGAACTTCATTTCTCCAAGTTTGGGTTAGGACAGTGTGATATCAGTGGGGAGCTGTGAAAGACCATCAGTCTTTGGAGAGGAAGGTGCTCCTGTATTTTGCATAGGGACGCTGAGGTGAAAAAAAGGTGAAGGAACTTCTTGGGTTCTCTAGGGACTAACAACAATAAGACTCACTAGACGAACACCCTTATTTGCAGCATTGAAGCCCTGTTTGTATACCCTGAGCTGCACTTCAGGTTGTGTGCAGCTTGCAGTAAAGGAATTGCCTTACCAAGGGATAAATATGGTCTCCTGGCAATCTCTCTGGGTAGTCCCTGTCAGTAAAGGTTTCAAGGCATCTCTGTGCTCTATTACCCTTCTTTCTGCCTTGCTCTGCTTCTCCACACTCTGGCTTTTGCAGCTGCCACCTGATTTGTTGCAACTGATTTGTTGGTGGATATAATGATGGTGGAATATAGTCAGGAAGTGGGAGTACCATGAAGAGAGGGCAGAGGTATGGCCAGCAGGCTTAACTCTTTGCTTGTCTTGGACCTCAGAAAACTTTTTTGTTTTCTCTGTTCCTATAGAAAAGATGGGGAGTGAGGAATGGTGTTATAACTTTCTCTGGATTATAAACTATTCTTTAAAAAATCAGAAAAGCAAAATCCTGGCTTAAATCAAGTTTGGTTTGCTATTAGCTTCCCAGTGTTTCTTCTCTTTTTCTACATGCTTAAATTCAGATATTTACTGCTTTGAATGGAAATCACACCTTCCCTTTGCTGCCCTTCTTGACTGATTACATCAGCATCACAACCTCAGAAAACACACTGTATCCTGGAGATAGGCACTGGACCTGAATGGTTCTGTCCTCCTTACTGTGCCCTGAAGCCCTGGAGCTGCAGTTCCTTCTGGTTTCATGCCAGAGGCGAGTGCACCACACCGCTCTGATTCAGGGGTTGTTGCCAGGGCTCAGCAGAAAGAATTCCAGCTGAACTGAAACCCATTGGGGACAAAATTAAAATGAGAAAATCACCTGGTGTCTTCAATACTGTGTGATTGCAGAGGTGTGTAAAGAGGAAAGATCCTTAATTAAAAGCTTGCCGAAGTCTTAATGAAATCAGGTGTCTAATCCTGGAGGTAGAGCTGCTTTTGACTAGATAAGGCATACTGGCCTCACATGAAGAGAATGAAATTGGTTGAAAATCAGCTCTGGTTTCACATTGAATGAAAGTCTCCAGAGATGGAATGGGGTTTGAATAATAACAACATTCACAAAAAGCCATAGTTTTTTGAAAGTGCCGATGTATTATAAAAGCATAGTTTGGATTACATTGCCTCTACCAATGCAAAGTTCAGATGTAGAAGTCAAAGCCTGTCAGCTGGTGAAGCAGGTGGCTGTCTCAAATGCACATTGTCTGCTTCATGCAGGGATGGATGGATGGATGGATGGATGGATGGATGGATGGATGGATGGATGGATGGATGGATGGATGGCTGGCTGTGCTCATCAGCCCACATTTCTGTTTAGCTATAGTCCAGCCCCCCCAAGCAACCTCCACTAATCTGATTTTTATTCTTTGAATGTTGGCAACAATAACTTATAGGTGGAGAAACAAAAATAGTAGTTTCTTTTTCCATTTTACTATATGTTCTGCTCTCTCAGGCCTTAATCTGCAGTTTGCAAATTCTTCACCCTGCCTGAGTGCTCTTTCACTTGGCTGGAAGTGCGTGTTTGTATCACCTGCCAAGTATTAGCACAAGTCTTTCAGAGGGCAAGAGGCATAAAAGGGGACAGGAAGCTTAGCAAACTGGGAAAAAGTTCCTGTAGGAATAGGGAAAAAATAAAAAGCAGACATATCAGGAGTACGTATAGTGCTTGTAGTTCAGTTTTGTTTAAACCAGATGGATTTTAAGTTTGTTTCTTCTGAACCAATAATGTGCAGCACACTGGAAGTAACATAATATCTGCGTATCACACAGATTTCTGCAGCAGCCAATATTGTACTCAAGTCTATGGATAAAATTGACAGTTGTCATATACAGGTGGAATTAGTCCATAGAGGCTATGTTGTTTGTTTGTTGTTTGAAGTAGTTCAGAACTTAGTTTGGAGCAATCCCATTTCTCCAGAAGTTGTGGGTGGTGGCAGAGCACAGGAGATCACAGAGAAGCAGTGACACTGTGCATCCTTCATGTCTGTATTCTAGTGAGTACCTGTTGTTAAAAACAAAGACAAAAAAAAAGCTCCAGAGATCAGGAGCAGTGTTGACTTGTGTGTGTGCAAGTCCCTTGCTTCCTGCCCTCCCCTTTTTTTGGATCAGAGGAAGAGCCTCCTCCTTTCTCCATTTATGCCCCTATCTTGTAAGTGGTGTCTAATAGGGACACCTAATCTGTGGAAACACAGGTATCAGGAAGAGATAGTGCCCTGGGCTCATGTGGACAGAATTGCATATCTTACACCTAACTGCTCTGGTGTGGTGGATAGGCAGAAAATTTCATAAAGTTTGAAGTTTGCTCAGTTTCATGGTAGAAGGAGACGCGCTCCAGAGTTTCTGCTGGGCACCTCCAAGGGCATGAAGGAATCTCTTCTCTCATGAAGAAAGGTGCAAAGGTTAGAAGCAAGCACCAGACATGACTCATATTTTTGTAGTCTACGTGGAGAGGAATAACCAAAAAAATCTGGGAGGAGCTGGTATTACAACAGAGGCTTATAAAAATGTTGTTAAGCAGAGCTAATCTGTTTAAGGAAGTAAAATGATGAAAATATCATTGGCTTGTGGATGGAAAGTGTCTGTTATCACAGATGTAACTCTCTATTTTAATTTAGCAATTCACACTCTTTCACCCCCACCCCTCACTGCCTAAAAAATCTGTGGATCAAAGGAGAAGAAAGTTGTGGCTCAGCCTGACTGCTGCTGAGGCTTTGAAAGAGCAAGTGAGCTGTCAGGATGTTGCACTGCACAACCACATCAAAAAACTGTGATGATATTAACAGATCCTTTCTATCTAGGTTTCTAGGTAAGTATTTTCCAGGGTTTATCTGGGATGGCACTGGGCACCAGCCTGTTTTGACCTGTTCCCTCATTCATCTCCTAAGAAATTCCTCAGAAAATATCTTGGCTGCTGAGTAAAGGAGAATTTGTGTAATTCTTTAAAGGGGAATGATGATATTGTTCCCACATGAATACACCATAGTGGTAAGGAGGTGCAGTGGGTTTTAGGTAATCATTACTTATGAAAAAAATTACTGTTTGTTGGAATGAAACAAACAGACTTGGTGGGGGGTTGTTTGTTTGTTTGTGGGGTTTTTTGCTGGTTTTGTGTCTCCCCCTCCCACCTCCACCCTCCCCACCCCCCAAAAGTCATAAGTTGATATGGAGTAAAAGGTGTCTGTATCTTGGTGAAAGGTTAGTGCTTCTGGAATGAAGTATCAATACAATTTTATGTGTAGGCAGTCCCTGTGATTACTCTTTTAGATGGCTGAAGAGTAACTGTTGTTATCTCTGACTCTCTACACTGAAGTTGATCTATAGGAATCTAAAGAGACCTGAAGGTGCAAGACATTAGCTAGGACACACCAGTCAATTTAACAGAATCACAGGGTGATTACTTATGTTGCAATGAGTAACAGGCTTTGTAAATGGATTATGTGTGTAATTCTAGCTCTGACTCTTGAGATTTAATGCTTGTGTGCTTTCTTGCCAGCCTCTCCTCAAAATTCCTTACTGATATATGTTGGTAGCAAATTGTAGGTTGGCATACATAAATCACACCTAGAAAATTTCTGCAACCCTCACAGTCCCTGGGATAGCAAAACAAAAGCCACTAGTTTCCAATTCACCTATCTGAATTATAGAAGACTGAGCTGCCTACCAGGAGTCTGAGACACCTCAGTGAGCAGAGTGTAATGTAGCATGATCCTTGGGTATGGAGTTAAAGAAGCTCTTGAAGGTTTTACCAGCAGTGTTAGTGTTTTCTTAGTGCCAGACATTCCTTTTCCCATCAGTAACCTGGGGCTTCTGCCTTCCAGTACTTGCAAGAGTCAATGTTTCTCTCATTGTTATCTTTGATGTTATCAGCAGACATACAGGGCATGGTTTAAGTTCTTTACTGTGGCTAGAATTACCCTTCCAACTGAGAACTGGCATAGGAGAGATTTAATAAACCATTGCAAACAGCTCCTTCCTTCAGTTTTGTTCATTCTCGGTTACAGACTCAATGTAAAACAGATGAACAAGGTTTTGCTGGAAGAGTTGAATATGCAAGGGTTTTTATTGTAGACTGGATTTCCTGCTGTCTAAAAATATGTGATATAAAGGCAGAGAGCTTAGAAAATATTTTGCAGATACTTATAAGAGGGAATATTGTTCTTGAGAGTGTCTCTATCCTGGTCTCCCAAACAGTTCCCTAAATCAAGAAAACAAAAAGCTCAGTTAAACCTTGATATGGCCCATTGAATTGAATCTCAGTTTGTTGATGCCTCTTTGATGTGTTATTTTCCTTGTCTCTATCCTAAAATATGAAGGTCAAGATGCTGTCTTTCTAGGATGTTGACAGAAATAATTTTGGCTCCACATTATTCAATTAGGATGAAATGCACTGTGAATAATAAGAGAATATTCTTTGTATTTTGGCAGGCAGCACGTGGTAAGGTTTGCATTCAGATTTTTCTCAAGATCTGATGAGTTCCACTCTGTGCCATGTATGATGGAACTAGATTATCCAGTCAAAACTGTAGAAGTTCTCTGAAGTCTTTGAGGCCTAAAGAGTGAACCTCCTTACCAAGCAGATTTTAATCCATCACAGCCTTTAGCTACTGCATTACCAACACACTGCTTTCATGGTATGTGGGAGCTTTTGCTGCTTCTGTGGCACAGCAGCCTCATTTAAAGATGACTGCAAAATTGATAGATTTTAATGGGAACAGGAGGGGCTGTTTAAGAAGACTGTGTAAGTACTTCCTCTGGTATTGGTCCATGCTCTTTGTAGTTCTCCATTATCCAAATCTCCATTGTAAAAATTATGCAAAACAAATCTTTGCCCAGTCCTTTCAGATCATTTATCATTTACATATTGTCTGTAAATGTGTTTAATTACTTTTTTTTATCTGGCTAATACTATTAACATCCGTAATTTCCCATGGCAGCAAGTCACAGAAACTCACTATGTTCTATGTAAAGAATAATCTTTTCGCTTTTTAGGCTAGTTTCCAGAGAGTTTCCTTGAGTGTCATCTAAGTCCTGCAGTATGGGATTTGGTGAACAATGGTTTGGTGGTCAGCATGGCCACCAGCTCTCAAATTATGTCAAGATATTGATATTGCACTGTATGATATCCCCCAGCTTTTTCCTTTGCAAGTTGAAGAGTCCTAGTCTCTTACAATCTATATTTAGGGCAATTGCACTGTCTCCTTAATCACATTAGCTATCCTTCTTTGTACTTTCTTTAACTTCACTATGTCCTTCTTGAGGTGCAGGGACCCAATCATTTTCAGGATATAGGCTGATAACTCCTTATGTGGTGAGAAAATGTTCCTTTCTGTCTTGTTCTTGTTACCCTGAGTGATGATGCTGAACGTGTTTTCCTTCTCTCTGATGAGAAGTTGGGGAGTTGGAAGCTGACAGCTGTCAATGATCACCCCAAGATTTCTTATCTCAGTTGTAACTGCCTTTTTCCAACTTCACATCCTGTAGGCACAGGTAAGCAATTTTTCTTTAGGTGTATTTCCTTGCTTTCCTTGACATCAAATCTGACCTGCCATCTTTCTGCCTGCTCAGCTCTCCTGAGCTGATAAAGTTCAGGATGGCGTGTGGATCAGAGTCTGTAAACAGGAGAAACTGCTGATGAAAGTGTGTGGATAAAGGAATTGCAAAATGTCAGTTCTGAGTGTTGACAAACATGCCAGTTGAGTCTGTGCATCAGCTGTGCTTGAGGAACACTGATGGTTGGGTACCACACCTGGGTTTGTCACAGAGGTCAAGCGTAAATAACCCCGTCCAGGAGACAGAGAAAGCTGGGATCCAGAGCCAAGAACTACAAGAGGTCCCAAGGCACACCTAGCTGCCAGCCCTAAGATTAACTGGCTTCATAATGTACCTTCTGGAAATTAAAATGATTTTTAAAATAATTGACCTAAATGCACTTGCAGTAAATCTGCAAATGTACCTGCTTCTTAAGCTTGGGCTGTTATGGCCGCACCATTAATTTCAGACCTAGCAGTAAACTAATGAGGTAAATTACCCAGTTGGTCTTGTGTGACTGCAGGGACCACCCTGACACAGCAGCCAGCTTTCTTACTTTCCCTAGTGTCTCTACAACAGCAGAGCTGAAAGTCTGGCTTCAGTATCTCTGCATTGCACACAGTCTGCAGCGTGATGCTGTGTGTATTAATGAGTCCTCAGAAAGCTGGTTGTGATTGGGATAAATCAAACAAAAACTAGCTATTGCAAATATGTTAGAAAACATTTACTGTTTAAAGAAAAATGTTTGGTTGATATTGTGGACCAACGTTGGAGATTTTGGAGATATATTCTGTTGCTACACATTCTAATGCCAGGTGCTACAATGTGCCAGTGTATGAGTGATTTACTTTAAATTTTGTCTTAATAAATGGCAGGTGATTAGGCAAGACTTGTGATATGTAAAGAAGAATCAAGCTTTTGTTTGCAGTTGCTGTAATGGTGAGAATCACAGGCTTGGCTGTGGATAGAAGAACATACAGACACCAGACTCAGACACCTAAAGTCAGTATCACAGCACCTAAAGAGCTCATTTCTTTAGAGGCATGTCGAAATGCCCAGTTGCAAACTCCCTTTCTAAATGAAGCTTTAAAGGGCAACCACAGGGCAGTGAGTTTGACTCCAAACAGCAGCAAGATGATAAAAATTATAGTAAAGCACAGGAGCACTGGACAGGTAGACACAAACACAGCCTGTGGGAAGCAGCACGGCTATTTTGAAGGGCAGCTCTACCAGTGCAGCCTCCTGGGCCCTATTGCAACCTCCTGGTGGTGGTGTCACTAAGCCTGTCCATAAGCAGAGTCCAGGAGGGGGTTGTACGTAGATTTTCAAACAGCACTAGGCAAGGGTTCACACCAGAGGTTAGTAAAAAACTAAGTTGCTGTGGGACTGGAGCAATGACCTGGTAGTATATTTTTTTTAATAGACAGAAAGCTGTTTAGAGGATGAGATGCTCTCCATTCAAATTTCGGATGCTTTGAAAATGAAGCAGAGTCTAGTCCAAGACCACAATGAAAATTCACATTTTAGTTTCCCTGTGAGACAAAATGCTTCATGAACATTGTGTGGGACAGGCATTTGGTGAACAATCCCCAATTGCTTTTGGGTGTGCAATGTCATCTATGGTGAGTCTGTGACTTGTTCCTTCCAGGACTTTAAGGGCATGTGTATTCAGAAGGAAACTGATGGCCCATGGACACACAGAAGCCAAGCACATAAAATGAATGGGTTTAAACTGTTGGCCCCCTCACTGCTAATGCTGATCATGCCACCCAGCCCATCTGTGAAACACAGGGATTAGACACTGCAACTGAGCTATCAGTTAAAAAGATGTAGGGAGAACACAGTTTCCTTTCTTTTATTTCTCCTTCCACTATATCCTAAGAGAAGTCCCTTCCTAGCCATTATTCAGACTCTCATTCCTCCAAATACTATTAATACAAATATTTCTGAGGTAGGAAAAGGTGTGTATGAAACTTCAGCCCTGAGGAAAGATGCTATGTGCAAGTGGAAATTACTTTTTGCGTTGGAAATATTTGTTCAGCCTTAATGGTATTCACCAGTCCCACGAAACAAAGCAGGGAGAAAGAGCAAAGCTGAGTGAATCCTATGCAAGTTTTGCCTGTAGGGTTTTCTTTTTTCCTCTTTCATTCAGACTTGAATTTGATCCATTTTCTTTTATTTGCTGTAGAATAACAATGGTCCTCTGCTCCCTCAACAGTAAACACTGCAGCCTGTGAACATCAGGGTTCAGCAAGCAAACTTTGAAAAATCCCTTTGCAGGGTAAATGTCAGGCTGTTTTCAATTAATTATTTTTAAAAGTGAATTCACATGCAGCAGTGACCTTTAGCTGTGCTCCACACACACCGCTGCTTTTTATGATCTCATTTGATGTTTCATGTCTTGGGCTAATACGAGGGACTGGTGGTCTGCATAGCAGCAGAAGAGATGCCTGCAGTGCTGGGGTGGGGGGAGAGATGCTTCCCTCAGCCTGCTGCTTTGGGGGATGGGGATCAGTGAGAGCCCCAAATTTCAGAGGGGAATCTACTCTCCCTCTCCAGACATGCTGGGACCACCTTGGTCTTGGTCAGAGTCCCCTGGGCTTGGGGAAGGGATGAAGTGACTGATCCCACCTGGTGTCTGGCCCCCTTGTCACTGGTCTATCTTCTGTCAGCAGCAAATGATTCACAGCTGGGACTTGTATGCTGAAAGAGACAAAAAACTGACGGGGTTTGGAGTCCTGTAAAGGGGACTGGGCTGTCTTGAACTCTCCATCTGGCACGGTTTATTGTCTCACCTGGTGTCTCTTCAACATTCAAATGAGAAAATAACAATTCCTCTTTTGCAGGTGGACTGAGAATGGCTTTCTTGACAGGAGGTATACATGTGCATCCCAAGGGAGCAAGCAACCAGCTGGGAGTGAGTGCTTTGGTTTGGCAAGTTTTCTCAAAAAGGTCTGGATTTGCCAGTCCTGAGAAAATGTACCCAGAAGCAATAAGATCATTCACCTGAAAAAATCTGCTTGACTGAAATTAACAGGAAACACCAGTGATGGGGTCTAAAGTAATTCCAGAGAGGTTTAGGGCTCTTGCTTGCTCTGCAAGAAAATAATCAATCATCCTCATCTTGCACTACAGCTGCTCTCCTGAAATCAGAATCTTAAAGAAAATCATACCTCACTGGGAGTAAAAAAAAAACAAAACCAAAAAAAAAACCCCCACCTTTTTTTTTTAACTTCTGAAGCTACTTCAGCAGGTGATAAGGTTAAAAGCATTTTGATATCCTCTCATAGATGCATGGAAGATCACCAGCCGTCGTGAGAAAGAGAGAGAGAATGATGGTAGGAGCCTGGAGTGCCCTATTACACACTTGGGGAAGTGCTGGAGCTCCAAGCTGCTGCTGTGTACTGGCTGGAGACCCAGCAGACTTGTGTTTATTTAAGTCTATTTGAGTTTTACACAACAGACACCCTTGCTTGGCTGCTTGAATTTCCCAGATTCTACCAGTTTCATATTTTAGTTCTCTTTTGCTATGAGGCAGAGACTTTTTTGTATAAGTACCACACTTCAGCAAGTAGTGTTTAATGCTATGGAAATCCTCTACCTTTTGTTTTCTGAACCATTATTATGTTTTCTGAGACAAGATCAAATGTGAGGTTTTATATAAAACAACGTCTGTTTGTCTTTCCCACTTTGCTCTCCATCATTCTTGTGCTCTATATTGTTTATATTATGGACACAGATCCTAGTACTTACTGGACAAGCAAAAAAAAACAGAGGAAGAACATCCAGATGCATATATGCCCTTTGATCATATTTAGCCCTAGTGCTCAGCTGTTCCTTGCTTGTGGCACGTATATTCTGACATTCCTTAATCCATTTAAAAACTCCAAAATAGTGTAAATACTCAAAAATGTAATTACCCTATCTCTTGCTATTTGGACTGAAGAGAAAAAGGAAAACAAAATGCTAGTGAAAAGAAAAAGGAAAACTTGCAGAAGAGTTGGAAAAGTCTTCCTGTTGATGATGAGCTCGACATTGTATGCATGCATATGTAAACTCCAGATACAGTAGCTCTATTTGTGATTTTTGAAGGACCCTCAGTATAGAATCATTCAGTGTTCACTTATTCTCTTTTAAGATGGGGGTAATTAAATCCAGATTCAGATTTGTTGCTGTGTTTAATGATATGCTGAAAGGGCAATTTTAAAATTTATATTAGACTTGTGCCATAATTTGTGTGTGATAGCTCAGGACTTGGGTTTGCCCTCCTGTGAAGATGACACCTGTATACATTAGTGGCATGATCAAAAATTTGGCTCCCAAGTTAGGTTCTCTTTACTAGAACCATTGCTGATTTTCTGGCAGGTGAATATCATGGAGGTACCAGAGGGCAGCTGGGGGTGGGTGGGAGCTAAGGGTCTCAAAGCAGATGTCTGTGAGAAAACTTCCACCTTGTGTGCACCACTTACTGAGCCTCATGACAGCATTCCCTCTCCCACTGCTTTTGTGGTCATGCAACATCATCAAGGGGTCAAAGTAACTGTTTTACCAGCTATTAAGGATGATAGTGGAAAAGGTTCGTGACCAATACTTCCTTTGAACATTATTTAATTGAAGAGCAGAGAAGATCCTTGCAGTAAGAGATACTTAGTATGCAGAGCATCAGTGCCTGGGTCCATTTCCTTTCATTAGCCTTCCTGGAAGCACTCTCCATGACTAATGTGACCCTTTTATACAGAGTGGGGTCATGCAGTTTGCACCCCCTGGAAGCACCTGGTTTCTGAAGCAGTGCCACAGCAGCTGTTGCCAGCAAGATGAAGAGGGGCTGAGGTGGCGAGGCTGAAGGAATTGGGGCTCATCTCCCCAGGGGTCTGGCAAGAGGGGGCGAAAAAAAGCAGCTCGTAGGTAACAACAGCAAGCTGACTATCTTAGGGAAAATGTCCAGTTTCTCTCCATCTTTGTGGAAACAGGGCCCATTTTCTAGAAGGTGGTACCAAGTGGAAGCCGAAACATCTCTTTTTCAAAGGCAAGATCCAGCTCCCCCCTCCACCATCCCTGCAGATGTGATCCTTTGGGTGTCTGGCTGATGAAGTGTGCTAGCAAGAAAAAAACAACTCCCATTGTTTGCCACAAATTTGACCTGGAGATCAACACAATACCTTGATTTTTTGTGCTCTCAATGTGACATTCAGAACCTACATTGCCCTCAGAAGGGCCTGCAGACCCTGAGCTGGAGCTCCCATGCATCTTCTCCTCGTGTTTTTGAGAGCCCCTAACACATAGTACAGTTTTCTCCTGAATTGGACTGGTCTTTGGTCTCGCTTCAGAAATGTCATTAGGGTAATTCATTTAAATGCATTTTAAATTACCGTTCTCCCTTTTTGCTTGTTGAAGCCATCAGAAAAGCATGTCTCTGCTGTTGATACATAGGCTTGAAAGGCAAAGGTCTTGTCTCAGGGTTACTCCTCATGGATGCTACAAGTACAGTGCTGAAGTGCTTCCCTTCACAGAAGTTTTTCAGTCAGTGCCAGGAACACCACTTTTCTTCTTGTCAGAACACATCTTAAAATTAAAATTCAGCCTCATTAGTTGGTCACCGGGGTTATGCTTGTGCACAAAGGGTAATTACTGATGTGGATATGGAAAGAAAGAGCCTCTGGACAGATTAAAGCTGGTTGTAGTGCAAAAACCAAATGTCTAATACAGTGATTTCCTTGTCCTGTGATGTTTTTCTTTAAAACCATCTTCAGCAAGGAGGGTCTGAGAATGCCCACTCGGTCTGGAAGCAGGGAGGGATATAGGTCTGGGTTAACCATGCAGACATGGAGAAGACAGACAAGAAGCCAGCTATGACATCATGATAAACTGAATGTAACAAGGGTTTCCAGTGGTATTAATATTAGATGATCATGTCAGAGCACAGCTGCTAATTAGACAGGACAGCTGCCAAGGCCAGTCATTAGCAATGCTGATGTACTCACTGGAAAAGCAGAGAAAAGGTACTGCAGATGTTTCTCTGTCACTTTTGTTTTGCCAGTAACGGACACGATAGCTCAGTGCAGGTAACAAGTTCACCTCCCTGCACTGACAGTCTTGGATTGTTTGAGTTGCCACAGGACGTTCTTATTTCTTACATTGTTGTGTTTGGCCCAGAACTGTAAATCACAAACACCAGGCTGTGTAACTCTGACTTTTATTACGTTAATGTATTTTAAGAGCAGGAAATCTATAGACTCTTGGCTCAGTGCAGCAGAAGCAGAGCATGGTGGGTACTCTGCGGTCAGGAATGTTCTCAGAAATATGCCTCTTGCTGAAAAGGTGACCTCAAGGTAATCTTTGCATGGCTTCTGGGCTGGGGAAGGAAGGACATCTCAACCTCTCAACGCAGGTGTGAGCTGCAAATGGGTTCTGGGTGGAGGAGGAATTTCTTCCCTGAGCATAAGAAGGGAGGAAGGGAAGGGTGAAAAAAAATGATGTTAACTTCAGTGCTGAGACCAGCCTGTGGATGCAGGATTCTCTTTGCATGGGGTCACTGCAATACGCTTCAATGCATAACATCAACAGCGTGGCTGAGATACCAGTGGAAGGCTCCTGATTCCCCATCCTGGTTCTTTTTCTACTGAGCCTCAGCAGCAGCCTAAGCTCTACCTGCAATCTGTTCATGAAAAAAAAAAAACAAATCCCCAAAGTGCACACACTGGTAGGTGCACTGAAGTGCTTCTTTAGTCTCTTTCTAGGCATTAAGCCATTTTAAATAAATCTGATGTGTTGTGGGAAGCTCCCCTCCAGCCCCACTGAGCATCCATTATGTCACAGCATGCAAAAGTGATCTGCATATTGTCAGAGACTGGAAAAGGTGATCTGTTTTGAGACACCTTGGGGGCTTGGAATGAGTGGCAGGAGGTGAGTCAGGCCTTGCTCTGGTGAGGTGGTGCCCTGCCCCAGACCCCCCAGCCCCACAGTGTCTGTCAATCATGGGACACTGGTAGCAGCCCCAGTGTCACCTACCCCAGTCCCCAAGAAGCTGAGAGATGAGAAATCCCTCCTGGGAAGAAGGCCCAGGATGGGCCAAGGCTTTGAGAGGCCTGACCATGAGGCAAGCACATTGTCCTTTAACCTTACCTTCATCTTGGAGTTTTAGATTGCTGCAACACAGGACTTGGTAGCTATGTGTCTGTTTTTTTATATCTTTTCTGTCTTTTTGTTTTTCTCCCTTTCTTCTTCTAATTCTCTTCTCATGAAACGTAGCATCAAACAGCTTCAAAGGTTTTCTGTGTTCAATGGGCTAAGTCTATGCTGTGATAAATGATGTTATGTTGTATTTACTCTTTTGCCAATGTTCATTAATTTTCTATCGTTTGCCATAAAAAAACCTTTTTTGTGTTTTTACCTCTTGAGAATATTTGGTTGGAATTTTCTCCTTTGTATCTACGCAGAGCAAAAGAACCTTAGTTTAGCCCTAGGTTTGTGTGATCAAGTAACATATGTGCAGCAAAAGAAACCCCTCAGACTTGTGGCTGGCTACCACCAGAATCCATTTTATAAGTGCAGGTGAACTCACTAATGATCATGGTCTCCCTGAGAGTGTCATTTTCCACCCTGCTTTTGCACAGCTGTTTTAATATGGGGAGAGGGAAATCAGAGAAACCAGACTGCTAAGCACTTGGTCTGCAGGGCCAGGACTGCTCCATCCATTCAGGGTGGCCTCTGGGCCAGACTTTATACTGCTGTGCCTGGAGAAAAAATTCTTCCCCATGTGAACAATCTAACCTGAGAGAGCCCTGTCAGTGGCTTTCAACGGGCTGTGTTATATCTGTGAAGTTGTCGGTGAATACAAATATTTGCAAGAGAGAGGTTCAACAAGCATCTATCTTTTCAAAGGCATAAAAACTGGATTGCTCCTTTATTTTATTGCTTCTGAATATCCTACCCTGAATGTACTGCTCTCCTTCAACTGTGAAAGTGTGCTGGAGAGTCTTGAACATAAGAGTCATGTTACAGCTCTTGATCCTCCTCATCCGTGAGTTCCCTGCCTGCTCAGGAATGCCTCAGGTAAGTAGTGCTGAGCTGCTGGGGCAATTATATCACTGGGATACCTTTTAACCTTTCTTTTAGCTATCATACACTGGGAGAATTACACTAAACCAGGTCATAATAGAAATGTTGTGAAATGGAAGTCGAGATAAGAGAGACGTGCTTCAGTAAAAGTGAAAGTGGAGAGGGAGTGATGCGAGGGGGAGATTTGAACTGCATCTCCAGGTTCAGCCTCTGAAGAGGAGAGGTAGTGGAAGCTAATGCAGTGAAATGAGCTGTAACAAAGCCACACCAGGAGTTATTCAGCTGTTCACAAGAATTTGAGAAGAACTGTAATTGGGAAATGATGTGAATATCAAACAAAATGTCACTTGACTGGAAGCTCTGAAAAGAGGGGGAAAGAAAAGGAAATGAAGAAAAAAAGCTGCATTGCATGTCACCCTCTTAGACACACTCTGAAAGAGTTCTCTGCTCTCCACTCAGACCTTTTGGCACGCTATTGTGTAGCATTGTGTATTTCCATGTGGGGTTCTTCTTGAAAGAAATTAAAATGATGGGAAAGCTGGCATGTCACGTTAAATAACATCACATGTTTTTCTATTGGCAGGGAAAAAAAAGGAAGAAGTACTATGCTGAGTTCCAAGAAAATAACTACTGAGGAAATGAGTGCAGCAACCAGCTCGGATCCTGTCCCTGGAAAATAGCAGCCATGCCAGAGCAGGGAAACATGCTCTGTATCCTGGCAGGGTTCAGAATTAGGCTTGAATTTCTTCTTTTTTGAAGATGGTGATCTGCAGACCAGATTGCCCACATCTCTGAGCTCTCCTGGCTGCCCATGATGATTTTCAAGTTCTAATGTTAGAGGTTTTTTCCTAAAATTTGAAATGTATGTAAAAATATCGGGATTGTTGACCACAACTTCTGCTCTTGTTAACTAGTATTCACTTTTTCCTTCTAAATTCCCTGTCTGCCATTTTTTTCTGAGAATAAGACATCTTGAAAGCACTTCAGCCCTTTCTTCTTCCTCATCATTATCCATCACAGGCAAAGAGCACCACTGGGTTGGGTTCTCTGGGCCTCTTGATGTTCTCCTCAGCACTCGCAGAAGAACTGGCCTTTGGATGACCTGCAGTTCCTCTCTCTTTAATTTAGTGGAAGTTTTTCTCTGGAAACACCAGGAAACCACCTGCTGCTTGTAGAAACATAAGGACCCTGTGGGCCTTTGCACCCACTGCAGGCCTGGAGAGGGGAGGAGGACTAGGACAAGATTTGCTTTGAGGTTTACCCAAGTGAAAAAAATCCTCTTTTCTCCTGAAAGGAGAAGATGACAGCACGGTGGAGAAGTTACCCATCTAAAAAGACAAGAAGAGCACTCTGATTTTGATTAGACAGAAATTCTCAGTGGCCTCAGGGTTCTTCTTCTCATCTCAGATCTTCTGCAGCCAGGAGCTTTAAAAAGAGTTTGTAGGTTTTGCATGCTTTCCTTGCTGGGGCTATATGGAGAAAAAGGGGTGATACAAGACACTGCAGTAAGACAGCTGTCTGATAATAGATGCAGTATAATGTTATTCACATAATATTACATACATTAAATGCATTAGTAATAGATACTACATTTTTAGTAATGTTGTTATGCATCTGTCATGATTTGATAGGAAACCCTTCAGGCAAATATTCTTAAGGGCCTGATGAAACAGATGTGCTGATTTTTATCTGTAAATTGTGGTGATTTTGATGGAAATTTCCTGACTTTTTTTTTAATAATGCTTCATGTACAGTAAGCATAAGAAAAATCCTGCCTTGGAGCATCACAAGAAAACAACAAAATGTTAATCCCTGTTGCATTTTTTCCTCACCTTCATGTCTTCTCTGCAGAGCTGGGAGACACTTGCCAGCTTCAAAAGGAGGAAAAAAAAGTCAATTCACTCTTTTGCTTTCTGAATATCAGAAAATGAGGTCTGATAGTAAGATTTTAGATTTCTGGTCAATATCTTCTTGTTTTGTCTTTGAATGCATATTTGGGTTTTTTGAAGTTTGGTTAGGTTTTTTGGATGATTTTTTGTCTGGTGCTATTTCTAGTCAGTGAACCATCATCTCTAAAGGCAACTCTGCCCCCCCTCAGGCTGTGTTGGAAGAGTTAGAGTAAAACACAAGTGCAAGCACAGGTCCACAGGCAAGTGAGTGTCTGTGCAGCCTTGGGGCAAGGCTGGTAGAGAGCCCTTGGTCAGCCCAAGCAGTAGTTACCAGCTGCTGTGCCAGAGGGTGGCTGGGCAGGGGTCCCTGGGCCCCATGTGCCCCTCTAGCACAGAAGGAGGGTGGAGTGGTGACAGGAGGTGTTTTGGGGCTCTCATTACTGTGGGCACTTTACTCCCAAAGAGTGAAGCCCAGTCAAATGGTGCTGAAGAACCAATTAGGTTTAAAAGGCCCCGAGCCATAATTTATTTGGGGAAGCTGCTACTGCAAAAAGAAAGCAATAGGGCAGCTCAGCACCAAGAGCCAGCTTCATGCAACCTCTCAGCAGAAGTGTTTGGTATTTGCATGTTTCTCCCTGCTTTCTTTCCCATTCAGGAGGATGCATGAAGCAATGAGGAAGATTTGTGGCCTATTCTTATTCCTGCTACAGAGAGTAAGTGTTGTTTTCCAGTCTGAGCAGGAGCAGGTCTTGTATCTCCCTCAGCCATACAGCTCTCAATTGTTTTTTTCCCCTCACTTAAGGATCTCACAGAGGCACATTTCAGGTGTATTTGTGCTTTTATCTTTGGTCTCTGTTATTAACAGGTCTAATAGCTAACATTCTTTTGGATAAGACCTTATTAATCAGACTGTCTGCTCTAGAAAAGCTCTAATGGTATTTTAAAGCTCTTCTTCCAGAGGCAGAGCTTTGCCTGTGAATCTTTGACCAAAGGTTTCCCCAGGGCTCTCTAGTGTGTTATCAAGCACTGCCCCTTCCCCTTCCAGGGATGGCTGCTTTTTGGTGGATCTGAGACACAAAGGGCAAAATCAAACTAAAATATGAGCTCCAGGTTTAAGTTAAATAACAGTGCTGCTGCTATTCTGAATTCGGTAGTGTTCCCTGAAATAATTTCCTGGGAAAGGGTTTGGCAGACTTTACTTTCCAACTCACACAAATATGAGCTGTTCTTGCTGCTTTGGAGTGACTGAATGAGGAGGTTTGCACACTGTGGTGTGCTTTTGATTTCTCTTTTTACTTTATTCCTGCTTTTTTTCTTCCCATTAAAAAAAAACCCAACCAACATTATAAAATGCTATTAACTCACTTGAAAAGCACTGTTGGTTTTTATTTTTTCTCTGTTATGCTATACAAAGTTATACCATCAAATATTACCCTTCTGTGGGACTCTTTTCTAGCTGGCTGCATGGCAATGCAATTGAGGGCTTGGCAAATACCAGCAAGTAGCTCTTGATGTTACCACAATGTTCTGAAAAGCTTGTATCAGGATAAAGTGGTTTTCAGCTATGTTTAACTGCAATGCAAAGTGAAGAAAGAAAAATTGGAGCATGACCAAACAGTTCCTGATGGTTTTGTTCTTGTGCATGATATGTGCTGGGGACAGAAACTGTTCGGTTTTCAGTGCTACTGTAATGGCTCCCTCTAGTAATGCATTGGAAATTATTACAAATTGAATGGCAGCACTTGCACTTGTGAATTGAAGCTTCCCACAGCCCTGGTAGCAAATCCAGCTACTTCATATTCTTGTTGAAAAGCCTGATGTGGTGGTGGGAGTGCCCAGGCCAGCAGATTTCACCTGCAGAGGCTGGGCCCTGGGGATGGTGGAGAGCAGCACGGGACTGATGGTGGATGCAGCAGGCTGCCTTTTGTCATCTGGGTGCCTTCACTTAGCTGGTACCTTGGAGAAGGAGACCTGAAAATAGGGAGTGAAAGGATGGATCTTTCAGCAGCTTTTTCCCCATCTTCTGCAGTGGGGCACTTGGAGGAAGAGAAATGGGCCTGCATTTGTCTTATGGTGCCTCTTCCTGCCCCCTGCTCTGTCTGGCACTCCAAAAAGCTGCCACTTCCCAGAGTGGTGCAGTTGGTCACCACTTGGCATTACACCGGGCATCTTGCTGTAGGAGACAAAGCCCTGCCTTTGAATGCCCACAGAAAGGCACTGAAAATAGCTGGAAGCATCCCAGCACAAACAGCTGAAGTGAATGTGCAGACATGGGGGTAATATTGTAAGAGGATTGGCCGTATTTATCCAAGGTATGAAAAGCGCTATTATTCCCAAACAAAGAGGGAACCTGAGGAAGCTGCAGCTGCCGAGGAGCAAATCAAATGGGTTCTCCTCTTCTTTATGCCATGACAAAATGTGCCAGGGGCTTTGTGAGCAAATAGAAGGTAGGGCCCTGAGGCGAACAGCTAACAGTTTAAGGCTAGACCAAACAGTGTGTGTTTGCAGGTAGCAGTCTGCAGGTTAGGGAAAGGGAAGAGGAGATTAGAGAGGAGATAATCTACCCTCCCTAAGGGATAGCACACAGGCTAGCCAGATCAGATAGCTCAGCTATCACAATAAATCTGTTTGCTGTCCATCTGGATTACTGTGTGCATTTTTGGGGTGGGTACTGCCTTTGCTTCTGGAGCAGTCTGACCCTCAAACTCCCCTGCTTTACAATGTGCTTGGAGGTGGGGCAGCTCTGTGTGTTTCTCTCAGCTTCCTGATGAGAAAATACTGTAGACTCTGACTCTGAGGCAGCCTGGAGAAGTGCAGAAAACATTAAGCCCTGAGTCTCTGATCTAGAAATGCTCCTAGCACCTTATATTTGGAATAATATTTATACTTATAAACATTTTTGACTGCAATGTTTGATCTGGTAGCTGAGATCAATCTTCCGGTGTTTTTTGCTAGGCTCTCAAGTCACCCCTGGAGCTGGGTCATTCAGGCAGATCACAGGTAGAACAATGTTGCCTGTGTTCAGCTAACGTGGTGTAATGGTACAAGCTCCAACCTGTAATGCAAAGCAATATCCTGCAGCTGAGAAGTTTTTATCCTGGTGCAGTTAAATCAATAAACTTGGTAAGTTAGGCTGGTACAGATATTTTTAATTGCACTCCCTACAGACAAACTCACAGTTCCAATGTCTAATCAGAACTGCAAACTATTCAGAGGAGTTTTCTTTGCAAATAGGGTTATGAGTAATCAATAGCTCAGTGTATGTGTGTGTGCACAAATACTCATTTAGTAATTCTGGCCTGTGAACACATTCATTAACCTGACTGCCTGATGTTACTCCACCCTCCCTCCCCTCTTCACAGACAGGAAAAAGGAATGCATTCATTGATTACACTGCTTTAATTTATTTGCCTAGTTCTAATCTCTGCACAAGATAAGACTGCTAAGAATTGTCAAATTGCCTGCTTTGGAGAATTGAAAAGGCCATTTCCTCTCTATTTCCTATGTTATATGATGATGCAAGATCCGTGGTAGAGCTTTTGCTTTCCACGCCAAACATCGGTTAATGGATGCAGCTTTTAGTGTCACTGTTTTGTGCTAGTGTGTCCCATCATTTGTGCACAGAGAAATTAAATAAATAGGTAATACCAATGGAATACAACTAGCCTTTGACTAAACAAACAGAATTACCTATCAGCCCTTGTCTTTGGGAAAGGCTGGTCCCAATTAAATAAAAACAAATTAGTCCTGTTTGATGTATGTCATTTTGACTATGTCATTTTGATGTGGAAAGCTTATTTAATTGCAGTTGGTTTAATTCTGTCTCCTGTGAGTTAATGCTGTATTCCTCTCCCCAAACTGCTTAGTCCAATGTTACCTCTCAATGACAGATTGTTCTCTGCTTGATGTGCCCGTTGCTTACTCATGAGAGTAGGAAAAGAGTAGCAAAACTGCCCTTCAGTGGGTGTTGGACGTGGTCCTTGTCATCAATCCTGCAGGACCTGTGGGCAAAGCAGCTGCTGGCTCTCAGGCAAAGTGGGTTCTGGTTTTGTTTCAGCAGTGGGAGAGGAGACCACACTGTCAGTGCTGCAGGTGCAGAGCTGCAGGCAAGGGAGGATCTAACAACTTGCTGGGCTTCTGTGCTGGAGTGTGGCACGATGCCCTCCCCAGGAGCCACGGCATGGACAGGCCAGCCAAAGGCTGTCACTGCAGAGGATAAGTTACAGGGAAAGAGACAAGTTGCAAGAAGGAAAGAGAAATGTGAGCATAGAGAAGGAGATGAAGTGATGGGAATGTGCAGATGGAGAGAGGAAAGAGAAGCAGCAAAGGCAGCAAGAAGGAAGGAGTAACCTTCCATGACCTCAATACTCCCAACAGCATGGAATACCCCAGGGCCCCAGCCTTGGCACCCACATGGCTCCAGGTACCTGGAGATGAAGGTGTGGAGGCAGTGTGGTGTTCTGTCCTTCCTTGGAGGATGATCTGGCATTCATTTCACTGTGGGAGGCATTGTGGTGTGGCTGGAGAGCTTCCCCCCTTCCACCCTGCCTGCACCATGGAACAGCTACAAACTGTCCATGAGGGCACTGATGTTGTGCCTCAGCTTATTCCTGCAAAAGCCTTTTCCTGACTTGGCCATGAATAGGCCCTGTTCCTATCCTTCCCTGATGCTGGGCTTTTCCTAAAGCCTCAGGGGTCCTAGTCTGAATCAGGGGGAAAGAGAGGAGGAGTTAGTGCATAGTGGAGTCATAACAGTGTCCCCCAACTTGTTTTTCTCTCTCCTTATTGTAGGTGCCTCTCATCAGTCCCCTTTTTTTCCCACAGGGATCTGAAATGCAGTTGTGTCTCCTCTCTGGAAATGACGAGGGCTGGCTGTTTCTGAAGTGGTGGAAGAGTGCTGCACATTGTAGTGGTGGGACCTGGGAGCCTTTCATCAGGTCGGGTCCATCTGGAGAGTGGATGGGAGGTCCTGCTTAACCTACAACCCAGAGAAGAGACCTTCTGCACTGAACTGGTGAGGAACATGGTGAGGAATCTGAAATACCCACAGGACCTCTTGCCTTATTGCCCCGAACTGCACGGGGCTCAGACAGTGGGGGGCTTCATTTGTGGTTGACTTCAGTGCTCAGACAAGAGTCTCTGCATGCAGAGAAGTGCTACAGTACTGTGACATGGGAGATTTATTTGACAAAGGTGTCCTGGGTATTTCTCATCAACTCTAAAGTCACATCAACAGCCCTGAAGTTTTTTGTGGGTTTTGGGTTTTTTCCCAGGTAGGGGTAAAATAAAAATCAAAGCAGAAATAATGTCTCCCTGCCAACACATGCTGTGGTCAGCCCAGGTGCATGATTTTGAATGTACTGATGGCTATGGTATGTGACAACTCCTCGTATCCTCAGAATGGCTGCATGCTCTGGGGAAACACAGCTTCCTCCTGAAGGCCATCAGCAAGGGAAGGGGAAAGAGAGGGAGAGAGTTGCAAACACCATTTACATATCTGGGAGATGAGCTCATCCTTTTCTGTGCAAATGGGAATCAAGAGGATCCGTGAAAAAAAAAATTCAATTAGTCTTTTCTGAAAGGTAAAGAAAGCATTGCTTGCCTCTGGTAATGGGCTTAGAGGAGGAGGAAGCTGCATTGCTAATGTGCTGCAAGTGTGTGGACATCTCTCTGGCTTGCAAATGTGGTTTCTTTCTTTAAAGCAAAACCTGCAAAATTCCCATATTTCTGAGTTTCTAGCCCCCTGACCAAGGTGTGTGACTTCTGCTCATAAATTTCCACTGCCAGCTGAATGACAGATACCCCCTGCATTTGAGAACACGCACCACCCACCAGCAGCTAGACCCTTACCTAAGGAAGGAAATAGTTTAGTCTGTGAAGTAGCTCCTCTATTTCCCTCTAATTGCAGCAACTCTGTGTTGGACAGATGGCCAGGTCTCTGCATCATGTCAGGGAAGTTCTGCTTATTTGTCTGTGCACCAAACTTTATTACAGCACTTCCAGACGCATTTATTTTAACTTGGACCACTCTGGTGCTGCATCAGAATAAGACACATCTTCACAGCAGCACCTCCTGCTTACTCGCCCTGTCTGTAAAAACCTTCCTGCTGCTCCTCAATCAGACTTTGCTTGATGTTTTACTCCCATCTAGTGCTTTCTATTAAAATTGCTGCTGCTGTGTTTCTGACATGAGACTAGTCTGAGCTGATCAAACATCACCTTATTTCTAACCTAGGTGTTAACCAAATTTCTTTCCATCTGGCTATGAAAATCCACAGCTCTTTGATCCTCCTTGGTGTAGTGGAGGTACAGGAAGGAGGGAGATCCCTGAAGACTTTTGCTTCTGTAAAAGTCTTTCGTGTCTTTCATGTACAAGACACTTTTTTCATTAATGTTTGCTTGGCAGAGGAATCTTGACACGTTTGTTTGAAGCAGGTCTCTTGAATACATTCTTGTTGATATTGATGGGATGGGAAGGCTGCTATATGCACTATGAGTGGTGTACTTCAGTGGTCTGTATTGGGACCAGTGTCATTTAATATCTTCATTAATGGCATAGAGGGATCAAGGGCACCCTCAACAAACTTGCAGGTCACACTAAGCTGAGTGGTGCAGTTGTCACATCTGAAGGATGGGATGGCATCCAGAGGGACCTAGATAGGCATAAGAACTGGGTGCACGGGAATCTCAGGAGGTTTAACAAGATCAAGTTCAAGGTGCTGCACCTGGGTCAGTGAAATTCCCAGTATCAGCACAGGCTGGGGATTTAACAGGGGAAGAGCAGCCTGCCCAGAAGGACTTGGGGGTGCTGGTGGATAGGAGGCCAGCAATGTGCCCTCAGCCCAGGAAGCCAGACATGTCCTGGGCTGCATCCAAAGCAGCGTGGCCAGCAGGTGAGGGAGGTGACAGATATCCCAGGTGCCTGCATCACTACAGGCAGTGGGAGAGACCTGGGCTGAATGAGCTGCTGGGCCCAGAGGAAGCTGCTCTGTCTGTCTGTTTGTTCATTCAGTGTGAGATTTATATAAATAAAAACCCCGGAACTGTTCCAGGGAGTAGCTGATGACCAAAGATGGGTCACCCTCTTCGGGTCAGTGTGTCAGGGTTTTCTGTTGGTAGCACCCCTGTGGGAGGGAAGTGAGCATCCAGGGCACGAGGTGCATGGTCCCAGTAGAGTGTTATTTGTGTGCAGTTAGATCCTTGCTGTAACTGTGGCTTGTTCTTGATACAATGGTTAGCATGTGAATTAAAAGAACATTAGAGGGGGTGATCATGTGGTGGGGAAACTGGCAATAAAAGACTCCGCAGGTGGAGGGTGCTGTGTTTTGAAGCAAAGCACCTTTGTGTGGGTTAGTGCTGACCTGGTGGGGATCCTGGTGGGAATCACAAATCCCATCTTGGCTGTGCTGCCCGAGTACTGACATCCTTCCAGCTTGGATTCCTCTCTACTCTGTTCTCTCTCACTGCTTGTTTTCTTCCTCATCAGGGCTTCATGGAGCAGGCTGAACATAGAGTAACCTGGTGTCTCCACATTTCTCTGCCATTCCCTCTTGTGGCTGCAGATAACTGTGCTGGTCTCCTTGGTGCTGAACTTCGTCACACCAAAAATAAATGGCTCCTCTTTTTGCACCCATTGCTGAACTGCACTGGGAGGTTTTGCTTTTCCTACTGAGTTTCTACAATCTGTTGCTCACTTTCTGTCCCTTGTGCTGTTATGTTACCAATGTTACTTATGTTCCAGCTTGAATTGAACCAACCTCTATTTTTTGCTTAGCTGGCAGCTGTTTTTCCTGAGCACTTTGTTCCCCTCTGGCACCCTCAAAGACCCCTTCTGCTACCAAAACCTCAAGCTCACTTCTACCTCTGGGTGCTGCCACTGCACTGACCCTAAATTTTTCTCCTCATCTTTCTTTTCCCTTCTCCACATTCCCATTTCATCTGTCTTCCAGCAGGATACATCCCGCTCTGTTTTCATTCCCCTATCCTTCCAATGAATATCTAGACGAAGCTGTTTTGCTGTCTACACAGTATGATGTGGTCTGCTCTGTTGTTTTGTTGGTTTTTTTGGTTTTTTTTTACCATTCCTCGCCTCTCTTCATGGTCAGTTAAACCACATCAATGAAACTTCAACTCTATTCCATCTAGGAGCAGAGACCATATTGCTCAAAGCTATAAAGCTCTGTGTTTACTCACCATAGCACAGATAATTTTTGCAAGTAGGTGGTGAGACTGCAGAAAAAGAGTACTTCCAACAGCAGAAAATGCATAAAGGCAGGAAAAAATATTAAGGAATGTTTATAGGCAGATAAATATCAAATACAATGCACTGATTAATATTCCAGTGGGATGGGCTTTGATAAACTGGCATGCCATTCTGCAGGTTTTATTTTTAACAGATGGGAGAGAAAAACAACATTTGGTCTAGAGCCTCTCTCTGTCTGAGTGAGGTTTTGCTCATTTTGGGGGCTGCAGCTATTCTAAACATGGCAAGTTGCTTTAATTAGCTGACTAGGATCCTGCTTTGTCAGTGGTTTTTTGTTATTGTTGCTTTGTTGATTTTTCTTGTTGATTTTTATTTTCTTGCCTAAATGCACTTTCACAAAACTGACAGCACCCAGAGCTCCCAGACTTCTCTGGCCAAGTTTCTGTCTGGAATGTGCAAACAGAATGGCTGATGAAATAATAGACATGTCCATACTGGAAACCTCTCTCTTCCCCTTTTTAGGGAAAATTGAATATCTATTGATTCATAGTTTCTACCAGATGGGGAGCACAGCAGTAATTCCTTTGTGTTTTTGAAAGCAGTATCTTTCAGAGAGTTTGCTTCAGTTGACAAGTTATTTTCCCTCTGATTTGAATCTGTCCTTAATGTCTTCTCTTGGGGTATTGACTACACAAACAGACAAGCTCTGATTACAGCTCTTGCATGGCTGCCAAGGTCCTGCAATGAGCAGGGAGCTGATCTAGTCTGTTCCCCTTGAAAGCTCAAGAGTTCCTAAGGATGGAATAAAAAGCTCTAGGTCCATTAAGCAGAGAAGCTGATTGTGATGCCTAGGAGAGATGCAAAGGCAGCCAGGCCAGGCAACAATGCTATGTCCTTTGTGCATATTTAAGTGTGGCTCCATAAATGGGCTTGTGCCAAGTCTGTCTGAAATGTTTGAGGATGGCCTTACTGAAAATGGTCTGTTGCCTTAAATAGGAGTTCCAAATACAGCACAAATCCAGCATTATGGGTCTTCTTTCTCAGGCATGTTGTTCTGAGCTAAGCTTATGGAGAAGAAGGCAGGGAAAATAACCTGGGCTTACTAATTTTATATTACATTAATTATGCAATATCAAGTTGCAATATCAGCATCTCCCCACATATGAGGAGTAGATACCCACATGTGGTATTGAACCAAAGGAATGGTTTGGGGAACCTGTCTGGCCAGTTCTCCCAGGCCTTGTGTGATACATGTCCCTGAGTGTCTGTCCTTTCTGGTTTCAGTCTCATTTGAAATGGCCATCAAATTCCCCGGATAGCAAAGTCTCTGTTGACAGTCTGGGACCAACAAATGAAAAAAAATCAAGAAGCTTCCAGCAGCGCTCAGTGTGTGATTGCTGGCCAACAGGTGTTTTCACATTGGCTGTCACAGATGTTTCATTTTCTTAGTGCTATCAAAGGCAAATGAGAACAGGTAGGAGCAGTAACAGCTCCTAGAAGGAGAAGAAACTTTATGAGATATGTCACAAATCCATGGGAAAGAAAGTTTGATGATGTGTGCTGTTCACAGATCAGCTAGGATATTTGGTTGCTTTTTTATTTTGCGAAAATTCTGAATTTTTTGTTTGTTTGTTTGTTTGTTTTTTAGTTTTCCAGTTAATATATTTAAGGTTAAAAGTTGTTTAAAAAGTCAAGCAAAGCAGAATATTTGTCCAGCGTTTTTTCCCTTGGCATATTCCAGATAGCCCCCTTCTCTTCTGAAGTGTTCCCAATATAGAAACCAAGGCAACATGTTGCTGGCTGAAGAGCAGGTTTTCTGCAGGGACTGGAGCCGTGTGTGTGAACAGTGAGAGCTACAACAGTGCTGAACCTGGGGAGAAGCTCACAGCAGCCCCACAACCATGGATTGCTCATTTAGTAGCTTCAGACACAGCCATCCTGCCTACACTGCAGTTTTTTAATGCACTTGAAAACTACCATTGCATATATTTGCATATATTTACACATGTATGCGAGCATATGCCTTCTTTTCTTAACATGGGGGTATCTATTGCCTGGACTCATGTGCTTGATGGCAAAAGTATCCGAAATCCACTGCCAACATCTGGCTGGTACCAGAAACACCAGGTATTCATTGTCAAAGTGTGGGAAGTGCCCCCTTAGCTCCAGCACAAAATGCTTTCTGTTTACAGCAGCTTCGTGCAGGCAGAGGGGTCCTGCATGTTCCAATTCTTTTCTGCATATCTACACTCTGGGTGACTCTTTTTAAAAGCCCAAGGATCTCCTCCTACCTGTGCACAAATGAGGATGGGAAGAATGTTTTGGGCTCCTGGGAGTCAGGTCAGAGAAATATAATATAACTGTAACTTGGCCCTTTGTATGCACAGTAATTAGACTTTAATTAAAATATCATGTTCTGTTATTTTTTTCTGCACACAGGTGCCCAGAAGAAGCACAGAAGAAACTAATGAAAAGAATCAGGACTGTGTAGTGAAAGCACTTTCTGTCCGGATAGCTCTGGCTTTGCTTGCTGGAGAAGGCTGCAAATGCATAATGAATGAGGCAGGATGCTGTAGAAAGACATAAAATGGTCTCAGAGGGGATGCTTGACGCCTTTGTGGAGAGCTAGATTCTACAGCTTGCTCAGCCACAAACTTTGTCTCTCTCCCATAAACAGAAACACAAAGTGCATTGTTCTCATTTTCTCTATGACTAAGGTAAGACATACAGCAGTTTAGAAGGGTTTTTTCTAAGAAGAGGTAACTGCAGAGGCATTTGCTGGGACCTTTGTCTGGTTGCTGAGCTATAAGAAAGCTCAATACTCTTGAAAATGGGGGTCTCAGTTTCATTATTGAAAATTTGCTGGTGATATTGATAGGCCTATACTTAAATTTTCCAATATCTTAGTCCTCTGTTGGTAAACTGAGGGAAGTAATTCTTAGATATCCTAAACCAGCTACAAGGACTTCTTAGGATTGTGGAGTACAAGATGCTGCAGTGGGAATAATTGAAAGGAAAGCACAATTTTTTTCCTGAGGCAGGATTTAGATGATGTAAAGTAAATAAGGATAAGGGATGTGTATTATAGTAGCAGAGCAGAAATAAATAAAAATATTTAGCAGCTCACTGAGGAAGACGGGCTTTGTATAAAAACCTCATCTACAATCACATAATTAAAGACTGTATTTTAACTTGAAGCCGAAGTAAGGAAGCTGTGTGGGTGGTTTTACCTCTTACATTTCTTAGTCACTGAGTTTCTGCTTTAATAGGTAGCTTTTCAGATGTAGTTGTGTTTGTAATGGCATGGTAATAACTTCCATAACATAAGCTTTACATCACATTAAAAGCACACATCTTATTTTATGCAGCTCAGTAAACAAAATAATCCACTTCTCTTACTGACACTCATCTCCTTCCTACATCCATCTCTCTGTCACCCCTGTGCTCTCTGGGACAGGACATGTGGGCCAGTGTCATGAGTTTCCTGCAGGTTTATCCAACACCAGTTTATCCAACTGGCACTTGAGCCTCCCCTCACTGCCTTTGGACCTGCAGAGCCCCTCACAACAAATATCAGCTGACAGTTTCAGAGATGAAGCTTCAGTTGCCAGCCCTGCTCTCCCCCAGGTTTTGAAGCCTCCGTGGCATCCAAGGGTTGCACTGGCATGTCTTTGCTGAACTCTATGTCTGTCAAGTCAGTACTGAGTACTGGCATTGATTATTTTATTATTTTATTTTTGCTTTGCATCAAGCAGTTCTCCCATTCAGTCCTGGGAGATTTGGTTGGAGTTTGTGTTTATTTTGTGTAGTTTTCTTGGCATGCATTACCCTTGTCCAGCTGTGGTTTGTTGCAATGATACATAATTTCTCTTTATTTCCCGCGCAGGGAATGAGGGGTGATAAGGAAATGATGCTGGCCATTCACCACCACCTCACTACTGTTCTTTTCAAGGCCATGGAATTGTGTGCACCTGCAGAGGGGAGTGGTGCTAAATGCAGGAAACCTGGAGCCAGGATATGCTTTACAGCATGGCACTTAAAATGCAGGCTCATAAGAAATGTTTGCATTTTAAAATGTTTTATCTTATGTTTAAAGGACAGTGTTTCTGGCAGGGGAAAAAATATATAAGGGCATTAAATTGCTTTCTTTGCAGGCAATTAAACAATGAAGCCAGTATGAGGCATTTAAATAACTGTAACAGATGTTTATTGCCTAGTGCAGTTTATTGCATCCTATTATTCCCTTTACATACAGGAGAAAGAACACATGACAAACTATACCGTAAAAGAAATTCTTTACTGCTTTGTGAGCAATGTGGCTGTTTCTCTGACTTCTTAATTGAATCACCTTGGGAACAAGTTGGTAATAAATAGTATTTGGAGAGCAGGCAAGTGACTAACCGCCTGAAGGAGCAGCAGCAACTGGTGTGCAAAGACCTGGGGCTGGCGGTAAATACCTCTGAGTAAACAAACTGCAGTGGGATCGCTCCAAGAGTGATGCTGGGCTCACTCTCATTAAGGATTTCAGTGCCTCCCAAGGCTGTGTGTTTCTAGAGACTCTCCTTGCCTGAAATCCATTTTATGTGCACCACTGAGAGAGGAAAGATAAGATTCTAGGTCCGTGGATGGACTTTTGATAGGACATTTGAATTCCCATGTTACTACAAACCTGCTGTGTGGCTTTATTTCCTGCACACCCTCCCAATGAGGTTGGGAAACATTTCAGTCTGCCCAAGATATCACATCCAATGTAGGCATGGATATCCTCAGCCAGGCTAAAGGTGCACAGAGCCCCTTCAGGGGGCTTGTGATGGCCCCAGCCTCTTGGGTTTGACTACGAAAGGATGAAGGACAAGTCTGTGTGTGTGTTAGTTCCCCCAAATACTCTCCAAATATTTATTTTGCAGAGCCAGGTATGTTTTCTGTGTTTAATAGTGTATTCATTTGACCGGTAATTAATCTGTGTATTTATCAGTGATTTTTTTTCATTCATTATTCCCTTAAAAATGTCCTGTAGACAGTGTTCAGAGCAGTCTGTGTAAGGCTGTCGGATAGTAAATGCTCTAGATAAACCCATAAGATTCCTCAGCTAGTAAAAAAAGGCTCTACTTTCTCAAAACAAAGAAAAAATCTTCATCAATTCCACTCCCAATCCCAAACCTCCAAAGTGCTGCAGATATTTTAACTCTTGCCTCCTATCCCTCCTGTTGTCTTATCCCTGGCTTTGACTAAAATTTGAAGTGTTTGTCACTGGGTATTTATTTTCAACTTTCTGTCTCAGTTCAGTCAAATCTGTTTTGTGATTTCAGGTCAAATTTGGCAAAATTTGAGAATACTCAGGAGTCTAAGGATTTTTACATTTGTATTTTTTCCAAGAAAATTTCAATGTTTTTAGCTTACATAATATTTGGACGCCAAGTTTTGATGCTGTAAATCATGAAAGAAAGAAAACCTTTGTTTGCCCAGTGCCCTTTGCAGGGAGGAAAGTGGTGCCAACGGTTTCTTCCTCACTGCTTTTTCCTTCCCTTTTTCTCCCTCTGCCACCTTTGGTTTGCCATTTTGACTCTAACTCTCTTTTAGACCTTGCTCATTTCTCATTGTCTGTAGCTCCATGTTATGCTAAAACTTACTATAGATGTTGCTTTTTATGTATGTGTCTTGGGTTATGTAACAAAAAGTGTATTCTATTTCATCTGTAGAAAGCAGTTAGGAGATTTTTTTTCTTTCTTTCTTTATCTCTTGTAACTCCAGGGGGGAGGAGGGTGGATGCCTTTGTTAATGGGCCAGCTGTTCAAACCAGGTGGGGCAGTGTTTCTTATCTTTTACCAACTTCCTCCACCCCTCTGGGGGATACCTTCTGTTAATGAGCCATTAAGGCTCTCCAGTTGTTGCAATGTGTTTTATGATGTGAGAGTTCATTCCTGTTAATGTTTTTACCCCGGGCATCCCTCCTCCCAGGTTTGGGTCAGTCCTCCCTTTTCCCTCTCCCTAGACCCCCAGAACTTTCTACATTCCCTCTCCAGAGACATGTCCATCAACAAAAGGGGTTTTACCCCCTCAGGGAAGTTCCAGAGAGGGGCATCAAATGATAGGAGAAAAAACAAAGGAAGTTCCCCTCCCTAGAAGAACACTGGCCCACCTGAATGTCCCTCTACCTAAATTGTCTCCTCCCCTGTCCCCTCATTGGTGGGTTTCTTATCCCTTGCTCCCACTCCTCCCCAAATAAAAGAGACTGCACACCTCATGGTCTGGGTCTGTGGGGGCTATTTCACTGCTTCAGAGCCCATGCTGGGGTTCAAATAAACTCTGGACTAAAAAACCCCACAGTCTGGCTTCTCCTTTGTCTCGTCCAGTTTCTTGGGCAGGTAAACATCAGGGAAGGCGTTCTCCTTTTCCCGGCTCCCTGAGAGTCTGCTTCTACAGCCGCCGTTCTGGGTCTGGACAAGCCAGGACTTGAACAACACATGGTCCAGGTGTTGCTGCCCTCAGCCACTGAGCCAAGAGAAATATCTCTGCAAGTAACTGCAGCAGCTGTCTCTGCGGTATCAGCTGGGGACTCCGCAGCCCGAAGGAGTCCCGTTCCATCCTGCAGACCAGCAACTCCACAACCAGGGACATGACACATTACACCATCCCACTGTGAGATGGACCACCCAGTGGGAGGAGCCAAACATCCCCTACCCAGATAAAAATGGGGACAGAGGAACCCCAGGGATCCTCTTTTCCACTGGATTCTCAGAGGAAGACCAGACTCATATCACAGCCACTGAACCTGTCTAGAGGATCATCTCTACTCCAACAGAACCACATATGTTACTCCAGGAGGACTTATCTGGACTGCTTCCAACACGCTGACCAACAGGGTGTCAGGTCGTATTCCTGACTCTGTCAGGGTTTTCTAGGACTTTCGTTTGTTTGCTTGCTTGGTTTTTTTTTTTTATTACTGTATTTGCATTTTAATATTCCTAGTAAAGAACTGTTACTCCTATTCCCATATTTTTGCCTGAAAGATTCTAATTGCAAAATTGTAATAATTCGGAGGGAGGGGGTTTTACATTCTCCATTCCAAGGGAAACTCCAGTTTTCCCTGACAGATACCTGTCTTTCCAAACCAAGACAGTGCGTTAGATCCTTTGTATTGTTCCCTTCCTTACCCCTAGAATGAGTCTTCTCCAGCCCCCGGTCTTTACTTCTTTAACTGGCTGTTGGTGAGATGTTTATAGGTGTGGGTTCTCCAGGCCCAGTCTGTGTCCCTTGTGTCATCACCCCCTGCCAGCACTCCTCTGTAGCCCCTCCAGTGTGTACCTCTCTCAAGGCCTCTGTCCTCTCTCATCCATCTTTACTTTAGAATGGTGCATATCTCGTTCTTTATAGAAAAACTGCTTGTTGCTGCCATCTATCTAAAATTACTTTTGTGTCATGCCAGAGTAAACAGAGGTAAAGCAAATTATCATCAGAGAAGCTGCCATTTCAGATGAACTGAGCTTTGATGATGTTTCTGGATTGCTGTGGTCTGCTGGTACCTGCCCTTTCCTGGTACAGCGTTTCATCCTCAGGCGAGTTGCTGTTACACGCGTGACCTTCACAGGGGTCTGCAGCGGAGACACGGCTGGGTGGAATGGGGGTAGGGCAAGGAGGAGGGGGAGCACAGGACAACCAGCCCCAGCTACAAGATGTGGATCAGTGCCCCTGCTTCTCAGGGTAATCAGGAGGTTTATGAAATTCCTGTCAGTTTGTCAGAAACCCTTCAGCAGGTTTTGATCTACAGCTTGTCCTGGCAATGTAAGTGGGTAGCAGATGATAGCTGAACTGGGAGTGCTTAAAGTTTCTTTCCTCTCTCTCTCTCTTGATTATTGAAAGAAACCTTCATTGGAAAAGCTCAATTGCTTCCCAGACGTCTTTGGAAAGACCATATTCTTTTCTTAAAGCTAAAGCAATCCCAGTACACTGGGAATCATAGCTCTGATTTGGGGTCACTTCTGGGTGAGCCACTGGGCTTCCTTTAGAAACAGAAACCACCCCACATGAAATAGGGATGACACTAAAACAAGTAATGGAGACTGACAGAATAATTTAGAGAGGAACCATCTATTTAAGGATGAGGACAAGCTGAGAGGCTTCCATTTGGAGATTGCCTACACCCGCCTGTGCAGCTCTGAAGGGGATTCTCTTCATTAGAGAGTCTTGCCCACAGCTTCTCTGGATACATCAAGCAAGAGCCTTACCTGCCTCTGTACCTCTGGATCATCCCCACAGACAGCGTGACACCTCAGGGAGAGGTGAATGGTATGTGCAGGTCTCAGCTGTGCTGAAATCAGAGCAAATGTTCATGCAGTGGTGGAACCTGGAGTCTTGTTCGGAGCAAGTAGATGAGCCCTGGTCTCACCTTATCTGACCCAGTTCAGTGGTGGCACCTGGGGACCAAAGGGTGAAAGAGCCATCTTAACCCTTAGCTTTCTCATCTCCACCTTTCCCACAACTTGCTAAAACCAGCCTTCGGTTATTTCTCTCCTAAGTGAGACTCTTAGCAACAACCTTTTGGTATGTTAGAAGGCGATAATCAAATCAGTCTGCCTTCTCGCTGAAGCAGAACAAATCCATGGCTGTGTTCCCAGCTGTAAACAAAGGTAAACAGATGTGGGATGTGGTCATCTCCTTCCCAGCAGGAGGGATTATCAGCAAAACTCCATAAATAATGAAAATGTAAATGGGGCATAAAATTCATTTTTAGATGAAACTGGAAGCCCTTTGTACACCCCTTATCCAGTTTAGGTAGAGAACAATCCCTGGCTCACCTTATAAAATTCATTTTCTTCTTGGTGAATATTTTAAAACTTTGAATTCTCAAGAATTCCCCTGTCATATTTGATTGTTTGTTTTCCCCTTGTTTTGTTTGCTGGTTACTTAAAATGAAGAGGTCTTCTTACCAGTGATTACCTTTTTCCTTTTCCTTTTTAATTTCTTTTTTCTTATTTAAAATGCTTCTTACATTGCCAGATCTCTCAGCTGCACACTATCCCCTTTCCCAGATTGTATCCTAACCTTTTAGGCACCAACTTATGCTTGTATTTGTGTTTTCACAAGCTGTATCAGAGTAGCAGCCAAGAGGGAAATAGAAAATAATATAAATTTGAGGCCAATACAGCTGCATTCTCGGTTCATGTCTCATCACTGAACATAGAAAATGGTATGTGCTATTATTTCCTATGTAGATTGTTATAATCATTGCCATTTGCAGATTATTTAGAGACTGAACCCGTCTTCAGGGAAAAAAGAACCAACAAAGCAGAACAACCCACCCTCCTGCTATGCCTCCAGTCCTGACACAGAATCTGTTGTGGTGGATTTTATACTGAAATAATGACTGCCTTGAAATCAAGGAGGGGCTGTGCTGTGGCTGACGTGCTGCTGGGTGCCAAAAGCCTCTCTGGAGAGTGTCTGCAGAGCCTCTCTGGAAGCTGTGGGTCCCGTCTGAAACTAAGTGGTCTGGCAACTAACCGGGTTTGCCTCTCCTGCACAAATACACTGCCTCTTGTTTGGGATGGGGAGGCTGCCTGAGCTCCTATTCCTGGGCTTTAGATGAAAATCAAGTCAAACTGGGGATGCTTCTGCCACACGTCAACAGTGCAGCAGATTTTTTTTATTTTTATCTTAACTGAAAATGTTATCAGGGAGCTCCTGATGACTGAAGGCAGATTCCAGATCTCAGGCTAGCCTTCAGGAGGAGCCTCTGCTGGAAGCCAAGTACCGGGCAAGGAGTTAATGTGCTTTAAAAACGAGCCCTTGAAAAGCATTCAGGCTTTGCCGTAGCACGAGGTCCTTGCTTTATGTGAAAGGACAAAGTACAACTGCACTGAAAAGCTTGGTAAAGGCACCTAGACCCAAAGCTGTTGTTGTGAACTTACTGAAATTTGTTGGGGGATGATGAAATAGCCAAAAGACCACCCCATCATATGGCTCCTTTTAAAAATAAGTCTTAGAGTGAGGTTTCCTCTTTCCCATGAATAATGTGGGTTTCCACTTATTTGGAGGGTCAGCAGTGGGGCTTGCTGCTCACAGGTGTCACTCCTGTGGGCACAGGCAGCTCTCTCCCTGAGCCTCCAGGACAGCAGGCATCCCAGGAATTCAGATATAATTTGTGTCTGCATCCTCCCTGTGGTGGCCGCAGATCCGCGCTCGCAGGGCGCTCTGCTCTGCCGCGAACATCACTGGCGGCTGTCAGCCTGCCCAGGAGCGTTCCCCAGAGCTCCAGCAGCCAGGACCCATCATAATCCACAAGATGAGAGGCATCACTGCCACACTTCTGCTGCAGCATTACGGATTATGGCAATCCTATCCCGTAGGAAATGGTTCCAAATTTATTTCCTTTCAAAACTGACAGAAAAGTAGAAAATTGTGACTGTTTCTGCGGAATGCAAATTAAAGAACAAGCAATTTGGAAATACCCATGAGTTTTGACAATATCACGTTCTTCAATTTTTCTTCCTTTTTTGGTCATGTCCAAATACTAAATGACATAATGTTTTAGGAAATGGGTATGTACAATTTTAAAATACAACAGCAGGCAGAATGTAGCCCAATAATCTGATGAATCCAAATTATATATTTAAATATTACCGAAACAAACTGTGGCACTTGAAATTGCACCCCAGCCCCCATCCAAGTTTCCTCTTTCTCCAACTTATTTGAAGGTAATGTTTCTGTGAAAATATCTTCATTAAAAAAAAATTGTCTATTTTTTTTGAGAAATCTTAACTGGTTTGCTTAAGCATCCATAGTACAATGCATTTTACATTTTTGTCTTTACAAAAACTGGTGAGGATACTGCCTCTGTAGAGACATTCCTTCTCATGCCTGAGCAGGGAGAAAATAAAAACCAGTTTGATCCAGACCAAAACAACAAAGTCCTATTTTACTCCTAATGAACTGAAAACCATTGATTGCAGCTTGGAACAAAAGAAGTGCTCTTTCAAATAATTTAATTTTATTTCTATTCTGAACATCCCTTGGCAAAAACAAGACAAATGCAGCAAATGCTGGGTTTATCTTGCAAGATGTTGTGGGTTATGGTTGCCTCTTCAACTATATAACTGAATGTGAAGTCACCTCTTCTGCTGCTTAGAGCACTTGGAGGACCCCTCATGAGTTTAACCTCATATTTCATGGGAGATCATTTGTACCCTCAGGTCCCTGGAAACTCCCCTGGCAAACACCATGAATTAGACAGTATCCTGGGATGGAGAAATGCCATTTCTCCAGCTAATGGTTTCCAGTATCTGTAAAGCAGTTTAATGTTTATTGGAACAAAGTCTGGAACATAAGGGTTTCTCCTCTGAGCTGAGTGCCCTCACCAGATGACAACTGATCTGGCTCATTGAGTGTTTTAGTCTTTGTGGAAATTATATCAATTCAAGCAGAGGAGAAAATGAAGTAAATTTACCCCTTAGTGCCCAGAGCTGTGCTGATAATGTAACTCTCTTGGAAAGCTCTGGTCCAGTCCCCTCCTCTGTTCTGGCAGACCTGAAGCCAGGTTTGGGGTTATGCAGTTATTTGATTTCACTATTTTTTTTTTTTGATTCATAGGGGCAGTATGAGAGGGACAAAAAGGACTCTGTGATATTTTTAAGAGAGAAGCGGGGGATTAAAAACACTGCAGTGCTGGGAAGTATTTGGTCTACATGCAATCCACAGAGATTTCTCCTTCCCTTGGATGCAGAAACACAGTGGAACTCCCATCATGGTGCACTAGCCCTAGACCCTTCCTCTACATTTCTGCCTTGGCTGATGCCTGGATAAACCAGTCTCTGCAGTCTCTTTAAGTGACGTGATGAACAGGACGATAAAGTAAGGTTTGGTGCCAGAGAGAAAAACAGGTAAGTGCTGATTTAGTGTCTCAGCCGCTGTCATTTTGAGTCACAGGAAGAGAAAGTGGAGAGGAGAGTTGCATCCCGGGGATGAGGAGTCATGATGCTGGTGCTAGAGGGGAGTTGCTTACTGGAGTGAGACTGATGGCTAATGACTGGCATAAGGAGCTGAATAGATAAGACAGTGGTGTTCAGTACACACTGATGAAATTCCAGGGAGCTGACCTGCACTGTCCTGTGCCATTTTTTTAATTTGTGTCTTAGGAGATCTGGAGGGAGAGGGACAAATTATTTGTTTGTATTAATAAAAACTTATTATAGTACTCTGGATTTTCACACTGCTTTGCAAACTTAGCTGTGTTCCTTACCCTCTAAGTCTTTCATAGAAAATCCATTGAATAAACTCAATTAATTATTTGGAGTGGAACAGCAGTGAGATGGGAACCATCTAACCCTGTCCTTAGAAGTGATTTTACAGCTACATGAGGTGAATTTGAAGCATTATGCTTATTTGCATGTGTGTCTAAAAGGCTGAGGTTTTGATAGCTTTTTTTACCTTTGTCATGAAGGTTTTTTTGTGCCAGAAACTGTGCTGTTGTCGGGAACTGACCCCTGCTCTGTACTGACCAGTAGGTCAAATAATTAATTGCTTTCCTGCAGATAAAAATGCCTTTTATTGCCTGCATGCTTCTTGTTAGTACCTCATCTGAGAGAAACATTGGCTGTGTGTTCAGTTTCCTACTTGGACCTGGACCTCCTTCTTATTCTGACTCAGATTAAGAGGAACACCTCCAACACCTCTGTGTGCCCAACCCCTGGAGCCTGCCCACCTGTGGATTTGAAGGTGGTGGAACGAAGATCAGGGATGTGAGGCTGGCCTCACCTTTTTCCTATGGCAGTCCTGGATGTGCATCCCCTGGGATGCAAAGGCTGCTGGATGGGAAGTTTGGCACACAGGAGCTTGTGCAGTCTCCAGCTCCCATTCTTTGCCCTCCCAGCTGCTATTCTGCTGTGTGACCTTGCCTTCCAGCTATAAGAAAGGGCTAATCATCCTCTCTCTCCCTGCTTGCCAGCAGTGCTGGAGTGCAAGTTTTGGCTAAGCACCGTGACAAACCTTTTCTGGGGCCAAGCAGGGAGGCGAGGCCCTAGCAGATGTCCTCTGCAGGGTTCAATTTTGCCATCCTCAAGAACACATGAAAACAAAGACCTGGCAATGAACTTTAGGCAGTGATATTTTTAGCCTTTGTAAGGCTGTTGCCCTAGGCCACCTCCTGCTTGGATGGTGCCAAGAAAGGGTCTCCCTGTTCTGCTCAGAGACCAGTGTTGAACACTAAGGTCCTCAGCAGCATTAAGCTAGCAAGACCCCTAGATGTGACTGCAGAGCAGTCATGCTGTAACAAAGCTGGACTTGGCTTCCCTGCTTACAGAGGCCTTTCCTCTGCCTTAAACAGAGAGAAAAAGATTTGTGTCCACTTAGGGAAAAATGAGGCCCACCTGTAAAACAAGCTGCTGCTACCAAATTTGGGTCACATTCTAATCCAGCCGCTAACTTTGTATTTGGAGCCCACCTGTGGCATTAATGGCAGTGTTTCATTTAAAACAGCATGGAACTGGCTAGCCATGTTTGTGGGAAACATCTCATGCTGTTAGCAGGCACTGGGCCTGCTGGGAAGGGATTCATTCTGCTGGCTCTGGGGGGCAGGGAGCTCATTGCTTTTCTGGAGTAGGGGAAGGGGAATTGGCAGCCAGACAGAGAAAAGTCTTGTATGTGAACTCATGGATCCTCTTGGTTTGGCAGTGCGGTTGCAGAGGTGGGAGGATGGGGGAACAAGCTGGCTTGGGCTGGGCAAAACCAGGAATTTAGAGCCACCACCCCCCACAGCCAGCACTTGAGCTCTGTGTCCAGACATCATGCTCCAAAGACATCTGGAGCCTGGTGTCTGCCCGGGTAGCAGAAATAGCAGGTGTGGGTGAGCTCACTGGGACCCCCTGGGCTGGACTTGTGCCTGCCCACCTGATGCACTGTGTTGCCGGGCTTGCTGGTCCTCATGCTGGTGTGAGCTGAGACATGGAGCTAGGAGCAGCAGCAATGTTCCATTCTTGTCCTCCCCTCCTGGGGTGGTGGTCCTTGGGTTTGAACCAAAACTTCTGTAAAGATACTGACTTTTTTTTTTTTTTTTTTTTAATTCTGTCACTCTAAAAGATTTTATATCACTGTGATTTATATAAAATGGGAGGTATATCTTCCTGGTGTTCTTTCTTTTCTGTCTTTAGGGCTTTTAGAGCTACATTACAGCCAAAAAGAAAGAAAAGGAGAGGCAGACATTAATTTACAGGAAAAAATGGTCACCAGAATCCTGACCATACATCTATCAGGTGTTTTTCCTGTGTCTAGGGAATCTCTGGAACAAACAGAATGGCCAAAGCAGATTTGCCCTTAATTGCTGCTTTTTTGCTTGTAAAACCAGGAGCCAATTCCAGAACTGTGCAGCAACAGATCCAAAATGCATTTTCTTGAATTGGGCTCTCTCCCCAGGTACTATTCAGTGAGTTTTCACTCCTGGTCTCAGCATGCATGAGCTCCAAACCCTGCAGAGGTCAGTACAAATGCTTCCCCATGTGCAAGGGGGGCTGAGGGGCCAAACAGTGCCTGGGTGCTGGGGGTAAAATTTGCTGGGGCAGTTGTGTCTGTCACTGCCTTGTTCGTAACCTCTTTGAGTTCAAACCCTTGAATGTGTGAGAGCAAAGAGAGACTGTGCTTCCAAAATTACTGAAGAGGCTGCCCGTAGTCAAATGCTGGACTTTCTGTCTCTCTCGTTGGCAAAGAGGTTACCCTTGCTATGCAATCAAAAATTGATCCAGAGGGAAGCATTTACCCCCCTTTGACTGTTCAGCATTTGGTCCCTCGATGATCTGATTGATATACAGTGTGCTGTATATTTTATTAGGTGAAAAAGTACCCACTGAGGCATAGTATCATTTCCAAGGGTGACCTTGTGACAGCGGGTGGCAGCAGCGCACATAAAAATGATAAAAGCCTGGCCAAAATCCCCGGCTGCATAGGTTGAAAAGGTGGCTCAGAAACTGTTGATAGATGGGTTAGATTAACTGATACACCTTGGCTCAGAGGTTCACTTTTTTAAAAAAAATAAAAAGATCAGGGAGAGAAATGAATGCAGATGAGCACACAGAAAATCAAGGGAAATGCAGAGAGAGAAGAAAGAGTGGAGAAAGGTTTGGGTTTTTTTAAATAAAGCATTCTCCATGAGGAAATATGGCCAAACCGAGGTGGCATGTTGCTTTGTGCTGCAGAGGAAAACTGGACTATAGACTGTACTAAATTGCACATGAGTTTCTTTGTCACTATTAAGTTCTCTCTATTTCACTTGGTTATTTGTGGTGTGTGTTTGTAGTGAGTTTTCAGGCAGTGCAGATAAATTATCACATTGATTTTTCTTTCTCACCTTTTTTTGTGGTGGGGGGTGGCCAGAGAGGGCAATGGGAAAGGTTTCTGTGTATTATATAGAGAGCAGAGTGGCTGTTAACAACCTGCTGGGTTTGGTATCCACTGTGCAGGAGAGGCACTTGAACCAGAACTCAGAAACCAAATATCTTAAACTGCAGGGCAACTAAGGGTCTGCATCCAAATTTGCCATTCAGGACCATTTCTATGACCCAATACAGGAATAAAAAATTGAATACCAGCTTCCCAGGACTGTATATATCACAGCTCAAGACAAGGAATATCATAACTTGATGTATTCAGTGATTGATGTGATCATGGTCAATGTAACAGAACTGATTGTTTTTGCAGCTATCAGTGCAGTAGGAGTATAGAAGTAACATTTTTTGTTCAGCACCGCTTCAGTTTTCATGCCCCGCTCTGCCAAGACAGAGATATTAAAGGTGAAGGGTGGAGAAAAGGGTTTTAAGCAGTCAAGGGAAGAGAGAAGAGATTAATATTTCTGCCCAGCAGCTGGAGATGAAAAGGGAGAGTTGTGCCTATGACAAACATTACCTTGAGTCACTCACCATTGACAAATGGGTTTGTGGACCAGAAAGTGTCATTTCTCTCTGGGGAAGAGTGGCTTAGATGGGAGACTGGTTGCAAAGAGTTTAAGTGGATTTGCCTTAGTTAACTTTCAAGACAGTGGGATGTGCTGGCAGGTTGGGAAACACAGAAGCTTAACCTTCCTTCTGCAGACTGTAAGATGTCCCTCAGAGGGTGCAGGAAATAGTGGAAAAGAAGTGATCCTGACTGGAAGTGTTTATTTATTGTCAGCATTTGGCAAACTTTGGCATCTAATAACTCTCTCTGAGTTTGTTGCTGGCAGTGATGTGACTCTTATGCAATCTTTGTTGCCTTATCATTCCCTAGTGCACCCTGAGAAACAAAAATGCTGTCCATAGCCAAAATGTTCATCCAAAAAGTAGTCTCAGTGCATTGCCAGTTACACTGGAGCTGTGCCATGTTTGTTCAATGCATTTTTGGTGGCTTCAGCTTGCATTGCACTCCTGCATCTACTTGTGCTTTCACTTCTCTGCACTGAGGTGTTTGATATCGATATTCATCATCTTTATAGCTTGGGGTAATGCATGTCAGTGTTTAGGGTCAATCTTTATAGTGTCCTCTGCCACCATGGATCAGGTGTGCTGAGAGCACTCTGGGATAAGCCATCCTTACCTGATTATGTGCCCACTGAAATGATGATGAAAAAGGGATAGGAGTGTGAAAGGTAGAAGGACAACAGCATCAAGCAGAGGGCTTGCTGCTGGGGAGGTTCATGCCTCTGGCCCTGCCAGCCAGGAGGCTGTCCCAGCTCTGGCACATGTGGGACCTAGAGCTAAGGCCAGCTCTGTTCCTGAGAGCTCAGGAGTGCTTCTGGCTCCAAGGCAGTTGTGCTGGAGAGTGAGGTTGGGATTTCAGGGGCCTGGGAAGGGAAATGTCTGGGGGTGGCATGGCAGGAAGCATGGCTGTCAGGTTAGCTGGAGTAATGACATAATCCTATGAATATTTACTTTCAACTATTTATAGGGCCATGTGTTAGATGTTCTTTATGGTTGTTTTAGTAGAATTAAGACTTAGGGGATATTCTCCATGAAAAATATTCCCCGTGAGTGAGTCAAATCAAATAAATAAATTTGCTGTTTGTCATAAAATAGCAAAGGTACACTTAATTTTCCTGCTAGGATGACATCACTTCTGTGGAGATGCTAGCAAAATATTCCTAGTGCATGCAGGGCTTTGAAATGTAAATAAGTAGAATATGAGATATATTTGAGTGCAATGAAAAAACTACTGTGAAGGCTGCAAAGAAACATGTACCTTTTGACTTTGAATTTTCTTTTGGCTTTGGAATTGTCTGGATTATATACAGCCACCTCAATCAAAACTGTTGCAGAGTAATTAACATTTGTATGTACATATGCCAAGGAGGTTGAGGACAATAAGAATTCAGATACTGAAATGAAAGCCATCCCTTAAGAAAACATAGTTTCATTACTTGGTACAATTGGCACTACTGCAGAAAAAATATGAACTGCTAAATGAATATTCATTATGGATAAGGGAAGGTGCTTTGTCATACATTTGGGAGTCACAGTGAGAATGAAATCCTGTTTTGAAAGTAGCTAATGAAAATGCTAGAGAGCCATTGCTAACAGTGAGCATCTTAAAATTTACATGACCAAATAATTTTCACCCAGGAGTTCAGAAAATATTTACACAAGAAGATCACACATTGTTTGTGAGTAAACTGTGAAGAGCACATCAGAGAAGGGTGTGCTCAGGCATGAACTTGATTGCATAAGATTGTACCAATTTTTTAAAAAAATACCTTGAAACCACAGGTGAATAAAGTTTGGTTTGCCTACCAATAAGTATGGTCTAAAAAGAAAAAGAATTAGAGGAGAAGAGAAAAAGGAAGATGATGTTTTTCAATATTGTTTTTGTGGAAAACATGTCCTGTGAAATTTAGCTTTCTGATGTCATTATAATTTCAGTGATGATGCCCACGATGTGCTTCTCACTAAGTTGGGCATTAGACTCGGTGGCACAGAAGATTCTAATTAAAGGTTGGCAGTGGATGAACTAAAAGTAGCACATTTTTAATGGATTAAGCCATCTCACCAATAAACCTCAACTAGTAAGCCTCAAGGGTTTCCCAGGGGTCACTTCTTGTCTCAGTTCCTTTTGTATTCCCCCAGTTTTTTGTAAAAATATGTAAACTCGTTAATAAAATTTGTAGATGACATAAAGGTGAAAAAAAGTCTAGTTCTACGGACTGAACTTGATAAGGCTGTGTTTTGCTGAGCTAAATCCTTTTCAATATCTCCAGATTCAAGATCGTTCAACCAGAACTGGAGAATTTAGATCATTCTTATGGGAGTAGAGGCTGCTTCCTGATAGATAGCAAGTGTGAAGAAGACACATGGTAGATAACTCACCAGGCCCTGTTGGGATCCTCCTGCTGAAGGCTGATTTGACTGAGAAAATTAAGAGACCTATTTATAGTGTCAGGTGCAGGACCAGCAAGATAGTTGGTGGAAATCTGCAAACAATTCCCGGAAAATTCTGGTGAAACAGGAGTTATTTATAAAGAAAAGGACAAGGACTGGTTAAAACTTGAATTATACACAGTTATTGTTATTATTTTGTTAGTTCATATTTCTGCCTTGCTTTTTTAATTTACCTGTTGGGCAGAGGAGAGGAGGAAATTAATCTCGGGTTTAACATTGTTAGCTTCTCTGTTGTTCAGCAATGGATAAATACAATTCCTGGATCTAATTCTAAGTCTGCATGACTGTACACACAGTTATTCTTTTTATCTCCAGCCTCTTTGTAATACCTACTTCGCCCCTCTTTTCTAAGGCTGGGCCCAGATGTCGCTGTCTGCTGCAGAGTAGCTGAAAGTCCAAACCCTCCCAAACAACCAGCAGGAGTTTCCATGCCTGTCGTAACCTGCTGAGGAGGTTTGCCTCACAAAGTCTACTTGATCATAAGAACTGCAGACAGGACAAAAAGAGAAAGGATGCAACATCCAGCTGAGTTGCAGAGACCTCCACGGGTGTAGCTACCTTCTGAATGTTGTGGCTAGTAGTACAGTGGAAACTATGGAATTATTGTCACTTCAGTGCTTTTGCTATATATGGCCTGAACCCGGAGCAGCCTAGGAATAAGCAAGAAAAATCAGAGCTGCAGCTAGACCTGAGTGCCCTTACAACCCACTGGTGACTTGTGATGCTGCCTCGGTGAGGAGAGGCGTGGTGCAGCAGCAATGCAGCAGCAATGCAGCCGGTATAGCACCGGAGGAGCTTGGTCCGTATGCTGGGCTCAAGTGCAGAGCAAGAGAGAGAATGGCTGCTGTGGTCATTTAAGGGCATGGGGGAAGGGGCACAAATGGGACAGGGTCTGTATGTCCCTAAGAAAGAAGATTAATAAAAATGGTTTCCATTAAGTGTAATGAAGAATAAAAGTAAAATAATGAAGAATAGCAGAGATGTAAGACAGGATAGCATTTCTATTTTCCTTGCTTCGTGAAGTGAGAATGATAAGACTAAGGAGGTGGAATTCACTACTGAAAAAATGAAATACTTACTTTCTCTGCCTGCTTATAAGTGAACTATAGAGCAGATTGCCATAGTATGAATACTGAAATAATTTATAAAGCCTTTAGTTTGAATTATTATGCTAATTACTGTCATTTGTGCCACATTCTCTTGAAATCCTTATGTCTGCCTATCAAGAACACCCAGAGTAACCATAGTCACCATTGTTAAAAACACTGAGAGGTGGACAGAACTCTTAAGCCTCCTGCTTCGGAGCTTAAAACAGTCTTCAGCTACCAGAGATGGTGTGGGACAGAGCATGGCTCACAGGAAAACTGTGGTTCCATAATATGCAGGCCGTGGCTGGAGTCAAGGTATGGGACCATTTCATCTTGATTCTGGTTCAGTGACTTCAGTTCTTAGTTTTGGACTTGTCTTGCTGATTTCTGATTCCTTGTGTGGTGTAAAGTGGCACAGGGCTTTTGGTTCCAGCAGTATGTTGCTGACTGACACTATGCTTTGCCTAGACATAAATGCATCAATACAGTAATTATCCCTGCTGCATCGGTCAAACATACAATCCCTTTTCCTGATACCCTGAGAGAGTTTACACTTAGAGGGAATCTCTCATTCTTTTTCCATCTGAAAAGCAAATAAAATCTTCCACCTGAGGTCTAGGAAAAAGGTGTTTCTTTCCAGTTGGGTTTCTCTTTTTCAACTGAAATTGAATAGGCATCCTGTGAGCAACCAGGCAGAGAATTTTGGTCCTGCTGAGCAAGTCTTACTCATCAGGTGCTCACTGGCAATTTGCAAGCACTTCTGAATATCTTCTGGCATGTGAGCTCTCTTTTCTCTGGATGATTTTTTTTTTTGAATCCTTGTATTGTGCAAATGCTCTTGCAGGTGGCAGGCATGCTGCAGATAAACCTTTTGATCCTTCAGAATCACCAACCTCTTGTAATCATGTTTCCCACCTTTGTAAATGTTACCCCCAACACATGCGGCATCTTGTTCCTCTCAGATCTTCATCCTTACTTCTTAATTTCAAACAGCATCATCGTGTCTGCCTCTCAGTGTGCCGCATCACATTTCCCCAGGAAAAAGAGAGCCTTCTTGAAATGATCACTAGATGGCTACACTACCGCACAGGATTTCACAGCTCTGCTTTTCCAGACCTTCAGACCATTTCTCTCAGCCCTCTAGTTCACAATATCTTTGGTCTGAATTGCATTTCAGGCACAAAATAGAATTTCCATATCTTCAATTTTCTTCTCAGCGGGTTGCAATATAACTCCACACCGTTCAAATTTATTGTACAAAGAAGTCGCTGGGGCTTAAACGGCATCTAACCTCTGAGGCATCTGGTATTGTCCAGGATTGGAAATAGGATCCTAGACTGCATGCCCCTTTAGTTTGATCCAATAGAGCAACTCCAGCCCTTCTGGAGTCTGTGCAGAAAGCCTTCAGAGTCAATTTGGCGCAACCCAGTGTGTCTATTGACCTGGCTGTGGCTGAGCAGCTTCAAAAGCCCAGAGATTTGGGATGAGCATCAGTCCATGACTCAAACATTCACCAGTCACCACTACAGCTTCAGAGGATTGAAGGGAGTTTCAGAAGGAGGGGAAAAAAATGGTGCTTATTTTCCTATTGTAAGCAAGAACACACTTCAGGAACAAGAAGCAAATGCTAGAGAAATGTTTGCCTTCCTCTCTGCCTTTTTTCTGTCTTTCATTTAAATCAAAGACTAATGCAAATGTTAAACTTTCCAACAGAAATAATTTCTTGCAATAGTTGCCAGGAGGGACCTAAAAAAGACAGAGTAGTATTCATTTTTGTCATATATATTTGTGTTCAGATTCATGCAGAATAGAAACGCGTTCCTCCTCTGCTAAAAGTCCCTGTTTGCGCCTTTACACAAATCCTCCCACGTTCTTCTGAGTGGTTACACTAATGACATTTATGTAATATCACTGGGTGTTTACAGCTGCGTAGTCTGAACGTGAGTCTGGATATAAATAATGTGATCATCGTCTCCTGCGAGCTAGAGAAATGTTATCTGCGTTTTACAGATGGGGGAACTGAGGTAAATGGGGGTAAGTGAAATGAAGTGAATAACTGCTCTCGCCTGCAAGCTGTGGCACCCTGCTGCACTCAGGAGGGATGCAGGATGCGGACAGACAGACAGACAGCCCTGGGATGCCAGCAGGCGCTCGAGGTGCCAACAGCTGTGCTGTCACAGGAACAGGAAAACAGGGCAGGGGAGCGCTTTGCAGAGAGGAGTCTGGTGGAAAGACCTGTTTTGAGAGAATTGAAACAGCTGGCTGAGGAATAAGGTGTGTGGTGTGCAGTGGCACCACCCCAAGGGACCAGAAGGGTCCAGAAGGGGCTAGTATTTTTCAAGTTAGTTTTGTGCTGGCTGCTCTGGAAACGTGACATGAAAACCAGGGCTATAGATACATTTATCTTGGCGTATTTTCACTGGAAGTCCACGAAGGAGAAGAAGCATCAGAAGAGAATTAGCAGAGCTCAGGCTGGATCTCTCCTCTCTCATGGCTGTTTGGAGCTCAGGGAGGGTGGCCTGTCCTCCCTGCCAGGCTGCCCTGGCTGGGGACCATGGAAGTGATTGCAGCTCATCAGTAGCCCTGGAGGAACCCAGCAGCTTAAAAGGATCAAAGTAAACCCGGATGGTTTGCCTGTGAGCTCCCCATAGAAAATAAACCTCCCCATTTGGCAAACAGTCACCCTGTTGTAAAAGGTAAATTGAAAATGCAAAACCCCTTCATAAGTGCAGATTAACTCTAAAACTGTATATTCAAAAGAGTATCTCAGCTGTTTTCTCTGAGCAGGTTGAAGGCAGGGATGCTGTTCCTGTGGCTATAGATGATGCCTCAACCATTTCAGAGGTGAGACAATTTGGAAGACAAAGTTCAAGTTGGCATGGGCTGATTTGCCCCCACATTTTCAGAAAAATACTAAAAAAACCCTATGGTTGATGTAATTATCAGATATACAAATGTGTGCATGAGAGTTCCTGGGAAATACTGTGAGTTTGTAGGTGAAAGCCAGTATTAATTTCAGACATTAATCTATAGTGACAATAGTCTCTTTTCAGGGAACTGCTTTGCAGTCTGTGGTGTTGAAAGGTAGGGGCAAAGGAAGGTATTGATGGGAACCAATATCTCCAATACTGCATAATACCAGATACAGTGATCAACATTGCAGCAATCATTTTATTTTGTCAGCACAGAGCTCTGAATCAAGAGTGGCTAATGAGACACTAGTTAATAATGGGACTGTGGCAGAACTGTATGGACTACTTCAGACAGCAGCATGTAATTTTGAAAATGGAGCTGGCACCTGTTTGAAGGGAAAGGGTTTAAAGGCAAAGTGGTTCCTTCTGAATCCTCTACTTAGCTGTTGTAAAAATACTGATGTGTTGGCAGCAAGGATGGCTGCTTGGCTTTCACTTTTTCTAGAATTATCTGCTCTGACCCCATATCAGCTGTCAGGTTGTCCAGTGAATAGGTTACATTAAAACCCTACAGACCATTTTGCAAGTAACAAGAATCCCCAGTGACTTGGTGGGCACAGTGTGGGTCTTCTAAGAGACTCATGGCTACAAAGGTTCCCCCTTCTTGCCTCAAAGAGATAGCAAACACAAGCAAAGTTCTGACATTGCTAAGGCAGCTTATGCAGCACTGCTCTCTGCTCCAAGCAGAGAAGCTCTCCAAGCTCTCTTAAGCTTTTCTCAGGGATTTCTTTTCCAAAAGAAGACAAATAGTTTTGGCTTTCCTTTATGCAAGAGCAGAGGAGAAAATGATCTGGGCTAGGAGCGTGGCCCAAGGTTCTAATAAGCCCTTGTTGCCTCTGGGGCTGGCTGCTGTACACTGAGATTTTCCCAGCAACTCTGCCCTTTCACAATTCACAGGATACGCCCCAGCTCACAAACAATTTTGCTGAGAGGTTAAAGCCAGCTCTGGACCACAAAAGTTGTGGGCAATCATCTGTGCAGGAACGTGCTTGTCCCTGAGGCCCTAAAACTGACCTTCGCTCCTGGAGCAAACAGCTCCGAGGAGGAGGATGCATACCAGTGGCCCTGCAGTGGGACAAACCCCATCCCAGCACAGGGGCTGGGCAGTACTCCAAATATCTCAGGGAACAAAAATTTAATTTTTAGTCTCTATTCCACCCCAGAGCCGCCTGTGGATTTCTTACAGCAGCAACTTGGCCTCAAAAACTGCCAGTGCGTAACACGGCGTTTCATGTACTGCACACTAGGCAATTACTGTGGGAAGGCTGCTTTGTATAAGCAGAGTTGCTTGTACAAATGTTACCACAGTGGTCAGATTTCTGGCCAGAAACAGTTCCTTTCTTGTCCTGTGTTGGCCTTTTCCATCCAAATCTCAGGCACTTGTTTCACTGGTGCTTAACTTTGTTCAGCTCCATTTTGAGATTAACAAAAAAGTTAATGACAAGATTAAATAATTTCCTTCAGTTTTTTTACTCCCCAAACTACCGATGAAAGAGGCACTGAATGTGCACAAACATATGATGCAACCTTTCCCATGATTGTGCTTAAACCCCACTTGAAAGAGAGACTTTTGGAACCATAAAATACTTTTATCTGTAGGATTGAAATTGGGTTAGCAATTTCCTCAAAGAACAGAAGAAAACTGACTGCTCTGGGTCATGCAGTATGCTTGCATTCCTTTGAAGTAGTCTTTTTAAAATTAATGTCCCAATGCACAGTTAAACTTGCTGCTAGTTTTTTTTTTCCTTTTCTGACACTAAGAGGTTATTGGAGTCAATAAGGTTATTTTTCATCTTGCTGGATAACCAGAGGAGGGTGATGGGGAGCTGGGAAGTGCACAGGTCCCCAGCTGCACCAGTGAGTTTCAGAGGAGCAATCCCATGCGCTCATTCAGACTTTGGTTATGCGTGCGCCGTTCCTGATTCTGGCCACTGTCACTGTCACTGCCACAGATTTATGTTGTTGTGCTTTCTCTGCTCATTACAATTTTCTGAGAGGAAAAGGCATTCATCAACTCTGACATCAGACAAAATCTTATGAGGGTTGTTGCCCAAGACTGTTTGGCAATGAGAGCCCCAAGAAAAGTGTCGCGACTCAGTCTGCCTACATGGGCCATGGCAATGTGTAAAGGAGCATGAGGCTTGGAGTAATTACAAGCAGGAAATAATTTTCCAGCTCCACAGTTCCTGTGAGTAAATGTGGTCTAATGATTTAACTCTGAACTGTGGGCAGGACTCCTAGATCAGAGCTTGGTCCTGCTAACAGCTGTTGGCAAGTGATTTAAATCTGTATTTTGATCTCTTTGAGAAGGGCATGTGGCAGTTGTGATTTCTTTAGTGAATGGGTACTGGGCTCTGATCTCCTTTCCTTATTGGAGGGGTACACTGGTGAAAGACAGCAGAAGATGAGCCTTTGAGTGTTACAAACGGTTCTTGAGGGAACCTAGAAGTGAAAAGTACTGAAAATCAAATGCATTCAGCCGTACTTGGAGATAATGTTTTTTAGCAGAGATACACCATTTTGACCTGAATAACTTCTTTTTTATGTTCACTTGTTGTTTGTTCTCTAATCTTTGTATTTCAAACCCTCTGTGTCAAAGTCAGCTGGTGATACGCCCATGTGCAGTACCTGCTACTGTGTATTGAGCTTGTACTGTGCTGTCATGTAGTTAATAATTGGTTTTCTTGTCCATGCTCTGGCAGACGACTCCGGACTGCCTGGTCTTATTTGGGCTGCCACTGCTCTGATGTGGCGTTCCTTTGCTTTTTCTCATTTCCACCTACACAGCAGTCCGAGTAAGCTGTTACGTACAACTGAGACAGGGCAGGGGTTATCATTGTCTTCCTCTGAATACCCAGATGCATTCTGACACCTCCTAATTCTCAAGGCCAGGATGTCAATAAAAATTGGAAACACTGTGGCATCATCATATCTCACCTTTAATATAATCCTAACACACAGTCTGTGGCCTTGGGTACATGGTAGAGGAGTTTTTATGACTGTGTTCAGTGGCTTTATAATGGTATATGATGATTGTGCTGTCAATACCTAGCTATAACCTCTGCCTGCTGTACAGATTGTTCTGCTCCCATAACTGCTGCTCTCCGGCCCTGAGCCCTAAATTTTAAATCTGTGTGAGAAATAATGTGCGTTTGGAAAATTAAGTCTTATATTCCTCTCATTATTAATCATCCCTTCCCTGGCAGCTCCTGATTGTGGCTTCATGTTGCATTAGCATAAATGCGGTGCTTGAGATCCACCCCCACCTGGTCCTTTTCTTTCTCTGATTCCTTTTCTAACTTGTAGGCTAAGAAGGGCCATTCAGTCAGAAGGTGTCAGGTGTGAAGTGGTGGAGTTTAACAGGAAAAAAATAACAGAAAAGACTCCATGAACAATGCGTTTATTAGACTGTTTCATGTTAAAAGGGAAGAAAGCGGTTTTCAGAGAATGGAGAAGAAAAATTACAGAGCTGTGTGACTAGAGCTGAATTCAGATCAAGGTTAGGTAACTTCACAGTGTTTCTTGGGTGTTTCTGTATTTTCCTACCCTGACTCAGGACAGCACTTGAAGAAAAGTCAACATAAGAGATAAGAGAGAAATAGGCCTAAGCCTAAATCTTGGTCTTAATTTACTGAAGCCCTGGGGAGTTCAGATCTTGCTCCATGCCCAAACTCTGCATATCTCTGGTAGAGATATGGTTTGGGTGTCCCCCCCACCCCATACCTCCCCCTCAGTTTTCTCCAGCAAAAACAGCAAAAGGAAACATGATGAGTGATGGTAATGAGCTGGATGACAACATCATTTCACCATCTCAGGTGGGATGCCAGGCACCCTGGTGGCACCAAGTTCATGGTGGCCACAGGTAGCCTTGCTGGGGACACCTCTGGCACCTTGGGGGCTGCAGCTCAGGTCAGGGCATCCCATCCAAAACTGCCCTACATCAGTCTCTCTGTGGCAGCTTGGGCAGCTTGTCTCCAGCCTGGTATAGGACCTTTTCTCTTGGAGGCATCTTGGACACACAGTAGGGTCCAACTCCAGCTCTGTCTGCAGCTACTCCTAGTTGGACCTGGATCAGGTCATGTATCGCATTTTCACAAGTGGTATCACAAGTTTTCAAGCAAAAAATTCAACAACTTTTTCCTGATTTCCTTATTTTTCTTTGTTTCATTTTTCTGGGCTAAAAAAAAAATTAAACACCAAAACCAAACCAAACCAAAAGAAGGCCTACCCACCAAAAACAAAAAACAAAATAACAAAAAAACATCAGAAACAACCAACCCAAGGAAAGGGGTAATTATGATGAAAAGGAAACTGGTTTGAGTTGGGAAGAGAAAGGGAGAGAAGGGAAGGGAGAGCATAACTACTGCTATTGTTTTGCTGTATCTTTTCCAAGGAAACAAAAATCTGAAAAACAGCCAAACCCTACACCTGCCCAGACGAGAATCTTCATTGCTTTAAAATGTACATTTGGCAAAAGCTTTAGTTTTCATCAGCTCCTTTATTGAAAGATGGAGTCTGCTGGTATAAGCCTATTTTCTGGTATGATAGGCTTGAAATAGGGATAGAAAGTCATATTACCATTTCATAAATTAAAATCTTAGAGATGGAATAATGATGTATGTGTCGAAGTCATGAGGGTCTTAGAAAACATTAAGAGTTTAGCTATTCTAGACTGCAGCTTGGAACAGTTTTTGTTAGTCCAAAGCTAGGAATAAAAATGCTTTTTTCAAGGATGGTTTGTTTGCTGCATGCATGATAGCTAGTTCTGTCTTTTTGGTTTATTAGACTTTATGGAGTCTATTGGAATTTTTTTAGACTTTCATTTTCCTTGGAATCTTTCTTCCTTTTATTTCTGTTAGCAATAGTGTATTATCTTTAGTGTGATGTAGTGCTTTTTATTAGATAGCCATTTTATCCTTCGTAGGACAACATTATTTGTGTGGCATTAGCTGCTGTAAGACTTGGGTCTGAGATCTCCTAGCTCAACTCCTGCAAGTGTGAACACGTAGAGGATGGGCTGGTTATGCAGAGTCCCTGATCCAGACAGGCAGGACAGAGGAAGGGACAGCTCTGAGAGATGAAGCCCTTGGCTGGAGCCAGCACTGTGGGTTGGTGTTAGCAGCAGAAGGAGTCTGGAGCTGTGGCATTTGGGCACAGCATTTGTCATCACATGCGACTTGATCCACAGTCAGGAATAGCCCAGTGGCTAAGTTAATCTTGAACTGACTGAACTGAATGAAAATACTTTTCCTTATGGATTGAAAATTACATGTTTTAGCATCAAATTTCTGTTATATCTCATGTACCTGATGGCATGCACCTTGGTGAATATGGGCTGTAAATGTGTTGTATGTTGGTGGGTAGTGGTGTGAGTTGGCCTGAAACGAGCTCTCTCAGTGTGGATGCAACCAGCCTCAGTTGCACGAAGCTCTGGGGACCGCTAGCCCAAGCCTCTGTGCTGAGACAGGAGCACTTTACTGCAGTGTGGGTACAGTCCATGTGTCTTCAAGGGCTTGTGGAAGGTTTAACTAAACTATCCAAGCCCTGAGCAGGTAAAAATTACATTCTATCAAGGATTATCAGTTCAACTCTCAGTGGCTTCTTGCTCATCACTTTGTTATTTTCAGAGATGAGGTCAAGAGGAACGATGAAGTGTGATGAGAGAATAATCCATTTGCTTCTGCTAAAATATGCCTAACGGAGCAAAAGGGAAATGGGCTATTCTAAAGATAGGGAAATAACCTAGCAAAAGAAAGATGGTTTCATAAATACTACTGCTGAGGAAGCAGAAACCGTATTATTAAAAGAATTATTCTTTTGACCTCTAAATAATTCCAAGTCTATAAAAGGCAGAATTTTGTCAATAAATGAGTGTCATTAAGACAGATCCATACAGAAAAAAAGATCATAAATCAAAAGGAGGAGGGCTGCTGTATTACAGCACAGCTACAAATTGCTGTTCTGCTCATTTCTGCATTGTTAGCAACCTGCTGATAAATATGAAATGGGCACAAAATGTCTGTAGCTATTTCATCAGCAAAATGGTCCAGCTTTGGAAAATAGATGGAGCAGGTGGTGTTAGCTGAACATAGGCTTGGAAGAAAAGACAGTTTAGGTCTCATCTTTCATGAGGGTCCCCATAGAGCACTGAATTATTTCCATTGAACTTATTTTCATTGTGCCTTGCTTCTAGGAGCACTCCAGTGAGGGCTCATTAAATTTAAGTGGCAAAGCATGGTGGTGGTGATATCCTTTAACTGGTGCACCTGATGAGCTCCAGGATTTCAAGGGACAAACTGGGTGCTAAAGGGCAGAACTAGAATGTTTGGGAGTGATAAGCCATTAAGTGGGAAAAAATTAAAGAGACTAAACCTCAGTACACACACTGCTTCAAGCCTCTTGAGTGTTTTTCAGAGTTTAAAAAACAAGGCAGGAGGTGGGCAGCTACCCTAGTGAACATTCCCAGACTGTTACTCCTATCTTATCTAACATCCATTGAACAATATGTAACATAACATGCCAGCTCAGTGGGTAAAAGAAAATAATTTTGCAAAGGGAAAGTGGGAGACGAGGCGGGAAAATGATATGCAAAATGCATGGAATAGAAAGGAAGGAGAGAGGCTAGAAAACCTCTGATATGTGATTGAAGTCAAGTGTCCATCCTAGGCTCAGGGACACACTGAGGGCACATGAGCTTCCAAGCAGGCCTTTTTCCGCAGCTGACAGAGACAGAGGGGCAGATGTCTTGCGGTGTGCCTGGTTCTGTCTGGAGCTCAAACCCAAGTAACCCTGCAGTTAACGAGGCAGTGGCTGGTGCTGGATGATGCTCTGGGCTGCCTGGCCTGAGCATCCTGGCCTCTGTTCTGTCCCAGTTCTCCTGCTGGCCGTGTGGGGAAGAGGTGGCCCAATTACAGTGGCAGGGGGCAGAGGGAAAGAGCACCCAGGCAGCAGCAGGGTGGTGGGGGAAGAGGCACTGCCGTGTTCGTGGGCAGGTGGTAAGAGAAGAGCTGTGGTTGAGGGCAGAAGGGGACATGTGATGCAAGACCTGGGGGTCACAGTGGGAGGCAGCTGAGAGGTTCCGAAGCGGCAGGGAATGAGGACAGACAAAAAACATGTCCTAAGGAGAACGAATGTACCTTGTTTTGCAAAGGCCTAGAGAAAAGTGCGACTTTCCCCTAGCCTGCCAGACTGCCAGATAACATTTGTCCAATGATTTGGGACCAGAGCACAGCAGCAAGATAAAGATGATATAATCTTCCATTATTAAATCCTGATGGAGGATTCCTTAAATGCAGTCAGTTCAGACAAATGTGTTATTTTTTTTCTCTTGACGTGTGAGATAGTGAAAAAGTAGGACTTTCTCTTCCGAGTTTAGATTGTGGTTTGTCACTGATTAGAGGAAACAGAACTTCTCTGCACTCAGTGGCTCTGAGCCATCTCCATGAAACTGGTGCAGTAAACACACTCTGACAGTAGGAATTAATGTTATAATCATATCAGGACTGTGAACCATAACTTGTTGATGAAGTTGTGAGAAGTGCACTTACCAGATATAGAATGTATGCAGAGCATTTGATGCATTAAATGTCAGATCCCCACAGCCTACATTCCAGAAATAAAAAAGGATAATTAATTTCCATACATCTTGGCACACTCCATTAGAACAGTGACAGCAGAAGCAAATGTTTTTACAAGAAGTTGCTGAAAAATTCTATTGAATTTTGGGAATAAGAACAGCAATTCAGGGTCAGTCTAAAAGTTCATCTCCCTCTGTATTTCCTCTCTATAATGACCAGTGGCAGAGATTTAACGAAAACATGAGAAATGAGGGAGTACAGGGTGGTTTTTCCTTGATCTTGTCCTACCTTCTAGCAGTCTGTGGTTCATGGACTTCATGGATTTTCATCACATACTTAAGAGCCTATGTTGAACCTATTTTTTTATTTGTCTAACCATTTTATTTTTAACCTAGTTTTATTTTTGGTGTCAGCAATGTCTCAGATCAGTGAGTTTCACACTTATGTATACATGTGTGAAAGAGCAATTCCTTGTGTCTCTTTTTAAACCTGCCACCTGATAATTTCCCCAGTTCCCTCCTACTCCTTCCATGGTGCTATATTATGAAATTGAATAACAGTCCCTTGTTCACCTTCTCCAGACTGCTCGTTAAGACCCGGAGCTAGTTTATTTCCAAGTTGAAATGCTGTACTTCATGTACCATGGCCTCTCCTCTGGCTCATCACAACGTGGCTTTTCAGTTCTTGTGTCAAGCAAGGAAGAGCTGAACTTCAGACCCGTTTCTTCCCAGAATTGTTTCTCTCTGATAGAAAGCAGTCACTCCCATTTGCACTAGCAGCTGGTTCCCTTCCTACAACCTCCACCTGAAGATGGTTGTCTTGGTCTTACCTGGCAGCACATCTACCTTGATGAATATATAAAAATCTAGAAATATGGCTGGCTCAGGAAGTTCCCGAAGCATGTATAGTGCATGGGAGAGTTCTTGAGGAAAGGTTTAGAGGCCAGCTCCTAAACTTTTCTCTAGATGAAAATTAGTTAGAGATAAAGTACTAGGCTAAATGGACTTTTGATCCCACCTGCTGCAGCTGTTTTTACCCTTAAGATATAGATAGATCAAAGTCATGTTGAGCACATGGGCCACTGCACTGTGGTGGATGCAACCCTGCTGGGTACAGATGGGGGGAGGGAGTGAGGGTGCTGGGGCCTTTCCCTCTTCTAGGAAAGTTGTGCTAGCATGGTGAAACACCTGTCTGTGTATGAGATAATCCCTGCTGAGTTTTTCACAGAGATGGTTTTGGCCTCAGTGGTCCCCAGCACCAGCTGGATTTCTCCCTTTGAGGTTTTAGCAGTTCTCCTGCTTCATTGTGCACTGCCTAAGGGAGAGGGGGACTGGCTGAACCTCAGGGTGGTGCTGCAGGACTCGCTGCTGATATGCTCCTGAAGAGTCTTGTCCCACTTCTCTTCTTGCTTTTAAATGTGGATAAGCTTGTTTAAGCTGGAAACCTGAAGAACTCACACTAAGGGGCAGGAAGTCTGTATTATCTGACGTAATCAGTTACAAAAACTTCTATTCTTACAGAAAATGGCAATGCCCAAAATATGGTTAATGATTCTTCTTAGTTAAAGACATTTTCAGGACTGTAGAAACACTCCTTGGATTCTTACAACAAATACCTCTGACACCTTTCTAAGTGTTTTTCTCACTGTAGCCCTTGTGATTTCAAGAAGTTTGACAAATAGCGTCTGTGTCTCAGGCTCATTCAAGTGTTGCTAGATCATGGCCTTCATTAACCTTTTACAGACAGAATTAAAATATAAAGCCACAGTCTACTCTTACTATTCCAGGTTTTGTGCTGTGGTACTGAATGAATGGTAGCAGGAACCATTTTATTGCATGGGGATAGGTAAGTGTCTCACTTGAACAGAATGACAACAAGAAGTTCTGTGATGAAGACTGTTCACATATATCAATATTATATTCATATTTGTACAAATATTACATTCGTAGTATAACAAAGATAAAGCATTTAAAAAATAAGCCAGGGAAAAATCTGTGCTTGCATACTGAACACAGAGTGTATAGGCAAAAAAAGCTAGAAATGGTAATTATTATTTCAGGGTCAAGCTTCTCTGTTTGTTCTGCAGAGGTTAATTACTAGTGAAAAAATTAATTGCTGTTATCAGAATTTTTATAAACTATAGAAGGTGTTAGAACTGAGGGGCAGAGAAGCAGGAGAGGAGGAGTGTATAGTTACATTGCAGCTAAAACTCCCTTTGCAAGTATTAGCATTTCAGTGAGAAATCAAACCTCTGAATTGGGTCCTGAACTTTGAAGGCATTTGAACCTGTGTGGGTTTCTGTGAGTGAGCACATATACCTGAGGTTGTCTTTCACTGTAAATTACCTCTGAAAATGGTGTTCCTCTCTGTGCACATTACAGCTTGAGCAGATATAACCTTTCAGGTGTGTTTCACAGCATAAAACATGTCAAACCCTGCCTCATGCACCTTGTCATGCACCTCATGCACCTTCCTTGATGACTGTTTGTGGAGGCCTTGTTCTGGTGTCAAAAATAATTATCTCTCTTCTTATCACACCTCTGTGGTATAGAATTGAAAGCCATCAACAGGAAAAACTGGGAACTTTGCTAGGTTCTACCTTGTAACGCACTTCGCTTAGAAATGTTAAATTAATCTGCTTAAATGTTCCCATTTGAGTTGTATGTTCTGTAGGAACCTCACTGAACTGCAGAAGTTGAAGCAGCACCTTGCTTTTCTTGACCTTCAGATTCTATTTTATAAAGCTGCCCTTTCTGTGAATTTACCCTTCTAGTCTTCTGTGTTTAGCTGTGGGATATTTTTAAGCTTACAGGTAGTTTATTCTTGAACTACAGACATATTTGGGGCACTAGAGAAAATGTCAAGTTGTTTGAGATAGGGTATGTATCACTGTGAACTTCTCCTTGGACTGGTTGTTAGAGCTGTTTCTTGCCTTCTCAGAGAATAGCAGAGCTGTGCCAAGATTCAGCTTCAAGACAAATTAACTGACATTGGAAATGAAATTTTCTTTGGTGTTCAATGACATCCCTTTTTGTTTATGTACATGGTTCCACGGAAGTTGCTAAGGTATATTTTCTGCCAGAAGCGAATACAGAGTAGCTTATCCTGGTTTAGCTTGACTGGTGTCAGCACAGTTGAGCTGGAGATGAGTATGATGCATGATATTCCTTTCTCTAAGTGATGGAGCAAGGGTTTACTCCAGATGTGCTTAAGCATGGAGCAAACACCTCAGCTGTGCTCCGCTGTTGCTGCGTGCTGCTCATGCTGTGCTGGGAAGGGGTGGTGCTCACGCCCAGGGTCTTGGCTCTGTGCTGTGCAGAACCATCACACAGTGCTCGCTGTGTGGGTCTTCACAGCATTTTCTTGAAGCCAGGATTGTTTGCCAGTTGCATCTTTCTAGCTAGTGGAACATGCCTTACAGCCATCCCTGTGCACCTGGGGTTGGTGCCAGGAGAAAGCCATTCAGGTTGATTTCTTCTTAAATGAACTATTGTGCATACTTACCTTGGTAGCAGCTCATGTCAATAGTGGATGTGAGAAGTGGATTAGAGGGCACAGGGCACATAAAGGCTCTCTCTCTAAAATGCCTGCTCAGCAGATGATTGATGAAGTATATGAGAGACTGATTGGAAAGCCTGTAAACTGCCTTTTTCTTTTAGTTCTTTGCTACCTCCCTCTGCTGCCAGCAGGTTTTCGTGCCTTTCTTACTGAAAGATTAGTTATTCATGACCTGCAGTCTTTTGTTTTTTTCAGAAACATTTGGCAGAAAGATGAACGCCCGTAAGGAGCAGCTGTGGGACAAACTCAGCCATCAGGAAAGAAGCACTGAGGGGACTGCTGCAGGATTTTTCTTTTCTTACGGTTTTTCTCTTCCCAGCATGCTTATGCAATGGCTTTCTACATCTAAAGCATCACAATTCAAATTTTGGCTGATGTTTTTCTAACACCCATATGGGATACTGGCACGAGGCCATTTATTGCTCCAAGGTGCTGAATAAATCGGTCTCATTTCTGTTCCTTGGCCAGTGAGGGACACTGCCCCCCATCCGTGTTCTCAGCTGTGAGTTTATAGGTGGATGGCCTCTTACTACTCTGTGTTTATATGTGGATAAAAAATTCTGAACACTTCAGTTTTTGGTCTGAAAAAGTCAATATACATTAGCCTGATATTAACACACGTTTAATGATTTTTCACACAGGTACCTGTCAAAAAATATTGGACATCTATACTCCCAAAACTTATCTTTTAGATCTTTAAGGCAAAGAACAGCTGTACTACAAATTAGGAGACTCAATGGTGAGTGCTTCGGTTGGACTCTGCATGGATCCTGTACCTGGGTTAAGGCAATCCCAGGTAAAAATACAGGCTGGGCAGAGAATGGGCTGAGAACAGCCCTGAGGAGAAAGATTTGGAGGTGTTGGTGGATGAGCTCTGTAGAGCATCTGGCAATGTGCACTTGCAGCTCAGGCAGCCAGCTGTGTCCTGGGCTGCATCTAAACAGTGTGACCAGCTTGGCAAGGGAGGGGGTTCTGCCCTCTGCTCTGCTCTGCCCTGGTGAGACCCACCTGGAGTGCTCTGTCCAGCCCTGGGGTCATCAGAATAAGAAAGATATGGATCTGTTAGAACAAGTCCAAATGAAGCCACAGAAATGATCAGAGGGATGGAGAATCTCTCTTTTGAATTCAGACTGAGAGAGCTGGGTCTGTTCAGCTTGGAGAAGAGCAGACTACCTCTGAGAGACTTTACAGCACCTTCCAGAACCTAAAGAGGGCCTGCAATAAAACTGGAGAGGGACTTTTCACAAGGGCATGTAGTGATAGGACAGAGGGGAATCTCTTTAAATTGAAACAGGGTAGGTTTAGACTTGATACTAGGCAGAAATTCCTTACTGTGAGGGTGGTAAAACACTGGAACAGGTTGCCCAGAGAAGTTATGGGTGTCCCATTCCTGGAAGTATTCAGGTTCAGGTTGTATGGGGCTCTGAGTAACCTGGTCTAGTGAAAGTTGTCCCTGTCCATAGTGGGGCATTTGGAACTAGGTGATCTTTAAGGTGCCTTCCAATCCAAACTATTTTATGATTCTATGGAGCACTGACTTTTGGAAAGTCTGAGAAGGAACAGAAAATTCTGTCTCTCCCTCCAGAGCAAGCCCCTCTCACAGATCATGATTCCTCTAGCCAGAAGATGTGTCTGTATCAGAAATGCTCCAGGTCTTCTTTCTGTGAGAGCCACATTACAAATGATAAAGCACCCGACTGTCACTGGACACTACTACAAAGAGGGAGAGTGCTGACTGGCAGAAGAATTTGGCTTTTGCCCCCAAACCCTCTGCAGTATACAACATATATTTACATTTATCTTTGCTTTGGACAGAGTTTGTTTATCCATCTAGGAAACACAGATCATTCCTCTGTTGTAGATACTCTTTCACCAGGCCATTTTCCCTGTTTTCTGGATAAGTGGAGGGCTGGCTGAGCTCAGGGGAATCCAGGTGTTCCACTAGCACTGGCTAGCACCTTGAACTACTCTGTTGGTGTTGATACTTTTCCTGTTTTGATCCACTTATATGATCTACATGATTCACTGCACAGCTCCACTCTCTGTTAGGAGGATTGTTTTTTTACTAGTTAACTAATTTGTAGTCCAAGTAGTCCCAAGCCTACAGTGAAGACATTTTGCCATTAGAATATTTCTAAAAACACTTTTTCAATTATTAGGGATATTTAACTTTATTTGAACAGCTGTAGCACTGACATGACTGGGGTTCAAAAGTATATATTTGGTATAAAGTCATCCTTCTTTTAATTGCAAATTAGTGTAAATCTAGCCTTCATAAAGCCACAAAGCAAGAAGATGTCAAAAACTATTACACTGTGGTGTGTTAGTTTGGTGCATAAAACATTTGGTAAAGGCTCATCTCAATTACAGCAGGGCAATAGGCAGCTTGTGCTTTTTTAAGTGGCTGGGAGGGGAATTGGGGATGGCAATGAATACCCTATTCACTATCATCCTATAGCATGGTCCAAATATCTTGGCTCACTGATGGAAAATACATGTTCTTGTTTGCTCTGTTTCAAACAACTTAAAGAACAAAGACATGGGGTGGCTTGGAAAAGTAAATGAAACTGAGAGTGGAGAATAAATAAGTGAAATTGTGTCTGCATTTATGTATGTCTCACTTTGTGTACTATTGCCCTAAAAGAAGTACCAAGTGCTTTACAAATGTGAGCAGAGCTACCTAGCTGTGTCATTATTTTTATCTGGAAATACTTTGCCACAATACTGAGCTTAAATCAGGCCAACTAGATGTTTACCACCTTTAAAAACCTGGTGGAGGTGAGATGGATGAATAAAGGGTGAGGGCTGGAGGCCATGTAGTGTTAAAAATATAATTAACTTAAAGATGTGACAGATATTTCAGACAATTTTTTTCCCTCTGATTTGGCAAAGCTGTGTATTTGATCTTCCAAAACATGCATTTTTTCTCAACAAAGCTCAGACAGTTTGGAGTTACAAAAGAGTGCATCCCTTTTCCTTATTAAATATGATATTTTTAATAACATATTTATAAAAGTTTGAGACTTTTTCAGTCTATTCCACACCTGGTAAAGGTGGTGTGTTTATTTAAAGAATTAATGTACTCCTTTTGTCTATGTGATGTGGAAATTTAATTGAAAATTATAACTGAATACTTCTAATTCTTACCTTCATAATCAGCTTCCAGGTCTCCATGTTAACTTGTCTGGCTGAATTGACTTTTTCCAAGTAGTTAAATTCTGAAATTAATTATTTTTTAAACATTTCCCAGATATGTTTTATTTCAAAACAGGATGGAAAGTTCTCAAGTCCAAAACTTTACCCAGTTTTTGATTAACCTCCCCTCAAAAATTGCAGATTTCAACAAAAACACTCTTTCTACACCCCATTTCAAAAGCTTCTTTTGAATTTTTCTGTGCAAAAGCATGGGTTTTTTTATTTGCAAGTCAGCTTTACTTCAAAGACTGTGGGGAAACATCTCAGAAGCCACAGTTCTGAGTGCTGGTCAGCAGATTTGCATAACAGGAACTTTTCCAACCTGGAGGGAAGATTTTTCTTCTTTAGACCTATGAAGCACATTAGGTACTCATGGGGTTCTTTCCCTAAAAAGTGTGTGTATGTCTAAGTGTGAGAGAAAAAGACTAATTGAATGCCAGAGACTGGATCAGGCTACATTAGTTCTAGTCTAGCAATGTGAAGTCAGAAAATTACACCCCTAAGCAGCAGTGAAGGATGGAAGGCAACAGTTGTGCCGAAGGGAAAAATGCAGCTATATCCCACCTGCCCTTTCCTCTGGGTGGCTCCATGAGGGAAGAGCTCTTCCACACCTTCCTTCAGCTTGTTACCTTAGCTGCCATTTCTGGACATGGTGTCCTCAGAGTTACGTGAAACCAGAGCGGAAAATGGTAAGCCAAGAACACTCAATGCCTCTAAATTACCTTTGTTACTGTACTGTTAACTTGGCAACAAAATGAGTTTGGAATGGATCCTGGAGTTTTTAATTGCTTGAGGCAATCACCTTGGTTATTAAGTCACTGGGGAGGATTCAGCTGAAGGAATCTAACAGCAATGAGGGGATGCAAATCCATTGCTGGTAGGTGTGAAATAATTCTCGTGTATAAAACATTCATTACTTTCCTTTGGGTGTTACTGCCAAAGTCATCACCATAAACTCAGTGGACACAGGATAATCTTTCTGATGTGTTGCTGCTTGTTATAAAGAGGTGTAGGAGGGTCAACAGACCCTCAACATGATAAAGTATATGCCCTTAAGGATTGGCACGATATATAGGAGGAAGGGAAATTAGCAACTGATTAATGAACTGACAGTGTGCCTGTCAATAAGGGAAACAAGATCCAGGTGTCCACATTCACTGTATGATGGAATTTCTGAAAGTATGAGCAATTTTACCAGTACCTGCGTAAGATAGGATCTGGTGTCTTGTGTTACGGAGCTTGTACAGCTGTAGAGCACATTTAGAGCAAAATACCTCTACAAGTGGGAGACAAGACATTTCAAGGACTGCATTAGGCAGAGGATAATGCTAGACACTTAATTTGAGAGGTATTACATAAGCTATAAAAAATAAATGGATAAATACATTTACAGAAAGGCATGCTAAGCATTATCACTTTTAAGTGTCTGCCACTTGGCAACCTATTGGTCTCTGTTTTATTTTTCTTTTGTGAAAAGCTTGGAAACTCATCTCAGTTTTCAGCTGCTATAAACTGGAGTAGTTCTGTGAAAGCCAGAGGATCTCAAGCAATTTACAGCAGCTGAGGAACTGTGTTTTAAATAAGAGGACAACCTCAGAGAACCTCTGAGGGCAAGAATAAAAACTCTCAGCAGTCTCCACCTCTTCCTGTAAGAGCTGTGCGTTTGTGGAATATACCAGAGTATTGGTGACCCTGACCCACACCTCCTCTGGCTAGTCTGAATGTGAGCTGGATGAGGTATTCCAGCTTTTCAACTTTCCCAATGCTCCAGGGGTTTCACAAGAGATATCTCAGTAAATGAGATTATCCCAAGGCAATAGAGCAACCAGGTGAGCCCTGCCCTGTGTGGTCTGTCTGAATCAGTGTACCAGACACACTTCACATGAAAGTCAGTTGTAAAGTAGTTGTAGCAGAGAATTCTAAGGGCTTTTCCAAGACATGCAGAGATGCAGTTAGAAAAGCAAAAGCTCTTCTTCACTTGAAATTGGCCAGAGGTGTTAGAACCTACAAGAAGGAGTGCTTACAGTACGTAAACAACAAGGGGAAGCAGAAAGAAATTATTGGCCTGCTGTCAAACAAGAGAGGTGAATTAGTTCCCAAAAATGCTGAAAAGGTTCTCAACACATTCTACATCTCTGGCTTTACCAGCACTGTTGTTTTGATAATGAAAATCCAGGTTGATGCAAACACAGACATACTGTCAGTTAAAGAAGATTTGGTGTGTGAACAGGAACCTGATGGGCCCTGATGTTATCCATCCAAGGCTGTTATCCAGCCACAGGGCTGGTTGACATCGCTGTGATGTCACTCTCCATAATCCTTGAGAAATCTGGAGACTGAGGTTATCCCAGAAGACGAGAAGAAAGCTGATATCACCCACATCTACCAGATGGTTGTAAAGAAGGATCCAGGCATTTGTAAGTCCATCAGTCTTACTGGAGTCCCTGGGAAAGTTGTGGAATGAATCACAAAATCACAGAACCGCTATGGTTGGAGGGGATCTCTGGAGATCATCCAGTCCAACCCCCTGCCAAGGTAGGGTCAGATACAGCAGGTTACACTGGAATGTGTCCATGTGAGTTTTGAATGGCTCCAGAAAGGAAGATTCCATAACCTCCCTGGGCAGCCTGTTTCAGTGCTCTTCAGTAAAGTTTTAATTTATGGCTATTGTTCCTCATCCTGGCTCTAGGCACCATTCAAAAGAGTCTGTCACCATCCTCTTGACACTCACCTTTGAGATATTTATATGTACTAATGCAATCCCCTCTCAGTCTTCTCTTGTCCAGACTAAACATCCCCAGCTTCCTCAGTCTCTCCTCGTCAGAGAGATGTTCCAGACCCCAAATCATCTTTTTGACCTTCACTGGACCCTCTGCATACGTCCTTGTCTTTCCTGTGCTGAGGAGCCCAGAACTGGACACAGCACTCCAGATGTGGCCTCACCAGGGCGGAGTAGAGGGGCAGGATCCCCTCCCTTGACCTGCTGGCCACACTCTTCCCAAAGCACCCCAGATCCCACTGGCCCTCCAGGCCAGCAGGGCACTGCTGGCTCATTGTCATCCTGTCACCCACCAGGACTCCCAGGCCCTTCTCTGCAGAGCTGCTCTCCAGTCAGTCAGACCCCAGCCTGTGCTGGGACTTGGGGTTATTCCTCCCCAGGTGCACGACCCTGCACTGGCCCTTGTTGAACCTCATTAGGTTTGTCTCTGCCCAGTTCTCCAGCCTGTAAATGTCAGCAAAGCCTTCAGGTGTATCAGCCGTTCCAGTCCCCCCAGTTTTGTACCATCAGTGACCGTACTCAGTGTACAATCTATCCCTTTTTTCAGGTTGTTGCCAAAAATGATGAATAAGGCTGGACCCAGGATTGATCCCTGGAGAATGCCACTGACTACAGGCCTCCAACTGGATTGTGCTTTGCTGATCATGACCCTCTGAGCTCTGCTCTTCAGCCATTCTTGATCCACCTCACTGTCCAATATTCATCTAACAGACATTTCCTGAGCTTACCTACAAGGATGTTATAGGAAACAGTGTCAGAAGCCTTGCTGAAGTTGAGGTAGATGATATCCTCTGCTCTCCCCCATTAACCCTTCCTGCCATGCCATCATAAAGGGCTATCAGATTGGTGAAGATGATTTCCCCATGGTGAATCCATGCTGACTACTTCTTATGGCTTTCTTTTACATGCTTGGTGATGACCTCCAGAATAATCTGTTCTGTCACTTTTCCCAGGGTGGAGGTGAGTCTGACTGGCCAATAATTTCCTGGGTCATCTGTCTTTTTGAAGATGTGAGTAACACCATCTTTCCTCAAGTCATCAGGTATCTCTCCTGTGCTCCATGGTTTTTCAAAGATGATGGAGAGTGGTTTAGCAACAACATCTCCCTCAGTACCCATGGGTGTATCCCTTCAAGCCTCTTGGATTTTTGATTGTTAACTCTGTCTAGCCAGTCTCTAGCCTTCAACAACCAAGGGTAAGTCTTCCTGTCTCCAGTCTTCTTTTCCTCCAGTGGTCTGAGATTCTTGAGGGCTGACATCAGCAGTAAAATTGATGAAAAGAACTCAGTAATTCTGCTTTATCTGTGTCTTCCATCACCAAGACACACATCCGATTCAACAGTGGCCTCATATTTCCCCAATCTTCTTTCTGCTGTTCATGCACTTGTAAAAGCCCTTTTTGTTGTCCTTGATATCCCTTGCCTGGCTCACTTCCAAGTGGGCTTTGCCCTTCCATACTTCATCCTCTCATACTCTGATGTTCTTCTAGTCTTCTCATGTGGCTTTTTCCTTTTTCCACATTCCATAAATTTCTTTCTTCCCTTTGAAACTTACCAGAAGCTCCCTGCTCAACCATGCAAGTGTCCTGCCCCCTTGGCTTGATTTCCTGCATATAAGGATACACTGGTTTTGAGCCTGGAGGAAGTGATGCTTGAATATTGATGATCTCCCTTTGACCCCCTTCTTTTGTAGAGCCCTAACCCATGGGATTCCTATAAGTAGGTCTTTGAAGAGGTCTCAGTTGGCTTTCTAGAAGTTAAGGTTTTGAGTCCTGCTTACTAATCTGTGCAGGACCATGATTTCCACCATCTCATGGTCACTACAGCCAAGACTGCCCCCAATCTTCACATCTTCAACCAGTTCCTCCTGTTTTTTTGGTACAAGGTCCAATAACACACCCTTATTGTTAGCTCCTCCACCACTTGAATCAAAGTGTTTTCATCAATGATCTGCAGGAACTTCCTGGACTGTCTGTGCCAGGCCATTTATTTCTCTCCAACAAATCTCAGTGTGGCTGAAGTCCCTCAGGAGAACCAGGGCCTGTGACCCTGAGGATACTTTCAGCTGTCCACAGAAAGCTTTATCAGCTTCCTTCTCCTGATTGGGTGACCTACAGTAAGCACCCACAGCAGCATCACCCATATTAGTCTGTCTCTTAATTCTTACCTGTAAACCCTCGGCTCATTCATCTGGGAAGAGCTCAATGCATTCCTGTTGCTCCCTCAATAAAGAGCAACTCTACCACCCCTCCTCTCTGACCTGTCCTTTCTATCAAGTACATAGCCATCCATGACAGCATTCCGGTCATGTGAGCTGTCTCACCATGTCTCTGTAATTGGAATGAGCTCATGGCCCTGCAACCACACATAGATTTCTATTTCTGTTTATTCCTCGAGCTGTGTTTGTGCACAGGCACTTTCAAGTGGTGATCAAGCAATTGGATTGCCTAGACAGGGTGTAAGAGGAAAAGTCACAAATATGATCCAGATAGAGGAGAGCCTGATATACGAGAAAAGGCTGGGAGAACTGGTTTCATTCAGTCTTGAGAAAAGAAGGCCTTGTCACCATGTTTCAGCATATAAAGGCTACAAAGAAGATGGACAATGTCTTTTCTCAAGGAGTCACACAGAAAAGATATGGGGTAATGGATATAAGTAACTTCTGGGGATGTTCTGATTAGACACAAGAGGAATGTTTTTCACAGTGAAAACAGCCATTGGAGTAACAACCCCAGGGAAGTGGTGGATTCCTAAGCATTGGACACTTTTAAGATTTGGCTGGACAGGGTGCTGAGCTATCTTATCTAGATCGTGCTGCTACTGTCATTTTGCAAGAAAGGTTGGACCAGATAATCCTTGAGGTCCCCTTTCAGCCTAGTATTCTATGAATAACAGCAATTTATTTTTAGAAAATTAAGTGGGTGTTCCAGGCAGCAGTCCTGGTGTCCTCAGGAGTTAGCTTCCAATTTAATGTGAATAGTCCCAGCTGGAGAGCCATTGCTTAGAAAAGTCCCTTCTCTGTTCCAACTTGACATACCCAGGCTACTTTTTGTACCTTTTTTAGGGCAAGTGACTAATAAAATGCAATATGCATCAGAAAGAGAGAGAGATGAAAGCTGAATTGTAAAGAAGGAGGAGGTCCTCAAGGCCCCTGTGGTGACGTAGCGGGGAATTTACAAGGTCATATTGGACCTACTTTAAAATGTGCTGATGTAGAAAGGATGATGGGAACTCATGGGGCCAACTGGGAATTGACTCACTTGTCCCTGCCTGCTGCTGCCTCCGCCTGTGAGTCATATTTGCAGCTCACCTTTTTCTTCTTTAAGCGGCTGGAATGCCTGATGCTGACTCAACTCCAGGGGATGGAAATGTAAGCCAGATTGAAGCCAGAGGTGATCTTGTTTCCATGCATGGGGTTTTATTTTTCATTGTTTGATTAGGATCACAGCCACATCAAAAGAATGGAGAAAAAAGAAGGCATGGTATTTGCCCTTCATGAAAGGCCTTCGGGAATTTTAGCTCTACCTGTGGCAGGTGGTAAAGTTTACAACTGGATAAGCCAGAGAATTTCTTTCCCCCTCAGCTCCCCCCCTTGTCATTCCCACACTTGTCTGAGCTCTTTTTGTAGGGAAAAGATAGGGGAAGGTGACTGCGACAGATGAAAGTGATGTTAGTTATGTCAGTTGCTGTTGGAAATGGAGCAGAGGAATCCGCCTACTAAGAAATACAGCCAGAAAATAATCTGTCCCAAAGAGTTACTGCAGTCTCTGCACAGGGCACCTGAAGAAGCTTTTGAAGGACATCTTTTTTCTTATTACAGTAATATTTTTCAGGTTCACAAGGTGAGCACCGTATATGGGATGCAGCTGGCTACAGTGATTAATGGCTCTTTCTGCTAAGAGTTCCTCTGCAGATCCTTTGGCATTTCATGTATTCAGCAAAGCTTATTTCCACTTAACTGCAGTCTCTCTTTGTGGCTCAACATCCATTTGGACCCTTATAAAGTATATCTGCATGCTAGTTAATCTCTGCTGTTGGCAAAAGGTCTGCCTAGGCAGCATGCTGCTGCTTCCTCTTCCCTTGCCCCGGGCTTAAGATGATATCTTCTTACTAACACAGCCTAGCTACATCAGCCTATAAAATCTACTTTTGAAAATTATATTTTGAAATCCATTTCCTCTGAAGGGCTTGTTTGTTTTCATCCTAGAAAGGAAGTGTCATTTGCCAATTTGATACCATGTCCTTTAGGGGCCTTAAAGAGATATATATACTTCCTTCCTACGGGTATCTAACATGCTTTGCACAAGGCAGTGAAGTTACACAGGTTAATATAGTAGTATCCTAAATGTGATCCATTGTGCAGCAACATCAGATTGTAAAGTGGAGACAGACAAGCAAGTGCAATGATTTGCTTTGGAGGCAGAGCCTGCTGCCAAGCAAGAGATGAGGAGAGTTTCTCTGCCATGTGAATTTTTCTGGCAGTGACTGTTAGAAACCTGCAGAACTTGATAGCAGAGACTTTGAAAGCACAAAAGGTGTCCTTTATCTGATTTGCTTCTTCTGAATGCTCCTCTTGTAGTGCTTTTTGTCCTTGCTGCTCTGACTGCCATTCAAGATGTGAGACCTGTGGAAAAGGGCTGTTCAGGACATTAGCCTCAAGGTGCCTTTTAAAGAAAAAACAGTTGCTGGAACTGTGGGCACAGGAAAATATCTTGTGGTTGATAAAGAGGGTGATCCTGGTGGTAGGTAGGTGGTAAAGATGGCAGCTTGAGCAACTGGGTCAGTACCTTGAGTTAGAGCAGAGCGTCTCCGTAGTGCCACAGTGATCAAGAGGTAGCTGAAACAGTCAGTCATCCTTTGATTTACATACCATTGTTATCCCCATCCTGTCATGGGGTTTTGCTTGCTTTGTGGCACAGGCAGGGTCACAGAAAATCAGTGTTACAGATTTCCTTGCCTTCGTGGGTACAACTCTGCCACTCCTTCCCATAGGAATTGTTTCCAATAGTCATTCCTCTCTGAGTGTTCCTGCTGCCTGCTCTGCAACTACTGAAAGATGTGACAAACAGGGCTGTCTTGAATTTTTTGGCTTTTTTTTTGCCAGTGTTATTTCAAAGCATGATCACATTTCTCCGTGCTGAGTTCTCTGCTAATTTGGGATTGACCACAACAGCACTGCCCACTCAGGCTGTATTTTGCTTAGAAGTTACTCTTCTTTTCAAAACTCTCTGTGGATTGCTCCAGGCTAACTTCTCTGTCTTGCTCTGCTTCTGACCTGCCAAACAGCTAAATTTGGCTGGCGAGAGATCTGTCTTCTCTGAACTCTATGCCAACTTGTGTCATGTGCATTCAAACCTTAGCTGAAATATTTCCTCACTTCTGCTTCCTAATTCACCACTTCTTCCCTCAGTTATTGTTATTAGGGTGATTAACATATTGCATCTGTTTCTTTCATCTCTGCTGACTTCCCAGCCTCACTCTATGGGTAATTCAAGTGAAGGTTAGTAATGCAGAGGCAGTGAGCATGGTGGCTGTTTGGAGATGGAAGATAGTGTTTTCCAGAAGCATTAGTACTTGCTAAACACAGGGCTGATATGCTAAGGTACAGCTCTGAACACTTGCAGGCTTTGAGAATGGCTGTGGTTTGGTTTCAGATAACTAGGATGAAGACGACAATGCTCAGAATGAGATACAAGTTCACCTCAGATGCAGAACCCTTTGACCTAGGGTTTAATTCATGGTATTTGTTGGGGCTTTGGTGAGATCTCTCCCGGAAATTACCTTTGCCACCATGTGCAACAGCATGTGTCTTTTGCACAGACACAGCAGAAATGCTCCTATTCTGGATATCTGTGTTATGGGGAGCCAGAGGAAGGTAACAGAGCTGTCAGATCTCACAAAATTTGTAGCAGAATAGGCAAGTCCAACACATCTTTCAAATCACACCTTACAGACTGCAGTGCCTTTGTGTATGTTGCTGCTGAGAGGGGCACAGCTAGAGAGATGAAGTGGGGAGGAAGATTTCCTCCCACGTCTTTCACTTCTGTATAGAGAAGGCCGGGAGTGAACCAGACAAAAACGAGATGTGTTTGCAAACACTTGGCAGAGTTCGAAACCAGGGAGTGCCTTTTTTTGTGTGCATGCACCTTTTCAGACATAGATGTTGTGTGAAGGGGAGGCATTGCTCATTTGAACCAGGATGGAAATTTCAGTCCAATGGCTGGAATTTACATAATTGTCAAGCTAAATGAGTCTAGAGCAAAAGCAGAGGAGGCTTCAGGAGGTCAAATCTGGAAGCAAACACCATTACATGTTTCAGGCTTTAAACTGTGAGTCATAAATGTTAAAGACTTGAAGGTATCAGCATAGCATGCTTTTTATGACAAAACAACTTACTGAGCACATTTATAGAGGTCTCATTCTTCTCCCACGCTTGGCTTCCAGGCAGATGCAGAACTACTTCTGTCTAAGGAAGAACTGCTTTCCTATAGGACAGAGAGACATGAAATGGCTAACACTGAAAGCAGATATCATTGCAGAGGTGCTCTACGAGTCCACAATTATTCTCCACAGTCAGCTCTTGAGAGTGCATTTACTCCCACAGTGTATTTGAGAGCCAAGTCAAGAAATGTGTGTTAAGGTGAAAAGGAGCCCCACTGTGCATCCAGCAGGGCATCTTCATGCAGGTTGTCTTCCGTAATACAGAACAAGGATGAGAGGAGCAGAAATAGGTCCCAGCACACCTGTGCCTGCACACACTTCCCAAAATCTCATACTGTAAGCTCTCCAGGGCTTCCAAGCATGAGGCAGGGCTTTCAGATTCTGCTACTTGTATATATTCTGAGGCAGTTATTCTGTAATTGGGTTAAGCGTTTTCCAGCTGAGCCCCTCCAGCTTACCCCAGATAAAGCAAGGATTTTTCACATCCAGAGCCCTGGTGAGTAATGTTAAAAATAACAGGAGTGAGAAACACTGGGCTGAGTTAGCTCCTAGATTGCAAAGATTGCACTTGGGAGTTCTGCTGGAGTCTCCCAAGACTTTCTGCTTGTGGGATGGGGGGAACTGTGCCATTGTTGGAGTGTGGTAGAAGGCAGGAGCTGTGGGAAATCTGCGATCACTTGGGTTCGGCAAGAAGCACTGTCAGTCCTCCCACTGCAGTGGCTGTGCTGGTTATCAGTCCTGCAGGAGACATCTGGATCCCCCATGGCCCCACTGTTCCTGGAGGTTGACATTAAACACCTGTTCAGGTCCCTCTCTTCCCTACAGCATCCCTTGTGTTGTGATTTGAAAGTCAGCTCCAAAGATAAGGCTGTGTGATTAGTGTGTCTTTTAAACCAAAGCGTATCTTAATCAGTCTGATTTACTGTCTGATTCAGCACATTAGCTGCAGCTTCCTAAGCTCCGTGGTGTAATGAATATGCATACATTCAACAGTTGCAATTAGCAGGCAGCCACTGCTGGGGAAAACAAACTACCCAGGGCCTAATTCCACCCTTCCCATAGTGACTTCAGTGGGACATTAGCTTAAATGCAAGCCCTTTGGATCCATCCTATGAAGCAATGGTTAATAGACCCCACCCCCTGTTTTCAAAAATCCATTTAAATAGCAAGGTTTGTGTCAATTCTAATTTTACCTGAATGAGTTTGCCTATTCCTCAGTGACCCAGGCTGGCAAATTGAAAGTACGAGGCACATACAGTACAGTACAGTACCAACGTCAGTGTTTGTTTCGGGATTGGTCATTTGGGTAAGCTGTCTCCTCTCGCTGAAAGAAATAGAATTAATTAGAAAACTTCAGGAAAGTAAAAGGGTTAAGCCTTCCCTTTGGGATTCCCAGCAGATAAGTTCAGCACTATGCAATTGTCATGAGAATTTATGAGGAAGAAGCTACTGGAGTAACTAGGAAAAATATGCACAATTAAAATTATATTTCTGTTCTTGTCCTTCAGCTTAACCCCTTGGTGCACCATAAGCTGAAATGTTTATGGGTTTGTTTTTTATTTCCCAGAGGCTTTTCAGACAGCCTAACGCAAAATTGAAGCTATGATTGGTATATTTAAGCCCTGGGTTTAAGTTCTGCTCACAGCCGACATAGTGATTTGCAAAGAAACAGTTTCACACAGTTATTTCATAAAAACCATTTATATTTAGTGTAAATCTGTCAAACATTCAAAACCATATGTGAAGTAATTTAAAATGCTTACAAAGTCGTAGAACATTGTGCTTTATTGCATTCTGAAGCAGAAAACAAGGGCAAGACCTGCAGCAATAGAAATCTGAGCTCAAGCTTATCCAAAGCTGAAAGAGATAAAGGGATCCTGTTGCTCTGTACACACAGGAGAGAGAACTGAGTTGCACCTCTCCATGGCTCTGCTTCCTCTCTGCATTTGGCTTTTGCTCTCCTGTTCCACCCACACCAACTTCACCCTCTGAAGCAGTATGTGGATTTGGGCTGTTGAGATTTGGAGAGGCTGCTGACCTCTTAGCTAATGAATGCCTGTCCCTGCATCAAAATAACATTTCTGTTTCTTCTGGTGCTTGTCCTGAACAGAAGGTGCTGAGCATGGACCAAGGAAAAAGCTCTTTGCAGAGCATGGGACCAGCTTCCTTTCCTTTCCTTGGGAGAGGTAATAGGTGTTCCAGGAGAAACAGAAAACAGTGGTTCCCCACAGCATGCTAATGAAGATGGCCAAGGAAAGGAGAGGAAGTAGTGCTGTGTATTTAGGTGAGGCAAGTGCTGCCGCACCTAAATATCCCATTTACCTCCAAACTTTTCAGCAATATTGCATATTATCATCAAATCTGGCCTATGAAAATTCAAGAAGATAGGTTTAACTGTTGCAAAGCTGAATAGTGATAGGGAGACAAGATCAAGTTTGATCTTGATAGTAATCAAGATCATAATGACAGGATATTTTCTACTTAACTGTGATGATATTAGATTCCTTCTATATGTGCTGAGTCACTGCTTGTATTTATTTATTTTAATAAAAGGCAATAGCTATATCTGTTTATAAATTAATAAAAATTTGTTGTATTCATAGAACTGTTGGAGGGGGCTTTTAAAAGTCATCAGTACAACATCCCTGCAATGAGCAGGGAAATCTTTAACTAGAACTGGTTGCTCAGAGCTCCATCCAACCTGACCTTGGGTGGGATGGGACATCTCTCTGAGGCACCTGTACCAACGTCTCACAGCCCTCATTGTCATAATCTAAATCAACCCTCTTTTAGTTTAAAACCCTTTCTCCTATCTTAAGTTCGATTCCAACTTTTTTTGCAGGTTCCCTTTTTTCCTGGAAGGCTGTTCTATGGTATCCCCAGAGCCTTCTCTTCCTCAGACTGGATAAACCCAACCATCTCAGCCTTTCTTTGTAGAAGAGGTATTCCATCCCTCCAATTTTTTATTATATTTCTGATGGAGTTGGTGGGAATTTGCCTCCGTTTCATTTGGAATTGGGAATCACACAGGAACTTCAGGGCCAATCCTGATTCTTGCCGTAGTGCATGGGTGCTCTTTCTGCGGGGATACACAAGGGCTGGGGAGCAATAAGCTCATTCTCTGTTGGGTTAGCCCTTTAGTGATGTGTATAGGAACTTGTTATATCACAGAAAAATTCACCTTGTCATGAACTCTGGTCATGTCCGACACCACAAAACAAGAGATAGAAAATTGGATGGGAAAAGAAAAGGATCAAAATGGACTGACTGGGTTGGAAGGAGACAATGACAAGCTGGGTTGAAAGGAGAAGGAATAGAGTGTTGAAATGGGTGTGCACATGAAAATTGCACCCTAAAATTCTGACCTCACTCTCCACTAATTGCAGTACTTGTACCTCTGTTCACACACACCATCGTGTATTTGGTCTGCTTGTGCCTGGATGTTGGTAGGACAGTAGAAGGAGCAATCTCTTGTCCCTGATTCAGGACATTGGCTTACTTTTAGATTAAAAAAATGTAGTTTGTGGAAAGGAATATATTGTAAGGAATACACTGAATTAATTCCTGAAGGGCAGAGGGAGAGAATGAAAAGAGATGGCTAATGAATACAGCATTACAAGGAGAGTTATTTGGCAGATGCAGACTCCTGGTCAATTTGTGCTCTCAAGTAGATACTGAGATGTCAGCTAGAGAGGAGAGAGAGAAAGGAAGGGAATTTAGCTTCATGATTGTGCATAAGAATAACATTAAAGCTGTCCTATAACCCTCTCCTATCCATCTCCTCCAAAATGTAAGTCTGAGTGGTTTGCAAAATCCTTTCCAGTGAGCCTACCCTGTTTCAAACCCTGGGAAGTGCATTGTGACAGGCTCCTAACAGCAGTAGGCACCATATGTAACTGTTGCTGCTCTTTGTGGATGTGCCGTGCATACATATGCTCAGCAGTGAAACATGTGTATGGTGAGTGAATGAAAAGCAGTCCATGAGCTCCCTCCCTTTCTGTTTGCTCTGTGTGAGGCGAGTGGATTTATGCGTATCATGTGCACATACATCATGAGTGTGAGAAACAATCAGCTGGAGCATTTGAAGGCTGTTTTGTGGATTGCCTGCCTGATTCTCTGAGGTGTGCCTTGCTAAATTTCTTCTCCTTTTAGAAAGAATATATTTCTTTTTATATTTGCTTTCGTTTCTCAAAAAATAAAACCCAGCACACATGAAAAGCTTTTTTTTTTTTTTTCTAAAAGACCACAGTTGCAAATGCAATGTGGGGGAACAAACCTCAAAATTGTTTCCAATTCTGGAAACAATTCCAATTCTGGTACGTCTTTGAATGTGGGGAGGGTGGTCTGTGTCTCACAGATCTTCCTTACAGTTGCAGCATAGTTCATCCCAGGGTGCCATGTGGTTGTGGAGCCAACCTCTGTGGATGACCAGCTGAGGCAAGGTCCTGGGGAACTACAGGAGAGGTCAGACCCAGCAGGAGTCTTAAGTAGATGTTGATGCTTTGCTTTGTCTTCCAGTCTTTGCAAAGACCTTTCTGGGAAATAACACCACTCTTGCTGAATAGAGTGGCTTGCTCCCCCTTCCTACCAACCCTGCACAGTGCGTGACTCACTCGTGCTCACCAGGAGTTTCCCCACCACCCTCTGCAGAGATACATTATCTTCATTTCATGGCCAGCAGCAGCAGCAGTACTGCCACTCTTTGCTGGTACAGAACAAGTGACTCCCCTGGGAAAGTCAGTCAATGTAATCCATTTCATCCTTAAGGAAAATGAGACCCCAGAGGCAGCGTGTGGCTCGCCCAGCTGCTGTGGCAAATCCCTAGTGGCACTTGGAGTCTGCAAGAGCTGAGCTGGTGGATGTTTCTTCTGGGCACTGGTTTGTGCATCGATCAGCAGGGCCCGACTCACCTCACCAGAATAATTGTTACCTGAGCCTGCACGGCTGACTGCTCTCCATGCTGCTGCGTGCTCCCTGTGCATACATACTGCCTGATGAATGCACACCCTGTTGAGTGTTATGGCTTTCTTAATGTGCTGCAATTTCCCCCCCAGTACTCTAACCCAGAACGATTGTTGCTGTAGAACATCCTCCCTCCAGTTGCCGCAACCCATGTTTATTTACAGGAGCACATTTCACATCAGCTGTTGCTCCAGTCTCACTGAAATAGAAGTTTCAAGTTCACAGAACAATAAAAGATATAAATTACCTATCATAATTAACTGAACAGCATGAGCAAGCCTTCAAACCCCAGACTTTGTTATGCCCTAATTATGCGCTGCACACGCACAGGAGCTTAAGCACCTCTGGCCGTCTGTCTGTGCTGGGGACTGGGCACTGCCTGCGGCCTGATCTCAGCCCAGCAGGCAGCTCTTGGTGCCACAGTCCCAGCTGGTGCCAGGTTATGCATGCACGAGAGCTTGCCCACGCTATCCATCTTTTATTGCCATCCTGCACCATCCTCGTTGGACCCCATGGGCAGGCCCTGGAGGGGAGGAGAAGGAGAGGGAAGTGTCATTTTCTTTGAAAGGCAGTGTTATTTTCCAGCCTGTACAGCTTTGCAGAGAAATCCTGGCTGCCCCTGAGACTTGTCTGCTAGCCCTCCCCATAGGTTTCAGGCAGCTGAGAGACCTTGTTCTTCTTCTGGAGGGGATGGGACAATTTCCCACTGGCATCCCCTGCGGCCTCCCACGTGGAGCTGTGTCATACATCCACTTCAGGTGTTTGCCCATACTGTGTTCAGCATCCAGAGTCTGGTTGTGGACATCACCCATTACTGCCCTTTAGGGTCTCCTGCAAGCCCCATTTCTCCATGTCTACTTGATGTGCTGGTTTGAAGGAGCTGAGCTGGGCCTCCATGGGTCGGGGCAGCGTTTAACCTCTTGGCAAGCCACCGGTGTGCCTGCAGTTGGTTCAGCCCTTTGTCATTTTGACAGGAGGTGATTCCACACACCAGACCCCAGAGGAGAGTGCATTGCTCATTTTTAGCTGAGGGCAGTCAACAAGCCTCTGGGAGGAGAGTTAAAACTTATGTCTTGCTCTAGTTATAGGCTGGAGAAAGTTAGAGACAGGAGGTTTGATCCACTGCAGCCGAGGAAATGTTTATGTGCACAGTCACCACGTATTTCCACATCAGGGGCATCCTCAGGAAAGGTCACTGTGCTTGGGAGCTGAATCCTTGCCGGGAGGCTTTACAGGTGTTCAGACAGCTTGTTAACAGCAGGAAACACAGAGAGTGTCAGCCCTTTGGTGGCTCATTAAAGCACAGGTGGATGTGTAAACTTCGGTCTGTGCTCTTTCTGACACCTGGTTCTGGTCTTTAAAATGTGTGATCTGTATTTAAATCTGTGTAATGTGAATCCTTCTTTATTTCCACTTGAACACTTGATCTTTTTGCTATGAGATGGTGAAATAGTAATGGACCCAAAACTAAGAGCTCCGTGTCAAGATGTGAGGTAACCCTTACAGAAACAAGATATTTGACTGTTCCTATGCCTATCCAGGCAAGCCAACACCACATTCTAGGATGTTAAACACTGTGCCTGTGAGGAAGTTTCTTGATAAAGCTTCATAGTTAAATTTAGAAATTATAATTCATGAATTATGATTTCTGTTGAATAGGGGTTTCTTGCCATACAGTATGGATATGGAGAGAGAGCATGAACTTTTGGTACAGTCCAGAAAAGTCAGGAGAGAATTCAGTCTGTCCAAATCTTTCACAGAACAGCTATCACTCTTGATAATTTTTTTATTGGAGAAAATCTGGCACATTTATTATACTATTGGGGTTTATTATACTGTATTATTTTATTGTTTTATATTAGTACTTTATACAGTAATGTTTTGACATTATTGAAACAAATTGTTATTTTCCTGCTGGAGAAAACTACTAGTGAAATAATATGTTCTGAGAGCCCAAAAATAATTTTTTATTCAGCTTTGACATTTCATGGAAAATCTGAGAGTGTTGCTTTTCAGAAAAAAAAAAAATCATACTTCATCTATTGGAATTCCTGACCAGAGCTACTGTAACATTGTACTACATTAACCCTCAAAGGATTAACAAGCATTTAAATCAAAGCTGACTGAATAAACTGTAATGAATAATTTATTCAATTAATTTCTCTTCTGTTTTCTCTTTACCAGTTTGTCTATTAATACATTGTGGCTAATTTAGTTGCTGTTTGAAATATTTTACTAATAATTTCTGTAAATTATCTGATCAGGAAAAAAAATTAAATTTAACAGAATGTGTTATTATAATAGAGAATTTGAAAGGGAGTTTTATAGTACCATGGGATGTATATTCTTGGACTGCTTCTTGCAAAAAGAAGAATATTATCTGCAACTCACAGGTGCTTGAAATAATTTCTATTTTGACATTTGCTGTTTTCATTGCTATTTGTACATATGAGAAAAATAATATGTAAGAGAGTCTCAAGCTATCAGTGGGTGTTCAAAAACAAGTCATGGGATGCATTTGATATTCAAAATTTCTTGAATTTTATTTGCATTCATAAGATACCTAGCCTTTGTTTATTCTCTGATTGGATGATCTCAGCCTTCCAGATTATTTTCTTATGTGACCATTAAATTACATTTTAAGTCACAATGTCCAAGAACATCCTAGAATGTTTCAAGGAACTTTTCTGCCCTAAAGCCATTCACAGGTGTTTTTGCTGTCAGTAAAAATTGATGGAGAAAGGATGGGGTTTTTTTTAATATATCAGGTGTGGAAAGATTTCATATTTAATTTTCCTAGCTGTAATTCCTGAATGAGTCAAAGGTGTTTTTTCTGGAAAGGCACACAGTAGTATTTTTCAATGTTTAAACCGACTTTACCCAAGCCAGTCTCTGCACATCTATCCACTTGGCTCTTTGTTTTGCTTTGAAGCATGGGGTGGCTTTTTGGAGAGATGCCCTGTCACAGTGGACACGGGAAGAACCACACGAGGACATGCTGGTGAGCAAAGCAGGAAAAAGGGGTGAGTTTATTTACAAAACCCAGTTTTATACATTTCTTATGGTGCCCGTGGATTGGAGGATGGAATTTCACTTCTCAATCCACATTGGTTGAGCTAACTGTCAATCACATTTTTCCTCCTACCTAGAAATATGTAAACAATAAGAGACAGTTAGCAAAACATGGCTAGTGTTTATAGTAGAAAATATGATAAGGTGAAATTTCTGACTCCAATATGAAGAATATAACAGAAGGCTTAAAAAAGTCTTCAAAACCAGGGTGACAATGCCCCTGCTCATTTCCTTCACTGCCCTGGAAAACCTCCTTCGAGCTGGTCCCTCACAGCAGTGGAGGAGCACCCACAGTAGGGTGAGCCCAGCTGTGCCACCAGCCATGTTGGTATGGAGCATTCCCAGTCTTCACTCTCTAGTCATAGCCCATAGCACTACTGGGCTATGTTCCACTGAAGAGGGAGTTGCATGGTGAAATTATATATATATATATATATATATACACATATGAAGAAGAAAGGAAGGCAAATTGCTTCCTTTGTGTCTCAGTGGTGAATTGGTGGTGTGGCACTTTGCTTGCTGGGCCTTGTGGAGGGTTTGCAGGCAGTGGGAGGGTGACAGTGAAGGAAAGTGCTCTCTGCATGGTGGTCATCAGCATCTGACAAATGAAGATGAAGGTTTCTAAGGTTTTATCTTGCTCCCTTGCTTCTGCTTGGTTGCATGAAACGAGATCGCATTTTTACTATCTGCACAGATTTTTGATAAATTAAGAACTCAGCATTTCTTTAGAATTTAATTTTAATTGGAACTTTTCTAGAAGCTAAAGTAATTATTCTCCCATCTTTTCCCATCTTTCCATTACTGATGTGAGCAGAAACTTCTCTGTATAATGCTGTACCCTATTCCAACACAGCTGGAAATGGTAGCACAACTGACTGGAGAACAGGGATAAGCTGCACTGTCATCCCTGAGGGTCACTGCACTGCTCCTATGCCTAGAATCCTTTTGTATCACTTGGTATCTTCCCTCTGTTGCAGCTTGACTCCACTCTTTGAAACAGAAACCTTTTCCCTCCTAAGACAACTTGTTCCATTTGCAATCAAAGTTTAACTGCGACAGTGATGGGATTGTGTCTAGAGAAGACTCTTCCTTTCAGGCAGGTCAGGGACAAGGGCCAGAGCCAGCACAGGGCCAGGAACAAGCCTTCACAGAGCACTCCAAGTACAAAGTGTGAGGTGCTCACCTGTGCAACTGCTGCAGCAATAACATTTCTTCCTTGGCAATGCTGAAATTTTCAAACATAAACTAAAACTGGGTGACACTGTGCCTAAGAAGCAGCTTTGCATCTGACCCACAGCACTCAGACCCAGGGGAGATTCAGCTATGCATATATAATATCTTTAAGGGCAAAATATTTGCCTTGGGAAAGGCTCTCTTTTTTCCATCATGTTTGATAGAGGATAAATATAGCTTCCAGCTGTGGCCTTCTTGAGCAAAAGACCATCCTGAACACACAGATGCCTGTTGCAGGTGTTTCAATTGATTTTGATGGGGCCACAGCTTTCCCTTTTTCCCTGTTTAATTTGTCTGGGCAGGACTCCATGCACCCTTGGCACTAATTCAATGAGAAGAAGCAGTGTGCTTTAGTAAAAAGAGATTTTAGGATGGTCTTGTCATTGCCAATGTGAAGGCAATTTAAGCAATTTTGACTTAAGAAAAGGCTAACAACCTTTTCACATACCAACATGATGGTTTGGGGAAAGTTAGAAGTTTCAGAGTGATTAATAAAAACTCACCTCTCGTTTGGATCTTAATCAGTCCTTCTGTTACAGGAACTACAGCTTTTGCTCTTAACTGGAAGTGGTCTGACCTTCAAGTAAAATGGCATGTACCTTACAAGGAGAAATATTCCAGAGCCTGTTGGTATCGTAGCACCATCTCTGTGTGCTTTTCTGGCATTTGCACATTTCTCTACTGCCAGTTCTGATAACGACCTTACTCTGAGCAAAATCTGGTCCTTAACAGCTCTGGGTTATTCAGCAGTTGTCTTGTGCTGTATGAATGATGCAGCTCATAACAGTGGACATTGCTCTGGTCATTTTAAATTACTTCTTTTTTTGTAAAGAGTTTAGGCTTACTCTTGATAATCTTTTCTGGTTTGGGATGGAAAGGCATTTCTTCAAAGCTTTTTAGTTCCCTAGAATTCTTTGCTCTATTAATATAACTTAATAAATAAAGAAATCCAGGACATTCCCTCTAACACCATCAAAGCATTTAATAAGAAATGAAAGAGGATTTCTTTTGTTTCTACAATTATGACTATTGAAGCAAGCTGTGGTAGTGAACATTATTTGGTTTTGGATAATTTTGTTACTTGAGAGCAGCTTAGACTACTGTGCATACGGTTACAACCCGTTATCACAGGAGAACATAAGGCAGTGAATGCCACATGAGCAGCAGTCTCATGCAGGCGAGGAGGAAACTGATTTTTGTGGGTAAAGCATTCAATTAGGACATTAAAAATATCCAGCTTACGTACATCCCTCAGCTATACTTTTTTTTGGTCCTTGGAGCTGTTGTTTAGGGGCGAATCTTCAAAGACATTTAGTCAATCAGCTCTCATGGGATTAGAGGGAACTTCACTGACTTTGGCTTTTGTCTTTCTGGGTCCGGTTTCCACCAGGTGGTGGTGCCTCTTTCATAATCCTGTGTATTGCAACTGCAAGCTTTGGACAAAAAGCACTTTCAGTGTATGTGGTTTCATCAGTTGTCAAAATGGAGCCAGGGAGCAAATATATGGAGACTGAGCAAGGATTACACCATACTGCAAAGGGGTGTGTGTGTGTCCACGTATTCATGTGCACACTATCTCCCCAGTAACCTTTTCTGTGCCTTTCTAGCTTTGTTAGTCTCAAGGTAAATACACTTTTCTACCTTTCCTCTCTTCTTAAATGGCTTTCCTGACTTCCCGTTCTTCATTTTTCACCTGATTTGAATCTAAGCTGTGAAGGAAGATGAACATCTGAGACACTGGAGAGCATCACTCCTGTGAACAAGAACCGTGTTGAAAGATGTTTCAATTAGGCACAGAAACAAGTGCTTTTAAAGCAGTTAGATCTGTTTCCTTACGGATTTGACTTCTCCTTTTGCACTGTATTGCACAGTATAATGTGCAAAACATACAAAGGGCAAAGTGGAGTGCTATGAATACTCTTCTGACTATGTGCAATCTACTATATTATACAACATGAAATTTGTTCAAAAGTTAGGACAAAAAATTATTTCGAATCAGGATGACAGAATGACGCAAGTGTCATATGACTGTATGGAAAGAATATCTCTGCATATTTTAATCGTAGCTTTTCCCTAGATTGCTTTTAAAAGGAAATTCTGGAAAATTTTAGGCAATTCCACACAGCCCTTTGGTTTTGATAGAACCGCAATAAGAGAATCTGGTTCCATAAATCTTTTCTCAATGAAGGCTTTAGAAAACCTTAATTAAAACACACTGTCTCTACTAGTGCAACAGGAAATCAGATAATAAAGCAATGGTACCCAATATGCTCCTCTAGATGAAATAATTTCCTATTTCATTTACAGTCTTAATGAATGCTTCACTTTCTCTTCATTAAGTCCATATGCATCTCTCTTTGTCCTGGAGATAATATTACTGCTGGCACTGCAGGCTGTGCTTATGCAATTGTTATTTTTAAGACCATAAAGCACATGACACAGTGTTATAGGAGCTGCTGTAATGAAATCAACGACGCTGTCACTGTGCTCACGATCATTTACACCACAGACTGATCCAATTGCTGGCACCAAGTAACATCTGCTTTGAAATTCAGAGGAGAGGCCGTCAAATTCTTCTAGTATTTCACATCATGAAAGAAGAAGCCAGTAGCCCCAATTATTTTATTTCTTCTGTATATAATATTGGTCTCAATATTTTAATTACCAGAGGAAGGAAAAAGTATGTCCAGCCCACCTAACATCTAAGTAACCAGTGTACCACAGGAAAAAGAAAATGAAAGAAAATCCAGCCAAAGTTCACGAATCTGAAAAACTGCCAGTCTTATTTCTCTTGGTGTCCTGATCCTGCTTGCATTCAATGTGTTCACATATGAGTGAAAAGGAGATTTCAATCAACAGTTTATGCAGCATGTCCAGTTTTCATGCATTCGTGTGTGACCTTTTCTTACCCTGCAGGTACAATTGGTTTCTCAGTGACATATACTTTATTAACTTTTTCATGCTGGGATTGTACGGAAGTGATGCTGCTTTTGTCCCCAGGAGTCACATCAGGTGACAGGCTTTCAAACCACAATTTACAGAAATGGTCTCCTGCAGATGTCCTGAGGAGGATAAGGATCTCTTAGAGAGTGGAGAAACTGTCCCTGCCACTTTAGAGAGGTGGTGTCTCATGGTTTGTGAGGAGTAGCAATCTCATGGGCCCTTTAAAGCAATTTCTATTCTTATACATCCTTCACCACTCTCATCTTTATTGTACTTTTCAGGCTCTGCAGGGCTGTGAAGACCCAAGGATTTCTTTCACAGTAGCAGCCATTTCAGCTTCACTGCTCCTCTGTAAAACTTGTCACTTCTCCTGGGGGTTAGCAAAATGAGCACAGAGCAACCAGGAGAAGCAGCAGGGAAAATGGAGAGGTGAAGTAAAAGGCAAAACAACCAGCCAAGTCAAGGAGCCAGTGTTTCTGTCCAGGCTGGTCAGAGGGCCAACTCTGAGATGAGTGACAAAGGCAGAGGTTGATCAGCCTACATTGAAAAAGAGCTACATAGCAGCAATACCATTTTCCTTAACTGGGGATCTGATCAAAAGCCTGCTTAGCTCAGTGGAAAAAGGCTTCCACTGAGATCAGTAGATTTTAGATCTGTCCTCCAAATGTGTTCTAACTTTGGTAATTAAAATAGCTTTTGCTGCTTCCTGTTCATTTTAGCGTCACAGATCCCATGATTCTGTCATGGAAGAAGTGGACTTGCTTATGACTGACAGGTGGAATGATAGCAAGGAGGCTTCTACTCCAGAAACTGGCCTTTAAAACTTTCATTTCTAGTAAAGATGTGAGGGGAAGAAAAAATCTAGAGTGGTTCTCAATCTCTTGGTGAGCTTCCAGAACAGCATGATGCAATAAATCTGCAGCTTAGTGGCTTCAAAAGAAGTGCTGTTCATTCAGAAACACCATGAAACAGGAGCCCAGAGCTGTATTACTGCCACTCTGCAAGACAAAATGATGAAATGAACTGCTGGCTTTCATTATCACTTCACCAATGCATTCCTGCAACAACCTTTGTTAAGGAAATGGGAATTTAGCATCCAAGTTCCCTTCTGAGCTCTCATGAAATATTGTGTGCACTAAGAAAAAGGATTGCAGAATTGTAGCTGTTCACTGCTGTTTCTTCTGTCCAAACATCACGAGGAATATTATTTCTAGGAGGGATAATTTCAGACATGAGGTCTACATCTGGCTCTAGGCTTCAGTGAGTAGGAGCCAGTGCGTGGGACCATTCATGAAAGCCCAGAACTGAGTCTGTTCACCAGCTGTTGCAGTGTTCCAGACCATGCTCACCCAGGGCTGGAGCTGTGCTCTTGAGTCTTGCCCACCAGCATCCAGCACATTTTGAATTTGTCTGTGATTCTGAGCAGTAACAATGCTCCCAATTACTAACAATAAAAGAAAAGGTCACGAGTGCTTATTTTGGTGCTCTGTCCACATGTTTTTATGTAGATACTGGCAGAGAGCTGAAGGAAACCCACAGGTCTTTTTGTACAAAGTGAGAAATTACAGAGAATAAGTCTAGAGAGTACATTAAAAGAACACAAAACAGAATAAAACCCTATTACCTACAAAATACTCTCCATCTTTGTCCTGACCATAGAGAAGTGAAGCAAATTTCTCTCTTTTCTTCCAGCCATAGATGTTTTGATCATGATCAACAGCTAACACTTTACAAAGATATAACTCAAGATATACCTGGGCATGGAACAGCTGGAGAACCAAGAGAGCCACCAGAACTGCATTGCCCATCCCTGCAGGAGATTCCTATTGCATAAAATATTCCAGTGATCAAGCAGCAATTGCCAAGCTGTCAGCCTGAGGGAGAGCTCTGTGAGTGAAAGGCAAGCACTACTCTGCTGGAATCAAAGCTGCAGGTAAATAGGCACTGCAATCTGCCACCTGTGGCATTGCTGGGCTTGGCGTGATGCTGAACACAATAAGGTCATGCTTTTAGCTATTCACGGGCATTTTTACCCCCATTTTATGTGCTTTTCTTCCATTCTTCTATTTTTCTAGCCCTCCCTCCACTGCTGCTTGGCGTATGCCAGAGGGAGCAGTCTATTTCAATTACCATGGCAGCACTACACCTCTGCTGATAACAAATAGCCATCGTGCTCCTGGCCCCAGGAAAAGGCACTGTAGGGAATTGTGCCTCTGGTTTGCAGGCAACAGTTCAATTTCCTAATTTATTTTCATTATTCAAAATTTCACCTATGCCCTCCCAGTTTTCTCTGCCATCTACAGTCCTAAAGAAGAAGGTGTTGATCCTTCTTTAAGAGTCCGAGCTTTTCAGGGGGTAAAATGGTGCTTCACGTGTTCCAAGATGAACAGAGCACCAAAATTTAGCCCACCTTTATATTAGTCAAACATGCTAGCAGTTCACTGGAAGGTCATCTTCAGTGCAAGATGAGTGAAGCCTCACCATAACCTAGGAAGGAGAGAGATCTGACTCCCCTGTGTACAGTCAGGACAGTAAGAGGTGAGGTGACCTGCTCAGGGCAGCAGGCAACAGGGCCAGAAATTGAAAGCCATCTCGTGACTGCCAGGCCCACACTTTTCTGCATGTAGGTCTTCCTTCTGTCATCTGAGACTAAATGGTTGAGCACAACAGGTCAGAATGAGCAGAGACATAAAATAACAGGAGCAAATGTCTGTGTTAGGTTCACTGGCATGTGCTCAAAGTCAAACTTATCAGATATCCTGTGTTAGGATTTCCCTGGATTGTTGGCCATAATTCTCCATGTCCCAGCCTGTAATTTCTGAAAACACTACTTTTGCTTCTATTTTTAAGTCCTCTTTCCTATCATTTTCTTCATGGTTATTGGGGCTGTGTAGTTCTGTAAGAGCTAAGTCAGAGTGAGAGAAAAAAGCAGTATGGGAGAAAAACAGCAGCGATGGCAAACTTTAAAAGGTTTGGAGGTTCAGGTAGAGGTGTAAGCTTATCTGAACCTCTTTGGTGAGGAAATTGATGTGGAATTTCATGAAAAACCTCGAATTGCTTGTAAGACATCTGGCAGATCAGAGCTTCAGCTGGGTTTGAAGTAACTTAACAATGACATTTCCTGAACTGTTTCCATATTTTGTCTTCCTGTCCACGGCAAATGAGAAGTGGCAGAAGCACCTGATGGGATTTGGTATGTGGGGGCAGGCTCTCTGTCTCCCCATCCTCTGTCCTTTGTCATCAGCATGTTTAAGGGCCCAGGCTGCGAACAGCAAAACTCCCAGCCAGCCACAGTGTCCTTTTTAAGCTTTACAAGAATGTTTTTGGAGATTGGGCGGGGAAGTATCCAAAGGTGAATAATTATTTTATGTGAACAGGCTGATTTGAATGGAGGCCACTGGATGAACTGGAAGCCTCATAATGCAGAGCTGATATCAGGATAAAAACTAACGTGAAACTGTGCAGCATTAATTCCCCGTGACATACATCCCATGTCCCTTCAGAGAAATTGATAGCTTGCACGGATTGTAAAAAGAGCACAGATTTTGGGCTTTTGTTAGCAAGCAAAGCTACAAATTCCTGACACTGTGATTGTTGCCCTTGATATGAAAGTTGCATGTTATGGTTTTAGCTCTCCTAGAAAAAGCTCATTAACTACTGATTTTACATGTGTATAATTATTCTGCTAGAAATCTCAATCCATTTTTTTTAATGTGAGAGTCAATAGTTAGAGAGCTCTCAAGTCTATTCATTATAAAAGGCTGTTGTCAAGAGTAAATAACCAAGCTGTAGACACTTGTTCTAATCTAAAAAATTTGCACAGAGCCTGATAAAGGAGGTGAATTTAAATAATGGGGGAAAAAAAGAAGAAAAAAATCCATATGGTTGTTTATATTTACATGTCCCTTACCGAAGGAAGTATGAGGCACCCAGCTCTGAGGGCTCGGGATGAGCACAAAGCTACAGTGCTCCTCTCGTTTCTGCCAGCAGAGGGAAAGAAAAGGCTGCTATAATTCCCTCCTTCTTCAGATCCTGCAGATGGTGTTCTGTCCAGGCAAACAGCAGTGCAGCTCCTGATGCCAAAGTCTGCACTCCAGGCGGAGGTTTCTGTGCCATGAACGCCTGTCCAGCAGGTGTCTTTAATCACATCCAAGTCTCCTCTCTATTTTGTACTGAAGGTGTAATTTTGATACATGAAAGGTTCCATTAAACAATGTCATAGTTTCTTCTGCTCTGAAACTTTGCAGTGAGGTAATCTAAAGCAAGCCCTGCACCGGGCTCTGGCAGGGAGACAGCTGCAGCAGAAAATGCCGTGAATTTGTGCCAGAGCTGGCAGTGCAGCCTCCCTTGCTGGTGCATCATTCCTTGTGGATGGGTTTGGTTGGAGGAGTCCAGTGTGCTTCCCAGATCACTGTCCTTGGCTGTCTGGGCAGGCAGCCTGTGGCTGCAGGCACAGATAAAACAGGAACATGATCCTGGATGGGGAGAGTGCCTGTTTAAAACATACTGGTATATGCATGGATCTGCCTACAATCTGGGGCAATTTTTAAAGTCCTCAGGACTGTCTCCACAGCTCTGGGACTTACATTAATTTTCTAGCAGAAGGCTGTGTGTTTCTATACGGTGGAAATGTTGCTTGGATGGATAAGGAGGCTAGGATGATAAAACATTTGAGTCCCATCCAGCAGTGGGAATATGGAAGAGCTCCGTCCCTAAGCCCTGAACACCTCCACCTCCACTGCCTTATATGGCAGAGAGTAGTCATGCTGAAAATAACCTTCCCAATTTAGACAGAGCAGTCTCTGGTGTGTCCCCTTACTCTCAGAAAGCAGGCACAAGATGAACAAGTCAGGTGAGGGGAAATCTCTAGCTTCTTATCATGCTGTTTCTGACAGGTGTGGGGCTGTGTGTGTCTGCTCAGTAACCACAAAAATGGTTTTGTGCAAATCATCAGCTATTTCAATGGAGTTGTTATGGCTGGAGGAGCACCTTTTGCAGAACTGGATCACTGCAACTGCCTAAGTATTTAATAAAAGTATTTTTACTATTGGCCAATGGTTCCAAACAGAGCAAAAAAGCACATCATCACCAATACTTAGGGAAACACCCTTATTTATGAGCCTCAGATAAAGCCCGAGCTGCATGCCCCCGTTGCACACTCTGCCTCCAAGAGCTGTGCAAATGGAAAGCAGGAAAAAGCAGCCTTCTGTAGCAAGGCACTGGATTAAAATCTCTCTGAAAGTTTCCTACTTCTTTCTGTGGATGTTTCTGCTTTATGAAACAGAATATCAAACAGAATAACAGAGGCTCCAAATAATTCAGACTCATCCAGGATATCTAAAGGATGGGCTTGAATGCAGTGTCAGTACACAAGGTCATTAACACTATGGGCTATAGGAATGCTCCAGAGCTTGAAGGCAAGGTTTCTTGAAACCCCCAGATGTGCAGCAAAAGAGGAGGGAGGCCTTCAATGCCTCCCCCAACTCCCTGAGCTCCACCAAGATAATCACTGTTAGAGTCACCACAGGCTGCAGCCACAGTGTTGATCAGTTTGCAGTGTGCAGTGCCTGGAGAGCTGCAGAACCACCACCCAGTGTGCAGGGAAGGGCTTTAGGAAGATCTTATCTCCAAGCAGAGCCTGCTGAAGTCAGAGCTGGCTTCTCTGGGTTTATCCAGTCAGGCACTGGAAACCTTCAAGGATAGAGCCGGCACATCCTTTTTGGATAATCTGCACCAAAGTCTGACTGTCTCATGGTGGAAAGGTTTCTCCTTATATCCTGTCTGGACACCCCCTTATTCATTTCATGGCCACCGTCCTGGTCTATGATCACACGTCTCAGTGAAGAGCCTGCTTCCACCTTCTCAATCACTGTTTGTAAGTGCTGGCAGGCTGCTGGTAGATTGGTTTTTTCCCCTCTGGCATGAATTAGCCTTGTTTCCTCAGCCTTATCTCACATAGCAAGAAGGACCCTGATGGCTCCCTGCTTAGTTCACTCTGTCAGTGAACATCTTTGTGTCTGGGGACACCAAACTGGACAGAATAATTGCTATGTAGCCTGACCAGAGCCAGCTAAAGAGGAGTGAAATTGCATTGTTATTCACCATTCTAAATTTAAAGAAATTCTAGTAGGAAATATTTTTAGTCCTTTGTGATTTAACATTTAGCTCAACCCCAAAATCAGAGTGAGGCCCAGAAGAATCCATGAACTACTTTTATTTTCAAATGTTCCTCAAAGCGATGCTAATAAAAAATTGCTGAAGATGTAAAAACGATTCAAGATCCTAGTAGTTCATCGACTGCAATTAAAAAATCCTTGTCTTTCATTTCAGCACTGCTGGTTCATTTGTGCATCAGAGACCGTGGGGCTGAGCAAGCATCACAGGTAAAGATGTCAGCTCTGAGCTATTTTGGGGAGCAGGCATTCTTGCCTCAGGACGTCTGAGGGAAGGGAGCAGCCAGCTCAGAAAGGCATGAAGAAATAGGATGGCCTGGGGATTTGCAGGCTAGGACTCTGAAGGGGTTCCTGAGTGCATTATTGCTAACAGAATTGTTCCTTTCTAAGGGGGATATTAAACACGGTGCTGCTAGGCTTCCAATTCACCTTGGTGAGTTGGAAGGCTTCCTTGTGCAGCTGCTGAAGCCTGTCACTGGCACCTGAGACTGCTTCCTCAGGAATGGCAGACTCTGCCAGAGTCAGTAATACCTCACAGACCAGTAGAAATATTAATATATTTTAATATATGTGTATTTGAAAAATGCCACTGGTGAACGGCCAAAGCTGAAAGACTCTGACTTTATTACCCAGACTTTCAGTGAGATTTTTTTTCTTTTAATCCTCCAGGCAATAATTCCCCCATCTCTTTGCTCCTAAAATCAGATTTAATTTTAATTTTTTTGAGAATAAATTGCTGTAAATCTTTGGAGAGTCCTCAGAAATGTGATAGCTGCTGTGTCAGGCATTTTGGTTAAAGAAATTCTGCAGCTGAGATGATGGAAAATAACCTATTGCTTGCTTTTATTAACCATTGCCTGATTATTTTTTCCTAGGAGGCTGAAGCTATAACTGGTCACAAGTTAGTGTTTCATTAGGCAAAGATTAAGCCAAAAAAGTGTCAAAAGTAAATAGGTAACCCACAGGGATAATGCTACCTTAATATTGTTGAAGAGTTTGAATATATTTTGTGAGATGGCATTTTTGTATTTCTCCTCGTTCTCATTCCTTTGTTTTGAATGCAGATAGGTTGTACGAGCATTTCTTTAACTCACAACAGCTTTCTGAATCTAAAATTAAGCATTTCAAAATTTTAAAAAAAGGCAAAGTCAGAAAGACTGAGACAGCAAGCATCCCTTTCAGAGAATGCTGTTTAGAAGTTGTATTGTTAGAGGTGCTGGAGCTGAGAGAGCAGAGCGTGTGCACAAAATTCCCTGCGTCACTAAATATGACTTTCAAAACCTCATAATATCTTCTGTGAAAGCTACCATCCTGTCAAACATTTTTGCAGTTGATCTCTTTGTGGCTGAAACTATAAAGAAAGCTCAAATAAAGTCACAACTATTTTTGCTATAAAAAAAAGCCACATCCTTTTCCTTTTGTCTCCTTGTTCTAAACCCCTGGCTGTACAGCATTTGATCAAGCCTTCAAAAAGACAAAAGAAAATTTTCCCTCAGGCATGGAGCAGTCTTGGGAAGTTTTGGCTCAAGATACAGATATTTCTGCAAAAATGAAAATAAGATCTTGGAAACAAAATCCTACAGCAGCCATAACTGTGCATCACTGTGGTGGTTTTAGTTATATCTAGAAAAGCTGAGGGATTGATGATTATTACTGGGAGACTGAAATGGGGCTGGGAGTTGTGATAAGGACGGGGGACCCTGAAAGAAGCACAACTGCTTTTCCACCTCTGTGTCAGGATGCAGCCATGCAGCTGCAGGCAGGCAAAAGGAGGTGCTTTTGAGTCTTTTGTAGCCTGCCTGGTAAATCCTCTTCCAAAAGGAAATGCCAGAGAGGGAATGCAGCTAGAGTGCTCTTCCTCACCGTCATTCAGTTCTCAGTCCTGAATTCTGAGCTGATGTTTAGCCATCAGTAAGATATTTCATACCCGTCTTGACCTGTTTAGCAGAAGGTAATCAGGCAGCCTGCTGCTCTGTGCGTGTATGTGAGCCCACACCTCTTTTGGACAGTTACCTGCTAATAATCAGACCTGAGCTGATAGCACGAGGTCATTAATGGTTATTAAGTTTTTTGTCAACTCTGGCCTGTGTCTGATTGAAATCAGGGGTTTAGAAATGATAGCTGACCATCTACATGACCTTCTGCCAAGCAGTTATATCCATATTTAATAGATCAGATTTTTCCAGCTGTACATGTTCCCTCATTTCTATGTTTTTCTGACACTATCTTCTTACCATTGTCTACCTATAATTTGTTCCAATAAATTGGCAGAACTATTATTTCACTCTTTTTCAAAGCTTGAGTATGCATTCTTCAAACAGATGTTGAACATTAAAAATAGCAAGGAGTAATGATAAATAATTGGGATAATCTGAGTGAGAGATGGCAAGAAATAAAGGAAATAATTTAAGGGGAAAAAATTCTATTACCTTCAGTAAGAAAAAGTAAAGTTAGAAAATAATTGCAGAGGCTGTGTTTAGTATTCTTGAGGGACCCCCAATCCTGAACCCTGATACCAGGGATATATCTGACATGCTGTTAACATCTATCTCAGGTAAGGCTGTGGAGATTATATAGCCCATAGGGCAATCTCAAAGGTAATTTCATCTTATGTATACAAAATGTTGGAGTCATTCAGGTTTAGAAGCAGGCTGTGACACTTCTTTTCTCTAGGCTGTGACGTCTATCTTTGCTTTTGCAAGGAGCACAACAAAATCTTACTCTTTACTTTTCCATTTTGTGTGGAGGTATTTGGGCTGTAGGAAAACCATGATTTTTGTCTCTGTGCCAGAAATGGAGCTACAGACATGAGAAAAAGTGGTTGTATGTGAGCAGCTCCCAGACACCATTCTGCAGTTTTCTCTGTATAGGACATGCAGTGGATGGCACGATTGAAGTCTTGTAACACAGCAAAGCTCCATAGTGAAACTTTAATGTCGTAGTTTCTCCTCAAATGCTGTATCTTGACACCTTATTCATTTTTATCTCTAGAAAAAAAAGGCAGTTTTTCCAGTTTTTCTAATTAGGTTTTCTGGTATCTGATGAGGATTCTCAGTGTGGGTTCCCCTGCCCCAGCATGGAGCAAGTGAGAAAGTCCATCACCCCTCTTCACTATGATCTACTGGCTTTATCCATAATTTACAAGCAGTGAACAATTTGCTGTCCAGTTTTGTTTTTCCTGAGTGCCTGACACTGTTTATTTTGGGTTTCTCCTTCTTGAAACTCCTTGCTTTGTATTGTGTTAGTAGGGCTTAGTGCAGGTTTGGTTTTACACTGAGTTTCCTTTCGTTACTTCTCACTTGTAATTCTCTAGATACATATGTATTGCTTTATTTTTGCCCTTTCTCTTCTGTTCCTGAGTGTGCACTTTGCAACATCTTTTGCATTTCTAATGAAAGTATTACTCAGAGTCAAAACTGGAAGGAACCCTATGAACATCTTGCTCCTGCTGCCTCATCAGTCTCTCTGCTGCAGTTTTGTGCAGGGCTCCTTATCACTCTCCCTTCTGCTGTTGCTCTTCCTGTAGGTCTTTATTAAAGCAAATTGTTTATGCTCGTTGGTGAGCTGTGTGAATGCAAACAAGCCTCTCCTTTCTTGCAGTGGATGCTCAAAACTGCCTTGGAAAGATTTAAGTGTGCACTTAAGTGTTGCTGAAGGGAGGCTTCTGTTCCGATTTAATTACTTTTATCCCTTACCTTTTGATTCTAGTCTTCTATGTATAAGACATCAATAACTCCCTCTAGAATGGATTCTTTCTTTATCCCACGTCACTTGTTGCTCATGTTTCCAATGCCCTCTTGAAGTTTTCTAATAGCTCTTTTTGTACTGCTAGGTCGATTATTTTACTGGAGATTGAAGATAAAAGTGCTGGGCAGTAATTGCCAAGATCATTCTTCCTTCTGTGTAAATCAATACTATATTTGCTTTATTTCCAGCCTTTGGGACTTCCATAGTTCTCCATGACTTTCAAAAATAATTGCCAGTGGTTCAGTAAATTAACTGGCTAATTCCCTCATCACCTGAGGATGAGTGCAACCAGACCAGCTGATCTGTATGGTGGATATTCAAAATTTTGAACTGTTCCTGCAACCTGCACTACAATAATGGCTATTTAGATAGGATTTTCATTATTTCCCAATTGTTACATCTTTTTTTTTTTTCTTTTTTATATGGGAAAAAAAAAATAGGGGGTGATTTGGCCTTGGAAGAAATACTGTTTTTTTCATCTTTCTCTCACTTACTAATGAAACTACTTTCTGGCTGGCATTCCTTTCCCCTACAGGACATTTGTGAAAGCCATTGTTATTCCCCAGTAGTGCTTGGGCCAGCATAAATTCAGCTAGGTTTCTCCTGTCCTTGTCATTTCTCTTTTCTCCTATTTTCTCCCATTTCTTTTCTATTTGCTGCTGCTCATTTCTGGGTTCTGTTACCTCTGAGCAAAGCAGCTTGCACTGCTGTCACTGACCTATTCCTACAAATAAAACATAGCTGGGCAGAAGGATCCAATCCATTACCAAATTCTCTACCATTTCTCCCTCACTGACCTGGTGTCCTCTCATACCTGGAATTTTTCACTGTCTTTTATTTATCAGCAATGGAAAAGGAATAGCTTTAGAGGGATATTTATGACTGTCTTTCCAAGATTCTTCTCTTCCCAAGAGAGACGTAATAGGCCAAGATTAAGCAAACCCTGTGTTTCTGGTTCCCCTGAGGTCACAGCACAGACCCTCCCTGGAGGTGGCTGGCCATTTTCTCTGCAATTTGTCACTGCAACCTCAGCCAGTGTGTGATGTTCAAGCCCAGAGCACTTTTGTTGTTATCTCTCTCTCTCTCATGCACTTGTAAGGACACTGACTTACATGACCTAGCAGGACTTTCCATCTTTAACTTTTTGAAATGGTTTACCTTTTACAGCAGTGCTCTCTGACTCTTTCATTTCTTGGTTGTTTCTTTTTCCCAGAGGCTCAGTTTTATATCTCCCAGGTCCCAAAATTCCCTCACTTTAATAAATTATGGCAGTTTACAAGCTGTGCTTTGGACGCTATTCTTGTTGTACTTGAAGTATTTCTGAATAGATAATTGTCAAAAACACTTCCCAGATTTATGGCAGATTTTTTCCTGTCATTGAAGTACCAGCTCTCAAACTCATCTCTGCAGCTTTCAGAGTGGGTCATGTTGTGCTCAGAGTAATGTAATGTAATGTGGTGTGCCAGGCAGCTCACACAGCCTGTTTCTCATTTGAAGCTGCTGCTACCCTAAAACTATGATTTTAAGGAGGAAAATTGTTTATTCTCTTCTTTGATGTTGTTTCATGTTCATATGCCTCTATTTTACCCATTTTCCTCATGGCAGAGGCTGCCTTTTTTGCTCCAATGGCTGGATACTTGGACATGAAAATGTTACCACATATTGCCTTAGAGAGAGTCCAGGAAACAGGCCTGAGGGACCACCATTATTTTCTTTCTTAGCTTTTCTACCACATGCATTTATTAACATATTCCTGGCTTCCCGCTGATTGTCTATGATACAGTCTTCTGAAAACATATGGATAAGACTTCAGAAACATATTACAGGAAATATTAAAAGTACTATCTTGTTACTAAATTCATAATTATCGTTCTTTTGAGAGAACCTTATAAAGACCAAACATGATACCACAGATGGTGTAGTTGGAAACAAAGTGGTAAATTAAAATTTTTAAAAAAAGAAAGGGGAAAAAGAAAAAAGAAAAAGAAAGAGAAAGAAAAAGAGAAAGAAAAAGAGAAAGAAAAAGAGAAAGAAAAAGAGAAAGAAAAAGAGAAAGAAAAAGAGAAAGAAAAAGAAAAAGAAAAAGAAAAAGAAAAAGAAAAAGAAAAAGAAAAAGAAAAAGAAAAAGAAAAAGAAAAAGAAAAAGAAAAAGAAAAAGAAAAAGAAAAAGAAAAAGAAAAAGAAAAAGAAAAAAGTAAAAGAACCCCTCACCATTTAATTCATACACTGTTGATTTTTTTGGATGATCACTGCTGCTCCAGGAGCCTCATGCCTTCTTCACCTGTATTTCTGCATAATGCAGATTGTGCATCTTGCTCTGACAGAAGCTGTTCATGTCCCCAGATTTCCACGCTCACAGATGTTTAATTTCAGATTGTTTAATTTCATCATTACTCGAAAGAGGAAGCTGAGTGTTTCAGGACCCTGGTAAAGGGGTGGCAGTGACTGTCCCTGGTCATACTGCCCAGTCTCTGCTCTTCAGCAGTTTTGTGAACAGTCTCCATTCACGTTAGGTGGGCATCTGTATTGACCTGAAAAAATGTGGATGAAGTTGGCCTCTTCCTGCCTGCATGATTGAAAAAAATTTTATGTGTGGAGGAAATTCACACTAAACACTAAAATCACTAATGAAGGTCCAGCTTGTTAACACAGTAGGTGACTTGCTGTAGTCAGTGGCAGCATCTTTTTCTTCCAGGCAATTTGCTCACTACGACTTTGTTCTTTATTCCCTGCTGTCTTTTAGCATCAAGAATAAAGCCCCAATTAATATTTGCCATGTTGCCTCACACTCAGCCATCAGTTAGGCTTGAAAACTACCCATTCTTTAGGCATTCCCACTTGAAATGTACAGGATGTTGTGGAGGGTGGCCAAGGGAATGGAAGGTCCTCAAAAGCTAAAAGCAAACAGAGAAGCAAGCATTGGTTTTGGGTAAATCCCTAGGAGGATGCACACCATTGTCATGGAGGCTGAGGTTTGCCTCTGTGTGCAGAGCTGTTGAGGACATATCTCACATTTGTTTCTAGTTCTAGTGTCTTTGATGCTGAAAGAACAATGAAAAGATGCAAAGAAAATTTAAAAACAGACCACAATAAAGGACAATATGGATACAAAGAACATCATCCTCCAAGAGTTCAGTTATCCAAGAGAAGGTCAGGAGGTGGCTCAAACCTTCGATAACTATTTGATGAGAAGGCTGATAGCAGAGGACTCTTAAATCCAGCACACAGGATTGTTAAGCTGTCCCCTCAGACATGGGAAGCACATGGCAGAAGCCTGTGTCCCAGTCTTAGCTAGACTGCTGGTTCACAGGAGGGCTGTGAAGGCCCCAGGGGACTGCTCCTGGTTGCACTGCACCTGACGGGCAGATGTGCACCCTCCTGTAGGTCACGGCAGCAGAGGAGGTGGATGTGTTTGGCCAGCACCAAGCTGGTCATTGGCTGTTTTCCCATAGACATTGCCATCCATTTGAGAATCCCTCCACAATGCTCAGGCGGACGCATTCATCCAACATTTACTCACTGATGCTGGGTCTGTTTGCCTCTCGGTCTACAGCACATAGAAGTGTGTCATATTTGATTTTGTCACTCTTATGCCCACATTCCCAAATCTTGTAGTTAGAGGCTGCCTGAAAGATAACAATTCCACACCAGATGTAGGTGTTTTGCTAAGACTAATGATGAGACAAAGTGAAGAAAAGCAGGCAAGCTCTGGTTGTTCAGACTTTGCTCTAGTCCTGTTATTTAATGAGAAGGTTCCTCTTTATCTGCTTGAAAATTGTTTTCTGCTGCAACACTGTTCAGAAAATAATTTCTTTTAGTTTCTGTCTCACAGCAGGTTATATGGCTGCATTTGTTTTCAGTCTCAGTCTGATTGCAAATGTAAAATATGGTTCTTTGTTCTTCTCAAACAAAGAAAAAACCCCTCTGAGCAGAATCTGAAGAAAGAGGTCTATCTTCTTTTAAAGGTGGTTTTGAAAGGTTTTGCAGCTTTTGAACGGTACAGGGAAATGTTAACTGGAAAGTTGCCTCTGTACTGGCTCTAGAACCTTAGCAGGAGCTTTGGGCTCCTGTTAGTCTAGGTAATGAACAATAATAATAGTGATAATTACACTTTTGAATGTATAAATAGATTCTGTGGCAATGCGGTGGTCAAATGTGATATAATCAAGTCTAATACAGTCTTAATTTTTAAGCTGTATAAAAATACAGTTTTGAGATGACATTCTGAGATAATCTTTCTGCATAATGAGTTAAGAAATTTAAGCTTTCTACATGCCAGTTGCTGAATTTCTAATTTTGTCCTGGAATTTGGACACATCAGAAGAATAACAAGTAAGAGCATGCTCTTCAAGAGCATGGGACCTGCCAGCTTGTAATTTTAGGTGCTTAAAACACCAGACATTAGAGACAGAGCTTTCCATACTTGAAATGTAATATTTTCAAATTTGTCAAAATCAGATGTTTGGGATCCTACTAAAAGAACCAGAACCTGTAGACTTCTGCAGAAACTCAGTCTTCCAGGCCTGGGACAAGTTGTGTGTTATTTTTAAACAGCGTGAGAATTTCTGGCATGCACTTGTCAACAAACCCAATGCATAAGAAGACCCAGTTATTTTATTTCTTGGCCTAGCAGTTTCAGATATGCCCAGTAGAAAGTTCTTTGTCTCTAAAACTCTTTATTTCTAAGGAATATGCCCCAGAAAACATTACCATGAAGAAAGTGTGCATGAGTTAGGAAAGGTAAACTATGATTTAGCAATATCTGGCTTAAGCCAGCAAAAAAGATCTCACTGAGTTAGCATGCTCTCATCTCTGATCTAGGCTCCATGCCTGTAACAATTAGAATTTTAGATAAACAGGGGCCACTGAAATCTGGAGGTTCAAGGATAGTAAAGGATGTTAACTAAAGTCAGCTGAAGGCTGCAACTATGTCCAAGAAATTCTCTAGTACTAAATTTTCCTTTTAATTTTTTTTTTAATACCACCACAGGACTCAGGTCTTGGTAATTCACATTTATAAGGAATTCTCATTTTGTTTACAGGAACACATTCTGAGGAACATCTTGGAAATTTGCTGCAGAGATTCTTTCCTGGCTGCCAATGCAAAGCTGCAGGTAATGAAAAGTTCCTAGCCAAACTTTCTATAAAAATGAAATGAAAGAAGAATGTTCAAGTTGTGGAATTTTACATGTAAAGTACAACTCTAATCTTAAATATTTCTCCTAATCTCTCCATAATTCCTGGATTTATTTGCTTAGCTTGCAAAAAAAAGATTAGATGTTTCCCTGCAAATAATGATGAATTATTCACTTCCCTTCTTGCTTATAAGTTGTTCACAGACCTATATTTATGAAGTAATTTGTAATCTCCAGCAATCTTTAGTCTCTCCTTGCTGGGAAGACCAACCCAATATTACTCAGCAGAATTTCTGCAGACTTCATTGATTTACTCTTCATGCTGAGCAGGCCACCTAAATTTCAATGTCTGATCTCAGAAAGCTGCATGGGTAATGGCTGGTTTTGATCGTGTGATAAAGGATAACTCTCAAGGAAAGGTATTGCTCATATGCAAGTATTCTGGCTTCTACACAAGCACAGGATTTGCAAAAACCAGCTCAAACCTGTCTTAGCACCCATATGCCAAAGTCATTCAGGGGCTGCTGTAGAGTAGACAGAAAGCTGCAGGGAGTTGAAGAATTCCCCGAGTTCACTCCCATTGTGCTCTAGTCCTGCTCTCCACTTCTGGCCAAGGAGGAAAGCCAGGAAAGAAAATGGAGGCTCAGTCTCTTTCTGCTTCCTTGCTCTAGAGCATGTTGGGAAGTGATTCAGCTGAATGCTGCCATGACGATTCTCATTATCAACTTTACACAGTACACTAGCAAGTTAGTTTTCTTATGGAAAACCTTACTTCACCACTTTTTATCCGTCTCACCCACAGTCTCTGCCTGAAGGCTGTGATTCTCTCTGAAACGTATCAGTTTGGTTCCCTGGCCAACTGGGAAAGTTAATTAGCTGTTTTCTGCTTTCCTGTGCTTATGTCTTTCTCTATGACAGAGCGAACAAATCTGCAGCCAGAATTTGGATGCCTAAGCGATAACATGAGCGTCGCTGTGCTGCCAGCCATCCCTGTGATAATGCTTCCCCACACACAAGCAGGTTGGCCACTGAAACATGAGCTTTGTCTTATTCCCTCCTTGATCCCACCTAAATCTTAAAAGCTGCAGAAGACCCCGGAAAACAGTTCTCCACAGCTTGGAGTAATGCAGGACTCCCCGTGCACATCCCTGCCATTGCCTCGTGTTGAGGCACTGGCACTCCCAGCCTGGGTGTGCAGGGGGTTTGCTCCATGTTCCAGGAATGCTGCAGCCAGGAAGGCTGAGGAGCAGGATAAGCAGAGAGCAGATGAGAACAGGAAGGGACTACTACATCTACTGATGTGAGAGTTCCATACTCTACTTACGAGGAACATGAGGCACACATATTTACCACAGCTGCAGAATTCTGGCAATTTCCAGGGAATTTGTGAAGTTACTAAGAAAAAAACAGTAGTTAGCGAAGAGCTGAATGCTTTTTCAAGCCTCTGAATTTGCTCAGAATCTGAATTTAATCCCTGCCAACAAAGATAAAATCTACCTGGTTTTAGTGTGGAATGCCATTAATATCTGAGGAGAGTTTAATAACACCAGAACACATTAATAAACTGATCCTTAGTGATTTGTGCAGGGATATCTCTATCTATTGAACATATCCTTCTGCCTTTCCACTCTAGGCAGGCTCTTCCTCTGTGATTTGTGAACACATCTTGCACAGGGCCAACCTCCCCCTTTTTTGGCAGCACTGAGCAGTCATGGCACCCAGAAGGAAAAACTACTCTTGGAAAAGTTTATATTCCAATTCCCAATTTCATGGATTATTCTGGAAGTTGTATTATCTATTCGGCCTGAGTGGCAGCTGTTTGTAAGCCTTGAGGGAGAAATATTAAATATCACTTTCTCTTTCATAAGAAAGATGATCTTATTTGTCTGATCTGGGTTTTATTCTGTGCTTTTTATATGTCCTAATGCACCAAACATAACTTCAGTGCTCCAGAAGTGTTCTGCCCTGTGCCTTTGAATCAGCCCACCCTGCCAGGCTTGCCATACATCTGACATTTCAATAGCATTTTGTTCCTACATGGTCATTGAGATCTTCAAAGTTCCCTAATAGAACATGGCCCATCTTCATCCCCTGTAAAAATGATTGACTGTCGCAGTGATACTCTAGCTACTCTTCACAACATTCCTGTAGGATGTGTAGTAGTCCCATGGAGCAGGTCAGAAAATACAAGATTTAAAGCACAAAGATGTTTTCATATCGTGCATTCAAGCTGACCTCAGTTTTTCAGTTTCAAAGCTGTTGCATGTGTTCCCTCCATTTTTTTTCTGAAACACATGACAGAATGAGAGAGAACGGTGTCACAAATTTGTTCACAATCATGAACTTATTTGGTTAAAAATTTGCAGTGAAAACAATCTCCCAGAGAAGAACATAGGCCATAAGGAAGCTGAAAGAAAAAAAGGGGGGTTGATCTATATTATAAATGTGGGCCACTTGTATGTCCTTGCTGTGCAAACACACTTGGTTTATTCTGGTTCCTGGTCCTGCCATCCACTGAGAGGAGTAAGAGATGTCAGCAAGCCCCAGGCTACCCAGCAGATCAATATCTGAGTTGGGATGAGAATACAGCTCCTGGGGCTGTGGTTGGGCACAACTGCCTCTGCTGTGTTATCAGAAAAGCCCATTAGGAGCAACTCGTTTATACCAGGACACACAGCTTTAATTCCTTCTTTCTTTTGAGTCCTTTCCAGTTCTCTGTCACCAAACATAGCTTTAAAAATGGACATTTATCTTCCTTGGGCAGAACACTCTCAGTGTTTGCAGCCCTCTGAACTTGCTCTCTAACACAGGAAAATGATAATGCTGGTGAATTGAAGCTGGTGATAGACTTTTTAATAGGCAAATATTACCACCAGATTTACCTGCTGACAGTGGAGTTGATGTTAATGGCAAATGGTATGAACTAGGAGAACTTTGGGGTCTTTTAATGCTAAAAGCCTGAAGCATGTAGGTTTTTAATTTACAAGCTCCACTTACCATCTACTTATCGGGAGCCTGAGGCTTGCAAATGGGCAAAAATGGATAAAGCAGTTAAAGAGGTGCTGAAGTATTATTAGGTGTGAAGCTCTGAGTGCAAATGCTGTGTGCAATTGCTGCACTGGCTGGGCACAGAGGTAGAGGCAGTCACTGCCAGCTGGTGACAATGTGCTTAGTGGGGGACCCACAGCTACTTGAGCATGTGTTATCAGGAAATAGAGGATGGCAGCCTTGGGATTTGATGCCAGGAGAACCTGGCAGCAATCAGGAAACCATTCTTAATAAGATTGGGCTTACATATATTTTGTATATTTTACATTTTAAATGTAAAATATTATTTTACAAATGTTTTGTTTGCATTTTACAAATGTAAATGTTATTTTACATTTTAAATGTATATTTTACATTTTGTCACTGGTTCCTCTCAGGAAGACAAACAGTGCAGACACACTGGAAATACTGCTGGACTGCACAGGGTAGCTGAAGCCTTCAGTTGCATCAGTGCTGTGAAATTTTAGGTGGGAGGAACTGTGCTCCCCTTCTTCTGCCTGCAAGCAGCAGGGAAAAATCACAGTCTCTCTCACTGGGGGTTGCACGATGTGCAACGAGGGACCAGACAGAACAGGTTTTGTTGTTCTTTGGTTTTGATTTTCCTGGGAGACATGAAAGAAAAGAGGAGATGATAGCATGTGTTTAATTTAACAGAAACTATTTGGCTTCTTACATGAGGGACATTTTTGAAAACAGGAACATCAGGGTAACGGAGGAGGCAACTTGACAAGAGGGAAGCACTTAAAGTAATGTGATTGCTTCACAGTGAACAGTGAGGTCAGGATTATGGAGAAGTCCAAACTGTGTCACAGCTCCTCATTTCAAACTAATGAACCCCTTGATGACAGGTGCTGGAGTTCTGTGACAAAGGGGATGGACTGTTTGCAGCAAAGTGGTGATGTGAATGTCAGTAGTAGCACCAAGAGGTTAAAGACAGCAATTTAATTCACATGAGCAAGCATGTGTCACCTTTCTGGTCAGGAGGGTCTACACAAACTCCTCCTCTAGGTTCAAGTTCAACACTTTATCTTCAAACTATCAAGGCCAAACAGAGTTCAGTTTTACATGCTCACGTAGAAGTTCACCTTTTATTCACCAGAAACATCTTGTTTCATGGCTCATAAATATTAAACTAATATAAATGTAACCTCTGTGGTCTCAGGGCTGATCACGAGTGAATGAGTTTAAAAACTGAAATTTCCAAGCTGCAGTGTCTTTCCCTGTTGTTAACACTCTGATAGAGGCTGAACAAAAGCACCAGCCACTGTGGTCAGCTCAAATGCAGAACGGACTCTCGCCTTCATTCCCATTGCCCCCACCCTGAATACCCACTTGTAGAAACTCAACAAACGCAAATACTCCAGCCTGACTTTGTGAGCTTTGAAAACAACAATAAAAACATGAATGTTCCCAATGTCCCATTCACAAATCCATGTCATGTGAGGGTATGTGGGCTTCTGTGGCACTGTGGTCATATCAGTGCTGCCTTGTCCTTCTTCAGTTATTTGTTGTTGTACCAGCACGAGTCTAGAAGCCATCAGTAACAGAAACAACCAAGTGATTTTGTGCTGTAACTTCTGAGATGAAAAACTTGGCTGGGAAAAAAACCCAGAAGTCATAAATCTATTTGCCTCACCTACTTACTGTGTGATTATCTGGAACAGCTTGTGAAATTATTTGGAAGTCTAACATATAAAGCAGGTAGGGACCAAGACTCTGTGAGCTCGCTGGAAGCAAACTTTAATTCATGATTTTGATATCAGGGGAGAGCTATACTTCAAGTGGTCTGATGTAAGGCTTTTCTGACATTTATATGGTGAAATACAACTCAGTCCCATATTTAAAGGAAGAAAAAAGTAGTTAGAACAAGAAAATCTCTTAGGAAAGTTTCAAGACCAATGGCCAAAATTTAAAAGCTACCCTGATCACCCTCATTTCTCCTTTGGGTCCCTGAGAAAGGTTCTTGGAGTGTGCAAAGAAAGATATATATAGAGAGTTGACTTTGAATCTCAAAAGATCAAATATTTCTGGATGCTTAATGTCCTCAGCTCTTGCTGTTTCTCTCTGACATTATACAGCATCTAAGAAATGCTTCTGAGTATTTCTGCCACCAAGTATTGAAACTAGAACAACTGTGTTAGCTCTAAGGCTACTCTTACTCCTCTCGCTTCCTTCTTGCCTTGCCTCTTGTGACGAGTTCCTTCCTCAGTCTTGCCTGCTCTTTGCAGTGACAGGACACAGAGCCTGCTTCTGCCTCAGGTTTCAAATAGAATGCTCATTCATGCCCAGAGAAGGCCAAATAGATGATCTGAGTAGATGAGCAGAGTGATAGAAAGTGAAATTAGCAATAAAAAATGATTAAAAGTCCATTCTGTAAATCTGCAGTGGCTTTAAAAAAGTCCTGGCAGGGGTTGATGATGTCCTTTGCTGGAAACGGTGCCTGGGGCATTATTACACTCTCATGCTGATGATGACAGATGTACAAACCAGATAGTGATGGGAGTACGAGGCAACTTTGCTCCTTCCTCCAGCCAAGCCACTGAACCTCTCCAGCTGAAAAAGACCTGGTGATGTAGCTCACACAGAGTCACACACTATCTCCTGTCAGAGAAGGCAAGTGGGGTTGAATATCTTTCTGAAGCAGGTCAGCTGCTGTGAGTGGTACAGAAAGGGGGGTCAAAAGGAAAAGCAGGTGCCTCAGAAAAGGCATAGGGGACTCTCTTGGTATGTGAGTCACAGATGACTCAGTCTTCACACAGGGGATAGTCCTGAAGTCTGCATGGAATACTCAGGCTATCAAAAGATTAGAGCCTCTTCCTGTGCTGTTCTGATGGCCTTTCAGCCTTCCAGGATGAGAACAGTTCCAGGAGGCTGAAAAGCTGGAGAGTCTGTTTTTCTGATAAAGCAGAAGATGAAGTCCTGACTGCCTGACTGTATTTATTCAAGAGATGATGGCACTTTCTGCACAGAGAGAGCAAAGGACTCCTGCCCTTGTGAACGCATAATGTCCCACTTCAGTTTCCATGGCACTTTGCTCTTCTTGGCCCATATAATTGTTCAGTTCTTGTACTGAATAGCAAATGGTTTCGGCTCAGACACAGCGGTATGACAAGGCCTGTGACAAAACGTAACTGAGTGCTGACTTAGAAAAGTACTTGTGTCTCTGAGGACCCACCATGGCTGTGATTTGTATTCAAAGCCTCACAGTATGCTGGGAGAAGCCCCATCAGGATAGACCTGAAAAGGTACCAGTATGTCTGAAAGTCAGAGGCTGCAGCACATGATGATGAAACGAGCAATCCAGACCCTGGAGCCCTGCACGGGACACCTGTGGGCCAGGGAAGTCCCCTGCTTCCACAGGGGCTTCCAAGACAGCATGTGGCCAATGCTAACCAAGGACTAACCTGGCCTAGGGATGTGTTTGTGGGGCAGCAGGAGGGTACTTTCATCCCTCAGGACTGGCAGTCAGTCTGGGGCCAGAGGCTTCTTCTCTGTGTTTCTCTTAACAGTGAGCAGAGGTCCTGTAGGCAAAGGTTAGAGTTGTTTCCCCAAGAGACAAGAAGGTAAGATTTAATTCCCTCCTCTGCCTTGAAAGAACCAAATCCACACTAATTAGGAGGTGTAGACTAGAGGTGAGATGTGTTACATGTGGGCCTGCCTCCCTCTCAGCTGAGGTCTCCTGCTTCCCAGGGCAGTGCTGAGGGGAATATGGAATTTGGCCACCTGCTGTTGTAAGAGAAGTCCCTGTCTTCCTCTCATGACAGAGTGATGTCTGAGGATGCGACACGAGTTAAACATGTTCTGAAACCACCTCTCAGATCAGCTGTTTTGTGCTTCACAGCTAAATTTCCAGTTTCCATGAGCCAGCCATGGCACTCCCAGCCCAGAAAGCCAAACGTATCCTGGGCTGCATCCAAAGCAGCGTGGCCAGCAGGGTGAGGGAGGGGATTCTGCTCCTCTGCTCTGCTCTGCTGAGAGCCCCCTGCAGGGCTGCATCAGCTCTGGGGTCCCAGCACAGGAAGGACATGGACCTGTTGGAGCAGGTGCAGAGGAGCGACACCAAAATTATTAGAGGGACGGAGCACCTCTCCTATGAGGAAAGACTGAGAGAATTGTTCAGCCAGGAAAAGAGAAGGCTTCAGGGTGACCTAATTCTGGCCTTCCAGTACTTGAAGGGAGCCTCCAAGAAAGATAGAGAGAGACTATTTGTAAGAGCACCTAGTGACAGGACAAAGGTGAAAGAACTCAGACCAAAAGAGAGTAGGTTTAGATTAGATATTAGGAAAAAAATCTTTATTTTGAGGGTCGTGAGGCACTGGAAGAGGTTGCCCAGAGACACTGCGGATGCCCCATCTCTGGAAGTGTTCACAGCCAGGTTGGATGGGGCTTTGAGCAACCTGGGCTACTAGAAGGTGTTCCTGCTCATGGCAGGGGTTCAGAATTAGATGATCTTTCAGGTTCCTTCCAGTCTAAACCATCCTATGCTTCTATGATCACAGTTGGATGCAGAGCAAGTGTTAAGCTTAAGGAAGAAGTATTTGCAAAACCTCAGCTCTAGACATCTGAAACAACTGACTGAGAAAGAAATCACGCCTTGTAAGTCAGCAGTCTGGGTGCCCCCTGCCCAGCTGAGGATTCTTCTAATGGCACTTTTAGATGGAATGCCATGCAGAGAACTAGTGCTTATCCAGACTTCCAGGATTACCTTGATATGAAGCTTTCTGGTGTCTTTTGAAGCATTTGCCTTTTCTTTATCACAGAAAGTGATATTTGATGAAAGTGACAGTCCACATGATCCTTTCGATCAAAGCAGCATGCATTACTGTTTAACGAAGCTTGTGACTTGAGGTTCTATAAAATATGCTAAGAGCCTGCATTACAAGATCCAGTAATAGAGGAATTAGCCTATAGTGTACACAGGAGAAAAGCTTTGCTCTGAGACAATTTACAGAAGTTCTGGGAAGGGATTGGCTGTAATTTTGCTCTGAAACAATACTGCTACTTTTATAGCAATTTTTATTGGCAAGTTCATCCTCAAATGTGTTGTTTTATCATTACTTTTCTATTATTCACAGTGAAAAAATATCACCATAAAAATATTACTTGCTCCAGTAGAAAACTCGGTTACTAAGGTTACTAGATGAGATCTGTTTGGAATGATTTACAGCTCCTAAACACACTTTCCTCCCCCAACGAGCTGACTGAGAAGAAGAATCTGCCCTAATAAATTAAGCATGGTAAATGCAGACTGACCTACAAATTAAGAAATACAAGGTTAAATGCAAACATCGATCAAAGGCAAGAACTATAAATAGATAATGAACTAAAGAAACAATGCCTGCAAAGCAAAAGGCTCCTGGAGTTTTCACGTTGGCTGGCAAATGCTACTTAAGTACCCTGCTCAGCAGAAGAGGAGGATACTGCTAACATGCATTCAGAGGAAATGTTGTGCAGCAGGAAACCTCATCACATCTACCTAGAATAATTCGAGAAAAAATAAAAAACATCCTCCATGAAACTCTGCAGGGAAGTTCTGCCTGACTTCTCCAGGGCCAAGGCTGTGACCTGACACACAGCCTCACTGCCTTTACACAGATGAGAAATTGTAGTTTAGGTTGTGCATTTTGTATTACTTGTTTGGCAGCTGGTGATGTCCAAAGCCATGTTTTACAGAGGGGCTGCCCCTTATCTTTTGACTTTTTGGTAGAACTGAAATCTGTAAAAGCAAGTACAGTCACTAATAATGAAACATAAATTATACAGGCGAACAAGTACATCCCTGTGTATCATCACAGGTCTATTGCCTTCAGTGCAGTCACACAGACATTCAGTGAGTGAGGATTCAGCCCCATAGGAATGGGGCTCCTCCAGGCATGCATTTAGATTTTGCACTGCTGGCATCCCTGTTCTGAAAGGCAGGTCCTAACATAAAGCTCTCACCTGAAGTGGGATCCTTTCTCTGGAGCCATATAATACACCATCAAAGTTTTTGGGAACACCCTGCTTCACTGAAAACATGATCCTTGCTGGAGGTCCCTGAGCCTTCATGGTGGTAAATAATGGATAGACAGATGCCCTCAGAGATACGGGACAGGCCCTAGGGAGGTGAGGAGACTAGGAAATGTTCTCTGCTAATTAAAGTCCCGTTTTCATGTAGCCGCCTCTGGCAGCAGGGAATATTGTGTGTAGCCCTGCAAGGGATGTAGGAGCAGATTTAGAATTAGAATGGTGCTACTCAGATGAGAACATTGTCTTTGATAACCACAGAGGAAAACAACAAGATGGAGAGGATATGGTTTAATTAGGTCACCAGTGTAATAACTCAGCTGGGAGTGCCTCTTGGAAGCATGCTGTAGCAAACAAGCATCTTTTTTTACCCTTAAGCTTCTCTCCTTTGGAAGGCTTAAGTTTTCCCACTGTCAAGGCCCTGAGGAAACAGGAGCAGCATGGCTGAGGCTGAGGTTGGAAGAAGCCCCTGGAGATCATCTAGTCCAACGTCCCATGCTCCCTGCAGCATCTGCTAGACAGGTTGCCAGGATCAGGACTGCTAGCAGGCTGCTCAAGACTGTGTCCAGTCAGATTTTGAATACCTCCAAGAACACAGACTTCACAATGTCTTTGGACAACTTGTCCCAACGTTTGACCAGCTCAGCAGTAAAAACAGTAAAAACTTTCTTATGTTTAAATTGATTTTTTTTTCACTAGGCACCACTAAGAGCTTGTCTCTATCTTCTTTACTGCCTCCAATCAGGTACTTGTACACAATGACAAGATCTCCCTGGCCATCTCTTCTCCAAGCTGAACAGACCCTCCTCTCTCGGCCTCTCCTCAGGTCCCACAAGGGCTTGCCCCAGATTTTACTTTCAATTCCTGGCAACTGAATGTACTTATGAAAGAGCAGTTTTTGCCCTAGAGGTTTGCCACAAGGTGATGCTGCTAGTTAAACCTATTTTTCCTACACCCCTCCTCTCAGACTGAGATCTTAGAGACTTCATTTCCTCACTGTTATCAGCTAAAGGCACATCTGCTTGCTGATTCACTTAGGATGATTTTAAATCAAGCTGGTGCTGCACTTGATTCCTTCTAGCTGGTACACTCTGACTTATCACCTTGGAGAAGTCCTAGCTATGCCCTAAATCCTGATGATTAAGTCAGCCTTTTAATAATATCCCAAATCATTTCTGTGCAGGTGTACAATAATAATTTTATGAGGCAGTTTCTTGGCTGTAGAAAGGTATAGGAGAGCCTGTCTTGGAGCATATTGCTCATTTTGATGCCAACCAAGAGCCATCTTGTCATTGAGGCATTGCTGTATGTGGTGTGTCTTCCTACCCACCCTCTCCCAGCTGCTAAAATATCTTTCTTCTTGTCACTCCATTCTAGCCAGTTTAGTGACCTTCCCCAGGAAATCAGCTGTCTGTGCCCTGGGCACCCCACGGTATGCTCGTCTACCTGGGCACTGCTCCCTTGGCTCGTTCACAGCATCTTGGAGTGGGATTTGGAAAACCACTGAATGTGCTGTTCCACAGTTCCTGTGTGTACATGGAGGCAGTGGTGTCTCATCTCTCCTTGACTTGACTCTGTTCTGGGTGGAAGAACTGAGAAGGACAGGTTTTTTCCTTTTATCAGGGGAACAGAGTGAGCTCTCTCTTGCATGCTGCCACAAAAGAGTTCCTCCCTGAGATAATGCTCTGATGCTCTGATCTCTGAGGAGAGGCTGGTGACGAGATCAGGCATGACAAATATCTCAGTGTGGCATTGCCCATCCAATGCTTCTGTTTTTCGTGATCCACCACCCCAGCGTGGAGCTTTCCACCAGCTGGGGAGGGGTGCGGAGGAAGGGGTTGAAGGGACAGGCAAAGATATTCTGACTGCTCTTAGGTGTTCCCTGTTGTGAATCCTGTGGGCTGAGGTTCTGTGTAAATCCCTTACTGCTGAACCCAACCCAGACCCCAAGGAGCTACCTGCCACAGCCTACCAGTCCTTTTACATTGGGACAGCTCTTCCTGAGGAGCAGCTGGAATGACCACAAAGAAGCGGCAATACATCATGACCCAGCAGGGAAAAGAGCAGTCCCCCATACTGGGAACCTAAATGTTGTTAAATGTTCCTCCTCTTTTACTCCCTGTCCCAAAATGGCAGTTTAGTGGGAGCAAATTGAAGACTCCACGTGATAAATGTCCCTGCACACACAGAGACAGCTGAGCTCGGGGCTGGCTGTCAGGGTGTGCGTGGGGCTGGCTTGCAGCCTAGGAAAAGCTGGAGGAAACAGTGACAGCTAACAGGAAGCACTGCCTTCAGATCAGGCAATTTGGATGCTGCTATGGTGCCCTCTCACAGAGGCTTTACTTTTTGCTATTGAAAGGTGTTCTGAAGGGGGTAAATCCCTTTCTTAATCCACTCCCACATCCTCATAAATTCACAACAGCTGATGGGCATAATTTATTCTCATTACTTTGGTCCTTAGATGACTTCTTTACCCATGTATCCTTTGAATTTAAAGTACAACAACCAGCAGTGTAACTTGCCTGCATATTAGTCAGCTGTTATGTGTTTTGACTAAGGAATAACACAGTTGAGTTCACGTATTTGTTGAATGAGTTACAAGATTTATGAAAATCTGTTCAGATAACGTTAATGAATTGTATTACCACAGCACTAATAATTCAGAGCTTTGACTGAAAGTAAAGAGACAATTCCTCTAGGCACCATCAACCTAATTCCTTTTTGGTCATGGGACAGAGTGCAGCAACCTGCCCATGCCTCACCTCCAGGAGGGAAAGGAAACCATGGTTGGACAGGTACGTAACCCTTGTTTGGAAACACATCCCCAGATCTCGGTTTGGTTCTGCTGGCAATGGCTTTCTCATCAGCCTAGGTCTAGATAATGGGTCAGCCAAGGAATATGTACTTACTTCCACCTTTCTGTTTTATTTGGAAAGTGGGTTTTATTGTGCAAAATTGCTTTTTTTTTGGTCAACAGCCATTCATCAGCAAAGAGAAGGTCATGTACCTCTGACAGTACTGCCTTGCATCAGTAGAGCAATGCCCAGCCTTATTTCTCATTAAGGGCAAGGTCAGCACAATGAGAGTGCAGGCTTTGCACTGCCAGGAGTCCTGGGCTGAGTTCACTTCCACATCTGGTTCCTTTCTCCTGGCTCATCATGGCACAAACATCATCGTAAAATCTCATCTCTGATAAAAACATTTCAAAATGAGCATTTCAAATGGGAAAATGTTCACCCCTATTTTCAGGGTGAACCTAAAATGCTGGAAGTGTAACAAATGCAGTGGTGAGGGGATGTTTGAAACAAATGTTCTGAGGCAACCAGATATAAAATTTGGGTCCTGACCACATATGACGTAAGCAGCACAGGAAGACTCTCTGTTAAAAGCAAACCCCTTTTAGCTGAATGATCAGAGAGTACTCATCTTCTGTAGTCTATAAAAGTAAATTTATATACAGGGAAAGCCTCTACAAAGTATAAACAGGATCAAAATGCAGCCTCATTACTGGTTACCGCGGTAAGTGCTGTGCCACACAGAGCTCTACAGGAGAGAGTTTCTGAGGAGAAGAAATGAGCCAGCCAAAATATTATCTTCTAGGCTCATAGCCCACTGCTTCCTGTCAGTCACTAGATAAATTCTTCCTCAGGATGATTTTCTTTGCCAAAGGGAGCACAGTGCTGCTGTCTGCGATACACAGTCTCAAAAACATAGGTTTCTGTTTATCGGCTCAGGCTGCACTTGGGCTTTTGCACCTTCACTTGGGTTATCATGTCCAGTTGCTGGCTTACAGCTGCAAATCAGGTGCCAGAGGAGAGTCAAATTTGATTTGATTCTGTAATTAATTCTGTAGGAGTAAAAATGCTTGCAGGAATATGATAGCTCCTTCCGTCTGCAAGCAGTGATGTTTGGTTCCAGCAAGGCTAAAAATACATCATATTTACTCAAATGTAAAGCATTGGATTAATTTTCAAACATATTTGTTAACAGCCAAAAGTCTCTGCCTATCACAGAAGAAAAACACAGCCTCTATCTGAATGCCTTGGTCCTGCTGAATTCCTTTAAGTCCTGTGAAGCAACATCAAAGGAGGAAATTGGCAGCCACTATTTGGGGTTTTGTGTCCTTTCTCCAGAGAATGCAGAGGTTCTTTTATCAATGAACCTAGAGGAACCCAGTTGGACTTGCATTCTCATGATGTGGTGAAGGACTACGGCATGAGGTCAGGGTGCAGTGGACTTGAAAAATGGGAAGTATTGGATGGGAATGTCATAGGAGGGGCTGTGGTTTGGAAATACAGGATGATATGGAAAGAGGAAAAAGAAGGCCTAAAAGAGACATATAGGCAAATTATATCTTATTATTTTAGCTCATGAATCTATCTGTGTTGGATAATGAGCAAAAAGTCCTAACCTTACCCAAATTTTAGGTAAATTGTCTTTGTATGTATAATGTATGTCCAAGAAACAAAAAATTGTGCAGTTCCCATTCACAGACAGGTTGTGGGATTGTTTCTTCAGTTGCCCTTCTAATCATAAGCCAAGGACTAAGGACTGCTTGTCCCTTACATATAAAATGTCTCCATAGGGTCTGCTGTGCTGTTGACTTCACTCTGTCCACATGAGTTAGACACAATTGACGTGGAGCAAGGCATTGAGAGTTTCTTTGTGGACCTGCCCTTAATCCTGGGTCTCCATTCCCAGTGCAACTGGACTTCTTCACACAGTGGAAACAAGTCCAATACCAAGGAAAATCTCTTTTCTGTCCCAGTACTCAGCTGCCCAAAGTCTGCAGGCCACCCTGCTGAGCCTTGAAAGCAGCAGAGATGCTACGGGCACACTGATGTGGCTGTGATGTGTGCCATCCACCCAGGGTGAGGAATTCTCTGCTCTCCCCATGGAGTTTTTAAAGGTGAAATGCTCAGTGTAGATAAGTAAAATAAATGGTAACTGTGTTTATCTGAGTCACCCACTGTGTGGAGAATTGCTCATGATGGTGTCCCATCACTCCACCACTCAGCTTCACCGTGCTTTTCAAGATAACCTTGTTTTTTAAAAAGCTAAAAATACTTTTCCTTTACTCTACTTTGTTTTGTCAACAGTGTAATGTAATTCATGGGTGACTGTATTAGGTTTGACATGAAAAACTCATGGCTGCAATGCCTTCCTCAAGAAAGAAGATAATGTAGAAATTTGTCACTGTGAAGGTCCTAATGTACTAATGGTTTTGATTTAAAATGGTGTTATTTCAAACACCTCAAATGAAAACACAAGAGAACCAGTATAGGAAGGAAGCTGCTTTTCTTGAAGAATTGGATGTTTTGCAGGAAAAGCTCCTTTGACTTTAGCAACTTCAGTGCTAACAACAGCTAAAATTAAGACATATGCAACCTAATTATTTTTCCTGGGGGGCTATGCCTTAATGACATGCTTAACATTTGAAGATAGACAGTAGAGGAAAAAACCCACACTTTGTTGAGCAATCCCATGATAAAGATGTGCTAAAAATTCAAGTTTTTCTCACCAGCTGCATATAGACTCCATTGCCCTTTCAGCTTGGAAAGCAGAGTCATTAAACATCACCTTGTTCCATTTTTCTTTTTCACTTCATTGTTTCAGGTTGTCTCACCTGTAACTGTTATGTGTTGTTTTTACTGCTTCTCTGTTTCTCTGCATCCCTTCTTTTCTATGGATTTTGTCTCTGCTCCTGACGGGCTCCTCATAAAACTGGAAGTTCAGCACAGACTCATTCATGCCACTCATTCAACTTGTTTTCCTCTATAATTTCTTGCCCATTCTCCCTCAGCATGCCATGATAAAGACAACAGCTGTATGACAAAGGCACGCTAGTCTGTATGATTCTGTTCCAGTCTTGTCCCCCACTCCTGACCTCTGTGCACCAGTCCTGCTCTGCCCTGACTATTTCAGTGCTCCTTTCCAGGCTGTCTCTCGCTCCCTTGTGGGGGTCTAACGCCCAGTGATTGTTGCAGCACACAGTGCCTTCCCTCTTTGGAAGGGAGTTTAGAGGTCAAAACCACTGGGGTTTTTGTGCCTCTGCAGCTTACCTCTGGGCAAAGCCCAGCCAAGAGCACACTGCCAAGGATTTGTGCCAGAGAGGACCTGGGAGGGGTTGGAGTGGGGGTCCCCTTTTCTTGTAATCTCACCTCTGACAAGAAGTGCCTTTGGTTAAGATTAGACTTTGCCTAGAGAAACAAGGACTGTGAATAACAGCACTCACTGCTGATTTTCCTTGGCACAACCAGCGGCAAGGACCACCTGGATGACCAATACAGATGCAGCTTTACTGGGGCTGTTAGTGCCCAGCAGCTGGGAGGCTCAGGTTTCTCTAGGACAAGCTACTGTTGCATTTTAGCAAAGTTGGGTTTGGCACTCATGTTGTTTTTTGTTTTTGTTTTTTTTTCAGGGAGAGTGTAAAAAACATACATTGGTGTATTTTCCTGTGAAGTGCTTCTATCCAGCACAGAACTGAATATCTTCCTTTCACTAGGATGTACCTGGTAACCCCTCCTAGTCAGGGGGTTGTAATGTCAGTGTGGAATGGGAGCAAAACAGCAGTAATGTTTTATTTTAGTCAGAGGACTCTGCAAGCTTCTGCCACTTCATGGTCCTACCTCCAACCTGCCTCATTCTGAGTGCTCCTGGGATCACACTCCCCGAGCTTGTACCCAGCCCTAGGTCTCTCTGCTCTCTGCATCCTCATTCTTCTTGAACAAGAGAAGTATATTCTGTCCAGGCACCTTGTCTTTGTGTGCTGTCTTACCTCTCTTCTCCTACAATAACTTCAGCTCTTCCCATGCTCACTTCCTCCTCTGTGCTATTTATCTACATCCGATACTTGTGTCCCCTGCTTCATTGTTCCTCTTTGTGCTATAATTAAGATGTCCATCACAGCTTTAGTTCGTTTAATTTATTAATATTTTATCTTGCTCTTCATGCCTCTTTCTCAGAACTCCACTTCTTGCTGTTTTAAGTTAGTTCTTCTTGTTGGTTATTCAACTGTTAACAAAATGAGATGACCATCTATCAAGATCCATTTTCCATTTACACGTGAAAGTGTTATGATCACTTTTGATTAAAATATGGATGGGCCTGAATGGATCTGACTACAAACTAAAATTAGGGAAAACTCACCTCAAGGCTTGTTTAAAACTTCATCTGATTCCAAATCTGTATTTCTGTAACATCACCCCAAGTCTACATTCTGTGCTCTCTTATAATACACAATTTCATTGGTATTAGGAGTTCACAGCTCATTTGTCTTACATTACCTGCAGTTCTAGCACAAAACTGAACTATGTAAGCCTCAATTTACCTCCCTAGAACTGAAAATTAGTCATCTGTAAGCAGTCAATCATGCTGATCACAGTGATCCCTAAACCAGCTGCATCCTTTTCTTGCTCTGTTTCAGGACTGGAAATGGTTGCATCAGCTTCATTTCTGCTACATGTTCTTGCTCTCTGTCTCTCTGCCTTTTTTCCTTCTAATTCGCATTTGTTTTGAACTGAAAATGAAGCATCACAAATTATCTATAAAATACAGCTACTTAATATAAGGTATATTCCCTTAGGGAAACAACAGCCTGGCTGAACACAGTTTCTCCTCTCTGTTAGAGTACCCAAGCCAAAGAGATTCATTATAACTCCTTGATGAAAAGGTTTGTATCCTCCTTTCTGTGCTCATTTTTCTTCCGATTATTTTCCCCACCCCAGATGCAGCACAATCCATCCACTGCATCGTGGGCAGATCATCATCCTTTAAGGATGACTCTCCTATTACACTTAGAGACAGGTGGAGTCATTTCCTTGCATCTATACATCTGAGAGGTGGAGGAATAAGGGATTGGACTGAGGGCTCCAGACTGCAGGGGTTTCTCTTTTATGTCAGACATCATAAATATGTGGCATACTCACTGACTCCCAACATTTCTGCCAGCATTGATTCTCTTTGGAAATTTCATATTAAATTGCTTTTCAAAGGCATAATACAGAGCTGGTAACTTGTTTCTGAAAGGGCAAGGTTTCTTTATTCTGCCTGCTCTGCCCTGTAGCATCCATGTAATACCATTAAAAATTTCCTTCCTCTAAACTCTGAACGAGAAGAAGCCAGACATATTTAACACATCCTTCCTTTTTTGGGTCTCAATTTTCAGACCAAAAATATATCTTTTGCTTTATTTAAACTGCAGTTGCATGGGCATATCAGATCACTGTACCAAGGGCTCAATGATTCCAGTATTCCCATGTCCCCATGTGCTTCTGTCTGTCAAAGCTGGTAAGCATGAAGGATACTGAGCTGTCCAGGTTTCCAGATAAACTTCACCTCTGGCTTTCTCCACTCGAGATTCTGCAAACCCTCTCTGCTTGAAGACCTGTGCCATAAGGAGTCTGATTTCTATTATCTGCTCAAACCAATTTTTTTCTTTCCTACACAGCTTTATGTAGAAAAGCTCCTCAAAAATCCCATTCCCCTCTAAGTATTTTTCCCTGTATTATACCTAGATATTAATTGATTCTTCCCTAGAAATCAGGGATGTGATGACAGAAACACTGGATGTTTGGGAGTGTCTGCTGAGCACTGGCAATTGTGGCACCTTTTCTGTGTCAGTAGGTTGATGGAGGTTGTCTCTGTCTGCCCAGTTCATCAGGCTGATGATATTTGTCAGATGGTTGTGGATATATTTGACAGGTAAAGCCTGAGCTCATAGGTCTGGATGCTGCAACTCATTCCCAAAGAACCTGACTGTTGTAGGCTATAGAGAAACTTTTGTTAGGAGGTGCTGCAGCCTCGGGATATGAGAAAAACTTGGGAACTGTAAAACTGAAGGGTTGGATGTCTGAGCTCTGCTCTGATGTTTGTGGCACAAATATGGCCAGACACAGACATATCCAGACACAGACACGAAGCATGAGTCTCTCCCACTCGACTCCCAGAGTAGCTGAAGCACAGAGAGGGTGTCTGCACGGAGGGAGGACAGAGAGCTGGCTGAAAGCTTGTCACAGGAGCCGTGCTGCCCTTGGTTTGTGCCAGCATGCAGGCAAGGTGTGTGGGGCAGCCCAGCCTCGTCCATGCCAAGGGTCACTGCCCGCTCCTGGCAGCGTGTGGCACCTCCTGCTGCGGGTGTGCTGCAGGGGCAGCGCTGCAGGGAGCAGCGCTGCAGGAGCAGTGCTGCAGGGAGCAGTGCTGCAGGGGGCAGCGCTGCAGGGAGCTGGCCAGGCAGGCAGCCTCGCCCTGCGCTGCAGGAGCAGGGCAGGTGTCCTGCAGCTGGCTGGCTGAGCCAGTGTCTGTCCCAGCACCCTCACTGTCCTCCTCATAGCGCAGGGGAGGGGGGTGGAGGAGAGGAATCAACTCTGCTGTTGGGGAATGCAGTTCCCTGGTTCTTTCTGTACTCATCAGGGCACGGATTTTTTCTGCCTGCAGCTTTAATGAAGAAACGATGTCAAGAGCCAGCAGCAGCAAGCCCCATCTAGCTTCATCACCTTGCAGGTAAGGGCTGAACCAGCTGTGCTGCCATGCCAGCATTTAGCTAAGCAGCGTCCATTCAGAACGAATGCAGTGTGACGGAGTAGCAAGTTCACCATTTAAAGTGAAAATCAACACTTCCCAGCAGTGAGGCAGATCATTAAACACTTTGCTGCATAAGCCAGCATCACTTTTCTAAAAAAAGTGTCAGGGTGTTCAGCCAAATGGGCAATTCAGTTGGCTTAACTTTCCTGACCGCTTTCTAATTTGGTTTTAATGAAGATATAATTAAGAGGTAATGTCAGCAGAGCAGAACATTGTCACACAATAATGGTCTCCTGCTGCTGCATAAATGGTAAATGCAGTAAATATAGAAGGGAAGCCGGGATGTTTATTTTCAAAGCAGGAGGCATCGATCCTGGGACACACTTCTGTTTTGATACCTTTATTTCCATTTTGTTAAAAAAATGAGGGGCTGCAGATTTAATCCCTTTTGGCCTGCAGCCACTTCACAGGAGTAGGAGGACAACTTTCAAGGTGGCTCTGCTGCTGTTGGGACGTGCTGCTGCTGGATGCTGGCTCATGGGTTAGACTAAAAATTCCTCACTTTAACCTGATTGTCCAGTGGTATTTGTGCTGCCGTGGGGAATGCAACAATTGAGAGCCTCAGTCAGCCAGCACTACAGAATAACTTGGCCATTACAGTGCTGTTTATGAAAGAAAACCACCTTGAGAAACCAGTCCTTTTATTTTTGACTGGCTGGAGCTTATGATCTTCATCTTTTCTGGTGAATAACGTCTGCCTTCCAGCATTGCAATAGCAGAAATAAGGATTTTATGTTCTAGCCCATACCGTTCACCTCCACTGCAATTCAGGCTGCAAAATTATTTCCGTTCTGAACTTCAGTTCCCATTTTTCTTTTAAGTTTTTGCAAAACTTCTTTGGGGAGAAATTCTCTTCCAAGGCATTTAAGCCAAGTAATAGCTTTAACAGTTTTTGCATTATGAAGGCTGACAAGATATACTATCTCCTAAAGCTAAGACTGTTTTTTCAAGCAGAAAACTGCATGAAATAACTGCAAATGAGACTTATGCTAAAATATGGATAAGTCTTGGAAGTTAAAACTTCCTGTGAAATTAGTACTTGCTGAAGAGGACTGCCTTTGTTCTGTCTGAAATATTTGGTGTTTTGAATTTGCAAACTAATGACAACTTTAGAGCACATGGAGTAAATCTTCAGTCTTCCAGGACATTTGAGAAATAATACCTCTTATATAGTGCTCTTAATCGATAACTCTCAAGGCATTTCATGCTGATAGAATAAGGGCTAACCAGATATAGTTCATTAAAAAAAATCCAGGGTTTTTCCGTTCTGAAGTAGAAGCAAATCCAGCCTTTTAAAAATGCTAATAAAAACCAGGAGACCGTTAGCACACCATATGTTAAGCACATCCAAGCTGAGGGGGATTTGCCTTCAAGCCCAGAGTAGGCCTTGCATTTAAATGTGCCCTAACTACTGTGTTGCCTGCAGTCATTTTGCTCCTGTGGTGGGAGATGTTCACACTGACAGGGATGAGCCAGGCTCCATGTGTTTGTGACTGAGCAGGTGGCTGGAAGATGGGAACAGTCAAACTTCTGAATCCCCCACTTGTTTCATGCAGGTTTGGTTTGGGTCTGCCATCTTCTGTAAGGGGATATGCTGCCCCTTCATCTGTTCCAGTGACATGGTGAAGGGCAGAGGCTCTTCACCTATTTCTCCTTTGTGAATTACAACTTGTACCAGCTCCCTGCTGCCCTACAGGGAGCACAAAGATGTTGTTTTTCATTTACTCCTCCCCAGCTGAGGTCAAGCACTCTCTCTGACGAAATGGGACATCTCCCCCTGGACCAGAGAAACTTGCCTGCCACGCAGAAGTTGTTACAACAGATATATTCCCAGGAAAGTCTTGCTTTGTCATATCACAGATTTACAGCCAGAAAAAAATATTGTACCAACCTGCAGACCCCCAAGTCAGCATCGTAGCATTATCTTCTGAAAGAGGAAAGACAAGATATCATAAGCATGAAACCTGTGGCAGAGCTGGGTGTAAGACATAAGCTTCCAGTGTTTTGCACATTCAGCACTTTGCCTTAGACTTGGCTGTGGAGAACAATTGCAGTATTAACAGCAGTGAGTGTTTTCAGATCCAGTGCTGTGAATCTGAAAGACTACATGAATTTAAGTGTCAGGGGGCTGCAATTACATCAGGGTAACCCGATTTGGTTAGCATTGTGTGGAGCAGTTTTGTGTCTCTGGTGGCTGTGGCCAAATCACATGCAGGAGTTGTGTTTAGATAAAGTAATACTTGTGTAGGCAAAGCAAATATTAGAAAGTGAAAGGGATTTGGTGTAATGGGATCACTTTGTCCTGAGCTGCTTCCCAGGCTGAGACCTGGGAGGTGGTCAGCTCCCACATGCTGAGCCACTCCTACACCAGCTCAGTTTAAAAGCTCCTGGGGACAGCAAGAGGCGGTCATCCAGCTGGAAGACTCTAGTGGGCCACCTATCTTCTTCCAAGAAAATGGCTTTTACAGCTTACCTATGCTGTCAGGAGGTGAAGGAAATAATGTAGGACGTCCTAAGCTTTAATGCCTTGGATGCTGTTTGTACTCTTTGGTGAGGAAGTCACCCTTCTTCCCAAAACATGTCCTCTGGCAGCACTCCAGAAGGCACAAGGAGCCAGGGCTCTGGGTCACCCTTTCAGAAGGACATGTGCATCCTTGCCCAGCTGAGAGAGGAGGTGGATCCAGTGGGAGAAATCTCCGTCTGAGGCGCAGTGCAAACAGCAGAAGGACGTCAGCAGCTGTAACATGAAGGGCACCTGAGGCTCCTCTCCCACTTTTACTCAGGCCCAAGCAGAGAGGTGACCATGGCATACTGGTGGCAGGCAGGGGGGCAGCTGCAATGCCCTGGGGCTGTGTGCACCCCAAGAAATCCAGCACCTCAGAGAGCTGAGGAATTGGCCAGAGCAGCTGCCTGGGCTGGCCTCAGCCACACAGGAAAAACTTGAGATTATGGCAGGGACAGAAAAAGGCCTGCCTGGAGAGCAAGGGGTAAGGTCTCCCTATCCCTAAACCACTGTGACTTGGGAAGGAATGTGTGCTTCCCTAAACCACCAAAAGGCTGTCACCAAAACAGATGCACTTGGCTGGTTTCTGGAAGTAAATCTGGGGAGAGAAGAGCAAGGAGCACCATGTTCCCCCTTGGATAAGAAACTCTCAGGATTTCCCTTCACCCTGTGAGAGCATTTCACTTTCCAGTAGGCAGCACTATAAATTTCACCTATTGGTAGACGTAAAGATGTTTTATGGTTGTCCAGACTAAGCTATGATTGACTTAAAGTCTAACAAATCATTCCTTTAAAGTCTAACAAATCAATCTCCTCCCACTGTCCCTTTAACCACGCTACACAGAGTGCCAGCTCTTCCTTTAAAGATATCAGGAGAGGGAGGGAACAGCTGTCACCAGCACCTAATGAATGAATGAGTGTTGAGCCATCCTATAATTTCCCTCTGCTTGGCTATAAGAGCAGGAGGAAAACAAGCAGACAGAAATCCTCTGGCATGAAGCAGTCGGGGCTCCTGAGCACCACATCACACCTGTGCTGCTGGGGGCCAGAGCAGTCCCTCTGAAGCTCTGAAGCAGCTGCTTCCTCAGAAAGGTGTGGGGTGCTGAGGGAAGGATGAGGAGCCAGGGGGAGCCTCGCCACAAAGGGCTTTTTGTTGAAAGGTGCTACAGAACACTGCACGTTGTGGTGGAGGGGACGAGGTGGAGTATTTCCAGTGGGAGATGGTGCATTTATACAAATCAGAATGCATGCTCTTTTCTCTGTTGGAATATTGTCATTGTCCTTTATTACATTAAAGGGGAACATCTTTATCTCATGGTGATTTGGGTGGGATATGACATTGCCTAATGTAAAGGGGAACTGTAATATCAAGGAGACAACCGTGAAATAACGCATTACACACTGAATTGAACAGCAGGCTCATTTACATTCCTTTAATTTGGAAATATGAACATTCAGAAAAGCTCTTCTCCGCTCGCATTCCCTTATTTGGGAAACATGTAAATTACATTTATGATAATTTAGTATTTAACTGGTACAAGCAGCGCAAATTCCAGCAGCAAACCTTTTAAAATAGGCAGGAGCTGTGCCAGCCTGCTTTGGAAATGCGTGAGGTAGAAGCCACCTCTGCGGATGACTCCGAACGCAGCACCTCCGGCTGCTGGACCTGCACTTGCAAATGCTTGTAAAGCAGATGGGACAGCAATGGTGAGGCTTGCAGGGCTGGACCTTTTGTCCCAATCACAGTCTAGGCTTATCACATTTGGCAGATGGATTTAATTAATAAAGCTCTTCTGCTGTGTGTGGAGTCATTTTTTTGCAGCCTATGAGATCCCAGAGCCGCAAATGAAAATGACAGCAGAGGAGCTTTTAGATCAGCCGTGCTCAGATGATGCTGAGAGGCCTCTTCTGCAGTAATCCCACTGCTACATTTGCCAACCTCGCCTTGGAAACCTTCTACCAATCGTGAGTCATGTTCAGCTGCTCATCAGTCAGCTTATTCTATTACGTGTGTAATAGCCCTTATTATAAAGTCATTTCTCTTGTATCTAAATGGGATTGTTCCACTTTTAATCCAATACCCTTCTTCCATCTCTGCTGCAGGGAAGGTCCATCCTGACAGCACACAAATACAAGAGTTCATCTCAGAGCTAGCTGGGACTCCCTCCTGCCCTGTGAATTGCTTTCTGCCACCCCCCTCCCCCACCTGTGGTTCCCTTCACCATTCCTGCTGCCCATCCTCAGGTCCTCTGCCACTTTTCACTGTCCTTTCTAGAAAGCGAGGCTTAAAAATACGTGCTGTGCTCCAGCCTTACCCAAGCTGCATGATGCTGCACCCATCACTCCCTTGTTGTCTCATGGCAGATCTCTCTTTATACCCCCCAGGACAGTGATTGCTTCCCTCACAATGGGAACTCTTTTCATTACCTACTATAACCCCAAGGTATTTTCCTATAACAATGTTTCCTAAATATTTGTGTTGATTATTGTTATTTCTCTCCAGGTGCAATACTGTCACATTCATCAGTATTAAGTAAATTTTATTTTGTTAACATCTTCCCATGACTCAGAACATGCCAGGTAATGCTGCAATTGGGATTTGCTATCCCTTTTCACCTATCCATTTCATATTTTATTGTTTTCAGTGCTAGTGAGGTTAAACAGAGCATTACCTAATATAAATCAAATGACCTGAGCACAAAGGGGAATAAAAATATTTGGAAAAATAATTGGAAGCTGAAATAGGATTTAAAAAAATAAAGAAAGATATACTCTTTTCTCATTAAGTATAGCCATTGGATTTAAAATTTTTCCCCTTGCCCAAGCTTGAATAAAAAATAGAAGATGAGAAAAAAAACAGGCAAAAAACAAAACAAAAAAACCCCATATATTTTCATTAAAAAATGTTGAAAATATTTGCCAGACCTAAACTTTCATGTTAACATTTTCATCTGAGTTGCGCATCCATTGGGAGCAAAGCTGTTCTGAGTGATTCTGACAGAGGCTGTGAGAAGGCAATACCTGCTTTTTTTTCTGCTTGCTTCACAGAAGGGATAGTACAAAACAAGTGGCTCTGAATAAGAGTTTATCCCCTTTCAGGAGAGCTCTGAAACATTTGCCTGCAGTTAATCAGGAGCCATGGCTCAATGGGCTTCCATGTGTCTTTGCTGTGCAGAGCAGGGACTGAAGCAAGAACATGCTGCACGCTTCAGTCAACAGCAGTCCATTGAGCAAAGTTTTACTCAAACAAACAAACAAACAAGATCACCATAACAAAAAGAAAAAAAATCTGAAAACCAGAAATGTTTACACACTCATTTCTTGATATTGTCCATAGCCTTTTATGTATTCATGAGCAATTTCCTACATAAACTTGTATAGATCAAGGAGAAAGGTCAATCCCATCTGGAGGGAATCCCATCTATAATAAGAAAGGCACAGACAAACAGAGGTCTAGTTAATGAAAAAAGACATTTTTCTTCTCAGAGACCCAAGTCATTGGATGGAGCACAGAGGAGAAATGACAGTCTCATGCCCATTCCTCAGGCATATGCACTTTACAAATTAGCTCTCATGCACTGTGCATTGAACCCATGCTAGAACAAGTACCTGCTATTGCATGAAGGTGTAAGAAGTTCTGGGCATGGGTTGTCCACGAGAGGCTGCTGGTACTTCTGAAAATGGCATCAGGTTATGTCTGCTGTTTGGCACTGAAAAAACCCCAGTTCTTTAAATGGTGATAGAAACACAGCACCTTTTGACATGCCCCATGAATGGCTGACTCAAGGATGCCACTATCAGCTTGTGGCCAATGTTTTAAAGTTTCAGCCTTCTTAGTAAGTCTACCTTGTACCTGTGTTGCTTATTCCCATCAGGTTTGAGGAACATTGGTTTAGGTTATCCCTAAAGCAAAGAAGGGTATGGCAGGGAAGCCCAATCAGGATTCCTTGATTACCTGAGATTTGCTCTGACAGATTCATTTTCAGTAATTGTGCCTGCACACCTGATTTAGGACTCCACAGCAGACAGCAGTGGAAGCTGATTTCTTTGAAAGTAAACACCCAGCAGCCAAGACTATAACAGATGTTATGGATGGGACCAGTAATTCACTTAACTCTGTCTCAAAACCCCTCTTTTCTATACACTTCACCTCAGCATTCTCCTGGGCAGTCACTAGCCCTGCTAAATTTGTGGTTCTCATTTAATTCCCTGACATGTTCTTTTTTAAGGCTTTATTTTCAGCTATTGAAATACAAGAAGTTGCCTGGAGCCTTGCTTTCCAGAAAGGCGAGAAGAGACTTCACCCTTGGTAACTGAAAGGGGATGCTTTCCATTTTGGTGTAAACATCTCTGAGGGCCTCTCTGAGCCCACCTGCACTTTTCCACAGTGTTCTGGGTTTCCAGCGGATGCAGATCTTTTCCTGCTCTGACAGTGGGGGGCACGGCACTCAAACCAAGCCCTGTCAATAAAGTAACTTACTCTGAGATGAATGTCTTGGAATTAGGGATAGTGAACACATCCCTTTGCCCTGAGGTTTCTTAATTTATCTTACATCAGGGGCTCTCCTGGTCAGGGGCATCAAGCTGCAGGGAGCCAGGATGAGGGACAACCCTAGCAGGAGTCACCCAGCAGACACCAGTGCATCCCCCTTGGAAACAAGGCCATGGTCACACAGGCTGTGGTCACACAGCCATGGTCACACAGGCTGTGGCACCACTCAGGTTAAGAGGCAAGTGCTGCCTAGTGCTTTAGATGCGCGTTCAGGTGCCATGAACAGGTAATCATCCTTTTCATGGCATTGCATCAGAAATGTTACTGAAATCAGTACAGATTATGTCGGCTGTATAATCTTTTTTCCTTTACCTAGTCTATAATTACAGCAGCTCTGAACAAGGAAAACACCAAACAGTATTGGATTTTTCTGTTATGATCCGTGTTTAGGTTTTGGCAGGATTCAATTTTAATTTCAACTTCAATGATAACACTTCATTACCTGTGTTCTTTATTTATAGTTACACACTGCTCATTTAAACTGATGTAAATATTTTTTGATTTGTATCCAGGAAAGTGCTACTATCATTGGTTGAAAGAAAAGCAGCTTCTCTCTTTTTAATAGCTGCTGTGATTTCAAAGAGATGGGGTCTACAAATTCATCTACCACCAAAATATTTAGCCCTTAATCTATACAGAAGAGAAATGACAAATACATTACAAAACCCTTCCTGACAGAGCCTGTCCATGCTCTGTTTTCTAAGGACATTGTACAAGGTGATAACATGAATCACAAATAACATTCAGCATGAGTTCAGGCAAGCTAAAAAATGCTCTTTTTTTTCTTTGGAGGAAAGAGAAATAAATTATGTTATTATAAACAGAGATGAGCTGAGAAAAAAAATATTGTTTTAAGTATTTTGTGCATTTAGATAACCCAAGAAGATCCCATATGCAATATGAGCAAGTGTTAACAGAAAGATCATTAATCAAGAAATACGCCTACTGGAAACAAATCCCACAGCAGCTTAGGAAAACAACAGACAAAAAGTTATCCCGTGGTTAGATAAGTAAATGGATGTCAGTGTGGGAGCATTATGGCAAGGAGGAAGCAGCATGAGACTGTGAGCAGCGAAGGGTTAGGCTTTTCATCATCCGACTCTCCAGTACCCCAGGAGTCCTGTACCAATCAGCTGGTATCCAACCAGTGGAAAAGTGTCCGAATCAAGGCTGCTTGCTGGAGAGGATGGGAGTGCAGGAGGAAACCTCCGGTGTATGCAGGAGAAGTGATCCCCAAGACTGCAGTGTGACTGTCTGTGTGGGCACAGACACGAGGTTTCCTCTGACTCTAGTCAAGCTGAAGGAAAGCTGTGGGATGCTGGGCATGTCACCTGCACTGTCCCACCCAGAGCCATCACCTCCTGTCCAAGGTATCCAGGTAGGAAGCTCCTTGCCCACTTCTTCCCCCCACAAGCAGGGTAGTCCAAAGCAGTGTTGCTGGAAACTCCAGCTGTTGCTCAGTAACACTGAAAGCTGAGAAATATTTAGTCAAAATTTTCATGTACAAAGGGAAAGGCCTAATTTTGAAAGAATTTATAATAGCATGGAATAATTCTTCCCTATGCACAGGAAAGATGGGAGTTACTGGTTCAGGGCTGCAGAGTGGGGGAATGGGAGATGACTGCTACTGTCTTGATGCTGGGTTGTTTTGGATTTTTTTTTTTGTTTTTTGCTGAGTGATTTGGCCAAGCAAATTAAAAAAAAAGGCAAGGCTGTAACTGTTTTCTCTTGTAACCCTAATAATCCTTAGTGCTCTGAGGAAATTACTGCTAAGCACAAAGTCTTTGTGGAATAGACCTTAAGAATTATTGTTAGTAAGCAAAGAGATATTAATGAGCATCTTCCCCCAGCTAGTGTACCAGTGGAGAATTTACAAGTCCTAATGAGCACTAAATTTGAAAAGTACGATTTTAATTCCATCCTGAAGAGTACTTAAATCTGAAAGACTATTCCCAGCTAGCTAACTAGATCTGAAGAACAGTTGTTAGAGCTGAAATGTCCTTACTCACCCCTACAAAAGCAACCAAATCCATCAGTCTCAAAGTTTTTATTGCCAGGAAATGTTTTCAAATTCAGATGAAGGGAACAAAAATAATAACAATCCTAAATATATCATTGAAATCTTTATCCAGCAAACAAGACAGACATTAGGTCACCAGGACCTTAGAGTCCTTGATTTATGCCAGAGATGCAGCCATGCAGCAGCACGAGAGAGATGAGTGCCCTAGGACTTGTGTAACAAGATATTGTATTTTTCCACACGCAATGAACAGCTCTGTGCAAAGTCAGAGGAATAAGAAACCCTCCAAAGCCTCCTCACTTTACAGGTTGGACTGAGATGTTTCTGTGATAAAGTTCAGTTCTTGGATAGGTCCAAATTAATAGCATTTTTTGGCCTACCCTGAAATTTGATGCAACTCACAGAGGGAGGGAGGCTGTAGTTGTGGACTGAGGGAAGCAGACAAGATGCACCAGTTTGCAGAGATGGTTCTCCCAATAACAGGTGCTCTTTTAGCTATGTTTGTATGCATGAATAAGCACAGATGTGTGTGAAGACTGGGGGAAGCAAACCATGGCTTCTGAGCAAGCTCAGTCTTTCAGCACACACTCTGCTGTGTCTTGACACCAGTTCACCTTTGATGACACAATATTGGCAGCAAACCTCAGGAAGCATCTGTTTGCCATGGTAGGTAAATGAGTAGCAGCTGGGAAAAAATAGAGTTCATGTGGGGACAGAGACATTGAAGGGCTTTCTGAGCTATTGATTTTTGCATGTTCTCAAGGGAGCACAATGGGGAAAAAGATTTTGTGTCAGCCCTGGTTACCCAGAAACTTCTGTATTTTGCCATCCAGCCCAATTTATAGATTGATTGAACCTGGTTAACACCACTTAATAACCACCACAAATGGTCTTTGAAGCAAATTATTAAAAATTTTAGAAAAATATCTTCCAAATCCTTGCTAAAGGATTTGTGTATCTTAAGTTACTACACAAAACATTTTGTGTGAATTATAGAATATCACTAAATGGAAAGGACCCTTAATTGGACAAGGATCATTGAACTCTAACTCCTGACCTTGCACAGGACACCCCAAGAGTCTGTGCCTGAGAACATTGTCCAAACACTTCTTGAACTCTGTCAGTCTTGGTGCTGTGACCACTTCCCTGGGCCGTTCCAGTGCCAAACGACCTCTGAATGAAAAATGTTTTCCTAATATCCAACCTAAACCTCCCCTGACACAGCTTCAGGCCATTCCCTCAGGTCCTGTCACTGATCACTACAGAGCAGAGATCAGTGCCTGCCCTTCCTCTTCCCCTCATGAGGAAGTTGTAGCTGTAATGAGGTCTGTCCTCAGCCTTCTCCAGGCCAAGTGACCTCAGAGCTCAGCTCAGAGCAGAGCAGGACAATCCCCTCCCTGTCCCCACTGGCCATGCTGTCCCTGATGCCCCCAGGACAGGCTTGGCCCTCCTGGCTGCCAGGGCACTGCTGGCTCATGATCAACCTGACATCGACCAGGACCCCCAGGTCCCTTTCCATGGCTCTGCTTCGCAGCATCTCCTTCCTGGTGTGTCCGTACATCCAGGGTTGCTCCATCCCAGGTGCAGAATCCAGCACTTACCTTTGTTAAATTTCATATCGTTGGTGATTACTCAGTTCTCTGATTTGTCAAGGTCTCTCTGCAGGGTCTCTCTGCCTCTGAAGTACTCAATAACTTCTCCCAATTTACTTTCATCAGCAAAGATACTTGCTACACCTCCAAGTCCCGTGTCCAAGTTTATGGAGGTGTTGAAGAGACCACATGTGGAAGAGAATACTGAGCTCTGTCACAGGAGAACACCAGTGGTGCCCATCAGCTGGGATGGCAGTTGCCCACCTGCATGGTCCAGGATCCCTTCCTAGAGGTGGGTGTGTGTATCAACAGGGTGCTGGGTTTGTTCTTGTCCAGTTTCCCACTCTGCCCTCAGCACAGCCAGACCTCAGGTATCCTGAGCCATTCAGCTGCTGGATGGACAGAGGACACAGATCACAGCATCTCTATCCACCATAACCCACAGGTTTTTTGCTCCTGTCCAACCTCATCTTGCTCATTAAGGCATTGCAGTTACTATAATTTCGCAAGAACACCCATAATGTTAAGATGCAGTTCCAAACCCCTGTATTCCTGGATTCCTTACATCTTTCCTTGCAAGCACATGCAGGCATTGCACAAGTTGCACTTGCTTTAAGACTGTAACTGCTTCTGCACGTGGTGCTGTGCTCACTCCCCTGCTGACACTTCTGAACCAAGGTCCTCTCAAAATACTTCATACGGAGGCGGGGTGTGCAGGATGGCAGCTAATAGCCATTTTCACACAACTCTTTGAGAAATATCTGCACCCAGGGCAAACTCAAAACACAGCTCTGCCTTTCAGTGCATCTCTCCTCTGCTCACTCAGCTCTAGTCATTAGGACCTGCTCGCTCCAGCAAAGAGGAATGTGTTGATGGGGTCTTTTTGCATCCAGTTGTACATGAATCATTGTTCCTGTCACACAATAACTATAATTACTTCTTTTCTAGACCTTTGGCTGATTGTCTTAGCAGAAGTAGAAAAAAGAACCAGCAGAAAAGGGAGGGTGCAAAATCAGACATCTTGAAAATAAAAATAACCTCTTGCCTCTTGCTATTGAAGTTGTTCCCTTTAGGTCAGAGCCCATATGCACGCACATGTGCACACATTGCTTCCTCTACTCCACAGTGCCTGGGGTAGTTTGTCTAGTTTTAAATTGACCAAAGTAGATGAAGGGTGGCAGAAGGTTATTTTTAATCTGTTAATGTGTTGTGGGAGATTGTTGTGGCAAGGAAGCATAGAAGATGGGGGACAGGAGAGGGAAAATGTGAAACAAGTTTGTTTGAACTAAGGGAGCACATGATGTGAGAATTTCAAAGCTCCTTGTACCAGACTTTTATAGTAGCAAAAAAAAGGAACTGCATCCACCACCCCCCGTCCTTTTCTTATTCCCTGAGAGGACATGTCCTCACGTAGAACGTGGGAGTCTTGGCTTGCATGTATCTCTGGTAAAGGGATAAGGGACCACCTCACAACTGGACTTTTCCAGAAAGCTCCTGGCTGGTTACATAGCTCAGCATAACAGGAATTGTCACCAGTAATACACCCAGGAGCTATGGATTCTGCATCACACTGTTAGCCTGCCTGACCCTGGGAGATGGTGGGACCTGACCAGACAGGCAATCAGAGCACATCCTCTTCCCTTGGCAGCTGTCAGCTCCCTGCTATTCCCACTCCTTCCCCTATGAAATTTATCCCTGCTTCTCATGCTTATTCTGTCTTTTTCTCCCTTTTTTTCCTTCACTTTATATAAGAGAATTCTTAGCAATTTCAGACAGGTCCAGCTGTGGTTAATTTGTCATGGAGAAAATAATATCAAATAGAGCAGTGCTGGGAAAGCAAACAGCCCAGTGCAAAGCCTGCCCCTAATTGATTGATGAAAAGAAAATTAGGGTAGCCTCCAGAAACTATTTCCATAGCAATGGGAGTGGAAAGGAAGCTGTGCTGCAGATTGTGGGTGACCCACTGCAGCTCTTTGGCCTCTGAATTGCACCGGCAGTGAGGGGCTGGGCAGTGTGCCTGGGGCTCCCACCCACAGCCACTGGGCTGGTGTGGGACCACACTGCCACTGAGGCACCCCAGGGCACAGCTCAGCACAGGGCTGTCCCTGGCCAAGCCCAGCCAGGGGGCTGTGAGCACAGTGCTGTGCTGGGGGATGGAGCTTAGCTTCCTCCTGCCACTCTGCTCCCCCTCCAAAGAAACAGATGCCATGTTCCGTGGGCCTTGCTCTTCCCTTTGCATTTCTTTCAGAAAAAAAAACCCAAAAAAGATTCTGCCTCAGCTCTAGTACTGATTGCTACCACTTCAAACGGACTGACTTTCTTTTATTTTCTTTGTAACAAAGTCATCCAGGAGACTTCCCAGCGGGATTTTTTCTGCTTCAGAAAAAGTTCTGCAAGTGCCCATGGCATTTCAGGCACAGTGGCAATTATTGGGACCATGTTCTCCATTTTTGATGATTCAGGTGGCTTGTGTTAAAATTGACTAATGATATGGGGAATGCCTTTTGTTTGCTTGATTGGGGATATCTTAAGGAAGGCCAAATTTCTGTGAAGGAAGTACACTGCAGGAGTCTCAGGGTGGGGAAACACTCTTGCCCACATTGCCAATTGCTGCTGAAAACCTTGGTCGTGCAATTGTGTGTGCCTTTTGTTTTTCTGGCAGGCCACAAAAAACAAAATCAAGTTCCTGGCAGCTAAATCATGAACAAATGTTACTCTTAATTTGCTGTAGTACAAAATTAACAGTTTACACATTTTAATAGACCTTAGGGGAAAAAACAGCTCAAAGAGAAAAATAAAATAACCCTAATCCTGGACTTGGAGCTGTAAAAAACAAACTAATCCACTTTCATAGTTGTCCATTGGGCACACCTCTCCCAAGCCTTACATTTACCAGAGCTTAAGTCCTGCTCTGTACTGGCTCAGTCCTGATGGTAATTCAGCACCTAGATAGGAGGAGCCATTTCTCACAGCACAGGTGCTGTCTCTGACTCCACCTCTATGTTTTAAAGCCATGCTCTTTTCAAAGCCAGAACGCACACTGCTGTGTTTGGCAATGTTTTAATTGCTGGTTATGACCACAACAACATCAGAAGTAAAGAAAGGCAAGGCTGATGTGGTTTTCTCTGTCTGGGTCACCTTTCTCAACAGCCATTCCTGAAGTAAATGGAAAGGCTGTCACTAAACAGCCTCTCTCCTAATGAGCGGCCTCTTTGTTATTGTCATCAGTACCTGCAGTCTGGAGAACATGCAGAAGAAAGTGGCAGAAAAGAAACAGCCTGAAGATAGAGACAGAAAAAATGGTCTTTTCTGATCTAAACGACTCTGCCATTCTATGATTCTACGGCATGTAATGCACCAATTGACCTGAAGATGGATTTCTCTCAAAACAACATGGTATATTCTTATCTGCCTGCATTTATAGAAATAAATTTTACAGCACTGCTTTTCGGGCAGACAAAAGTTAGTAGGCTCTGAGGAGCATCCATATTTCAGTAATTTGTAAAAAATTTAAAAGCCAGTGTATCAAAGACATGACTTAAGGGACAACTGGAGGGATAAGAAGTAAGTGGAAACAGACCAGTGCTGAGAATGAAGTTGTGCATTGGCAAAAATTTCTACTATTTTGCTAAATACCCTTTCAACAGCATCAGCTTTCTGGGGAGAACTGGAGTTTTCTATTGAAAAGCTATTGAAATAATGTTATGTTTGGAGCACTTTCTGATACTCAGCTTCCCAGTCTAGTAATTAAAATTTGCCACAGAGGGAGAACATGCTCTGTTGTTGTTGTTGCTGTTGTCAGTTTTTAGTAAGAAATCTCTCCTTCCCTACCTTCACTAGGGAATGAAAGCTTGCATTTGATGCAGAGCTAGAGCAAAAGACAAACAAGGAGAATGACAAAATTAGACAAGTCAAAGGACCATGATTTTTTTATCTACTCTTTGGTACTTTCTCTTCTTAGCTTCTTGTCACTTTTTTTTTCTACTTTTCAGGGCTCTTCTTTTAGACTATCAGCATTGTGCACAGGGATTGCTATTGAGTTTTCACGCAGGTTAGCATGTTGTGGTCTTGACTGGCAGAGGGTTAAGGGTGACAGCATATGCCAGTCACTGCAGAAAGACAGCTAGAAGGGAAGGTCATCTGGACAGCCCTTTGCTATAGTAAACAGTAGAGGAACCCAGACAAGAAGGTTGAAGTATTCCATGCACAAAAACCCCAAAAACAACAAACAAACAAAAACCAAAACAGAGTGATTAGAGCCCTTCTTCTGAAAGAGACTTAGGCAAACAACCAGCTGAAAAGCTCACAACCAGCACTCCTGCTGTTTGAGCATTTGTCAGGCCCTGGAAAGTGTTGCTGAAGGCTGGTAGTTTTGCTAGCTGCTGTATTTAGCTCCAGCTTACAGTCTTGCATGCCATCAGCCCCAAGGCAAGCCTACCCATTTGCTAGTTGTACTTGAGCAGTCCTCCTAAGCTTGAACTCAAGCACTTGACTTATGACCTGACTAGGTCTGGGTTGTCAAGGCCCTGGTGCTTGTTCAAGTGTATTTATTGGGTAGGCTTGATGCTCAGATGGAAGTGGCATTGTTTCTAGAGAAAAAAATTGGGACTAACAGGCTAAGGACAGATCAGACATGACACTGTCAGCAAGAGACAGGAGCTGATACCACTAGGGTGGCATTTTAAATATACTCTTACAAGGTTTATTTGCAAAGAATGAACATAATGCTCCAAGAGATGAAGAACTCCACCTGCTCTAGAGATGTAGCTATAGCAACCTCCACATGATTACATTGCTAATCTGCAGGTGTTGAAGAGGCATAGATAGATGCTGTTGAGTAATTCAGCTTCAAATAGATACTTTGATCTGCATAACAGCTTGCATTCATGTCCCAAATATGGATCATTTCCAGTTCTGCAATTCTTCCTTATAAAAGCAACATTCATATCCTTTATCTTATAGGAGTCCTAAAACTTGCCACTGTTATCTAACAAGGTAATCAGTTCCTTTACTCTTGGGTGGGGCAGGAGCGGGGGAAAAAGAGACATTTTTACTGCCTAAAATACCCAAATTATTTGTTGCATGTTTTGTCCGAGTGACTCCTCAATGGGAACAAAACCACACAGAAGAGAAAACTTGTTCTACTTTCCTGTATACATGATGTACTGACAAATCACTTGCATCTTCACATTAAAGACAGTCTATTCCACTGCAGGCTCTGGCAGCAGTGTCTGAACATGTACCAGATCAAGTCATGCTTCATTAGCAGACACAACACTGTTAGGAACATCAAGCTAAAGTCTGTCCTTCTCTACTCTCCACAAGAAGCCATTGAACTTGGTGGGTTGCCTGGGATGGAAGTCAAGGCAGAATATGGCTCACCATCAAACAGCTCCAAAGGAACCTGGACCTTTGATAAGAGAAATCTGCTATTCACTGATTCAGTAAAAGAAAAGAATTCAAGAGCTCCAAGAGAAAAATGACCCTTCATTTTATTCTCCTGCAATCTGCTGGAGCACTCCTTTGAAAGGGTAGTTCAGCCACACACTCATCATTTCATGAAAGCTGGTTAAGGGCATTTGATGAAGCCTCTAAAGTATATATCACATGCCCCTTTCCTTCTTTTCCTTTTTTTTTATTTTTTTGCCAACTGAACATCCTACAGCCCAGCTGCTCCCCTCCTTTCCTGAAGCACCTACACTGGCCTGCTTCCTGCCCCCGTTTCATCTTTGGCTTCACAACTTTCTGCACAACCACCTTATTTATTCACCTGTGTGACATTTCTCTGTTAGAGAACAACAAATTAAAACAGAGAAGCCATTTGAGATTCACTGGTCAATGTTGAAAGCTTGCCTTTCTTATGAGTACCACACATGGGACATGTGACAGGGAAGTGGACCATGGCACAAGACCCCATGGTTCTGTCCACAGGAGCCTGTCTCATCTCTTGCCCAGGACCCAGCTCTTTCAGAAAATGCTCTCTTGTTGACAAATTCACCCTTCCTTCACTTTCTTCATTCCTCCCCCCAGCTCCACTGCCTTTCTGCTGTCTTTACTCCTGTCCCTATCTCAGTGTCCTGCATTTCGTTACAGCCCCAGCCCTCCTGCATGCACTGGCCACCTGGGCTACCCCTGCCACCAGGAGCCAACAGGCTCCTCCACCTTCCAATCTGGAAGTCGTTTTAGATTCTGTCCCTGGCTCCTTAGTGCCGCACATCTGTCATGGGTTGGCACTGGCCAGATGTTAATGCACCCATGAATATATGTTTTTTCTCTAACAACTACTGTGGGATGTGATCAGGAACAGAGCAGAGCAGGCTTAAATCTTGAAAACAACAAAAACAAAACTTTATTACATTACATAAGAACAGAGACAGAAAACTCTTAAACACACACAGAGACAGAAATAAAAACTTCTCAGAACATTTCTTCTCTTCCCCCAGTTTCCACCCCCCACACATTACTCTCCATAGACCAAACCTTTGGGTTTTAAATTAAACAATCACTACTCAAAAAAAAACCCCCAATCTTCAATTCAGCAAGGGAGAGAGGAGTCTCTCTCGCACCACAGACTGTTCTTCAGAAAACACAGGTCCACCCCTTATGTGTTTCCATGTCACCCCTGGCACCGCCTGGAGAAGTCTGCCAGGGTGACACTCTCTTTTTCCTATGTCCAGTGCTCTCACCACTGTCCATGGGCCAAAGCTGCATACAGGGCTTTTTAAGGATGCTGCATGCCGAGCTCTCCCCTTTTTACCCAGGGGCCGGGGTTCCAAGAGCAGGTCTGCCCTGAGGGCAGAGGGCACCACCTCACCCTCCCCCTCTCTTCTCTGCTCGCTCCACTCTTCAAGTGCCAGTCACTGTAGCAAAAGCAGGGGCAGCTGTATCCACCCAAAATGCAGTTTATGTTCAAAGGAGACTTAAGTTCAGTCCATGGCTGACATTATGCAAGAAAAGTCCAGCTCAAAAGCCACTCCTCTTCAATCTCTGCCCATCTGGGTTTTTTCATCTTCTTTTATCATCTCGGTCTCAGGCTGTTTCCCTCTCTCTTCTGAAACTACCAGTCATGAGAATCAATGTCTAAGAAAAGTTTATTTCTGCCAAGCAAGGGTTAACAGTTTCTATCTCCCAGAAAGGTGCAGGCTCAGGCACTCCCAGGCTCAGCAACTCCCACGTGGCTGGGCACCTTCTCCCAGAGTTTGGGGGGAAGAGGGGGTGAGCACACACAGAAGGCACTTCCACAGTTTTCTACCCCTCTATCCTGGATGGGGCAGCTCAGTTCCAGTCCTGTCTACTCTCTTCTCCCCCCTGGGGGCCCCAGCTTACTCCAGTTCCGCCACCTGGTTTTCCTGAGCCCGGCCACGTGGCTCCCCTCCCCCACTCAGCCCAAAGCTGAGCAGGGGAGAGGAGATGTTTCTCCGCTGAAACCGGAACTTAAAAGAGGCCGAACCCCCCTGGAGTCCTGCTTTTAACCCCTTGTGTCCTCAGAGGCGTGTCCAAACCTCCAAACCTCCGAGTGGCCAATCCAAGTGCCAGCAGAAAAGCTGATCACTGATTAGCTTGCCCACATCCCCCTGGAAAAATTCACCTCCCCCCGCAACCACCACAACATCACTGTGTAATTCTGGCTGGGGGGGGGTTACTCACCCCTTGCAGGGTTGGGGGCAGCTGGAGAAGGGAATCACAGAATCTGTCTTGGATGAAGGGAAGCAGCGCATTGGTTTTGTTCTGCTGGTGGTGGGTCTCCTGCATGCTCGAGCCTTGTGCGCTGAACAGGCAGGTCCTGCCTGGTTACCCTCTAGTAACCACGCTTCAGCCTCAGGTGGTCAATCTGAAATCACAAACTCCTTCTCAGTACAGCCATGTTAATTATACGTCTCTCTTATCACTCCTTATTAATTAAAATTTCCATTAATTTTTCCAATACTCTGCCTGATATTGATATCAAGTAAACTGGTCTGTATTTACCTGCAAGGTTTCATTTATCTCTGAATTTTTACACAGTACTGACATTGAACTATGAGAATGTCCCCATTACTAAAAATATAAATATTAATATTAATATTAATATTAAGAATTTACATACACAAGCTGAAAATATCCTGCATTGACTCATAGGCCAGTTTTGTGGACCTTCCAACTTAAAAAATGGGTTAAACCTAGTGAAAATTGTTCAATATCTTTCTTAATTAGTAATGTGTCAGAAAATGCATTATGCCAAATAGAGACCAGGAATAATTGTTGAACAGTTTGGGGGTTTTCTTCATTGTTATTAATGACTGAGCTGTCTTCAACTCGTAATGAGTCTATGGCATTGATAATTTTTCTGCTAATATTTATATGTTTTCAAGAAAATCCTTCATCTTAAACAAAGTCTGACCAGCCATGAAGTTTTTTCTGGTGCCTTTAGTTTCCTTTATCAATTTTCTACACCTCATAAACTCTTATTTATATGGATTTTTATTACCTCCCCCTTTTTGCCATATGTTGTATATTGCTTTTTAATTCATTATTCCTGCCTTCATTCTTCCACTGAAAGAGAATGTGCTTTTCACCAGTATTATTCAGCTCCTTTACTGTAAAGTAATGGCTTTTTGGCCATTTAATATGTGCTTCTCCATAACAATTTTTTACACTCAGTTTCACCTGTAACTTTTCCAGTCTGGGAAACTAGTGTCTTTAACTATTGAGTGTATTTGGCACTTGGAGTTTGTCTTGGGTTATGTAACCAAAAAATGTGTATTCCATATCATCTGTAGAAAGCAGTTGGGGAATTTTTTTTTTTTTCTTTATATCTTGTAACTCCAGGGGGGAGGAGGGTGGATGCCTTCTAATAATAGGCCAGCTGTTAAAACCAGGTGGGGCAGTGTTTCTTATCTCTTTCACCACTGTCCATCCTCTGGGGGATATCTCCTGTTAATGGGCCATTAAGGCTCACCAATGACATGACACATTACACTATCCCATTGTGAGATGCACCAAACTGTGGGGAGGAGCCAACTGTTCCTACCAAGATAAAAACAGAGATGTAGGAACACCAAGCAGCCTGTTTGCCACTGGATTCCCAGAGGAAGACCAGACCTATCTTGCCAGCACTAAACCCTTTTTCTACAGCATCATCTCTTCTCCACAGAATAACATCTGTTACTCCAGGAAGACTTATTTGGACTTCTTCCAACACCCTGAGAACAGGATGTCAGGTCGTATCTCTGACTCTGGCAGGGTTTTCTAGGACTCTTGTTAGTTTGCTTGGGTTTTTTTGTTTGTTTGTTTTTTTGGGGTTTTTTTTGTACAAATGCATTTGTATTTTTAATATTCTTAGTAAAGAACTATTATTCCTATCCTCATATTTTAGCTTGAAAGCCCCTAAATTCAAAATTATAGTAAGTTGGAGGGAGGGAGTTTATACTCTCCATTCCAAGGAGAGCTCCAAATTTCCCTGACAGATACCTGTCTTGCCGAACCAGGACAGAGTTACAGAGCTCATCAGGGCAGTGGTGGCAGCTGCCCCTAGGCAGCCTGTTCTTTCTGTTTCAGCAGGAATTTTTCCCTGCTGAAGGAGGACAGCAATCTTCAACAGGACTGGGGCTGCAAAGGGTCTCTTCTCTCTGAAGAGCACCATTTTGGTTTCATAGGTGTGCACGGTTTATGAAGCCATTCCCTGACACAGAGGCAGAGCAGGTTTGCTGTCCCTGATGTGCCGTGCCCACCACCCCAAACCAGCAATAGTGGGGAATGTGCCACCTTGCCCCTACAGCCTGTGCCCTGCCCAGGCAGGTTTTACCCAGCACTTTAACACTGCCATCATACAGAGCCTCCCAGGCGGTTTCAGCAGGCCACTTACATTGGATTTCTTCCCTAAGGGAACTACTTTCATTTTCTCCTGCTTGTTTCCCAGACTCCTCTTAGCTGTCTATAAATGCACGGAAAACAAGGATTCTGATGACTCAGGAGATGGAAAGGGTCTCTGATCAAATGGAAACCCCAAACCCACAGAGACTCATGGGAATGGGAAGCTTGGAGGGAGAAAGAGGCTGGCTCAGAGGTCAGGACAGGGTTGAACTGAACTCCCCTTTTTAATCCTTCACCTTGACAGCAAGACTTATCCTTCCTCCCAAATTGCTTTTGAGCTGTATTGCTCCCAGATGTGCAGAAGTGTTTCTAGTGAGCCCAAATAGCCTCTCAGTTATCTAGCTGAGAGGGAAATGTCATATATTGCTTTGGAGGAAAATCTTAACTTTCTCTCTGTATGTTCATGCTAGTCCATAGCAGAAATAGTTCCATCTACAAAAACATTATTTTGGGAATCAAAATCAGCACTTTTTCTTGTTTGAATGTGCTATTTTTCACTTTGCTTGGCACTTCAAGTGCAAGGTCATGTGGCAAGTCATTACATGAGCAATGTTTATCTCTGTTTGAAAAACTCTGTCAAGAATTGATTTGGAAAAGGTTTGGGTAGTGCCTCTTTTTACTTGTAAACAGTTCCATTATTCAAAGCCTATTTATGCAAAATAATTTGTTGCACAGGTATTTTCATTTTAATTGTAGAAAGAAGCCTGGGGGCCGGGGGGAAAGGAAAAATGCCAATATTTTTGAAGCAGGAAGAGTAGTTTTTAAAATTTTAATGTTAAATTGTGTCACATCCACACCTATGGATTCTGTCAAAAATTCAGGGAAATGTCGTTTAGAGATCCCCTGGGGATCACTTAGGCAAGCCTTGGTGTTGAAGCTGGGACAGCATCAACCCTGGTCAGTCCAGCCTGTGCACTCACACACACCACCAACACATACACACACACATCTCTGTGTGCATGTACATATACACCAATGACAACTTTTATTGGCCTTCCTATTTTTAGTAGTCTTCACAGCCTTACACAGGTTGCCATATCTTAGAAATGCAGCTTTTAACACCAGCTGGTTTGAGTCTGCTAAGTGTTTTATCTAGCAGATTAGATTACACACCCTAGGGAAGAAAGCGACTTAACCACACTGTACAGCAGGTAAAGTGCTTTGGGGTCTGTGTTGTGTCATTAAGACCAATATGAGGAAGCAGCAAGACTTATCTTAATCTTGCTGATTGCCTCAATTAACACAGTCCCCATAGTGTCCTCCTTGATATCTAATCCCTGCAGTTTCTTGTTCTGTATTTTGCTCTGACAATGTTATCAGATCATTGCTAAGGGTATAAAAGTACATATTAAGTGAGTGAGGATGTGGTAGTTATTTAGAGAAGCCACGTGCTTAATTAGCATGGAAATCAAGCAATGGACTATTAAGTCTTTCGCGTAAGGCAAGAAACGTACTAGATACGGGCCCTAAAATAAAAACTAAAAAAATAAATAAATAAAAGGAAGGAAAACATGTACAGGAAAGAAGGATAATTATAAGCAGAATTCAAAAGCTATGCCATTCATAACAACCTGTCTACTCCTGGCAAACACTTTCATCATTTGGAAATAACTCACACGGCAACATAAGCAAGCAGCAAAAAAAGCAGGGGGGGGGTTGTCCTCCCACATCTCACACATCCAAGATGTGGTGAAATTATCTCTTACACTCGTGGGACTTTTTCTTATTCCTGAAGGTAGTCTCTACTCCCAGAGCAGCCCTCAGTGCATTCCTCAGTCATGCAAAGACAAATAAACATGAACATTCAGATCTAGGGAACTTGATGGAATGATAATCTATATCTTTCCAGCCAATTCTGCAAGTGATGCCTAGCATAAAGATTGCTGTGTTAAGGAAAAAAAAAAAAAAAACAACAACCACCCAAGCTGAGAATAAAAGTCAGCTTGGGAAGCTGACAACCTTGAACTGGCAATGAGTGCTGCTACCAGAAGCGATCCCGTGGCTGAAATTGCTTTCTGCTCTCTGATGTGCCATCTGATGCTCTGGATGGCTTTCAGCAGGTGTCCCAGGGCCAGGATGCTGCAGTGAGTGAGCACGACCACCACAGTGAGAGCACCTGCGGGCCCTTCCCTGGGGCAGCAGGGAGGCAGGCAGCACTCCTCATCCCTGTGGGCACCCCGCACTGAAACCTCATCGTGAGGATTACATCCCCATCCGCACAAACTCTCCTTCCTCTGAAGGCTCAAAGTGAGAGCATCCAGTTAAGAGGTTTTTCTTTTTTTCCCTCTTTTCCCCATGCCAGCTTACCCACAGTGTGGAATATATGGGATCATGTTTTGGAGAGGAACGGTGGAGAGTGAAATGTTCATTTCAAACCCTGCATATTTAATCATGTCAACCGCTAAATATTTTATCTGGATCAATCTTTTATATCAGGTCATCACTCACATGGCTCACTGGGCAACTGCCATGAAAGAGCACAGCAGAGGCTCTGATGGTGCACAACTGCTGTGAAGACTTTTTCCTCCCTTCTTTCCTCTGACAAAATTTTAAGCAATGTACACCTGTTTCTGAGCCAGGAAACCCACTCTGTCTTTTGTATTGCCTTTCCTAACCGAATACCTTACTGTATGTTACAGTGAGCTGCCAGGGCAGCAACAAAAAGAAATATTTCTGGAAGAGCAGCAGATCTCTGCTAGTGTAAGAATATCCCATCCTTGCTGCTCACAATGCAAACAACACCTCATTTGCATTTCTGTAGTTTAAATGTAAATGGTCTAAGATAAGTCATTGTCAGACTCCTGTAAATATTGATGACTGCTCTGGGACCTGGTTTGCAACCATTTCTTTCTCTTCTGTCACAATCTGAGGGCAGAGATATGGATGGAGCTTCTGGGAGGGAAAAGAATAGCTTTGCTTAGTAGGTGACAGCAAAAGAAAAGAAGGAAGTTAGGGAGGAAAATTTCCAGATGAATAATGAATTGAGCCAGGTTGGAGACTGGTGAATCTTAATTAGAAATCTGCCATATCATCTGCCTCCCGCCCTTGTGCTCGCTGCACTCAGAGCGATGCTCAGCACCAGCCACACGTCCGTGGGTTCCCCAGCTCTTGGTGACTCCAAAGACAGTGAGGGAGCCTGTTGTGAGACCAGGTGAGACACGGCCACCCAGGCTGGGGACAACAGTACTTCCTCTCTCATGCAGATGAAAGGATCGAGAACGTGCCAGCAAAAATGATGGGAAAAGGTGACTCAGTGGCCACCCCACCTCCCTCCTGAGATTTGGTGAATTGTGTTCAGCTTGTCTATTGTGAATAGATCCTGACACTTCCTCTTTCTTCTTTTATTATTTTTCCTAATGACAGTTTCAATACTTCTATCTGAGATGTCTTGGTGAGGTGCCTGAAGTTACAAAGGAGGGAGAGAGAGAACATCAATCTGCATCTGCTCTCTGCTGCAGAGAGTTGTCATCAGTCATCTTGTCTGGACTAGCAGGTGAGGAACAGTATGACCCCAAGGACAGCCCTGGAACAAGGAGGCAGGTGAGGTTCTCCCAGACCGTGCTATGAGAAGGTCATGTCCTTGGGCCTCAGTTTCTCCAACTGTAAAATGAGAAAAACACTTATTTTTCCAATTTATTTCATGTCTTAGAGGAAAAGTACTCAGTAAGTGCTACGGTTTATTATTCTAATGTGACTGTAAAATCATGATGTCTTTATTGCAAAATGATCTTTAAAACATGAAGCATTAGGATGGTGACTGAAATCATTAGTATCAAATTGTTCTGCTTTTGCCCTGTCACATTGATACTTCAAAGTCAAATTGTCCTGTGGGCGTTTGTAGGATTTTATGACGATAACTTGTCTTTTCAAACCTTATTCAGGAGGGCAAGAAAGCCTCCAGATGTTTTCTTAATGAAAAAGGGCTAAGGTTTCTGCCTGCCTAATTCTGAAGCTGTCCTTTAATATTTAAATTCCAAACCCACGAACAATCAATGTGATGAACAATCAGCAGGATGAAAATGAGTCTCCACTTGTTCAGAAGTGGCGCAGGCAAATGTCCCCACACCAAGGCTGTTGAGCTCACTGAGACATTGAAGGAGGGAATGCCCGTGTGCCCCATCCCTCCCTCTGCCTTCAGGAAGGGAGTGAAGGTGTCTCTGCACTCTGGTGTGAGTGTCTGAGGGCAGGGGCCACGTTTCTCTGCTCCTTTGGGGTGTCTGACCCCTAGCACAGGGAAGCCACACTCACGCCACAGCTCTCTTGGGTACAACCTCAGCAGAAATACAGAACAAATAAAATGGCACCATGCACTGTGCAGTTGCTGGGCTTTAAAAGTCTGGTTCTCCAGAAATGCCCTTCTCTGTTCCACAGGCTATATTATCACCAGGTAACGAGGGCTTGACTCCTTGTCCTGCCCCTCCATCCTCTTTCAGGCTGGGCTGCATTGCAAAATCATGTTTCCTCTTCTGACAGAATGTCCAAAGGTGTTTCAGCAGTCCCGGTGAGTGCACTCTGTTTTGTGGGGACACACCAGGAGCAGCCTTCCTCTGTCAACAGCTCCACTGGAAAAACTTTCTCACTCTCTTTCAGCTTGTCACTCCCAGGTCTTTCATTTCCTTGCATACACATTTTGTGGATCATGAACATGCATGTGGATGCCTATGGGTGCCCTGTTTTGACTCAATCCACAAGTACCAGGAGGGAAGATTTCTCTTTTTTTTTTTCTTTTTTTTTTTCTTTTTTTCTTTTTTTTTTTCTTTTTTCTTTTTTCTTTTTCTTTTTTCTTTTTTCTTTTTTTTTTTTTTTTTTCCCCAGCCTAACTATTTAGCAAAAACTGCTACTGGGAAATGTGTTTATTTGCTTTTTCACTCCCTCTTTTTTTTCCCTGACAGTTCTTCCAAATGACCTTGGGATTTGCTAGGCTGTTTCCAAATAATTTGATCAAATGAAAGTGGCTCCAAATGCTGCAAATATAACAATGAATTAAATATGTCTGGATTTGTTCCCTGGCACAGAACAGTTCTTTCTTGCCCACGTGATTCAACAACTTTTTCCCAACACTGTGTATTTGGAATGGTCTGGGGCTTGACTCTTACATCATGTCCAGGAACTGCTGGGTGAGTGCTGGTCAGCACAGGCCAAGATGGGGCAAGGGGTCACCACCATCTGGTGCTTATGTATAAATGACAGCGTGTCCACAGCCACATCCCCGTTCTCTCAGATGAACACATCCAACGGATATGCCTGAAAACTGAACAGAGATGAAAGCCAGAGAGCAGAGGGCCAGGAACCTACACCAAGTCATCTCCTGACGTTGGAGAGCCTGGACACAGGACGGCCTCACAACAAACTTAATTTTATCAGCTCAGGAATGAGTGGGTAGTGGTTGTGAACAGAGATGCTCCAGGTCTGTGTGGATGGCCTGACCCAGGGCCGTTTGCCTGCACAGCACTGCCCAGGACTGCTTCAGAAAATGTGTGGGAGAGTGCTGCTCCGAGGCCCTCACATCAAAAGTTTAACAAGGTCCCTGGTTGTGTGCTAGGCAAAGGAGCCACCTCACTGTCCCCTCTATCACATGGTCTTGGACCCAGCCCTAGGTGGTGTGATAGAGGTCACAGAGTGTGCTTTTCAGAAGCTATGATGCAGCTGATTTAAATTGAAAGAGCCTCTAATGGGCTGTAACCACACCACAACCCAGAAGTTGTGCCTGTGGGAAGTGCCTGTGGTCCCCAAAAATTTGCAGCCCAAAGGAACTGCACAAAGCTGGCAGAGAAAGCTGGTTTTGAAATGTCTGAACTACAGAGGACATCCCACAGGCACAGCTGGGAACCACAGCAAGCCACCAGGTACAGGGCAGGAAGAGACAAGTACTTCTGCCTTTAACTCTTCCTCAGAATTGCACAAGTCCATGTCTGGCTCTACAATCAGATTTTCAAAGTCCACATGAGCAATTTCTGGTTTTGAGAAGTTGCTTTCTGCAGGGTTTCAGGAAACCACCCCCTCCCCACCCCCCTTTGCACAGGTCTATGATACACAGCAACAACTCCAAATTTAATGCCACAAGTGAAGTCCAGTGAAGGAAAGACCCATACTATGGCTCTGAAGCAGCTATTGAGTATGACTACTGCCTAGTTTTCATGGCAAACAAGTCCATTAGCATTTAAATTGATTCTTAGATATTTTCGTAGAAATTCACAGCAATGTAAGCCTTAAATCCAGGACTGGTAATATTGTGATTTTTATGTCTAATTTTAGATTTAGTTTTCAGTCTGATAGATTGCAATTATAATGCCATGAAATTCCAGAGAGCTGCTTTAAAATGCACAGATTTGTGTTTCCCCTTTAATGAGTTAAAGAAAAAAGAAAAAAGGGAGTAAGCATTATCCCACATCCCTGTGCAAAACTGTTGCCAAATCCTGATATTTTCGGACATAAACCCCTCATACAGTCTAGTTACATGGCTTACAAATCAAAAGCCTAGACTGAAGATGTCTGTTAATCTTTGCAAAGGATACAAAATATAAATCCCTAGCACCTGGACAATTCTGTACACTGAAAAGCACAGATGTCTGTCAGGGAACATCTATGTTCATAGAATCATTGAATCATTAGGGTTGGAAATGACCTCCAAGATCATCGAGCCCAACATTTGGCCGAACACCACTGTATCAGCTACACCACATTGTCCCAAACTTGGTATGAGGTACAGGTGAGGAGGCTTGAATGGCCTCCACCCAGCCTCTGAACATCCAGCAGGGCTCAACCATCACGATGCTCTCCATTTGACAGCACCTGCTCCACCAGAGCCTCTCTCTGGGGGTGAGCGGAAGATTGCTGGAGGTAAGTCACACTCAAAATATGCTGATATCGATGCTGTGTGGACATAAGCAATAATCTTTGCCTGTCTCAGCTGTGTACTTCAGGCCATTAGTTTCTCTGATAAATTTCTCCACACACTCTGGAAGCATTAAAAAAATGTTTCATAGGGGTACAAAAAGACAAAATTCAGCATAAGCCAAGCTTGTGTGGGTTTTCAGTGACCTTTGTGATTGGGAGTGTGTTATTGCTACATTTATTTGATCCTGGTAGTTAATGTCACCCCATGTAAATCCTTAGGAGTTTTGTGATTTTGAGAGGTGCAATTTTTCCAGATGTGGTTTCCATGGCTGAGAACTCTGCTGCCACTTAGGTAGGTCATGACTGAAATGTGAGAATCTTCAGAGACCAACAAGTTAACAAAAGGACACTTAGCAATATTGCTCCTCTGCTTGAATCTGTATTTAATTAGCTTAAGGAAGATATAAAGGCTGTTTTTTCAGGTGTGAGTTGCTACAAGACCTTGGGGGAAAAGAAAGAAACTATTTAAGGGAAGGAAGCATTTGTGCTATTGCAGGCACAGAAGGCTAGCTTCACTCAGTCCTGTCCTGTTGACAAGTGCTGATAATGTTGTACATGAAACACCCTTTCTCAGGCTTCCTCAGGAGCTCTAGCATGGAAAGTATTTTAGATGGTGAAGTACCACAACACTGACCATCCCACATCTTCAGTATTGCATTAAAAATGAAGAAAAAAAAAAAAACAAAAAGACTTGAAAAATAAAGGTTTGAAAAAATATCCTGGTTGGGTATTGCTGAAGATGTCTGATTTTCGTGTGAAAAAGGCTAAGTCAAGCTCTCCATGTTACTTACCCATGTAACAAGCATTGCTGCAGTGAATGTAAGGGTAGAGAGAAATTACTGTCACCGAATCTTATTTTACTGAGCTAAATCTTCAATACAAAGCATGTGTTTCTCTTTACCAATAAAAGTTTGACTATGAATGTCAACAGTTCAGCAGAGTACATTTCACTGAGTGCTAAATTCCCTTCCTTGCCAAGAATATGTATCTGTTGATTAAAACATCAGGCTACTTACACTGTGTTTGATATCGTATCAAAGGGGACACTGCACAGCCGAGACATGCACATTTCCTCTCGCACACCTTTTTTCCAGAACACACTGTACTTGCAAAAATCACAGTTAGAAACCTTAGAAAGTTATGTGAAGAAACAAGGTTAAATCAAAAACTTACAATCAAATCATCCTGAGGTGATTTAAACTCAGTGTTACACCCGGATGCTCCAGGCCATTCGATGCAGTCCGTGACTCTGAACCTTTGAAAAGGAGCTGATCCAAATGGGACTGTGAACCCTACATCTTTGACTACCTATACAGTTTATTATAAAATATAATCCATTTATTTCCATAAACCTAATCCAAACTCCAGTACAGTCAACAGAAACCTCACACTGACTTCACAACCAAAACCTATCACATTACCCAAAAAAAAAAAAAAACAAAACCAAAAAAACCCACCAACCAAAGAAAACAAAACAACACAAAACAAAACAAAAAAGTCAAATGCATGATGGATTGTTCTGTCTCCACAGAGCACAAAGTGGCTTCAGTTTTAATGCTCACTGTTCAACTTTAACTCCCAAACCTGTCTGTTTTGTGCATGTTGTGGAATGTCATATTTATTAAACCATTTTTCATAGGTGTGCCAGGGAAGTAATGTAAAAAAAAACCCCAACAAGTTTAAGTTTACGCAAAAATGACACTGCAGTTGTGTTTCTACACTCAGGGCTTCATGCAGACTGGTGCAGTGACCAAGAGGAGCGTTCCCTCCGTGGTTTTAACCAGGGTCAGATTAGGCCCTTCACTTTGAGTATTCCTTTGTCAAATAGTTCCTAAAATCAGACAACTGAGGTCTTTCAGTGCTAACTTTTCCCTCATCCAGGGATGTTTGACACTGGTTGAAAAATGCTTTCTTCTCTCACAGCCCCGTGAGAGGGCTGGGAAACAATTCAACGTGTCAGAAGGAAAACTTGTGGAGGTGCTTGCAAACCCCAAACTAAAATGAAGCAGTCCGCTTCCTAAATGTAGCCAGAGTGATTTGACCATAAAAGAGCTGCTACTATCTACCTAAATGATCTTGCTAACATCTCTTTCTTTCAGTGACTACATCCTTTTATATCTTATATAGCTGGTGAACCAAACACATAAACCTTTTCTCCTGATAGCCCATTAGGTATGCTTTTGAGGTACAACCTCAGTAATTACTTCCTTCCAATGTAATTGTATTTTAATTACACATTTAAGGCCAAATTCTTTCCTCATCTATCCCAACTAAAACTCTCTGAAACCTTATTAATTTTAATTAAGTAAGATTTGATGCAAAATTTTTAAGTGCTCAATTTTGCATTAAAAGTTTGAAATTCATTTAAACATGGATTTAATTTCCACAAGCACTTCAATTGGTAATATGCTCCTGCGTTTAGTCTTTCAGAGCAATAATATGAAATATATGTAACATAAAATCCTTTCCAACAGATGATACTAGGACATAGCTCACCTTTAAATATTTCCTCATTTGCTGCAGCTACCTGAGGAATGTTTGCTACAGGCTCTAAAAGAACTTCTCTCTTATTAACAGTATTAAACAGTAGTAGCAGTGCTACTCCAAAGGGATGAAGTGCAGCTGGAGATAAACTGTCCCTTTCTGAGAGGTGGCACAGAGTTTATGTCATCAGCCAGTGCAGTACACACAGAAAGCCAGCCTGGGAATGAAGCAGGCAGACTGCCAGAGGTGATTTGGGTCACTGAGAGCTCAAAAAGCTGGTTTGAAGTGTTCATGTGAGATGGGAATTGATACATGGAGTTGGCCATGAAAGAGAGTGAGAAAATGTGGAAGTAAAACTTCTCACTGTCTCACTGAGCAAAAAGGACAAGAAGTGACTTGAGAGTCACTAATTATTTTCAAAATAATACTTGGAACAATCGAACCATCAAGAAAGTTATTTGAAGACTTGACCTGGACAGAATAAGATTGTAGAGGGACTCAGTAATTATGCTCAAACCTGAAAATAAAAATATGAGGCAATTGAGCCTTATGTTTCAGATGTAAGATTTTGACACTACACGTATCTTTGGAGACATTATGGAGTCCCTAATTAAAAACAAGAGCTGCTTGTGGGATTCCAGTGTGCAAGTGAAATTATTGCAAGAAGCAGATCCAGCCCTGGAGAGATCAGCCAGCATCATAAAGAGGTCACTGCTGAGCACTCAGACAAGCATAACACATGTCACTGGGCCTCCAAAGCTCTCAGGTGAGGAGAGGGTGGTGCCCAGCAACATCTCTGGAATACAGCAAGCCAGGCATGCTGCACAAAGTACCACACAGTAGGGCTGTTTGCAAAACCTTCACAGTGGGCACTGCGGCATGTGCCTGTGCTGACTCCCAGCATTTCTCTTAAGCAGCCACCCAGTAGCTCCAGCAAAGATCTGATGTTCTTTACACAGCATACACTGAACATGTGGGGGACAGGCGTGCCTGAGCAGAGCCATGGAGCATATCCTCTGGCCAAGCATGACTGCCCACAGCAAACACTGTCAGACAGGGAAAACAGTGAACTGGCAGGGAGATAGCCCAGCCAAATCCCTGGCAGGGAAAAAAAAAAAAATCAAACAGTGTGGATAGGTCTGTTTGCTTTCAATAACAGAAATGTGTACAGCCTCCCCAGCTCACTGCCCTAGCTCCACAGAGACCAGCTTCCTCAGAGCAGCTTTCTAGGCTTTTGGGAGGCCTGAGTGCAAGGGGGGTGAGGTTACAGGCTTTGATGTGGAACAAAACAGTGGTGAAAAGTGATTTGAGTATGAATAATGGAAGAAAAGTCTGCCTAAAAGAAATTCCCGGGAGAGAAGATAAAAAAAAGCAGGAGACAGAGCTGGATGTGAGTAAGACAGAAGATATTACAGTCATGTTGGACATGACATGCTGCATAAAATAGTGTGTGACAACGGGTCAGAAGCTTGGTGTGAGTTTCAGGGCTGCATCTGTAATTGCCAGTTGTGCACAAAGTCCCATGACACAGAGAAAGCGGGATCATAGGGATGTCTGTTTGACCCTCCCGAACCCTCTCTGCTTTCAGTTAAAACGCAGAGAGAATGTGACGGTCCCGGGCCCAGAGGGTCAGGGCAGCCTCTTACCAGCCTCTGCACCAGCTTCACATGAATCCTCAATGTCAAAATCACTAGGGTTGTCATTTCTAAAGCATTGTAGACAGATACGGGGCACAGGAAGCCTGAGAGATTAGAGACTGAAGTTGGAGAAACCCCTGGAGATGTTTGTTGTATGTGGTGTCATTTATTGTTATAACCCATGGCATCGGCCAGATGTCACAAACCCTGTAGTGTGAAAGAGCCCCAGCACCTGATGCCACCCTCAAGCCCAGGAGGAGGTTATAAAGGCATTCAGCTTGTAAGCTCTTGAACAGACAGGAGGCTCTGCTAGTCAAGACCTCCTGTCTGAGACTGTATAGCACCTGCCACTCCAGATCACCACAGCCTCAAAAAATTGTCTCTTTTCCTCAGGAAGGGGCAGCCAGTTGCAGTCACACCGGGAGAGAACAGCACCAGATGCTACTGGCAGGGCAAAGCCAAAACTGAAAATGTCCCTACATGAAACAGCAAAGCTGCAGATGAGTCAGGAGAGAACTGGAGGTCAAAACAGTGCGGGATGACTGACTTAGCGGACTGTGAAAAATTAGAAAATTATAATTAATCATTGCTTGTTTCATGTAAATGTTTGCTGTTAGTGTGTGTTGTCTGTGCAATGAAGGGATAAAGAAAGGTAGGATGCTCTGGCACAAGACAACTGGACCTATCCCTGTTACACATTTACCTACTGACACTGCTGAAAGCTGGTCCCTGGTAGGCACTCTGCCTGATGGCTGAGAAGTGTGGCTGCAGCATCATCCACAGCTGCAATGCCTCTGAAAGGAGCTGTTTTCCAACAAGGAGCATGTTTCATTTTTACAAGCAACCAAGGGCTTTTTGGCTCATGCTCAGCATGTGTTACCTGACATGCCAGGCATTCCCAGCAGCCATGAGGAGTGTCAGGCAGTGAGGAACTGCTCTGTGTACTGAGCTGAACTTGCTTTCTCGTTTTTCCAAGTCTTGGCAGACAGGTAAATTTTTTAAAGGTACTTGTTTCTAAAATACAACATGTAACTCGTTTTGCTGCAGTCTATCCATCTAATGCTCTGTGCTTGTGGGTACAAAGTTACCAGTACCAGTTAGAGTGACTGAGAATTAAAAAGGTAATACATGTTTTTCCATCAGAGACGGAATGGTTGAAGTTAAAAGATTTCAAGGTATTCTGCAGTTTTGAAGCTCGCTGTTCCTTGCCTGCTTACATAAAGGGAGGTGGAGCTAAATGATATATTTCTGCATAATTGAAAATGCACAAATGCAGGGAGAGAGACAAAAAGAGACAAAGCTAACTGGAAGCAGTTTCCCAAGCAAGTTACTTGATCATGGCCAACAGAACCTGCAGTTTCAAGCCATTTAGGCACTCTGGAAAATTTGCCCTGGATATGAAACACACTTACTCAGCACCCATCAATTCTGTGCTGCAGCCAGCCCTGGGGAAAGAGAGGTCTCTCAGTGGCTGCAGCCAGCACTCTGGGCAGCTTCCAGTCCTCCTCTCCTGCCAACAGTAAATAAAAGCATAATGAAATAAACCAGCTAATGCTAACGCCCAAAAGCTGATGTTGGAACGAGGAGCGTGAGACCGGAGAATCGTAAGCAGCCTCTCCTCTCCCCTGCAAAGTACTTGCAGCCCAGGCACACCCCAAGCCAGGCTGATTTTCTGTGTACTCAGTAGCTCTGAGAGGGTTCTCTCTTCCATTAATTCATTCAGCCTTCTCTCAGGCTGCACTACTGATCGATGTGCTCTACACAAGCAGCCACACCAAGGAAAAAGAGAATCAATATTCACTTTGGTCACGGCCTCCCCAGTCCTCAGCCATTCCCTCATGTGTCCTTGTGTTAACAACCCCATGGAAGGGACAGGAATAAGATCAGCAGCTGCCCGCAGGGCCCTGTGACACACAAATTTCCAAATAATGTTTTTGCTCTGTCTCTTTGGGCCACATAATGCAGCTGATACTCCTGCCCTTTTATTACACCTTTTTCTGTGCATACAATTCATCTGGCAAATATACATTGAAGTAAATGTAAGAAAAAAAATTAGAATTAAAATCTTACCCCAAATCAGTGTGAAAACTGGTTTGCTGAAGTTTTGTTCCATGTACATAGTGTATGGTAGTATTTAGTAATATGCAGAAATTACAGATGCGACTTAAGCCTTCTAAGACTTTAAGTTAGTTTTTCCCTCTGCAAAATAAAATTCTCTTGGAGGAAGCATGGCATGAAAGAACTAACAATTGTGATGACAAAATGGTCAGTATTATTGACATTTTTCCTCCCATATTTTAATTTGACAAAACTAGGTAAACACCTTTCCTGAAAGAATGAACCCAAATTGAATTCAGTTGAGTTACTGGGTGAAAGAATGAATTATTTTCTTAATTTCCCTGAGGAAAGAAAGGTCTCTGCATTACTCGTACATGCCATCAAATTAAAATGGTGTGAAGTAGTACAAGTTACTCAGCAATGAAATGTTGTGGAGTAAATGGGAGGCAAATGTTAAAAATCCTCCTCTGAGCAGCCAAGAAGAAAATTCCTTCATGATACATGTAGGTGACATAATCTTGGGACAGCCTTTCCGTAGGTGTGGGCCTTCTTTGCGTGTTCCCCAGGAGAAATCTGCACATCGTTCATCAAAATGGCTGTAGATTTATGTCTTTGTTTTCCCAGAAATATGAATCTTTGTCTAATCATTGATTTTCAGTCTAGAATTAAACTTTACAGTCATGTCATACATCAGTCCTTATAGGCTTGCCACAGATTTTCAAGCTTTCCTTAAGTTCTTGTTTTCTAGCTGAATTGAAGCATGTCTTCTGCAATTAACAAAAAAATAAAAAAAAAAATCAAGCATTGATTTAGACACATCAGGTGTTAGAAAACTGTCAGACAGAATCCAATTCCTGGTCTGAGCTGTCTTGTGATTTTCCTCCTGAGGTTCATCAGTCCCTGGGCATCTGTGAACTCCCTCTAATGCAATCATGAAATGTGATTGAGGAAATGAAGTTCTCAGTCTCTACATAGCAATTTACTTGTGTAAAATATCCTTAAAAACCTACATTTCCATTTAAAGAAGTTGGAGAATCTATAAATTTTGAAAATTATTTACCTAGTATCTAAAAGTGCCAGGACTAGACCCTTCAGAGAATGATGCAAGCAGTTTCACATTCTGAAGTTATAAAGTAATGTGTCAGAAGGGGATATTGTTTCTATCCCAACCTTTCAAGAAGCTTGTTTATGCCTTGAAGCACAAGTTTATTTCACTTACTTTTTGAGACAACTTTTATTCTGTGCTGCAAATCAGGGTGGTGTATTGGAAAACACTAGATTAGCAGTCAGTTTTCTAAACCCCAGCACAGTATCTGACATCCCTTTCTTCAGCATTATCCTTCAAAAAACTACCAATTCCAGCCCATACTCATGTGTAAGCTGAAAACATTACATAAATATATTGTATCATAGGTACAACAAAGTTAGTGTATAGCAAAAGAAATCAATATTTGCCCAATTTTCATACTGATATCCCAGCCTCACCTGATGAGTCAAAGATGGGATGTGTCATGCTGGAAGCTGCCTCCACAGGCACTGGGGAGAAGAAGCAGAGCTGTGACACAGTTCCAAATACACCTTGGTGGAACTGTAATCAGACATCTGTGTGGAGACCTCAACAACTTCCCCTCTCCTTCTTTGTCTGAGGTGCAGTCACTTTTGGTTTTGATCTTTGTACTGGCATGGTTTCACTTCTGGGTGTGGGACAGCTCATTCTCCCCACGTCCTTCGTCCTGATGACATCATTAGGCATGCTGGTGAGGCCCAGGCCCAGCCTTTGGGAGGGAAACGAAAATTAGAAGTAAAATAGATTTTGAAGTAGGAAACACTTTTCCCAGGTTGAAGAGTCACAACACTTCCAAAGTGAGAAGGCATATTTTTAGTGATTAGCTGCAGTTAATCCTAATAATGCTTTAGGCTTTGCAATAAGTCAAACACAATATCCTCTCCTCCATGGAGAAGTGAGACGTGGGGTTTCAGAGTGGAAGAACAAAAGGATTACAAATGAGGTATTTGCAATAATTCCTCCACAGCGGCTATGCACACTACATGATATTTCCCCCGAAAACAGAAATCTGCCTTGAATAAAAGGAAGAAAATGACATTAGGAGAAAGAACTCATATCTACAAACTGCACGTAAATCAGAAGTTCATTAGGGGAGTATGCTGAGAAGCTTTTGGAATGTAATTTTGCTACCAACTAGTTTTCACAAGAGTGAAGCAAGGCTTTCAAAAGCATCATTGCTCTAAGTAATTCAAATTATCTACTCTACCTGATACTATCTCTTCCCATAGAGATTACAAAGCACTTAAGTTTTTACCCAGTTTGTTACAGAAATCCCCGAGGAAGATTTCAATCCATTTGCAAGCACTGCTGTGAGAAGAAAAGATACCAGAAGTTTTCAAAATGACCTCCAGCACATCTAGAGTTAAAAGCTTCTTACAAGATTTGTCTCTGTAGCATAAGGTTCTTTGTTCAGAAATTTACCACTGGCTCACACAAAAACTCCCACTCTGGACCAAAACTCAGTGTACAAGAGTTCAGCTAAGAAACAATTATTCCTGGTGCTTTGTCCCCTTCTTTTTTCTAGCACTGAAATAGAAAAGATTCTATGTGTTCTACTGTTTCCAAGCATGAGTGTACTCCTATTACTCAGAAAATTACTTTAATTTTAAAATGAAAAGGTGTGGGCTTATAGATGAGATTGCTGACAATGTTTGAAGTGTCAGGTGATCTCCGCTGCGCTGGTGGCCACAGATGGCTCAGCTGTCATTCAGAGGCATGCACACTCTCCTAGGACATGTCCTATTTTGTAGCAGTCCAAAGCCTTGTTTTTATTTAGGCTCACCTCCCTCTGGCACCCACAGGGGTGTGTTATAGCACGAATCATTAGGGAAGGTATCGCTCAGTTGCTGTCCCTCCCCATAGCAAGCAAGACCCACACTTTGCAGTGTGGAAATGTACTCTGCATGAACACAAAAGTGCTGGGACATCTTATCCCTCTCACAGCCCAGAGGGGAATTCAGGAGGGTGGCTATGTTTTTTTCTGGCTTGCCATGGAGCTGCAGCAGACTTGGCTGCTTGCAGAGTTTTCCAGCAAGGGAAACCTCAGGGGAGCTGAAAGAGTGTTGGACTGGGGCAGGTGAGACCTGGCCGGGCTTCAATCAAAACCATTTCCACCAAGGGTTTTGTACTGACATACAAGGGGTTCACTATGCTCTGCTTTGTGTGTTGAAGTTTGAGCAACTCCAAACTGGAAAAAAAAAAAAAAAAAAAAAGAAAAAAAAAAATTGAAAAAGGAGATGCAGAAGAGGAAGACTGTGTGGAATAAAAAGGCCCAAAGAATGAAACTTCCCGTAAGTGCTACTGCCTGCTGTGCTTTGAAACCCAGAGGTGAAAATCCAGGATTCTGTGAACCAGGAGAGCTTTGCCTTCAGTTCTGAGGCTCCAGGTAAGGTCACTAGTTTGCTGTCTTTACAGGTCCTGCAGCTTGACATGCTTGCAAATTCCCTGCAGGTCACAGCAGCTGCACGAGGAACACACGCCACCCTGAACAGGGCAGGAGGGAAGGGGCAGCAGGGAAACTGCCAGAAAATGGTGTAGTGGAAGGTGTCCCACCCACGGAACCAGATGATGTCCCTGAGTGTTGGAATCAGATAATGTTTAAGGTCCCTCCCAACCCAAGCCATTCTACCATTCTATAAAAAGACACCATTGTGGTGGAGTGGGCAAATGTCTGCGTTATTGTGTCTGGCTGCTTCCTGTCCCAGCTGCACCTCGGTGCCTGTGTGAATACACAGCTAAATCAAAGCTAACTAAGCAACTGACCAGCAGCAGACCAGCAGAACAGGTGACACAGTCAGGTCTCCTGGTGGCTGACAGTCATCTGAGAGAGCAACCTTCTCACCTGCTTCTCTGGGGCTGGCACACGACAGAGTCTCTCAACCCAAAACGTGGCCTTTAGAAAAACCTGGAGCTTCTGAAAATGGCTGTGTTGTATCAGTAACTGAGGGAATTACAGAGCTAGAGGGGCAAAGTGTACACAAGTGCCTTAAGATACAGCATCCATGGGAAAAAAAAAAAAAAAGAAAGCAAAACAGTTTTGGTGTTCTTTCAGTTTTGCCTCTTGCATTTACTCCAGCATGCTATATTTGGTATGGCTGTTCCTGTAGGAGAGCTACTCTCTGACAAGTCCTCATGTAGAAGCAGCAAATCTCCAGGGAGTTTAAGGCAGCTTTTCTTTAGACCCACGCTTTGTTATGATACCAAGTTTAGCCTCAGTCATGCTGCTTACCGAAATCCCAGTGTCTGTGGCTGCTCACAAGCTTAGGGTCCACATTTCTTGGGTTTCACTGGTTTCACAGCTTCACTGTCCATGCAAAACTGCTCCTTTTACCCAAATCTTCAACTGTGGCTCAGATGTCTGGCGATGGAGAGAGGGTGGTGGCAAAGACAGCATGCAATCTACGCTGAGAGGAACAGGAACATTGTGTAGCTGTCAGCACAAAGAAAAGGAGGCTCATCTTGCTGCAGCAATATTTGGGACAGAAGGCTGGAAGATCAATTTAACTCCTTTGATGTGTCATATCTTGCTAGTAAAGGTTTAAATGCTATTTCTGTCTGCCACATTGATTTTCATGAACATAGATCCTCTTCCTGAGGTAAAGAATTTCTCTCAGAGAAGTTTTCTAAACTTATTTAGCTTGAGGTGATATTATGTTTTAAATTACAACACAAATACCTGCATGTATACATGCACCAGCTCATATTATTCGTAAGAAATCTGTGTATGGTACTGTGTAATTTTAGTTTTGCATGACAGCAGCATTTAAATTATTTATGTTCTTCAAAAAACAAAAAAAGAAAACAAATCATAACTCATCCAGCTTGCAAGTACAACACCCTGTCCCATTGCTCCCCTTCCATTAATCTGGAGATTGCGAGGCATTCAGTGACGCAAGACCTTTGAATCTGCCCCCTCAGAAACTCTGACAGCTCAGAACATTGTACGTTCTCTGTTATTGTTCCAAAATATCAGCTTGCACACTCCAAAACTATTTAAGAAATACTTATTTAATCATATCCTCCCCCACATTTTTTCAACTGCCATCACTACTGTGAGTGTTAATATGCTGAGTGGGACAATGGTGGTGTTTTTCTGCTCTAAAGAAAAATTTTTTCCTCATAAATTCCAGGAATGGGTTCTTTCTGCTGTTTTATCTATTTCATGTGACAAATAATCTTTGCAATAGGAGCATTTGGCTCATCATGCAGATTTGTGTTCTTTATAAGTGGAAAATAATAGCAGACTGTCTTCTCTCCGTGTCAGTGCTTTTATTCCAGTCAAGGTTGATAAAATATTTCTTGAAGAGAAATGCACAAATCAGCCTGCATGGGAAACCTGATGATGATGATGATGATGATGATGAGTCAAGTTTGGGGGTGACATTCTGGTGTAGTGCAGTTCCTTCCCTGTGGCACCTGGAATTTGGCTGGTGGGGCTTAATAGGAGACTAAGGCAGAGATGAAAACCATGGTGTTACTGCTGGAAGAGCTGTTTGGAGGAGCCTGAGTGTTCCCAGAATAGTACAGTTTCTCTAACATTGCTACAAGCAACACATCAAGCTCCAAAGAGATTCTTTTTTTAGGCTTGGATCTAAGGAGGTGGGGGGAGGGACAAACAGCAGACGACTGACAATGACAAGCAGGCATTCATTTGAAGGAAAGTAATACATCTACTAAACTCTTAAAGACTAACAGCATAAAGCCTTGGCAATCCCATCGCTTTCCACAAATATAATAATGTCAGGATTTTGGTGGTGTTAGAAAAAAAACAGCACAGTGTTTAAGAGTACAAAATAGCATTTTGGAGCATTATAATAACAAATAAAATGCTAGCTGGAAAAATAATTAAATAAGGGCGCTTTTTTTTGCCTTTTTGTCTTCGCTGAGGTGTTGCTGTTGCTCCTGAATAACCATATACATCAGCCATGTGGTAGCACATGGAGGCCCTGGCAGTGTAAAAAAGCCACTGGATTTTGCAGTAATTGCACTGTAACTTTAAGAAATCTCCTGTATGGTTAGCATCCCACAGCATACTTATTGTTTTGTATAGTCACAGGATTTAATGACCCTGGGCTGCATTTTTGAAGGATTATTTGGGTGTTTACGTTTTTCACTGGTCCTTGAAGAGTTCACTTTCCTGAGCAGTCTGGTGAATATAGTTCAGCATGGCTCAGCTCCTTCATGCAAAGAAAGGAAAGATTTTGTAGTTAGACCCAGGCATTCAGATTTCTTGAGCATCAGGTACTTCCTTGCCCTCTATGCAGCTTGGTTCTCTGGCTTACAGCTCTGGGTTTCCCTGCTGTCTTGGTCGTGTGCAGAAAATACAATCCAATTACTTCTTCCATGTGGAGAAGATGCAGAGAGTCAGCAGTGATAGATAGATCCCTGCAGGGCAGAAAGACCCATCCTCTGCAAAATAATGAACCTTGTAGCAAAAGAAAAAGAAGGAAAGAAAGAAAAAAAAGCTTGGAAAAACACAGCTTACAACTGAAGACCCCATGGCCCTGAGTGAACTGAAGTTGAAAGTTCATGTAGTTTTGAATCATTGCTCGAGGGTCTCTTCAGAGTCAAAGGGATCTCAGTTCATACCCCGGTTATCCATTTAATCCTGTTCTAGCGGCTGCAATCAAGTCAAAAGTTTTTACCATTTGGGAGGGTTTTGAGTGAAAGCTGATACCGCGTGTGGCGAGAGAGAGCTCTCTTCAATTCCACAGACCTGAAATAATCAGTGCCACAGTGTGAGCTCCACTTCATTCAGATGCAGTGTAGGCCGAACCTTCTTTCCTAGTCCTGGATATTCTTCACAGAGGTGAGAGCCTGAACATTTGTGAAGCAAACACTAGAATTATCAATCACAGCAGTATCTGAGCAAGTGATCTGATTTTAAAAGTGATGAAATGGAAACTGTTGGTGCTTTTTCACCTCTGAACATCAGACCGTATGTTCACAGCCTTGTTTGGATGGAGGCATTTTATACTAGCCACTATTTTGCAATTTTCCCTCCCTTCCAATGTGTTATGGATGTGGGATCAAAAACCTAGGTACCACTGTTGTTTGGAATAAGAGGCAGTAAATATCCACTCATCACTGCTTCACCAAGATCACATTAATTATAAACACAAGTAATAGGCTGTCTTTGATGTCATTGCATTCACTATTAGGATTTCCTTGCCTACTGTGGAAATCAGTATATTTGGGGATCTTCTTAATGGAAGCAGTTCCATTTGGATATATATGAAATTGTTGATCTTGCAAAACAATGTCTGACTGAACTTCTCTCTCTTCCTCAAACCAAATTTTGCTAGTTATGTTTCTGAAATTAAAAAAAATCATTCATTGTGTGGCAGAACACAGCTTGGGAAACCTTCCCAATGCTCTTTTCCCAGCTGGTAGATATGATGATCTTCACCTTCTCTGCTTATCCAGAAGCCTGAACAGATACTATAAATTCAAGGACCCTCTCCACATTGCGAGTGCACTGGTGTAATTCACAAGAAGCAGCACATACTATGCCCTCAGCAAAGCCCGGGATGGGTGATGGCAGCCTTGCCCCACAGAGGAGCATCTGCATCTGCAGATGGTTTTAGAGAAAACAGAAGGTGGCAGAAGAATAAGACTCTGCTCCTGTAGCCACCTCTTCCCAGGCAACCTGCACATTAATTTTTTTTTTTCCTGGAGAAGCTGGAAAATGCATTTGAAACACATACTGAGGTATTTTTCAGCCAGTTTAAGCCATGGAGGGGAAGTTTTGTGGGCTACAGAATAGGTGTGTGCAGTTTCAAAACCCTTTACTCTCTTTTTGTAGTCTGATGCCAAATGATGGTGAGTTTATTAGCCTTTCCATACGGCTACTAAGCATAAGCTTATTAGGCATAAGCATCTGTTTCCATCCACGATGGACAAACTGAATTGCCTCCAAGACTGCTGACATTCTCCTCTTAAAAGTCGTTGGCAGCAGCTGAGCAGAATCCAACTATGGTGTGGGGTTTGTGGAAAGAGCAATCCGCCACACACATCCTTGCCCAGACAAGTTGCATTGCATAGATCTCCTTTCTCTTGGAATTCAGACTCTAAAAATATTTTATTTTTGCCCTCTTTATTCTATACATTTAATTCAGCTGTGCTTCAATCACTCTCTGCCAGCCTTTCTTGCTTTTGTGAGGCTGGAGAAGTCATAAATATGGCAGATCCCTTTGAGTGTTAATGCTGGATGCTGTCCATGACTGCTGAGCTGCAATATGCCAGCCAGTGATACCACAAAGAGAGAGTTTATATTCCTTCCCTATTACATATTTTTAGTGGTAAATCCACAGAGCAGAAGAAATTTATAGCAAAGTGAGTGGTCATGGGGAAAGTAATCTCCATATAAAGCAGTGGCAGATACCTCTTTCTGTCTGCGACTCTGTCTATTGGGAAGTTTCCCACCAGGCTGAATGAAACCTTCAGCCACTGCTGCTCTTTTTTTCGTGCCTCGGTTTTGTGCCTCAGTGACAGGGAGGTCACTGACATTGTTTATCCATTATTCATTTAGCAATGCCTCTGGGAAGCAACTTAATGTCATGTATTTTTCACTTACATGAATTGCAACAAACTGGTTTCTTCTTCAAGCCTGCCTGCACTGGGGAAATTTTCTAAGTTGTTTTACAGTCAGCATAGCTTAAACTGTTTGGAGGCTGCAGCAAGGACCTGGTAATAGACAGCATGAGGTGAGTGAGGGGTTTATACCAATGTGGCTTCAGACTGTGGCACTAGCTACACTTACTAAAACATGAACTATTAAGGCTACATAACCCAGAAATATTTTGGCTTTGTTGAAATACACAGTATCTGTTTCCCTTCGACTGAAAATGCTTCTATTCCACAAACTGCTCATTCTCCCTTGAAAGGACTGGCTTTCAGTGGGAGATCTGAGTTTTTCTTGCTTTGCTTTCCTAGCCTTCTCTAAAGCAGGGTATTTTAAGTCAATATATCACTAACAAGCCCAGATGAGATTTCAGTGCAGCCTTTACTGTCAGAATCAAAATTACATGAAGTGCTGCATTTTGAGGCAGTGATATGTGTGCAGTGGAGAGGAGGTAGATTCTGATCTGGCCGGGTGAAATGCTCCCGGATAAATCCCGTCACGTGCAGGCCTCTGCGCAGCAAACACATCTGTGCACTAACAAAACCGAGGGGCTGGAAAGAGCAAAACATTCTCTCTGGGTCTAACAGGAAGGATGTGAATAAATCACAGATGAAAACATGGAGCAGAAAAGTTTGGTGGATACCCATAAGACCGAGGTGGTAGATCCTTTGTTGAAGGAAGGCAGCTGAGGAGAAAGAGGAGATGCTACTTAGAAGGGAATTCATGTCTGTCCTCAAGTCCTCCTGGTCTTGACATGAGCAGAATATGGGTCATTGGATGTAGTGGATCCAAAATTGTCCTGTAGTTGCAAAGATAAATTTCCTGAAGAAGTGAAAATTGCTGAATTCCAGCTGGAGTCAGATGCACATGCTTCACTCCTTTCGATAGTCTCCAAAAATAGTAGAAGCAAGGTGGGTTGTTAAAGCATGAGTCCCAGTCCTTGTGTGAAAACACTTCCCTTGGCATTTCTACCTCAGGATAAGGCCAGGTTAGGGTAGTGGAGACCATGCCCATGGATCAGTCAGAAGTGCTCAGCTTGTCCTGGGAGCAGCAGAAGACCCTGCTTTTCCTGCAGCTGCTGTAGCCCCTCTGTACTGGGCTTCTGGCACAAGGAGGCAGGGGCTGTGCTTTGCAATGTGCCAGCAGTGAGGACACAGGGAAGGAAGGCAGGAAAAACTAGTTGTGTCTCAGCCTTTGCCAAGCCTTTACTTTTTCCTCCTGAGAACTGATCCAGGGCTCCCTGTGAAATTAGGAAGCATGTGGTGATAGCAAGAGGCACTAGGACCATCCCAAAGGAAGGAGAGAGCCTCTTCCAAAGCAGGAATTGTCTGTATTTTCCTTTGGTGCTCCCCTACCTTCTCAGAGGGGCTACACTCTCATCTCAGGCTACCCCTGGAGGGTTTGGCTTCTAGGGTTCCCACAGCTATGGAGGACAGTAAAAGGCAACTGGAACTGTTCACTGACCTCTGCAAAGGGGCTGGTTGGTCACTTTTCCCTTCCCCTTTTCTTTCCAGGGCCAGTCATAGAGGAGATTCAGTAGTCTGTTGGCAAGGGTGCAAACCCAGGTTTAAATTAGCTCATGAGGACCTCTGTGTGCACTGAGAGGAACCAGCTTGATCACACCTCCATGTCTTCTACTTGACCAGGAGAATGCCTGATTCCCAAGCTGGAATTTCTGCCTGGCCAAGTGTCCCAACACAGGACCCTGACCTGTCTGCTGTGGGGCACCCCTGGAAGGACGTGCCTGTCTCTCTTCTCTGCTCCCCTGTCCCACAGCCAAAGCAGCCTTACACCTCAGGGTCAAAGCGTGGTGCCCAAAGTTAGGGTGCCGTGCACAGGTCTCCCTTGAGCTCTGCACTGAGTGCAAAGGATGCCTGAGGGCATACAGCACCTTTCCATCATCCCAGAATTAGCTCCTCTGCACAACAGTTTTGTACTTGCAGACACTTGAGGGTGTCATGTCTCTCCTTTTTCTTGCCTCCCAGAAAATAAGATTCCCACATAAAATTCAAATGAAGATGATTTTGGTGGGATACTCAGTGAAAAAGCATGTTGAATGGTGAGACAACAAATCCTTTCTCTCTGAGAAACAACTGTATGCGGTCCTTTGTGCTAGACTGCCCAGATTGCCTGCTATCTAATGAACCCTTATCTTGCCCCTACCAAACATTTGACTATAATCAAGGCTTTATACATTTGCTTTAGTCTACTCATACTTCAGCTGACAGGGTGGTGAGAACTGCCTTACTACTTCTCTTGAGGCATTCCTGGTGGCTCTCCAGGCTGATAAATCATCCTCCATGCAGATCTTCTCAGAACTGGTGGCTTAAACACAACTTCCATGCTCTTCCCCAGCTGGATTACAGGATGGGGGCCAAGGGGTTACTCTGACCACCCTGACAAAGGCAGCAGGCCCCTCCCATCCTTGCACAGCCACTGCTCAGGTTTGCAGTGAGTTCAGTTCTCTCCATGCAGTCATGAAGCTTATGGGCAGCACAATACCCGTCATGAACTGTCAGAAAACTTCCCTACATTTTCTCCATGGCAGACAGATGTGTAGGTGGGGGTTTTTTTTGTCTCAGAAGCCTGCAGCTTGATGATTCACCAGCACAAGCTTTGATGACTCCTACCCTCCAGTGCTGCTCCTGCTCTACAGTAACACTTGCTGCCCAGCTGGCAAGCTGAGGGGAAACCTGCAGAGAGAGGGTGTGAGAGCCAAAGGAGCCTTGCAGTGAACAGAGAAGGCTGTGACTGGTGTGTCATTTAATAGAATCAGGCGTCCCCTTCGGGAGTGTGTCTCCCATGTACACTGCATGCTAGGCAAGATACTCCTGTGGCACGCAGAAACACGGGAGAGTGAAACCCTTTTGAGCTTCTGTTGGAAGCCACTTGTCAGTGTCTTCCCATCGTGGCCACAGAGGCTGTAGTCCCAGGTGGAATCAAAAATCAAGGTTTTCCCAGCATCTGGACTGTGCTAGCCCAGCTTTCTGCTGTGTCCTAACTGGAGGAACAACCCCAGCCACGGCCCTGTAGAAAGGGGTGGCCGGTGATCCTGCTCTGCCACAAGCAGGCATCCCTCCAGGCAGAGCAGGGAATGGCAGCAGCACACCCCTGTTAGCCCCTCAGAAAGGGCAGCTCCTCCCCAGGGGACAGGTAGGCAGCAATGTGCTATAAGAGGGAATTTGAAACAGACACATTACATCCACAAAATATCCACATAATAACTATGGATAACACAACATCAGCTGTGGAGGACTGAGGAGAAAACTGCAACATTCCTTCCCACAAATGCAAGGTTAATACTTTTTATCCAATTTATTTTCTATGCTTAATTTACATTCTTTTTCATGTGGCTGCAAAAATACTCGCAATATTTGTGATAATAATTGTGAATTGCAAACTCCATTTAAATACTGTATTTATTTTCATTCTTCCCCTTTCAGTGAAATTTTTGGTGGCAGACAGGCTTCTGATGGACAATTTGCATACACATCTCTGTGGGTTTTTTTGATCTGTTATAAATATAAATTATATAAATTATTTCATGATTCAGATATTGCCTTAATTGTTTACATTCCATTATCTGGGGACAGATAATGTGTAGCCTAGGCTTTATTTAGCAACTTAAACTAAAATGTTACTGAGTGGTTGGTAGACAAAGCATTACATTGTAAGGTTTGTTTTTTTTTTCCCTTGTCCTATAATATTTTACTTTGATTAAAGCTCTACTGAGGTAAAATTGCACATCTCATGCAAAAAGCAATTTACCTCAGCTCTTATTGAAGTTAACCGTACTTATTTGTCGTAGCATAATGTATTTTTCTAGCTGCATTCTAACTGCAGTGCTTTATCATATGAACCAAGCTAGATTTAATCAAATTCAGTTTGTGTTGTGAATTTTAAGACATTTGTTCAATTAGTTGGAATAAAAGCAAAACATTTGGAAGAAAGATTAAAGCTGAAAAATGCTGTTGCTAAGCTGGGTATCCAATGCTTCTTCTGCACCTTTCTCATTCCAAGATACTTCTTATGCTTGAAAAGGCTCCCCAATTCCCCAATCTCTCTTTTTTTTTTTTTTTTTTTTTTTTTTTTTTTTTTTTTTTTTTTTTTTTTCTTTCTGTTCCTCAGATTGCTGCTGATGCTCGTGGGATGGGGAAGATAAGAGTTACTTTATCAGGTTTCAACAACCAAGGGTAAGACCTCTCAGTTTTTCCCCCTGTTGTGTCTGTCATGAGCTTTTTCTGGGCTTTGATGGATGGGACCACATTCAAGCTGGGGGCTTTCTTAATGTATTGGAGTCCCTCGGGAAGCCACAGTGCTGCTACCCAGCTCCTCTCTAATCTTTCCAGTGCCCCTCAGCTGCTTTCCTATTACTCTCCTTGTTGCCACCTGGTGGAAAAGTTGCCATCATTCACTCGTGTTAGCCCTTCAGACCTGGGTGTGCAGCTCTGGGAGATCAGCACAGGAGCTGAGTGGTGTCGGAGAGAAAGGTCAGACCCTAACACACCTTTCCAGAAAGCAAATTACTTTCTCCTCTCACCTATTGCTTCCCCTAAAATGGCTTGTTTGCACACAAACATGGTATTTTGGGCTATCAGAATGTTCTTACTGTGTAGTCCTGCCAATGAAATACAACATCCATTAATTATTATCTAATTACTTTTATCAAGAAAATTTTTACTCTTGTTGTTACTACATCTTATTTTCCTCATTAGGGAATTCTTACCAAACTTGGCTTAGGTTCTCCAGCCTGAGTGATTTGAAAAGGCCATGGTAAAAAAAATGTGAAAAATAAAAATGTCTTTGTGAAGTCAGAGTCCACTCTCTCAAGTGAGAAGCGCAATGTTTTTATATTTTGAGACAGTTTCTCAGACAGCCAGACAAGGTGACATTAAACAAATCACACTAATTACAACACAATTTATGTAGAGAGATTTTACTGGCCTACTAATGCTTGGCAGTAGCTGTCAAATACTAATGTTTCAAAAAAGAGCATTTCCAGCATTCACTTTTTTTGGTGCTTAGGGAAATGATGGAGCCTGTTGACATTCCTTGTTTGTGCCAAGGGAAGCAGAGCCCAGCCCAAGTGCAGAGAGAGACCAGAGTTCAGGCCATGGCTTTCAGACAGAGCTCCACAGACTGTGCTGCGGCCCCAGGCAGATCGCTCCTGAATGCACCCCATGCCAAACAAAATAAGCAAGAATTTCTGTGATCCCTGGAGGCTTTGCACCTCTCTGGTTTTACAGGTGTCCTGCTGTATGTGTGTCATGCCCAGAGGTGCAGACAAGACCCTGCCATTCTAGGCTGGAGATATTTTCCATGGTTGATGGTACATTATATGACTGAGGAAAACATCACGCATTAGCTGCCTTATTAACAGAACAAGGATTAAGCACTTACCTATAAAACTTGCCAACAGCACCATGAAATTTGTTTCTCAGGAGCCCGTAAAGTGCTTTAAGCTTAAACTTGAGAGATATGTAGGGCTTTGCCTCCAATTTCCTTAGTTTAATATTGTGTTTCTGTAAGATGGTATCTTCCCCCATCCAAGCCCAGCTAGTGGTTACCTTCACTTCCACAGAACCAAGACAAAGGTTTGGGGCACCCACTCCCTGCCCATGCTGGTACTTACACCATGGCTTGAACTCTACCGTTTACAAGAAGCCACCCTGGCCCTGAGAAGTGCTCAGATGCATCATGCTGATCTTGCTGCAGGCACAACAGCAGCCTGGTAACAGCAAAAGGCTATTTTCTTTGGGAGCAGGGCCAGGAGGAGAAAGCAGGAAGGGGAGAAGGCTGTTAATGGCCTCTCACAGTGAGGGTTTTCTGAATGAGTCTCTGGCATCACTGTCTGGACAGGCCTCCACTCCATGTAGTGGCCACTGATCACACACAGACATGGGACACAGAATCACAGAATATTCTGGGTTGGTAGGGACCCACAAGGATCATCAAGTCCAACTCTTACATGAACAGCCAATGCATGGGAAAGCAAAGCTCTGGGTTAGAGCTCTAACTCAAGGGAGAGTGAAGTGCTATGGGGCAGTGCTATGCTGCTTAGAGCTAAATGGGCCCAGACTCTTCCTCTGCTTCTCTGGGATAGCTAGAAATAGAAGCCAACTAGATAACCATCTCACTCTCTGGATAAGTAGAAATGCTCTGGCAAGCTTTTCCTCATGTGCTCACAGGAAGACAGTGTGAATCAGTCTGAGCTGGACATTCTTAAATAGGCTGGGGGTGAGATGTCTTGCTCTAGAGGTGGGTTCAGATCCTTCTCCAAAGCTAACTGAACTCAGCTCTCTGTTGGTAGCTGGATGCATGGCTCCCCACACTCAGCCAGGTTGCTCTCATTCTCCCACAGTCATTCATGTAGCCTGTGCCTGGTTTTGGTATCATTTGGAAATGTCTGTCAGCATGGGCATATCTCTGCAGAACCTGGGCATCTTCTTTCTGGGCTTGTTATGTTTTGCTCTGAGCTAGATTTGCAAGCAACTCTGCATCTGTGCTTCCAAGGCTTCATGCTGCCTGTGGGAATTTATCTCTGGTGAGTCCTGGATACTTGTGGAAATTGCTCAGGAGGCAAGCTGTATTTTTGAGAGGGTCATAAGGACTCTAAATGGTATATTTAGCATCAGCTGGAGACAGGAACACCTTAAGAGGCCTTGGTGGAGGTGGCACTTTTTGCATGCATCAGGGAAATGCAAACTCCTGCCAACCATAATAGCACCATTAAGTCCTGCAGGGCTTGCACATCCAGCCAGCATTTGCCAAAGTTACAAAGAGGAGGTTTGAGTGGAAAGGACAGGTTACTACAAGAGGCAAAGCCTCCACAGGGAATGAAGCCTCCTGGTCTCACCAGGAAATGCAATTCCTGGGAACTGAAGATGATCAGCACCTTGTCTCAGCAACCTCTGGGACTTAACCTGACTACCAGCAGACATTCTCCTGCAGTGGTGACACATAGAGCTCATTTTCCTGTACAGCTGGCACATGTGATTGTCATTTGCTGAGTATGTGCACATTTTCACACTTGACTCACAGTTAGTCCAGTGCTACAAGCCAACACTGCCTGCAGTTACACGAAAATCCAGTAGGACTGAGAATGCCCTATAGCAGGGGAGAGAAATGGGTCAGAAGAGTTATTTCAAGCAGATGTGGGTGATAGACGTTGGTAGCAACACTAAGTTATCAAAAGGAAACACACATATATATCTTTTCAGAATAAAAAAATGAGCATCTGCACTTGAACAGGGTTTAGTAGTTGCTAAATGGCTCCATCGTCAAGCAAGAAGCTTTATGAACAGAAGGGTTTGCATGAAGCAGTTGTTGTTTACACCTGAAACTGGAGTACAAATAAAGCCATCATTCTTTGCTGCCAATTCTCCTCTGCTCTGAGCCAGAGCAGCCTGTGGAGCTGCATGACAGCCCTCTCTGCAATTGTTCCTCACAGGTGTAGCTTTTATATGTGTTTGCTAATGGTTGCTCAGGTCAACTCACACACTGAGCCCCATCTAATTCAACAAAGCAACGTGTTAAGAAAAGCATGGAAGGCATTATTCAGAAAAGGGAACTTTGGCCTTGGACAGAAAAAGGAGAGCATGGAGTTAATTTTCTGCTTTGAATTGCCCTGCAGAGGAGTTTAGCTTTTTCCAGTGAGTGTCGGAAGAGACCAGGGACAGAGGACACCACGGACAGACGTTTCCTTCTGCAGCTGCCTCCCTTGCCTTCCCTTCCACAGGCAGTAATCACAGCCCCACCGACTAAACTTCAACTGGATGAAAACAAAACCTAAATTGTAAACCACTAAAACATTAGTCTGAAATCCAATCTTCTTTTCCCTCCCCATTTCTGCACCTTTTATACAACCATCATCATCATCTCCTTCTCCTGTATCCTTCTCCTTGCTCAGGTAGGTCACATGAGGTGCTGTCATCTTGAGAAGATCAGTCCTGGGAGCTGTGACCCTCTGGTACCTCTCGATGCAGCTGCACATCTCCTGTGGTGGCAAACCTCAGCTGCTACAGAAGTGCCAGGGAGCCCTGCGAACCCAGCACCAAAACTCTCCTCTGCCAGGTGTGGAAGGAGGCAGCAAGCTCCGAGTGATTGCGTCCCTTAAAGACAGGAGCCTGGGGTGAAAAAGTGCCACTGATGGAAGGGACATGAGAATGGGACCAAGGGACTAAAACCCTCCCCATACTCACTGGATGCTTGCATGACCAGGAGGAGCACAGGGAGGTGGTGGGAAGCGAGGAAAGTCTGAGAAAGGCAGTAAGGGGAGATGGGGGCTGGAGTAACCCCAGGAAGGTGGAAATGGAGAAGCCGAAAGAATTAGCAAAGTGAGGAGGTATTGATGGCATTAGGAAGCATTGTTCTACTGTGCTGCATGATTGCAATGCAGTGTTGTCACAGCTACACTTAAAAAAATCCCCACAAGCTGGATCACAGGAAAGCTTAAAACGTATTGCTTAAAACAATAAGTTTGACCCTTTTTCTTTTCACTTCTCATTGACAAAGGAGGACTTTGGTCGTGTCTTCAGGCCTTTCTTCTAGAAATTAGCATTTAAGAAAACAATTCTCACCAAGCTGTGTGACTCAAGGAACTGGGGCACTGGGGAAAACACCAGCTATCACAAACCTTGCAAGCGCTAACAAGTGAGGGATTAGGTTTTCCCTGGACCTGCCCCTTTAAGTTCCTGGTAGCTTTGATCTAGCAGCAGAGAACTGACGTGTGAGGACAGATCACACACTCCCTCCTGGATACTTTCCTTTTGTAGTTGCATGTGATGCTGTCACTTCATCTTGACTAGAAATGGGAATTGATGGTTTCTCTTTTTGTGGGGAGCATGGATAGGTCCCATGCAGGCATTCTCAGCCATCCACGGATTTGAAGAAGCAGTGGGAAACTGGGTCCAGCCCCAGCTATCATGGCTTCAGGAGACAGTTTCCAAGCAGAGGTTATGCTGGGGCTCACTGCTGCCTAGGCACATGTGCAGCAAAAAGACAAGACACAGATCCATATCCCACCTGTGAAACACTACAAGGTACAGTGTTGCCCTCCTGGCAAGCTTTGTTTAACACTCAGAAACTCCTGACAAACATTAAAAGTCTTCAAACTCTGTCTGGGCAAAATTTCCAAATGGACAAAGAGCATATATCTTAGAGAAATGTGGGCTGTATCCTAAGCCAAAAAATCCAGTTTCCCATTCAGACACCAAGTGAGAGTCAGCCTCAGCCGTCAGATTGACAAAGGCAAACCCACATCCCTACACCCCTTTAGACAATGGGAAAACTAATTGGGGTATTTAAAGATAACCCAGATAAAACCAAGATCATCTTAATCTTTTATCAATGAGACATTTGATGTATTTGAATGTTTATATAATCTTTTAAAATCATCATGGCTCACTTGTAAAGTCCGAAATCATTACACCCATAACAAATCCCTTCAGTTTCTTGGAATTAAATTAGAATAGGAGGTACATGGATAGACAGATACACAAAATAAAACAGGCTGGCTGGCTTACAGTGATGTATATTGTCTGTAAAGGAATACACCAGTGGTTCCTCATATAAAAAAATACCTTTCTATAACTATGGTATGCATGAAATGACACTTTTTAACACATTTTTTTTCTTCTCTAGTAAGAAAAAGTGATTTCCCTGGATATCACACTTGCCTGAGCCAAAGCCCATGGGGTGTATTGTCATCTGTGTCACTGTAAATATTTCTGTAAGATCTCTTCCTGAGGATTCTTTCTCCAAGCTGACATGATCAAAAGCAACAAATACAACATGTCTTCAGTTTGGTTCCTTGCTTACAGGTGTTCTGTCTCCTGAAAAGTATCTTACAAGCATTAGGAGTATGAACTAAAAGATATAATCTTTAAATTCATAAAGAAAGGCATATATATTATAAATCAGTCCTATTCCAGATTGGACTACAGACCTTTCCATTAAAAGTAAGCCATTTAATTTTACATTTTACTTTATACAATACAGAATATTTTCTGAGATTTGATAGATCATTCAAAGCTGCAGATACTCACATCAACTCCCACACAAATCTTCATCATTCCTTGGAATTTTACTTTTTCCCAAGAAAAAAGCCAAACCAAAAATTTTTGCCTATTATGCTCAACTACATTTAAACTACTGATCACCCAAAAGGTTTACACTGTTAAGACTCCACTAGATATGACGCAGCTCCTGGTGGTACCAGGTACCACTGTCTAGAGTCGTACTGGCTCTGTTCACCTTTTTCACCCCAGGAAGAAAAAATAACCCCCTCCAAGAGACAGTGCTACTCAGTTGGAAAGATTTTCCACTGCACACAGTTAGCAGAGATTTGGCAGAGGCCCTTGTTTGGCCTCTCTTGGCCTTGTGCTGAGGCCCTTTGAGGCCCTGCATCACACCTCCCCATTGCTGAGGGCTCCCTTCCCCTCTGCTCCAGCTCCACTGGGTGACACTTTAGTTTGTCCTTTGTCTTCTTCCACCTAGACTTGTATCCAGCATCTGAGAACATTCTGCTGAGTTTCCTGCACATTGACAGGGGATTTATGGCTGCTTCTGCATGGCTTACTGGCTGTACCAGCTCTGGTTTCCCACTCAGCATCTTCTTCTGCTTGACTGTGGATGGCAAGAGAAGCCAGTCAGCAAGCCCTTTCCCTTTTCAGCTGTTTCCCAGCAAAAGAAACATTAGCATGTCAGACTGCCAGACAACACACCACAGATATTCTCCCACATATTGCTTCTTTCTTCCTTTTTTCACGTCAAGAGCTAAAGAGGTGGGTGACAGATTTCCAGTGGAGGAGGGGGGAAATTATGCTGAGCACTGCTATTGTGACCTCTCTGTCTTTTACACTTGAGCGGGAAGGGGCCCAGCAGCAAGGCACTAAAACCAACAGCCTATCCACAAAGCCCCTAGGTAATTAGTCATTAAAAAATAAAATTTAAAAAAAAGAAAAATAATTACAATCTGCCAAGAGAGGAGAGAGGGCTTTAAAAGGATATACCTTTATAGCCATAAATTGCCAAAGAAGAAGAATTACAGGATAATGTACAAAGGGTCAATGCAATAAAAGGAGTGAGAGAGACACCTGAGTTTCCTTGAAGTCACCAGGGAGGCAGCTGTGCTCGGTGTGCTTGCTGCACATTCATGTAGCTGGATAATTGCTTGGTTAGGAACTGAAATAGCAGCATGTGGGCATCGTCCAAAGGAGCAAGTAGACACACACAAAAAAAATCCCCAGTGCAGCCTTGGGCAAAGTTTCACTGCATGCAGAGTAGATCAACAATTTATTTCTGAAATTTACACTTTGTAAAGCATAAATAAGCAGGGAGGATCAGCGTGCACCCCAGCAATGTACACACCCTCTGACAGATACTGTGTTTGGGTTGCTCTTATGAGGGCAGTCCCAGAAAAAAGACTACAGAGTTGCAGGAGCTGTGTGCTCTCAAGTTGCTTTTTTTTTTTAACACACAGCTCAATTAATCTGAAGGTTAACTTAATTAAGTAAAGCTCACCTCCTTATCAGGCTCTTGTAGACTTTAACAGCACACCAGGTACTGTGAGGCCATTCATTAGGCCTTACAGTGTGCCTCTCAGCTAGGTAAATACATGCTAATTGCATTTCACTGAAGGGTTCAGACAGAGACAGAACAGTTAAACCCAAAGTTTTGAACGTCTGGCCTTGGAAGTTGTGTAGGAACCCCAAGGAAAATCTGGGTGAAGGAATGAATTCCACAGCATCTGTGGGACCATGGGAGTTGGGTAAAGGAGGAGGAGGTGGTGACCGGAAATGAATCCTCGCACAGAACACCAATCTATGTGCTGCACCAAGCTTTTGGTGTGCTCCCAAGGCTCTTGAGGCTGGGGTTGCTGCAGAAAAAGCACAGCCACCCTGCCCTGCAGCTGGGTGTCTTCAGGGAGCCAAGGGCTCTGGGATACTGTGACAATATATATTGTTTCTGATCCACTTTAAGGTCCTTCTTTCCTCTTAGAAAAACCCATCAGCATGTGTCACCTCTGGCAGGGTGCAAAGCCCTGTGGAAACCCTATGGGCAAATGCAACCCATGTCACCTGCACGCAGTGAGGAAACCAAGGGACAACAGGCCTGTGCCTCTCTTGCATGCCTTTATGTTGGTGACAGTGCAACACGGAGCCCAGGGCAGGGATGCATGCATGTGAGCACTGGAGACTGGGGGGAACTGTCTCTTGTTCTTACATGATGAAGAAGGGAGTTTGTACTGCTGTCCTACAGCCATATATACTGCAGCAAAGGAAACCTGAAAGAGCTGGACAAGGTCACCAAAAGAGAAAAACAAATCTGAAAGAGGATTTTCAAGGCATCCTGACCTGAATCCATGTCCCAGTTACAGTCTTCCTGACTGTCTGCACATTCCTTACCTCCATTTTTCTTTCCCTGTAAAAGATAAATGTAATGTTTATTTTTGCAAGGAATGCAATGCCATAATCAGGTTAAGAAAACAATTGACTGAATGCTGATGTATATTACTAAAAACTTAATTCTGAAAAGCTTCATTTGCTCATTGGGGATACTTGTCTTGTTTACAATGTCACTTCTGTTACAAGTGTTTTAAGGACAAATACTTCTGGGAATGAGAGGAGCCTGACAGTCTTATGAATTTGGCATGCAAATTTGCCAGGCAGATTCAGCCTTTGTTCCCTTCCTATCATCGTTAGTAAAAAGAATGTGCATTGATCTTGTCTGAAGAAAAAGAAAGAAACAAGAGAAAGAGAAACATGCAGGGAGGAAGGAGGACGGAGTGAAACGTGGACCTATAAGAGTATGAGGAGTTAGCAGCAGAGGTGAGAAGAGCTGTTTGTACATCACTTGTACACTGTCTCTGTTAGCATCACACCAGTCTGAGCCTGCCTTGAAAATACATTCCTTGGTGCTGCTTAATTACTGTAGCTGCTGAAGTTTCAGAGACAAAAACATCTCCCAATAACCCTATTTTCATCTTCTGCTCAGTATTTTCAAAAATGCACCACCTCCCATCCCAGCCAATCTCTTCTTCCCTTTTCACCACAAATCAATTAATGCAAAACCAGTACACAGTCACATTGACCTTTTCCCAGCTTCCTCAGGAATTTTTATACCGATTTACAGGAATCAAAGTGGTTGTTTTCAGCTTTCAAAGCTGATTTTTCCCATATGCTGCTGCTTTGGAGGTAACCTCAGGATCTGGTTAGGATTTTCCCTTTCACATGCTAGAATTGAATCTGTGTTTTAAGGACACACTTCTCTCATTATCATGCTCATATTTAGCTCATTTTAAACAAGAAAACATTTCTTTTGAAAAAATGAAATTTTTGGTAGTGCCAACCTCTCCAAATTTGTCCTAGATGAACAGCTACATGTGCTCTGGCACAGGAGATCAGCAGCCAATAATTGTGGAAGTGAAAGTGTCTCTTCACTGCCTCACCTTCTTGAGAGGTCCTGGGCACATATGGATTTGCAGCCCTAAGGAGACTTTCCAATCCTAGCCATTTTTAAGGGACTTTAGATGATCTCTAGTACCTCTGCCCTCCAATTAAATCATGTGTATTGAGCATCCTAACACAAGAAGCAGAGCTCTGCATGATGTGCTGACTCTTTTTCTAAACTGGAGCCTTGGGCATGTGAGGTCTCACTCAGCCAACAACATAGCAGAGGTCAATGATTCGAAAGTGTCCTCTCTAAAACAAGAAGGACCCATTTAATTGGCAAATCACCAGCAGCAAGAGATTAAGTTAAGACTGCAAGTAATGAAAGCATAGAAGAGCTATAGTTTATAGCGTATCGTTTATAGTTTATAGAAGAGCTAGAGTTCTCCCCTGAATTTTGAGAGGTTGACTTCACAGTAAAGAGCCACAGGGGTTTATGCAGACCTCTCCTGGCTCACTGGAAAGGTCAGGAGGAGAGATGTGTATAAACCCATGTGGCTCAGGGTGGTGTGCCAGCAAGCTGGAGCTGAGAACTACATGCTGAGGTAGTCCTGTAAGCAATCCTGTAAAGCAAAACAAAACAGAAGCAGAACTGGAGTCACTTAGTTGAAAGAAGTGTAAGTGGAAATACTTTCCAAGCTGTGTGGGACTGCCAAACTCACAAATGATCTGAGACTCCCTCCCACTTCAGGGCTTGGAAAATGTATTCTGTGTTAAGAGGTACATGTGCTCCCAGAAGCCCATAGTTTAGCCCAAAAGTCAGTCTGATTAATTCACACACTGGCTAGGTGGGAGCAACAGAATAGACATGGGGGAAAAAAGAAACTAATTAAGGCAAAATACACTTAGGAGTTCTGCGGTGGTGGAGATACTCGGTGCTATTAACAGTCAGTGGGATTGATACCGGGGCACCTTTAGAAAAGTCAGCAGATAATAGGAAATAGCATTAAGAACAAATTGAGGTGGGTAAAATTTACTGCTGTCTCCACTGAGACTGTAAATGGAAAACTTGGAGAGAGCTGGTGAAAATGCTAAAAGGGGCCAAACAAACAAATCCCACTAGAACCAACAGAGTGGTTTTAAATCATGTCCTTTAATAATCTACCATTCACATTACCGTAACATGTCATTGCATTATTCTGGTCTGCAAACAATTGTTGAGTTCCCAACTTCTTCTGCTGGAAAAAACGATGACCTGGGGGAAGGAATTTTTGTAGTAAATACCTCAGCATGAATAATAAGATGAGGTTATTTAAGCGACTGCTCCTTGAAAAATTAGCCTAACTTCCTAATAACTGTACTACATAGCTTAAAGAAATCTAATTTTATCTCTGCCTCCCACACAGTAAATCTCCCTATCACATTCTTTCCTTGCTTCATTGCTATTTCTTTGCTTAATAATCACCTACTTAAAAGATTGTGGATAATATTAATAATGGGCAAATTAGATACACAGAAAAACAATGTTTTCTGTACTTTTAGAGACACCCAGCATTACTGTCATTAAACCAAAACCAAGGCTTGAGGAGAGAGCACAGAATCCTAGGCAGGCAGCAGTGGAACAGGGCAAGGACTCTGGCCAACTTAGTGTTGAGCAGACATTAGCCAGCGTTGCAATGCTGAAATATTTAACAAGGGGAGCAGCTCTCCCCTTCAGCATTTTTCTCCCATAAACTAATTAGGCTATAATATTATGAGCACTTCCTTTGAGGCTAGGCTTTCCTCTTAGCATGACTCTCGGCAGGCTGGGCAAAGCTGGGATATCACTGTGATGAAAAAACTGGCACTACATTTTGCCTCAGTCTCCTTTATTATGTTTTTCAAAGTTCTGTACAAAGCCACTCACATGCCCAATGGCTCAATCTCACTTCCAATTAAGTCAATGATAGAACTCACATTGACTTAAATGGGAGCAGGTTTGCATCCCAAAGGCTAACAGTCAAGGCTTTTAACAGTCAGACTACTAATGGGGAAAGTAGAAAGAGTTAGAAAACGTCATCATCTTCTCTTTCCTTAGGAGCAGTAATTCAAAGTGAATAGAGTAGGCATGTTCGATTCGAAATTATTTTCAGGGAGAAAAAATACGTGGTGAGTCTATTTATAATGCAGTGATTCAGCTCTTCTGATAATCTGTGTGGATGGTTCCATGGCAGAGATGAAGGCAGCACACAAGAATTATCGACTCTCCCTTTAAATAGTTTGCAAGGACTTTCTTAGCACTTACTATATTCAGCCCTTACTATATCACCTAGCCTGTGCACTGCTAATAAAAGGTTTTGGCCAATTAACTTGGTTATATTGGAGCCCACTGCTGAAAAAAGAGCAAAAGACCTGGAGCGCCCCAGATGCTTCCTCAGCACTGGCCTCTGCTATGGATAGAGACCACACGAGGCCAGGGAAAAAAGAGAATTTTGTTTTTCTTTTTATAACATTGGCAAAATTAAGCAAAAGGAAGATATTAGATTAACAATGGCCACATTGATGTTAATTTTCTTGCTTGAGCAAACATACTTTTGGAGGAGGAAGGGTAATCCATTAGTAAAAAAGTCTTTGAGGACAGCCAGGCAGAGACACACAGCATTTAAATTTCTCATGAACCTTTCAAAGGCAGATAATTTCACCCAACATCCCCAGCCTCAGTGTGATTCCCACAGAAGGCACAGAGGGCACAGGCACCCACGCAGAAGTGCAGCCCTCTGGGGGCAGTGGTTTAGGTGGTGACACCAATTTCTCATCCTTTCTCCCTTCTCCCCTGTCCTCCAGAGGACACGGGATGCAGGTTGCAGAGTGACTGAGCTGCAGTCCCCAGCACACAGCGGCTTCTGCCGGCAGGGAGTGAGAAGGGAGGACATTGCCACCACCGACTGGGCCCTGAAATCTGCTCCCTTGCAGGTCAGTGCGCTGCAGTGAGGCAGTCCCCGAGGGACACTCAGCTCAATTCCAGCATGCGTGCAGCTGGAGAGCTGCCACGGGAACCCTGCAGCTCCCTGCCTGGAACTGCCCCAGCACACAGAGGGGAGACATTCTGGGGAGGAGGACACCATGGAAAATTTGGAACCTTCTGCCAGCTGGATTTGGTGTTTCTTTAGGATGCCCATGACAGCCATAGTTGTCACTGCACACCGTGTGTGGGCACAGGGAAGCCTGGCCTGGCCTGCCCTGCCACAGTGTCAGAAGTATTTTCTTGCTATTCTGGGTATTGTTTGTTCATTAGCTGCTGGATGCCTTCCACCTGTAGTTATGCCTTTCATGTCAGTGCCTTTCCCACTCCTTGCTTTTCCCCTGCTGGCATAGTAGAAGGAAATGTGTTTGCCTTTTGCAATGTTTATTATCAAATTCAAACAGAAAACACTGAACTGTAGCACTGCCTGAGTAACCTGGTGTGATACACCCACACAGGGGGGAGAGGTAAAGAGAACGACTTTTGTGAATGACATTCAGGTTCAGCTTGCAGGTTTGCAACTCTTCTCAAAAACTGAAATGACTCCTGCAGCAAAGACAGTGAGCAAAGTTTCATGACCCATTACTTTAAAGAGAAGCCAGGTGGCTCAGCAGAATTTGATGGAGTTGCTCTGGAGGAACACATGGGAAATAGGTGTCTCTGACATCCACTCCGAGACATTTGCACCTCTTCTCTCCTCAGCCCATGATCTGGAGAGCACACCTGCACAAACCCACACATGCTCTGTTTTTGTCTCCTTTTCTGCACCACTCTCCATTTCAAACCTTTTCTGATTGTCATGGCTTCAAAATTCAAAATAGTCCCAGACTCCTCCTGCAAATAAAGCAGAGATTGTGGCTTTGCATTTCTGTGTCAAATGCTGAGGGCCAATGGCATTCCAAACATCCATAAAGTTGAAATAGGAGGTCACTACAAGTACACACTGCAAAGTCTCCTGGAAAAGGAGGCAGTGCAGTCCTGCAGGATGTGGGTCTGGATCTCCTCTTCTTCCTCTCTCCCTCCCTCAGCCCCTGACTCTTTCTCCTTCCCTCCCAGCCCCCTTAGAACAGAATGACTGACACTGGTGGCCTTTGCTCATTCACATCCTGCCCTAATGGGGCACCCTGATCCCAGGCTGATTCCGTCCTGCTCCAGCTGCACCCCATAACCTACAGACCCCCTCTGAGTCCATATAGCTCAGAGCTCTTCCCAGCAGTGATGGTGAGGAAAACGTACCAATGGCATTGTGTAGGAAATCCCATTCTCTCTTCTGGCTGGCTCCACCAGCAGTTTCTGTCTCTTTGGAGAGCAGAACCAAGGGAGAAAAGCACTGGGGCCAGACAGAAGTCTGTGCTTGAGGTGGGAGAACCCAGCCATTGGCATGGCCTGGTACCACGTGCATGAAGATTGGCAATGCTGCCACAGGGTCACGGTGTCAGCCAGAGGCAGGATGCATGAGGGTTCAGGACACGGCCTGTACTGCCACGGAAACCACTCAGCCTTTAGAAAGGTAGACAACTTTGAAAAATGTCCTCTCACAGCTAGCTGGCTTTGCAGGCCAGTGTGAAGAGGAAAAAATACCCTCCTCATTTTCCTGCTGCCACAGGCACCAATCACTCACCCCATCACTCCCACCGGGATTCTGTGTCAACCCTCTGTCGGATTTAGAGGATTGCTCTGGCAGATCCTGCCTTGCTCCCTTCCCTTGCCTGCAGGGAGGAGGCACGTACCCACAAGGGGCCTGCCTTGCCCCCCTGGCCCCATTCAAGCAGCACTGTGGGGACCCACATGATTGTCATGCCTCTTTGGTGAGGCTTAATTTACAGGGACAATCTCTTTTCTGACTACTGCAAGTTCACCCAAGGCTCTTAATGGATGTTTCCCCTGAATCATGACTACTGATAAACATTCTTCATTAAAGTACTAAATTAATCTCTGCTGAATATATGAGATGCAGCCTGAAGCCCACCTCAATCTCCATTAGCTGCATTGTTCTTGCAGCCGAGAGAAATAAGATTTATTTTAGTCAGTAAAGTGAACAAACACCACCTGTGAACCACTCAGGAAGCTGACCTGAGCCAGAAGGTGACATTTTACTGTTCCTTTTTGACTATAACGAAGGCTAATGGTGCATGGATTATTATGTTTCCAGCAAAGCTGCCTTTTTCAGTTGAAAATGAGGTTTTTGTCAATTAAATACTCAGTGAATCAAAGACATGTAGATCATACATATGATAATTCAATTTAAAAATACTGAGAGGAGCTTTAAAGAATGGCACTGTAAATGACAGATAAGATTTTTTTTTTGTGGTTTGAGTGAACTGCCACTTTTGTTCTCTTGCTCTATATAGTGATCACAGAGTGAAAATATAAACATCTCCTTTGCTTTCCAGGAAAGTCACTGGCTAAAGTAACTTATACAGTGCCGTTTCACAGATAAACAGGCTAGAGTCAGCTCCTTATCCTGTCAGTATGGAACTCTGACAATCACTAAGTTCCACGTTTTAAAGACAGATGGAGAAACTCTCAGTGAATGTGCATGTGACTTTCAAAGCATAAGTAGAGCTCAAATGAAGACAAGGGTGGCTTTTTATTGTATCACTTTTTCACAGTAAATGCAACCCCTGGAAAGTTCAGAGTCTGTAAGATCCCAAGCCTTTTCCACGTATGTTGCAAAGCTGGTTTCTGCCAGCAAAGTCAAACAGTATGTGCCAAGGAGACAATGCCTTCCCACTTTGTCTTTCAAGATGTACTGTGCTGGATTTCCTGCACATGGATGCCAGTTAAAAATACAGTCAAGAATTATGTACTAGAGCCTGCATTCTGCTACGTCCTCTGTCCTGGGACTGTCTGAGGGTGTCTGAGCCTTAATAGAGCTTAATGACTTTAGTGCTCATTAAATCAGAGAGGGCTGAGAGTATTCAGAGAAGGGGGAGGAGGAGAACAGGAAGCAGAGAACAGATGAAATCACAAAAGGTTCAGGCATGAATAGGATAGGATAAACCTTTAGGTTTTATATCCCACTCTCAGCCTCCTTCTCTCTCACTGCCTAAGAACACAAGATGAAATATGACCCATTGGGGGAGAACAGGGATGATCTTATTGACTTGCGGTGATTTGTGCAAGGAGTCAGATCAGATGGGAATCACATGCAGTAATTCAGGACCCAAAGGAGAGGAGAGGAGAGGAGAGGAGAGGAGAGGAGAGGAGAGGAGAGGAGAGGAGAGGAGAGGAGAGGAGAGGAGAGGAGAGGAGAGGAGAGGAGAGGAGAGGAGAGGAGAGGAGAGGAGAGGAGAGGAGAGGAGAGGAGAGGAGAGGAGAGGAGAGGAGAGGAGAGGAGAGGAGAGGAGAGGAGAGGAGAGGAGAGGAGAGGAGAGGAGAGGAGAGGAGAGGAGAGGAGAGGAGAGGAGAGGAGAGGAGAGGAGAGGAGAGGAGAGGAGAGGAGAGGAGAGGAGAGGAGAGGAGAGGAGAGGAGAGGAGAGGAGAGGAGAGGAGAGACTTTTAAATGGGATGTTCAGGACTAGGCTTTGCTTCATGATTTGAAGCAAATCTTGTGAAGCAGATAAGCTATAGAGACTAAGACTAATGCTGTAGTGATTATTACTGTCAAAGGCACCTAACTCCTTCAGATTCCCTGGAAAATCCCTGAACTGCTGCATATTGCACTGACGGAACCGGGTACAGGCTCTGACTAGTACAGGAAGAGATATCTCCCACCATTTTCATGCTTCATCCATGGTTTCCATAGCAGATTTGGCAACATCTCAAAGCTTCCTCAGCCCTATACCTATTATCAGTTATGTTATGTTACAGTGCTGCATTTTAATTGCTGGTTTTTCTGAGACAGAGGGAGCTGAATCTAAATATATCTCAAGCGCCAGCAGTGATATTTAGCACAGCTACTGTAATCAAGCATTCAGCCACTGCCAACAAATAAAACTTCTGACTTGAGCAAATAGGTTCTCTGAAAAACACCTGAATGTTTGTCAAAATTTCTTTTTCTGTTATTTTAATATCATTAGGAGGTCTCAGGTTTCTTGATTGGCAGGGTGTGCCTCTAAACTGCCAAGAGATTACCCGTTTTCGAACACAGCTCTTTTCATTTTCTAAATGCAGACACTGACAGCTCTAACAAAGATGCTCAGCTAGGAAGCTTTTTCTCCAGTAAGAGAAATGAAATATTGCTGAGTTAAAACCACTAATTACAGTTTATAATAACAATACCTCCTGGGGAAAAAAAATTAAACTATACTTAACTGCTGGGGTTTTTTTTCTTTAAACTATGGGTTTGGCCACAGTCTGATGGCTAACTTGCAAAACTCTACTCCACTGGTACAGTCTAGCTGGCAGATTCCAGAGGAAAAAACTACATCTCTCTCACAGTATAGGCATATTTTTCTGTCAAACCATTTGCTTTGTAATTCAAGTGCAAAATGTAATATATGCAATAGGAAGCAAAGTATTTGAATCAAGATCACTGAAAAAAACTGAAGTACATCCTTCATTTTGAGTATTTTAGGAAGCTCTTGGATTTTTTGCAAGCCCATACGGGATATTTTAGAAAACGGAAAAAACATTAAGAAAAATGTCTAAGCTGTAGTAAATTTTGCAACTGCAAAAATTTACACCCAGAATTCTGCTGTTCTATCCCAGTACAGGAGTTCTTGTTCTCTCCTAAAGTGTTGACACCTCCAAGGCTTTCCACTGGGACGGAAAAGTTTTTCTCACTCCTTTTCCCCTCAGAAGATGTCCAAACATGACCTGTATTTGAGAATGCTGAGAGATGGAGCTCCTCTAGCAAAATTTTTCAATATTATCAGGTTTTATCCTTCAGGACTGAAAGAAGTGCTGGAGACAGAGACCTGCACACACAGAGATGCAACAACTGGGCTTTTCAACCCAATGGGAATCAATGGGATAATAGATGGCATTGGACTGTCAGTCTCTTGTGGGCTATTTTGCTAATTCATTCTACTGACTTGCACCAAAGCTCAAGAGATCTAACAGAAAAGTATAAATGCCATTGAAAAGTCAGCCAGTGACCCAGGAGGCCACTTTCTTAATGAAAGCACTCTCTCTCATTTAAATGATAACTACACAAAGTGTATAGGAAACTGAGCCTGATCAGAGAAGTGAAGGTGAGAATATTTATTTACATTTCTTAAAAGTACCTTTTTTCGTTTCCCTCAGAAATAGTAATCCAAAATGAAGTACAAAAATAGAGTATTTGCCTGGTATGCAGTGTTCAAAAACTCTGTCTTATGATGACCCAAGGTTTAGTTCCTGCTATTCTTAACTCCTTGATTGGAGCTTTGTTTCATGTGTCTTGCCACTGAAATCAATCAATAGAGAATCGGGCAAAGTCTGAGTGATCAGAGACAGTCTGGAAACGTATTCTAAATAATTCAGCTTTTACACCAAAATCTAAATGTGTCTCTTGACACATGAGGAGACATGTCTCTACAGCTTCCTAAAAGATGTCAAAATGGAAGGACTGGAACATGAATATTTTTAATCACCATTATTATGTTATTTTAACAACTCAAAATACAAATCCATAATCCTCATCTGAGTATTTCAGTATTTCAATATATTTTTAATCCATATATTTAAAACATTATATCCCAGTGTGTCCAATATAATGCAGCATTGAAAAGGAAGATTTCAGTTGAGTACACTTTACTGGATAGGACAAAAAAGCATGCAATGTTTTAAACAAGTGGTAAGGTTAAGCCAAAACAAAGAAATTGTGTTGCAGCTCCTACCCAAGATGAAGCACACTCTGAAGTCAGCTGCTGAAAAAAAGTGAAAACTTTGTCCCAGTGAGAAACAAAAATTTCAGTGCTAATCATAGGCATGCTGTCTGCTTAAAACATGTGAGAATAGTTGTTCTAGTTCTATTCTTATGGAAAGCTCATACCTACAACTGCTGAAGTACAGAGACAAAACAGCTGAGTTTCAAAAGGACAGATCATGAGATAATTGCAAACTGTTTAGTGTTTAATTCAGCAATTCTAGTTGAATTTGCAGAAAAAAAAAAAAACAAAAATAGCAATGCCAGTGGCATTGCAAGTACAGTAACTTTTGCTACCTGATTCAGAACTTTCAATCTGTGTTCAAGATCAGGCAGAAATCTGACATCTCCTCTGGATCTAGGAGAAAGCTTCAAAGGCTAATGCCAAGGATCACATTCCCGAGTCTGCTTCTTTAGATGTTCAGTGAAGTCCCACGCCTGTACCCGTCTCTCACTTTCTCTTTACATCTCTTTCTCGTTGGTTTCTTCTCCTTATCTCAGACTCGGTTGAAAAGATGTGCCCCTCTGGCTGCAACACAAGACACGAGGGTTCAGAAAAGCTCCCATGTCCTGTGTTGTAGCCGGAGGTCTCACAATAGTTTAGAGCAAACCCTCTGGTGTGCAGGTTCCCTTCGCAGGCAAAGCTCTTTTCCTGCACTTTTGAATTCAACCTATGTGTCAATCTGCGAAAGAGAAGTGGAGAAGAATGGAAATCAGGTGCACAGATAACACTGTGTGCTATTGGTACTGTCAACACAGCAAATGGAAAAAGCACCTGAGTAGCTGCCAACCTGGGGCAGAAAAGCCAAGTTCTGACCTGGAACCTAAAACTGCCATTTAGCTGACCTCAGCAAAGACACCCCAGCTCACAGCAGTTGGAATCAGCACTACTGACTTTGTAGCATGTTCTCCAGATCTTGGTGGCTGAAAGCATTTCTTTGGCAACTTTGCCAGGACCTGTTCTTTCAATTGTAGATAAAACGAAGCAAATAACTAGCAACTAATCATGGAAAAACAAATGCTTCCTTTTGTTTCTTGTTTGCAAATTGCCCTTACATGGATCACAACATTTCCAAATTTGTTATGCAGAATTATTTATGAATGCCTTCATAATTAATAATTCCAGGTCTGCAGATCACTCATAAGGAGTTGTGAACATTTGTAAATCACACTGAATTTCTTAATTATACAAGCCTTGTAAAAGTTATTCCTGATGAGGTTAGTTGTCTAATTAACCAACTGACACTGTGGATATGCAGCTCAAGACACCACTTTGGTGAACATCCAAACTTGTGAATTTAAAGGGGGCATTGCTGAGAGCAGTTTCTGCTGATAAAGCTCTGCACCAAATATCCACAGAAAACAGCCCCTTGAAATGGTTCAAAGAGTTAAATTGAAATTCACTTGTGAATCGAAGCGGATATTCACAGGACAGCATGTTTTCTTACTGTTTGCTCAACTCAAGTCATAAATTAATGCTAACGAAAATATCCAGGGCTGTTGCTGAATTTCTTATGAGCACAGTATTTACTTCTATGTGTTCTTTTCCCTGTGGACTTACATTTCATTCCCAACTGAAACAGTTTGAAAAGCAGAGCTTGAAAGTCCCTTCATATACTTATATCTGCATCTATATAAATATAGATAGATATAGATATATGTCAATCCAGTGCAATATATTGCTATGCATGATAATAAAGATCAGCACTTTGAAGCCAGGTGCACAAGACAAGATTATTGCTATCTCAGTTCAAAAAATCTTTGGCAGATTTATTGGGGTTTTGTGTCTCTGACTCTCCACATATTACTTTTACGCTGTCACTACTTTGTTTGGTACTTTCGCTTCTCCAAACAAACTCAAAGAAGCAGACGAGGAAATGAAGTGCACTTAGCTGCTATTTTTATGAAGATGACCGACTGAATGCCTGCTCAGGCACTCTGTTGATAAGTACTCACATTAACAGAATTAAGCAAATTACATAAGCTGTTTGCTCTAAAATGTCAAACTTCTGTTCAAAAGATTTTATTTTTTTTAAGCTTTCCTATCTACTTCAAATAAAAGTATAAAAGTCACAGCTATCAGCGTGTTCATTTCCAGATTTATCTCGCACAGAATAAAATGCAGTTCAACTGGTCCAACCTCAGATTAGGCAAAGGACAAAGCTATGAATTAAAAGGTCTTTCCCTAGGAGGGCATCAAAAGGAATGCCATTAGTATTTTTGACAGTAACATGGCCCTCAAGGCTGCCTAATGATGGTTGCACCAACAGTTTTTATCTATTAGTTTGCAACTTAAAGAATCCCCAAATCTTTTCATGCATGTATTCGAAGGCTTTTGCTACGAATTATACAGTTTATCTAGAAATTAGTTATTTCCAGCCACCTGCCTTTCATATCTCAGCTGTATAGTAAAAAAAATACCCAACTACTTTTACATTCAGTGTGAAAAAAAATCATGCTAACCAAGCTCCATCTGTCTTACCAATTCCCTAGACTGTGCCTATATAGGCACTAAAAGGAAATCAAAACACAGAGTACTAGAAACTTGGGACCCAGAATTAATCTGCTTTTTACAGAAAAAGTATGTTCAGATAAAACTAAATGATTCACTCCATCCCATTTCTACACCAAGGAAATTCAAGGTTAGAGCTGAAATTGCATCCCTAAAGATTTGCTGGTGCCCTGTGGAAAAAGCATGAAAATATTTTGAGTTAGAGAAGATTCTGCTTAATTATTTTGCACTTCCTCCTTTTGTGTCTCCTTATTTTTGTTCACTGAAGGCATTTCTGAGAGAAGTTAGTCTGAGCTCACAAGGCTCTGTGGAAGGGTCTCATTGTCTGTTCTGTGTGACACCTCAGACAGGAAGCAGGATGTATTAGCAAGCAACCTGCTGTACACAGAGCATCCTTTTACCTGTTTTATACCACCAACAAGGATAAGTTGATTTATGGATAAATGGGAAAGCTGCTCATTGTTCAGGATTCATTTCCCTAGCCCGACAGTGCAATCATCTTTCACTCCACAGCTATAAACTTTGAGTCATGATGAATACTGATGGAATGGAGGCAGAGATTTGCAAATCCCCTCTTGCCTGGTGTTTCACCCCCCTCTTCCCTAGCGTCAGAGGAAGCTGGAAGCTGCAGTGAACAATCACTGAAATCTGGCCTCTCAGCTAAGCTGGCCAATGTAATCCTCACAGTGAGTCATTCAAGAACCATCACTGGCAGGTGTCTTTAGCCAGACAGTCATTACTTCCGTGGTTTGCACAAGGAGCAAGAACATAATGTGTTCATAGGACGTCAGAGGTGTCCAAGCGGTTCCTTCTCCAGGATGAGGAGATGCCATTCCATAGCTGGTCATCAAATCAAACCCCTAAACTGGAGGTCTGAGAGGAATTACGACTTCCACCACCAAGCCCACACATAAAATTCGGTGGTGTGGCTGGACCCAAAGTGAGAAGAGAATTATTTTCCAGTTTCAGAAACTCATTACAGGAGTACTGAAGCCACATAATACAAATTTGAACTCAAGCCAGGGTGATTTTTCCTCATCTTCAACCCATTAAACGTAAACTAGCACTTTCCTTTGGATCTGGATACTGTCTTCTCTGCCCATTACTATCATTAGTTAAGGGAGAAATTTCTTGCCACTGTTGGAATCAATTTTTTTTCCCAGCCTCCATGCTTTGTAACAATTTTTGAGTTTTTGACAAATACCCTTTAGTTCTAATTAAATTTCACATCTCTTCCACACCAATTCATCCTTTTCTTTGGAGAGGACAGTTTTGCTGGGGCATACTAAAAATTTCTGTAATTTTATTGAAAAATAGATGTATGTGTTACAATTTACCTAACCACTGTGAATTAATTTGCTGTTTAAAGTGACACTGTACTAATTACATATCAGCACATTAATGTAGCTGCAGGCTGTAATCATTTTCCATTGAATGAACAGTACATACAGCAAAGTCCTCAAGAACTGTTTTGGAATTCAAGAAAGCAATAATCAATTCTCTTATGCTGCTACTTCAATATAAAGCAAAGAACTGGCTAACTTTATTTTTAAGTAGATCAATCTCTATTTATTAGTAGTAAAACAATTTTGACAAACTCTGCCCTTGCATGAACACAAACCCTTGTGCTACTCAATAGGTACAAATCACCTCAGGCAGAATTTAGCCCTCAGTGATCTTAAGTGCTCTGTGAGCCTCATCTCCTTCTGATTCATATCCACTGGGGGTTTTCCTCATTCCAGAATGAGGAAAAGCCTACAAGCATGCAGCTTGGGACAAGGCCTCTGTGGGTCATGTACCAGTTCTGCTTTTACATGGTCATTCAGAAGCATTTATCAGTGATGGCTGTTAAACTCTAACTAGCATAATTTGAGAGAGCAAAAGAAAGGGATTTACTTTTAAATGTGGAAAGCTTTATCTGATATTTTCTGAATTAAAGACCACAATTTAAAATAATCCTGTAAATTGAAAATCTATATCTGATGTGGCTGAAGAGGGACTTCTAAACTTAACTGTCTTAAATATAGATTTTAAATCAATATGAGTAGTTTTGGAGCATTACTGTTCAAGGATTTTGTGCCACTGCTGTTAAAGTATTATTAATTCATGCTCTTATCTTTTTCATTTCATAAAGTGTATGAGGGTTTTTTTTCTGTAAGTCTATTAATGTAGGAACTATAATCCATCTTTTTCTATTTCGTCTTGGTATTGTCTTCCCAGATCAAAGTTAGATTATAACACTGAGTGAATTTCATAAATTATTTTGAATGATTTTACAGAAAAAGAAGGAAAGGAGAAAAAAAAATGCAGGGTAAAGTCAGAAACACATCACATATCACACAATTTACCAAGAAGCAGTCAAGGCTGCTTGAGATAATCTGCTAAAACTCTGCAATAAAAAGTTTGTTTAATTTCTAAAGGTGACACATGTCATAAAAAAAGAGGCTGATGCAAAAATAAAGCCTCCAGAGTCTGGCAGTTCTGTTTGGATGTCAATAAAAGATAATGTAACCTGTCAAATTTGCAAGCGTGTTTTATCCAACCATCATATTCTACCTTCAGCACTCAAGCATTACCTTCCAAGAAACATCCGCATCTGCTTGATTATCTTAAAGTCAATCTGATGAAGAGAGCAAGCTGCAAATTAGAAGTGTCTTCCTCTGACTAGTTTTCTATATCTCCCTCCTCCTCACTTTTTAATCCTTCATTTTTTACAGTTCAGCTAATTTTTTCTTGAAAGGTTAAGGAGTTAGCAATTATTTCAATGGCTCTTTCAGCTCTAGGCTATGTGTCTCAGTGTCTCATCTGGCCTTTATTTTAAGGAGCTTTCCTTCATTCTTCATATTCCATGTCTCGCAGTGAGCACCGAGATTATTCCAGAGTTGTGTAACTTGGAGCTATTGTACCTGTTCCTAGCAGAGAATACAAACCATGGAGATGGTCGTGCTTCACACTCCATTGAGCTGGGGTTGCACCACCAGACAAAAATTCTACAGGCTAGTTCTTGTTTTGTGCTCATTTAGACATCTTTCTCTCTTGGGAAATATCTTTTATCCCTATATCCTCTGTGAATTCTCCAAACATTTTAATTTGTCTTCTATTAGTCAGCCTTCACTTTCTTTTACCATCAGTTCATACATTGTGACTTCACAAAGTTTCAGAAGTTGCTTAACTTTTTCCATTATATATGTTCAGTTCTGGAAGGAGGCCCAAAAAAGTGCACAATCTCAACAAATCAAGCATTTATTTTGAGGTTTCTGCTGCCAGTCCTCATCACTGAACTGAGAAAGTTCCTATCATATTCCCATGATATCTCCTCACATTGTTATGCTTGATAGATTCAATCACCCTGGCCTGTGTTTCTGGAGAATCTGTCCAAATTCTGGATCAATCTCCAAAGAAAGCTGGAAGGCCTAAAGCTCTCTTGCTCATTTTCCAGCTGCACAGCAAACATGCATAAAATGTATGAATCAATCAAGATCACAGCTATTTCAGGAGCTCAGAAGGATGGAGCACTGGGTCAAGGTAAAAATGTTGGTGCCATGAGTCTCTGGCATCAGTTCTTAGCAACCCCACCCCTGCGCAAGCATTCCCTCCTTAGGCAGAGCTAGTTTATGCTGTGAAGGGGCTGCAGATCATCCTCTAGAAGCTTGGGTAGCACAGGGAAAACTCATCTCCACAGACAAATCCAAAACTGATTCAGGCATTGATTCCTAAAGAAAAGGTGTTTTTTTCCCAAATCAAGGAAAAGAGTGGAAGCTGGCCCAGCACTTCCACTCAGCACAGAATAAAACCTACTTTACAGGACTGGCACCAGTTTGGGAGAAAGGCCACCAGCACAGGCTCTGTGTTGTCAGGCAGTGCTGTCCTCCCATGGCCTGCACAGCCACGCTCCCCTTGCTGGATGGCCACTGGCACATGCCTGCACACCCTGCAGTAGGGATGCTGCAGCTTGCACAGTTCAGGTTCCTTTGCTTCCCTGTCCCTGCAGGATAAGGATGCACAAGGAGACTGTCATCATCATTATGACAGGCCATAATTTTTTTTTCCACTTCTTATTCAGCTGTGATTTGAGCTGTCCTTTTCCCATAGAAATGAGCTTGTGTATCAGCATTTGGGTCCTGCGTGTGAGCACTTAACATCATCTTTTCACTGCTTTTCAGGTTCCAATTTAGACAGCAGTTATTAAAACTGACCTAATAAATTAAAAGAAACAGCAGCAAGGGAGGGCATGTGGACTGATATAAAAACTTCATCTAGTGGTACCCTTCACAGATAAAGTGACCCTCAGGCCAATGTCTCCATGGGCTGGAGACAGTGCCACCGATTGTTGTTTCCTGGAGAACTGAGCAGCTATTTTACATCTGGGAGCCCTACCACTCCCTGGCTTATCTACAGTTATATAGAAAGTGTGGGCCAGAATTAACAGTAAAAACAAGATTTTAAAGGTGGAACTAACAAGCATGTGGTAATGTATGTAAAAATCCTTGGCAGGTTTAGAGCTGGTGTCCAGAGGGCACCAGAAGATAGGATTGGACACAGAGTGACTGGTGTGTCACACTGACACAGAAACAGCCTCCCAGATACCACCAGGCACACACAGCACTTGCCACAGAGCTCCTCTCAGCCAGCCGATGGAAAGCCTGAAACTTCAACTTTGCAGAAACTGATTTCCGTATTTACTGTTAAGTCACCATCAGTGTTGTCTGAGGTATGTAACAGAAACATGCTGCAGAATGAAGCTGATGATGGATTTAGAGATGATCTAAATTTGCCAGTCTGTAGGTGGTTTGGTCCACTGCTACTTCCTTCCAGTATTAAGAACTGACTATTGCTTCCAGAATTAAACACTCTATAGGAAGAAATTTTTCCCACGGCACAACTGACAGAAATTTGAAATGAAATAATAATAATGTACAGTCCTCTTGCTGTCTAATGTATGTGTGGGCTTGAATAGTACTTTGCCATACATTCTCTTCTTACTGAATTACTCTAACTTCAAACTGAATTAAAGCACTTAGTTGTCATCATTGAACTTTGATAGCTGGATGCACTCCAAAAGCTGGGACTGCAGCTGCTTTTCTTGCAGAAATTCACAAATAAGGGGAAAAGAGAAGATTTATTAGGGAAAAAAAAAAAGGCAGAAAAAAAAAAAGCAGCTTATTCCATTTTCTATGCTCTGCTCCATTCACCAGCAGTCTGGAGAGTACAATTAGGATGTGAAACATGTATGAGGTGGAAACCCCCCACCCAGGTGGGGCCTGTTGTGGATGTGTTCCCAGTCTCTTCCCCTGCAGCAGTACAGCTACAGCTCTGGCTGAAGCTGTGTGTTTAGCTGTGCATCAATCCATACACTCAAGAAAAACACCTCCACTGGTAACTTTTGCAAAACCATGCGGATACCTGCTACTGAATTCAGTGCAAAAGCCTCTCACACCCTTAGTTTGTGTTCCTCTCTCTTCCATTAGTACCAGCTATGCTGAATTGTGTGGGAACAAACTACAGATTATAAAATTTTATTCTAAATTATTGCACTGCACAAATATTGCACCTAGAATCCTACCTCCAGGGCACTTGTTAGCACTAGCTTAGTTGCTGCTTAGGTTGTAGCTATGACTGTACTGAGCCATGGCACAGCCATCCACTAATGCATCTACACCACAGTATTTGCTTTTGAATGGGTCCCACTGTACCACGTTGGTGAAGAAGCAAAGTCAGTAAGAAACTGCACTCACCAAGCCTGGTGCCTGTCTGCACAGCAGACTTCCTGCTCTTGCTGCATTTGCCTGGTAGTGAAGGCAGACAGACAGCCTGACGAAACCGGCTACCAGGGAATCATCCTGCTGTGTTCTGTGTGTCTTCAATTACTCTTAAATTCAGGACAATTTTGAGCAAAGTCCTTCTGACTCTGAACAAGCATATGTATGTCCATTCCAGTTCTTACAAACATGAAAGAACATAAAAGATTATGTTACCATCCTGTCCACAGATGCCCTTCTGCTACCCAGCCTCCACAGAGAACAAGTGCTTTCACTTAAGGAAAGAATAACACGCAAGGCATTTTTTGAAGTTCGGACTATTGAAGTACAGTTTTTGAGCATTTCATATACTTCAATGACTATTCTTGCAGCTAGCTGCAAAAGAAAAAGGACAGATGCCCAAAAATAGTAAGTAACTAGTCTGAGGTCACACACACTGTGGCTACAGTGTCTGGCAAGGGTAGGATCAAAGCTTAAATATTCTCAAAACTAAACATGTCTGCTGTACAGGGGTGAGCCTGAAAGCACATTAGCTGGTACAGCTGAGGAACACCCTCCAGAGCATGTGCCCTTGCAAGAGCAGCACGTCAGTGCACAGCTTTCACAGCCTGTGCACGCACATCCTCCACTGCCTGCCTCCAAGGCAGCCACTGCAAGGACATGAGGGAGGAGGCAAAGCACATCACCCTTGCACTGCTCTGTAGACAACCCCTTCAAAGGGCTCGACATATATCCAAGACACGGGACTTGAATATGATGTAATGCTTTCCCCGTTTCCCCAGGGGCAAAGGTACTTTGGGAGAACTGCAAATTTTGACGACTTTGGGGCCATCATGTTCAGCACTGGAAATGAAATGAAGAGATACCAGAACAGAAGGTTCCCACATATAACTGTGGGGGTGAAAATGGAAAGAGGAAAACAGAAAACAAAAGAATCAAGCATCTATACATTCTTTACAGGGATCATTTGGTAGTATAGCCTTTGGTTACTCCAGATGCCTTTAGCCCTTCTGCAATAATGTTCATAAAAAGCAGCATATAAAAAGTACTTGGGCTGGATTTTGTATTTAATTAAAATGGTTTATATTGATCAGTAAAACACATTTGCACTGAGTGCATGTGCCATCTGGGTAAAGTATCTCCAAGTAAATCTAGATTAGAGCCTGTGGTCTGTTTTTAATTCAAGTGAATCATCTATAAATTAATTTAAATACAGTAAATGGTGACCAGAGCATGCTAAGGATACTTGGCCCAGTGTGGGTCGAGCTTCAGAGGAGATGCTGTCCAGTGATAGCAAACGCAGTTCAGTTGAATGCCAAGGGACAGCAGGGAGGTTTTGGTGGGACGTGACATAAACTTGGAGCTCTGAACAGTTTCCAAAATCAGTCAGGTGAGAGGACTGGAGAAGATTTAAAGGTATGCACACACAACAGACAATGAGAGTCACTGGCAGTTTTCAATGAGATGTTTGCAGCAGTCTGGGCTCTGATTGTGGAAAGCAGCATGAGAAGACCAGTGCAGGCTGTGGTACATGTGGTACAGGAGGTCAATGTGGTGCTGAGAACTGATCCTTGTGATGGATCCTGGTGGTGACCTGGCTTTGTTTTTGTCAGCTCTGCAGTGCCAAAATCCACTGAGCACCCACCTCTTGTCAGCTTCAGCAAAAGAATATGTGCTTAAATTATCTTTGAGGATTTGTGTATCAAATGGTATTACCATTGTCATCTGTCAGTCCACCCAGAGAATTCTTCATCTCCAGCTTGGGAAATACTGATTAACAGAGGTGGGAGAAGGTGGAGGTCTGGGAAATTTGTAAAAGAATATATTTATATATTAAAAAAACCCAAGAACACTAGTATTCAGTAAATTAATTTTCTGCAATTCTTAAGAAGATGTTTATTTCTCCTTAAGAGGGCACAGACGGGTAGAATTAGCCCCTGTAGATGTTTTAGTATTCAGACAGATTACCTTTGTAGTTCTGCATAAAAGAATGCAGGTAAAGAAGAAATTAAGTATTGAATAAAAATTTATTCTATTACTCAAATGTTCAAAATTTTTTCCTCTTGTAAGTACAGTTTTTGCAGCTCAAATCTAGGTCAAAAATAAAAAAGAAAATTAAAAAAAAAGAAAAAGAAAAAGAAAAAGAAAAAGAAAAAGAAAAAGAAAAAGAAAAAGAAAAAGAAAAAGAAAAAGAAAAAGAAAAAGAAAAAGAAAAAGAAAAAGAAAAAGAAAAAGAAAAAGAAAAAGAAAAAGAAAAAGAAAAAGAAAAAGAAAAAGAAAAAGAAAAAGAAAAAGAAAAAGAAAAAGAAAAAGAAAAAGAAAAAGAAAAAGAAAAAGAAAAAGAAAAAGAAAAAGAAAAAGAAAAAGAAAAGCAATCTTTATCACTCCAAATTATGCTCATTTACAAAACATATACAGGGAACATGCTCTACAACAAATCTCTGTGTCTTGTTATAAGCAAGGAGGCATCAAAATCCATAGTAACAGTGTTTATAAGAGAAAGATCAATATGGTATCTGGTATTTCAAAGGCAGAAAATGATTCTATTAAATTTCTACTGGTAGAAAATGCACTAACAAAATATCTAAAACCCATGGTGGGTTTTAGCCTCTCACACTGTGCCACTGGATAAATCATAGGGAAAGCATTAAAAAATTCTTTGTAAAAGATTCACTAGGACCTGCTTTACCTGCTTCAGATTGAAACAACAGCTTTCCAAGAGAATATTGTGGCTCAAGACATCAATGACATCCTCCAATGTCCATCTTATAAGAGCATCTCTGTTGTTACTGGGATGTGGGGGTAAAGGTTAAGATATGGGGGTTTTTGCCTTAGGTGCCACCGTTCTAATATTGTCCTGTGTGTGTGTGTCTAATTCAGTTGTGCTGCTGGAAAAACAACAAAAAATAGTAACAAAGAGTGAAAGACTCCGATTTTGATTCCCATTTTAGATACATAAAAGCAAAACCAAGAATGTCTACAGGGGGTTAGACCAAAGGTCTGTCTACTCCAGCAGAGCATCCTGTTTTTACAGAATTGACATTAAGAGATCTCTGAGCACAGTGTTTGCTCCTGCGGCTGTTGACAATCTCTTGTTCTGGTGTTTCAATTAAAAAAACTCCACAGAGCATGGCCATAAGTGGATGGTTATGGAATCATAAGAACAGGACAATCATATGTGAAACTTGCTAATAATCTCTCTGCCTTTAATGATTTTAGCTCAGGACCTTATTTCTCTGAATGTGGACTTCAAGTGTTTTGAAATGCTCAGTGGAATTATTTTCATGAGCTTCAGTTATCCCTTGTTAATTTTTAGAACCTACCAAGTCCTTTGGCAAGGACTTTCACAAGTGATCTACCTGTCATGGGAAGAAGGGAACGAGACAGCCCTAGCCAGTGGGAAGTTACAGTGTCAGCCCACTGGCTGTCAGTGTTGTCATGTACTACACTGGGGACTCGTAAATGGATCTACCAAGCAAAATAGTTTTGAAGTGTGATGATGAAGTAGATGTTGATGGATCTTTGCAGAGGGCAGTCCCTCAGCATGAGAGACATCAGAGGAGAAAGCATGCAAGAGGGTGCCTAGGTGGCGTGTAGGAAGGACCAACATAATGGGATTCCTGGAGGGAGCTGGAACTCGGGCAGCCTCAGACTTCCCCAGAATGGGGCGTTCTGGGAATATAGTACTGACAAAGATCTCGTAAGAGCAATATAGAGTCAGACTCCATGTAAAATACAAGACAAGACACATACCACTAGGCCAGGAAGAAGTCTAGAAAGCTGTATCTTTGTTCCTTAACTATTATATAATTGAGCAATCATAAAGGTCCTTCCTTCTTCACATGGAATGACTGCATTAAGAGACTAGACTAAAGCATCTGCTCCCCTTTCCCCCTTGGAACCTGTGTGAAGGTTCATTTTGCTGCAATCAACTGACCCTTTTTACAGTCAAATACAAACATGACTATTCATGAGACCTGTAAATAGTTTCAGCTTGGAGTAACTCCCATTGCCGAAGATGGTGACATTAAATCATGACAGCAATTGGATTTTTAGATGTATTTGAGACAAAAGCATAGCAACTGGTACAGGGCATTAGGAATTGTACACTGATAGTAATTAATACCAGTCATTAACCTGGGAGCTACAAGGGCTGGTGGTGTCTGAAGGCCTCCAGTGGTTGCTAATAAATCCAGGCTTTTATAAAAGGAACAGAGCAGTTATGGATAAAAGCAGTAGGATGGATGTGACAACCAGCAATTTTAACTTATCACCCTGTAGTTTTATTTTTGAAAGCTTTTACTTCCCACCGATTGCAGGCTTCCAATTTTGTGTTGTCATGTAATAAATTACAAAAAAATTATCTTTTTTTTTTCATAGTTCTTCATAGACAAAGTGTAGAAAAAGCTTCTTTTTTAACAAAATGAGATTGCTGCCATGGTGATCATAAGAAGAAATCAGCACCAAAAAGTAGCCTAGAAATCTAGATACAAATTCAAAATTCTCAGAATCTAGGGTATTTTGGTTTAGTAATTTCTAACAGGAGGATTTTGCTGTGTGTCTGAGGGGGATGGGGATAATTTTGAAAAGCAGGCCTTTAACCCTTGTCCTGAAAGCAGAGGACTGTCTGACTTAATGATACGTCTGAAGGAGATCTGAAGGATAGCATAGCGGGGAAATGAGCATCCTCTTCTCGTCAGGGGTGTGAAGGAGAAGGCATCATCATCCCTGAGGTGGCTGTAAGGGTGGCACCACTGTACTGATCCTTTAAAAGCTGTCCTATTTGATCAGGAACTGCCCTATTTAGCACTAGGCTAGTCTTGACTCTAACATTTATTAACATTCATTGCCACATTTACTGCTCAAAGAATTCATAATCTAAATAAGTATTCTGGACCAAAAGGTCTGCTTGTCTTCTTTGCTGACAGTGCATATGCCTTGATCATAACCATCACAAACCATCAGTAATGGATGCAAAGAGAAATTGTGAAGCTAGTAAATATGTTTTCAATATTTAAGTAATTATCTCCTATGCATTATCCACAAGAAGAGAACAAAGGTGTTGTGGGTTAATTAGAGCCTTAAAAGCACAAACACAAAAACAAAAAAAAAAAGCTTTACTCAAACCTGCAACTTTTCTAGAGCAGATGTAAAAGTAGAAATAGGCTGTAAGCACCTGGCTAAAAAGCAAAGTCTTTGCATCAGAGAAGGGTATGAAATCAAAGATGCAAAGTTTTTGCCATTAATGTCCCACTATGGCTGGCCTGAGAAGGGAGTCCAGGACTGTCAGCTCAACAGATCTCCCCCAGGGACACAGAGCTGGTCAATTCAAACTGCTCTGTTCCCTATCATGTGTGGCATTTGAGATAGGTCACATTTTACAGTCAGGGAGATTAAACTATTTCATAGTGATCCATGTGCTATAAGTGATAATATATTACTCAGAATATTTTAATCACCTAAAGTTCCAGGACCTCAAAGCACATATTAATTAATGCTTATTTTAATTAGCTCTGCCTCAGAGAGAGGAAGAAGACAAAACTCTGCAGCCTTATTAGCACTCCACTCCAGATCTGTAATTAAATCCAGAACACACAATATAATAAGCATAAAGACTTAAAGCAGTGGAATATTGGTCACCACCACAGCAGTCTCTCACTGCTAAACTTTCTTTTTCCTTAACATCATACTTCTTTCTTCCAGTTTCCACAAGGGAAAAGGCAAAAGAGTTCTGCTCCTCATGGGCCAAACTCAGCTCTGTTCTTGCAGTAACAACACTGTCTTTTGTGGAATTATTCTATATTCCATTGTACTCAGAAGAATAAACTATTATTATGAGGAAAAATCTTTTTGACTACCAGCCACTGTGTATCTGCAGGCATAGAAACCTCTGTTTTGCTGCCTTCAAGCATTTTGCCTCTTTCACTGTCCAAGAATCGCTGAAGATGCTTTCTTTTAAATTTCACAGCTGCTGGATTCTGAAAGGGAAAAAAAACGGTTCTTCTTATTTTCTGTCTCTTCATGATAAATTAACTGTGGGCTGAATAGGCAAGTCAGTGTGCAAAGGTCATCCAGCCAGTCAGGGGAAAAGCATCCAACACCCAGTAGTACCAATCTCTAGCCTACTACCCTTGCCAAACGACCAAGCTAGGAAATTCCAATCACTGCTATTCGAGCATCTTCTTATGTGCAATAAAGACACTAAAGATAAACAAAACTCCAATAAACTGACACTCTAAGTCCCTGAAAGTCAGTAATGGTATTCTCGTTGACTCCAAGTATTTTAGGATAATATCTTCAGAGCCTAGTTACAAAACTGGAAAAAATTATCTAGTTCTGTAATGGTACTAACCATATAGCATTAATTTTCAACCTTGTTTCACTTGTAGCTCCTTAAAATTTACCCAATAGACTTGATTTTCTTAGCGGAGTTCTACAGACACCCTAAGAGTGGTTCTCAGACTCTCAGACAGGTATGGGTCATGCACTGGAAACATCTGCTAAGGGGAAGGAAACAATATTCATGTAAAAAAATCCCAAAACCTTACCAGTAACTAAATATAGGAAACTTTTGTTTTCTCTTTCTCATTTCCCAGTAATTAACATTTTTTTTTCTTTAAATTGCAATAAATCCCCTCAATTTCACTCCTCCTGCTCCATTCCATGGAATTTCTCCAAATAAATAATGAAATTGAATAGTTATGCCTGCAGAAATTGCTATTACTCTATCAATGCCTGAGCCAACAAAAGAATTTTTCATGCTCCTGCACAAAAGAGAAGGAACTGAACAGCTTTCAAGATATGTGCTATATTTCAATATGTCCTGGTGACATGCAAAAGTATACCTACAATTCTGAAAGGAGTAGAGATGGAAGAGTGGGTGGAGAAGGAAATTTTGTACACTCATACTTCTTTGTAATGAATTCATCAATATTAGAACAAGCAATGCTGCCTTGCTCCAGAAAAAATTCTTGGCCAATAAATGTTGCATCCAATTCTAAAACATCATTTTAGTAATTTCTAAAATGCAAACCAATGTTAATGTTTCAGAATCTTTTATACTTAAATGTAATATTTCACTTTATTATTTCCTTAGGTGCATTTGCTCTTATTTTGATTTACTGTATTCTAATTTATTTTGCAATTTTAACCAATTTTGGGATATATTTAAAGTATTTTATGAATTCTGATAGTTTTGTTAACACAACATGACAGCATATTTAGTGGATTGTAGCAGGTTTCCATCTATTCCTCAGCATCAAACTTTAGAGACATTAATGTATGCCCAAATTAGACCAAAGCAAAAAAGTGAGTTCAGACTGGATTAACCTTCCCCAAAGTTTTAGAGGAGCTCATTAATGTTGCTCTGCACAGCATCTATAGTCTTCTAATGAAGACATTATGCAATATTGCTTTGATACTTTCTTGCCAAGCTCCCAACACCTTGCAAGCAATTGACTTTTTATGCCCTGTTATTTTTACAGTTGTCAGGTTTCCTCATCACAAACCTTAACTTTGACTCCTCCCATATATGTCACTGAAGTCCTCCTTATATTTTGCAGGTTTATTAGAAGGACCAAGAAGAAACAGGGAAAACAAAAGGCCAGACTGTCACTACCCTTTTTTATACCTATGAATAATGCTTTACTCCATAAATAAGGCACTGAACTCACAGCATATGGTACAGGTGTTAGTTTGCCAGAGTTTAGCCTCATATGGATGGCTATAAATAATATATTCATGAATATTTGGGGATTGGAAGAAGACCTGTTTTTCATTTGAAGCTGAAAATAACAAAAGTCGACTAAAATTTTATGAAAACTGTTTACAATGAAAAGATGCACAGTTACATTAGTGCTTCAGCTGCTGAACTCCAGCCTCAGGATTCAGATCGAGACGAAATCTCATCTCAGAATGCCTTGAATTTGGACAGATGCAGAACTTAACAGGTTTGTGAAGACATCTTTAAATAGAGCATAACGGAGTGTTCCATTTACTGGGGGCAAATGTTACAGACAAATTTCATTGAAAACCGACGTGATTTTTTTGCCCAGCTTCTGCTTTCTTGTTAATGCATATCCATGTATAAATTGTAAAAGCCTAATTAATATTTTAAAGAGAAATTCAAAGAGAAAACAAAACAAAAGAAATAGGTTAAATTGCCTCTGCAGAGCATTTGCAGAAAGATATCAGATTAGATGCTTTTAAGTTAGAGAAGAGCAGGTGAACGGACACAAAGACTGACTTTCCACAGAAAGCTGACAGTTCTTTTGGAAATATAGAAAAAAAAAGTTATTCTTTTTCCTCTCTGCCCCCAGCACTTTCTTCTTTTTAATCCTCAAGGAGATAACTTATTTTTTAACCACGAATCCAAAAGCATTGGGGTAACTTAACTTCAATAAATTAAGCAACAGCTGTTTCTTTTAGAATTCCAGTTGTAAAAATTGATTAATTAACTATTAAATATTTCATCATTAAATATACCTCCTGAATGTGTGCCTGCTAGAATGCAAAATGCTGGGCCCACTTTTTTAGCTTTCTACATTCAGGTAGTAGAGCCAGAAGTGGAAAGCAAATGGAACATGGCAGATGGGTATTCTGCTGCTGTAAAGAAGACTTTGGAGCTGTACAAGGTAATGCAGTCCAGCCTCTGTAAACTACACTTCAGGAAAGATCACTAATAGGAATAATCAGAAAATCAGCAATGTAAAGGAAAATATAACTTCCTGCAATAAAATGAGAAAGTCATTCAAGGACAGAGACAAACTGGGAGGTTGACTTTGCAACACCTTGTTGTAATGAACAGTGATCAAGATTACAAAGAAGAGATTCATGCCTGAAAGCTGTCCTGCTTCTTTCAAGTATAGCAGTTGATCTAATAAAAGATAGTATCTCCTCTAAAACCTTGCCTCTCTTTGATTTTTAATCAGTTCTGATTGGAAAAAATTGTGCTATTTCATTTTTCTTTGGAGATTTTAAAGAGCTTTATGAAGAGTTTTACAGGTATCACTGAGATTCTTGGTGCATGAAGTACGATGGACTACATCCTCAGAGACTGTCCTGGGTGCTTTGATGCTCCATATCCTGACTGAGACTCTGATGTGCCACTAGATAGGGACAGTCAGGTGCCTCAGCATGGAACATCTGGAAGGCTGATCTGATGAAGCTGGTTCAGTGATGCTGCTGGAGATGGAGGTGCCCCTCTTTTTCCCCCCACTCCCCAACACGGGTGCTATCCTGAGCTGGGACCTCCACAATTCATCATTATGTACCATCTCCTGGAGACAGATACTTAAGCCATCCCTTACTCACAAAATACAGATAAACATTCTCTCCAAACATCATGGAGCCCTCACTTGGAATATCAGATTCCAGCTTCAAATCCTTTAAATATCTGAAAATGTTCGGCCCCTTCTCCTCTACTTCTTGGTACAGTTCATTCATTCTTCTCCTGCCATGCCCCAAACCAACGAACATTTAATCACTTCATAGAAATTGGAACAGCTTGAAACAAGGGAAGGACAATCTTGACTCCCTGTCCAATCACCCTTTCTCAAAGCTTACTCTGAACTTGTTGTTTAAGGTGCTTCCCCAGAGAGGCAGAAAATGCAAATTCATATCTACTTAGGCAGAGGTGAGATTTGAAGTGGGACCTCCCAACAGCTGGAGGAATGCCACTAGACCAGAACTGAGTGTTTCAGCACCACAACATTGAATCTTGCATCCATTTCTAAGATTGAAATCCTAACTTTGAAGCAAGTCTGAGGTACAAGACATGCTGAAGTGCTCAGCAGTCTCCAGGCTGGAGACACACTGGGCATGTCAAGGAGCAAGATATAAGGCACATCAGGAACATCTTAACATTAGATGTTTAGACTATACCTGATATCCAGAGACAAGTGGTTCTGCCCATACGTGATTCCAAGACCTCTATATTTTCTTATCTTGGAAATAAATATCTTCACACTTTAGGAATGCCCAAGCACCACCATCTTCCAAATCTAGAACACAGAGCAGCAGACTATGAACAGAAAATACATCTATGGTACAATAATTCCAGCTTTTTTAATTAATAGTGGACCTGCTCAATAAGAGCCTGAATATTGTAGAAAGAGAGAAACCTTATGAAAGTGTCCTAGGACCAAGAAAATGAGGATGAAGCTCTGCATACCTGGGGTCAAACTTTCCAAGCAGTCTCAGATAAGTTCTGGTTTCTCTGTATGGCAGTTTCACATGTGCACATTACCTGTGCTTCTGAGCACAGCTGGGCATGACTTCATTTGAATCCATTCCCATTCAAACTGCAGGCACAAACCCTGTGAAGGCCATGAATTACACCCTGGACTTTACACAAATCTCTCTATGTGAGTAATCTTACATTCATACAAAAGGAGGCTTTTAATATCCTTTGCCAGACAGCTGCCAAAATTTCATGGGTGTATGAGATGGACACATTTCATGACCCTTTAACTAATTATTGTGCCATTATTACCCTTGCTGCTTTCTACATTTGCTGACCTCAGACTAAACTAACACACCTCTCTTCACATGATTTCAGACTGAGTATAACTTTCCTCTCATATCCATTTTCATTTAACTCTGATCTGTCCCTTTCTTGAAATTCTGAGCTGGTTTTCATAGAAATCTTATCTGAAATCAAAGCTCTGTTTCTCTGTAATGCTTTGTGATAAGGCCTTATCTCATGCCATTATTAAAAACGGGAAGCTCTTTTATTCAGGTATATTTTTGACCTCTGCTCTTCTCTATTTGGAACAAAACCTACAGCATCACAGCCAAGAATAGAAGCAGCATCATTCAGTTCCCAATTCTATACTTTACCTGCTAGATGATGCTTCCCGTGAGTATATAAAATTTCATTTAAATGCAAAATCTCATTATGTTTGCTTACACTAACGATGTGTTAATATTATTTTTTATATCCTGCCTTTCCTTGACCTCCCTAGTCCTCCAAGGCTTAGCAGATTTTCAAGGTCCATTACAACAGTGGAAAAAGATTTATCTGACTACTTGTCACTCAACCTGTATGTTAAAGGTTTCCATGAAACAGCTGGGGACATTTATTACACCACAGTCAGCACTGTTTGAACAAAGGGCTCCATGATTCTGCCTGAACAAAATTTCTGACGACGTAGATATTTTAGGAAACAAGCAGAAATATTTTGAGGATATTACCACCAGCCAGGAACTCGTATTATCCAAGCTTTCAACACTTTCAATATGTGATGAAATGTCCAAAAGTACTTTTTTTGCAACCAGGTGTAAAGAATGGGATGCATTCTGCTTAAACAGAGGAAACTATATTTCTATAAAAGTGTTAAGACAGCCTCAATCCCAGCCCATCATAATTACAGTAAAAGAAAATAACAATGTGGTTCTGTAGATAAAGTTACCAGGTAAGTGGATAAAGAGTTATTGTTAGTATATAGTGCTCTGCCAAGAAATCATGACTAACAAGAAATTAAGAAATAAGTAGAATTTAATAAAAGGCTCAGTAAAAGTGGCTATATTGAGCATCAATCTATTGCAAAAGTTTTAATAGTAAAACTATTACTTATTTGTGACTCTGGCTTATTCTGTAGGTTGTGAAGTTATTTTCTGAGTGCAGAAGGAAGGTAGAAGAAACATTCTGTGTTCTACAAAAGCTTGGCTTCTATTTAAAAAATTTGGTCAGCCAGAAATGGAGTATCTGAGGAAGAACAACTGTAACAAGTCTCATTATCTTCTGAAAAACCAAGGCTTCACAGACAATGTATTTGCCCAGCAGTATGATTATACGTTCACGTTCTTTTGATCAGCAGTAACATTAGCCAGCTAAGCTCCAAATTTGAACAGCACTTTAGTACCCAGCTTTTCATTGAGTTGGCAAACAGTCACAGTGAATGAAGTACTCACTGCACTGAGAGATGGTCAAAACTGGAATTTCTGTTCTGCAGGAAACTCTGACCCTTCAAAATTTGATGATGCCCTAAATCAGAAAGAATGTCACTACTTCTGAATTTCCCATTAAACAAATGGGAAGAAAAGAGATTCAGGAATCTAAAACAAAAGCATTTTGGTAATGACAAAACAATTTATTTTGATATGATTAATGGTTTTAGTTTGATATGGTAAAAAGCTTTGCATCAATTGTATCTAAATGCTGTCTAAACCATTGAGATTACATTTGACGTCATCACAGTAACATGGTTAACATTAACATATAATGTAAAAGGACAAAATAGAGAAATGGAATTACTAAACCAGAAGATTTTTATGGAACTGAAATAATTATTTCTGACAGTTCTCCATGGATATCTCCACTGTATCTGTTATAAAATCTTAACATATGACTACCCTTCATTCACTGATAATAAACAGAATAAGCTTCCCTTTTCCTGCCCCAAAACAACTCGATTGAAAAATGTGATTAGGTCTGGCCTTTCTGAAGTGAGTGGGAGTTCTGGTACTGACATCAATTAAGCCAGAATTTTCTTCTGTGATTTCAGAAGGACTACTTGTGTACTTGAAAACATGCAAACATAAATCCTGTATTGATCTAGGACCTTAACAACAAAACTTCAAAGGAAATGATCCCATCTAAATCCCAGCTGAGAGGATAGCCCAAGACTTTTAAACATAGTGCATAAACTCTCAAAAAAGCGAAGGCATTGTCTAGCCAGACTCTGAGACCATTTTCCATTAATTTACATCATCTGGAACAACAGCAAAATAGATTATTTCAAAATCAGTATGACCAGTCCACCAATTTTAAAGCATCTTCAACCACAGGAAAAGAGTGACACTATTTTTATCATACACTTAGAAAAAAATCATTACTGTTACTGCATTATTAAAATCTGCATACTTATAAATAAGGTAGTGATTTTTGACATGAAGAAGATGCTGTTCTCAACAGTCAATATAATAAAACTAAACCATGTAGTAAGATACATGAGAATTCACCAAATGTGGGAAATACGCCTCAGGCACCATCTATTATGTGCACATCTGCCCACAGAGCAGATTGCTATCATACAGCATTATCAAAAAGCTCTACGTATTTCTCAGGAAACAAGCACAAACACTCTCAATAAATCATGGTGCTAAATATATGTTCCTCTGTCAGTAAGACATTGTCTTCCATTTTGGTTATGCCTGAGAGAAAATGTTCTTTTTTTTTTTTTTTTTGTGAGTTCAGATTTTAAAAAAAGTTGATTCTCTTCTCCCCTCCTGCCTAATCCCTTGAGCATGTGCTTTACTGCAGACTTGAAAAGCCTTGTGGGGCCCTTTTGTCATGGTACAGGCAGGGCCTCATTGCCAAGCCCATCTACACTGCCTGCCACTGTTCTGATGGTACCTGGCAGACAAACCTCTTTGGATGTCCACTGGCCTGGATATAAACATGAAGCTAAAGATCCTTACATCATTCTCGGTCAGTATAGTCTAAAGAACATCCCCACTGCTGCAGCTGATGAAAGACTAACAACCATCTTCATCTACCTCCAAAATCAGCTGGTGCAAAGTAAAAGGTGTCTTAATTTCCAGCAATAGAGAACCATATTTAAGAGAAAGTAGAAAACAGTATTTCAAGCATGAAGCATGAAACACAAATTACTGTAAAATGGCATTGAAATTTTCAGAATGATCACTTAAAAGCCTCTTTGTTTTCTTTAAATTAATGTTTATTTTTGGTACATTAACTCAGTATTTTTGGTGTCAGTAGGTGGAATGCATACTTTAATCTAAACTTAGTAAGAATATTAGCCAGAGCTTTGCAAGTGCTTTCATCCAAACAGATGACTGTATTTAATACTGCAGTATAACCTTGCTTAGTTTCCAAAATAAATTTGCAAAGGGAGTGGATTACTCTGAGGATAATTAACGTGATAAGGAGGTTTTTTTTAATCTCGATGTCATTGCTTGAAACTGACTTACATTAAGCAACGTGGGGCACCATATGGAATTTGAACCTTTCTTCCAGGTACAGCAATATAGTAGGAAACAAAGCTGTGCCACGAAGCAGACTACCCAAAGAAAGTACTTGTGTCAACCCTATTAAAATTGGCCAGAGTGACTGAACTGTGTTCCTACAGCAAATGCACCACAGAGATGGAAAACGAGCAGTGATCTCCCAAGTACCAAGGTCTTTAGTACCAGTCCCAGCCATTGCTATGGAAGAACCTGCATGGACCCACTGGGTTAGAACTATGGCAGCCAGAAACAAGACAAAACAGAGATGGGGAGCAAGTATGCATCCACTGAAATGTGAGGCTAAGAACCACCTCTCCGTGTTGACAGATGTGATGCACCATTTTGACAATGCAATTCCACTGAAGTTCTCTAATCTCCATTTAAGTATTGTTGGATATTGTTAGTGAATTTTCCACATGTTTTAAATGTACAAAGAATGATCAAGCACCTTGCTCTATCAATGCAAATTTATACCTGTTTTTTAAATTATGTCTCTTGACAGCAAAAGCATGTAAGGTGTTTAACAGTGATGAAAATTAATGGCCTGGTGGAATGTGCAAAAGGTTCACTAGAAACTCGTGGCTAATGGCCAGAAGTCAACATTACAAGCATAAAACCAGAGTAACTGCAAGAATGATTCCAGGCCAATTAAGGTTCAGTAAACATTCAGCATCTGTGGGTTCCTTATGGTTTTTATTAAGCCAGAATGAAAGGTTTATGCACGTAATTCTGTACCATTTTTTCTTTTATGCTTAAAATAAGAACTGTCTCCCTAAAGGTCTCCCAAGGTCTGAATCACTCACTGCATTTAATCACTTTTGTTGTCTTTCCTTCTTCTTTGCAGCAATTTTGCCTGAGTACTCCTGGGACTGGTGTTGCATTACAGATTCATCAATGATTTGCTGCTTACTCTACATTATCCCACAAGTGCTGAGGCAAACAGTTCCTTGCCAGGATCAAATAATCCTCTATATTCGCCTGCAGTTTAAAATCTTGTTAATGTTGACACTTCTGACGAAAGCTCCACATTGACGCCGGAATGTGTGAAAACCTGCAGGCTTTGGTGACTGCCACATAAACAGGTACCCAGGGCACAAAGTTTTTTCTAGGTCCTCTATTTGCCCACAGGGACATAATCAACTTCGGCGACATCTTTACCAGAAACAACGTCAAACAGAACAGCTAACACAGCCTGTCTGTCTGGAGGTGATGTTGCCGATGGGTGACAGAGAGACTGCTTGCTATCCTATGCTGCTAAACCAGCGTGTCCAAGGATTTTGCTCTAAAGTCAATTAACTTTAATGGAAAGACTCCAAATTGCTTCAATGATCTTTGGACCAAGCTCAATAAGAACTAATTAGGTCTCCATTCCAAAGGTTAGTTGTCAGAATTTTAATGGATTTTTTTGGTTTGTTTGTTTGTTTTTAATATTGGACAAGAGGGTCTTTTTTAATTATTTAGAGGAACTGACATAATTTGGAAAGCCATAAGTTGCAAATACAGATGCCAGTATTTAAAAAATTAATTTCAGGTAAACAGACAAGTAAAAAAAAACTACACACTGTGCAAATGTCCCCCACTTCATGGGGACAAAGGAAACACAAAGTAAAGTTAGTGACACCTGTAATTTAGTTCTGTGGTATTTACTACACTCCACAGCCATACCAAACCTTGCATGTGTTTTACATGAGTACAGCTAGGTTTACTGACAATAGCCATTTCTGACAACAAAATCTAGGACCAGGGCTGGACTCTTCAGAGCTTATCTCACTCCATCTGCTGAAAACTCTTGACACAGGAGAAGACGATATGTCTGAAAAACTTACCACAGGAGAGAACCTACTTGAAGAAAGACTGCAATGAAGGTTCCTCATGAGGGAGTGATACCACAGCAAAGGCCTGTGCAGTCTCAGCACTTTCTACAATTTATTTATTCTGTCAGCAGATCATCACCTGCAAATCAAATTAGAAAATGCTCAAAATCTGAAAGTCACAAATTACACCAAAGTCATTTATGTCACAATTTTCCTCCTACTTTTCCTTCCTTTCTTTTTCTGTAAATCACAGGAAATACTAGCACAATTCAAAGCACAATAAATATAATCTAATCTAATTGCATTTATAGCATACAAGACAGGAAACAGAGATGTAGTTCTTCACTATGAATTGGTCAGAAAACAAAATGATTTAACTTGAAATGTAGTGTTCAAAAAAAAGACCTAAATTCACTCTTTGGATACTAGAGCCCAAATTCTCTCTGGCACTAACAAAATGTCATGTAAATTTCTGGAAGAACAAGGTCTGCACTTTTGCTGCTGAGTTCTGAAGACCTGGTTATAGGAGGGGAGGAGAGTTTGTCTTGGTGGCATAGTGGAGGGGATGAGAGGAAAGTCGTAGTTCACACCCTCACATGGTGTATACAAAGGCAGAGACTCAAAAAACTTTTCCTGTGGACAGGGACTGCTCTTCTTTCTCCCTGACAGGGACTAACCCCCTTGAAATGCAAAGAGAGTAAAGGAGGGTTGCTCCCCTCTCCTCCATCTCCTGTCCACCTTGCAGTCACCAAAGGAACAAGTTCAAATTAACTCTGGCACAGAGATTTACCACAGGCTGTACAACCTGCCCCTTTGCCAGAGGCCTTGGCAGCTGAAATGAGTGCCTGTTCTGTACCTGCTCCAAGTCAAGGTCACTCACTGTCTTAGAGCAGATGAGATACCAGGATACAATTATGATGTTACCTGATGGAAGTCAGAGCGGGCACAGGAATATGCCCACACATCACTTGTTCCATGTCTGGACACAAACCCTTGGCAAACAGATTTGGTCTGAAGTGCTGGGCTGAGGGCTGGGCTGCAGTTCACAGTCTCTTGCAGAGATTCAAGTTGACTGTGCAGTTCTGGTGTTTAGAAACAGTGACACTTGACTTGAGCTGAAGACAACGAAGATGTGGGCATACAGCCTTTCTGAAAACCAGTTTCTCAACAGTCAGAGTCATAGAACCATAGAATGGTTTGGGTTGGAAAGGACCTTAAAATCATGGAATTCCAATCCCTCTGACAGAGACCTCTTCCACTAGACCAGGTTTCTCTAAGCCCCATCTAACCTGGCTTTGAACATTTCCAGGGATGGGGCATTAAAAACTTCTCTGGACAAGGTCTTGTAATAGCACTGAGCAATAGTTACTCAGACTTCGAATTAATAGACGAACAACAAAAATATTTTGGATTAATATGAAGAAAAATTGGAAGAGTTTGGATGCACTACATCCTTGCACCAAACCCAGACTAAAGTCTCAATTAGGATGTGTAAGCATCTTTGCAACCTGTGTGAAAAACAATAACAAAACTTGCATGAAATTATGCCCAGTCAATCAGAATGATCCATAATGTGGAAGTTTTTAACAAGCTGATGCCCAACATTTTTGACATGTTTTAAAATAAGCCATCCTGATCACCCCTGTAGAGGCGAGTGCTTCTAAACTTAATGGCTCTCCAAAGAGGAGAAGTCATAAAGATTTAGTGACTCAGTAGACATGACTGCACAGACTTCAGCTGTCAGCTTGGAAATGACAAATGATTTGTTAATAAAAAAGCCTTCTTTTTGTATTATTTTTTGCCAATGGAGTGAAAACAGAGCATTGATTAAGCAATCCAAACTGAGAAAATTCCATCCAAATTGGATGCGAGCTTTCAGACCATCAGCTTCAGACTGGGTTTCAAGGCTTTGAAATACAACTTCTGCTTGTTGCTTGATGCTTAAAGATTCCTATCCTGGAGCCACAGACAATAATTGATGTCAAGCTGACACTGTAGTTCACAGATGAATTTCAGTTGTGTGGGCTCAACACTTGTGTGAAAAAATGCTTTCTGTCTCAAATGCTACGAACTGAGAGAAAGGATTAATAGAGATATCAACAAAAAAAGTTCTCTGCGCAAATAGAGTATGGCTGAAGAATACCAATAGCCCAACATGCTACTGACTCAAAATCACCATTCTCTTGCACCTGTCAGATGAAATCATTTGTACAAAAATTCAGATTGAGCATTTCACTCACAATATTAGGTTTCTGCACAGCTAAAATTCTAAACTCATATCCTGTGGAATAATTTTATGGAACTCACCTTACATTTTTAACAGTAAATAAAAACTAGCTATCTAGAGGTAATTAAAAATATTTGCAGTTTTTTCTCCCCTTGCAGAAAAGAATTAAATTTTCCAGGGGAGCTTTAAATACAAGTTTTGGCACTCACAGATATTAAATTTTGAGTGACTCATATTCTCATTCCCTTGTGAAGCTACATTACTAGACTGTATTTCCCTCAATTCATCACAGAATAGGCTATGTCCACAGCTATAAAGCAGACATAGTGGCATGTCATGGAACACTAGGTCCAAAGAGGAAAACAGGCCCCTAAGTACAACAGGAGCAGTAAGCATCTAAATTGTAATACTCAGAAGGCATTATAGAGCCTTATTAAAATTAAAAAATGTATAAATTTTTAAGTTGACTATTTGGCATCTGGGGAGGGGGTGGCGGTTATTAAAATAAACTTGCAAAAAACCCCATGCCCTTTCACTACAAATATCCAAACACACCCATAGAAAACTGCTGCAAAGAAAAATTTTCACCTTAATCAGGTCAGTTTGTCTAGATGACTGCTAGGTAAATAGCTATGCCATTTCCTTTGTATTGCAACTCCTGCTCCAGGAAAAATTAACATAGACATATAAGCCAAGTCAAAAATATGCTTTATTTTTAACAGATAAGCATTGAAAGAAATGGTATGTTTTTTTCAACTAGCAATCTGTACATTTTACACATTCAAAAATTAAATCGGTTATTTTTGTGTCTCTGGATTTTAAATCGACACCAATGATTTTACAGCCTGTTAACAAATGGATTGTCCCTGATGCAGCAGAATCATCTTCCTGAATAGTTCATGCAGGACTACAGATTCTAAGGTTAAGATCCTGTTTTCTGAAAATCTTGCTCAGAAAACAAGCACAGATACGGGAAGGAGCAGATTTCCCTCGCTTTGATTTATTAGTCCTATTTAACCTATTATCTCCACATTCTTGATCGAAAAGTTTCTAATTATTTGAATACCTCCCTCTTCCTTGGGGAAAAAAACAACAAAACAACAAACCCACACAAACTCAGAACAATCGGGATAAGAGAACAAAGATTTGTGTTGATTGTTTTAGAAAAGAAACTGAGGAAAAAAACATTATCAGTGACAAAATTGTTTGGATTTTTTTGTTGCTATTGAAATGAATTACTGAGCACAAGATTTGTTGGGTGAGTAACTGCAAAACTGCAACACTGGTGCCAGGGGAGACCTTCTTGTAGGACTCTTTGCAACACTGTGGTGGTACCTGGAATTCTGTTCATAGTCTGAGCACCATCTTGATCAGATTTTCCTTGAAATTCCTTAATATAACATTATGCAAGCACTTCTACGAGATTTGTTGTTCTTTTTGTGAATCATAGGCTCAAAGAATGACTCATAGAAGGGTTTGTGTTGGAAGGGATCTTGAAGATCATCTAGTCCCAACCCCCCCTGCCCTGGACAGGGACACCTCTCACTAGACAAGGCTGCTGAAAGCCTCGAACACTGCCAGGTTTGTACCTCCCTGGACAACTGTTCCAGTGTTTCATCACCCTGACAGTAAGGAATTTCTTCATAATTACAATTATACTAAGAACTATTTCTTTCTAAATAGAATACATAGCCTGAGAGGGAAGTAATAGCTCTGTATATACATGAAATGACACACTTCAAAACAGAATTCTGCTTCCATTTCTTCCCTGCTTTGATGTGAAGATGACATAGCAGGTAAGTACTGAAACATAAACAGATTCCTCACTAACCTTTCCTGCATCTTTCTGACACACACAGAAGTGACATTCCAGCTGACTTTCATCAGTCAAACTTAGATTCATGATGCTGTTGAAGTAAATGTGTGTAGTTACACGTGAAAGAGATTTGAAGAGGGTTTTTTCATTCTCACAGCAAAAAGTTACACTATTCAAAGTAATTGTGTCCATTAGAAACAAAAAATTATTATTTTCACTAGCTCATTGTTTTAAATATATTTCATAATTTATTTGTAGTGGAAAAAGGATTTATAAGTAGAAACCACAGGAGAGTCAAAATTCAGGTCACATTTGTGCAGCTTACCAGCTAATCTGAAAATCTAAATCTACTGAGACTTTCTGATATCTTCTCAGAACTGTGTGTCATATTACTTATGAATAGACTCAACTCAAAAGAAAGCTTCTAAAATACAAAAAAATATTTTCTGCATTGTCATCTATTTCTTTGTTCAGTCTGTTCATCTCTTTTGCTTAATATTTGCAAATTAACTAAAAAATTTGGTTTTGACCCATCTACTCCCTCCTCCCTGTGACAGATTAATGGCTAATGCATAATCCCACTAGATTGGCTATAAAATGCAATGGCTGCAGTAGAGATCACACCACACTTTCTCCTTTTACCAATTCCTTTGTGTATGGTGACAGATTGTTAAAGTGAAACAGCAGGAAGATAAATGAAATTTTGTCTCCTTTCATTCCCAGTATCCTACTGAAATTTCCTACTCCTACTAACTACTGTAGTGGATGAAAATAAGAAAAAAAACCTTCCTGTAACTGAGAAACTTAAAAGTCAAGGGGACTGGGTGCAGCTACTGGTTGTGCCCCAGATGAGTGACACTGGCTTTTTTCCCACCTTTCACAGTAACCATGAAAACGATGTTTGCTTCCTTTGGCGCTGAATCTATTTTACATATTTCAGTTGCAAGCTCTTTGGGGCACAGTCAGCTGCTAAATATGCTTTTCTACTGTTAGTGCAACACAGCCATGACACATCTTGAGACCTAACAAAAAATCCAAGTAATAACTTGTTACCAAGGAATTTTTTCCATGCAACAATTTAGTTCTGTGAAAGACCATTTTCCCAAGCACTCACAACAGTACTTGTACATTTGCAAATCACCATCATGCCAAAAGAAAATCTAATATTACTTAAAAGACAGAAATAAAACATGAGTTGATTGGCAAAAAGGCTATTAGAGAAATACTGGGCACCTGAACAAATCCCTGCATTCTTCAGTTTCCAAGCAGTTTCATCTTCCAAAATGTTTTGCATGTCTTTTGATACTGCATGTGTATCTCTTAAACAGCTTTTACAGCACAGCTAAAAAAGCCACCACTGTGAAAAAATGCTGCACGTGGTGAAAGTACTTCAAGGAATGTAGGAACCCTAATCTGCAACCCCTTTCTCTCACAAATAATCTTCATAGCTTTGATTCTGCAGGAGTAGGAAGGATTATTCATATAAGAGAGAAGTAGGCATGGGAACTTAAGAATTGCACTAACATAGTAAAGCATTGTAAAATGACAATAAAAATGGTATTTAAACTCTCTTGAGTTATCCCTGTTCTGCAGTACAGAAAAGGGACAGTAAATTGGACAAGTACCTTTTACAAAGCTGCAGCCAGCAACCAAGCAGGACCTTGTAAAATGGAGGTACTGGAAATAAGCAGAGTTCACACAATGCCAAAAGTACTGTCCACAAGCTAGAAACATCGAAGAAGTCAGGAAGTACAAAGATAAAGTTTGAACTCCCATGAACTGACTTCTGTCCTGCAAATTGAAAGCACAGAGTAAAAAGCTCTTTGGTAGTATAAACAGAAAAAAAAACATCCCACAAGAAAAAATTGTGTGCCACTGTGGAGGAAGTATGGAAAAGAGATAAAAGACAACACAAGGAAGGCCTCAACTAAGTATTTTCCCCCCAGTTTTCAACTAGAAATTTTTCAGTTAAATATACAAACAAAGATGGGGTGAATAATAACAATGTGGATATGCAAATAGAAACTACCACAGCTAGCAAAAAACTCGATTCAAAAAGTTAAATGCTTGAAATCTGATTAATCATCATCTCAACACTTTTAAAAATTTCTCTCACGTGTAATGCTGGTTCAGTGACAAATATTTTTAATGGCACCATCTAGTTGGGAGAGTGAAGCTAAAAAATAGTAGATATTGTTTCTTTACTTACAAAAAAATCTGTGAAGAAAAATAAGAGGAGACGGCAGTTGGGAAATTACAAGTGATTTCATTGGATCTCATTGGTATGAAAGGCTTTAAAACACACTTAGAGAAAGACAATATATAAAAACAGAGAGGTAAATGAAAAATGGGATAAAGTGCAACAGGAATTTAGCAAGAGGATACCATACAAATCATCCATATAGTTTTGTTAAATGAGGTAAAAGATTTTGTGAACAAATGAAGTGTAATAGATCTCATCTTTCAGGACTTTAGCAATGCATTTGACATTGTTTTATACGCTATTAAGGAATCGGAGGACTGAGAGTTTTTGCATAGTTAAAAAACAGCTAAAGGAGAAGTAAGAGCAAGTAAGTGCCATTAAGAAGGGATGTATTGAATCAATTAAGATTAGCAGTGGGTCTTCAGGATCCATTCTGGAGGTTACAGTTGTCCTCCCACAGCTCTTGATCACTGTGACCAAGGTAGAAGAGTACCTACGCACTCTAATGTCAATAGAGTTGTGAAATTATCCAAATGGAGTGGCTTGAAGATGTGAGCCAAAGAAATGGGGTAACCAACAAGGCCCAGGGCAGAAAGTGAAAACTTAACCTGGGAGATGACCCCGTAATGACAAATGAGGACCATAGTTGTCAATGAGAGAGTGACTAAACAGGTAACATGATGAAAAAGGCAAGTGAGGCTGTAGGATATGAGAATGGGTATTTCCAGTAGAACCTGGGAGACAAGGAGATTTCCCATCCAAAGACACTAACAGAGCTGAGGTGATTTGCACAGCAAGGGAAGAGCTAACTAGGCATATAACTGCTGCCTTGAAACGCCTTGAGGAAGATTCTAGCCTCCAGGTAGAAGTAGTATTATCTAATTCAAGGAGCAACAAGAGCATGTCGAGGGAAGGCAGCGTACATGCCACACACTCATCTAGGCTGTACAGAAGGGAAGCAGCTATAAGCCTATGAGCTTCTCAATTAGTCTCTCAGACAGAAGACTGGAGGCAAAATTACAGCCTTGGAGTTGGAGTGAGACACACAACTGGAAGTATCACATGCTGCAACACCCTCTACAACTGCCTGGACCCAATGCTTGCACCCACTGGTCACAGAGTGTCCTCTAGCTCTTCCATTATTAGTGTGGTATGTCCGTGGTTTCATTTTGGGGGACATATCCAACACACCATTCAGTTTTTCACGTACACTTTTCATTACAAAATCCATGTAAAACTAATTACACAGATAAAGGTCTTTGCGATAATGCAGGCTACTTGCAAGTGAAAATAAATAGAAGAATGTAGAGCCCAAGATGATTGGAACAGCTAGGCTAGAGCTCACACAAATAAAACTTTAATAATAATTAAGTGCTTTGTGAAATAATTAATTAATAATAATTACTCTGTGAAATAATTCAGGGCAAACTGGAGAATTGTTCCTAAATTATTAGCTGCTTAGAAGAAGTTTGTCAGATGGGTGCTCTAAAGAGAAATATAACAGAAACTGTATTTTTAGAACTTGTGGAGAGATGCATTTCTCCTGAAGAGAGTGAAGATTTGGCATTTCATATGAGCAGAGATGATCTGTCCCAAACATTCTTGTTTGCAAATGATGACTACTATATTACTCACTTTGTCTTGGCACAGTCAGTCAATAGAGGGAGTGCAACAGAATAAAAAAGCCCTTTCTCTATTTGCTGGTAACATTTTTAGCACATTTAAGGAGAAATCTGAAGAATCATAGTAATTTCTGCACCCTAGAAAATGTGTTGAGCAGAGAGAAAAGGACAGAGAGGACATCAGGAGTTGCAAAATACAAAACAAAACAAAACAAAAGTCTCCAAAAAAGGAATGTGAAGTAATAATCCTTAAAATACAATGTAATAACATATTTGAAAGAACCTTTCCAGGAAATGGTGCCTATTTATACCCATCATACTTACTTGAAAACAAATCAGTGGATACTAGACTAAGGATAAATCCAATCCTTGTATCCAAAGTAATAAATTCAAGGGATTAGCCAGGACAACAGCATTTTTTATCAAACAGAATTCATTTGTATCCATCCTCACATTACAAGAAAAGTAACTCTCTCCTAATTAGCAGATCTTGAATATTAACCTTTTGTCTTGACTGCAATCACTTCGATTAGTGGTAATGTTCAGCCTCCTCAAAACTTCTTCTTTCATAAATTGACTATTCCCATGGTAACAGCTGCTACTTTCATTCTATAAACACCAAGAAAATGTGATTTCCTTTATAGCAGTGGGCCAGGCTGGCGGTGCAACTTTGGCCTTTGTCAATGCTTTTTTCAGATAAAACTGTTTATTCCAGAAGAAGAGGAAACAGGTGCAAGCACAATTCAGGAAGCAGTTGTTGACTAATCCACGAAGCAGATTTGGCAATGCTTTGAAAGGAAGCTGTCAGACAGCCTACCTGCAATGCCAATATGTTCCGTGGCTGCACGAGGGAAGGACAAGCACATCCAACAGCAGCCACCAAACCTAAATCAGTATTTTCTGTGAGTCGTTGTTTGGAGAGCATTTTGTTTCCTTTTTGCTTGTTTCATCTGTGGCTCCACAAACAGTAGCAAGACATCAGCTTAATATCCCCACAAGAATAGTTGAGAAATGTAAATCAAGGATTTTCATTCAAAGAATATTGAACTTTAGCCAAAAAGAACACAAATTCATTGCTGAGATGCTGACACAGCTTTAATGATTGGTGTCTTCATCTTCAATGCTCACAAGGTCTGTAAACAAAGCCCTAATTTCAGCTGAAGTGAATTCCCAAAGTAGCATCGACTTTGGTGGGACCAGCAAACATTCACAAGAAAGGTACTTCTTCCCTAGCGAGTCATGAACAATTTTTCTGAGTTTATCAAATCTGAAGCTTTTTCCAGAAAACCCAGCTGTTGCCTATGAACTCATCTGATACCTTTACCTTCTTTGAAACTGAAGGTTTCCAAGTCAATCTGTCACGGTGAGAATGGATTGAGATTCACATCTACTTCTCCTGCAATCCACTGAAATAATCAAGTTTTCCCTTAGTCACAAATGTAAAATTCTGTCAGAAAATAGAGCTGCAATTTTCCAAAGTTAGAATTGCATGCTCAGTTTCTTAAAATGGTTTTTAAAATACATTTTTAATTTTTTTATGAAATTTTTAGCACTCACATAAAGGACTGGCAGACAGCAAAGAGACTGAAAAATTAAACACAACTCTAGAAGCCTTTATTTTTTCCTTCTGCTTAATTTCTCATTAACCCTTTCAACACCAGACCAGGTGACTGCTTTCCTTGCCTTACATACTTTTCATTCTAAGTATAACCAATCCCTGTTGTTAATTAGGCACTTTGAAAACTTGAACACTGTTTGGCATCAGGCCTACTCTTTTTAGCCAAAACTATCAAGCATTTGAGGACAGAAAAAACATGGATCTGCTTTTATGAAAGTGAACGGTCAATGGCTGCAATTGTGCAGCCTATATAAACTCTGTCTTTGCTCATTCAAGCAGATGTTAAGATTGCTCAGAAATGGACTAATTTCTGACCCTCATGTCTGAGCACTTATCATGCTTCTATATCTGCATATTTTGTTGCCATCGGTAGGTACCAAACCCAATTCCAAAACTAAAGCCCACAGCTTCTCTCAGTGTAGCTGAAAAGGAAAATTACACTCGTCAGGAATGAATAGGAGGCTGTAAATATATTGCAAGCACTAAGCTGCTGTATTTATATTTACATGAGTATCACACTGCATGCCATTCAGATTCAAAACCTCATTCTGACACACGATTATAATCAAAAAGGGGCCAAATTAAATCTCTCAGTTCTGGGCTCACGTTGGGGAAGTCTGGGTTTGAGCTGGCATCCAGCATTCCAAGCTCATGTTTATTTTCACTCCAGGTCCAAAAAAAAATTGGTGAATAATCCACAACTGCTCATCCAGAAAAGATTCCAAAGGCTTGCCAAGTTCTAGGCTATATTCCATGGAAAAAACCAAGTGCACAGAATTATTGGCAAGAGATGCCTCTATCCACGCTCAATTTGCACATGTTCTAGGGTGGTTCTCAAAAATGGAACAACCTTGGGAAAAGAAGTACAAAGGAATTAATTGAACCCTACCTGAGAATGTCATGAATACCCCTCAACTTTAATGCAAAGGAACACCAAAAAATAATTCAAAGTAAGCAAAAAACCCAAAAGTATTCAAAGTAATCAAAAAAGTAACCAAAAAATGACTGATCAATGAAAAGAAGGAAATGGTTGGTAGGAAGGGTTGTCTGTAAGACTGGCAATATGATGGCAACAAAATCATTTTACGGGAAAACTCGTGTTCTGACGCCACAGCCCAGTTTTGCAATCGTGCTACAGGCACCAGGATTGTTCAGGTACTGCACCCACATCCCACAATACTAGTCCACACCCTGTTTGGTGCCTTTCTCTGTAGTCTGGCCCATCTTCCACCTTGCACTTTCTACCTGCATTAGCCCTGGAGTCTGGAGAGGCAGAGGAAGCAAGCAGTGCTTATTTTCCACTTTCCTCAAGGTCTGTTCTTTCTCAGCAACAAAACACCAGAGCAGAGCAGCTGTACCTGTACAAGGATTTGTGGATCATAGTGAGTTCAAGGACTGGTTAGAGCCAAGCTGGAAAGTCCCATACTGCAGAAGAATAGATAGAGAGGAGGAGATCCCAACTACAATGCCTTTCAAATTAAATCCCTAGAGGGTGAGTCCTGGCTTCTTTCTTACCACCCCTGCAACATCAGCTCAGATCTCACAGGAAGCAGGCTAGGGAGGAGACCACTGTCCTGACCCACAAGTCGTATAAATCCTACTCACTCTTTGGCTCAGGAATATTAATACAATTGCCATATTTAGTGTCTTTACCATACTTAAAGAAAAAAAAAAAAGTAATATGGGGGATTCAGTATGTTGGTTTGTCTTCATACTTCTTTTAAGTGTCTCTAGCTCCTGCAAAGCAGTGCATCACAGGCCCTTCCTACCTCTTGCTAGGGAAACATAAACAGCATCCCTGCACCGCTCCTTAAGTTTTGAGGGTTTTTGCATGTTTTCACCATATATTAATGGAACTTGTCCCACACCAATTGGTGAGCTAATTGCTGTCAAAGCAGCTGGTAAAACATGCCTGAAAAAAATATTTGGCATCTTTATTTCATGTGAGGGGAATGTAAGAGGAAAATTATGTCTTTTCCATTTTCCAAGGGCTGAAACAAAAGTTAAAGCAAGCTTTTATGATCAGCAGAGTTTGAGGAATAATTACCTAGTTCCAGTGGATGCATACCTTGCATCTAGCTCCATCTAATTCCCTCCTCCATGGGTTATTTGCCTCGTGGGCATGCCACGTGCTGGGGGCTCCTCAACTGACAGCATGCTATCAATCTGCTCCAGGCATCGGTGCTCAGAGAGCAGTGCTGTGAAGCAATTTAAGATACCAAAACCAGGAGCAAACTCCTAAGGTACTCATGATAAAGAGGTAACATTTTTTTCTGTATTCCCTGCAGTTATCTTGGAGGGATGCTGGCACAGTAATGTCCTCAGTGGGAAACTACTGCTCAGTGCTGACTTCCCAGTGTTGGCCACCTTACATATTCAAGAAGAGAGATAGATAGCACAGTGTTATAAAAATTAACAACAGCACCAGAGGTCTGTGTGACGATCAGACCTCGAAACGTGACACTGCGGAAGAGATGCTGCACTGGAGCTATTCAGGCAGAAGGCTCCACATTTGGAGAAGCAAGAAGAGCTTGCCAATTGGCATTCCAGCAGTTAGTTGCTGGCCAAGATTTTCAAGGTTGAACTTTATGCCCGTAGCTTCACAAAGGTCACACTTAGCAAACTGTTAGGGCTTAACAGACCAAGGATGCATTTGGCTCTTATTCCAAGGCCCTTTCCTTGATATTAACATTGATGACAGTGGAACAAACATCTCAATCGCCGCACAGAAAGGCCAATGCACAAATGTGCTATACTCAACATATGGAAGAAGTCTGAAGCCTTTCAAACCACTTAATGAGAAATCTGTGGATACCAACAGCAGAAGGAAAAATCTAAAATGGGAGGAAGAAGCCTATACCCCACCATCCTAATTTATGTTGTTAGAGAGGAAAGTACACGGCAATGTTAGCTATGCTGAGGATTTTCAAAAGTTGCATATATTTTTGGTTTTCTTTCAAAAATAGTGTTTCAATGAATATGCATCATGCTGGGTTTGTGGCACTGGTAGTGTGGCGATCACCATGGTACCTGAGCACTCAAGCCAATGATCAACCAGCGGAGCAAATGAAACAGAAGCTGAGAGCCAAAAGGCACTGTGACAAGCTCTTCACAGGTCTCATGTATCCCACAGCATCTCTGTCTAGACTTCTACTCCTGCAAGCTTTCCACTGTCTATCTTCCCTGCTCTTAGGAGAACCAGATCTTTTTTTCCAAACAGTGCTAAGGGATACACAGATCTGACTGGCTTAAGAGAAAGAAGGACCCCCAACAAACAAACTTCAAAAACCAATACACAAATATTTTCCTCAGGAAAACACTGTTTAAGCACAGAGTAAGGAAAAAATAATTTTCATTTCCATAAATTGATTATGAATTGACAAACTGTGTTACGTCTGCCCTGCTATCAACCTAGTCTTTAAAATTACTGTTCCGAAGAAAGAAAACAAGTCTTTGCTCACTAAGGAAATGATCTTTCAAGAGACTCATGCAGACCATACTTGAACATCACTGTTAGTTTTATCTAATAATAATGAAAAGAATACATAAAAACATATGGCTATGTGCCCTCTTGAAAAAGATCAGAGATTGCATCAGCCCCTCTCCACACTGCAAATGAGCAATAAGTTAACACAACTCTGATGATGTTAGTTTAACGTGTGCATACAACTAGTGTGAGCTTTTTCTGGCTTGTGATGCTTAAGAAGAGGCCTCTGGATTTTAGAAAAAGAAATCGTCTGTTGAATTATCTACCTCTCACTGTTTTGTTTTCTCTACAAAGTCTCTGAGGGGCACGGGAAAGCTGAGGGCCTTGCATGCAGGCCAACTTGACAAAGGTTAAATCCTTTCAGTACTGGGGAATTGTGCAGCTATAATAAAACGCTTGCTGAAGGAGTTTCCTGTTTTCCATCACTAATCAAGGCAATGATACTGCATTCTAATTAAATTGCTGTCACGTGGAGTTTTTCCTCTTTGCTGTAGCTGCTTCAGTTAGGAGGTAGTTACATCCAGTTTATCCTTTAAAACAGGAGTAGGTTTTGGGGACAAGGCCCCATTACCAGCAATGAAAATCCAAGTGTTCACTTTCTAGTGCAGTTACAGTATGTTGTGCTACCACTGTGCCTCAGCAGCAGCAGCAGTTTGGAAGCAGATATGAAGCGCTGCACCACCCACCTATATTTGACTGTGAAACTCTGGATTAAAGCTCACTCTAAGCATCAGCCTGATTCTGTTACCTCTCCTGGGTCTAAATTATATCCATCACTGTCATCTCTAAAGATTCAGATCCTCTGTGCACTTCATCAGGCATTATAATCGAAGCTAATGAAAGACATGTTTGTTTAGCTGTTGTAAATGGCTTTGAAGATCTTGGCTTCAGCCAGGGTGATGAATTAGGGATGTCAGCTGGGCAAACAGTTTAATTTGGAATGAATTTAGCCAAAAAGGATTACTGAAAAAGCAATATGGATTTTTCAAATTCATATTATTTCACATACTTTAATAGTAAATATTTCACCCTCTCTTAACGTCTGAGTCACCAGGCATAGAACTGGAACAATCAGCAATGACACCAGCTCCTCAAACACAAGACCAACTTATAATAAACAGGTGTGAAAAGCCACATTTTGATTGCAGGAGGGAGCACAGCCCTCAAACAGTTTATCCCCCAGCTGACTACACTTCTGCCTAACAGCGTTTCTGCAAAGCAGCTTGAACGTGGTAATTAAAGCATTTTATGACAAAACTCAGAAACCAACAACTGCAAAGAACTATTCCATAACAGTTATTTATTAGAAGTACCAGGCTTTTATTTTCCCTGGTGCATTTTCAAATGAATTAAAATAATAACTTAAGGGGAAAGAAAACTATCTTTAAATAGTGGTGGGTTGTTTTTTTCTCTCACAGATAATTTAGAGTCAGGAGGAATCCAAAATAATGGCATGACTGTTGAAAATTACAGGGTAAGTTTGGAAACCTCTAGAGGTCATCTAGTTCATCCTCATGCTCAACCCAGTGCCACCTTAGAACAGATCATTCAGAATTAAAAGGGAAAGAAAATAATTTAAAGCAAAAAGAAGGAAAAAAATAGGTCTTCCTCTACCCCCTTTTGCATCAGAAGGAAAAAAATGCAAGAAAATATTTTCTTGAAACATAGAGTTGTTCTGTGTTGTCTGTGAGTATGACCAACCTGGCAAAAGAGATGAAAGCTGCCACCTTTGGTTGACCAAGTTCCCTTTCTCCCTCGATGCAGGTAACATTTAGCACAACGTGTGGCAAGCTCTGACTCAGTTGCCAGCACTGCCTTGCCACACTGCTGGCCAGAAAAGGCTGGGAAAGCTGCGTGTTCAGCTCCAGTGACAGGGAAAATGCTCCATATCATTCATTAGCAGTCTGCTCCAAGTTAATTAAGGAATGGAGCTGACAGCTGCTGAAGCGGGTTCCACCCCATCTTTTCCTGGGAAAGCAAGGCCTCCAGGGCAGGGCCTGGACTGCACAGCAAAGAAGAATAGGGTGGGGGAACCTTGCAAGATCTCAGCGAAACCCCGATGACTCATCAGAAAGTAAAACGTTTCTATTTTGGCAAGAGGCTGAAATAGCAGCCCTGGGTTGTGCTGCAGCACAGCAATAAATTACTTTAAGTGCCCGGGACAAACTCCTGGGCACACTGATATTCCTAACAGCAGGGGCTGCTTCACATCTCATTAAGCAAAGGGGTTTACATGAAAGCAAAGGGGTTTACATGATAATTAACACATTAATTAGCAGCATCTTTTTCACAGGTGAAACTTTGGCTTGAGATTTCAACATTTTTAGGCAACTGTTCTGTGAGTGGAAGTTAAGGAACAGTTTATTATGACCCAAGGTGACAAGGACTTACAGGCAGAACTGGCACAGGAGTATCCTTGTCTGTGTGCTGGAGGACACTGCAACCCAGTGATGGCCTTTCCCATAACTTGCTTGGAAGGAGGGCCTCCTTCCTCCTGTACAACCTGCACCCTGCCATTCAAAGCCCAGCCCTTGGCATGGGCAAGGTGCCAGGCTGGCCACTTCATGAGCTGACCATAAACAAGCCTAATGTACCACAAAGTCATAGGGACAAAGCAAGGCCTGGACTTCAAGGAGCTCCCATTCCACAGCCCCAGCCGCTGAGGCTCCCCACTACAAAAATCTCTTTGGTTGTATTTGTAGAGACATAACACCAAAAAGCAACCCTGCTAATTTCACTGAAAACAGGAATCAGCTATAAGAGAATATTTACTGCTCCAGAGCTTCATATCTTAGATATAGACTTAATAATTTCTACCAGAGACCACTTTAAAGGAGAGTTGACACTATTAAGCTGCATGAATATTTCTGAGTTTTTTGTTCAATACCATCTTTAATTTCTATTATCGCTTGAGAGAATGGAGTTACAAGTATACAAGAAGATGTAGAGTACTGGAAACTGAATGAAAGGATGAAAAAACTGGAAACTGGAACTTGTAGCTTTCAAGATCAGGTGAATTCTGATAGTCATCGGTACTATTCCCTATTGGATGGATGTTGCCAACCCACAGGAAATAGTGGCATGCTTTGTATATGTTATCTTTCACCTCCCTCAGGTACATACTGCAAGGAAGCTGTGCTCTAAACAAGGCATAAACTAACAAAAACCACACTAATCTTTTACATGTTTTGGCACTCAAAGCATAGATAAATCACTATGTCATAGCCTTACCTATCACACCACTTACAAAATAAATCCAGGCTCAGGAGGAACACCAGATAACTTGTCCTTTAATTAGCTTTTAAAAGGTGATAGTTTGTTTCAGAATATGATTTATTTCTTTTACTTATCAGCCTGCCTTGTTTCAAATGGGTGCTGACTGACCTCTAGATACCCTTGCATTTGCTCTGTGATATCCCCAGAATGTCAATGCTTTGATTCTTCATCTTTCATTTCCCAAACATTTCTCATTGGTCACTTCTGGTAGCAGTGGCAGCTGAAGTGGAAGTTTATCCTCTGATAATCTGTACTGCTTTAATGGTTCCTGGCATCCTGAGGATATTTTCCAAGTGTTATGGTGACACCAGCTGAGATCTTGGCAATAGAAAAGTGTTTAACATGTTTATTTTCTAACTTAGTCTCTTGTGGTTTTTTCTGCTTTCCCAACCCTCTGCCAGCCCCTTGATTTCTACGGCTTAACGCCTTTTGTTATTACTATATTCTTAGTTATCACTTCTCAATATCTTTCTGATTAAAAAGCCTTTGAAAAACCTGAGGGCATTCCCACTATGCATCCAGAAATCTCTTAATAAATTTCTCCAAACCTTCAAGGCACATTTGTCTAAAAATCCCCTCTAAAAGGAACAACAATAGTCACATCTTTTTTACATATTTCTCTGTAAACTAGAGTCTAGGAACTATAGCATATAAACCTTGTAAAATGATGTGCACATTTCAAACAGTTCCAATACAAAATATGACACATAAAACAGGTCACTGGTTTTAGCATGTCTCCGAAATAACATATGCTTGGAAATGCTTATCCTTGTAGCATCACTATCCTCTTTTTTTTTTTTTTCCATGAGAGAATGAATCTTGCAGAAGCATGCCTGAAAAAGCAAAATTCTCACATAATTTCTATCACTCACTCAGTTTGTTCATGACTTTTATACAGCTGACTGAACATTTATTATCTCACGTGAAAGAGAAGCTGTGAGTTTGCTCACCTTTGTCACCTGCATGATCTTTGAAATGCCTCCTCTTCTGTTTCTTCCAGAGTACGTTTCCGCATCTCCCAGTCCATTCCCGAGTCCACTGAACATGCAGACATCAATAAGTTCTGGCTAAGTTATCCTACGTAACTCTGAAGAAAAAAGGAGAGACTTGCAGATGCTGCAGAAGGTCCCCTTTACTCCCTTTGAAAATTTTGTTTTCTTGGTGGTCTGTCACAGTCAGGTCTCCGGTAGTAAACTGAACAACCTATCCTCCTGGCTCTTCTTTTCTTCTTTTTCTTTTCTGTAAACACATAATCAGGGCTTCAAATCCTTTAGGCATCACAAACTGTATTTCTCTATTGCCCTCTACTGACTGCTGGCTCACGCCGCCTTCCCGGAGAGGTGGCGAGCAACAGATCCGCGGTGCGCGCTCCGCGCCGCCCTCCCCCGGATCGATAATGATACACGATGACCAAAAGTCAACACAAATCATTCCATTTTTTCCTTTGTTACAAAACACCAGGCAAGATTTACAGCCTGTTGGCCAGCCGCGGTAGCTCAAAACGCTGAACAACAGAAGCAGGAAGCAGTTCGTAACATGGCTCTGCTAACGTGGGCTTTTTTTGGTGAACAAAAGCCAGGAAAAAGTAGAGACGAATGCGTTCTGCCTTGAAATGCCGATGAATTCATCCCACTGATGCTATAAATACTGTGCCAGGGATCTGAGAGTTGTCTGGGTTTAAGGGTTTGGTCCTGCCAGCACTGGATGCACAGAAATACCGCCTTTTGATGGAGTTCTGCAGGAAGGGGCTGATAGAGAGCCACGAATTTGAGGCCCTGGTTTTTGGCCATTTCCCCTTTGTCTCTAGTGCTTTGTTTAGCACATTCAGCACCACACCTAATATGGGAAAGCCTCGTGTGACGGGACACGGCACGGGGCACATCACCCTGAGTGTGGATGGCACTGGGAGCGGCTGTCTGCCTTGCTTTTCAGACAAAGATGATCTATAGTGCAAAGAGAATCCAGCAAACTAACATAAAAAAGGAATGACCCAGTGTTGTCTCGGGTGCAGAAGGAAAAAAAAATGTGTAAGTATTTCAGGCAGACTGGAAGAGACTGAGGGAGAAAAAAAACAGGGATATAAAGAGTGTAAGAGTGAAGGTGGGGGGATATAAATGAATCCTTTGCATTGTGTTAGTCACTGCTTAATAAGCACAGCACATGCTGTTAATCAGGTCACTCAGGCACTTGTTCTCAAAAGAAAAAGTTAATCCACGGTGTTGCTGCAGATGCTCTGCCCCACCTGCACCACTCCAGGGGCAGGGAGGAGTCAGGTCCCAGCTCCAGGTAGAAGAAGAAGAAATCCCTAGCACATTTCCCTTTATCTAGGCAGAAGATAGGAGAGAATGTGACACTATCTTGCCCTCACCATTCATCCTCCACAACCAACTTCCCCAGGGAACAAACGTGCTTAAAAAATCATAAACACACATCCACCATTCAAAAAAGTGTTGAAATTATCTTTGCTTACTTGCGTTCAAAAAGTACTTTCATTTTCCCCCTCCAATATTAATAAATGGGAATGTTTCATTTGCCAAAAAATATGCTGACCGATGAACACTAGTTGTGTTGTGTATAGATATTAAGTGACATCTCTGCTCTTCCACTCAGAAAAGGTAGGAGTTCGCTCAAAAATTAGGATCAAAAAAGTCAGCAGCATGGCAACAAAATTGTAATATTGAAAGGTTAATTGAAAAAATTAGTTTCATTAAAAAATGGAGTCAGCAGAGGCCTTAATTGTACCTATTACGAACATTTCATTAACAAGTCCAGATTTACTGACTGTGCAGTAAAGGTCTCTTAAAGAAAGCCTTGAAATTCCTTTTCCCCCTTGCTTTTCTATTTCCAAAGTCATTGGCTATTCCATGTCAGAAAATAAAAAATAATTATATTTGCTCAAATTCCTTGACAGAATTTTGAAGCCTGCTCAGCTGAATACATCTCCTAAATGAACACCATTACCAACAGATCAAAGGATAAAAACTTCTAGCAAATGAAGAGGGCCGAGGGAATTAATAAAACACACATCAAACGATGAAAAGCTGAGGTTTGGTTTTGGGGCTTTTTTGGGGGATGGGGAGGAAGGTTTTTTCTTTGTTGTTGTTTATTTATTTTTAATGGGAGCACATTTGCAGAGTGATAAAGCAAGGTCTGCAGTCGCCAAAATCCACGGAAAAGGCACCTTAAATAGAGAGGGTGACAGATGAAGTTCAGCACTGCTGAGCATCAGGCGTATTCTGGAGCTGCTGCCGCAGATCTTTACCTTACAACCCCTCACAGAGAAATAAATCTGTGGGGCTTTTTTCTTCCACAGAATCACAAACCTGCTAAGGTTTGAAAGGACCTCTGGAAATCATCCGGTCCAGCCCTCCTGTCAAGGCAGGGTCCCCTGGAGCAGGTGACACAGGAACGCATCCCCGGGGGTTTGGAATGTCTCCAGAGAAGGAGATTCCATAACCTCTCCAGGCCAGCCTAAGTTCTCTGCCGACCTCAACCTAAAGCAATTCTTCCTCACGTGGTTTTGTTTTTGCTGTCTTTTCTTTTTTTCCCCTAAGGTAAAACTTTCCTTTCCTATGGGAAAAAACTTTCCGCACGGCTGGGGCCGCCAGCGGCTCCCCGAGGCGGGCATGGCGCTCGGGGCTGGCGCCGCTGCCCGGCCCCCGCCCGCGCCGCAGCCCCGGGCGCACAGGCGGGGCCCGCCGCCTCCAGCGCGGCCCCGGCCCTGCCCCTCGCCGGGGCCCGCCCCAGCCCGGTACCCTGGCGCTGCGGCCGCGGAGCCGCCGGGGCTCGGCCGAGCGCTGCACATCGCCCGCCTTCCCTTCCTTCCCTTCCTTTCCGGCGGGGCGGGCGCTCGGCGGCATGGGGCGGCGGCGGCGGCTCTTGGAGGCGGCGGAGCAGCTGGCGGGGGCCTGCCCGGGCCAGGCGCGGTTCCTGCTGTAAGGAGTGGCGGCGGGGCGGGACGGGCGGTGGGGAGCCGGCGGTGGCGCGCCCTGACGCTTTCCCTCTCTCCCGCGCAGGTGGAGGCTCCGCAGCTGCCGAGGCGAGTGAGGGGCCCCGGGCCAGGCGGTGCAGCGGGGCCGGCCGAGGGCTCCGGAGCCAGGCTCACGGCTCCAGCGGAGCTCCTGCCCAGGAGAGCAGCGCGGAGGCTGCGGAGGGACGGGAGCGTGGGGAGGAATGCCGGCTCGCCCTTTGGCTCCGTTTTCCCCCTCTCCCTGCACTGCCCCCGCAGGGCTGTGTTTGGGCTGCCGGCAGCAGTGGCGAGCTCGCCAGCAATGCGGGTCCAGGTGTCCCTCGGGGGTTTAGGGAGAGGTGCCCGAGTCCAGCTCCGGCAGCAGGAGCTAATGGGGCAGATGCCAGGAGCGAGCCTTGTATTGGGTCTGAAACTTATCTCAAAGCGTTTTTTCGTTCTAGCCTGAGGTCGTGTCATTTCCTCACACTTCAAATGGGCAAAGGGCTTTACAAGGTTTTGGTGTCTGATCTGGTAGAAGATTATGCCTACATGGACCTAGTTGCAGAATTGTGAGCCTCCATTGCTAAAGATTTTTAGCAAGGAATTGCATTTTTTCAAGAAAATCTACAGTTACATATTGTGGAAACTTGTGACATACTTAGTCTGAATTGTGCTAAGCAGAGCACATTCTGGTGCTCAGCTTCCTCTTATGTTCTAGTGTTATCTTAAACACAAACACATGTACTTAGGTAATGTTAAAATTGAAACACACCATTTTAAAGTTTGCTTATAAAACATAGTTTTTTCATCCTTTTGCCTTTATTTATCTCTAGTTGATGGACATGGATTAGAAAGGATATGTCCTTACTGCTTCCAGTTCCTGGTTCCTGACAGCTACCGGGTGCGCCTCAAACCAAAGATGAAAGTGACTCCACAGATAGAGAAAGTTCTTAAACGAGAGGCAAAGAATCATAAACTTAACATGAAGCAGACAAAGCTTTTGAGAAAGTACAGGGAGTCAAGAAGCATTCTGGTAAGGACATTTATTTGGAACTGACAAGTACATGATATTTCCCTAAATTTCATGTTCCTATTTCAGTGGTATAAAAAAGAAGATACAGAAACCTTTCTCTTAGAAGAGGAGCCCACACATTTCTTTTTCACGAGCATAAGACTCATCCTTTCTTTTTGAAATAACTTCTATGCATAAATGACATTTTTAAAATCTACCTTCCACAACAGATAGATCATGAACACAATGACAAGACCAGTAAGCTTTTCTCTGAAAAAAAACCCCTCGTGACCCCACATGTTAGAGAAGCTACAGAAACATCTCATTTACTGCCTTTGTTTCAGTTCATCAGTTGTTGAGAAAATATGTTCTGACACAAGCTTACTTCATGTATTTCACTAGCCTCTCTTGGCTACATCCGATTATTATTACCATCTGTGTTAATAGAAAATTTTTTACATTTGTCTGAATAATACTGTTTTATAGGAAGTCTTTCAAAACTAAACCACGGAGGGAATTTCCACAAGTTGATGTTTTTCTTGAGGCCTCAATTATTTTTCCTAACAGTACTCAGGAATGTGACATTTAATTACTATCACAAGAATAATAGTATACATTTTTTCTACTGTTACCAAGGTGTGTACTGTTTTTAAAACAGATAATGTGAATGGTTGTTTATAATAAATGAGGCAGCACCCTATTGGGTCCAGGAGTTGCTGGCAAACTTGGTATTTTCTTAGATGAGGGTCTTGTGGTTTCAGGAGTAAATTTTCGGAAACCAATAATTATTAAAGAGTCATTAAAAAACACCTTAAACTGAGAAAATACCACCAAGGTTCTTGGCTGTCAGAGCAAAATAAGCTGCTTCATAAAGGCACTCTCCCCAAATTGTAGATCACGGTTGAGCTTCAGGAGGGACATCTGAAGAGGTTCTGCCCCCAGAGGGTGGTTGGGCACTGGAACAGGCTCCTCAGGGAAGGGGTCACAGCACCAAGGCTGACAAGAGTTCAGGAAGCCTTGGGGACAACACTCAGGCACATGGTGTGATTCTTGGCATGTCCTGTGCTGGACCAGGAGCTGGAATCTGATGATGCTTTGTGGGTCCCTTCCAACTCAAGATGTTCTGTGATTCTGCAAGCTGAATTCTTTGCTTCATTTTTCTCAGATCACAGATGTTGAAGGTACATTAAGAACATCTCCTTAAGCAACTGATGAACAGAGCAGTGTCCTGTGAAATGATGATGGGCTCTTAGACTTATTGTGTAGCTGGAGGGTGTTAGTAGGGACACACTGTGCATTCATATGAGTAGTTTAAAATTCAGTTTAAATAGGTCCAGTTTAAGCTCTGGGTAATATTTTGATTTCGGCATGTAATTGCAGTTTGCTGTACTTGTGTTCTGTTCAGTTTGAATTTGTCCTGTGGATTATGATTTAAGTGTTTCTTGTCTTAAGTCTTTAAAATGCTGTCAGCAACTGGCAGCTTTCAAAATTAGCAATTTAGATCCCTGTAATCCAATACCTGAGTCTTGTGCAAATGAAAATGCCAATGTGGTTGGAAATTAAAGCAAGCAACAATGTGACAGGTTGAACCTCTGAGAACTTTCTTAGCAAGTGGAACTTGATTTTAGATTGCTTCTGTCACAAAAAGGCATATAACATAGGAACTGTTTCAGGGCTTTAAAAATTTTTGGAGTTAACTGCTGATCTGTTTCAGGGAATGGAAATTAGCTATGAAGTTCTATGATTAATCCTGCAATTCCCGCATTGTAAAGTGGTCACCTCCATATATATTCCACGCAGTTCTAAGTCACCATGAGATGCTAAGTTTGTTTTCCACCTGAATTTCATTTAGAAGAACTAAAAATACATCAACACCTAAGCGCTAAAATTGGTAATGCAGTTTTTTTTTTGTTCGCTAGGCTGACAAAATAGAATGTCTAGAGGAAGTCAAAACACTTAACTAAAAATGTTCCATTTCAGCATCTCTAAATAGAATTTTTACTAAACAATCTGAATTTAGTTAAATTTACGCACTTTGAAATGAAGAATGATTTGGTGTACATGTTTTCAAAACTGCTTAGACATTTTTGTGACAGTCTTTTGAGTATGTTATTTTTAACCAGAAGCATCACGTAACTGTTTTTCTGTCAGTCTAATTGGTGCCTCAGAAAGTTGTCTGGCTGTATTACTCTGTATCTCTTAGTGTGAGTAGTTGCCATGGCAGTAAGGGATATCAGGCATGCCTGACAGTCTCTGGGACTGGGTGACATGATCGGTTCTGATGCCTCTCTCAGCTTGGTGTGCTGCTGCAGTTCCCTGCAGCCTAGAGGTACACAGAGAGAGGGGAAAGCGCCCTTTGTTTAGAACACCCTCCTTATTGTAGCAAGTACTTTTGCCCTAATACAAAGCATTGTCTTTGTTCATTAAGACTTGCTGGTTTTAGTAAAATGGATGTCTAGGTTTGAGAGTTTGGTAGTTTAAATATTTTATCCCGAGATTCCCTGAAAAGTATGCAGTATAACTTTATAGGGGGTAGAATATGCTAATGACTGTAGATGACACAGGGCATCACATTTTTTAGCCAAATACCTAATGTATAGGAGTATTTTAGTGTACTCAGCGTATCTTGTACACTCAAAATATGATTTGCCCAGTCCAGGTGCTGTTTCATCTGTCTTGATAGAGTTGTTATCTGTATTTCATTGTACAGTATTAGATTCAGCAGTACAGGTCTCCTGATATTAGTTTGTAGGGAATTGGAGTAATTTCTAGATAAACCCAGAGGATGTGTTCGACTTAAGAAGCCCGAATTAAAATACTATTTATAAAGTGTATGTTACTTTCTAGTATCTCATGCTTTACTTGAGCAAATACTTAATTTGTATAATGGTATTTGGAGAACAGTTTGGATAATTCTTCTAATGGCTTGTAATATAAAGTTGGAAAGACTGAAAAGCAGCTTGATATTTCCTTTCTTCTCTCCATAGCTGGTTACTTGTAAATCTTGCAACAAAACAACAAGACACTATGGTAAAAGCAGGGATTTTCTGGCAACCAAAACACAAAATTGTGGCACTCCAGGTATCAAATCTAGCCTGAAGACACCAGATGTGAAAATTCAGTCTGCAAAGAAAATGACACCTGTAAGCTGCAGTAGGTTGGGATCTAAAGGGAAAAGTCCCTCATCACTTTCCAGGTACCTGTTCCTTTCCTATTTAAAGCAGCCCTTTGCCAAGTAGAGTGTAATACATCTTGTTGATTTTAGATCAGTCATTTAATTTTAAATTGATAACTTAGTGTATTTCTCAGCTGGTATGCTTGAGATTAATTTTAACTTTCCAACCTTTAAAATCAAAGATTCTCATGAAAAGCCTCTGTGTGCAAAGAATGCCCAGCTACATTTGTGTCCTTGTAGCAAAACGTCTGTCCTAAAATTTGCGTAACAAAGTGACACTTTTGACTGCTCACGTGCGCATAGAAATGCACTATTTCTCTTGGATATTTTTCACTCAAATTATATATGTGTGCTTTCACAGTTACTTTATGCTGGTTCTGATTTCTCCCCTCTAAGACATTTGAATCTTTTGTTTTTCAGGACACGTGAATCTGGACAGGCAACAACCAGCTCTGGTTCCAAGACTCCCCGAAATTCCAAATTTCACTTCTCTAAGCTAAAACGGATGCTTGACCTAGAAGAACAAGAGAAAAGCCAGAAGGCAGATTTCAAAACCTTCTTGACTTCACTTTAGTTATATATTATTTCAAAGTAATAAAGATTACAGTAATAAATATTCCTCCAGTTTTAGTAAATCAGCAAAGTGATTTCTTTAAAACTCAAGCTAACATCATGTACCTTGTGGAAGCATAGACCATAGTTTTCAGCAGGAAGCTCTGTTTCTGAGGGGAGTGATTGCCAGAGGGAGATGAGAAGATAGCCAGTTTAATATGCCTGGGAATCGTGAAGATGTTTCTGTTGCCCCAAGAATTAAAAGCGAGGATTTATCCTTTGAGGAAGCTGATGATGATCCCATGAGGGCCATTTAATTGTCAAGATTAAAGGTTACAATTTATGTTTGGCACAGAGATGAGAGAGGACAGTATAAAGTCACTGTTCAGGACTGAGGTTACAGCCTATTTGTAGGGATAGTTCCACACATGGTGCTTCACATTTCCCCCCTGAAAAACAGAGCCAGTTATAAGCATTTACTTTCTTGGATTTAAAGGTCTGTGTTTTCCTTTTCTTTTGCTAGTTTAATGAGTAGTTTACTTTAAGTGACTTCAGACTCAGTGAACACTGCTTAAGAAATAGGACCAGCAAATAACTTGGTGGACTGGGAAGCAATCCAGGGCAGGGGAGAATAGTTTGTTGTAAACGGTACTTAGGAGTCTCAGGGATTGGCATGTAACCTTTTTATATGTCCTGTACACTTGCACAATAACTGAAGGGTTCACTGCTCTTTGTCTCTTATGTACGTGTAGGATAAAATGAACTGCCATTCATTAATCAAAATACAAACCTTGAAATGTTGCCTTTTCCAGTGTAGAACCTGGCATTAATTCACCTGTTGCTGTACTTACAATCCAGTCTCTGGAAAAAGACTTCATTTTGTTGACGGAAAATGTGCGTTGCACAGAAATATTTGAAAATACAAATTTTGCAATAAATTTTTTTATTAAAAGTACACACATTAGGTACTGCTGTGCTTCCCATGAGGCCAGCGTGAAACCAGCACAGGCATCTGCTGTGTTTCAAGGTGCCCCAACACTGTGTTTGTTAGATTAAAGCGCGTTTCCCTGTCATCCCTGTTTACAGTGCTTCTTACACAACACCTTGCAGTCTCAAGAGTGCATTCCTTTTGGATAAAACTACAGATAAGGGATAAAAGACATAAAGAGGGAACACAACCAGTGTGCAGAGAAAGCTAATGGGTGATCTATCCACAGTCATAGGAGAGCTTGTCTAAACTCTGCATTTCCAAACGTTCTGAGTGGTAGGCACTGAGCTACAGACATTCTGCACAGTGTTACCTTTGCAGCACACTATTTGTAAACAGAGATAGAGCCTTGTCATGCTCCAAACAACATTTTTTCTTTGGAATTACCAGAGTTGTCAGGTATGTCCAGATGTGTTGTTAAAAGGGATTGTTATTGTGAGATATTAGACTTTATTCTGGGAACAAAGGGAAAAAAGTCATTCAGTATGTGTCCTTTCTTGTTTTACAAGTGTGCTTCAAAATGCTGGAATAATCTCCAGTGCTTTTATATTATTCCTAAGTCTTTAATAGAGACTTTTTTCTGTTAACTGGTCTTCCACAGAATTGGTGTATTGAAAGGCACATGTATGTATAAACCTATCTCTATACATAATAGATATAGGTATATACATACATACCCACACATCAGAGGCTTATATGCAGACATATATCACACACATATATGCATGTCATGCACTCTTCCCTTCAGGACACATTACCTTCCTGTACGTGATGAAACACTGAAGGCTGTTGGCTATGAGACTTGCTGAGCTCCCCTCCAAACCACTGCCAGGCCACATTACTGCCTTGTGTTTGAAGAGCTGGAAGAACAGCTTGAGAGAGGAAATGCCTTCAGTGATTTCAGCGAGGGCAGAACTTCAGCCATGCTTTGTAAAGCAAGAGCAAGAAGGTCTCTGTTAAGCATACAGCCCTGCAATGAGGCATTTGATTAGAGAGAGTTATTTCCCAGCTCACACAAATTCTACTGGGCAATGGTATCACTGGCTTTACTTGTATCATAGCATGTTGAAAATGTTACAGGAGTGTGTCTTAAAATAACCGGTGCAACTAAATTTACAGTTCTAGACATAGGACCTCAGGCCCTTTAATGCACTGCTTCCTCACCAAAAACTGTCACACAAAATACTGTGAGTAATAAACTTCTAAATTTGTATCAAGCATTTCCTCAGCATCATCACTGAGATGAGATCTTGGCTGACTCCTGAGCAGAGGGAGCAATTTATATTAAAGCCATTTCCCACGATGAGACTGAGAAGGCAAGCAATGAACAATAATTTTCAAAGACGTTTGTGGCCGTGTGTGAAATTTAGTTTATTAAGTTTGTTATATGTTCCTTTGTCTCCTCCCCATCCACGTGTACCCCTGAGGCAAGTGACATAACTGTCAGTTTTCTGTCAGAAAGCCCGCGAGTTTTTGTATTTCTCCCTGTCCCCTGGTTGGCAAAAGTTGAATATTGCACCTGTCTAACGGTCCCTAGGATTCCCTCTATTGGTTGTTTCACCTTTACCCCTCCCTGACACCATCTGTATAGAAGTGTACGCAGAACCGCCCTCGGGGCAGTTGCGAGAGCAGGCGCAGGCAGGTGACAGCGCGCTTGCGGCACAGTAAACATCGCTACCTCGCTGCCTCCCACCCTGCCTCTGTTCGTCACTTTAAGACCGCTGCCAAGGATCTCTCTTAACAAGAACCCACAGGAATCAGGATCGTCACTCGGCGTACGAACTGATCCTCGTCCCGTGTCACGGTGCCCGGGCTGGCCGTGCGTGGAGACGCTGAGGTCTCGAAACACAGCACCGTGACATAAATTGATGTTTTTACAATGTTTTATTAAATATGAAAGAGTTTACATACAGGTATTATTCTGAGGACATAAATTACACAGGATTACAGGTTCTGTCAGAAAAGCACAATAATGAAACAACTTTACATTTCCAACTTTTCTTGTTAGCTTTTAACAAATAAGTCTATTTCTGTTGCAAACAAGTAATGAGTGCTATTGAACTTCGGCAAATTCCCACAAAAACATCATGCTTAGTAGGATACTTTAACTATTGTAAATATGAAATCAGAAGTAGATTCCTAAATAACACGATGAAAGGGATTTACTACTTAAGATAAATGACACACTGAAATAGGAGCCGAGACTAAATTGGTCATTCATTAGAAAAAAATTCCACTTCAGACACTACATTTGAGTCTGCTTTCTTTACTTGCAGGAATAGTCACTGTGATTACATGTAATGAGCAGAACTGGCCTAAATATTTGTAAATGTAACCATCAATTTTTAGACGTGCAGATTTTCACTGATTTTCCCACTGAAAAAACCCCACACCCACAGATCTATTTCCTTACGTTTCAAAAGGCTCTTCTGCAGAGGGCCAACCAAGCCTAGGTGTGATTTCCACATATATCCTCCATGGTCATCTGCACTGCCAGCTACTGCATCCTACGTACGTGTTTAGGGTCGTCATCGAGGCACTAGACTGAGTTACCACTGACTTGTGAGAGCAGAACTAGTCTGTGCAAGTCCTAACACAATGGTTTTTTAGACTTCAGGTAAACAGGAATGTAATTTCATCATAACAAAAGCTCTCAGTTTGACACGCAGAAGACTACTCGGATAAAATACATAATAGGCATGTGGTTTGGGTTGTTTGGCTAGGGATTAACAGAGGTGCTTTAATATATTAATACAAACATTAACAGAGTGAATCAGACAAGCTAATATTACTGCAGGCTGTAGTCTAATTTCCAAAAGAAGTCATGAAACATAATTTCTAAGAATGGTAAGTTTTGTAACTAAGGACTTCACATTTATTTTTAAAACTACAAAAGTGGGGTAGTATTCCTGATATCTTTCAAAACATTCTGCAAAAAACACAGCTTGAGCCTGCACACGCTAGAATATACAAGCAGTCCCAGTGACCTCCACGATAAGCATTCTTACATGGCAAAGTGCTGCAGGAATCTCTTTGCCTTTTTTCAGAGAATGCTTAATAAAAGTGCAATATAGTGAAGCAAATAATCTAATTATTATGCTTTTATTATTAGATGAAAAAATTTCAGATATTTTATAATTGTGCCTTTTGTAGGGCAGGCATTCTGGTCTGCCTAGAGCCAGACTGCGTTAGAAGAGGTAGGCAGGGTATGCCCACACATTTTCTTTCCCAGGATGGCAACACCCCAAAGCAGTTCTGTGGTACAATCCCACCTACAGATAAAACACTGTGCTGCCCAGTCTCACAGTTATTTCTGTTTTGACGGAAGCTGACATGTGGTTTGCTTTACCTTCCACCCAGGCATGTTCTCCCTTTTGCCTCCTCAGCACCCTGCCCTTCCCCACCCAGCCTCCTTTCTTCCTGAGATGTCTGAAGTACGTACGTTAAGCTTTGGAACCTGAGAGTTTGGAGGTATTTTTTGACACTACAGGGCTGCATCTGTACCATACCATGCTATCTCCTGCTATACTATTACAGTTACAATATAAATCTCCTAACTACTTGATACCTGATGCCTTTCCCATATAAATAAAAAAAAATCCCAGCGTACCACTCAGCCATTAATATATGACACTTGCTCTAAGAGTGACGTTTGCCTTTCACAAGTCCTCTTTTCCAAACAAATATTGAGGGATCATTTTCAAAACCCCAGCTATGAAAAACTCCTTTCAGTAAACAATTTCACAGTAAAATAAAGAAAAATATATCCAGAAAATAACACTCTCTCAAAATTAAAACTTATATACATCAAGAAGAAGTTGAGGTTTTTTTCCTCATTCTTTCATCAGTTCTACGTTACCTGTAGATAAGCAGTGTTATTACTAGGAGTTATGAACAGGAAAAACAAATCCAGTGAAATAAGTGTCATGTCTTTTTTAAAACCTGTGAGAGATCCAGAAAATTCAGCAGTCAACTTTAATATTACAACTAATTTCAATTCAGGCAGCAAAAGACTGTTTAAGCTTAATTCCCTATGATTCTGAATAGCCAAGACAGATCTTTCAGTGCAGTCTAATAAGCCTTGTCACTGCACTTATAATCACCTCTGGGCACAAATTAAGTTTTCTGTGGATGGAACTCAACCATTAACTCATTATTTATGCTTCTTGTTTTATAATTCGTTTTAGAATTCTTAATAGATTAAGCTGGTTTAATATTTACCACAAATTTGGTGCTATTCTTTAGCAAAACTGAGCTTTAACTATAACTGCAATGCACATTGTAACATTGTGTGTCTAACATTGTGTGTAAGAATTTATGTGATGAGTTTAACATACAAGAACAGAAATATTTAAAACGTTAAAATTGTATCAGAACATTTTCATATCAAGAATCAACACTGAAAAAATGTCAGTAAGTGTTATTTAATTTTGCATATTACACTTAAACTAAAGAAACTAAACCCTCTGGATTCAGTATAGTGAGCTTTTTTTTCCTATGGAGTGGAAAAGTGTCACCCAAAACTTTGAAATTTTTGGACACCTAGTGAGCTCTCATAACTATTTTGAGCACTCCTATTTGTCAGTCAGAATTTTTTAGGAAACCAGTATTCTACATCGTATTGCTATGGACTGCTATGTCACCAGCTTGTGTTTCTATCTTTTCAAGTTTTTTCCCTACTTAACTGAGGTCTAACTCATGGCAACTTCCACGAGAAAAGGTAACTGGACTGAGATGCTTATGTCCAAATGTATCTACCTGAAAGAGAATGATTATTCTCCCATTCTCATCCTACAAGTATTCTAGTGATTAGCCCTGTAGAAGCCAGTAACAAGCAGCAGATAACTCCCTTGAACAATTTCACTCCAGTACTATTTTAAATTGTTGTAGATTTTGAAAAGAAAGAACAGCTTTCTGCAAAAAAATTTGCTTTCATGTGAGGTGTATTAAACTTGTAGACTGTGAACTTAACTGGTACAAAACAATGCCTGACAAGTGGAAAACCATGAACAAACTGCAATCGTTACATACTCCTATGATATATCCAACTCAAAACACCTGCAGCCCAGGTTTTTAAGGTCATTGAAATGCCAAAGGTACAGGTAGGAACTTTTAAAATCCCTCAGTGGTTACACAGCTCATTCCGATGGATTGAAGAGACAGAACTTTCTGGCAATGTGCTAAATGCCTGTCTGTATCTTTAAGTGAACTTAAAAGCTGATGCAGAGTCTGGAAACAAGGATTCTTCACAAATTCAGCTGTTCTCAGACAAATACCACATTTATGCCACACAACTGACTTTCTTAACTGGGCAATAGTTATCTGCTGTTTGACTTATACACAGGCCTGAACAGTTGCCTCCTGTTGTGTGAGAAAAAGGCAATTAAGACTTAGAAATATTTGCTGGAGCAAGTGAAGGTGGGGAGGTGGTAGCCCATGCTGGCCTTCAGGGTTTCTCAGTGGAAGAGGACATACAGTACAGCTGTATCACCATCTTGTTCTATCTACGGATGGTACATTGTCTAATTTTAATAATGGGCACTTAGCAATTGAGACAGTTTAGAGAATGACCTTTCAATTTAATTAAAACTGTAAAATGGATTCACATTTCTGGGATTAACCTTTTTAGATGGAAACAGATGTTCCAGAAAGGGCTTAGATTACAAATGAATGGTCCCTCGATTTAGAAACTAAGCAGCTGTAAAAAGCTACAATTTCAAAACATAATTAAACTGGCCAATTTTATAGTTTCTACATGCTGACTTCTAAATGATACAAAAATATTGAAGTATTTTGAGTAATTTGAAGATCTGCTCAGTGTAACGTGATTAGTATTTTCCAATAAAAAACTGGTTGTTAGCAATTACTTAAAAAAACCCCATATTGTTTTGGGAGTGGGTAATTTAAATGTAATGGACAGTAAGATCACTTTTAACTTTGCATTAAATTGCATCGGCCTTCTTGCAAACATAAGCTTGTGATTTCCACATTTCAGTCTCTCACTAGCAACAGAAATGCCTCAAGTTAGAATTATGTTTTGATTATATGTTGATCTACATTAAATACAGGGTACATAAGAAAAATCTTAGCATGTTTGTTTAAAGGGCACCAACTAAAATCTTTACAAAAGATAATTATTCATTCTTCCATGTAACAGACACAGATCTCACTTTTATAAATGTACCCTTAAGTTCACTCGCCAATAAAATAGTAAACAAATCAACTTTTTAAACCATTTTTTATAAATTATTAAAGTATTTTTACTGACACTCTGCAACAATATACAAAAATAATACTACAAGAGTACCGCTCGGTCTGGCCTACCCCTCATTTCACAAAAAAGCAGAGGTTATGGGGGATGTTTGGTAATCAGTCATCGCTGTAGATGTCTCCTGCAAACGGCAGGTGTACGTGGCTGCCCGTGACGTTGGGAAGTCGAGAGAGATCAGGCAGGTTCTGGATGCGTGACTTGAGTTCTTTCCGTACTTGGGACACTCTGGCTAACTTGCGTTTGTACTCCTGTAACGCAGAAGAATTCAATGTGAGATTTTCTTGCTATTACTATCCCTACTATTTACTGCACATGCGATTTTACAAACTAAATATTCCTTCTGCAAGTTAGGTAAACAGGTGGGAACCCAGAGATCTGGGTATTTAGAAGGCAGAGGTATCAGTTCTAGCATTTTCCCAGCAATGGACTTCAAAAGCATAGCCATGGGATTATATTGCTTTGAATTCTAAGAACATAAATGCTAAACAGCAAAGACAATCCCAGCTAACACAACCACAGGCTTTTCTCTATGTAACTAGAAGAACAGGATTATTCTTAAAATTTAATTAAGGATAGTTGTTACATATATTCTACTAACAATAACAGAGGCTGGAAGAATAAACTTACTGATGCTAAAGAAGTTATTTTCATCTCATACTGCTGAAATAATAAAAACCAATCAAATACTCCCTAAATAGGCCTAACAGACTCCACTGAGCTGATCAACAATAAGTATTTTGTAATAACTTTTACAATGAAAAACATATTTCCTCAGTACATTTATGGATTTAACCCTGGGTTTTCAGAAACTTTTTGAATTGGGAACTTAGTATTTCATATTGTGTTGGACTACAGGTTAAGACACTCATAATTGATATATTTAATGATTATGAGGAACTTTTCACTTGAAACAACATTATATAAATGAAGTTTAACACTGTAAATCAGTGCACTAGACTATAGCCAGTGGTCACCTCTTAAGAACAAGAGACATCATGGAGAAGAATAACAGCTTTTATAAAATGAAAACAGTTATTCCAAAAATATAAGAAGATTAATGTATAAATCACAGGAATATCTGAATTTCAAATACTTGGAAACTGTGGAAAGCAGAAGAAACTAACCACTAGCAGACAAAGCAGTGCTTCATGAAAAAATAGCACAATTCAGAACACATCAAATTCAGACGCTTTCTAGTGTGGCTGCAGGTTTTGGTGCAGCCTGGGAATGGCTGTAAGTAACAAGACATAGATCATCTACAACTTGGATAATCAGCCTATGGATAACCAAGATCTCATGGCTATAACAACTTTTAAATAACAACAGGGGAAAATTCTACATGATCCTGCAACAGTGACAAATACAAACACTTGAGAGTTCCAGCAAGTATGAAACCACTGCGCAAATATTTATAAAAGGTAACAATTGGGCTGTTTCTTTACAAGCTCTAAACATAATTTTCAATATGTTACTATATTGTTAAGAACATGGAGTAACAAGGAAGAAGAATGAAAAGGCTTTTTGGGAGTAGAACCAAAATGTGGTAAAAAATGTTAGATAACTGGGACATGATCAAGATTACAGGTACAACACACATTAAAAAAGTTCACAACTACTAAGACAGCAGCATGACCTTCTTACCAAGGGCAGTAAGAGAACCATGAGACACCTTAAATACTTAATGAAAATAGTAATGGGTAGCTAAAAAAAGTTATCAAATCTTTACAGAGAAGAAAGAAAATGTGTCCCAGAATAACGATCATCAATGCCTTGGTATCATTTATATTTTAAAATCAAATATTACATGCAGACTCTTATGAGAGACTAAACACAGTGAAAATACTACATATGCCCAGTCAGTGGAACTGTAAACACCTGGTAACAGTACACAGGGTAAAGTATTTATTTTAGGATACAGGTGGCCAAAGAAATCTTACAACTGTGAGTCCCTTGGTCCTGTGAAAACTATCACTTGCTCACACTTGTCTAGAATGTTGTCTTCGGTGCAAGTGACTTCAGGACATGGCTGTGGAAATGAAGGTCTGTATCCTGACATTGTATTCCTACAGTAATGCCCAAAGGCTACAAATACTTCACTGTTTCACACCTGACTTTACAGCAGCACCCAGAGGCCTCACCAAGAGGACTGTGCAAGACACGTAGTCTTTTGCCAGCATGTAAAAGGCCAATCACAGGCATTCTCCCTATGCATTTTAGTCCATGATGCAGAGACTCCTATTATTGTAGGGAATAGATTTTAATGCCAGAGGACAAGAACAGCTTCAGGTTTCATTGTTTACTAAAACAATCAATTTGGTGCTATACAGAATACTAGTCAACTAGAATCCCTATCTTCAGAAGCAGGATGCCTGGAGATTGATCACTGAGGCACACGGGTTTTGAGGAAGCTAGGTGATCTGGCCTCCACTGTGGAAGATGTACTGCTGTACAGAACAGGATGAACAGAACTGTAAGCAGAATCAATACACTCAAGCGGCCTAAAAATCATAAAATATATTAACTATAAAATCCCTCCTGCAGTTAATTCTTGTAAAGAGCTGAATCCTGTCCAAGTTTATTCTCTATCAATGAGGAATGTAAAGCAAGAAATCGGTATCCCTTCACAAGCTTGAAGCCTGAAGCTAGGCAAATAGACACAGTCACTTAGCAACAGACTCAGCAGCTATATTCTTGCTAGACTTTACTCCAAAACCTGAAATGTGCCTTATATTAGATTGTCAGTTGTTTGACTCCCTTAAAATTCCCTTTAGCTGATAATAAATCATTTCCATAACAACACTGCCTTTCTGACATCCAGCATTTTCCATATAAATTCTGCCTGGGACTTGTTGCCTAGTGACTATCAGCTTGATCAATACTACTAACAGTAGGTTCATTTTCCTCACTAAGAAAAATGTTCTCATAAATTCTGTCTCTCACATAACACAGTCATATTCCTCTCACCAACATCTCTGGCATAATGCACTCTAGGGAGTCAAAACTTCTTCCTTAAGCCTTCTTAGAAATATGAAACTCTGAGAAAATTTGCTCGAAGTTTTTACTGCAAAACTAGAGTAAAAAAAAATAAGTAAGGTTTTATAGTTGATCGTGTTGTTGATGCAGTTTAAGGTAGAGAATGCAATTTTAATCCAATTTTGGTAATCCAAAGCATATGTGAGATCTGAAACTGCAGGTTAGATGTTTACAGCAATCCTCCACAAGCAGAAAAATTATTCACCTATCCAGAGCACCTAATTTCCCATAACACTCCTGAAACTATTCTAGAAATCACCGAAGACATCCAGTTTTTATGACTGTTGAGCAAGTCCAAAAGAAGACTGATTTTCAAGTACAGTGACTTGGCAGTTTAGAGGTATTTTCAATGCAGCTGCTGTTCAGAGTTTGGTTCTATTTAAAACCACTAGTCTCTTCTGAAAGGTTTGCTTATGTATTTTTAAAGCTGTTATTATTGTCCTGGCATGACCTAAGCAATCCTGGACTTCTGGAATACAAGTATTAAGTACTCATTATGAACAATACTCACTGTATATACTGCCTTTACTATTTTATCATAATAGCATGCACATGTACCTACAATCTTTTCCTTCAGTATGCATGTTAAGAGTGTGATAATGAAAGCAGAGAGGTGGGAACTAGGATATCTAGGTGTTATTTCTAGTATCCATTAGAAATGCTGGACATTATACAACCAAGTAACAATTTAATTCTATTTTTAAGACTCTTAACTGCAGAAATCCTCATGGAGAATTTCAATTTGATTGTCACTATGCTGATTTTAAGATAAACTTCAAATTACCCAAATTATACTCATGTATAAATGAGGCAAGATTTGAGATATTTACTTCAAAGAGTCAAGGACAGGCAGAAGTATGATGCTTTCTTTTATTACACTGAGCTTAATTTGCATTCCTTCCTACCTATGGAGAACCTTACTCTTGGGTATATGGGCAACCTGATATTTGGAATTAAAGTCTCTTCAATTTCTCAAGTGGCTGAAGCTAACACTACTTTCAGGCAATATTTGTTTGTACTTCCAGTCATAAAAGCAGGTTTATGAGGTAATTAGAACTTATTTTACTCATTAGAGTCCCACTGATTACTACAATTTCCATTATTTGACAGTGTAGATGGATATTTTGTGAAAGCAGTCCTAACAACAGATGGATTCAGAATCTAAATTAATAGCGATTTTCTATCAAAAAGTACTGGCAAAAAAGCCAAATAATTTTTGATTAGACACTACAGACATCATCAATAATAAAAATGTGGGCAGGTCAAACAAGCTGTGCACTGCAGAGAATATATTCCCTTCCAGGTGAAACAGATCTCTATATAGATGTTCTGCAATAGGAAGGTGGTACAGATAAAAAACATCATGGGTATGCTTTCCCTTTATAACATTGATATGACTTTGAACCTTCATCTGATCAATGAGGCTATGGAATGCACCAAAATACTGTCTGGTAGAACATGTATAGCAAAGCGAGAAGAAAAGGTTTGCAGGAAAGAGCAGTATTTAATCTGCACCCTCATTAGCTACAGAAAGATAAGGTGGAAATAAACACTTCAACACAGAAAAGCAAAACTCAGATGTTTAAAAGGCTTTTAAGGTGTTGAGGGTGTGTGTGTATATCAGCATTGATGGCTTTTAAGTACACAGTATTTAAAACTGAGATCTCTGACTTTCTAGATCCATTCCAACCTGCAGTTTCAGGTGCAGATGTCAGAGCGGCGTCACAGAACAAAGGCTTCTTTTGTACTGTATCTAACAGTGCAGAAACTACTAGGACTCTTCAAAGGTTCAAATGGAAGTAAATGTGATACCCTGATATCTAGATTCTAAAGTTCAGAATCACAGACTCTTGCTAGACTCTACCTCTCTCAATCTGGATATTTTTTCTGCAAGGAAGACTGACAACTAGACTTACAGGACTCAGGTAAGCCTCACTATCACCTTGGAAAACAGATGAACATAGTTAAATTTTGCGCTGCCTTTAAAAATATGGCATGGCTCACACTCATCTGCAGTTTGATTAAAAGCTCAACCTATTTACCAGTATTTAGGATAAATGATAGCCTGAAATTACTTTAAAAGACTGACCCAACATCCATAAGCTTCACACACAAGGTAGAAGAACTAAGAACAGTTATGACAAACTTAGGAAAGGACAGACTTGGCTAACCTTCCATTGCACATTGCCTACTTGCTAGAAAAGATATTTCTTTTTCTGAAGTAAGCTTCAACTTTTTAAATGTTTTAATATCTAACTCTTTTGCATTTGGTCTTGCCAGATTTTGAACTCAGTAAATAGCACTGGAGAAATGAGCAACTACATGGTGACTGCTTTGTTTATTCCATTTTGTTCTATGCACTGTCTCATGTATTTCTTACTGTATTATTTATTCTGTGCATAGATTTACTAATGTTTTCAGAGGTTTTCTAACGGCAAGCTTCACCATTACAAAACACAATTTATCTTTCAGAAACCGTTGAGCTGACAGATGAAAATGAAATGCATCCTCTAATTCTGGATATCAGGGGTTTTTTAGTACTTAAAATTTCCAAAAAATTAACACTTCAAAGAAATTTGCTAAGTTAAGGTATTAGAGACTCTTCAGCTTGTCTGCAAATGAAGCAATAGGAAGCAATGAACTCAGAAGTTTGAAACCCACAAACTAAATTAGTAATCATCTGGGGAAAGCTTGATTATGTGACTTTGTCCACCATCAACTGTTATGCTCTGGTACAGACTGGAATACACTGCAGACCTTCAAATCACAAATTCCTGTCTGGAATAGTAGCAGATGGAAACAAAGCATTTTGTCAGGACATTTCCCATCTGAAGTGTGACTATCAGAAATGCAAAGTCCTTCTTCGTGGCCACAAATTATTCTTCCTATTTCTTGAAAATGCAATTTTTGTCCAGCTCCTTCCAGCCTTAAACAGTATCTCAGTTTCTGATCTCCATCTCCATTCCTGGAACATTGCTCCTATAACCAGCTTTTGGAAGGAATGATGTTCAATGCCTCTCAGACTCCTATCACAGCTGCATTCAGACATAATACAAACACTCATAACTGGTTTTTGCCTACCTCTTCACACTTCTAGCTTTTCTGATTCTGATCTAAATTTCTCCCTCTCCAATCCTGGTCTCCATTTATCATTCTCTCTGCAGTTTTGGTTCCGGTTACACCTGTTTCTCCCCAGTCCTATACTTGGCCTGTCCCTGTTCTTCCCCTAGATATCTCCATCAGATCCATTACCTCGTATCAGTTTTTGCTTCCATTGTCTTAGTCCAAACAAATTCCAGTTCATTTCAATCCTACATGGTATTTTATCCTTCTAGCTGGTCACTCCCTTCTCGGCCAGCTGATCTCCTATTCCATTCTTTACTGTAATGTCTAGTCCTGGATCCCTTCTTAATCTCCACAGCCTCTGGTGCTAAGTTCCATATGAACTTATCCAAGCTTTACATTCAAAGCCATCAGGTCCCATATTCCCATTATTTAGACTCATGGGAGCCATGGACAACCTACCCATAGAAGAAGTTCTTTGTTCTCACATCCCAGAGAGAAAGTGGCCAAGCAGCACATGGTACAGTTGTACATGGCTGCAATTGCAAAAGTCTTCTTTAGCCCAGGCTGGAAAACTCCCTGGCAGAGATCTTCACAGAAGATAGCAATGTTTTAAGTAATCTCTGATGAGCATATTAAGATTTATTTTCCAAAGACTTGTAAATTCATTCAGTTTAGATTCAGTTTCATTAGTATATCAAAATGCATGCCCCCTCAGAAAAAAAGAATTTCCCCATTTCATAATAATTTGAGAAAAAAACATAACTTACTTAATCTTGGAGCTAATTTTTAAAATTATTTTATTATAAACTTGTCTTTAGCCTTTCTGTTAAAGACTGTGTTGCCAAAAGGTTGTTCAGTGTTTGGAAAAGTAGAAGAAAACAAAACAAGACTTGCAAGCCTTCAGGAAGCTGGTGGAATCACCATCCCCAGAGCTGTTCAAGAGGCACCTGGATCTGGTAGGGGGTGATGTGGTTTAGGGGTTACAGTGGTAGTGCTGGGTGAATCGTTGGACTGGACTGGCTTGAAAGTCTCTTCCAACCTTGATGATTCTATGAGTAACCTTAATTAGCAGGCTGGCTTAATTACTAGGCTGGCTTAGTTCATATTTATCTCCCCTCAGTCATAAAAGGTCCAGGGTGATGAATATCATATTTATAAAATAAATTACTATATAAAGACATTGATTTAATTAGACAATCTCAAAGGGACTATGATTTAATTTAAAGCATTCCAGAATGGCAGATATGAGCAGCAGCTGAAATGAAAGATACTTCCTGAGGTTACACTTGGTCTACTTGTATTTTATTACTTGATACAACATTTCTCTAGCCATTATAATAAACTCAAAGCTACATACTTCCAAGAGATGCTTAAATTATAGTGAATTCTTAAGTTTCAAACACTGGGTGACAGAATGAAGCTCTGGAGAACTTTTGATGATAAGTAATCAACTACTTCAGAACAATACTAAGCAATTTTGCTCAAATACTCAAGTTGCTATTCTGCACAGGCACACAAAGGATAAAGCAGAACAGTACTGTAAATAAGAAAATTAAAAAAAATTAAATGGCTGGAGGCTTATATATAGCTTCTTGAAGTTTCACCTACTCACAGAAGACCTACATGAAATTCAAATTAAAGGGTATCAGTGTTTAATTTCAGAAAAATTTAAAATGAGTGAAGAATTTTGGTGGTCTATTAGAAAAGCATGCCTTTAGCAAAGGATTTAAGAACAATTGTGTAGTCTTCAAGCTCAAATATTTACTGTACCTAACAGATGAACTGTAAAAATTCACATGCCCATTCCTCAGTTCATGCATCCCTTGCCTGTAGGTCATTACAACAATCTCAATTCCAACTTCAGATTTCACATGTGCAACTCTTTCAACTTAATGCTGTGTTGAACCACAAAAACGTGGACTGTGTAGTTCATTATTTAGCACACACATACAGATATCCTAAAGTATGAAACTGCTATAAAGCTAAGACTACATGTACTTCCTTTGAAGATGAAAGTGAATCTGAGAATGAAAGTTAACACTGCAGGTCACTAGGTAGGGATTTATCTATTGCTACCCAGGTTACAACTCTCTCAGATCTTTATTAAAGATAGATCTACATAATGTAGAAGTATAAAACCTAGTTTTATTGCAGCAAGGCTAAGCACTAGTAGCAGTCTAATCCAAGCAGCAAACTTAAAGCAGTGTAACATACATAGCTGTTGCAGCTGCAGTATAGAATCACAAAGTGTTAACCTGTGGTCAAGAAAGAAAATGAGAAAGCATTCTAGTGACCTGAGACTGGGTATTAGCTTTATTTAGGGTGAAATAAATAAAGGCAATGCAGACACAGGACCTCAAATTTCTGCTACAGGTGAGCCCGCACTGGTGATCTTGTTCATTTAAATAATCTATCAGTGTAGGGTCTATCTGCACAAAACTGGTCTCAGACATTTTGAAGAAGTTCTTCCAACTACTTTTTTTTTTTAATGATTCGTGTCTGTCTTTTCTAACTTCACAAATTATTGCTATGCAACCCAAACAAAGAGCTGTGAAAGACAGCCACCCTAAATTTCAAAACAGTCTTATACTTGAACAGCATGTGGTTTTTAAAGATTTTTCAAGTATAGTTCTCAGAAGAAGTCAAGAAATGCCATGGGCTATCCAATATGTGTATATTCTAATTAATTTTATCAGCTAGACTGTTTCATATTACACTTGTCAACTCATTCTCACAGCTTCATTAAGTAGGTTGAACTATCAATTTTAGATACATGGATTCTCAAGAGGAGCATTAAGCTATAGCTCAAAGGTAAGCATTCCCAAGCTTGATTTGCTTAATGGCAGTTGAATATGCTCAGTGTCAACTGGTAAATTAAAGTATAATTTATGCGAATAATGAGAGTAATTCTTTAAGACAAATTGTTGATATGTTGCACAGTGATATTTGTGTTTTTATCTCATTTTGCGTGAAATAGATCTTTCAAATGCTCTGTTCAGCGATGGGGATGGGAGCATAAGAAAAGTAAAGCTGGAAAGGAGAACTACAGAGCAGCAATAGATGTTCTGATTTACTTGCCCCTCATACATCCTGTGGGAGTATCTCCAGTGAAAGCTCTACAATGCATGAAACAAGCAAACAACTGCATCTCTTCCACAACCAACAAGAATCATAATCTAAATTTTCCAAAAAAGCACATAGATGTATCAAGTTCTGTAATTTAAAAATCATAGGAAAAAAGGGATTTTAAAGAAAGTGCTTGCCCTCAAGCTTTAGTATTAAAATATTATGACTAGAAAAATCTGCCTTAACAAAGTGATACCAATAGAGAGTACAGAACAAGTCCAAAAAAAATTCACAATGGAAAAGTCCCTTATCAATCAACCAATTTCAGGCAGCAAATTTGGCACGTTTTTTACATTATTTACCCAATTCAAAATTGCTCAAATAGCTATTTTATTTTATAATTAAAAAGGTGTAAAAAGAGGTTGTCAGGGAAGAAATTATGAGCAACCAGAAGAAAAAAGAAGTCTAGAAAGCAGAACATAGAACAAGTAAACAACATTAAAAAGAACAAGACATTTACAGTGTTTCTTGCAACTCTTCTTTCCCATTATGAACTATATTGCTCCCAAAAGCCTACTGATTGCAATAACCCTACTAATGCACATCTTTCTGTGTTCTACTGATAAAACATGTATCAGAGGTTAGCAATCACAAATTACAGAATATGGTGAGTTGGGAAGGACCCACAGGGATCACTGAGTCCAATGCCTGCCCTTGCCCAGGACCATCCCCAAGAGTCACACCATTGTGCCTGAGAGATTGTCCAAACACTTCTTGAACTTGTCAGGCTTAGTGCTATGACATAATTTCAATCTAAAATGTCTTAGCTTTTTAAAGTACCTTTCATCCATTCAAGCTACCTATAGTTCACTAAAATAATCTTTAATAATAATAAATAATTCTTAAATAATCGCTATTCTGGTTTATATACTCTGAGAGTATCTGTGCAGTTTTCAATTATGTATGTCTGTATTCCTATCCATTTGTGGATGATACGACCTTGGAAGATCAGGTCATGAGGCAAACATACTAAGTTAAATGTTGTTACAGTAATTTACTACTAAGATATTTGCAAACGAAATTATGAGTAATTCAGATTTGTTACTGGGGGGAAAAAGGCAAATGATGCAAGAAATTCCTTCATTCTTCCTGTTTACATAGTGTCAAAAGAAATAGAATTATACAAAATAGTAAATCACCTTAATTCCCTTCTTTGGCACGTGCTTCTTGCATGTCAGAATGCAAGTCACTTCGGTATATTTTCACCAAGTTCATTATCCTGGCTTTCTTGTATGACAGACATTCCAATCATCTCTCTTATTCACACTAAACCTCCTCTCACAAACTTGATAGTGCTTTAAATTTGTACCAAGGGTTCTAGAGAAAACCTCAAGCTCTGCTTCCAGTTGTACAGCCTAAAATAAGAACCTGTACCACCTCTCTTTTAAAAAGGTGGTCTTCCTGACAATGTCTTAGAAAAGCAGGGTTTTAGTAGATTTGCTGTCCAAATTGTGAAGTAATGACATCTGTCTCATTTCACTGGTGAGCTGCTTCAAATTCCATCAGAAAAACAAGACCTGAAGTCTTGCTGAAGAGAAGGGTTTACCATGGTGGCAAACTGAATAGAATACAAATCCAGTATACAAATACAAATCCATATATATTTATGGCTAGTACAGCAGATTAAAAACTTTTTTTTTTTTAATTGTCTATCCCTACTTGCTCTTAAGACCTTTAAGCCTGGTCTCTCCATAGACTCATGTTTCCAGATCTCTTGTAAATGTGAAGGTTGAAAGAAAAATAAAGTACACCCAGCATCTGATGACAAGGGAAACAAAACCAGCAGGTCTGAACCTGCAGCTGATGTTCAGCCAAGAGCATGACTGACCGGCTGGCACAGCAAAACCCACCTGTCAGGACCTGTTTAAGATTTCTGGTGTGCTGGACATGATCCGCGGCAGGCTAGAGTGTTTATGAAGAACTACACAAATGCCATCTGGGTGAATGTTTCCAGCCCGCCATGAGGTAGAAGGACTGAGTATCAGGCCTGGCTGTGGCACTTTTCTGTCACTCTGCAGTGCAATGTCATGGAAAATGGCAACACTTCCCCAGGTAGGGTGGGAAACATGACAAAACTATTTACTTTTTGGCTATGACTTAAAGTAAAATATAAAGACTTGCACAGAAACTTAAGATACCCTTAAAGAGTAACCATACAAGTCATCATGCATTTCAAAGTTTTAAATGATTTTTTTAAGGGCTTGCCTTGTAAAGTAAAAGGTAGTTTCTCTACTGACATCCCCCCCAAATCCAGGCTAGCCAAGTACCACAGGCTGAAGGGCTCAACATGAGTCCCTCAGTGACTCAAACGAGTCCCTCAGTGAGTCCCAGACATCTCTATCTATGCAATATCATAGCAAGAGAATTCCCTGCTAAGAGGGCAAGTACCTGCAGATGGAGCAGAAAGGACATCTGTCTCTCACTTCCACAGCTATAAAAAAAAACCCCAAAATCATCTTTTTGCTGCTGTCCAGGGAAAGTGACTTGCTCATAGCTACTTTATCAAGAAGAGTCAAGACCACAGGATTAAATAAAACCAGCAAAAAATCTCCCCCCACATTCATTCATCTATAGGCAGAAAGCTGCAACTGTGTAGGGCATATTTCATTATGTTTCCAAATGAACTGAAGTTTGGAGGAGAAAACTCATGGTGCAACATGGCAAAAGCTGTCTTACCTAAAAGCATGCTAGATACCCCAATGTTGGAAGAAAAAGCACTGCTAATCACACATGCACCATGAAAAAGGAAGCAACATGCTTTAACAAGTATGTCCGTATGCAGCAATGTAAGAGAAAGCGTGTCTTCACGTCCCTTAAAATTAAATATTTTGAGGGACATGAAGAACATGTCTCCTGAGGAAATTATTTCAGTAAGACTCTGGACCTCACAGCATTCTCAGAATTGCACAGTATTCCTCCCTCCCACTGCAGCACTAAGCCTGCCTGCTGACCCTCACAACAGTCTGTCTGTGCATGTATGTTTTCCACCAGCAGCTTTGTTTTTCCTGGAGCTCTAATGAAATTCAGTATTTTCCAGCAACCTCCTCCTACTGAAATTTTGGCACTGGCTCGCATGCAGAAAATAAATATGCTCTAAATCTTAAATCACATAATACATTTATGACTTCTAAAATTAGAAAACATACATTTAAATGGTAAGCCTTTATCAATGACATTGAAAGATGCAAGTCTGGAGTGCGTACTCACCATTTTATAAATGAAGATTGTAAAACCTACATTATGAACACCAGTCTTTATTACTCTTGGTATTTTTAAGAGCAGCTCCTGTAAACTCTCTTGCTCTTCTAATTATGTATCTATAGATATAGATATATAGATATCTATATAGATATATCCTAACTGGATGTTAGCTATTCAGACTCCAGAAGACAATGAATACTTTCAGGTAAATCCAAACCTGAAGTTCAAGTTACCAAGATTATTCTAGAGCCCACATATGGACTTACCCTGAGAAGTCTAAGAATTATTTTTTACTATTTAACAGAAACACAAGGTTGAAACCTACAGCTGCCATTGAACATGTATAATTTTTCTGATCATGAGGCATGAGGACATTAATTTTCCACTGACTACAGCAGTTACTGTTGAGCAGGATTTGGGGCTGGGATTTTTGCTGAGTTGTATGCACATACAGAGCACAGAGGACACTAATGAAATAAGTGAGATGCTCCTAGTCAGCAGTGACAGGAATCATCTCTATCTGAAACTGTTAGAGTCGAAAAAAATTATATTTTAACAAATTATAACTTTGTGGTTTACATAGGGATCAACACAATAATTTTCAACTGGCTTAAAAGCAGTTGCATGATCCAATATTAGTAACACTGATTAGCCAAATAATAAAGCAGCATCCATCTGAGACTCAAGGAGTAAGGACAAACACAACAACTCTACTGGAGTGTTGGTTGGGAAAAAAAGGAAGATCTTGGTATTCCAGGAAACTGGATTCTTCTCTTTGCATAAAGCAGAAGATACGAATCAGCCAGAAGGTAAAGTTTCAAGGTGCTCTTTTCTAGAAGTTGAGAACATGGGTATAATACAGCTGCAGAAGGCTGCCCATTACATTTTCAATGATATTAGGATGACCTCCCCTTACAAGCACTGCAGCAACGGAATGCATTAACAATCCATATAACAATCCATACAAATTACAGGTGAGAAGCTAGCCAGGAAACCAAAGAAGCAGTGTTTTAAACACCATTGTCTAAAGGATAGCCTAGGCATGTTAAATTTCTTGCTGCTGTGTTCTAAGACAACACTATTGTACAAGAAGAAATCCAGAAAACCAGGAATTACTGGTTCTTAAGAAGAATGTGTTGCCTGAAAAAGTTCAGGCAGGTTCTCAAAACCAAACTTGTGCATAGTGACTATATTTTATTTTCTGCTTTGGGTTTGCACCTGGATCACCTACTTTATTGCATAGTCTTTCAGTGTGAGGATAAAACGTCTTTGAAATAACACTGCTTGAGCAAGAATGCTTGATTTCTTCCATAGGTAAGAATATTAAAAATAGGGACTTTCCATTCCTAAAATTTTCAGATAATCTAAGCATAGTAGTTGTGTTATCACCGAGAACGCAAACAACAGGTATACACACAGACAATTTCTCTTTACAGAAATTGCATCTAATATCATCCTATGCCAAATGGCGTGTTTCTCTACTGGAAATGGCGCTGTATTCACTACATGACCTGTGACAGCAGATGTCACAAGACAAGAAATGTCTGGGTTTCAAGATGGCATGCTACACTGTTTTGCTTAAATCGTCAGCGTATAAAATACTTATTACAGTGGTACAGCTCCTAGATTTAAATCATGTAAAACTAAAGACTGTTTAATGTACCACCATTTTAAAAAACAACAGCAGCAACAAAAATTGCCACGACAAAAATTCACCACTACAGAAGTTGTCAGTGGACAACAGAAAATGAGGGAAGAGGAAACCATGATCTACTGGCATTCATCCAGCATCTCTCACACTGGTTATTATGGAATCATAGACGTGTAAGACTAAAAAGATATGTCTGGAAGCTATGTGCTGAGTATCATTGTAACAAAACCCCTGATTTTCTCTGGATAACAAATACTCCAAAATAAAGTCAATGATGGCACAGCTCACCAAATTTATCTATCAAATATGCTGGCCTTATGAGCTACAGCTAACACCTTTTTGCCCCATGGTTTACTACAGCTGAAGGATGTCAATTATCTCCACCAGAAAACAGGTAACTTAGTATGGGAAATGTTATATTTCTAGAACACATCAAGAATTTAAACTTGGCTTCACCTTTATACTCTGAAATCTTGGGCATTGAAGAGCTCCAGCTTTCACTGTTGAGTCTGGATGTGTAGCAAGGCAAAGACAAGGTGGAGGGATGCAAAGAAAAAGGAAATTCTCTATGAATGTAATGTTGTCAATGGTCTCTGGTTTGGTGACCATGGTTTGAGGAGAATGCAGAAAAAATGACAGTGCGCAAAAGAAGAAATAAAGCAATGGGTCGTTACAACTAGCAAATCGGGATGTGACAGAAAATTACTGATTTCATATCTACTGTCTTTGCAGAATCATTCCTCCTACTCTGGTAGCTACTAGCAACCTAGAAATAAATTACATCAAAACTTCTGTGTTTGAAACACTGCCAAGTGTAACACTCGGGGGAGTTACACCGTCTGCTGTCTCCGGCTTTCTGCCTTCTTCAGGATCAAAGGGCTCACATTTACTGAGAACATGACAGTTCTGAGGCTTGTCTTTAAAGAAGTTATAAGGAGCTCAGTGTTCCACATAAAATCTGAGAACTGTTTAATGGCACAAATAACTGTGGTAAAAATAATGATGTTCTTCTACCTCCTTTGCTGTCCAAGGAAGTATTTGGGCTGGAGTAAAATGAACCTTTGCTATTAACTGAAGAAAAACAAAGGAAGAAATACATAATTAGGAATGGAAAATGGTCATGACAACCTAACATCTGAGGAAACAGAGCGCAATAAGCATCTACTTAACCTGTAGGACCAGAGTCAGATGTAAATCTTGATTCTCTAGGCTTCTTCATATTCTATTCCTACTTCTGACATGTTGTTCAAGTTCCATTTTCAGAACTGACCTTAAAATAAAGGTCTTTCGAAGGGCAGAACTCAAAGCTCAATGCTTATCTCCAACTTTCAAGTTCTGTTCTTCAATTCTGTCTTTCAACATATTAAGTAGCCACTACACATTTTCTAATCTAAATTCTGCTTGCAGCCAAGCTTTAAAACTGTTGCATGTGCTGACTACAAAACCAATTCTCCACACCTTCACAGAGCAACATAAAAATTCTGGTTTGGATTCATGGGGAGGAAGGAAAAAAACCCACCAAAATTCAGAGGGAAATGTCTAACTTTTGGGAAGATCAAAAGTTAAATTTTGCAGTGATTTTTAACTATTTGTTAACATCAGCCTACACTTAAATTAGAGACTCACAAAATAGTTTTAAATACTTCAGTATTTGTGCTGGATCACAAAATACTGATTTATATTCCAGCCCCTTTGGAACACAGCTACAGTAACGTCTACAATTATTTTAGAAAGCATGTGGCATTTCTCCTACTTCTCAGCTTCCTCTCTTACCTCCATTTAAAAATTATGTGTATACTATGGAAAACAAACTCAACTATAGAGAGAGCATCTCTTTTGAACTTAGAAATAAGCCTGATTCAGAGAGAAGGCGTGGGCCAGATAATGTTCTTAACAGTACTTTATCTCATTAGAGTCCTTATTTTCTCTGCTAACTGAACTGTAAGACTTGTCTCTGCCTAAAACTTTACAATATATTCCTCTCCTACCTATGGTCCTCAAAAATACCATCCTCACTGCATTGACTTAAAGTGCATCCTTTTCAGTTTGGTAGTGCAGAAGTGTGGAAAAAGAAGTAACCAAAATTCCTTTTTGACACTAACGAAATGTTTCAAATGTTTTCATTTAAATATGTACCATCTAAATTCAAATTCTGAACATCTTATTCAATTTCAGGAAGTTGTAACAGCAGATTTTTCTTTTTTTTTTTTGTGATGGAGAGGTGTACCCTATTAGATAATAGGGTTGTTATTATCATCCTAGTGTGCATAAGGTTGGGGGGGGTTTATAATCAATTTGAATTCATAACACATTTCTAAATTACCAGCCCAGTCAGAATATAAGAACATGCTGTGATGGCAGTTTCACAGATGAAGAAAATGAAATAAATATCTTTTTGTGAAGAAAAGAATTTAATACTGAATCAGGCAAGAAAATAAAAAAAAACTAGTGGTATTTGAAAAAAACACCTCAAATACTGGCTCCTTAGATTCCTTACTTTCAGAGAAACATCATTTCAATGCTACTATTACAACTATGTTACACCTACAGTAGTGCCAAATGTTCTAACTTCATCCCAGTTAGTCCAATTCTTCATCCCACAGTAGCTCCAAGCCAGTGTGTGCCCTCTAACTCTCCCCTTTCCACTCCAATATTCCTTGATGTGTTCTACATCACCTAACTATTGTTGTGGCAAAGAGTAGTGGAAATTATGGCTAGTTCCATGCTCCATAGGCTGCCTAGGATAGACTAAGGGGAGAAAAACTACTGAAGCATTCCTCTGGGCCTCTCTTCTCTTTACGTATTCACAAAAGTAATTTTACCAAAGTTTTAAGAGCTCAATTAGGACTGTTTCCCTGCCAAACAAAAGAATTGATATGACTGGCATCATAACTGCAACCGTCTCCCAGGAAAATGGACAATACCTGTAAGCCTTATGTAACAGCAATTCACTCTCTCCTCTTCTGCCAATCACTGCCAGCAATAACTGAGAAATATTACAAAACTGTTTTGCCCTAATAAAGTCAACTTTATGCACTTTTAATGCCAGAGATACATCTTCATACTATACAAATAAAATGACATTCCAGCACAACACAGAGTTGATTTACAGGATTTATACATCATCCTGAGTTGTTTCCCTGCATTCTGCTTCTCCTTATTTCCATCAGTTTTAGTCAACAGCATTTCAAACTTTGGCAGTGAAAAAACTTTACCAACTACATATTAGACTAATACAATATTCTTTACTTTTGGCAGAACTGAAAAATATCATAACTGCTTCAGTCGAATGCAAAAGTAAATGTACTTTGGCTATTCCTTTAGTTTAGAATAAAGTTTTAAGGCAAGTGTAAGAACCACTACACACACTTATCAGATGATGGTGAGTACTCCTTTGACAACTTCCATTTCTTCCTGGTTAAGAAACACTCTCAGCAAGCACAACAGCTGTGGGATATATTGTTTCCTCACTGCTGCTAAAACAGCATCAACTGCTTTTACACCACAACCCCCAGAACAACTACTGAGACAGCTCCACAGGACAAAGAGTTTCAACACTGTCCTCAGCCTCAACTCACACTTTCCAAGCTGTTCTCTCCACTCTGCAGACACATTTACTACCATACCTCAGTCAATGAGAGAAATCCAGATAAGAAGAAAATAACCCAGCTTAAAACGTTTTGAAATAAGGTGTCAGGGGAAAAAAAGGAAAAAAACCAAACCAAACCCAAATAACCCCTCCAAAAACACAAACAAAACAACAACAACAAACCCCCAATGGGCATGTGTCTAAACATATACATGATCATAAAATCTCAGCTTCTAATCAATGCCAAGAATAAACACATCTGCCAGATAGCTGTACCATTGTGTGAAAGTTCTGGAGTTCTCCTCCCATTCCCTCTCTTTTGATTCACACCTCATCATGTGTTTCAGTATGGAGGCAAGCCTTCAAGACTGAAGTCTCTAGGAAAAAAGGCTATCATTAATCTTAGAGATTAATTTTCAGAATCAGGCCAGTATTAACTAAACTACTGTTGCTACTAGCTGAAAGGAAGGCAATATTACCCGAAGTTCTCTATCAACGAGCTTTAACAGAAAGACTGAGAGCTTTCAAGAACTGTATTTTTCAGCACAGTTCAGCTATGTTACCTAACAGTTTACATCTTTTCTCAGCTGAGGCTCTTGACCTACTGCACCATGGAGTGGCCAACTATTCCCTAAGCTTTTGAGGAATGAGGATTAGCTGGTTTTATTTTAAAAGTCTGGATATTTTGACGTAAATTCTCCAGGTTTACTATACGAAGACATTAGCGCAACTGTGGTGGTTTGGTGGTTTGATTTGTAAAATTCTGTTTCACTGTAAGTCCTACTGAAGAGTATTTCAGCTCTCTATATTTAGCCTTAGCTTAAGAGATGGATGTTGTCTGCAACAATCACAAACCTTGTGACTAGTTTAGTAGCATCAATACAAAAGATCATAATGAATTTAAACTAGGAAAACAGAATAGCTTTGGTTCCTGGTTAAAGCAATTTGACTACTAGCTCCTTCATTTTGATTCATCAGCTCATAATTTTGACAATGAAATTACTGGAACTAAAAATTATTCTAATCTGCCATAAAAGATTCATATCTTCTTGAATGTTTGTATTTCCAGTAATATTTGACCCATAACTGATGGGCTTAGTAGTAGACAAACTTCAATTAAAGCTCTGGACTTGAAACAAAGAAATAAAAAAAAAAAAACCAAACCAAACCACACACATGGAGAAGTGCAATGTTCTTACACACTGCAAAATGGCAATTCAAAACCAGGAATATTTCACTCCTAATAATGTTTTTTTAAATGCAAGCAGGTTTTTGTCATAAAGATGGCACCTATACTTACTAATCACTTTGCACAAATTAACACTTCTTACTTTCCCCTATGCCATTAAATACAACATAAAAGGTCATACATTATTTCATTAACAGGCTCTGACATTTGCCACTTCAGACCACTATATAAGATGATTAATTATTTTCCTATGTAGATGTGAGAACAGTGGTAAATAGGAGCACTTGTCTCCAAGATCTACAGGAAATGGATGCCTATTTTCCTTAAATGCCATCTCACAGCTACCTGCTGTCCACCTGAAGATTGTTTCCTTGCTCTGAACATTCAAATTTTCCAAAAGGTATCAGCTCTGTTCACAACACCATGAGTGCCAGTATGTTCTACATTAGATTTTACACAAATTTCTTCTTCTATATAACACTGGAGCAGTTGTGAGTGAAAACATTAGAAGTCTGCCATAGAATAAATTCTGGTTTGTGTTGTTTCAGCAAGGCTGAGAGAAAAAGCAGGATAATGTTCTAGCCATTTCTCTTCTTTCTTCCGTCAGAGATTTCTACAAGCAGTTCCCATCACCCCTTCCAATCAACCAGGCATGCCATTATCAAAACTGAAGCAAGAGACTGTAACTACTTTTATAGGTCATAGTAAAATATAACTTGAGCATGGTGCTTCAACTTCATATAGATGCTTGTTAGACAAAAAAACCCCTTATTTATAATAAAGTTTCTAGATCTTAGTGATAGCAGAAAAATTAAAATTAAAAAAAATTAAAACTGCAGAAGTTGTAAAACAACTTTTAAATATCAGCCTAACAACACAGGCTTTAATGTGGACACTACTTACAGAAAACTCTAAGGAGCACAGCTTTTGAGTAAACTGAATTATCTTCAAATTCACACAGGCTTATTTTCCTATGACATTAAATGACCAGAAGACATCAGCTAAAGCAACATATTGATTCAGCTTTTTTATACAAGTCATCTCAAATTGTGGAGCAGAGCTTTCCAACAGCCTCTCTTCCTTCTCCCTTTCCATCCATTCCAACATTGAGGGTTTTTTGAAAGCAGATTACGAATGTTTCCTTAGTAACTCTTATACAGAAAGACTGATGTTTAGTCTGCCTAGAATGACTACCTACCATTCAGTGTGGTCTTATGTTCCTATTTAGAGTTTATAGCTGCTTCAACAAAATTCCAAAAGCTTCTAATTGTGGGAGGGATACAAGCAGGGTATGCAGTTCTGCTGACTGTGTATTCAAAATACAGATTTAAAAAATATTTAAATTTAGTAAGTCCAGCAACACAAACATCAGATTTTTAACCAAAAACAAGTGAAATAGTAACAGTATTACTGTTGGAAATTAAGGCTTGCAAAAAAGGTAGTTTGAACTTGAAAAATCTCACTGCTACTACTGATGTAAATAGGCACTCACTACAGTATCAGTACATCCATTTCTTATATCCAGGTTTTCTTTTTATTCCAGCAAACTCCTGGATCAAAGCAAAGCAAATATCTACTACAGAATGCAGTACAGGAATGTCACTTGGCAATCTACAGCTAACCTTCAAAATACTCAATTTAGAGCACTAGTTATTCCCTTTACAATTTCTCATCATCTCAGATGTTTGCACAAGGTTTTACATACCTGCAAAACTTGTTCTTCTGAGGATGACACAAATAGATCCATTCATTCTGATTTACAGTATGAAGTTTTTGGCTGGCAATAGCCAGGAACATTATGGCTAGAAGTCTCACAAACAACAGCAAGTCCTACCTAGGCAAGTCCAGTTATCTTCTCTCAGTATTTTTATGAGGAATTTAAAGAGTATGCATCTCAAGAGTATTAAAGTACATGGTAACTTGCAGTATCTCATACATGTATACCTTTTTCCCCCCCTTTCATTAAAAACTAACTGGTAAATTGAGTGAAAGCTAAAAATCTCACCCTTCACAACAAACAAGGGTGAAATGGATTAAAAAAAAAAAGTAACAGCTGTAACATTTTTATTACCTTGTTTCAAAACCAGAACATCCTGAATGACAAACAGTGCTTTAAAATGTGATGAACTGAAGAAAAAGGTTATCTTTATTTTACAAGGATGAGCAAAGCACAACCTACAACCCTTTCAACCTGTTAGAAAAGCCAGGATTTATATTCAATATCCGATAAGTCAATTTAAAAGGTGGAAGCCTTCAACTGTTTCTGCTGCTCCAAATGACAACACTGAGCTGTGAAGTCTGATCTTCTCTCAGGTACAAACTGAGTAACTCTATACTATGGTATCTGAGGCTGCAGTCGGTAAGTCACTATATGAAAGAGGTATATTTATTGCTCAAGGGAGGTTGTAAGTTTGTTATGAAAATGGGTCAAATAAGCATTACTCTCACAAAATGGGTACAACACAAGGGAACAAAAGGCACTGACCATTTGACTTTGCTTTGTTGTGTTTGACATAAGGGCTGCTATTCTCCACTCTACTATTGCAATTACTTCTACAAAACTCTGCAAGTTTGTCTCCTGACACTGAAAAAATCACTTATGGAAACAAAGTAACCACCTCTAAAAGACAGGTCAGCAATCTGTAAAAACACTTGGCAAGCCTACTTTCACTGCGGGTAAGAGATGCAACCTATGTCTTATTTTAAACATCCCCTCACCTTAACTTCTAACTAAATAAACCTTAAGGAGGAATTACTATTTCAGTGATCACTTAATTCTCCCCAGTCACCTTTGGATCGATAATCCAAACTACTGGTCTTATGGAAATTTAGTATTGGTCTTTACAGAACACAACCCCAATGCTGGTATTCACTAAATGACTTGCACTGTTGCAATTCTAATAAAGCATTTGCACTACACAAAGCCTCTCAAATGGCCATTCCAATGGCCAACCTATAGGAAAGGGATTTCAACCAACATACACAATTATCAAAGCACAGTGGCCTGTTACAGAATCACATTTCATTTCGTACATGGCAGGATGGGGACAGGTAGAACATAAAGAACATGCCCATTAGAGATCTTTACCCTACATTTCCTTCCTGATGGTAAAGAGCTACATACATTTCTCTGAAAAACAGTGCAAGTTACTTGAAACTGGGCCACTAGAGAAAGAAAGTAATTTTGGTGAAGGGTCTTCTCACTTTATTATTAAAAAAAGCTCCACAGTCACGTTCCACACAGCCCAAGAATATCTGCCTCGACTCAAAAGACTTCTTTCAGTAAAAGTCATATATTTTCTGCACTGGAAGCGCTGCCAAGTCAGTTTCAATTTTTGAAGATACAATTTTGAATAAAATTAATACAATTGTTCACCACATCAAGAGATCACACAATATGATCTGTCTGTACCACTATTAGGCACCACTATTTCTGTTACCAAGCATGAATCAGAAGATCTTAAATACTCAAAACAGTCCTAGTGGGTTTGGATGAACCTTACTGACCACGTCCTGATACCTTCCAGTTACCAGTTCTGTAATCACTGCACCATTAGCTGCTCAGCTCCAACTTCAAAATAACTTGAGTTACTGTGCTGCTGCCACATTTATGGGGTTGTAGATCACCTTCAATGCTGCAAACTCCACCCCATAACAAAAGGCAATGTAGGGCTCATCCTACAAATCAATCTTCAGCCAAAGTTCAGTAAAATAATTTAGGTACTCAGCTGCAAGGTTTTGAATAAATGAATCCCTACTATCTGTAGTGGGCTTGAAAAATACGAAGCATAATGGAATATATTACCCTAAGTACTCTGTCACTGAGCAAAAAAAGCTGACATACTAAGACACTAAGAATAAGGGGTTTAAAGAAAAAAAAAAAAAAAAAAGCCAGCAAGGAAAGTACTACACCCTGTGATAACATGAAGGCCATGGTGAAGGGCAACAGAAGAAAATAGCACCAACCCAGTTTGGTATTGCAAAACAAAACTTATGGGTAAGAGGCCTGTTGTACCACTGCCAGCCCTGAACTGTTTGCTTAATATTTTTGTCTATGTTTGAAACTATTAAGTGTGAACTGAGCAGGAAAAAAAAGTCTTTCAAATCCAGAGCTACAGTCAAGGCTGACTAACTGCTTGCTATTTACCTGTAAAATTCCAAGACAAAACTAAAACCTTTATGAAGACAAGTCAAACTATATGAAGCCATAAAAGTTCAATCATTAAATAAATGTGCATTGAACATATTGTATTCTCTAAGAAACCTCAGTTAAAATCAGATGTAAGAGCATAAGAGTATGAACACTGCTTAGAGAGCTGTAGAAAATCAGAAATGCAAGACAGCACCATCAAGTGTTTTAATTATATGCAAGCTGCTGAATCAGAGGCAGGTTTCTCAGAGTAGCACTTCCCTCATAAAATTTTGGATCTACTGACAAGGTATTCCCAAATTTGAAGTGGTAAATTGATAGAAGGAGTGTGCAAGAAACTGTGTATCTACTATACACCAAGTGGACCAATATTACATCTTTCCATAACTTCAAAATGAAGGTGAGATGGTGTCTTGTGACCCCCTACTCACACCTGCTCATGAGTCACATAACAGTTCCAACTACCAGGCCCTTTATTTGAAATGTAGTAAGAGACTAATCACTCCATAATCCAGGAGTCTGTGGGAGGGAGAGGTAAAAAGAAAGACACCAGAGAACAGTAAATCAAGTACTTCTCTTGTTCATTTCATTTCTATGGCCATATTACTTCTAGAGTAACAGGACAGTCTTATCAAAAGGACATGAGCCATCTGGGTATCAATTTATGTACATCCAATTCCTTCTTCCTGTATAACATAAAAATCTCATTTTATTCTCCAGTGACACCAAGAGACCAACCAATATTTTTGTTCAAAAACTAGGGGATGGCAGGGAGATAGGAGGGAGATACGACACAGAAGGAAAGAGGGGAAGAGTTAACCACGGTAGCAGAGAATGGTATTAGTCATCAAAGGCTTCAGAAAAAAAGCGTTCCACAAAAATATTTCTGCAAAAATTTCCGTTTTCTTTAATAGACAGAATCCTATCTAGCTAGAAATCCCAGCTGGAGCCATGGTACATTGAACCTTAAATATTTATACTCCTTTAAAACTACCAAAAGTGAAGGGAAAAGACTCCTTAGCACAATCCTAAATTTGAGGGGGGTTCTAAAGGGGCCTAAGTGAAATTATACAGCACACCTTCTCTGTTACCTAATAAAGTGAAAGTTTTTTTATTGTGCTTGTGAAGGAAAAGTCCTACATTTATCACTTCCCATTTCTGATCACGTAAACTCAACAGCATCAAAAGGCTGAAAAAGTCTTGTTTTCACAGCTTTCTCCTTTTGGAAATGGCAGCTTCAATGCAAGCAACCCCCAAACTTCTGCATTGGGAATTTTGAATTATTTCACTGAAAGAATGTGAGAGTTTTAGGAACCATGTGAAAATTTTAGTCTTCAAGAAAAAGAAATGACACTGGATAAATGCTTATCCATCTCAGGCATAAACTCAGTAATGCTTGTGAGAATATAGATGAAAATAGAGCTTTGGTATGAGTAGTTACGAATTCCTCCTCTTCAAGTTTTCAAAAACAACAGACAATACAAGATTTTGATTCTTAAATTTATTTTTAGCAGGATGTGTATACTAATGAATGGTGACATCATTAGAAGATAGGTCCATGTCCATCACCTGCAACAGAAGCTAGACAGACGTTAAAGAAAACAATTCAAGAGTTAAAGATTACACTACTTACCCCAAACACACTTAGGAAAGTCACCTACCAAGCAGTACAGTTAGCTTTTGATGCAGACATGACATTATTTACCTGTTATCAAAATTTCCTGTCAAGATATAGCACATACATTACCTTGCTTTTGATAGGAATCATGCACTTCTGTTTCAAAAATAACTATTAGAGAGAGGCTTATTCTTAAAAAATTACTCATGGAAAGATTGGTTATTTAAAATTACTTACCTGTAAATTATCTTTATAGGATAAAAGATCTAGAAATTTAGACCTAAAGCTTCTATCTAATGATGAAAGCTACAGACAATTCTTTGGGAATTCCAATTCAAATTGCTAAACAAGGTTAACAGCAGGTAACATTTTTAGATTCAACTAAGAATACATCCACTTGTTCCTTATTGCACCTGTTTGGTATGGTAAGGAATCAGTAAGGTAGGATCTCAACATTATACTCACAGATTGGTGATAGTCATTCAGGAAGAAATAAAGACTTTCTGTTACAACTGAGAGACCATGATATACTCGGGAAAGAGTCAATAGCCAGAAGTCTAACACAAGAAACAAGCTTGTCTGGAATAAATTAATTTCACCAGAAATGAAACTTCAACAGCAAAAGCTAGGGGACAGACAGTTCAGGGAAATACATTCTCAAATAATCAGGTGACAGGCCCTCTCCCAGTGCTATTTCAAATGAGAAGCCAAGAAGTAAGGGTCAACTTGAGCCATGCAATTTCCCAAATCTGTAAAAACAGAGACTCCTTGCTTCATCTCCACTTCTTAATCACCAAAATAAATCCTACATGTGCTAAGTCAGCAAGCCCTACAGACAATATCACTAAGACATCCTAATCCTACATTTCAAAACTTCAGAATGTTTATCAGCCTCTACTTGCCAAACGAAAAACCACTACTGGTAATGAGCATGAAGTCACTTTACTCAACACTAGTTTAGAAACTTCATATTAAGGTTCTTGATTTTTGAAATCTCTTGGCTCATAGGCCTTTATTTTATTAGTAACTGGGTTCATACCATCCTGGCTCGTAGTTCTGTATTAGGAAATCATATTTATGCCACACTAATCAGCCTAAAAACATTCTTACAATGTGTTTCAACATCCTAGGACTTCACCTGTTTAAAACAGACTGCTACAGATACTGAGGACTGTCTCCTACTTTTTAAAGACCTCAAACTAGTCCAGAAATGAAACTGTGCTATATTAGAATTAAATTCTTTAGCAGTCTAAATAATGCCACCAAGAAACCAAGTGAAGGACCGTAACAGCCCAGTAATATGCAATTGCTTTCTCTCAGAATTATGAATTCTCTGATCTAGTAATACTGGGAAATTACACTGCTTTACATTTGTCAAAAAAAAACCAACAAGGGTGGAATCTGTTCACAGCTGAGCTACCATTTTTCATTTCTTTTAAACTGAGCTCTCTTGTTTTACAGAAGTGTAAATCTGTCTGAAGGACTAAGTCACTGCCTTCTGAGCAACTCACTATCCCAGTAGTCTACTATAACTGAACAGGGTATAACTGCTGGTAATGAGCTGCATAAACAAGCCAGTGCCTCTAGACAACCAGCCCTTCACTGAAGCTGTGGGAACTTGCCCTTCAAAGGACACAGGCAGAGGGAAGGTAGGGCATACGATGAAAAGCTTAAGGCTTCCTGTTCTTTAATCTTCCAGGCTCCATTATGTAGTTGGATCAGTTGCTACTGAAAGCAGCACTACCGTGCATACCATCTATCTCACATGAAGTTGGTTGATACTCTTCCCACAGGATAAACACAGTGATAGGTTGATAGGAAGAACCTTCATCAATTGCTTTTCTGTGAGGCACAGAGGAAAGGAAGTAAGTCAAGAAGAAAGAGTACGCTAGGAATAATACAACTGATCTGAATGATGACTTCAAATACATTATGAACAGCATTTTCAGGAACAAAAGCACAACAAGATCTGAATCCAAGCTATGAAGTTATAAAAAGGTAAAGAAAACTCTAGGGAAAGAAAATGTTCTTGGTAAGTGTATATGATGAAACCTGAAGAGTAATTAATTTTGGGACCACGTACGCATATGCTGCAATTACAGGGCACTGGGATTACTCAGACATCTCCCCGTGCAAAATGGTGCAGCTTCAATTCCATTATTGTAATACCCAAGTTAGCACTGGGAAGCAATTGACATGAAATTATGCACATATTCTAAATATGTGGAATGTTCATTAAGAGGCTTTGCAGTTGTACATGGTAGAAAAGGAAAACAGATGACTGGCAACAGCAAAGAACAGAATAACTTAAGGGACCATTTGCTAATAAAGAGCTGCTCACCCTGCATCCTTCTTTTATTATAATCTGTCTGGTCTACTGGTGCTAGTGCTGATAACCAGCTGTGTTAGAGGCCGTAGAAGCTACAACTACATTTTACTGGGTTTAATGGATGTTTGAGCCAGGTTAAGAAGTTGTGCTGAAACCTGGAATCAAATTCTTATCCTTTAGCAAATACATAACTAAGACTTACAACAATGACTGAGAAGAGCATGGAAAGAAAATGACACTATGAAAAATCAAGTTTGTAACACCAGGGATAAGATTTTCTATCTACTAAAACAAGTCTGTAGATATAACCAAGACCGAATAGCTAAAAAAGCAGAAAGAGTTGATTTACTAGGTTTAGAACACTAGAATCAAACAATGTGTTAATAATGTGCTGGAAACAAAGACTTAACAGTGGCAATAAAATATTTATCTTTGGAGAGAAGTTGTTTAGGCTAACTAAAAACATTTGCAAGAATAAGCTTTAGTGAAGAAGGGACTAAAACAAAACATTACGCACTTCCAGTTTATGTTCTTTCTCTGCAAGGAACTCTTTTTGACATCGGAGAAAGTCTGATAACATTCGAGTTAGCTGTTTTCTATCATCTATTTCAGCTGCCAACCTGCCGTTGTAATCCGCCAGCAACATACATGCATCATCTACCATTTTGGAAAGCTGCTCTCCAGATTCCTTATCTAAAAAGGAAGCAGAGAAAAACAAATAAAAGGTGATTTTGTTATGTACCATTATGTTCTTAGAGGAGCATTTTGGTTACCAGGCCCCCAACCCTCACCTGTTATTCTGTCTAACAGGGACACATCCTGGACCTCTATAGGCAAGGAAGCTATTCTCTGGTGAACTGCTGCATCCCCAGAGGCAGCGTTTTCTAGTTCTTGTAATGCTCTAATGAGATCTGTGGTCTGAAAAAAGCATGCAAGATTGAGAACTAGTTTAAATATACAGAATCTAGAACAAAAAAGTATTTTACCACAAGCTTGTAGTATTGATTTGATGGTATTTTTAACAGCATTTACAGTATCATCTTTAGAGTCAAACAAAACAAAACAACACCTTTAATTCTCAGCACAACATTGCAGTGTTTCTACTTTTAAAGGTCACCTTTCTACAAGAGCTTTTTCATTTAAATTCTTGGTGTAAGAAGACCTATAAATCTTTCCTTCTTGACAGTAGTGATTATTTTACAGTACCTTTCATTTTATTATACATTTTTTAAAATTACTTTTCTTGTTGTTTTGCTTCACTATTGCAAAAGACAGTATCAGTGCACTTCTTCTGGAAGTAGGGCTGATGTTCACAGAAGCCCAGATATCTGCTACAGAGAAACATACTAAATTGTCATGACTTGAGGACAGTCATTTCTTGCTGTAACAAAAATCCTTTTGAGATAGGACAATATTGCAACAAAATCCCACAAGAATTAGAAAAGTTGCAACAGTGCAAAGTAGACAAGAATTTTCACAGCCATCACAACTAGGAAATATTTTATCGATAAATCCGTAACAATCTTGTTCTAATACACATGGTACTCACTACAGCCCTGGAAACTGCATGAGAACTCAATACATTGGAGGAACTATTGCTGAAATCCTGGCATGAACAAAGCTGGACATACAGTTCATACATTTCGGTTTAGTGTCAAATACATAAAGTTACAGCATGAAAACTATGAAAAGTTTCAGGTGCAGCCACCCTTGCCCAGAGACAGTACCTCACTGAAAAACAGAGACCATTCAAAAAAAAAGACTAACTGAAAAATTCTATATGAAACCACCTGTAAATAGAGAATTTTATAACATGCTTTTACCTGAGGAGGATCAGTGGGAGAACTTCGAGGTGAACAGTTATTTTCATCAACTTTGATCTGTTCATACGTGCGCTTCCTCACCTTTCTGTCTCCATCTAAATGAAAATAAACACAGCACTCAGGGAAATACTATTTTGAACAGGAGACTGAACCTTCATACACTCACAAAATACTTACACAAAGCTTGCCTAAGTTGTTCTAATACATCATTTTCATAAACAGACCTTTCTTCCCAGATAGACAGCACTCGGCCAAGGTGTTTCTTACAACTCTCATCAGACTCACTGTTACAAGGAAAAAAAGCAAGTATCAGCACTAGGTACAAGTACAGCACTGCTGTATAATTATTTTTCACAGAAACACCTTCAGAGATCTTAGCAATATCCAAGCATCAGAAATCAAAGAACCTCAGAAAATAAATTTTAAAGAAGGCAAAGAACAGTTCAATGTGTCCTAGCAAGCAGACGAGGAAAAAAAGAAGGGCCAATGCCCAACTGTTTTTTATTCAACCCATAAATCTGCAAACAATACAAACAGGTTTATGTTGCTTCAACATAAACCGCAGCTGCATATCATCGTGAAAGTAATCCTGTATAAAGACTCTAGCTTCCTCATGCAATGAGATTAGAGGCTGCTGGGGAAAAACAAATCATGCAACACCCAGTAATGAAAAATGCCAAATTGTTTTAGCACATAAACACAGTCAGTAAGCAAGTCTCTGTTTCAGGAATAGCTAACAGCCTTCCAAGGTAAAAAGGGACTGAATGCTGATGAATTTACTATCAAACTTCATTCAACAGTAGTAAGACTATCCAAGATCAAAAGAACACTGAATAAATTAAACTAACAAGATTTCAAGTACAGAAATAGCACACGAAGACTAGCTGGGCCAGAAGACATCAACTGATGACTCAAGTGCAGTATGAAGGACACTGCACATACAAGTTTACTGTACCTTGAAACATGCTTAAAAGCCTCCACTATTACTGGAGCAAAGTCTTTTGTAAATTCTGGTCCTTTCCTTTTGCTGTTCTGTATGACATCATTGGCCAAGTACAGGAATGTCAGCTTCCTATTTGCTTTTGCTAATAAAAAGAAAAATAAAGAGTAATTAGAAATTTTATTTCCTTCAACTAATACCTCTATATCCAGGTTTATACTGAATACAAACACCCAATTCCCCACACTCTGAAATCAAGTGCGTTTTTCCCATTTGCATTACTGTTTACACCATTTCATATTTTCAGTATTTTCATCAGAAAAGACTTCAGTCACCCATTGGGTTTTCTCTCCATTCAAGTTCCTCCCTCATAGTATGACACGACTTCCATTTAGTGGTATATCAAAGAACAAACAAAAAATACCCAGATATTCTAAAGTGTTCTTCATCTCCAAACTATTATGTGTTTTCTTAATCCTTTTATGATGTCTGTTTGGTGGCCTTTGTGGATGTCTTCCAAGTGCTTCAGCTTTCTTTTATGCCTGCTTAAATTTCTTACACTCATGAAGTCTTCTGATGAGGCACTTCACAGATCCACAATCATTCATGTGAAGAACCTCCTCCTCTTCAGTCTGAATTTCACTCAGTCTTACATAACCACTGCTCATTCTCACATTTAAGCAAACTGAACAGTCAATCCCTAGTCAGTGTCCCTGTATCACCGTGATACTCCCCTTCCTCTATCCCCAACTGTTAAAACACTCATGTGCCAGCAGCTGTAATGGCTCAAAAACATTTTCAAAAACCACTTGCAAACTCCTGTGGTGTATCTCTTCTACAAACATCTTAAACATCTTATCCCACCTCCCTTAATGTACACTAGACCACAAGCTTCCAATTTACAAGTTGCTTCTCAAAATCTATTCCATGTTTTCTAAGTGCTCCTATCTGGGTATTTTCATTTACACTTCATCTAACCTTCATTAGCCTACAAGTTTCTTGGGGCTAAAACTCTTATTGTAACATTTCTACCCTTGGTTAACACCATGGTAGAATACCAGTACTACCACATAGTCTCAATATGTACACTCTGATTTTAAAATGGTTTCCCTTGAAAGACAAGTTTTTTCTGCTCTCTCGAGGAATGTAGCACTGTGGTAACAATAATCCAGGATTTCTTATAATTTGTGCAAGCAAATATGATTTGATTTTGTTACTTTCTATTCCATCCTCTCAAAAATGCAGAACTACCACCCTCACATATAATTAGAAAATTCAATGTTAACATGCTTTCCCTCCAGGGAAATGCTTTTGAGAATAATTTTTGCACTACAGACAGACTCCTCTGAAGGATTTCTCCTTGAAGTACCAAATTCTTTCCAGTCTCTTGAACAGAGATCTCTAACAAGTTGGGAGTTCTGGACTGACTGGGGAAAAACCCTCTGTTAAATGTAAAAATGCACTTCTCTTACAATCAAGGCAAACTAAAAAGTAGGAAACAAAAAAAAAATAGCTTGGAAGTGCTGGACACAAGGAGGATGCAGTAAAGATTCTGCTCCAAACAGTGAAGCCTCTACATGCAAGCACCCAGGAAATTAATCTATTTCAGTCAAAATCTGGCTAATCTATAATGTAGGTTTTATAAACTTGTGCTGCTCAAATTCTATATTAAAACCCAACTGATGAAAAAACAACACATCTCCTACCTATGCTTCATGTAAATCAGAGTTCTGATACCTATCAAGTTTTGAATTATTCAACGAATGTCAGAAAACACATGTGGTCTCATAAGCATAATCAAAAAGTAACTAGTGTTTACGAAAGATGGCCCTGCCCCCTCTCTCAGTTCTTAAATAAGCCCAGAATTAGGACTCAAAATTTAATGAAGTAAGCTGTTCCCCATGCTATATCCTCTGGAACTGCATGCAGGATAGGCCCTTGTCCATCCCTTTCACCAGAAAAAACCCTCATGTTTTAATCCTCAGTGCTGTAACCCATTTGAGACAGACCCCAGCTTCCTCTTTCCAATAAAAACAAAAGCCAAATCAATTGGGCTGGCAAAGACATGAGATGGATACACAGTAACAGGAAATCAGGTAATGCTGACTCTCACAAAGTCTTGGCTTTATCTATTCACTACAGTAAAAGATTGATGTATCATATTTGGTAAAGCATACTAAACCCCAGATAGTCATTTTCAAGCTTATTTCCCCGAGTATTACCTTCTCAGCTTCCTACTACAATTCAACATAAACTGTCCAGAATGAACAAAAATCCTAAATCCACTATTAAGCTATCTGTGCCTTGGGCTGAAAATTCAGTTAATGTTCTACCCTTATTATTCACAAGGAAAATTGTGAAGTAAAATTTAATTCCTCTTGCTGTAAGAATTGTACTGCATAAAATTTCAAAGGTAAAATTTATGTCTATAAATTGAGAAGTGCTCCCTTTCCTTTCACAAATCTTCAACACTTACATACTGGTCTACTGGCATTCTGCCTTGCACATGAGACTGAAGTGCAATGCAACTTCTGGCAACTGAGGCTGACACCTGAGCTGAAAACATTCTGTTACTAGCATGAGTATAAATTAACTAGTGATGTCTGAAACACAAATTAAATTCAGGACCAAACAGATCTGTTTGGAGAACAAAGTATGTTTAAAGCATCTCTCTTCAGCAGCAGTAACACTAACTTTCCAACCCTGGGCATTGACAAACCTCAGAACCTTTTTGAAGGTCCTCAACATATGGCAAGGCTAATAGCAAAAGCTTTCTTAGCGTCAGAAGAAAATGAAGGGAAAAAGCCTGTAAGAACCTAAGCTGAAGAAGGATCAGAAAGGCAAACGCTGCCAGAATGTAGAGTGTTAGAAGTGGCCAACCCACAGCATCTCTGGTACACCAACAGTAGCATCTGCAAACACAAAACTGCCAAGAAATCACCCGTGTTGGACTGAGTCATCTTTTCAGAAGCTCTGTGCAGTGTTCACGGAACTCCTCTGCTTGTTGCAGCTACATTCCTCATTTAGCCACCAAAGCAGTTCCCTGAAGCACTGGATTTTGAAGTATTTTAACATGTCAACGGTGCTGGTTGGTCTAAGAGCTATATTGCACATATTACTCCTAAAGCATCTACAGTGAGACTACATGGGATTGGCACTTTGCAAATGAAACTGTCTGTCCCAAAAATGTATTTCACATCTTCAAATGCCAATGAATATTCTTCAGATAACAATGATATTTCACCAACAACTAGTGTACTGAGATATCTGCAGTGGAGACAACATTATCAAGTGTTAGTCTTTGGCAATCCATCCTTCTCAGTTCAGTATCAATGCCCTGACATTATAAGCTTTAATCCACAAGACTCACAGAACTCTTAACACTGACAAGCCACCACTTTAGTGCAAGAAACCAGTATTTTACCCTAAAAGGCAATAAACCAGTCATTTTCACCAAGGTTAGCCCTGGCAATCAAAGTCAGCATAATCACCTGTATTTGTCTTCTTCAGGTTTACCTCCTGCATTTGAAATTGGGCTCCCATGAAGATTGCTAGAAACATGTCCATTAGTTTCATGCTGTTTTACACCTAGAGCCAAGAGGTATTTGCTGTCTTAGATATACTGGAAGAAACTACAGGAAAGCACACAAGCATAAGAGATTTCACTTACACCCCACTACAAGTGTATAGACTGACTGAGCCATCTGAAAATGTTACATCAGGCTGTGACCTTCTACAGGCTGGCTCTGCTGTGTCAACTGACCTTGAAAAAAACCACCTAACAGAAGGGTTTGAGATAAGCATCAATATGTTAAAATCCTACAACAGTTATCAGCCCTAAACATTTCATTAGCATATTTAAGTTCTATAGTATGGATTCAAATCATGACTTAGCTAAATTGCTTTTTACTTTAATCTATACACATGCAGGAGAGTTTATGAGTGTCACCACTTCTCCCAAAATCTCTGGGACACTTTCTCATCGCATGCTTCACACCTTTGCAAGAGGAGTTCATGACATCTCTGTAAATACCTGACAAGCTTTCAAGCTTTTTATTACAAGACCAAACATTGTTAAGTCGGGCAGCACTGAAACTTGAGTGCATGATCACTGATCCTTCACACTGCAGAGAGCTACCTGTTTTATGCAAGATGATTAAGCAGAGCATCTTTGGCAATATCACTCTAAAAAGCCACTTGAGAGGCTGCCACCAGAAAAGACAATTCAAAGATAACATAATCCATAAAAGGCGTGCTCTACAACAAGCACTTAACCTTAAAATTCATTAACCTTCTACTAAGAAAAGGTTAAACTAAATGTTCCCCCCTGCAGTCACCTGGTGAACTTTATCAAGGTCTGATAATTGCTGTGGGTTTTTCTGAAAGAGGGAAATGGGATTGCCCACTGAATGTGTTCAAGGTTTGAGGATCCAAGTATTCTGACTGAGTTTGGAGACTAGTAACAAAGGGAACACAGCACATAGCTACTGCTGGTAATAAGGTCATCAGCATCAAATTACGAGGGGAATGCCAGAAAGCTGGTCACAGACCAAGAAAACCATTCCAACACAATTACTCTGCACAAGCTTCCCACTGCACTTAGTGCACCCTGAATTACTTGAACATACGAAACAAACCAATTCCTTTCATTGCCTTGCCTGGCTGGTAAAATGCCAAGATGGATATGAATCGACAGCAACAACAGTTTCAGGACAGGAAAAAGGCCCTACACTTAACTATCCAGAACCAGAACGGTGAAAGGCAGCTACAGGTGCACGCATGTTTGGACTAAACAACCCAAACGTAACTGTTTTAAATGAAAGGCTCTAATATTGCCACTGTGCTGCTTCTAACTGCAGATCATTTTGTAAATCATGTACACAGCAAATAAATTTCCCTGACTAGACTCAAAAACGCCCATTCCCCTGAAGTTTTGCCTGTTTGTTGCTCTCCAGACCTTTTGGTGTGGATGAGAAGATTCATGTGGCCATAACCAGTGAAATCCAAAAGCCACAGTTTTGCTTCTCTTAGATAAAATAATCCAAAATTATTTATACTCTCACATTGCCCAATGACACCATACCACCACTAAGTAAAATAATCCTACAACCAGCAGAAAGGAAAGATTCCTTCTCCTGGAAGAAAAAACTACACTACATGGTACAGGAAATAATTGCTTTAAACCAGGAACTTGTTTCCTGTGAACCACTTCCCATCTGCAAGGCAATACATTGCAACCACTTTTGGCTACATTTGTGCTCCAAAGCAGCTAAATATTAGAGTAATTCAGATGTAGTACAACTTTCAAATCTGCTTTAAGTGTTGCTAGGCCTCCTCAATTTGCTTACTAAAATCCTCTATCTTCCAAATTTCAGCAGCTGCCACAACAGCCACTAGCTTCAGAAAAACACATTGCACCAATGCCCACAGCTATACTGGAGGAGGACCCAAGCACCAGCATAGGTCCCACTAGCAGAAACTGTAGACAAATCATAAATAAGCAAAAAAAAAAGAGTAGCTTCTTATACCACTGAATGACTTCAATACTAAAAAAACCTCAAAACAAAAACAACAAAAAAAAAAAACACCTACAACCAAAAAACCACAACAAAACAGGCATAATAAACTGGAACAGCAGGTGAAGTGGCTGAGTCAGGCACTACAAATCCATTCCCTGCAGCAGCCCAGATGTACCTAAACAACTGTGGCTGTCGTAAAGGCAATACACAATGGCTCTACTGACCTAGATAAGCTGTGCAGGGAAGAAAATGATCAGTGTGACACAAGTGGGTGACAGATGACAGCCTAACAAGAGGTCAAGTGATTAAGGAGGATGTGGGATGATCAGCATCAGTTTGTTATTGACTTATCATTGAGATGCCACGTTGGGCTCTGAAGAAACAGATACTTGAATCTGAAATTAGGTTTAAAGATCCTACACAACAGTGTCCCATGCAGAGCCAAGACATGGACATGATGATCCCTGTGGGTCCCTTCCAACTCAGAATATTCTGTGCTTACTAAATACCACTAAGAAATAAATACTTGGCAAGTGACAGAGCTAGACCTGGAAAAGCTAATAGAAAATGAGATGACAGGAAAAGTTTATTATGAACAACTAGTTGGAACTCAGAATAACAAGTCCCAAAATACAAACTTTTAGCAATTTTGGAAAAAGAACACATTTTAACCAAGTAGAGCCCATTGCACATGGAGCCTACTGAACAACCAGTTATTGTTCACCCTAGGAGGATGCTTTGAATTACGGAACTGAAACTTTTTGTTTCAAAAAATGAACAAACAAGTAGCAAACCTGTACAGTTGCAGTGCATCCTGAAATCAGGGAGCAAGAGATGAATGCAAGAGAACATACCTGACTTGCAAATAACAAAAAATAATTCTCAACAGACTCCATCTCAGAAGAGCCCATTCAAAGGTGTTCCTTCCTAAGGGGTTTCCCAGCAGCCACTCAGTGACTGCAAGCTTACACAACAAATTTGTATCTGTTATGCCACTACTCAGTTCAAAAAGAACCCTGTAAGTAATTTCCTTTATGGATACACAATATTACATGGGTTTAAATGGGCCCACCGGCTGCCTTTTTAAATGAGGTAACCACAAGTTAATTAACTACTTAACTACTTAAACACTAAGCTTATGACTACCAAGTAATTAACTATTTAACTTCAAGAGTTACATTTCATACCTCTGAAATCTAGCTGCTGCAGGATCACTTTCCTCAGTACACACTTTTCAAGAAAACCTGTACATGAACTGATGATCCACAGGGATGCCAGAATATGGGACCTGACCACTGCCAATTAATCCAACTAAACAGAAAGGCACTAACATTTTATGCTGTGTAAATTACATGTAGATTTGAAAAGCTGTCTTTTCACCTCTACTCTTTTAAAAATAAAAAGAATCAGAACCAAACAATTAGGAAAGTAAGAGCTCTGATCTTAGGACTTGTCCTTATGAATAGCTACAGACATGTTCAGAAAGGCTCATGCAAGCTCATCTGATGCAAGTGATCTTTTACCAAAACTGAAAGCATCCAGAAAAAACGTGTTATCGTTGTACTGTGTTCAAGCCAACTAGTTATACAATGTTCCTGAAAGGCAGTAGGCTGGAAGGAAGATCTGGAGATGGGGGGGTGACAATAAATAAGAGGATACAATGAAAGGAAATAAAACCTAGAGAGAGAAGGTTCAATTTTCAGTTCCAGGACACTACTGGCTAGCAATAGCAGCTGACAATGTTAATAATTTTGATACCTATCCCCAAAGAGAGGTAATTTTCCTCTCAGGTAGCAGAGAAATCATGTTTCTATGGCTTGGATGACAGGCAAGTCAGGACCCTAAACTTACTCCAGTTACAGCCTCATTGCTAATATCCTCCTTCGTGGTGTTTTATGCACTCACTTTACCAAGGACAGCTGTTTTGCTCTCATCTTTCCCATGCTGTCTGTTTAGATCACTACTTCCACCTTTAGAGATTAGGCACCATCTCGCAAATCTGTGCAGCAATTAGCCAGAAGTTAGCATCACGTAAATGCAAGCTAGCATTTATGGAGCTTGGATACTGTAAGAGATGGAAAGTTAAAACACACCCTGTGTATATTAACTATGGCAGCTTCAAATGAAGCCTCCTATTTTCCAATACAAAACACTTCAATAGGCCTAAAAGCTTAGAAGGGTCGGGGCCCTGAAAGCAACAAAGCTACTCCTAGCACATGTAGGGCTTCCACAGACCCTTGAAGGTTGGCATCCAAAGAGAGGTCACAATAAAATCTTACTATGAAGCAGCAAAAGCAGGACAACTTTGACAAACAAAACAGACCCAATTATGGCAGCTATTCTCACCAAAAGCTCAAAAGAAGGTTGTTATCCTTGCCTCTTGATGCCAGATACGTAGCCCAGGTTTCAAAGATTTAATTTCTCCAGTTAGTCAACCAGCACAACAGGAAAATTAAAATTAAAGTTAAGGACTGATCACTAACATCACAGATTACTATGAACTACTATTGTGCATGTTAATTAAGGGCGACCAAAACTCTGCATCTATTTCAATTAGTTTAAGATATCTTCCTGGTATCATTCAAAATCCTGAACATTTGTGTTGCTTGATTAGAAGACCCAGAAATGTGAAATGTTTCAGACACAGGTGGGAGATTCATTCATTTGCTCCTGGAACACAAAAAGCAAAGCAAGCCTGCAACTAACATAGAGTGAAAATGTGTTTGCTTCCTAAGATGGAATATGCCACCAAGTCAGACTTTCTTCAGTCAATACAGAAAAGAATTGAACTCATGCCTCAAAGTTAAAATTAATAAATCCCACAAAAAGAGTATTTTAACTAAACCACAGCAGCCATATTACACGAAACTCTGTGGTTCCTCACTCTTTCATAAGTCCTGTAATGGCTTAGTGCTGTTTTTCTTCTCAGTCTGAAAGATTGAATCTTCTATTTTTCCCATTAAAGATTCACATATTAGTGAGGCTCCAAAGGAAGCTACTGGAAAACAGCATCATTTCACAGACCAAAGCAGAGTTCTAGCAAGTGAGTTTTCTTTTTCTTAAATTAACCATCTTAAGGTCAAGTTATTATCCAGTCGGGTCAAATAAACCTTCATATGCCATTTCTCCCTTTCACTCCCTGAACTACTGCCTATAACTGCAAGTTCCTTCCTGTTAAAAGGAAAGCCCCGTTAGCATTTAAGTCTGCACACTGAACACAGGTAAAGAAACTCACATTTTTAATATGCTAACATTGGTATTAACCACCTGGCAAAACCAGGAAGCAAAAACCACTTTGGACACATTACACTGCTCTTCCCTCCGCGTATGCCCACTTCAAGAACAGTTTCTGGCAAGAAAACCTGAGTGGACAAGGAATTCGAATGGTATTATATCTAACCATCACTACAGACGATGAAAAATAGTACCTAAAAAGGTTCCGTCTTGAAAGACCTGTAAATAATATTAACAACAAAAAGCCCTATCCCCTGCATCGCCGGATTCCTTCCGGTTTCCCACCTTCCTTTCTCCTTAAAAAAAGAGAGACAAAACACAAGGGGCGGCCTTATCAGAGACATCTCATTATGGGGAGAAAGGAGAATGGGAAGGAAAACAGAGGAGGGAGCGGAATGAAAGAAGAAAAGAGGAAGAAGAAGCACCTGCTAGTGCACGGCCATCGAGAAACGGAGACCCGACGTTTAACGCTGGCCCAACAGCTCCGCTCCCCCGGCGCTCAGGCCTACCCTCCCTCTCTCCCCGCCCGCTCCCCGGCCCCGCAGGCCGAGCCGCCCCGCCGCCCTCCCTCCCTCCCCGGGCAGCCGCACTCCGCAGCGGCCGCCTCCGCCTCCCCCCCGGACCCTCCGGCGGGCCCTGCCCGGCCCCGGCCTCACCTTTGCGCAGCTCCCGCTCCCACACGCTGACGATGAGCGCCGAGTGCTTGCGGTGGTGGATGAGCCACAGGCTCAGGGTCTGCACGCTCTGCTGCGAGTTGCTCAGCTCCGACAGCTTCCGCTCCAGCGCCGCCTCCGAGAATGCCGACATCGCTGCGCCGCGTTGGGCCCCGCCGCTCGGTCCCGGCCGGCCGCGCTCAGTCTCCGCCTCTCGGCCTCGACGAGGGAGGAGCCGACGAACGATTCCCAGCCCTTCCCGCCTCGGCGGCAGCGCCCGGCGCCAACAAAATGGCGGCGGCCGAGGCCCGTGGGTGCCGCGCGGCCCCGCCCCTCTCCCCGCCTGCCCTCACTTCCGGCCGGCGCGAGCCGCGGGGCGGGGCCGCGCGGGGAGGGGAGGGCAGGGGAGGGCAGGGGAGGGCAGGGGAGGGGATCCGTCAGGGATCCGTCAGGGATCCGTCAGGGATCCGTCAGGGAGGGGATCCGTCGGAGGTGGGATTCCTCGGGGGATGGGGTCTCTCGGGGATGGCGTCCCTTGGGGGATGTGATCAGTCCGTCAGCATCGTGCCCTGGGAAATAGCACGAAAACGCACACGCAAATAAGAGCCCCCTCCACAAAACAACCCAGGCCTATGGGTTTCTTCCACCCGGCAAGCTGGGACAAACAGAATCGTTATGGTTGGAAAAGGCCTCTGGAGATCATCCAGTCCAACCCCCCCTGCCCAGGCAGGGCCACCTGGAGCAAGTTAGACAGGGATGTGGCCAGGTGGGTTTGGAATGTCTCCAGAAATCTCCTGGGGCAGCCTGTTGCAGTGGTCTGTCACGCTCAACAAAAGGCAGTTCCTCTGAGGTTGGGGTGGAACTTCTTGTGTTTTAGTTTATGGCCATTGCTCCTTGTCCTGTCACTTAGGGCCACCAAAAAGGATTTGACACCATCCTCTTTGTGCCTGCTTTTGAAATATTTATATGTATTAATGCAATCCCCTCTCAGTCTTCTCTTGTCCAGTCTAAACATCCCCAGCTCCGTCAGTCTCTCCTTGTTAGAGAGATGCTCCAGGCCCCAAATCATCTTTGTAGCTTCCACTGCACCCTCTCCAGCTCCTCATCTTCCTTGTGCTTGAGGAGCCCAAAACTGGACACAGCACTCCAGAGGTGGCTCACTAGGGCCAAGTAGAGGGGCAGGATCCCCTCCCTTGACCTGCTGGTCACACTCTTCCCAGTGCAGCCCAGGACACCACTGGTGCTTTGGTGCTGCCTTATCAACCTGCCACCCACCAAGACTCCCAGGTCCTTCCCAGCAGAGCTGCTCTCCAGTGCTGGTACTTGGGGTTGTTTCTCCTAGGCCCTTACTGTGACACTGGGTGTATGGTATTTCATATTTGCAGGTAGACACATACACCACAAAAGTGTCTGGTGTCATTTCTAAAAGCTGTCTCTTTTATTTTTGATTTCTGGCATTAACGCTATCATGTGACAGAATTCCACTATTCACTGACAAGATCATGTGCAAAAATGCTTTCTCTTTGCTGTTTCAAACCTGTTCCCTTAAAGCTTTATTGCATTCTTGCTACTTCTGCTAATTTGGAAGTAGTGAATAACAATTATTATCTGATTACCTTTATATTCTTTTCTGGATTTTATATTGTATCATCTTCAGTCATTTTTCAAGGATTCTCATATAGGGAAGGTACTCTGTGCTACTTCATGAGTAGCATTCCTAATCTTGCTGTGAGCATTTCTAGCCTTCCCTGCTGTCCTGAAAAACACTTGACATCATTTCTCTACTTTAAACGTTACCAACTGGGTGGCAATTTCAGAGCTATCTGCCTAACTCCTAGAGGTCTATCCTGAATCCTATTTCTGTAGCTAATAATTATGACTGCAGTTGTCAGTATTTTAAATGTTTCTATAAAATTGCATGTATATTAATTAGAAAAATATGCATATATATGCATATATATGCGTATACCTTACTCTTAGGACATCCTGACAGTGGCTAACTATCCATCCTTAAAATGGAGCATTCCTATAACTTTTTGCACTCCCAGTTTGTCCTCATAAAAGAGCAGAATTCTAGTTATGAACAAAAATATTTGTTGAGTATTTAAAAGAATCACAGAATGGGTCACATTGAAGGGACTACAGTGGATTGTCAGGAGCTCTGTGTCTCTCTTGTACTGAAGAGCCCAGAATGGAACACAGCACTCCAGACATGGCCTCAGTAGGGCTGAGTAGAGGGGCAGCATCTCCTCCCTCAACCTGAAGGCAATGCTTTTCCAAATGCACTCCAGGACACCACTGGCCTCTTGGCCACCAGGGTACACTGCTGGCTCATGGTCAGCTTGTTGTCTGCCAGGACCTCCAGGTCCTTCTCCACAGAGCTGTTTTCCAGCAGCTCAGCCCCCAGCCTGTACTGGTGCCTGGGGTCATTCCTCCCCAGGTGCAGGGCTCTGTATTTGCCTCTGTTGGATTTCAGACTGTTCCTCTTTGCCCATCACTCCATTCTCTCGAGGTTCTTCTGAAGGGCTGCACAGCCCTCTGGGGTACCAGATACTCCTCCCAGCTTTTAATTTTTTAAAACTTCATAAAGGTTTATCCCTGTTTCATATCTGACATTTAGAGAAGGTGTTCTAGTGGATTGGTTTTGGGCATTTTTCCTAATATTTCTTCTCAGTGAAATCTTCCCTTAAAACAAAAAACTTTGATGAGGGTGAGGTGGGAGTGTTGGGAGGTTTTAATGTGAATTCTATTTACAAAATCATCCGTAGCATAAGTGATTTGGGAGGAACTAGAAAGAATTTTGCAAAAATGCTTTTGACAGAGAAATTTAAAGTTACACAGATCCCTACAGAGTTTCTTATTCACTGCCTTTTGATCACCATGAATAAAAGAATCTGTAACATACTGCTATTTTTGTTATGTACAGCAGAGGACACTCTGGCATTAAAAGAACTGACCAGTGAAGTAAAATTAAGAGTGAGCTAGCAAACATGGAAACAAACATTAGAAAAATGAAATATGAATGGTAATCTAGTAACCAATCAAACCAGCATTTCTTGGAGTCATATACATTCTGATGTTAGCTGGAGAAACTTTTGAGGAACTATGGAAAAAGAACTATTTCTCTCACACCCAAGACTAGAAAGTATGCAGCAACTAACAGTAAAATTTACATGGTAAATCCAATTAAAAAATGAAGAAAAGAAGGAAATCGGTGGAGAATAGTTAGTAATGTTCGTAAAAAAGTTTATTACTCCTTCCTCTGCATCTTCCATCCCAGATTATTGAACATTTAAAAACAAAAACAAAAACAAAAACAAAACCAACCAACCAACCAACCAAAAAACCCAAACAACAACAACAACAACAACAAAAAAAAAAAAAAAAAACCCAAAAAAAACCCCAAAAAAACAAACTTCTGAGATTGGTATTTTTTTGGTAAATAAATATATTTGAATACCAAGAGATTTATCTTCTGTGTTATATACTGTATAATAAACTACACTGCCAAATAGAGATTTCACTTTTCCCATAAATTTTTATAACACATTTAAGTTTGTAATAATAAGTGTTTACATCAGTAACCTAATTTAAAAGCTATGCTTTATTCAGTCAGTCATGAGACTCCCTCAAAGCAAAGTGACTCTCAGACAGGAAGCATGCACAATGGAGGGTTCATTTGTTGCAGAGCTTGGAAAACCTCAGCTTTCATTCAGATACAAATCATACATTATTCACCTGCCTTTAAAACTTCACCCACACCCACAGGGGCGGAGCTGTCAACAGATGGTGAGTTTTCTTCCGCCCATTCCTGTGTTTAAACTGTAATAGCATCTTCCCCCTGAATTCCTAAGAACAAAGTTCTGTACTGCTTCTCATCTGTCTGAGTAGTCCACTGTGTTCTCCTGCTCCGGGAGAAAGGAGCCACATGCAAGTGTAAGACAATAGCTATGAATAAATTACTGTTTGAGGTTTTTGTTGAACATGGTACTGGGACGCTTTAGGTGGTTAAGAGATGTTAATTAGAGTCACCAAGTGGCTGCACAGCACTCTTACTTTGTGTGCAGGTTGCAGGTTTTTTGTTTCTTCTCTTTAGTAATATTCTATGCTTCAATGAAGTTTTCTAGGGACCCTTATTTTACACGACAACATAGAGAAGTAAAACAATCTGTATATATACTGGTTTCCTAAATATTGCCCATCAGCTATGTGGGATTTGAGTTAAAACCAGCTCTTGCACCAGAACAGATCAGATCTGTCTCTGTTTGAGTCTGGCCTTTTCTCATTTCAAACTTTGTTTTGTATCTCTTTCTCAAATAGTGTCACTTAGGAGATGCAATAATATTAAATGGAAAATGAGATTTCTCTAGTTGTGTTTCCTGTCTGAGAATTTGTATTAGTCGGCACACCAATCACTCCCTGGATCTCAAACATACAACACTGGCAGAGCAGTTCTTTTTTAAACTTCCAAGTGTCTGGTCCATCAAATGTAACCGTTTCATACTTAAAAATATTTTTCCATCTTTCAAGATATGTTTGTGCATCTCACAGTGATGATCTGGTAAATGATCCTACTTCCTTACCCCTTTAAGAACATAAAAAATGAGATATACAGAAACAGGACCCTGAAGTAGAGCTGTAAAGTGATTCTTGACTGAGTGATGGTAATTCATCTGGTTAATTTATTCAAACACAGCCACATTTTTTTACCTGAATAACAAGAGGACATATCTGTGATAGAAATTATAAATAAATACATCCATTTATTAAAAAAAGCCAACAGAACCACCCAAAACCAAACATTGAGAAGTCCTGAAGGAGGAGAACAAAAGAAAGCCCTCTGAAGTAACTTAAAGGAGCTGCCTACTGGAGCCAAAAACCTCAGGATGATTAATCGTGTTTTTACATGAGTTCCTGCCACTAGGCACTTCACCTTTTAATGTAATTCATTAAAGACAGAAATTATTTGCTACTTAGGAGATTAACAAAAACCATTCTCTGAGATATATATATACGATCCAGCAAAGCATTCCCATATATTGTGGCAAAAGATAGATTGAACAGTCTAAAAAAATATGTCCAGCATTTTTGTGATTTCTTTGGCCCTCTGTGGAAATGTAAAAATGTTTGTGGAAAGCCTTCCCTTTTCCCCAAGTGAGGCATTCAGCCAGACAGTTATGTACATCCGGCTTCTTCATCATTACACTATTAAGTGAAGTCATACTATGTAAACATCCACTGTGATTAATATATGGATGCAATCAAGTCACAGTTTTTTGTAGTAGAGTGTGCTGTAACCAAGCAGGAAAGCACTCCAGGGTATGTATTAACCCAGGTGTGCAGAAAGGCACAAAACATTAGGCTGAGTAATTTTAAACATCTGAACAATATATTAATGGATCATTAGTATGTGCCCTGAATTGCATATAGCTCTTAGTCACAGCATAAAAGTAAAAAAAACACATTCTTGACAATAAATAATGTTACCTTTCAAGGAAAACACTGCAATATATTGTCATACTGTGTGAAGAACGAACTTGAAATTACAAAAAATGCAAATTTAAATTTGACTTTAAATAACAGGAGATGGTCTGATTAACCTTTGTGGTCCAGTAGAGGACCTGATGTTCCAGAACCCATTAAACTGTAGGAAGCAGACACTGTGTTTTTGTTACTGTGTATTTAGCTCACGATAGTGGAAGTGGTTGCTACCAGCATGCTGAGCTGAACTACCACAAGCACAGCCAGAGGGCTGAGGAAAGCACTTATTCACCTTTACTCCATGACCATTCAACCACATCTGGAATAGTACGCTGAGTTTTGGCCTCCCCTAGTATTGGAAAAATATTTATAAGCTTTAGTAAGTTCAGCCGAAGGCCACCAAGATGGTCAGGTGGTTGGAACAGAGAAACCAGATGGGGAGACAGTGGAAAAATTGGCTTCTTTTAACCTAGAGAAGTGAAGGTTTCAGTACAACCTAACGGCAGCTTTCCAGTACTTACAGGGAGGTAAACTGAGAAAACTGAGTGATTTGTGGACATGCATGATGAGAGGCTGACAAACAATGGTGAGAAACTGAAATGGATGTTCCAACTAGATAGAAGGAAAAAGTTCTTTCACCACAGGGACAGTCAGACAATGGAACAGGTTGCCTAGAAATGTTTTGTATCCTTGAATATTTTCAAACTAGATTGGATAAAATTCTTACCACTGTGGTCTGATCACATGGTGGTACCTGTTTTGAGCAGGAGGATGGTAGAGTAATGCTCCAGATTATGTCTGTATACTACACGCTTCACATTTGTGACATATTTGTACAGCTTGATTTGTATTTGTACAAGTTCAAGCCTGGTGGGCTTCCATCAGTTGGATACACAGCATGCAATAGGCTGTGCAGGTGCACAATGCTACTGTCCTACCATGCAGAGTGTAACTACAGGTTAACTTGAATGTCAGTGTGACCCTTCAGTACAGAGGGTGCTTCTTGTCTTCTGGAATGTGCTTACCCTCAAACTCCTACTGCCTAGTGAGTAGGCAGAGTAGGATGGAAGGGTCTAACATTAGAATTACGACTACACAGCCATCAGCCATATCTTCTACATGCCAGCCATCAGGTATGTTGTCAAAAACATCAATTACTTAAGTAGACATAGTTTGCTCAAATTTGCACAGGGATCCACATATAAAAGCCATGTATTTTTTCATGCATACTTGCTCTTTTCTCTTCCTTAAACTGAAAATACACCTAGGCATTGCCAGACTGTTAGTGGCGGTTCCCAATGGGGGTTTATTTGTTCACCCTATAACAGTGTTTTTGAGCCCAGTTTTTGAGGAAAGAACAATAAATGAAGTGAGTTTATGTAGCAAGAAAGATTGTGCAGGCAGGAGGAGCTCTTAGTTCGCTCTTGCAACACCTTCAGGAACATGACTCAAGCACAGTAATTTTTCCAGTCATGATTAATGACATGGTACTTGGTCTGTGCCATTGTCTTGCCATATCTGACTCAAAACCAAGTCAGAGCTGGTGATGGATAAGCAGCTGTGTGCAGGAGACAGCTGTAAATGCAATGGAAAGTCCATGTTTCTTCAGACGCCTGCGGTTTATAAAGGGGTGACCAGACGTGCTGTCATTGTCTGGTAGTGGTCCAAGGCCACCATATGCTTTTTTGCCAGGTGACTCTCCTAACCTGTCACATCTGGCACTGCTGCCTAATTAGAGTAAAAGCTCCTCATTTCTATAGAAGTGAGATTCTTGTTTCTCTTGGCAAATGGGGAGCAGAGAACAGGAAAGTTTGGAAGGTGGATAAGGATGCTGTAGCTGAGAGTACTGTAGCAGTGCTGGAAAAATGTGGGTGCCCACAGTCGTTGTCTGATGTTTCCCCTCTTCCGGCTGTCACATACCTACAACTGTGAGCTGTGTCACATACCTACAACTTCATGTTTCCAAAAAGCGTAATTTTCAAATGAACGTGTTTGAGAGATGTCTGCTGTTGTACCAGAAAGGAGAATTGGATCTTTTCCTGTGCAGTCCTCCAACACTCAGAGTGGCCATGTGCTTTGCTTTTGTTTTAACTTGAACTGGGCACAGTGTGAGGGAAAGGAGGCTCATGGCCTTCCCACCAGTGTCTTCAGAGTACTGTAAGCAGGGCAGGTCTCACCAGACCTGACTCAACTGCATCTCTACTGCCTGTGAGCACAGGACTTCCATGTGAGTGAGCTGCTTCCACAAGTTCAAGGTTCCTACCTGAGGTGCTAGATGTATCACCCCAGAGCTTTTCTGAGAGCACATCAATATTTACAGTGTGTGGACAATCAGGGAATCAGTCCTCAATGAACAGCCAATGATGTAGCCAGACAGCACAGACACAGACATGGCAATATGTCTGATATGTTATAACATCGCTGCCTTTCACTGAGAGGCTACACCTGCAAGCTTTGTATCTCTTATTGAAGCACAAATTTAATGCATATATTTTTATTGTGGAAGTCTACTTGTTTGGGGTTATGCCATGCAGAGCTTTGGAATTACCAAGCCCTAGAGTGTTGTAAGTGCAATCAGATGAATTTTTCCAAGTTGCAGTGTTAATGTAGCTACTGCTATTTTTCTTGGAAACTAGATGTCACTAGTGGTTTAGAAATAGCAGATACAGTTTCATTCCTATGTGCTTATTTTTCCTGCCAGTCATTTATAACCTTTCAGCCTCTCCCTGTGCACCTCCAAAAGAGCATGGAGCTGCCTTCTCTGTAACTGAAGACTGAAATTAGATCCTTCTGTAGCCTTCTTCTCATCAAGCCAAAGAAAGACAGATCCCTTGTCTCTGTATCTCATACTAATCATCCTGGTGTACCTTTGTGAAACTCACCCAGTTTCGTCCTTTTCTCTTGCTACTGTGGGACCCAGATCCAGACAGTTCTCCAGGCATGATCTCACAAGTGCCAAGCAGAGGACCCTTTCCCTTGGCCTGGCCATGGTGCATTAATACTGCCAAGTATGGGATGCTCTTCCATCCTCACTGTTCATGCCTAATCTGCTGTCTGCTTCTAGGACTCAAAAAGTCCTGTCCTGCAGAGCTTCTCCTCAGCCTGTGCTCCACAGCCCCAGCAGTCTGCAGCACCTGCATTGCAGAGCCCCAGGACTCTGCACTTTTCTCTCTAGAGATTCTTGATATTTCTTGCATCCAAATGGCTGCTGTGCCCACCAGAGTGCTTTCCCTCACCTCTCCATCCAGCCACCAGTGTGCTGTTAACTGCAGACTTGCTGTGGGTATGTGCTGTCTCCTTGCCCAGGTCATTCACAGACATTAGCTATATTGATCCTGGTCTTGATCTCAGGTACCTCCAGTGAGGCACAGCAAACATCAGTTGAATTTTGTACCCTAGATCACAAAATTCCACTTTTCACCACCCAGCAGTCAGCTTGTCTAGTCCTATATCTCACTGACTCCCTAGAAAGGTACTGTGGGATGCTGTGTGCTAGGTCTTCATGTTCGTGGATGCATTTTCCAGGAGTATTTGCTCCCTAAACTTCCTGGAGACTGGGGTTAGGCTGACTAGCAGGTAGCCCACGGTTTCCCTATTCTTCCCAATCCTGAAGGGATATTAATCCCTATCTGCTCATGTTAATCACAGCCAAGATTGTCATTCAGTATCACATGTTAAACCACTACTATCTATGAGTAAGAAATCTAGCAGAGGCACCTCCAGTGCTTGATACATCCAGAAGTTGTATTAAATAATGACATCTAAAGTCCATAAATTTCCTGAATTCTTGCATCCTACTGTGTTGATCTTACAGTGGATATCCAAAAATAAGAGTACTTTATGGTGCTGAAAATAAAAAGTGTGATACAATACATTCTTATCTTCAAGATAGGTTATCAAAGATTGCTCGAAAATCAGAGTGGAAGAAATCCAAGACCTGCATAGTCTTTTTGATTAAGGAACTTTTTATGTAACCGTTAAGTACTAGAATTCCTTCACTAAGTTTCATAGTATAGGTAGCAATTAATCTTTTAAATACTCTGCAATGAAAATGTACAGATTCAATAAAGTATTTATAACAATGGTGGATCTGGAGAATTCTTCTGTATTCTTCACAGTATGGGTGCACATGCATGTTTCACACTGTAAACATATATATAAGCTGTTTTTCTTTGCAGAAAGGAACTCCACTGCTATGAAATGCCTGAAGTAAACTTCTGTACCTCACAACAACTTCTGCTATCAACCAGCCACAGTAATACACTGGGGCTCAGGCAGAAAATGGCAGAAGGACGTCCCTCAAGGGAAATTTTATATCAGTGATGTAAATTTAGCAATTCAGCAGAAAGCATATATAAATAATGTAGAAGCAATTCCTCATTGTACAGTTCTTGGATACTGCCTCAATCAGACCTATTTAATTGTGATCAAAGTCATTGTTGTTTCATGCATAAATGAATGAAATAACTCAACTGTGACCTAAGAATCGCTCAAAGCATTTCAAGAAAGAGAGATCATCAGTTGTATGTTTGAACACAGTCCTCGTGGCACAGGTAGATGAGATTTTCTACAAATAAATACATATCCTAATAACATGAAACAATACTTTGGAGTGATATTGTTTTCAAAACACAAAAATTAATGACATAAACCAAATAATTTCTTCATGTTGATACAAATATTTTTCTGCTTGTACTCAACAGACTGTCTTTTCAGCATCTCTTCCCACCCTGAATATTCCAAAAAGCTCAGGCAAGTCATCTGGGCATCATGAATATGAAAAGGAGTCAGAAGAACTTGGCAGGACAGGGAGGTATTGGTTGCCAGAACTGCCTTTAGTGCTGCTTTTATAAGGAAGGAGCTGGAGTTCTGTCAGTTCCATTGGTCTTGTAAGGTACCAGGACTATGCCAGCAGACTTCATATGATATCATCAAGAAATTTTGCTCACCCCAAGCAGTCAATGATTGTTTCCAATTAGTATATGATTTGTACTGAAAATTGCCCGAAATCCACCCCCACCCAATGACTGCAAACTTGTATTTTCTTTGTTTTTAATCTGAAGTTTGCTGTGTGCACAGCTTACCACACACCATAGATAGCTGTCCTGAGGTAACCTCTGCTATACCTGTATGGCAAGAACCTCATTTCACCACAGGCATTCCTCCAGGATTCGATGCATGGCTGCCAGATTGCCAACGTTTATTTTGATGTGCCTGTCTTTGCTTCAGCCATCATGGTATTTACTCCTTGCCGTTCTCCACTTGTCTTTAAGTCTCAAGACTTAAAGGGGCCAGCTAAAAATTGCTAGGGGTCATTTCCCGTTCAGCGTGAAAAGTAGCAGAAAATCAATCCTGCCCTCCTTATCCTCAAACTTTGACCTTAAAGAGCAGGAAGTTTACCAGCCAAAGACCAAGTTGCTGCTTGGGCTGGGAATTACTCAAGTATTGAAACATGACTTGAAGATCTGTTTTCACCCCAACACTCAGGAATTAGATAACAGTTGAAAAAGGCTGGAAATTTTACAGATCTGTGTGATGTTCAGATGGATAGCCAAATGATCTCAGTCTTAGTATGCTTTGAGGGTTGGTAAAAAAATGGAAAGAGTATTTTGCCACAAATAGCTTGTGTCAAAATGTGGAACACTCACACTGTAAGTGAAATTTTAATCCGTTCCCAGCATGGCAAGGCCAGGCTGTGGTCTCTAGTCCATTTTCCTCCCTTTTTTAAACTTGTAAGCTCATGATCTGAATTTCTTGTCTAAAGCAAAGGTGATTCTCATCTTTCTGATGCGTGTGCCAGTATACCATCAGTGACCTCAGCCATCCATGTAAAGCAGTCCCACAGCTGTGTTTGGAGTGCACCTCCAGTTTGCATGACCCAGGCCTCTCTCAGTGTTATCAATGTACAGCCACTGGAGAGCTTAAATGCACATCCTTGCCCGCCAGATTTAAGGCAAAATGCAATTCAACCAATGTCACTGGAGCTTTCCCTACACTCAAGATTATTACTCTGAGCTGGATGTGGACAGACACCTGGTTCTGTGAGTAGTGCAGCACAGTGGACTGCACATTCAGGTACTCTGGGTCCTGCTTTGGTTTTTGCTGATGGCAGTATTTGCCAAGGGAGTAGGACCCATCTTTTCAAATAGGCCCTTATTGATTTGAGAGGGTGTATTTTCTATTTTGCTATTGCATTGTGTATAATCTAAGAAAGACTTTCCAGACATTCAAATTACATACAACTAACATCCACTGATTTTTTAACATTTACCTTTGATCTTGATGGTAAACAAGTATCAGTTTAAAATATAGCTTTAGTATTACAGTATATATACTGTCATAGTAAAATTGCTAGCAATTTATTTCTTCCAGTCTGCTGTACAAAGGTCCACTTAGTTTTATATTTTCTCTTTGGACTGTAAAATTTATCAGATATAGTACAAGAAACCAGAAGAAACAACAGTCAACATGCCACAAACTGTATCAGTGCCACAGAACAGGTTTTAAATGTCAACTTTGAAATTAAAAGTGACATCAAGGTAGCTGCCAGTGAAAGAATTTCTGGGGGAAAAGTAGAATGTGAAACAAATGAAAAAGCTGCACAGAACTTTTATCTTAAAAATGAAAAGAAAAAGAGCAAAATACAAGCCAGACAAAACAAGATTATTATTTTGCAATTGTTTTCCCAGCTGATAAGAATAAAATCTGCTTGCCTGTTAGGCTTTCAACAGTCTCCAGAATATATCTTCCTATTTCTGCTCTTATTTTTGGAACAAATGTGTTTTACTCTGTGTGTTTATGTGTATATGTTAAACAGTACATCTGATGGTACATCTCAGCTAAATGCTTGGTGTGCTACCAAGTGTTACCCACATCAAACCTCTGACTGCAACTCCCATGTGTCATTTGATAAGCTAGATGCAGCCATTGGATTTTATTTTTATTAAAGAGTGCTGGATGGAAAGTTGATGGTGGGACTGCTTGGTATTTAACTCTGTTCTGCAAATACTGATTTATAAGTTGTAATTTTTGCTTAGTTAGCCTCCAAGAGCTAGGCTAGTGAAAAGTAAAAGGTTCATTTGAAAAATCAAAAGTAAAAGCCTGATTTGAAGGCTGTGTGATAAGGCTGTCAGTTTATTCTTGCAAAAGGAACCACCCAGACACCATAAAACTGGAGTAAGATAGCCATGTTAGCAGAGATCATGACCACTAAATAGCAAAGTCCCTTTTCTGCCAGGAACATCACTTGTTAGTCGATTTAGTGGCAAGTGACTGGTGAAAAGAACAGCAAAAATATGTTGGGTTTTTTTTAATGTTTATGTTTTGGTCTAAGTGCAAACTTAAAGCTAAACCTTTTTTATTCTTTCAACCAGCCATGTGGCAGCAAAGCAGACCTTCCTTCTGCCTAGCAGTGCAGCAGGGTTGTTGTGGTTGGGGATCAGAGGAGCAAGTCTACCGGCTGGGCATCGGGCGAGCACCTCAGGGCCTGCCCCGCCGCTTCCAGCCTTACCCTTCACACCTGCCTCAGGAGGCAGCTTTGTCCTTGCCAGAGGCACATTCTCCCTGGCAGGAAGATTGGCTCCTAAGACAGAACAGTGTGGAGTTCACTTTTCTTTCCCTTCTCTACCCAAGTGATTCACGTGGCGCAGTTGGCTACACCATGGTGTTTGCTCTTGGTGTTGCAGAGAGAGCCTTCTCCTCCACCACTTCTCCAACCATTTTGTTCAAGACTATTTCTTTCTTTCCCCAGCACAAGCTTCACTGCTTAGTTCACTCTGGTCTGGATAAAAGGTTTACCAGGAATTTTAATGCAAAATGATTTTCAGAAGAAGAGCCATGTGCTGCAAGCCAAGAGAACAATTAAGGAATCACTGTTAGACTGTAGCCGAGTTCGATGCCGTGAACACAGAGTGTGTTTGCTTTTGCATGTCTGCAGAACATCATTAATCATGGTGTTTCTGGCTCCCACAGCCCTGTTCTTGTCCTGTTCCTCCTCTGCCTCTTCTGAGCAATCTGTTTACTAATGAGAGCTTCAGTGTGAGAGGTTTAATGGCTGAGAGGCTGAGATCAGGACCCCGACAAGCCACAGGCTTTTATCATCTTCATGGGTATTCTTTTTTGACAGTGTCTGTCTCTCCTCTCTTCTGTCAACAACTGAGTGAGTTATGATTTGGGCACCTATCTTCCAACTGAAGTTAGGAATGGTCCTCTAGGGTTTTGCCCTGACATCAGTTCTAAAAAAAGAACCAATCCACCCCTGTTTCCTTGGTTGTGGTAGCTCTTATCCAGTTGGAATTTTTTAGGAAAAAAACCAAACAAATTGCCAGAAAGACACTCTTAAAAAATTTAAATCAAAGCAGGAAACTAAAAGGAAAAAAATCAGGGTGCAGAAATATTTTTCTGTTTACATTCAGTAGCAAAAATTAAAAAAAAAAAAAGAAGAAAGGAAAAAAGCTGTTCCCAAAAGGCAATTTTAAGAAATATTTCCCATTAGATGTTAAAAAATAGTAATCTATATAAAAGTATGATTAAAAAAATACCAGTATCTCGTGTGAAACAATTTTCGGAACAACTATGGTCTAGTCACAAATAGAAAATATATTTTCTTTGTTAAAAGACTATATACAAATACCATTTCATTAATAAAATATTTCTTGTTTGAAGTTATATCACTGTGTTAAATGGATTTTCTCCTTGAATTTTTCTAATTCCTTTCTAAATCAAAATTTACTTTGATGCTCACAATTATCTGTAACAATGAATTCCAGAGTTTAATTCTACTCTGTTAAAACTTACTTCCTTTTTGAGTTGCTGATAAGTTAAGTTAATCCCTCCTATTTTTTTGTATTACAATGAACTATAAGTAAAGACTTCCTACTTATTCTCTCTCTTTCTCCTGTGACTCACTGAATTTTGTTATCACCACTCTGTCATCACTTTTCAAGACTGGCAAATCCTGGTGTAAACACATCTGGTACAGCAGTTTTTGTCATAAAAACTAAAATGGTACTAAACCTCTCTAAGATAAATAACTCACATTGCAAAAACCACATGGAAGACTAATTCCCACTCATTTACACTTGAGACCTTACATAATTTTAAATGTTGCTCCCTTGAAAACTGCAGTTATTTAACCCTTCAGAATATAACTTCTTCTGTTAAAAAAATCAACTATGCCAACATTACCAAGGCCTTATTTATTTCTGAACAATAGCATCATTTTAGATGCTCACGCTTGCTCCTCTGTTGCTACTTGTAATACTCAGGATTGGTGTGAGGTACACTACAAGATTTACCTGTCAGCTTGAAACCTGAAGAATAGATTGTACACTACTGCTGTTTCAGACTTGTCAATGTGAGAGATATATCCTGTCCTTTACCCTAAGGCTTTACACACCTGAATGGATCAAAGTGTGACACAAAGACCTTTTGCAGGAGTACCTTCTTGTTCTTGGGAAACAAATTCTGCATTAGCTCTCAGCCAAAAATCTGTAATTGGGTAATGATGTTGAGTAATCATTCTTGTAAATATCCTTAGCTACTTTTTTGTCTAGAAAATCAGCAAGGAGAAATGTCAAATGGAAGAAACCATGAAATTTTAACATGCTCTAAAACTTGTAGCTGTTTTAAATTACTGTGTTTTGACTGTGAGAGTGAATCCTTTCTCTGTCAATCACCAAATATTCCTCCTTTGGAATATAGTGGTGGTAGTGGTGTAGTCAAAATACTCAATAATTTGCACATGTGCAATCTTCATACATTTCAGTGAGACTATATGGAAGTGAAAAAGAACCACTTTTCATGGAGGAAAATTTCTATTATATGCCCTAATTTCAGGGAATACATCCCATCTTTATCAAAGGCAGACTTGTGTGTAGGGTAGTTACAGAATGTGTTTTGCTGAACCACATTACTCACATATGAATTTGGTTTTACATGTGTAGAAGACTGAGTGCCAGATCCTGCTAAGGTTGCTTATGTGAATTATCTTATTTATTTCATGTCTTACTGTACCAGGAAACCCGGATTTGGCCCACCATATTTTTAGTACACAAAGGAATACTTATTTCTCCACTTCCTACTTGTTTTATTTCAATGTAAGAAACCACAACCAAAAAAGAATTAATTTCCATGAGTGTGAAAAAGCAGAGAGTTTTTAGAGCTATATCTTGCAGTCAATGTGTCTTTGATGGTAGGAAGAAAAGAAAATTCTGCACTACCTGATTCTCTCAGCACATTTAGCATTGCCTTCAGGTAGGGTCTCCCCAGGTGATAACGATGCTTCCCTGTGTTATGACCCTCCCCCTGTAGTGGGGTAACTGTGATTCTTGTTAATCCTTTGGGACAGAATAGAGTGAAGTTACACAGAATGACCAGGGATATTGATATTTATATTTATATTTATATTTATATTTATATTTATATTTATATTTATATTTATATTTATATTTATATTTATATTTATATTTATATTTATATTTATATTTACATGTGGCAGATTCCTTTTAGAAGAATTTGGTTGCAAAGGAAAGGAGGTATGCAGCACTTTTGGGTATTATCTATAGAAATACAACTATCTAAAGTATAAGAATATCAATTAAGAAAATATATAAGGAAAAGCCAGACGGAGAAAGACAGGATGAGAGCAGACTGTGGAAAGGAAAGATATCACCACGCATGGATCCAGTGGCAAGTCTTGATTTCTGCAATTTCCATGATGGTTGAATTAATGGTCAAAGATTTGATCTGTGGGGGAGCCAGGGAAAGCCCATGAAACACAAAGTTCAGTGGGTTAATAAATGCTCAGGTTCAGGTGGGAGCACCCAGGGGAGGGAGAGTTTACACACTGTCTTATGCAACACTGTGGATCATGCCTAGTCCTAAGGTTGAAGGCCCCAGAAATGAATCTGGGGGCACTTTGAGGGTCTTTGATGGTTTGTGACACCTTCCAAGACATGACAGCTGCCTCTCATGCCAGCGTAGTTGAGCCAGTCAAGCTGCATCAGAAGGGATGAACACCTTCAGATCTACCAGTGAATGTCCCTATACCTCCCCCAGGAGGAAGTTTTATGCTCAAGCCTTATGAGGACAGAGGACATTGGCATGTTAAAGAGCATTGTCCCACTTCAAAGGATCTGCCTTTCCCTTTCTCTGGCTCAAAAACCATCTTGTTGGTAATCAAAAGCCAGTTTGTCGTGGTCAGCCTCCGGTGGAGGGTGTACATCCCCTCTGCACCTGGGCTGTTCTTATGGAGGTCAGAGCTTTTTCTACCACCCACCCAAAAACTCTCCACCTCCCCTTCAGTTTGAGGGTGCAAACCTGGCTCAGGAAAGCACCTGCTGCTTTTGCAAATGGCAAACTGTTTGAGTCATTAACCTTTAGTATTTCAGTCTCTCACACCTATTCCTGTGCAAATCGGGATAGTCTAATGGGGTAGAGCCGGGATGGGGCAGTGACACAGCTCAGAATCAGGGTTCTGTCTCATGCAGCTCACAACAGCTGCATTTCTGCACTGGTACTGTGGGTTGTTAGCTGTTTTGCTGAGCTAGGTAAATGGGATGAATCATTGTGTTCCCTAAAACTGCTCTGGCACAAGATGTCTTGTCACAAAATGTTGTGAAACAGACACTCAGACAGTTTGACGCTGTCTGCCAGGTTCACCAGCTTTGACTGATTTCAAAACACCACATCGATTAGCATTTACAAAGCAATTTGCAGAAGGCATTACTCAAAGTAAACAGGAATTTGTCAAAGTCACTGATACGTGTAATGTTTTTTATATAGTATACCATTTAAAAAATAAACATGCTTTCAGCTTATCTGTCTTCAAATAGCTCCAAAGTATTATAATTACTTTTGGATGGTTGGCCTATGAAGCAGGATAGGGTGTTTTAAACAACTGTTCTCTTTAAAAGAATCACATTAATTTCATGCCTTGGCATGACTCCTCATATAGTGACAGAGCCAGGTATTTCCAGTGCAAAGGTCCAACCGATGATCTGACAGAATATTATCATGTCTTACTGGAGTCACACATGGCTTGCTGTTATAGCTCTGTATCAACAGGAATCCAAATCCTGCAAGTGATAGAAATAGGTTTATTATTTACAAGACAGAAAGAAGATTTCAGACAAAGTTATTAGCACCAAAAGCCAGACTCAGCTTGTTTTGATTTCTAGTCTGTTTGGTTCACATTTTTCCATGGATTTTTTTTGTATTATACACTGTAAATTTTTTTTCTGTGAATTTCTAACAGAAATGATGACTAATAACTGCTAATTTGTTATTATAATTTATTTATACGGGTTTTGAGTTTGTCCTGTTTGTTCCATCCTTATGTAATGCTGCTACCTGGTGACCCTTCTGAAATGGCAGAACTCCAAAATCATTTTGGCAATGAAAACACAATATTAGAGGCATTCCTGCCATTGCATATACTTGCAGCTTTCTGAAATTTAGCTTGATTTAATCCTGATGTTCATTCATCTAGAAAAGCCTGGGTGTAATGACTGTAGTCTACACACATATTCTTTGGATTTTAATGACAAACTTAATAGGATTTTTCATGCTTGATGCATTTCTCTGACTGTGGACAAATTCACGGTAATGCCCAGTTATATTTTTGTGTAACTTTAATATAATAAAACTCTCTGATTCCAAGTGCATCTTGGAGTGAAATCCTTTTTCCCCTTGAGCACGTCATAAAACTTCCACTGAATCCTGCAAGTTTCATAGATTTTACCTGTGTTTGTTTTATTGGGTTTGAACTGTGCAATTCAGGTCTGGTTCTGAATTGCAAACACTGCAAAATTTGAAAAAAAATCTAAATCCCAGTTTTAATGATTGTCCATCTTGCATAAACCTGTACTCATAAGAAAAAAAAAAAGACATTTTGGGACTGAATACAAACAATACTAATTTTTCCTTCATGTTTTTTTGGGCAGGGTTTTTTTATTTTATGGGGACTATCCAGCTAATTGCTATACCTCTGTGATTTAAAGTAAGAGTGTTTTAACACATCACCCAAATGCTAAGATTCTGATACAAAAGATACTGCACCAGATCCCTGATGGTCACCCCACCATCCTAGTAACTTCTCTACACATAATGAGGTATAAATCATAGTAATGACTCATGCAAGTTCTCTAACCATTAAACACTGCTACAGTGGTTGACATGAGTTTTGTCCAGAACTGAACATTTAGTCCTGACCTGAGTCAAGTAATGGAAAAATAAGTTTATTAAATGTATTGTCATTCTGAAGTTTCTTTGATTTTGAAGGCTTAAAAGTAGAGATTTTTTTTTCCACCCACATGTTTGTGACCTTTCAGAAGAGACTATTCAAATTGTTATTTTTTTCCAATTCTTAATTTTTTCCTTTGAGTGTAAAAAAAGAACAAGGTTCAAGGGTTTGGTTTGGGTTGATTTTTTCCCCTGACTACTTTTCTTCTTTGCCATTCTACAGCTATTCAAAATTGCTCCAATTCTGAAGTAGTTGTCAGATCTGCACTCAGATATTTTTTTCAAAGGTATGAAACTGCTGAAAAATTCCTGGCACAAAGAAGAGTATCTAAAAATAAAGGATTAGAGAGAAGATGGTAGATAACAATTTCTTATATGAGCAAAAAGAGGGACTAAAACAAAGGGAAAAGAAGAGAAATTAAAAGCAAGTTTAGTTCTCTGAAAATTAGGAGAAAGTGGAAAATAAATGAAACAAATTTGTCTAAAATAAGATTTTGTAATGAAACATTTGATAGCTTTGTTCTTGGTTCTGCTGGTGATGACTCGATCTCACTAGAGAGAGCTACCAGATCCCAAACCAAAGCTGTACATCAGCTAATTGTCTTAACTAATTTACATAAACTAAAATAAATTGTAAGAGTTTAATTTGGGGGTAAGGTATTCTTGACTGTAACAAGGCAAAATTTGACACCTCTTGAAAGATAAAACATCCACAAATGGTTGTCCTGCTAGGAATCAGGAGATTTCTAACCACACCATCTCTCCAGGATTCCTTGTTGTTTGGAAGAGAGACAGGTGCTCCTCTAGCTGCACATTATTCTTCTTCAATCCCCACTTGGGAACACAGAGGATCTGTTTCAGTGTTTAGTGATTGTACTGGCAGTCAGGAAAACTAACATCACTTTTGAGTACAAGTTGACTTCTCTGTATGTTGGATTCACTCATTGTAAGACAAGTTCAATAGGACTTAGCTGTGGTTACACCCTTTACTGTGCTAAAACAAATCTGTACAATTCAAAATTACATTCTTATTGTTTTGCCAACATTATATATATGTCATTAATAATAACAACAATTTGAACGAACAAGGCATTCTTGTTCAAATACTTTATGCATTCTTATCAGATTGCTTTAGAAGGCTTAGACAATGCAATAATCACATTAGTCATTCCTCACACCTTTTTGTACAACCTCTTTCCAGGTGTGCCTTGCTATTAGTTTTTCCAGATATACCTGGAATGTAATGATGAATTGCAGCTTCTCACTCCTGCTTCAGAACATTATCTTGGAGATGAGATGGAGATTGTTTATCATTTAGACAATGGTAGAGATGAATGATTTATGGCAGTCACTCAGCAGCAGTGAGGTTACTACAGAGGAATGCACAGGTGGTTGTACCTGCCAAGCAAACCTATTAACTGTGTAGGATAATTGCATAATACTCTGTCACTGAATCACTTCACATTACAGTCATGATAGAAGCTGTCCCTGATGTCTGTGTTTTAAAAATTATGCTCTAATATGAGATATAAGAGGATTTATACATTTATGCAAGAATAAGAGGAAGCAACAGATTAACGTAGTGACTTAAAATATTAATTTTGCAAGACACTCAGGCATGTGCACAGCATAAGTATAAATAGCTCTCTCAGAATCTTTGGGACTCAAGGATTATTGCAGAATTGCTCTTACTCTGCAAAAGCATGGATGCATCTCATAGCTTATCATCAGAACTCAGTAAGGAAGAGGGATGGAACAAAAAATATCAAAGTATAAGCCTGTTGTACCAGTACTTGTTACTTGGGAGGAAGTATTATCAATTAATAACTAATCAGTACTGCTCAGTTACCAGCAAGTAAGCTGTTTGCAAGCATATACAAATCCAAATAAGACGATTTATAGTCTCAGATGCCCTCCAGAATGTAATGTGAGGTATTGTTTTACAGTAATGGTAGCTGTGCAATACATACATGAATGCAGTGACAGAACATTGATGTGTCATGCTGTTTCAGAGCCCATAAAAGAAAGAACAGAATTGGAAATTACTAAGATTTTTGATTAAGTTCTTTTATGTCCATCCTTCATAAGTAGGCTCATTTGAATGTTATTTAAATCAGAAAGTAAACTCTTTCCCTAAGTTTTTAAACAAGACTGTACAGGGATAATCTTGCTTACCAAAAATTAGCAGCAAAATTTTCTCTTAATTGTCATCTGAACAAGAGCAGTTCCAAAAATGGCTGTTCCTGAAGTGTCTGACCAGAGAGTTCAGCTGTTTTTCAGAGAGGGGCTTGTGACACAGCATTCAGATTCTTTTCAGCTGCCCCCAGAAGCTGGCACTGCATGGGAAACTGCTGTTGCAAAGCCACAATACCAGCCAAAAAAGGGTAATAAAAGGCCTTTCAAACAAACAAGGAGCAGAGCAAAAGGTAAAGTCAGATATCAGTCCCAGAGAAACAAAACTCACAATAATATCTGGATTCTACATCTGCCCAGCATATGTAATTTCTGGCAATGAGCAACTACTGTTGGAGAAATGAATAAAGAAGGATGACAAAAGAATCATGCTCAACACCAAGACTGTAAAGATTAGACAGGGCCAAGTTAATAACAAAATAACACTGATGGTCAAAGACTGTTACAGCTTTTCTGACTCCTTCTGCTTTTTAGAAAAGGACTCAGTCCTGCACATGCTGCAGACAGGAAAATGGTGATATACCAATAGCAAAATTGTATTTTGGTCTACTAGAGCTAACTTAGCACAGACATAAAAATATCAAAATTACACAGGTAACAATCTCCCTCAGTGTGCTTGTCAAGTTGACGTTTTAGATTATTCTTTACATTCTGCAAAAGAAAAACATGCTCTCTAGACCAAAAGGTGTACAGAAGCCAGAGAATGCCAAAAAAGTGTTTGTATCCAGCATGGAAATGCAGTTTTTTATCGTGGGCGGATCATAAAACATTCAGTTTAAAAAGAAATGGAGTAGAGAAATGCTGTCCTCATGATTTATCTTTTTATAAAGTTCTTCTAAGGATCAGCTCAAAGATATTCTCTAATATTATTTTGATGCTCAGAAGGAGCACTATAGGTACTACAGATCATTTCCATCATATTTTTCTCATGCCAGAGGGTAATTTTGGCCATTCAGTACAAAGTCTTGTGTTGGGAGAATGAAGAAGTGCTTCATGCCAATGGAACAGTGCCTTTATTGGGCCCAGTCCTGAGAGTGTACAAAGAGTGCTCTACTGTTTTGCAAGTGTCCCAAGTGAAGTCAAATAACCAGACTGAGGATGGTTATTCTTGGTAATGGTAATTCTTATGATTTTTCTTCTTTATGGGAATAAACTGCAGAAAGTAGCCTCAGCATGCACTTTCTGCTCTATATCACAAGACAAATGGCTTTATATTCCAGAGGAACACAACTACCTTGGAAATTGGTAGTCATACCAAGAGAAATAGCACCTGAAGCATCTGCACCTCAATTGATAGGAAGTTTTATGTGCTTAGGACAGACATCTTAAATATCTGGGGGCTTCATGGGGGTGAAAGCAGTAATACGAAGTTTTCCAATCAATCTGTCCTGCTACCAAGTTGGCTGCCATATCTCATACAGCATATGGGTCTTCCTGGATTTCAGTGGCTTCATAGTAACCATGAATCATTATGGCTGGTTCTGACCCCAGCAGAAGATGATGCAATGTCTGGCTCTTTTGTAAATTATCAGCATTTTTTGCTTCTCCACCAGACGTGCTCTCATATGATGGTTAAAGGAGTCCAGCAGGTCAAAAGTCTATACAGTGACCTTATCTGAGAGCTGGATATAGATGAGACTTCACTTGAGACAAGTCCCTTGTTTTGATCAGCATCATCCATTAGTTGTTGTAGCCCTAGAAGAAGTCCTAGAAGAAGCCAGAGGCAATGATGGTCGTATTTGAAATAAAAATAGAGGTTGAGTTGTAATCTTGCCAACACTGGACCTGCTCTGTTCCTTTTGCTTCACTGCTCTGGATCAGCACCTGTGTGGGTACAGTCAGTGCCTTGGTGTGAACCTTGGCTCTAGCTCATCTTCTTTCATCTAACAGAGTAGGTCTGCAATGACAACCAGCCTCAGCTAACAGTCCAAACTGCAAGGAATGTCCATAGGGATGGGACAGCTTCAAGGTCAAGCCAGAAAGTCAAGCCAGTGAGTAAGGATCAGGGCCAAACTTGGGGAAGTAAAAGAGTGGGCACTGGTGAACTTGCAGTGTAGTTCAAGAGCCTGAGCCATTTTACAAGTACCAGGTGAAGGAGGGGGAGGCCCCCACTGCAGCTTCTCACAGCACTGAATTCAATGGTTTAATTCTGAACATCTGTTATCAAAATTGACCCTGAGCCCAGGGTCCCAAATCCCCAGGAGAAAGGAGATATGGTCAGGTCCATGACAGTAAAACTACTGAGAGTTTGAAAGTACCTCAGTTGTTGAAAAGAAAGATGAAAAAAAGAGGATGCTAACTTTCTTAAAAGAACACATTTTTACTGACTTTCATATTATTTTAGGCTGTCTTTCTAAATCTTGGGAGTGCCTTGTAGACATCCGTTGCAAGATTGGAGAGAATGAGGTGTATTCTTCCTATTCAGCCTCACCCTAAAAAGCATTCTCATAGTAAAGGTTTATAAAACCCATGCCCTGGGGGTCTGAGCATTTCACTGCCAAGTGTCTGATTGCTTTTCGTCTCTATACACAAGCTGCTACCAACTTGCCTTGATATGTATCAAAGAGGCTGAATTCTCAAATACATTGAATAAGGAAGAGATTAACAGAAGTCTCTAAAATGTAGCAATGAAGTTCACTCACACTTGCAGCTGCTCTTGCCTTCCAGGGTGCTCTATGAGGCTCTACCTGTGTTCTGTTCTGTACCAGATTGCTGAAGATCAGCCAGTGAATTTGGGTGAAACATCCAACAGTTTTGTCTTCAGAAATGAGACACAGAATGCACCAAAAGGTTGCCAAACAATCATCTACACTTTTGCCTGTTTCTAGGATGTCATAGAAAACATTCTTTGATGCCTAAATGACATAACAAGAAGTGACAGTAATGTTATTAGTCTTTATTCATGTCACCAAGCACGTAAACCTGAAAAAAAAGAATCAAGCTTCAGATGGATTTGTTATCAAATTCCCTCAGCAGCCCTTTGGTTTTGAAATGTTTTTCCCTTTATACACTCTCTTTTTCAAGACCAATAGATACTGATAACAAAAAGTCTGATGTCCTAAGCATGTAACAGCTTTCAGAAACTCAGATTTATACTTTGACATATGAAACACGTAGAATGTGTTTCTAGCCAACATTTGGTCCGTGGCATCCTAGAAACCCTTTTTCTTTGTCTCACTATATTCCTACCCATCAGCCTGTGCTTGCTGGGTCTTTCTGAATGCCAACACCCCAGACACCTGAGAGTACAGCCAGCATAGAACATGCTTGGAAATTTGCCACCTGTCCAACTGAGAAAGGCTCATTTAGTGCTTGGAAATTAGGAAGGCAGATAAAAGGATAATGTGATTGGTTTGGGGTTTTTTTAAGTCTTTTGATTTTAAATTAATCTGATGGAGTTTTTAAGTGATCTGGAGAGAAAGAGATGTTAATGATGAATTTGGGCTAAAAAGCAGACTACAACACTTTCTTTTCTAAACACAATGAGCCCTAAAGCAAAGCAAAAAACTGGTAAGCAGGCAGAAAAGGCAGAACAAAGTTTGAAAATTATGCTTTAATTACAACCCTTCTATTTATGCATTTCAGTAAAGCTATGCATTATGTGTTTTAAAATGATTTACCACATTAAAAGCCCTACAGTTTATGGCAACCTGGAATAGTTTACAAAATCTCACAAACAGCAGTTCTGTGGGCAACAGCTGTCCTCAGCTGTGAGCAAAAGCTCTTCAGTCAGAAAAAGTGACATTTTGAGAAATCTCTGCATTTTCCACCCCAAAGCCTGCAAAAGAAGGTGTTAAGTCACGACACTCTGATGGAAGACAAAATTTATAAGCTTTCCTTAAAAAAACCAAAAATGTTTTCCCTTGAGAAATTGAGGAGTCAGGCAGGAAGAAGGTGTTAAGTGTGTGGAAAGGTTTATGAAACAGCATATTCATTTCATTCTCTCTGTTGGAATTTCTTTCAGTGTTCATTGCACAGAGCAGCAGGAGAAGAGAAGCAAGTCCAAGCTCAAAAGAAGAAGTCAATAAACTCATCATCTATGATCCGTTCTTAGTGAACACAGAAAGGTGAAAGGTCTTCCAGAGAAGGACAGCAGAGGAGAAACTCATTTTATGCCCTCTGGGAACCTCTCTTTTCTCATCAACTGTAAACACCTAGGAAGTCCCCAGTCTACTAATTTTGGCATCTAACATCCCTGAAGCAGGGAGGTGTGATTACAGCCAAGAATGATTTATCCCTTGGAGACTGGGGAACATTAATAGGACTGGGTTGGTTTCTGGTGCCCTCGGTGGCCTCCTCCTTGCTGGGTTTCTAAGAATTGCTTTTCGTCCTCTGGAAGACAGCATTAAAATTTTTCCCTTTTTGAACTGATTGGTTGCCACAGTCTGGATGGGTGAACCCTGCTGTCTGGCACCAGTAACTGGCTCCAACGAGAAGTCTCTCCCCTTTTCCCTCATACACCAGAGAACACAAAGGAGCTTTACCCCTCTGAACTAAGCTGTTATCTCTTATCGACAAGACCTCAAGCATCAAGAAAGCAGGAGCTTGAGGTGTTTTACAGTTTCACATTGCAGCTGGAATTCAGGAATCACTTTTCAGCTCATTCTACCAAGGGCTTCTGATAACTTTGGACATTTCCATTGTCCGTGTGGTCCTTTTACAAGCTTGTAGGGGAGAAAAAACCCCACTTTTCATTTTGGAGGGTCTCTTTCCAATTTGGAAAAGGGGAAATGATGGAAGAGGCTCAGCAGAACATTTGCAGTATTTGTTTTTTCCTTAAAAAGCCTTGCAGCAAACTTACGGGGAGACTGGGGAATCCAGTGCTTTCTCCCTAACATCTCCTTAACAATTGCCTAAGGCCACTGTGCAGGAGTTTTCTGTGCTGCAGTCCCTCTCTGGGACACTCTCTCAAACCCTTCAAGGCTGTTTTAGCAGGTTGAACTCCAGCATGTGTTCTGTGCTGTGCTGAGCACCTTCCAAGCGCCGAGGTACTGTAACAATGCCAATCAGCTGTCAGGCTGTGGGGCTTACCATGATTAGGGCCAACAGTTCTTTATGGAATTCAACCTCAGAAAGCTGCAAAAGAGCAGGCACAGGTGCTAAAAATATCTTGTGCGTTCAATAATTTCATGGCTTTTTTTTCATTGTTGGGTAGAGCTGGGATATGCTGAAATGCTGGAGGCTCTGCCATCCTGGCAAACAAGCCAATATGGACATGAGGTGAAGGTAAATCATTCCTGATTTTTATGTCTGCCCCCTTCTGAAAATTTGCTTCTTGGGAGTATTTTTCCTCCAGATAAAAGCCTCATCTGAGATTCAGACGTATTTGGGTTTGAATTCCAGACACTGACTTGGAAAATCTTGCATTGCACATGGAAAAAGTGATACCTGATTCTAATGGCTCACTGCAGCCATATCGTTCTCTCATCTAGTGGCAATGCTTTCTTAGGATTCTGTGCTTAACAAAGTTCTCTTTAATGAGGTCCTGCAAATTATTTGCAAGCCCTGTGAGAAGTCTGAACTTGAATGCCAATGTGCTGCACTGTGAAAACCTACTTTTGTCCATACACAGAGGGGAGTGTCCCTGTGAGTATGAGGACACCTCCTCCTATACTCCTGGGTGTAACCTCACCACCTCTGTGCCCTTTATCGCTCATCTACCCCTCTCCTGTTTTTTGCCAGTTGTCTTCTAGTTTGGCTTTGATCAAGTTTGCATTCAGCCAGCCAACTTCAGTGTGGACTAAAGACCTTGGAAACCGATGCACTTCCAGAAAATCAGTTAGCAAACTTAGTTTCATTGCCCTGTGTAACTTTCTTTTTTCCTTACCCCAACCAGTTAAATGAATAGGATTGTAAAATATTCCTAGAAATTACTTAAATATATAAGGAATGGAGGTCACTTAAAATGGCATCTGGAGGGCTGGAGAAATCATTAAATTAATCCAAGCCTAAATTTTCTGTTACTAAGGCCTCTTCTTCTGCAGTGCAGTTTTTGGCAAATCAAATTTCCATTGACAAATGTAAACAAATATTGTCAGGATTTCACACTTTAAATACTGTTTTACAGGAGCAAACAACATCTGCCAATATCTCTCTCACATGGTTATGGAGATTTGAAGCAACACATTCAGTTTGGAGTATTGTGCTTTTTCTTTCCACTGACTATTTCAATAGATCAAAGGGGAAATCTCCCCACAGTGCTTAGTTTGGTCCTGTTTAAAGGGAAAAATCTGTAAACTTTATTTGCAGTTTGTCATCTCGATCAATCTCTTCTGACAGAAAACAATAGCTGTTGGCTGAGGTGCCTGGTGCTGAGTCCAAATAAGATTAGGGAAGGTAATAATAACTTGCATATCCCAGAACTGTTCATAGTTTGTGGTAACCATTGAATAACCAGCATCAAATTGCTGTTCTCCTGCTAGTAATTTAAAAATGAGCTCCCACAAAAAGCCTGTTTAATTGAGCCTGTGATAAGCCATGGGTATCAGGAGACAGCATTACTGGTGAGAGGAGCTAGACAAGCTCACCTGTGCATGAGTTAATACATCAGCTGAATGGGAATAATAATGGTTATTTATTTATTTATTTTACAAGTCTTATGCAAATTTAATAGTAGCTGTCCCTACATGGTTAACAAGAACTGTACAGTCTATGCATTGTTGTGACACATCTGGCAATTTTCTTGGGTTTAATGATGATTTTTTCTTCCTGTCAGCAGTCATTGTGCTATAGATATTCTGAAAAGTCATATGTGGTAAATCCTACTGTATATGTACTTTCAACATCTATTTGAGTCTGATGCTATTTTTTTATGGAACCGATACAACTTCAAGCTGAGCAAAACCATACATTTATTCTCACTTTGGAGAGAATGTCTGCTTCTTTACTGTCCTATCTTCAGAACGTCAGACGATAGCTGTGGCTCACCTGTTTACAATGAAGTTCCTTCAAGGCTTTATTTCCTATTTCTGGCTCTGCCTGATCTCTTCAATATGGCTTGAACATTTCTTTGAACTTCAGTTCTTCATGATGTTTCATTTCTAAGCTGATGGTACTGAGGCATTGATTTCTTTTCATGGATTTGAACTATGTTCCAGTTCAAGACAATTGGAATTTTTTTCTCACACCTACTAAATATTGCTAGCTTACAGGTCAACTCCTAGCCACAAGTTATTAATCTGGGCCTGCAAATCCACTAAACGTGGCAATTATTCTTCTTTTCACCATCCTCCTGTAGGCTCTTATCTGATGTTTGCAGGCAGCCAAGAAAGTCTGCAGCACATTTAGCAAACCTTACAAAAACTGCACTTTGATCCTTACTCCCATTGCTGTTCATGTGTGTGCCTAATTCACTTTGCTCTTGAAATATCCTCATAGGGCTATGGTATGTGATACAAGAGCATCCTAAAGTAGAACCTGGAGCTCAAGCCAGATGGAGGGATTCCTCACATATGGCACAGGAGCTCCAGGTGAAGAAAACAGTGAAACATCAATTAAAAGGCAGTTAGGCAGCAGCAAGCTTGAGTCCTTCCTTCGGAGGGATGTTCTTTTCTACTTTGGACTCTGTCATGAGCTCTGCTCTCTTGAAGGCTGGAAGCTACACTTCAGAAAAACAGACGAGAGTCACTCTGTTTTTTTCTGGGACAAGTTATTAATCCAGCCTTTGGGCACCTTTGATGCTTTATATCAGAAGCCTGAGCACAGACAGACTTTAACACATATACACCTGCTGAGGATTTTTAGAATCTGCATTTTAGACATAAGTGTCTTAGCCAATCTTAATATGTCTGAGTCCTTTAATGACCTCAACCTAAAAGGTATTTTTTGAAATTTCCTACATCTTGGAAGTTCTTAATGGGTGTTTTTTGTTTACCTTGGTGTAACACAAGACTTTTGCAATTCTGGATAATGTTGGGATGTACAAACAATTGTGCAGTTGGAGTGGGGATATGAACCAAAGGCCCTTCTGATCTGAGTAGTTACATATGAAGTCTAGTGTTCATGAATACTAGTATCTTAGTATATATGACCTAAAAAATTTGTTCCCACAAACGTAAGTGCTGCTAGAACTCCATCACTTTTATGTTTCCAAAGAAACAAATTTAGAAGGAGTGTGAGATTGACCCATGCACAATTTAAAACTTTATAGGCTTATTTACATCATAAATGTGCAGTATTTGTTGAACTGTTACTATAAATGTAGCTTTTAAAGTATCTGAAACCCTGGTCTAGTTATTTATTGTTCTAGGAAATTACTTTTATGAGAGCTGCACAGAAACTAGAGACTTTTGATTCTAAGTCTAGACTAAAGCTCAGCGAATAGCCCAGAGAGAGGGGCTTTCTGACTTATTGCCCAATGTGGAGGAGCAGCTTCAGTGACAAAAGGAGTTACCTCAGATGAGAAAGTCGGTTGTCATCACTATGAGATTTTTTTCTCAGAGACCATTCACATATTGTAATGTCAAGTAAACTTCTCTGAGGAACTGCAACCAGTTTTCCCAATTTGGTGACCACTGCACATGGAATCATTTGAAATCTGTTTGCCAGAAATGCTGCTTCTATTCCTCCTTTCAGTACTCTGAAATTTACTAAATCAAAAAGATGCTACTGTTCCACAAGCAGAAAACATTGACTGTTTCTCCAGTCTTTGAATAAAAAAGCAAAGCAGAACCCAGCATAGAAGACAGAGCCTGCAACTGATGATACACCTTCCTTGTGCAAGAAGACTCTTCTGTGGTGAGACCCGTCTGTGAAGGCAGGTGATGTAAGAACAGCTCTACAGGGCAGATCAGAAATCTTTCTTTTCCAGTACCCCATCCCTGCCATTGGCATCCAGGGGAGGCCTAGAGAAAGGAGCACAAGGAAGAGACAACCATGTGATGCTATTTGCCAGCACACATTCTCTGCCTCCACTGGTTTACAGCTGTCTGCCTCTTCCTTTTTATGCTTTACCTTTTAAGGGATCTTCTGACACTGATTTTTTCACTTACATTTTCAAACTCATAGAGCATTTGGCAACCAGGATTTGGATTTTGAAGTCAGGGCTCTCCCAGGTTCTGTAGCTGTTGAGAAGCAAGAATATGCTATCTGCTTAGAGTAGTACCTTTCAGTCCTGATTGATTTCTAGGTCCTTACGCATTTTTTTGTATAGCAAAAATGATTCTACTACTGACTGACTTACTGTTCTTAGTTACAGTTTCTGGCTTTATTACCAATAATCTGTGGACTGCCAGAAGCCTGCTAACCCCTGGTTTTACTCTCTAATATCCCTGTGACCTCTCTTAGAAAAATGCTGTTAGTCTACCATACAATTTTCTCAAAGAGACCTCTTATTAAACCACCAGACCTTTGCATTGGAACGACTCGTGTTTCCAAAAGACATTCCAATTATGTAATAATGTATTAATTACCATTAGCAGTATGTAAGAATATTAGTTAGATGTCTTCTGTCTTAAATTGAGTTTGATTTTTTAAAGCAAAGTTAATTAAGATTACACATGAATTATACAATCTTTAAGCATGACAAATTAAAAAAGTAAATAGATTAATTTAAGAAACCTGTATTTTATTTATGATCCCTAACACCAAAAATTGAGTTGATCCTTTCAGTTTTAGTTTCTATATCCATAAATTTTATGTGGAAAGTATTTTGATATATGAATAAAAAGTCTTACATAAAGACTGAATACTGTTCTGCTACTTAGTTGGCAAAGACACATTATATAAGTGTATAAAAATATAGAAATATAAAAATTTCTATGGCAGGCTGAATCATACCATGAAACTAATTTCTTGAGAAGGCCCCTACCAAATACTTTAGACTGAAATAAATTTCAAATGCAGCAGGCAGAAAAGCCTGCTCAATGCTCCACTGAAGTACAGAGTAATAAGGGGTATTTTCATTCTGTCTGGTTATAATACTGAAACCATACTATTTCTGGAAGACTCAGCAGTATCTTATGGCAGTAACTTTCAGATGGTAATCAGGCATTGTGAAGAAGATGTGGTTTTTGTCAAGGTTGCTTTCCCATTCAGTGCCTTCCTTTACCTTCTCCCCATGATAAAGCAGGAAGCTGGGGGCCTCCCATGCACAGAAAGCATTCATTATTTTCTGAATGGTTTGTAAGAATTACCTACTGAAGCTCTTTTGTTTTTGAACTGTTTATGCAAAGGGAAGCCAAAAGAAATATCGTGAATAGCAGTAATGTGCTTGGTTGTTTTCTGTAGTTGAAGCCTTAAGATCTTAAACTGCCCAGACAGTGGCTGGGGCAAAGGGCCCTAAACTTCACATTGTTTACAGAGCAATGCTAAGAGCTACTTAGAATCAAAACCTTTTGATTCTAAATGATATGTATAGTTTCCTGGTATCAGTGACTGTTTAATAATTGGTTATCCAAGACTTGGAAAGGGGAAAATTATAATCCTTGAGTGAGACAGTGATGAGGGCAACTGCGCCCTGATGGGTGAAAGACAGACAGTAAAATGGAATAAAAGGAAAAATGTACCAAACAAGTGACTCAAAATCACTCATTGGAAAGCCCTCTTAATTTCAACAGGCACACAGGCAGGCCAGCTAAAATCTTCCGTGGAGGTCAATCAGCACATCCTTCCATTAACATGAATGACCTAAGGATGATTTAATCTACCCTAGAATCTGGCCCTGAGCATTTAGTCACAGGATAGATCTGGTTTTGTCAGTTTTTCAGCCTAATTTTCCTGCCTGGACACTTGGAATGACTCTTCTCTGAGCACACAGTGTTTTCTGTATCATCATTTCAAACTAGCCAGCAAGTTCTGTATGGCACCAACACTAGTGCTGGAATGAGGTGCAAGCCAGAGATCCCAGCTAAGACAAGCAAATGCTTCTGAACTCACGCACTCATTGTCCAGAGTGTGTGCTAAAGGAGAAGCCCAGAACACCTGCCAAAAATCATAAGACACTTGCACAGCTAGAAAGAAAAGAAAAAAAAATCTCTAGACCAAAGGCTCTTAAAAATATTCTGAAAACATGAAATAAAATCACATCATCTCCAGGCTGAATTTTTCTTTTTTTCCTGTAAAGTAGCTATTGAAAACACACCAGCCCTTTACAAATTACCTCTTCCATTGTGATAGCTCTTATTTTTGGGGCCAAAGGTCTTGAAGGAAAGCATCAAATTAGGCAAGGACAGGTGACTCAGGACAGAGTGGTTTGCTTCCAAAATGAAAGCTCAAGGGTATTTCATGACTGTAAATTCTTTTCCTCTTACATACAGGCCTAGTGAGAATTTACAGGAGAATAAAACTGTTCTAATCTTGGACTCCATTTTCTCATCTCAAATATTGTCATTTCGAGCCTGTTTATTTCCAAGTAGCTAGAGGAGTGCTGTAGCAGTGCTTTCTTGGGCGAGCAGCAGGTACTGCAGCATCAGGTAGGGAAATGCTGGGAGCAGCCTGGGTTGTGTCCTCCCTCCCTCCATGTGCTGAGTGAGTGAGTTGCACAAAAACAACCTGGATAAAATGGCTTCACACATTGTCTTTTTTTGTCTTTACAGGTCTGGGGACTGTGCTACCCTCACTGCTTTGTGGCCCTACAAGGGGAGGGGTGTTGGGTGGTATGAGAGAAGCAACAGGCACTTTGATTGTTCACCACCAGCTTCAAACCCTCATCGGGTAGTTATGATCCACCAGCCTGCCATTAGGAGGAACTTTATTAACATGGCAAGCATTTCTCTACAGAGAATCCCAGGCACTGTGTCACTACAAATTGCAATGTCCCACCTGGAATTCTGATAGATTTAAATGTGCTATTCCCTTTTGACTAATCTTTTAGTTCTGTCCTTCCCAGTAGTGCCATTGCAGCATGGCAGGGAGAGGGAAGAAGCCCTGATTGTTACCTGTAGGTGTGGGAACCCTTTTAGGTAGGAGAACTGAGAAGAGAATAATCAAAACCAATTTGCAGCTCCCTGAGTAATGCAAAAATTTACAGCCAGTAAGGAGGTGCCAGATTTGTAATTCCGGTGAACTTGTGCGGTTTACCTGTGTATGGGAATCCAATCACACCACAGCATCCTCACACACAGACAGGCAAGAGGCCAAGGTGCACAAAGACTTTGTCCAGTACAAGAAGGATGCATATCCATGACAAAATACTCTTTGGAAGATATACATGACATTTTGCATGATATTGTGTTTGTGTACCTTTGAAAGCTCTCCCGCAAATGCAAGAACTAATGAACATCTTTTTTTTCAAGTTCAATACATCTAGTTCACAGTAACATAAGATATAGAGTTTGAAATCTATACTGATGAGCAACTTTGTTAAACAATACTCTTAGGAAGTGCTGTTTGGAAGGGAGCTGTTTACAGGAGCACAGGTCCTGGGGAACAGCCATGGTGTTTTGGGCCTAGGTTTGGTGCCAGCTAAGATATTTTCACCTTGCTTTGGGCTTGTCCCCTCCATGGTGAGTGGAGAAGTGGGGAAATTATGCAGAAGGGAACAGAGGAGGAGTGAATGGAAGAAGGATGGAGGGAGAAGCAGCATATGTAGAAATAGTGTGACAGAAAGAAGAAACCTACTGAGCACAACTTTTGTAGGAAAGGAGAGAATAACAGATGAGACAGAGATGAGAGGTAAATATGCTGCAGAAACACAGTAAATGGAGCATATGATAGTAGTGTGGGTAGGTGGCATATAGTCACATCCTATTGCAGACATGGATGATTTTATCCATCTCCACATCATTGGAGTGACTGCTGTGGCACTGTTTGCCAAGTCTGTATTTCCATATGCCACGTGCCTCCAGGCTGCCACGAGCCTGCTGCCTATTTGTCCTGACTGAGCACCCCAACCACTTGTGTAATTAGCACGACGTGAATCCAGGCTCACAGACAGGCCATCCTGGACTGAGTGGGAAGGACTGGAGTTGGGTAATTAGAACCACAAAGCATCAGGCATTTTGAAATTTATGATACAATGAAAGTAGCATCCACTGCCATTTATTTTCAGCTATGGGAAAGTTCAGAGAATCTACTCCTGACCCAGAGAAGACTAAGTATAGAAAATAGTAGTTTTGAACCAAAAATAGAGCTTCCTGAGGAATAGGCCTTTTACAGCATGTACTTACTTTGTAGGAAAAAAAAAGTTTTATTCTCTTGGTAACCTCCTTTTTCAGTTACTCATATATTAGATACCCTCATAACAAACATGTATGTTTGAATAAGAGCCACTGCCATTCTGCCTTTGAAAAAGGTCCCAGGTAGACTAACTCCGTTGCTGGATTGTCTGAAAGATGACTCTTGGAGGGACCAGCCAGCGTGTTAGATAGAGAGTAATGTGTACTTTTTCTCTTCTTGCTCTGTCTCCCATCCTCGGTTCCTGATTAAGAGTTATCCTCTCTCCTGCTTTCTCTTGAGATAACTGTGCATTCTCTAAGCTCTTAAGCCTGGCAAGCTTTATCTGCTACAATATCTTACATACTTACCAAACAGATTTTCCCAGGCTCTCTTTGCTCTAGTCAAAATATTTGCAGGAAAGCTGAATCGACATCACTTCTGTCTCCCCTTTACTTTACATGACCTAAATTAGTACTTAGTTATACTCTTCTTAGTGGTATAATGTGGTGAAGGCAATTTATTTGCCATTTGCTAGCATGTTTGTTTTTCATTAGTGAAACTAAGAGATACTAAAGGACCTCCAATTGAAGACATATAGTTTTACCAGGGAAAAGACCAAGAATCCTTTAAATCACATATGTACGTGTGAGTTTTTGCATGTGGATGTACTTAAGTTTTTAGAAGGCTAGACTTTTTTTTACAGTTAATGTGTTACTATAGCAACAGCAGTACTTATTCTGGTTCCATTTGACATTCAGACTTTAATAGCTGACAGCATTTTGGGTAGGTTATTTGGGGCGTTTTTCCTCCATTTTTGCTTTTTAATAACAATGAAAATAAGGCAGTGGGACAGATTCTGTTCATGTTTAGAGAGGTGTCAGCTTGTTGCTGAAAAATGGCCTAATGTGATCAGTAGCAAAACTTGGCCTGTCTAAAATATATTGGGAAAATCTCTGGAGAAGATGAGCCCTTACCTTGAAAGCTTTCTGAAATGAGAAGCATCAGAGAGCTAAAAAGAAAAAGTTCTTTAGTTTTTTCAGAAAACAGATTTATCTCAGTAAAAGCAAAGCTTGTACTTGGTCTCTCTTTTTTGCAGAATAGAAAGTAGTTTATGAATATCTGATTGAAAATACTCTTTGGTAGCATGATTAGATGTTATCAAGTTCATTGCTTTGTGGATGAGAACTCGTGGATGTTCAGAAGTCCAACTAAGAAAATCGGGAAACACCAGATAATACTTGGCAGAACTTGGTGGTTAACCCAGGGAATAATCATTTGCTCCAGAAATGATGTTGATGAAAACAATTTGGCCATGATGACTGTAAGAGGCTGCCCTTTCTTACTGAGAGGGCTTGGCATTCACTTAGAACAAAGGATGTGCTATAGAGAAATGCTGTAATTTTTGCCCGTGTATATTATCACTGTATATCACACAGATATATGCAGCTATGTTACCATTCTGCTCTACCAAACAAAAAATCTCTAATAAAAGCCTAGAAAAGGAATCTGTAAACATATTAAAATAAATCTATGTATAAAATGCAATATAATTTCAAGGCCTTTTATTGATAGTACAATAACTCTGTTCATGTTTCTGGCAGAGCTTTTAGAGTACATAACACAGTATAGGAAACAGGTGGGACAGTAATTTAATATTCCTAGTGGCATACTTTAATATCAGAAGAGGCCACTGAGAGTCTTCAAAGAAGTCTCAGAACAAGAACCATTTACTGAAATGATGTGTAGTGTCTACCAGATTTTGCATCAAAGCATGTTTTTAAAGACCACTATAAAAGAGGAGAAAACACCACTTTTATTGGGAAATCTATCTTTACAAAGGGAAAAAGTCCATCATCATTGCATTATCTAGGCAGCAGCAAGGAAGCTTTCCAAGATCTGGGATAAATTTACAGAATGGTAGGTAAAACATTTAGGCACGTAATTCACATTAACACCAACATGTCTCTCAAGTGGTGCAGTCACCAACCAACTTATTTGAAAGTGATCACCTCAATTCTAAAGTTATATTGAAAATCTTAAAGAAAAAAATGGTAAATTAGTAAAATGATGGGTGAGGAGCTGGCTGCTAATTTTCTGTTTAAAATCAGCAGGAGTTTTAAATGTGATACTCTGCTGTAGTAGCAGTGCCATTGTTATAATGATGGCTTAGGAATCTAAGTGATTTGTAGGGCAAAATAATGTATTTCTAGGCTATAAAAAATTGCTTATAGCTTAAAAAACATAAGGACTTTCGGCCTTTCAAGTGTGGCTGACTGGGACAAAAGCTACTGCTGAAGTCAAGGATGTGATATTTTTGGCAAACTGGCAACCTTGTTTGCCTTCAAAAGGCAGTGCTATTGCTGTCTTTCCAGGCAGTGCATCTCCTTTTCACCAGATGGTTTGTTTTAGCTGCTGTTTATACCCCTGTATCTATTCCTGCACTGAAGGAGGCCAGGGTAAGGCCTTATTAAGGATTGACGGTTTTATGAAAGAAATACACTGGATTTTTCACTTGGAAGTGAGTCTCCTTCATGTACAGTTGTACTGTGAGCAACTACCCAAATGAAAGGTGTGGTGGGATTTCTTTTTTATTGCCCTTCATTTCCTTCTGATTCAGATATTTTCCATTTGCTTACTCAAATCTCTAACCAACTCTCTAACCATCAACCATGAAATATAGCTTCCCAGTCAACACCCCCCATTTAAAGAGGAAATAGGTCTGTCACAAACCCCGTAATAGGAGAACCATTCAGTGCCAGTTACCATCCTTTTCCCCTGACAAACAGGCATTTTGCTTGTTTTGTCACACAGCCTGACCTCAAGCTGAGAGCTGAAACAGCCTCACGGTGGCCATCAAGATGCTGCGGACGCAGAGCTGCACAAGCCCAGTGGAAAAGATGACATTCAAGCATCTCTATTCATCATCAACAATAAAAATTCTGTGAGCTGCTACTAACCATCACTTGTTGGTACTTCTGCTGCTGACAGGCAAAACTGTGTATATTCTAGCTCAGCATACCAAGCCTGTGTTGAATTCTCCAGATTAAGAGGCCTTTAAGGGAACTGGATAAATATTAAGATATCCGTCAAGCACCATTGGTATGTCTGCTCTGAGGTAGAGTAGCGGGGCTGTGGGATGCTGAAGACCAGCCCTGCTGCAGCACCACTGGGGCAAGAGCTGGGTCTGGGCAGGATGGGGGGAGCCCTAGGGAAAAGGGGCAGCAGAGCCTGAAATCCCCCCTGGGCACAGACAGTCTGGTCTGTATGAAGCTGCAGAGGTTTCAGAATCCAGCCTGATGCACAGGTCAGCGGTACATTTGGAGAATTTCAGATTCAGACTGAAAATAAAGAGAAAAAAAAATTGGGGCCAAGATTCCTTTTTAACATGATAGCCTTTCTTGCCAGACAGGATATTCTAATGATGTTCTTCTGCTGAACAATATGAAACATCAAACAAGTCGCTTTACAATAACATGGGTGGATCTAACTGTCTCCATATGCACATTTTTACAGCATCATTGTTCAATTAATACTTTATATGGTAAAAAAAAAGGGTAACAAAAATATTTCATCTGGAAGTATGATCAAAGATTTGCTTCTCTCTGCTGAATATTGTGAGAGTATATAATACGGGACATAAGTCAAGTTCTTTTTCCAAAAATGTCTTTTGGTGTAATATTTTGTAAGTCTTATGGCTTTTATTGCAAAGACTATATGAAATGCCTGGGGAGGATAAATATATATATATGTGTATGTCTCAAATCATCCTGAAATGCCTCACAGGGGGGAGGGGGTGGAATAGAAAGTCAAATTGCAATGTTGTTCTCAGCTTTAGCAGTGAAATGAGCATGATGTAATATTGAATAGTTATAGAGTTGCTGTAGTAAAAAAATATTTTAAGGGACACACTCCTGGAATTCTTGGCTTTTAGCTGTTAAAGTCATACCTTCTAGTAAAGAGAGGGAACACCTTATCATCACAGGAATAATAAGCCTGTATATTAGAAACATTAAATATTAATATCAAATTTCATCTATTTTTTTTATTTCAAAGAACCAATATCAGAATTATGGCAGAAATAACAACTCTCCATGTGACATTTCTTCTTCTGTGCCAAATTTCATGCCACATGTCCTCAGGGTGAAGTTATGGCTTCCCATGGTAAAGGTCATGGCTACCTGTAATTCCCAGTGATACAGCAGCAGAGACAGCATCAGCTCTGTGGTCTCCTTCCCAGCACAACAAAGAAATCTAGATTACAGGCAGACCTGGGATTCCTGACTTCTACATTCAGAGCCTGGCTCTATCACCAATGTGATGTGTTACAGGGAGCAAATTCACTTCATACTTTCTAACTGTGAGTGGAAAAATAGGATAAATATTCCTCTGTACCATTATGGTGGGATATACAGGAAAAAAATATCACCCACTCAGAAAATGAAGAGCAGAGAAACAGTGTAAACTGTGAAAAAGTGTAACTGAACTGCATCTGAACACAAAGATTTTCTGTAGCTTTACATGGCTGCAGACACAGATAACCTGCAGCCTTCCTGTCAGCTGCAGTGCTGAAGCAGATCCCTTGGCATAGAGTGGGTCTGAGGGTCCTCTCCTGTGCTGATGTAGGACACAAGTTAGAGAGGCTGGAAGGTCAGAGTAGCACACTGGACCTGGCCTACCATCAACTTGCAAATTCATCTCTTTCAGATGAGAAAGAGGAATTGCTAAAGATATGTTTACTCTGTGGATTCAGGGAATGAAGGCATCTCCTATATTTTGAATCTGTTTCTTCCAGGGAGGAACAAAATCATGTTTGAAATAAAGACAACATTTTTTTCCCCTGGGAGTCCACAGAGAAATATGGTGGGCTCAAAAATGCTGAAAACAGCAGTGCAAAATAAAGCTGATGGATCCAGAAGTTTTACTATGGTGAAAATGAGTGAGACAGATTAATGCTAAATGTAAAAGAACTCAACAACCTAACAACTATAAATCTCACTTGCTTCCTCATGTTAAGGTATAAGCATCTTTTAATATACATATGCACATTCTATATGAGTAATCTCTATCCATCTGGGTGTCTGTCCCTAGGGAAAATTTATATTTCATGGACTTTTTGTTTTGTTCTCTGTGGTTTTATAATTTTCCATTTTGCAGTTTTGGGGGTTTAATTTATTTTGTATAAGTCAAAATTCTGAATTCCTTGTAACAAGAAGTGTTTTCTTGATACGTTATCAAAGATGCAATGGGAAAAAAATTATGTTTTAACCACAGGCAAAATGCCAGAATTTTCTCTGCTCTGGACAAAAAGTAAGGGTCTAAACAGACATGATGAAACATTTATTTTCTACTCTTTAGCAAGGGCATGAATTCAGCTGCATATCATTTAAAGCAATAAAGTTGAGGTACCCCAGAAAACATCCACTTCACGACAGATGCCATGTTCAGTACAAGGACTAGACTGTGTGATTACAAAGTCTGTTTGCTACGTTCTTTTGAATCCCAGTTTCAGGCTTTGCTAACGCTCAAACAAGATCAGCGTGTCTAGAAAAGGTCATCTGAAAAAAAGGTCACCTGCAGAAAAACTCCCACATCGTTAAGTATAACAATGCTCTTTCTTTTCCCTCCCTAGCCTAAAGCCAGCATGAAGCTGTAGCAGGGAAGAAAAAAAAAAAGGATTTTTTTTACAACTGAATAATTAATTTAGTATGTTAAACATTTTCTAATTCAGTAGATCTCTTGAATACTTCAGTCAAAAATTTATCGTCCCCCCTGAATGTCCTTGGGATGAGTAACTTACAATATGTGAGATATGCACTCCCCAACACATTTGAAGATGAAGTCTATCCATCTCTTTCCTTGGCCCATGCTTTCTGGCATCCAAATCTGTATTGCACCTGAGCAGGCATTTTCCTCCTGCAGACATGTGTCTGCATCTCTGTTGCAATGAAGCCGGTGTAAATCATGTACAGGAATTTGATGTGTTTGATCTGCTCTTCGGCTGTGCATTCTCCCCCACGTAAAGAACTGAGAGGCCACGGGCAGGAAAGGTGATACGACTGCAATATACTGTTGGCATTGGGTTAAAGCAGCCCCTTCAAAACACACCCAGGGAAGGGAGGCAGGGAGGTGAAAAAGAAAGCCCTACCGCTGGCCTCGTGCAAGCTTTTCTTCTCCTGTGCTGTACAGTACTGACTGTACATACTGAACTTCAAAAGTTTGAAGACTTTTAAAATTATTAAAACATCCCTAACTCAGCTAAGGATGGAGACTTGTTCTTTATGTCACACTAGTCCTTTCGTTTCCAGGAAGGAAGATATAATGCAAGGATAATTTAGACTTTGATTTAGAAGACTTATTTTTTTGATCATGATTGAAAAAAATATCAAGTCTGTGATAGAGACTGATGAATGGGACACCTGGTAAACAATTATTTTGGATATCTATGCTTAATGACAGAGCACACCTGAGCTTCTCATACATTCTGAATGAATGGAAATACACAGGGCTCATATGTCAGGTTTTGGTGGTAGCTGCTGCTGATTTTCACCCCTTTTTCACACATACAAAGGAAGACTATAAAGTCTTTTAAAATACAGTAACTAATGATGGAAGAAAACATGTATTTTTCCAAAGAAAACATGATCTTAAAGAAGATTTCTTTTACTGCTGCAAGAATGACAACTTCAAGAAAATAGAAGTAGGATGGTTCCCATCATGGCACGTTTTTATTAAAGATAACACAATGCAACGGAGTGATGGGGAGCATCTGGGGCACAGAAGTGGCCAGGGCCACTTGAGGAGCAGGAGTCTTTATTGATGCTAATTTAATTGCTTATGAGACTCAGCAAGTGCTCTCTCTTCATGTTACTCTTAACAAATAAAAATCAGGATTTGCAGATAGATTTTTTAGCACTTTTAAAATGATGCTCTTTACCTGCCAAGAGTAGAATGGCCCATGATGGCCTTTATCAAATGCAGCAATGGAAGTGGAGCAGTCCTACAGCCCAAAATTTTATCAAAGCAGCTCTGAAATGAGTTGTCTTCTGGATGAACACTTCTTGAAAATACTTCCTTCATTATGTTTTGCTGTGTAGCTGACTTTACAAATGGGACTTGTCACAGTAACAAAAATATGTGGTTACAAACTCAAAATGTTGTCATTCTAACTCTGCTGTTGGTGGGATGGCAGAGGAGACAGTGTCTACAAATGGCTGAGTCCTCAAGCAGGCTAATGTGCTTGAAAAACTTTCCCTTCAGTAGAGTCAAAATGTTTATCTGCTGTGCAATCTTATTTAATACTAACTTAAATATGAGTCTCCAAGGCCAAGCTGAAAGTCAGGAGGAACTTTCCTCTTTTTAGTCTAATAGTCTATTAAGGTTGTTCCTGGTTCTGATCTGTATCCCCTATTTACTTGAGACAAAAGTAAAATAAAAAGAAAAATGTGCTCCATCTCAGAAAATATTTTTGATGTTACATCCACTCGGCATTACAGTGAAGAAGGAAATATTTCCCTCATAATGTCTCATGCTGTTTTTCTTCAAACCTCTTCAGTTGCAGCCTCTACTACAGAACTGAAGACTTATTTATCTATATCACTCATATACATTGACATCTCTTAATTCTCAATAATCTTTTACCTCTTTCAGAGAGATAAAAAGGAATTTAAACCACTGGAAAAAAATAGAACATTTGTTATGTAACAATGGAGTCTGATTCCTTCAGGAAATGTGAAAATATGGAGGTGATACTTTACATCAGTTATTCAGTCACAAGTGTATCAAAAGAAACAGGGAAAATTTTAATTGTCATTTGGCATGAATAGCCTTCTGTGGAAGTGATCATCACTTTTTGTCATGCAGTTCATACTTTAGGATGAAGGAACTTACAACATCCTCTTGACTGAAGTACTGTCTAGAAGTAAATCAAAATGGACTGTGATTTTTGTGTGTGCATTATGTAGTCTTTCTATTAATTCTTTGTTTCTTTTGATGTCTAATTGCCTTAATTTCATAAGGTAGCATTCAAAAGAACAAAGTTTTAAAACAACTGAATCTGAAGTTCTTTTGGCCTTGTCATCACATTGTTACACAGGGGAAGACTCAACACAAGAATCTGGCACAGAGTCAACAAAGTCTTTGCAGCACTTCCCTACCTTTGGAGGTCTGGCACATACAGATGCATATGTACATTTTATTTCCTACTTCATAAGACAAACTCTGCCCATTTTTTTTAAACATATCTTAACAAAAACTACAACAGACCTACAGATCATCTGTACATTAGGATGTGAACGTGTTTAAAGAGATGTTTACATTCAGAGCCAGTACATGCCAGATTGTATGTGAAACAGACTTTACATAAGTCTTCACCTCATCAAGTGCAGCATATGGCTGATTTACAGCACAAAATAGCAGGTCTTATTTAGTGAAGTGTAGCTTTCCAGAGCTTCCACCAACACGGTTTCTTGTGTGTTTTTCCTTGATGGCATGGCCCAAGAGAAAATAATTGGGGTTTCTTAGTCTAAGGAGAGTAGTATTCAAATACTTAGAGGTATGCACTGTCTGCATCTCTACAGTAAATAAAAATATCAAAGTGTCTGGTGGTCATTGGAAAAACTCCACTTGGAGGATAAAAAACCTTCCTAAAGACTGGTTTGGGAGGTTGCAGCATCTCTAGGAGATGTGACAACAGGCTAGACACAGTTCTGCCATGGTTCAGCAAAGATTGGCTCTGGTGTAGAGAGCTAGACAGGATAGTTCTGGAGTTTTTTTTTGTATTTTGTAAGACTTGGTCTCATGTTTCCAAAAAACTGATCAACTTTCTATATGACAACATAAAAATATCTGAGTTACTTCTGCTTTGTCCTGATTTATTTCATGCCACCAGTCTGGAATAGGGTACACACACACAAAATACTGAGATGAAGCTTGATGAATTTTTTTTGTTAATCAACTGCTCATCTGGTGTCTTATTTCCACAAAACAATGTTTTAGGTGCGATTTAAACTACACCTTCATCTTTTTTCTCCCTATTTCAACTATCAGTTCCATGGAACTACTGCTGCTCTCCTATCTGTGATAAAAGAATCAATGAGGCAAGAGGTTGCCAAGTGCTCACGTCTCCTGTACCAAAGTGTTCTAGAAAAGAGAACTCTTGTCTGTCATCAAAGTCAGGATAAAGCACACAGCAGGTTTAAATGGGGGAGCCACCTTTTGAGAGTATTCTTCAGATTTTCATTCATTTTAAAGAAATGGTGCAAATGACAGAACAAGTGTGCCAAGGTGTTCTTGATCATCCTTCACCCACTGTTTTTTCCTCAGAGCTCTGAAGACATGATATGGAAGTGCTGAGCAATGTTCCAGAAACTGCTTGCTGCAGTGTATTTATTTCCTTTGCATGGGCTTATTACCAATTTTGCACGTGACTTGTGACCCACTGTTTCCCTTCATGGCAAACAGCCAAAGGGAATGTAGGCCCTTAATAAGAAACAATCCATTTTGCAAATGGACTTCAGAGTAGCTTTAAGAGGCAGCATGACTGCAAGTGTTAATGCTGTGAGGATGCCCAGAAAACATGCCCACTATATAGTTTTGGGTGTTAAGTACTTTAAAAAAAACAACAAAAAGAGGAGATGTTGGCTGTTGTTGGGTATAAGCCACAATAAGGTTTTTTCTGTCATTTGTTGCTAGACAGAACCTAAAGCTACTCAGTGAGATTATCTGAATAATTTTGTCTTTAGAAAGCAGCTGTTCACCAGATGTTCTGCAACCCATACAGTAAAACTACAGGTAGATATGTTCCTTTCATTTTAAGCCACAAAAACGTATTGATAGGTTTGAAGTCTGATTTTAACTATCCTCTTACTATTGCCTTCTGTAGAGGAACAGAAAAAAAATTATATTTACAGCATAATATCCATTATCAGTCACATAAAAGCGTGTATGCATGCTAATTCCTTTAAATATGTTGTGAAGACTACTTTCATAAAGTGCTGGCTGTTGTCAATATGGAACTGATTAATCCATGAAAACTCTCCTGTGATTCCACAAATATCTGCCCGCAACATTCGTTCCACAACTATCAATGTGGGAAGACCAAGCAATGTCATCTGCCTAGGCTTCTGTAAGGCCTTCAACAGTGTCCCACATGACATCCTTACTCCAAATGGGAGAGACATGGCTTCAAGGGGTGGGCTATTTGGTGGATAAGGAATGAGCTGAATGGACAAAGCCAGAGATTTGTGGTCAGTGGCTCTATGTCCAGGGTGAGTCTGGCTGAGTCTGTTGTCCCTCCGGGCTCTGTCTTGCCATCAGTGTTCTTCAATACTTTCATCAACAACACAAGACAGAGGGATCAAGTGCACCCACAGCAAGGAAGCTGAGCGGGGCTGTTGGCACAACACAAGGATGGAATGCCATCCAGAGGGACCTGGGCAAACATGAGAAGTGGGCCCACAGGAAACTCATGAGATTCAACAGGACCAAGGGCAAGGTGCTGCACCTGGGTCAGGGTAATCCCAGACATGAGCACAGACTGGGGGCAGAACTCATTGAGAGTCCTTCCCTGTGAAGAAGGACTTGGGGGTTCCTATGGATGAAGAGCTGGACATGACCCAGCCATGTGCACTGGCAGCCCAGAAGGCCAGCTGTATCCCAGGCTGCATCCAAAGCAGCGTGGCCAGCAGGGTGAGGGAGGGGATTCTGCCCCTCTGCTCTGCTCTGCTGAGAGCCCCTGCAGGGCTGCATCAGCTCTGGGGTCCCAGCACAGGAAGGACATGGACCTGTTGGAGCAGGTGCAGAGGAGGGACACCAAGATGGTCAGAGAGAGGGAGAACCTCTCCTGAGAACACAGGCTGAGAGAGCTGGGGAAGAGAATGATTTAGAGAGACTTTATAGCACCTTCCTGTGTTGGAGAGTGAATCCCCCTGGGCCAAATCCACACAAGCCCAGGAGTGCCCAGAAATGTGAGAATTGAATTAGAACCTTCAGAAAAACTAAAATACATAAATCCACACAGACATAAAGTAGAAATGCAAGTTTAGTTTTAAATAATAGGCGATTTTAAGTGCCTGTATTAGCTAGTAAGACAAGCCCTAAGATCCAGTTTAAAGTTTAATGGCATTGCTTTTTGCAAAGAAAGATAAACTCTAGACATAATGAAAATAATGTAACCTTGCTATGCATTCTTAGATAGAACAGATAGAGCTATAAGTGTAGAATTTGTGTAAGAATTTGTGTTTGTCTTTGCACATCAATCTTAACTTAGGATTGGTCGGGCAAGGATGTAGAAAATCCTTGGAAGTACCTGATTGGCCAAAATTAGAATAAAATGTACTACTTTGAGAATGCACACACAGAGGACTCACGAAGACACTGATGGCACTGTTGTTGCTTCATCTGTGACTGCTACTGATGAGAAGCTCAGGGGACACAGACTGGTGAGGCCTCTCCTGCTGCTGTATTTTTTATCAAATCCTAACAGAAAAAAATTGAAGACATGCAATATACCTGATCACTGTCATATGTGCTTGTTCAAAGTAAATTATTGGTTTTTCAGTAATTACAAAAAAAATCAGAGCGATGATGCATCATATAAAATTGAGAAGGGTTTTATAGAAGATGAAAGTCTGACAGAAGTAGTCAAAGAGAGAAATAATTTTTCAGAAACAAAAATTATTCACCAGACTAAGCTAAGAATACCTAACCTAGACAATTTATGTGTATCACGGTGTGTTAGGAAAATGTATTTGTTTGCTCCAATTCTATTTTCCCACTTACTTTAATTTATCTTTCCTAAGATTTTTGTTGTCAGTCTGATATTTCAAAGTACATCTGTAATAAAAAGAAGGATCCATAGCATCTAAAAAGACACAGAAAATGTTGAGCAGATGCTAGAAAATGAAATTGAGAAATCTGCAGAGGATAACTATCTTCTATCAATGAATGAAGTTGTCAGTGGGTTGAAGAGAAAGAGTAAGGTCCAAAGGATGGTGACGAACTCAGATTGTTCAGGGACACATTGGGGACAATACTGCAACAATATGCAGAAACCATTCAGACAAAGATACTGTCCTTGTGGTGGGGTGATGAATGACAATGTGACCCAATTCACGATGTCTTATAACAAGTTTCTACTACATCTATGTTTTAAAAGTAAAGATATGGGGACTGACACCAGCAGACAAAATTTGACTGGCTGAAGTTTCTTGTTCACAGATTTACGAGGCAACAGTGGAAACCACATACCTGATGAAACACATTTCTGCCACCAAGATGAACCTGCAGGTGAACCTAAGGGGAAAAACATATTGCAGTAGGAAATCTTAGCATAGGAATTCAAGAAGAGCTCAGAAAAACTTTGGTCTATGCAGACTTTAAAAATATTTTGCCTCTAGGAATTCTTGGCTACCTACCTAGCACATCCTGGCATAGGCTGAAAGGGGTGACTGCAGAGCCTGTTCCTCCAAACTGCAGGTGTATAGATGGCAATCCTTGAGCACCAAAGTCAGAATCTGTGTATGGTGTGCGTGTGTTTCCTAGATCTCTGCAAGACCCAGGCATTCAGTAAAAAGGAAAAGGTCATATTCTGGAAAGATATTTGACAAATATATTGATGATATGAGACACTGAAGTCCAGGTTGACACATCCACAGCCTGTTCCTCATCCACCAGGTGGGTCACCTGCTTGTGAAATGAGATCAGGTTTGTCAGGTTGGTCAGGCAGGACCTGCCTTAATCTATGCTGGCTGGGTCTACAGGAATGAGTGCACTTTATTGAGGTAAGTCTACAATATGAGCATGCTGAAGATCAGGGATTGGCAGCTGGGATTTCTCCTGGCAAAAGAATGGGCAAAAGCTGGGCAAAAGAAGCATCCAGAATTTGAGCCCGATCAAAGCTTGTCAAAGATGAACATGCAGCTTGTAGTTTTACCTTCAGGACCCCTCAGACATCCTCAGGAGCATGATGATGCCTCCCCCGAAGCTTGTAATGAGGTAAACATCAACCACCCATACACATGTAGGGGAGATTATCAGAGTCAAGAATTAATGCAAGGAGCATTAATGCAATGTAAGCCCAAAATGTCATTATACCATATATAACTGGCAACAAAAGTGTATTTCAATACTTGGGTAAATTTGATGGCAACCAGAGCAACCTGACAGAGGAATTATCTTACAAAAAGAGGAATCAACTAAAATATTTGGACTTCCAGATTTTTATCTTATATGAAGAAACAAATTGCCTTTTATGTGGAGTTTAGCAGGAGGTTGAGGTGACAGTTTTCAGGCTGCAGAGCTAAAAACAAATTGTGACAACAGAGCTTCTTCCAAACTCAAACTTGTTATGTCACTAAATGTGGCAACTATACACAAGAGACAACGGCAGCTCAGAAGCACATGGTCCTCAGGGGTTAAGTTTCCTAATACTTGATAAACCTGACTTTTCAAGTGGTGTATGTGAACAATATTAAGTTTGCATATCTATGCAATCATGAAAGAGAGGTGAAAAATTTCCCAGCAAACACCTTCTTCAGTGTCAGGAGGAGTGGATCTACAAATCACCACATGGGAGTCACATCACAGCTCTGTTCTTCCAGAAGCTCCTTCCATTTGCTGGTGCACAGCAGATAATATCCACAGCAAATTCATTACATGCAAAAAATTGTTAAAGGTGGGGATAAAAATGTATATAAATCCAAAGAATTTTCTTATAGGTCATAGCAAATTAGAGACCTGCTCCCTTAGCTATGACAGAATAAAAAGAAATCCCACAAATTGTTTTAAAGCCAGCAACAAGTGCATGTGCATTTACTTTAAACATTTCATGCCATGTTTATGTTGACTTTGCCATCTGCTTCTTTCTACAAATGGGGTCTTGTGGGTCTTGAAATCAGCACAATTTCTTTTTCCAATAGCCAGCACCTCTCTGGAAAGAGGGACTCCTTTTGTTTTTGTCAGTTCTTGGGCTGCTGCCCTTCTAGACAAAACCAGTCCAATAATCTCAGCAGGAAATCACAGCCAGTGCTGTTGGAGCCAGTTGGTCTCCTATTATCCTATTCCTGTGGAATGGCTTATCTTTGAGTCCTTGTTTCTTTACAGCCTCTTTTTAGACTTAATCAATGTACTCATACAGTGACTACCCTGTAATAAGGTCATCAGAGTTTTTATATTTTTTTCCAGCCCACTCAACATCCTTCACAACAATTAACTTGAGAGATTTCTGTCATTGTAGAGATGGGCCTTAGGCCCATAGAATCTTGGCTGAACTGAAAAAATATCTTTTAGAAAGACACCAAAGCTTAAATAATTTTTGGAAAATATGATCAAATCCTCCATAAAAACAAATGTGTAATGAGGCAAAGAAATATAACTAGAAGAAGATGAAAGACTGGGCAATCTTTTTTTCTTCAAGAGATGGGAATGTGATATTTGAGACACTAAATAATATTAGAAAACAATTTCAACAACAAAGTAATAAAAAGGATCAGGAAGAATACCCTGGAGATCATTTTCACTGAATCTGTTTTCAACATCAATTCTTGAGTGCACTAATATTACTCACTCCTGTCCTAAAATTTCCCCTTCCAAATAAGACACAGGTCTGTGTAGCCTCATTAATCCCCCACATCCCCTCTCTGCTGATTAAGTGGCTTAAAGAAGTTTATTTAGTCTCTCTGGCTTTCAAGATGAAAGGCTATTTCCTCAATTACTGCAGGCTTGTAGGTACAAGAAGGCTCAAGCTTCATTCCACACAGCAGACTGGAATATCCTTGGCCAAGGACCCGCTCAGAACACAATCCTCAGAGCACAGTGCACTGGGAGGTGCTAAGATGAGAAGAGACAGGCTGACACCACTTACAGTGACACTCTTTAGTTCAGGTCACAGCGTGTTCTTCTTGCAAGGTCTCCAAGACAACAAAAAGAGAGTGAGGAAGGCAAAACACAGCAACCTTCTGTTTCACTTGACTCTTTCATTCAGAGTAAAAGAATGAATGAGAATCCACCCTCAGCCATGGCTAAATGTACTAAGGGGCAGAGCCACTTAACTGGTTAATATTTCAGTAAAATTAAGGCAATATTCATGCAACAGCCAAAGAATATCTCAAAGCTCTGTCACAGATTGGAAACACTATTCATTCTGCATGGACATTTCTCCTGTCTTGAGCCTTCTGCAGCATCTATCTCTTGAGATGCCTAACCTATCTGAAATTGCTAGATCTCTACATCATGAGATGAAAACTTCCAAAAGGCTTTTTCATCCCTTTTTGCAGTTTAAAATTAAAGGGATTATCAATAGGAATACTATTGAGAAGTTGTATTGAGGTTACTCTAAAGAACAAGTGATAAAAATGAAAGCATTTTGGCTGAAATGTGAAAAATTGGAAGTTGAACTCCAGGATTTTGCATCAGGTAGGTACAGAGCTCCAGCCTGGAGGTCTCAGAGCAGAGGAATAAGAATCTCTTTCCCTAGGACATGTGCATTTCTGCATGGACAACCTGGGCTATGCCGAGCACGTTAGGTCCAACAAGGAAATTTCTCCTTCAGTGCACAGAAGCAAAAGCTTTACCTTGGGGATGAATGGTCCCCTCTGCAGAAGCATTTTCAAGTGAAGGGAAGAGCATCAAGTTTTCACTGGCTGCATCAACAGGTGCAGCTCTGGTACACACAGAAACAGAAACTTGCTTTTAGCATGATTTTAAGCAGGCCTTCTGTCACCAAGTAAGGACCAATAAAGCCAATTCTACTGTTCTGTGAGGACACACTGAACTCCATGGATCTTTTAAGCTAATTCACCTTCTCCCCAAGGCATTAGGGTGACGAAATACATGAATATAACGGGCAGGCTTGCAAATTGACTGCACTTAAAAAAGGGTATTTACAGTGTTTATGATACACAGTGTGTACGTGGAGCAATATTCAGGAAAAGTGCACTGTGGTTACTGACATTTTTACAATTTAAATTTTGCCCACTAAATCTCATAGAGGACAAGTATGGGAATTTATTCAAGAACACTGCCATGTTTATTATTTACAGCTGCAATTTTTTTGAATGTTCGGTGTAACTGAATCCCTGTTTGCCTCTATAACACTCTAGCACTTTCTAATTTTTGTTTCTAACTTTTGAAGGTTTTAATGGCAGATAAAAATATATGAAATCACTGTGATCATTACCACCTTATACACGCAGGGAGAACACTCCTTGCAAGAGTATTTTAAGTATAAAAAATGTGGAAGAAAAATGAAGGGAAATGGAAAATTTAGAGAAAAAAACTGTGAAAAATTTAAAGAGATCTATGAGAGTTGCTGATTAGGTAGCTGAGTTTCCTGGTTATCCAATGAGGAAAGAAGATCACTTTGGCTAAAAGCTCATGATTTTTTTTAGTGGTAAAGTGAAATCTGTAGTGTGACAAATGTCAAATGAAAAATAAGTTGATGGTAGAAACAGAAATCACGTCTGGCAGAGCAATGAATGTTAAGAAGCAATTTGAATATACTAGTCAATAATTCTTGTAAGAGAAAGGCTGTTCATCTAGGAATGTTGATGAAGAAAAGACAGAAGTATGACACTAATTCTGTTCTGCATTTGAAAAGAAACAGAACAAGATAATGGTAAGAGAAAAGTAAGCTTGTAACCACTTTGCTAAGCAGTATTCAGTGAGAGAGAAACTAGGAAAAAATCATTAGTCCTGAATATCTTGGATGCTAAAGTTCTGAATTTTTTTGCTGGGGGATCTTTAGTCCTGGAGAATAAACTTTTTACAATACTTTGAATACCAGCAGGAAACCAAACTGTGCCAGGAGTCAGGGAGGGTAAGGGGTTTAACCTACTGGACTACAGCACGCTTCTGTTAATCTCCCAGAAACTAAATGGAAAAATTAATATGGTATTGCCCCAAATGGAGGTATTTAAGGACAGTGATATAATTAATGTGTGCTGCAAGAATTAAGTTCATGTGTGGGAGATAAGTTCATTTAAACAAGTCCCACATGGTTGATGCCTGTTTACAAGGGTGTTTTTACGCATGCAGATCATCTGCTGGAGTATGTTAGAGATTGAAGAGGTGAAAAGAACAACAGTCATGTATGCCAAGTGATGATTACCTGTTCTGAGCTGGGCTTTTTGTGCTCTAAAGGCACTAGTTAAGCACTTCCTTCAGACATGTTTTCTGCTTTCCTCAGATTTTTGAAAGCACTCACATAAAAGCACAGCAAAATTTGGTTCCCTGCTTGTCCTGGCCAAGATGTGATCTGCAGCATAGACAGAGAGAGCATCACACACTCAGTGACAGATGCTTTTCAGCTTCATAAGGCCTCATCTAAGTGCTCTTGCACGTCTCCAGTGCGTGCTGCTCCGGGTGGTGTCTGGGTGACTTGAGATGTCCTGGCACCTGTGTGAGGGGTGGCATCAGCTCTGCACTTCAGAAGCCTCTTGGACAAGAAGCTAATCAAATGTGCAGTGGGCAGTGTACCCCAGTGTGAAAACCCCCACACAAAGTCCCTGGGGAAGCTTTCAGGACCACTTTCTAGAATTACTGGGTTTGGTCAGGCTGGGTTGGGTTTGGTTCTTTGTTTTGGTTTTTGTTTTATTTTTCCATTTCTGCTTTGCAGTATGAAGATCTGGGCAAACTGTCCTTGGCACATTGTACTGAGATGCAGCTGCAGTATAAATAAATACCAAACCCCTTGTTTACACACACAGTGAAATTGTGGGAGTTTCAACTACTCTACCTGACAGGTCAGCATGAATCAGTCTCTTATCATGTAAAAGACACACATTTTAGATGGCAGTGATATTTTGTAGCCTCATACACAAACTTTAACATTTCAGAGGTGACACAGAGAGAATACTATCATCATTTAAAAAAAAAATCTCTCCAAGAACTTGTGGTCTGTGTCAATGCCAATTACACTCTGGGCATAACTATATGCACAGGATTTGTCACAGCCAGAAGCTTCAGCCAAAAGTTCTTTCCATAACTGTGGATAATGCAGTTTCTGCCAAGTATAAGTAAAGACTTTGAAAACACAAACTGCTACAAGGCAGTTATCCTGCAACCACACTCCTCTTAGTTAAGAGGCCTGTATTTGTTGGTTGCAACGTTTAAAATGCTGACGGGCTGCTCTTAAGGCTCATGTATTTTTCAATAAGTTATTTGCTATCGTGTGCTACTAAAGTCAAAGCATCTCAGAAAAATATCTGTAGTTGAAAATCTTCTTAAGAATAGCACAGGCTTTACTGACAGCCAAAATTTTTCTGACATTGGTGCACTCAAGACTGCATTCACATTTTATAATGGGAACAAGGCAAGATTGCCTCTATTCCCTGTGGCTGTGGCAAAGTGCCCTTCCATCCTGCAGCTGTACTGAATGCAAGCATCCTTTAGTCTTGTCAACATCAAACTCTTGCTAAGCAACCCTGACTAAGTATTATAGAAACAAATCTGTGTCTAATGGTACTACAGTCTACTCTAATAATATGAAATGCATTTGCAGCTCCAAATAGCAAAAATGTCTGATGCTCAAAGTAGAAGGAAGAAAGTCTCTTCTCCAGTTTGTGCTGTGAGGTCAAACTTACACCTGTAGGTCATGGAAATAAGACAATCTTATGATATCAGAATAAAGAAGCAGCAAATTCAAATTCTGTTTTCTGCCTATCTGCCAAGTCCACAGAGATGAGTAGATATAATTGCCTACAAAATTTAATCCATCACCTATTCAAAAATCATACATCCATTTACCTAGTCCAAAAGCATCAGAGCATTTTGTTTTAAACTCCTTTTTACTGAGAGTTTTCGAACTCTTACCTTGAGTATTGATATCAGCAGTAGCATCCTATAATCTTTTTGAAGTACAAGTGTTTTCTATAATTTTCCATATTGTCTTGATTTTTTCTACTGAATTTCAACAGCCTCACTCTAGTAAGGCTCACAGACTTATAAACATTACGTTTATTATTCCAGCATCAGTTTTCTAGGTCTCAAATTCCCAGTGAAGATATTAAAATAAGCAAACTGTAGATAATAAGTAGTTATTCCTTTACACAAGCAAATTCTATTCCTTACATCAAGACTGGCTTAGCTTTCCCATCTATTACCTCTATATCTTAAAAAAAGTTAGTTTTCTTTCTATTTTTTTTTCAGGAGGTTCGCCAAGACTAATTACAATTACAAACACTGCTGGTTTTATTTTCCTCCTTAAGAAATTCCAGCTCCATTCTAGTTGCTTTAATTTTGCAGACTGGATTCTATTATGTGTCATCGTAGGTGTGTCTTCATGTCCTGTCTACCACTAGAAATTTTACTTCCTTCCCTTTAACATTCTGAGTTTTCTTATAACTTTCACATTGAACTTCTCCTTTTCAAAGTGTCTACATTTGTCTATGTCAGTAATCATAGAATAAAGTCAGAAAACTTTTGGCATGAACTAGAGGAGACCATGAGCTTATTTGTCTCCCTCACTTGCTGCCAGTACCTTCTCTCCTAGATATGAAGATGACATTAGAAAATGAGTATTTCACCCTATGGCTACTTGTTTCTGGACCCCAGGAAGGAAACACAGAAAAGGAGCACAGTGACATTAGCTGGAAAATGGGGTGTGGTCAGGGTTCTGCTCTGAGGAGCCTCTTCTTACTCCTGGGTCAGCACTCTGGTGTCAGGGACCACACAGGGAAACTTATAGATCACCTGCAATGAATTCCTGGAACCTAGTGCCAAAAAATATTAAAAAATGACAGAAACAGTAACTTATGACAATAAGTAACAGGAACCTTTAAGTTCATGAAAGAGAAAGCCAACCATTTCCTACCCGGATTTAGAAACATTTCTCAAGGACTTATTCTCTGTGTATAAGAATACTTTGTGAGAAAACTACCCCTAAATACTGCAGAGATGGCAGTGTTGTCAGAAACAGAATACCTTCAATACACATTTTTTAAGAGTTTCCTGCAAATTGTGGTTCTTATATGCAGAAAACATATATATTTTCTACAAGCAAGCCTGCTTTCTCTCCTCAATTACACCTTTCTTGCTGCCAAGGAGAAAATTAGGCTGCTAACAGTCTGGCTGGGGAGACCACAGAGCTTTATGACTGTCATCTTTCTATTTCCTCTGATCAGATTTGGCAGCTGGGGGATGAATTGCATTAAGCTTTGCTTGTATCTTCTGACCTCAATGCTTTACTGAGAGAGAACAACTTCATCAGAGTATATAAAGAGTGACTGACATAGATAACAACCCCAGGTTTGACTGAAGGTTCTGTTAGTGAGATCCCTGGCTACAAGGGGAGTGATCAACAGCACATTCATTGAGCATCCAGAACCACTAACATAATCCCACTCTAACCTCTGCTTGCTTAGGGGGCCTAAATTTGCTACATTTGCTAAATCCTCCTAGCTGTGTACTCAAATAATTCTTAGCAAGATCTGGTCCAGTTTAAAGCACTCTACAGCCATCTCCACAATATCCAGCCCCCACCTGAGATGAGAGGGCTCTCTGTGCCCCCTTGCTGGGGCCAGAAGGCTTTTTGGCATCGTGCCTGCAGCCTTCAACTTGTTCTTACCAATTCCAGCAGCACTGTATCCTTTTTTAGCCATCCTAAGGGTACAAAGTGTTACCTGAAAGAGCCCAAGGGTACTTGATATAAGGAAAATAGAAGAGCATCTGTTACCAAGAAGAATTTCTAGCTTTTTCTGTGTCCACTGCTGCATCAATATAGACAATGACAACAGGAGTCACAGGCCACAAAGCTGATAATGCTCAGAGTCCAGCCTCTCAGAGCCTGAGGAATACAAACTCCTGACACAGACAGAGGTACAACACCAGCAGAGCCATGGATTATCCCGTATACTCCAATCAGAATTTCATTACAGCCCAACAAGGTGATGCCTTTGCTGCCATACACAGAATTTGTATTTGTCTGAAGGCAGGAAGGCCCAGAACAGCTTGTTTTTCTAAGCCATGCCTCATTTATGTTGCACTTACATTTTTGCTCACTTCAAAAAAGATGTCTTGGAAAATGTCAGATTCCTAAAACAGACTAGATAGTCTGCTTAAGGCAAATCCACTTAACAGTCAGTGTGATGCCCCCTTTCTTATCTTCTCTCTTTGTACATACACACTGTCCTCCCCTCCTTGTAGTGACAGAGGTCCCCTAATCAACCCCCTTCATATTTTTGTGTAGTTTAATACAAAAGTTCTCTAAAAGTAAGCCTTTCTTGCTTTCACATTCAGCTAAATGTCCCCTTCCCAACCTTCCACCTCACTGCTGCATTTGGGCTTCATTTAGCCCAGTGCTTGAAGAGTTGCTGCTAAAATGATCTCTGCACTTCTCTTTGTTGGGTTCACCCGTACATCAAAGTAATAATCTTGCCCTTGTCATTAAGGCCTTCCTTTGTTTATTTTTGACCCTAAATCGCCAGTTTGGGATTTCCTTTCTCTTACCCAAATTACTTTCTTTCCCAGTGAGTGTCCTTTCTGCAGTGGGGACTGCTCTTTCAGATGGCGTCTGAATTTTCATATGTGCCTTAGCGTTCCCCTTTACCGGGAACATGTGAGCTTATGATGTCTAAACACATGAGAAGTTGTGATTGTAGAAGAGAACACTAAGAATATGTAAGAAAGACGTGCTGATAACTCCTCAGGAAATCCATATCCCAGTGTATTAGATCTTGGGCCTCACCGCTGCTTGGAGAGTCATGCTCTGGAAGATACAAAGAGCAGTGAACTTTGCTACTTTCTAACTGAGTCAATCCCCTTTAGCAAGAAATACTCTCCGAAGTTAAAACACTCATATGACCATCTCATTTCCTTCCCACCCTGAAAAAAAAATTCTGAAGTTAAAATAAGAAGTTACCAGATTATAGAATCCACCTATGGTGTGACATAAGCATAAATTATATAATGCTATTGAGAGGTATTTGAAAATATGGATATTTATCTGTTACATACTATAATATAAGGTCCACTCTCAGATTAACTCATATCAAGTAATCACAACTTTATGAATACCCTGATTATCTCTAGAAAGATTTATAGGATGTTATCAAATAGTAAGCTATTAGCTCATCATTATTAGTGTCCCAACTAAGTTATTTCTATCATAGAAAATAACAACATCTAAAGATGGTGGAAGTTAGCTTTGCGTGAAGGATGCAGATTTGGAGAAGTAACTATTTACATTAAGCAAAGTTGGTTGGTAAAAAACTTCTTAAAGTTCTTAAGACCAGCCTTAAATTTAAACTCGTTAGTTTCTATTAACCTGTCTACCAGTGTGTTTCTGTAAAGAAATAATAAAAATTTCGTAACAGTGATAGACTTTCCACTGAAATTTTATTTTCCTATGAGGAAATTTAATGGTTGTCACATTCCATAGCAAACAAAATAAAAATTGCAACTGACTGCTTCAAGTTGTTTTGCTTTCAGACTTTGCAGTGTTTTTGCTTCTAAAAAGATGTAGAATTTCAAGACTATATAATTTTGGATGCTAACTGTGTTTTGTCCCACATGCTTGTAATCTGAACACATTTGAGATAATTTCTGTGGAAACAAGGATTCACTCTTGGTTTTCAGGCTATGGTGTGCTGTCCATTCTTGAAAGAGAATTCCCCAGTGTAACTGGTGAGGTTAAAATGATTCAGGGCCTTTTTTTGTCAGAGAAGAAATTCCATTTTCCATCTAGTTTAGCGTTCTAATAGTTATCTTTGGGGGCTCTATTCAGGCTTGCTGAAGTCCATCAGGCTCTTTCCTCTACTCACAGCGCCAATATAATCAAATTTTCATTTGGCTTTGGTCACTACTGCCTGATTTTCAATATACTTTATCATTAGACTCACAGCTAGTTTTATTTAGATCAGCACTGTTGATACTGGGATTACTTAGATTTTTTTTTTTTATTAACCTGCACAGCCATTGCTTCCCATAATTAATGCAGCACATCTGGGAGGTGTTCCAGACAGACCTATGTGAAGGCAGTCTAGTCCATGTTCAAATAGGTATCTTGCCATTTTACAAGAAGAGTTTCTTTCTTTCTTGACTTTGCTATGAGGTCAATAATTTTCCATAAGTTTATGTGAGGAAAAAGTTTGTTGAAACAATATCCAGGGCCTCTTTTTAACAATAATTTTCCTTTGCTATATCTTGCCAAGATTATTTAAGCCTCCCAGTGCATATTTATAGGAAACCTGGACAATGATGGAAGGAGGATTCATTTTTTTGAGATCTCATTCAAGAGTCTCAGTATTTCATTGCTTTATTAAGAAGGGGAATTTTTTACCCTGCTGTAGCTTTCAGATTCCTGAGAGAAATGTGTTCTCACAGGTTACTCCAAGGTCCACAGTACACATATTTACAACCAAAAGGCAGTCATGGTGCATGCCTTTACAGTGGTGGATATATTCCACAGGTGGATCTACTCCAGACCCTCTGTCACCTGCTGGCCCCTCACCTGAGCCTTGCCAGGCTCTGGCAGAGCTTTGAGCTCCCTGTACCAGGGATAAGATTTCAAACCACTGCTGTAAAGTAAATGAAGATCTCTTCCATGAGAGGCTTGGCTAATGCTGCCTTCAGGTGGAATGAGTAGAATGTTTATTGGAGGCTATGACATGGCTTTGACTCACCTTTGCCTTCAAGTTTGTCCAGTTTTAAGTGCTGTGGATTTCAATGACAGTTAATTTCCTTTATTCTTTGTTAGCTGCTAAAATACGGAACAAAGAAAGGAAAAGACGTACAAAAGTCAAGACTACTCCTTTTGTCTGTTTTCTAGGCAGAAAGATCTGAACACTCATCAAGAGAGGGCTACAAACTTATTTGCAAGATTTTTGCATATGCTTAAAGCATTTTTGCTCATTTAAACACCAGTAACAGAGCAAGGTATGCCCAGAAAAGTGTCCTGGGACACTGAAAATCTTGCCCTCCCCAGTTCTGGTACACATCTTCTGTACAGTGACATGCTCCGTGATGTTTTGCAGCTACATAAATTACAGGCTCTGGAATTGGCTCAAGCAAGAAAGCAAGCTTGGTGGGGCAGTGGGAGAGAGGTCAGTGTTGGAGAGAACTGGACTCTGAATCTTGGAAACCGAGAATCAGTATTTTTGAGCAGAATACCTCCTCAGATGGGTGAGTTGTGCTCCTACTCAAAATTCACTCAGGGAAAGCTGAGGACAGGCCCTAACTGGCGTGACGCTTCACGTAGGCTGTGCTCCTTTGGGATTTCCCAGCAGAGGTCCATCTCATCGGGGAGATGCCAATACAGGCATCATTCTTCATTTCCTGCAAAGAAACTCTCAAGAAGTGAAGCTTTGAGAAGAGTCCTTTTCCAAACTGCATTCCCATCAGAAAACTTGGAGAAGTTACAATAAGAAAAAAATGAGGTTTTTTTTCTTTAGTTGTGTGTTCTCAAGCTGTTCTGAAGGGTTTATAAACCAGGGCATGCAGCTTTGCAATGGGTAATCTGCATACTTGTTCCCTGACTACAGGCCAGAGGCTTCTCTGTGACAACATACGAGTTCTGACTGGGCACCACGTCTGAAAAATATATGTACGCATTGTCACTGCACATCTGGAATTTAGAACTCCTAATGGATATGCTGTGATAGAAAAGTGTCTGGCCAATAAACTTGGTTTATATATTTATTTTAAAAAGCATTACCACATTTCTGGCTGGTAGCCTTTCATCCTCTAGACTTTACACCAGTGCATCTGGAATGCTAAGCAGCTCTTTCGGGGATGCAGCCATATCCCAAAAAATACCTTTTTTATTTGAAATAACTTTAAAAACTAATTAAAAAGGAGATAGGCTTACATACCTAGCCTTGTATATCAGCTCCTACAATCTCAGAAACCACAGGTGAAAATTCTCTCTGACTCTCTGTCAACCTACTTTATTTTCCAGGGTGCTATGAACACGTGCAGCTGTCTTAGAATAATACATTTTGACCTCATTACAAGTGCAACTCAAAAGAGCAATTGTGAGCAGCTTTTTCCCAGGACTAGCAGTGGAAGTCTGAGCATTTTGAGCTCCTACATGTCACTTTGACCCCTTGTCACCATAGTCATTGAACCCATGGGCAGAACTCAGCTCACCTTCTGTGGGGGCAGGGATGCCACCTTTGTCAACTCAGTCTCTCTCAAGTGCTGGGAAATAGCAGTAAAAGAAAGCATCAGAGACCAGCAAAGAGAGCAAACTGACAGACCACTGCCTCTCCAGGCATGCTCAACAGGCAGCCACTAGAAAAATACATTCCACCATGATGCACGAAATGTGTTTCAGCCAAGTTAAAGGCAACTCTTGTTTACAGGCCACCTTTAGAGCTTTGAAGCTCTGGCAGGCACAGCGTTTCACATCTTGATGCAGAGGCAATGTGAAAAGCTTCCCCACACAGAGGTTGTCTTTCATCTTATTGATGCTTGCTTCTGTAAATCTCATACCTTTACGCTGTGCTCTCCATGCACTGAGTATTTTTTAGGCAGGAACCTACTCCAAGCTGATGGCAGTGCCACATACGTTGAAGTGAGGATTTGTAGGGCTAGAGTACTGAAAGCCTGGAGAACCAGACACACATTTTCACTCTCTTCACTCAAGATTAGGCATTAGGCTCAAACTATGGAACTAGGTGTAAAAGATCAGTTTCTTATGATCAAGCCACCCAGATGGCTTAATGGCAGCTGTTTTGATGTCCATGAGATGGCATTGCAGCTACAAGGAAGATATGAGGAAAAACAATTCATGATCTCCCTTCCCATCCATTTTACACCCAAGCTCCCACGATTGGCTTCATCAACAAAACCAGACCAGTCCAGTCAGTGCTTTATAAAGCTTTATTGCAAGATGTGTTTACACAACGCTGTAGAGGTGAGCTTTTTAACTACTTATATCAAGAAATTTTGGACACTGGTCTGCGGTCAGTTTTCCACATTGACCCTGCATGGCACAGGAAAATGAAATTGGGTGCGATTGGATCTTCCAGACAGTAAAGTGGGAAGAGTGGGGGTAGAAGAGGCAGATAAAAATAAAATCTCCCCTGGTTTATACTAAACGTGACACAGCTTCTGAAGGATCAATACAATGGTGGGTGAGCTTTGTGTGTAATAAAATCTTAAAAGAGTAATTCAAGTTCTTTATGAAATAAAACAGAAACAAAAATGCATTTTCATGGACAATTAAATTTAACATAGGATGAATTCACCTAAAATGAGAACACAACAAACAAAACCAAAAACTCAACCAAAAGGACCTGTAGATAATATCTCTGACCATGCATGGCTTGTTTTTTAAATTACAATTCACAGAATAACACTGCTGGAGTGCCTATTTTACACTATGCTACACAGAACATGGAAAAACATGAGTAGTGACATTTACACAATTTTACAGTGTTTCTCCTTTGTCTAAGAAACATGTCCTCTTCTACTTTACATTTTTTTACAATTCCCAGCTCACAAAAAAAGGACACTATATGCGCAAAGACAGTCTTTAAAAAGGAGAAATGCATCCAATGCTACAAATAAACCTTTTCTTTCACAGAAGCCTCCGTATTAGATAATGATTAAACAAAATATATCTTTATCTGCCACTCAATGTGAAATGGAGTAATTAATTTTTTTTCTTTTTTGGCATAAGCATCAAACTATACATCTCTGAAACTCCTAGCTATGTAGCTATTAAATTGCTTGCCAAAAAATTCTTGGGGTCACATCTGAAACGCCAATTGAGCCAATTGCTGCCCTAGTTGAAGCAAAGGAAGGTGGGCCTTACAGGCTGTTCAATGTTTGTGAATGGTTTTCAATGGTTGCCTACAACCAAATATTTTCTCATTCAAAACCACTTCAGTTTATTTTCGTTCAGAGCCTGTAAGTACCTGGCAGTTTTTTCTCCAGAGGAACATCAACAGTTGTATCCCTTCCAGCTTAAGCAAGTGTTTCTCGTGTTGTGCTGCTGCCAGCACAGAGCCACCCCCCGACTGTGTCCCAGGGTCAGGCTGCCCGGCAGCGCACACGCAGCCCGCCGGGAAGGCAGCGGGAGGGCTGGAACACGTGCGGTGAAGCTACAGGAGTGAAAAGGGGAGAGGAATATACTCCTGCTTCTGCCTAACACCATGGCCCCAGGCATCCTTTGGATAGAGGCAGGTAGTGCCTGCACCTGTCCATGAGCTGCAGTGGAAGGATGAAGGATGTGAAACTGGTGGGCTGGCACCTTGCTCCCATTTCATCTCAGTGGAATCAAAGCACTGCAATAGCCACAGCTGCACAGTGAAGCTGAACACAGACTACAGCCATCAGCCACACGGCTTCCAAAGCATTTTGGACAGCCACTTGCTGTGTTTACATCCCCAGGGAGGCGGCTGCAGGGCAGATGCCTGACAAAAGGAACCATTTGCTGCACCTACAATGGCTTCGTGACCCTTGGGGTTGCAGTGGTTGTTGAAGTCCTCAAATGTAACTTCTTAATAGTTTTTAGTGTTGGCCAGGGTACACTTAGAGCACAGCACACCAGAGATTTATGGTGCTGTCCTGCAGAACCTTAAAGGAGGCCCTTGCTGTTCACTCACATCAAGACTAACTCAAAATTCCTGTTAAATTGGGACAATAACTCATTTCTTGATATTCACATGTGATTATCTATTATGCTAAAGCCAAAGTCTTGTCTACCTACAAAACTGATGCCTTATTTTGCTGACAGAGTGGACCACTGCAGAGATTCACTAAGAAAGGGTGTCAAAAGAGAAAAAGAAATGTATTTTTGAAATCATGTTTGAAGCTGCTTCCAGTATTTAAGGGAGAAAGACCCTCATTAAACCACCATTTTCTTTTGTTGATTTTGGATTATGGACAAGGAGCTATCAAACAGAAAGGTCATACATAGCAGCCAAGGAGCTATAAAACATCTGGAATCCATGAGCCTGGTGCCTGGCCTGACTGAAAGGTGAAGAGTGATGAATTTAACTTTTGTGAGGGATCTTTCACTCTCGAGTGTGGCACGCAAGCATTCCCTGGGGGTTCCTTCACTGCAGCCACGCACCTGCTCCTGAGCGTTATCTCCAATTGGGAGTGAGATTATAGAAAGTATTTGCATGCAGTCTGCTTCTAAACATCAAGTGAGATGAAGGAAAATTAGGATAGCTTCCCTTTGGAGGTTATTTCATGTGCTAAAGTTTACCTCAGCATCCAGATCAGGAAGGCATTATGGTGGCAGCCAAACAGACACAGTGCTCTGGGCACTGCATTTGCAGCTGACTGTATCTATCAAAGGAAAGGGAAGAGAGGTAGTTATTATGGCTGCAAGGGTTTAAAAACAGCCTTCATGGATCTCTGAGTGAGAAATGGGAACATGTGTTACTACACTGTGCACCCAAGACTCTTACGTTTGTCAGAAACCAATCCACATCTCACACAAAACTTGTCTTAAAACAAGTGTAAAATCCTTATGGTGGGCTCTTCCAATGATGGAAGGGCAGGCATCAGCTCAAAACCTGAAGGTTACAACCTCACTAGACAGAGAGAGGCATACAGATATATTAGATTCCTCCACCTCATCTGGAATCCACTAGTTAGATGAACAGGAACAAATGTTATCCCCACAGTCAGGACATGCTGGCAGACTCTGGAGGAAATACTGCCACCTTACAGATTAGTTAGTCATTTTTATCAGGAACCAAAATGGAAATCTCTCCTGTAGTGCTACATTATCTCTGATGATTTTGTTGCAATAAATGCTGAGGACAGTGGAATTTATCTGACTGTATACTACTGCATAAGCAAGACCAAGTTATTCTTCAGAAAAGTTGCTATCAGTCTTACAGCTAGAGAGCACAAACAAAAAACAAATGCCATGGAAGAACAGAAAAGGAAGAATCTGCTTCACAGGTAAGACACTTACATCCACAGAATCTGAAAGAAAACACCTTTTTTTTTTCCACTGAACTTATTTCAACCTATATTATTCCCCATACTTAAAGTTCTCCATGATAAGGAACGTATAAAGTTTTGCACAATTTTTGCACAATTTGGAAAATACATACACCCAACTATTAGTAATTCATCAGCTATGTTATGTTTCAGAGACAGATAATCTACTATGCTTCAATGAAACACAAATTTGTTCCCTGTTAGAAAGTGGCCACAAACAGCCAAGTGGTCAGGTCACCAATTCTGCACATTCAGCATATTTTAATTAAAATTAACTTTAATTAAAATTTAATTAAAATATTAATTTTTAAAGATTCGTTTGACTTTCTCCCTCCAATCAAATATAGGATCTCTGACAGCATAAATGTACTTTGTTGTGTTTTTGCTTTTTTTATCACTTAGCAAGTAGCACAGCTCAACATAACCATTACATTCAGGGTGTCTTCTTCTTGTTTCAGACTTCAAACACCTCCACAAACCCCCATGACCTTCAGTTCTTTGTTCTAAGCATCCTTAAGCAAGATTTTAAAAGTCTGCAGCAGTGAGCAGCACATAAAGATCCACTTTAAAATCCAGATGCTCATAGGTCTTGCCTATTTTACAGTGAAATTAGTTATATGCCACTTCTGTTTCCTAACCAGCTTCTTCCTTTCCATAGCCTTCAAAAACACCACACATTGTATTGATTATCCAACTACTGCCTTCTGTCTACTTGTAAAATTGGCTTTTTAACAAATTGAGGGGAAAACCACATCAAACTCTATGTTGATCTTAAGAACCATTGCTCATTAGTGACTTCTTATTCCATGGGAGATCCAAGGCATTGGCAGATAAAGAATGAAATGTTACAATCAAGAGGGTGGACAGCAATAGGTAGGATGTTCAGCCACAGGTCTCACTGCAGTGTTGTCAGCTACCTGGCTCTGTCATCACTCGGATGCTGTGCTCAATGCAATGTGATGGATGAATGACCATGGTTTCAAAGGTTTATTGTGTTTGGTTCAACTCTCTTGAACAATCTTCAGTGATTATCCTGTCCTTAAAGAGAGCAGAATAGAATAACTTGAAGTACCGGACCTGGTCTGGGTGCCAGAAGCAACGTAGCTATGGCATTAGGACCCCAGCATAGACAATTATTTAATTCTATTTTCCAAGTGTGTTTTGCAGCCAAAATCAAATCCTGTTACCATGACTAAACTGCAGTTCCTCAGTTAACCAGCTTGAAGAAAGTCTCAGCTTTTACTGCTGTTTAGACATACCCTTAATCTTAGAGGCTAAGGCAATGGAAAGAGACAATCTTGTGCATCCTTGAGAATCTATTGGCCATATACAGACTTTGGCTTAAAAAGATCCCTTTTATGTTAATGTTGTTTGCAGTTCTCTTCAAAATATTTCAGCACTGTCTGGGGTGACTGTTCAATTCATCTTCACTGCTGTATATGTCCTCCACTTAAAGGCAGATGAGTTGACTAAAGGTTCTTCAAACATGCTGAGGGCAGTTACAAAAGTCAGTTATAAAACTGTGAGATAAGGGCAAATATATTGGAGTTGTTTACTGTGGTACCCACTCCACTTGTATCAAGGATAATCACAAAAAACCAGTAAAGAACAGCAAAAACACAGCAGGCTTTTTAGCAGGGCTATTTCATATTCAGATGCCTTAAACTGAAATAAAATCACCACCACATTATCTTGCAGCAGAGAAAAGCAGCATGAAGGGCACAGGCAAGTGAACAAAACTTCTTGATCTTAGCATCCAAATGTATTTATCAGGTGTGTAAAACTGTTGACGTAGATCTCTCCGAAACTGCACAAATGCAGAGCACAACCACAGCTCAACCAGAGGGAGGAACAGTGTTCTCTCCTCTGTGTGCATGCTGCTATGTACAGTATGAGTGTGCATTCATGCACATGAATTCAGGATCCTAAACTCTCCACGTGTACTGCAGGCCATGGCCTGCCCCACAGGTGAATCACACTGAACAACACTGAGTTCCTGCAAAAAAGACATTCTTTTCCTCCTGTCCAGGTGGAACAGTAAGGCCCCACAGTGAAAATCACGGTCCAGCTGGCTCCAGCAAAAGCATGATTTCCCACCATGACTGCATATGTACAGATACATGCACACATGTCCACACATTCATTCTGTACATATACAAAGGTACACATACATTTTTACATTCTTTGGTGGCAAAATAATACAAAACCCAACAGACCACAGGGTTGCACAGGCTGTGCATCTTTGCTTAATGAATCTACTTGAGGAAAATTTGGGTTGCTGTAACAGGAGTTATTTTGCCTCTTTAAGGACTGTTCCTTGCACTGACAAAATGCCATACATTTACAATGACTAAAACAGGGCACAAGGAAAGCCAACACAAACGCAGCTCACGTAATGACAGATAACTCAGAGAGCCCCCTCCTACCCACATCAACACACCATGAGAAGAAGAAGCCATGTGCTTTCACTTAGGAACACTCAAATGCTTCCTCAGTTACCGTCTGGATGTCCTGCTGAGCTGTGGCACATCCTCCTTCTGCCCTGGATGTGGGGTTTTGCTGTTTGTTGCTTATTAAAACTGAACTAACAGAGGACAGGATGTTGGGAGCAGCAGAGGAGGCTGGCAGTTCAATGCCTCGCTGGAGGGTTGTCAGCCTGTGTGCTTCAGATGAACGGCTCTTCTTGCTGCCACCCCTGGGATGTCAAACCTGCATCTCAGAAGTGCTGATGAGGCCCAGTGCTTTGGCTTCTTCTGGTGTTAGCCCACTCTTTAGTGTCCTTCTCACTGTACAGTCATGAATTCCAAAAGCAGACAAAACAAAACAAGTCCAAACAAAAGAAAATAAAAAACAACAAAGAAAATGCAAACAATTAGAATCAGTAATTACACAAGACTTTCAGCTGCAAAATCCCCTGTTAACATGCAAGTTCTATTAAATCAAAAGTTGCTATCTATTTAGGGCCTCAAGTTCATAATCACTGAGTAATGACCTATGGCAAATTCATGGAAGCATCAACAGCAACTTCAAACAGTCAGGCAAAAACACATTTGTCATTTTGACATTTAGTCAACAAAAAGTTTTAAGGAAAAATATGCCAGGTTTTTAAGACTTTCTTTCTTTCTTTCTGAAATTTTATCAGTTGATTTTCAGTCCACAGAAAGTATCATCTGCCCTATTATTTTATAATGTCATAAGAATTTTTAAAAAGAGCTTTGGGATCTTTATAGGCATCTATTGAATTTATCACTATGAAATCCTTTGAGACTCTTTAAATGTGTAAAACCCTCCCCCTCAAAGTTAAAAGACTACAAACATGACTATGGTTGATTAAAATCATTAAAACTACTGTTCTCATACATGCTCCCCTTTCTTTTGTAATGTTCCTCCATCCTAGTGCCATTTGTGTCATCTATGTATTGGCAGTCTGAAGCATTTTAGCTGAATTTAAATGATGAATTTAAGCCAAAATCTTGTCTCTTAATTTTCCATAGAGTGTTCTGAACACTAGCCCTGACAAGAGTTTAAAAATTTGTGATTGCCTCTTTTATTCCAAAACAAGTGTGTGACTGCACACACTGAACATCAATGTCCTCCTAGTTTTACTGATGCTATGATTTTCAGGTGGATGGGCTTTAATTCAAGACACAAGTGGGGTGTTCAGACTTTATTGTTCCTCAAGTACAAAATGCACACTGAGAAGTTCAAGCTGCATGCAAAGCATAAACAGTGACTTAATATTCAATAGAATATATTTGGAGCCTTGAAAGAGTGAACCCTAGAGGAAACTAATCTTAGAGAAACCAATTGCCAAGAGTGGTCAAGGAGGTTTTTGCATTATTTAGCACAATGAAGAGCTCTCATTTACTGAGATATTCAGTCCATGTAACTGAAACTGGGTGGTCACACTCAAGGGTTGAGCAGGAGTGAGACAAGGGAATGGATTGGCATAGAAAACAAGGGGATAAGATAAAGGAAGAACATGGTGTATCTGAATATTTGATACCATGCAGGTTGAATGAACAGGATCTATGTTCGATTGTCAAACCACTTTCATCAGTTACTGAGGTTAATCAAATGAGCTGGGAGTGCCACATTTCTAGTTCCTCCATTATCAAACCCTTACTTGAAAACTTTTTGTCAAAGCTCACTCCTTTCTCCTACATTATTTGTATTATCAACCACCACCAGGGGTCTGCATGAAAGCCTTTTAGGATTCTCAGTTTTTCCTACAACACTGATCAGCAACATCTTCAAAGTTTACCAATACTTAGCTTAAAGAACTGCAAGGTTAAATGAAACTAACAAACCTAAGTTTAGGAAAGACAAAAAAAATACAACCAGAAGAGAAATAAACTTCAGAAAATGTTCCCATCTCCTTGGTGAAGAATACCCAACAGGACTTTTGAGTCAGTTCTTATCACTGGCACACTTTCTGGCTTCTCAGAATTGATATCTAAAATGTCCATGGTGACAAGTGTTAATTTCTAGACACATGCTGTGGAATACCTTAGGATCTTAAGGTCTCAGTGAATCACCCTATGCTTATTTCTGAATCACAATGAACTGTATCCGGAGGGGAAGAAAAAATCCAAGAAAGCTGCAGTGCAAACATTCCTGTCATATTAAACCAAAGATTTCCCTGTGTATTTCACCTGCTTAGCTGCCTGCACTGCCTCTCCCCAAATGCTTTTTTCTTTACCCTCTCTAATATCAACAGCCAAACATGGACTGTAGCTTGTTTGACCACCAGACAATAGTGTCATGCCAAAAAATACAGTGGATCAAACTTTCCCAGGGTGACTGTCTAGATGACATTACATCTTCCCACTGATGCAAAAGTGAACTGGAAAACCAAATGTGGAACCGATTTCCATGTTTTAGACACTTCTGTGGAAGTGTCAAACCAAATGCATTCAGGACTGCTCTCACACATATCCCCAACTCTCTCAGACCACACTCACTCACATTTTCAAACTGAGCACAGTAACTACTGTAAAACAAAGCTATTTTGTCTTGTCAGACAGGAAGAGAATAAATTGTTATTCTTGTTTGTAAACATTTCACAGGAACTGATGTATTTTCTAAGACTGGTTAGGTATTGGACTAAGCTAAATTCTGCTCTTATTTATGATAAATCTAGAACAACCTTCTTTGGGTCAGTACAATTGCTACTGCACAAATATTTGAGCTGAGACTCTATCTAAAAACAGAAAGGGAAGTGAGCGCCCCTGTAACTTCTACCAAGCAGAACATAGTTGTTTAAATTCCTCCATTAGCCTGACTAAGAGAATTACTAGTTTACTAGGAAAAGCCAAATGGATCTCCAATAACATATAGGGTTGTTTGAAGAAAACTACAGGAGTTTATATTCAGAAACCATAATTAGGAGTTAAAATAGCATGGTAGAAACCATCTTCATGGAAAAGCAAGTAGTCTTCTTTATGTTAACCAAGATAAGCCTCTGAATCTCCAGATGCCTACCTATCAAACATACAAAAGTATTAGACTGACATCCTTTTGTATTAACCCTCTGATGACTGAAGAAAAGAAATCCTTTATGTAGCAGGTGGCAAAGATAAGTGCCCTGATCTGGGTTTGCTGTATGGTTCACACAAGAAGACTGGAAACCAACCCCACACTTGTATTTTTGTGCCATTGGAAAACAAGCAGGGATGACAATACTCAAGAAATTAAACAAAACATCCCTCAGTTCTAACTTAACTCTCCTTTAATACAGAGAATGATAACTTAGGTTTAAAATATTACAGTGACTTAAGGTATTAAGGCCAGCAGGAAAAAAGAAAAAAAGAAAAAAAAGAGCTCCAAACAATGCAGAACTTTGGTGGTCATAATGAGATTGTCAAGAAAATAATAAAAAAAACAAAGATGTGAAGAGTATTTTCAGTGAAAGAATGATTCCCATGAAAACTGATGGTAGCTGACTCGTATAAACTAAGCATGTGGGGCCAAATACTGCAATATACTGTGGCCACTGGCAAGATTAAAGCTGTCCACCATCAATGGGCCCCTGGAAGGATAGCAGCTGACAGAACCATGGCTCAGACTCAAATGAGGGAATTCTTAACCCTCTAATGCAACAGGCCAGTCTGACACAAATGAAGCCACTTATGTGAAGTTTGAAGTATTATGTACTTAGAGAGATGAAAGTAGTTTAAAAAAGGGTCTCTTTATATAAAAATTGTATCTAATATGGACAAATTACAGTACATTTCCTTGTCTGAAGATACAGTGGATGGGTGCAGGATACATAGTAACACAAGTTCCAGCCCCACTATTCTCTGCACTGACTTGTTGAATATGGAGGCTTGTGGGTGATGAAACCAGGAGAAAGCTGAGTTATCTACAGGAGCAAAAACTGCTGTGGGAGGTGGGTGAACCTTATCTTGACACTCTGTTACACAGATGTCCTCAGTCATTTGTCTATTTCCTCATAAAGCTTGGTAGGGTTCCTCTACCTTAGGTCATGAACATGTTCCTCATCAAAACTGAATGCAGAGAGGTATTTTCCTTCCATGTTTTATAGACAATGCAAGATTACATTTCTCAGCCTAGGTCTTCACTCTCCCTGCTTCACTGAACTTTGCCATGTCTCTAACTGGACTAGACATAATATCTTGGCTTGTAAAACTCTTGGCCTGCTGCAGATCACATTAAACTGAGTTATGGAATGTATTTTGGAGGCAGTGACAATAAAAATAAGACTTTCAAATGACCTTTTAGGTTCTTCAAGCAATTTTTAAAACATTTGCTATAGAAACATAACATAGAGAGAAAATAACTTTTACTCTTGTCACAAGCAAAGCCTACTGAGATCCCATAACCAAGAAATTAAAAGTTGTTTTTCTGGGGTTACAGGATATGATATTCTTTGTTAATCATGAAATCTAGAATTCTATTTGATATCCTGGCAGAATGCAGTGTGCTTATGATGAACTCAATGAATTTGACTCTGCCTGTTGGGTCAAAATCTACAGAGATCCACAGCCCTCGCACTACACTGGAAAAGTTTAAAAAAAGGTAATTCCTGAAGCATAGCTTTGTCAGAGAATATAATTATCTAGGGTTTGGCTGGTTTTTTAAAGAGCAAGTAGCACTTCTAATTTCCTCTCTCGCTACCTTTTTTTTTTCTTTCCTTAAGATTCAACGAACATTAAAGATCAGTCTGGCTGGTGCCATTTGCAAGCATTTGCAATGGCTTTTGGCAGGTGTGTCTACATTTGTGTGAGTCACTTGTAAGGCAGAATAGATTTGACCATTCTCCTGCTCATGCAGTCACAGAATGAGTGCCATTCCTGCTACAAAGATGTGGCAGCCACTGAACATTCCCCTGGTCCTGGCTGCAAAGGTAAAACAGCTGAAAGTTGCTGATTTGAACAAAGAAAATTCCATGTGGCTGTAAATTACACAGTGAGGACAACAGGAAGGGCAGATTATAAGAGACAATACAGGCCAGCTTCATCATCTCATTTCATTTAATGTATCTTAGGGTTTTTTTTCTCTTATCTATCCACATCCAGATTGCACACTTAGTCTATGTTCTCATATATTTACATTTAACATATTGTCCTGGACTTTATTACAGTGAGTCCAGTAACAGCAATTTGCAACTCAAAAATTCAGTCTAGACAGCCTTGCTCATGTTTTCTTATTTTAATTCTTGTCATATTTTTATGCCACTGTCCATGTAAATTATGTTTAATTATGCATATATTATTGCTTAATACATGTAGGCCTAAATGCTTAATAGAAATACTATAACATTATGCATAGGAGTAGTGATTTTCTTATGGAGATTTGTAGGTGAATTTTTGGAGTATATCACACATTTCTCTGAAGAAGCACAGACAACTGTAATGTGGTCTTTGTCTGGGTCAGCCACATAGAAAGCTCTCAGAACCAACACATTGTTATGTATTATTATTCTGCAGCTTTGCTTTGAGTCCTCTCAACCCTTCATAGATGGCACAAATCTCTCCTAAAAAGAAATTTAGTAGGTCACAACCACCTCTGGGTGTAACTTATGGTGGCTGTGACATAAAGAGGAGTCTAACAGTGGGAAAGGACAAACTGGTACTCCATAAGGAAAGCTAAATTTGTTTTTTATCTCCAGGTGGCTTATGTTATAGGGAACAAAAATTAACATTGCTTTAGAGAACCTGGGCTGCATGAGGAGCATACACGTTTTCAAAGTAATATTTAACATGGAGTTGCAACTGTTAAAGTTACCAACTTGATGTATTTCACAGATCATCATTTACACAGTCCCAAAAGTAGAGCAGAAAAGAAGATTTAGCTCCTTCCTTGAAAGCCTTCTATGACAAATTTCCCCTAATTTAATGAATTCCACTATGAAGAAGTACTACTAAAAACAATCCTGCTGCCACCTCTTTCAAAATTTCTCCCACTTAACTTCACCAGTCAGAAGTGATTCCACTAATCATAGGTAAAGCATCAAGGGTATAAAGCTCACCAGCAACCAAGGCTGCATGACTGAGTATACAGTGAGACACGACTGAGTCACTACACACTGTTTTCAAGACCAGACTATGCATGAACAGTGCACAGGCTGAAAAAAGACACAATATGGGATACAAAAAGTAAATCATCCAATGTAAGTTTAAGGCCTGCAGCCTTTACCTTTCCTTTAGAATTTTAAAATGACCCACTAAGGGGGTTTATCAGGCTCTGAACACAGAAATATCTTGGAGAGTGATTTGGCAGGGGAGTGTGACCAAGCTTGAGGACCTGGGCTCTGCAGAATGCAAATTAATTATTCCCATTAGGAATCCACATTGGGGAATAAAACAGCAAAAGGCATCCTCTCTATGAGCCCATCAGATGAAAAATAACTGTGATCAAAACAATCTTGTAAATTCATTAATCAGATGGCGCTATTCTGCCTATTAGAGAAATTCATATTAGAGAAAAATCATATCTATCTATATCTATATCTATATCTATATCTATATCTATATCTATATCTATATCTATATCTATATCTATATCTATATCTATATCTATATCTATATCTATATCTATATCTATATCTATATCTATATCTATATCTATATCTATATCTAATCTATAGCTATAGCTATAGCTATAGCTATATCTAATCTATATCTATCTATATCTAGCTATAATTTCTTGACCATAGTTCTGGGGCAAGATAAATGCAAACCAGCTTTTTGTGAAACAGTTTGTTCATCTTCTAAGAGAGACCTCCCTGCAAACACCTCTGACCCTGGTGTCCCAGTAAATCCCTGCCCTCCCAGCTCCCCCTGCTGATCTCCTCGGCGGCAGCAGAGGGCTCTCTCTGGCAGCTGTGGCAGCGCCGTGCTCTGCAAAGGCGCTCAGGAGATCGCGTTTGTTCGCTGCACCTCTCCGGAAGGGCAGCGCCAAACGCCGCCCGTGCCTCTCTGCGTCTCTCGTTCCCAGACGAGCTGCTTTCCAGAAAAACCCAGAGATCTGGTCAGCCAGCAACTCGCTGCCGCCGAGTTCTTACTAGGATGCTGAAAGACATGGTCTTTCAGGAAGGAAGGGTGATGCAAATAAGGAATTTCTGACCGGAGAAAAATTTGCAAGTTACTTTAACACCAAGAGAAAGCAAACAAAATACACATTCTATCAAATTTGGATTAATGGTGTGCAACTCAACAATCCATTTATTTTTAAATACTTAAAATTTAGGTATCTACTTCTGGGAATGAATCCTGTGACAAGAATTCAAAAGCCTTTACCTTTATAACACATCAGTTAAAATGAAATCAGAGGGCAACATAGATGAATTCACTGATGCAGTGAATGGCAAAGTGGCACTAGTGAAACCAACAATTTGCATCTCCTGTAAGATGCAAACAAATGGAGTAAAGTTATTTCTTCTTCCTACAGAACCACAGCTGAAAAAGTAGCAAAACTGTATCAGAATGGTATTTATATAAAAAAGTCAATGCCATTATGCTGTGATCAGGAACAGGAAGGGGTTTTTTTTCCTACATATAACATTGATAGCACTTGCTATTTATCAGCTGCTCATCTCCTGCCAGTTCTCCCTGCATTACGTTCAGCTTGCTCTCTCCTGACATTAAGGAAGTGCCACTAGGCTAGGAAGAGATGGCCAGAGAGATTCCAGCATCTGTAAATCCTTGTCTAGAAGCCCATGGGAAGTTGCATTTGGTTCCCCCAATGCTGGAGACACAACACAAGGATGGTCCGCCTATGCTGCCAGATCCTGGGGGACAGTGGCTTCACCTGGACAGGCATTTAGTCCCATGAGGTGACAGCTACTCTAAAACCACCTGGGACCACCCATCACAGCAGCAGTTTTCTCCTTGTTCCCACATCATGCCCTTTGTGCTTGGGTTGTAATGTACATGTACATGTGAATGTCTGTGTAGTGTTCCTATCTCTCTTCTCCCTCTGAAGTGAAATAAACAGGGATAAAAGAGATATGGTTTTTGTAAACATTGCATATTTAATTCTGACTTCCCACATCAATGCAATTACTTCTCGCCCCTTTTTCAGTTGGTGTATTACAATAATGCTGCTCAGTTTTAAGCAAATACTATAATCCACAAAATCTGTAATAGTGGCACACGAATCCAACATAAAGTTAAGGAATGTACATATTGGTGCAGGCTGGGATAAATTGTTATGTGACCTCTATTAAAAAAAATAAAAAAGTTGTTTCAATCACAGAGTGTGAGGCTGCACGCCCCAAAAGAAATAATTTCTATCAGAATAAAAAATGCTTATTTTAGAAATGACTCACAAATTCCTCTAAAATAGTGAGTGGAAAATGAATTTAAGCCTCTTGCACATGCAATTTTTTAAACTAGCTATTTAAACCAGCCTTTTAAAAACCCTTTTGTTTTGAAGGCTACATGATGTAGAATTGTACAGGATGATTGCAAATTCCCTCTACAGTGCTAGGACCAGGCTAGGACACTCTTGAACAAACCCTGAGGTATGAGAGGTATGGTCTGAAACAGCCAACATCTGTTGGCTATGGAGACTGCCAAACAAAATACATAGGTACTATACATTTGGACATGCAAAAAGTAGAATGTCTACCCCTATCTGTCAAAATCAGATATCTTAAAAGAAAGTAATTAAAAAATCCCGTAATACACATTGTAAAGCAGAAACTGAACACTTACAAATAAATGTATGCCAGCTTAGAAACGGTGTTGCTATCAACAATCACAACTATGTATGCCATCAATTACAATGGACAAAACTGAAAACATGGAACCAGCTATTCAGCTTCAAGATTTAAATAAATTTATGACTATCAAACATCATGGTAAGTCCTATGGGTTATGCAACTGATGGCTAATGCTTATGCAACAGGCAGGTATGGTGGTACTTAGTCAAAGGTTGGACTTGATGAACTTGGAGGCCTTTTCCTGAATGACTGAATGATGAATGAACCTGACCTGAATGATTCTATGCTTCTGTGATTATACCTCTCCTGTTCGTTCTCCTACAGCTGTAGATGTTGGCCTCTGGCATAGATGAGATAGGGGACTACAGAGACCTCACCCTGATCAGATAGGTCAATCTAGAGCTTACTGTGGTCAATTGTATTTATTATTAATTCATTAACTGTTATTAATAATTTAAATTCATTTATTTTGTTTTTATTTATTGTAGATCATGGAGTTTTTTTCTCCTACTTTTGCAAAGATCTTGCCATCCTAAGGATGGAAGAATGTATTACTTAAAAGGCATCCAAGACTCAAGCTATCTTGGCATCTAATAGAGATAACTTTACAGCTGCCAGAGCTGTAAGTGCTTTATCTCACATTCTGTTTTCATTCAATAATTACATTTTTTTTAAACCATGCATTGGCCCTTTTGAAGGCTCAGTACTTTGTGTAGGGACAAACAGACTTTGAATACCATCAGTCATAGATTTACTTCTTCTAAACACAAAAAATGGTTCCTAAATATGCATCACTAACTAGATTACTCTGCCCCGTACTCTAATTCCTGATAGGATCCCGCTACTCAAATCCTAAATAATTAATTGCAAATTCAAAGTAAAGTTGTTTGCCTTTAAAGCATTTTATATAGTCTTTCTTCTTGAAAGGTTTTCCTTTTTTTTTTTTTTTTTTTAAGTATAATTTCCATTAACTCCTACTTTTAGTCAGGCTATAAATACCAGAAGAACAGTCTCCCTCCTGGTATTTTGGCACTTCTGTACATTTTCAAAGCCAGAGAAACTAAGTGGAGAGACATGAAACTGAAAAATGATGAAAATAACAAAGAAAATATGAAGAAGAAGTTAAATAACGCACCCTATGAATGCTCAACAAAATATATGCACCTTTGGATTCAAATAGTGTCCCCTGTAGTTCTTTGTTTGCTTACATGTTTATTCCAAAGCAGTGCTGCATGAGGTACTAAAACTTGTCTAAAGCTGGTCTCCATGCTTGGTCCTTTGGCAGAGCTCTTTCCTACATTTTAGCACCTGATGACACCAGGCTGATTCCTATTTCACTTTTACAGTATGAAATACCTGACCTAGGACGTTCTGTAGTTAAATTTAATCCACCAGCCCTGAGTTTACTTGTCTAGGATTCAGGTAAACTTGACTCAATTCCTATCTCCACCCATACGAGTGATGCCTCAGACCCATTTCTGCATCATGATTTGTGTTTTTTACTCCCTGCAAGCAATTACACAAATAAATCAATAAATTCTAATGAGATGTTTCCATACCTCAAGGGTCTGTCACAGGGTGTATTATTAGGCTAACACATGATTTCAAAGCGTGATAAAAGAACAAGGCATTATCATGTCTCTCTCTTTTTTAAACATCACAAATCAATTTGATCAAGTTATCTTACTCAAATATTAAATTAAATTGTGATTCAATCATTATGTGTTCCAAGCCCTCTTTTCTAGCTCAAATCTAAAGCAGTTTTCCCATTTTAATAACATTTAAGAGTAAAAGGAGTGTGTGCACACACAGAGAGAGACCCTCTGAGATAAAACAATGTGTGGGAGAACAAGCCTCTCACTCTGTGCTGTCCCCATGCAGAGTCTCCAGCAGCATCTGATAAAACCATCTCTGTGCTGCTCATCATCAAATACCAGTCACAGCCAGGCCCTACATTAGAGTTCATCATCCAGGGTCAGATGAAGACCTAGATGCAAACAGTGCTGCACAGTCAAGCCAACATTTAAGAGCTACTTTCTTAGAAATAAATAGCCAAACAGGGCTATTTGTTTCTAAGGAATTCACAAGTGCTGTTCACAATTTCTAAGCGTTCACAAGTGTTGCCCAACATATGTCAGAATTAGTGCAAATATCTTCCATATGCTTATTCATGTTTAATAAATTGCAGTATGATTTTTCCTGATGTAACTCATAGGAATTGTATCATTCTCCTGAGACAGATCCATCCAGTTCAATGAGACCAACACAGAGATGGCACCTCAGCAAGAGCCTAATCCTGAGAAGACTGATTTTCTCTTAAGGGATCTATATTTAAATAGACAGTTGGGACAAGAAAGAAAACAGTAGTATCTTGCTATTTGCTATTATGGAATTCTGGGGAGGCTCTTTAATTAAATATACATAAGTAAAAAGTAGTGTCTTGTGGAGGATAGTGCTAGTCTTTATGAAATTTGGAATATGAAGTAGAGTGATTCTTAAAACTTTCTTATCCCAACTTTCCTTTGCACTCATTGTTTGTTAAAGCATCATTTGTGAAGGCTTTCCTAAACCCACAGGAGAACCAGACAATGCTAATTATATTATATTTATTTCATTGCTAAGTTGAACATCTCCCTATAATGTTATAGAAAACCTTCTCATAGAAAACTGCCCTTAGACTGCAAGAACAGAAACAGTATATTTCCAACTTAATTTTTAATGCTTAATTTTAAACATTTAAAACATGCTGAACTGACATCTCTAGTACCTGGGGTCAATTTTTTTACACACAGAATATAAATATAAGAGAAAAAAACCCCAACAAAACAGCAGAAGCTTCCCATGGCAATTTCCTTTGAAGCTGTCTGAACGATTACCTCGAGGGGGTGACAGAGCATTTCAGTTTCTGCAGCTCAGTCAGTCCGGTGGCTTTCTGATGAACAAATACAACCACAATGTTATTTTCTCAGACACACTGCCACTCTAGTAGGCAGGTCACTGAACACCTATTGTAAGGCAGTGACTTCCAGTTGATTACTGTGCTTCTAAATGACAAATTTTATCCTGAAAATCTTCCACTGTGTAAAGGTGTAGCACAGAATCTCTCCAGTTCATCACAGGAACTCAGCTGTTATGCATTTACCTTGTACTTTAGATTTCTGTAATTCACTTCAGCTCCCACTAAACAAATTCCTTCCTACTAGTCATATCTTGATTTATCAATGACCTTTCCTATCTTCAACCAACAGATACAGACATTTCCATCTGTGTTTTGTTGAATGACTCCCTACCTTATTCCTCCTCCCATTTTATAGTTCTGATGATTATCCTGAGCTTTCAAACTCTTCTAATCATTATGCCCTAACCAAACTCTCTCCATACCAGGTACGGTCACACTGCTCAACAACCACAAAAGGTAAAATGCTTCAAATGAACACGTCAAGATGTCTCATTTTCCCATAACAACAAATTCCTGAATTTAACATAACGTTTTCTATAAACCTAGTTCTGCTTTCCCCTAGCTATAAATGACTTGAGCAATTTTTTTTTTTTTTAACTTCACATTTCACAGTCTTTTTTTATGGGAAAAAAATCCCTTGCCAATGAGAATCTTCTGCTGGAACCACAGCAAATGTTTATAGTGCAACTGCATATAAATCTTTTGGGTTTCTGATTTTGCTAAAACCATGTATCTCAGTTCATGCTCACTAAAATCTTTGCTGAATGCTAAGTAAGCCTGACGAGATTTCCAGTTGTGCACTGAAAGCAATGAGACATATGCAACATGATGCACAGGGAAAATAATTCCTTTCAAGTGAGTTTCTCTTTGATGTCCATGAATAGATTGAATACCAAGCTCATGGCAAAAGCCAAAAGATGTGTATGGGTGTCTGAAGATTGAAGGTGATGAATCAAACCTATCAGATAATAGGGTCTCTTTGCTCTACAGGTAATAAATATCACAGTGTCTGCTAATCTAAATCATTGAGATATGCCTAAAAATCTACTTTCTTGTATGTTCATGTGTTTCTAACCGGAATATCTTCAGCTCATTTTACTCACATCATGCATTAGCAAGGGCTGATCTCTCTTAATTTCCTGGAGATGTCATATAATTAGTCCAGCTGAGTGTATTTTAAAGATAAACTACTTCATTAACTCATCATCCAGGTATACTGACTGTCTATCAGAGTGAAGCAGTTCAGTTAGGAAGTCTCCTTCCAAGCTTCTGCACATGTCAGCTAAAAGGGACATTAAACTACTGAACTTTATGTTTGTTTTGAAACTGTCTTTTAATCCACTTAAGAGTCTCATCCAGATCTTGAAGAACAAACAAGCACAAGAGCTGGATTCTATCATGATTAATCACAATGGAAATCAGTCCCAGCCTAAACATTTACTGAATGTTTAATCCCCGTTAGTGGTTTTTTTCTGAGTATAAAAGACAGTTCCATTGAAAATTCTATAGTATTTTTATTATCATTATCCTGTTTTGTTCTTTCTGCAGCAAGTGCTTCCTTGGGAAAAAAGGTATCTGGCAAAAATTAGGAATACGAGATTTTGGTATACGTGTATGTGAAGATAGTGTTGCCAACAGAGGAAATACTTTAGCATGGGATAAACCATGGAAACAGGGATAAAGCATGGAAATAGGCAAACATACAGGAGGTTTATTTGATATGCACAAGCCAACTGCACAAGTCAGCACGTGCAGAACACCAGAACTGTGTGGGCAAGTGGGTAGCAGCAGGTGATGCCAGAAAGAGGTAGGGCACAGTGTATGACAGAAAGTAAGACAGACAATCCAGTGTCAGCTCATTTACTTTGTTTAGAGACCGTTTAGACTCATCTAATCAGAGTGTCCACTTTGCCTCTGCTCTTGCCTCATGCAGAAGTTCCTTTCTTAGCATGTTGGGGAAAGTGAATATGCTTTTAGCACATGCTAGTTTATAGCAAATACCAAATCTTTTTGATCACCCATTATGTTAGAACAACTCCACAAAAAAGAAAATCTGTGTCATTTTTCACTCACTGTTGTTGTCTCCTCTTTGTCCTAACTTCCCAGAAATGCTAAAAAAATGGATGGAAAGGGAGTCAAAAAGCCACATATGGTTAATGACATTAAACACTAAAATCTTATGTTGTTTGCGTAGTAGTCCTTCTCATACTATTTGCACTAGTTTCTGCACATGAGGAAAAACAAAACAAACCCAGGAAGTCCATCACCTCTTAAACACTGGATTAACTAAACCATGAAATGAAACTCCTCAAACTTGGGTGCCACAGCTCAGCCCCAAGGCCACACTACACCATCGAAAGACCACCTTATAAATGTGCTACCTTTTCTTCCCAGTGGAAGTTAAACTCCTCTATAACCACTTTGCAGCCAAGCAGCAGTAGACATTTTGTTTTCAGGGCTGCGGAAAGATAGCATACAGCACGAGAGAGAAAGATTTTAAAAAGCGAAATATCTCAAACTACTTTTTGCTTTATGAATAAGTTCAGCTACAGATACTACTATTAATCTTTATGCCAGTTCACAGTAGGTTACAGCATTTTAAGCAGTCTCCATCTGAGATCCTGATCTGAATTCTCTAGTTATGCATAAGCACTGTCATAAAGTACCATAAACCATTCTTCTCATTCTGCTAAGGACATTCCAAGTTCTGTAGAAGACAGAGTCACCCACTGCATACAACACTGTTTCAACAACAGTAACAGGAACATCAGCCAGTCACCATCACACACTCAAGCCACTCCCAATGCATGTCTGCCTACCAAAGGCCTGGTTCCTACACCGATATACATAAATATTGGTACGTTCCCTTACTTTGAGCAATTTACTAGCCTTATACTCACATGACTTCCTATTTGCTCGCGACCGCTTCCTCTCTCTAGGCACCGCTCGCTGGCTTGGCACTTGGGTGGCGGACTTGACAATGCGATCCATGATCTCGTCCGCGGCGTCATCCGTTGCGTTTGGTGAGTCGTCGTTGCCAGCGTTCCACGAACCGATACGGCCTGGAAAAGTCCAGAAAGTGAGTTCGGGGAAGAGAGGAAGTCTCTTGCGTCACTTTGGTTTTGCAATTGGACTTTCTGGGAAATTACAGCAGGCAGCTCAGTCATCCTGACTTCAATTTGACCAAAGAAGAAGAATCTGCCTAATGGAGAATATTTCTAAATAATAACCTAGACCCCTTGTAGTACCAGCAGAGGGCCAAGAGCTCAAACACAATTATAATATATATATTTATATACACACTTTCTATTCCTTTAAGCCTCGGTGTCTTGCTCTTGACCATACAACTGGCAAATGCCTGCTTGAGGCTGCCTACAAGCCAAGGATGGATAGTGTTGTGTGATCATGTTTCTCTCTGCTCCTATTACAAAGACACTAGAAAACGTGGCACATCTTAGAGATTGATGCAAATTGGAAACACAGGTCCTTCTGTACTGAAAGAAAGACCTACCAATTTCTGAGCATCTGCATCAAGACCTAGTGCAAAAGAGACAAGAAAAAGGCATGAAGTATGGTTTGACATGTCTCATTCCCTTCACAATGAAGGATTCACCTTCTTATCATAGAGCTGTACATGTCCTGGCATGACATTGTGTGCACTGTTATGAGTGGAAGAGTTGTTGGCAAGCTGAAAAGCTGAAAGCAATTTTGGTCAAGACCACAAAAAAACAAGTGAGCCATGTTTCCGAGTCCAAGGCTCTGGCACTCCTTACACCACAGAGCTTTGTGTAACTCATCTTTGGGTTCCTCCATTACAGGCTACTCTTCTGTGCACTTTGTTTTTAAATTATTTGAAGGCTAGTGTGCAGTGTGAACACTGACAGCGAGCTTTGCAAATGAGCAGATGGGGTACAATTGCAAGCAGCTAAGAAATCACCAACCAGGACATTTTATACCACATCCCTGAAGTCCATAAACAGCTTTGATTAGGCCTTAGCTACCTCATCTCCTGGCTTTTTCAGGACCAGTTCTATTACAAGAGTGCTCCTGACAAGCTCTTGTCTGGCTCACTCATCTTCTGCCTTTGTTGTTCTGGGGAACACAAGTTGATTCCCACAATCAGGACACTCTCCTCATCAGCATTCTGTGGATTACTTCAGCTGCTCAGCTTGTTGCAGTGCAGCTTGAATTATTTAATCTTCTTACTTTGGGGCTGTGAAACTTCTGATTTAGCCAGGATCATGGTTTTGAGCCTTAGTAAACTACACACACACAGAGTTGGATGCAGACTTAGAGTGGACGTGCTATCAGTTGTATAAAAAAAAAAGTACCAAAAAGGTGTAAGATATTCAGGTTTGAAGAGAAGAAAATGAAGACTTGAATTTTGGCGCATCATCTTTACTCCAAAACCACTCTCCATCTATTGCAATATGGGAGTGGTGAGGGGAAGACAAAAGAAAGTACCCATTACCTTTGCACTTTAGCAGGGAGGTGGTTAAAAGACACATCACCTTTTCCCTACCCATTTTCTCCCCAGTCTCTCCCCAGTCATTCACAGAATACTACAAGGTCTTTTCACTTGAATTTGAATTGCTACATTCTACTTGCTTCTATTGAAAACAAATAGAAAACCACATGCTGGATTCTCCAGATGGCCCATTTTGCTTTCATGATAAGAACAAGAATTGGGGTGATAGTGGGCAGTCACCATCATCATGCAGAGAGAATTAAATATTTCTGCAGGCTTGGACTCCTGATGCCTCTACTCTGGATATGACTCATGTGTTGAAACTGCAGGATAATTCTTCTTCATTCCTATGCCCCAATTCCCTTCCATCATGAAAACACCACTGGGATGTTCTCCTTCCCCTTCCACCTTTTCAGCTGTGAGTGCTACGCAAGGGGATGCACGACCCACATTTGGGCCACTGTGTGGCTACCGCAGCACAAGGAATGTGACCAAGAGGAAACTGGGAATGAATGTTGCCAAGAGGAAATCCTGGCGCTTACCGCGGCTGGCGCGGCTCCGGGTGCGCACGCCGAGCGCCATGGTGCTGTCCCCGCCTGCCGAGCAGGTCTTCAGCACGGCCTTCATGTTCTCGTGCTCGGCGGCATCCTCGGCGTACTGCAGGCCCTGGGGCTGGCTCTGGCACGGTGGGGAGCTGCTGGAGAACTTGCCGGACTGCGGGAGGAAAAGGATTCGTTGTTTCAACTGAGAACAGCACGGACAATAGGCCAGGGGCTTGACTGCGAATTGCAAGGAAAGAAGTGTCCTCCCGGGCTTGGTTTGGAGTGCAGCTATTCCCAAAAGAGCCCAGCAACAGTTGCTCCTCTCCCAGAGCATTCACTCTGACCAGAAATAAACTTGAAACAGGGTGACAGCAGGGAGCAGACACAGAGAAAAAACAGATGCGTTAGCTCGAGCTTTGTAATTTTGACCTTATGTCCGAGAGTAAAAGGTACAAAGCAAGGACTTGCTTTGAAACCTTCGATCCAGACTGGGCTTGATCTGGGGTCAGGCACAATGCTGAGAGGAACAGCATGAGACCCAAAGCAAAAAAGACACTGCTTTTCTTTCTGTACAATCAACTTTCAGTGGCAAGGCAAAGTGGAGACAGTAGTCTAGGAAGAGACACCTTTCCCTCTTACCTCTCTGCCTCGCTGCCCAGAAAACTCTCAGACTGTTCTAAAACACAGTTATCTACAAGTAACTTTTATACACATTACCACCTAAAAAGTCCCTGGTCTCAAAAGACCCAGACAAATTATTTATGGCTAAAACACAAAAATTGCAGTCAGAAGAACAAACAAAACCTTACAAGAGGTTGAGGAGTCTGCCCTCTGTTCCCTTGTCACCACGACTACATGAACAACAGCAGCCACACTAGCTGGGCAGGCAGAATGTGGGTACACAGCAGCCCCACCAGTGACCAGAACAACCACTGAGGAATGGGTGTGAGCAGCAGAAGTGGGTCCTTTCTAAAGAGAAGGGCTGCCATTGCTGGGCTGCTCTCCCTTCCCAGACTCGGCTTCCAAAGGGCTTGGATGCTGCTATTTGCCACTATGCTCTTATCTACAGAAAGGTCAAAGCACACTGAAAATACAGCCCTGACTGCAGGAAATACCGGCCCTGTTGACAGCAAACAGGCATCAACAGATAATAATAAACCTCAGTACTCTCACTCGTATCAGCCCAACATCAGACACCAAAATATGTTTTGTTTTTCCTTTTAATCTTGCTTACTCTAATTCAGCACAGATGAAAGGACAAGTGCTGCATTCTCTTCTTCCTTTGCATAATAAACAACATTATTTATTCACTTGGTGATATCAAGCCAGTCAGTTAAAGGGATGCAAACCTGCAAAACCCTTCTGTCAGAGAATGGTAAATTGAAAGAAAAGATTGGAGCCTACTTTCATAGCTTTGATCAAGTCCCCATGTCAAGACTGAAAATTGAAAATGTGTAATCTGGAAATCAATGATAAGATGATTCTATTTTAACATAGTGACTTTTTTGGGGCAAAATAGCAAGTTAACTGAGTAGCAAAACAATAATCCCTACAAGGCAGTGAGCTAAATCTATCAGTATGAGGTCTATTTTTGATAGTTAGAAGTTTGTTTTCTTGTTAAAAGATTAGCTTGCAACATTTTGATGTGAAAAATATGCAAGTGCTAGAGTTTCACATGTGAAATCAAGATACAGAAAAATATAAGAGAAAAACTCCTACGAAAAGGCATGCTGCTTTTGCATTAAGACTACTCTCTTATACAAAGTGCGTTGTTAGCTAATCAATACAATCTCCAAAAAATTCCAAAGGATAAAGCCTTCACATAACTGTTAGTTTCTGTTCACACGGGTTAGTTACATGTCGGCATAAACAGGCAAATCCATGTAATTTTCTTCCTATGCTCTAAGCTATACAACACAAACCATCACTGGAGGCGAAGCTCTAGAGCCAAAAGTTTTATTTCCTTAATTTTCAGATGTTGTCAGAAATTGCTGCCCAAACCCCAGCCTGAGGAAACGACCACCACTATGAAACAGTGAGCATTAAGCTGTTTTGTTCAGCAAATTGAAGAAAGCTCTAATGCTGAACAAAAGATGCATTGCAAAAAAGATGCTCCTCAAATCAATAAACTTATTCTGAATATAGCTAGAACATCACCTTCAGGAGCACTTTATGATAGATACATGAACTACTCTGTAGCTCACCTCTATGATGAATGAAGTGTCTCATTCTCTATTTATACAGCAAGGCAAACAGTTACAATTTACTTAACACCCCTATATCCTGATGCTTTTGAAAACTTTCTAAAATAATACCAAGTGGGGTTACACAGCTTAATGAGTACGAAATTATCGTGGTAATCTATAACCCAAGGTAACTTATGGTCCCCATAATATTTAGATCACTGATGTTTTGGGTAATGGGGATACTTTGCAGTACATTACAGACAGTAAGGAAAAGAAATGAGGAAACCTAAAATTATTAAGGCTTCACATAAGGATATCCTTATTCAAGAGAACAGGCATGCATATAGTTAAAGCTGACTGTAAAAATGAATTCTTATGATGGAGAAAAAAAAATTTAGAAATATGTCATGGTTCACAGTTCCAGTTGAGCAGATGGAGTTGAGCAGTCCATACTATCTGAGTTAGAAATTAGATGTCACAGCACACAGGACACATGGGATGACATGCTTTATCAGAGAACTGTACCTCAACATCCTCTTCTTCATCGGTCTGCCACTGGAAACAAAGGACAAGGTGGAGAAGGACAAACAGCAAGATTTAGGAAAGACAGCACCGTCAAACTATGACAGGGTAAGAGGTAACCATGGTACTGTTTATGCAATAGGAGGACATAAAAATAGAACACATATAAAGAATTCATTCCTTAGACAATCAGCTTGCTCTTTTTTTTTTCCAGCTGATTGTATGTAGAGCAGACTGTCATTGTCAGTAGGGTATGTAGAAATTTCCTGATTTTTCTTACAGAAATGGTGAACTGAAACCACCCCTAGCCCATCCTGTTTCTCTCCCTCGACTCATGCGGTTGTTCGCCCCACAGAAACTGACAACACCAGGTAGGACTCCTTCTCCTTCTTCCAGCTCGGTGCAGCACAGGGAGGTTCTGGCTGTTGTTTCTCTCAGTGCAGAGATCAGCCTCTTGGCAATCCCTTTTCTCTACACTTAAGTGTTTGTTTTGATTCCCTTTTTAAGCTAGGGTTTTTCAACTTCCAATTCAACAGAGTTCTTCAGTGGATGCCTGATAGCTAATCCTGGAAATCAGAAAGATGCAATTATCCATTGTTATGCAGGACTTTCACTCTCTGTGACAGCAGGCATCTAAAATTATCCTGATGGTTGCACTACATTAAATGCACAGACATATAAAAATATTGTGGGATACAGAGTATTCTTAAATTTGGGGATTTACAGGGAATTTGCAAACTATTTAGATCTGTATTCTCAAACGCCTTGGGAATTCTTCACTGAGTTAGAAGATGCCCCACATGGAAGTTTCCCAAAGTAAAACATGGCTTCTCAAGTATCTGGGCTCCTTGTTTCCATAATTTTTAGTTTGTTTGTTTATAAAGGGCAAACACAGTCCAGAAATTTTATGCCTTTTTTTTTATTTGTGGGTTTTGTTTTGTTTCAGTTTTTTTTAGAATAAGTATTCCACCAATAGTATTCCTCTCCCTAATGTTACTAATACACATTTTTGACCTTATCTCCATCTCAGCTCTGATTTCTGTCTGGGATTGATACATTCTGTTCCAGAAACATTCATCATTAAAAATGAAAGCCTGATTTACTTTGGCCCTCAGTTTAGTTTCAGCACAATCTCCATAAGAAGATTAGCTGTGACTGCTGAGCAGCACATTAACATTACTTTTTAAGGGTATGTTTTATGCAAAGAGTGAGACACTTATTCTAATTTGGACACAGTAGTACTGACAGAAACACAGGCACTGTGTTTTGCAGAGGAACCATGGCAGGTATGTTCCTTTGCATTAAAATTATCTGTTTGTCTTTTTTCCCAACCCCTGGGGGGCAGGGACTCACTCTATGAAGCAATACTTTTGAAGAGGACCATTATTCACTTTTTGTTATGAGTAAGAAACAGAAAGAAGAACAGGAAACACAAACGATCTTGTATTCTAATGCCATCTATCTATCTAATCTAATGCCTCATTCTGTACATCCAGCTAATAAGTAAAGGGCAGCAGGAGAGTAAATTAGGCTAAACAATACAAAAAGCCAGTCAGGGCAAGGTAAAATAGTAAAGAACACACATTACAAAGACTGTACTCCAAAAAAAAGTGTATTGTAGTATTTCTTTATATCAAGCTAGATTTTTACAGGATATAGTTCCAGCTGCTGGCCTTCCAGCTCATTTAATCTAGTTAGGAGTGATTTGCTGTGGACTCACTTCAAGGGCACTTCTCTGCTTGACTTTGCTCATCTCCAGTACCTGGGCATTCCCATTTCTCTCCCTCCTGTTCCACATGGAGAGCACTCACTCTTGGAGCCACTGTCTTACAGCCAAAGCTCCAGTGCACAGGAGATACAGTTCACCACCCCCTTGATATTTCCATGTCTGACGAGGCATTTGCCTTCATCACACACTGACAACAGGAGTAAAAGAGCAGCAAAATAAATTAATCAACCCTATGTTTCACAAGGGAATCTGCTCTTATCCTGGGTGTGTACATTCTGCCTTGTATTTCCTTCTTCATTTCATCATTATAAAAACACTGAGAAACAGCAATAAATAGGAATTTTTAATGTGTAATATTATCAAAAAAGCACTGAAAGAATATTGCTATGCTGAGTACCACTTGCAGACACAATATGTTAATTTGAAGGAAAAAAAGCCATTTGATTCTTCTGTCATTCAATACTGGATGTTGCAGGACAGTTTAAGATCTCCCTCCTTCCCTTCCTCCTGCCCTCACATTTTTCCTTTAGGCTAGCATTTCTGTGCAGTGGATTTGTTGTTTCAAAATATTATGTCTACTACATAGCAATTTTGGAATTGAAATTCTTAAGTATCATGAAAAGCAGAGCTTCATAAATCTGGGAGACAGATGCTTATATTACCTACTATTATTAAAAATAATTTAAAAGCTCAGATTTGTATCTATAATTGCATTTCTTCCCTGTTTTGCTTGCTTGTTATTTTTAGAGTGCCTGAAATGAGTGCTACCATTGGCTAAAGCCAGATATAAGGTTACAGAGGCTAGGCAATTTCCCCTGTGAAACTGTGGCAAAGCACTGTTCTTCTCTTTCCCTCACCGTCCCCTCCTCCGGACAACATTCACCAAGATTTAAACTGACAGTGCCCACTCCACTTCAGCTATTAAAGAACATACGAACACAAAGAGATCTGTGGTAAAAGGCTGACAGAAAGACTGGAGATATTCCCCATTGTGCTCCTCAGCCCTACTCCTCGTGAGCAGTTGTTGAAGCTGATGCAAGTTCTCCATGCAAAGAGCCAGCAGACTCTCCATGCAACGAGCCAGCACCTCTCTGCCTTCCAAGTCTGCAGGGGGGGACAAGATTTAGGAGATACAGGCCTTCTCCTTAAGAACTGAGTTGGTTCTGGCTTATTCCTTTCCTGCTTTTGTTAAAATGCCTCTTCATCTGCCTAAAAGCAGAATACTGTGAGGTGATAAAAATGAGACCCCGAGGAAACTTTCAAAAGGACAGGGAGGTACATTTCAAATAACTGCACAACACTTTCAGGTCACCAAAAGTAAAATTCCATATGACTACTACATATTATAATCACTTCCTACAAAGAATTTCTTCCCAATGTCACGATCTCAACTTTCTTCTATCAGTGTTTTGTAACTCGTGAATCACTGTCAATGCATTACTAATCTATCTCCCCTTTCCAAGCCTTCAAATATAAAACACTAAGAAAATCAAGACCAGATACAAACCACAGCCAAAACAAAACTACAATAAAATTCCACGTTTTCATCATTCTTCACACATAAATATCTTTCATCCTGCTGACTTGGAAACTTGTTTTGAGGTAGATATAACTTTGAAGTTGTCAGAGGAAGCCGTGACAAATAGTCTGATGCAACTTCAATTCAGTTTTATCATATACTGCAGTTCACATAAAAGGTAAATGAGCCCATATTATTGGGCTATGGTCAAAGGGATTTAGCTAAGTTCTGAAATAACTATGTGGCCACATTAATAACTCCCTTAAAGAACATTCCTGTAAGGGCAGTCTTAAAGACTGTTGGTTTTCACTCGTGCAGGCTTTTTGGTTTCAAGCTAATAGGACTGTTCTGTAATTATAAATTAGTGATAGGCAAAATATGGTCCCTTTTTTAAGATCTGCAAGATGTTTTTTGGTGTAACACTAGCTGACAGATGGCATTTAACTCTTGCCAAATCTCAACACCATCTTGAACTTAACAAGAGATCTCCTTCCAATAATACTTTTGTTCTGGCAAAGGCCTTGGTGCCTCCTTCCCTCCATTTTCAGGAAATGGCCACAGTCCCTGGCTCTGCCCCTTGCTGACTCACTGTCAAACCTGAGATTTTTCCTGGTTTCAAAGGGTCCCATTTCTCTGCATTCTGAACCCAGTTTCCAGTGAGCAGAACTCCTTTCCCTCTTGCATTTTCTGCAGGAACAGGATACAGACAAGCTTTTTGTCCTGCCACAGCGGTTATTCTGGACAGATAATACATAAACACTACATTATATAGTAGGAACATAGTAGGAAATCAGTAACTCCTTTACATCTCAGCCTTGCTTAAACTAGTAAAAAGTGTCAAAGCTCTGTGAGGGAATGAAAATTTTAATTTATGAAACTCTATGATTTATGTTGTCTTTTGGCTGCTTTAGAACATATCAGGAAAATCAAAAAGCAGTTCAGAAAGGGATCTCACTTCTCCAGTGGCAGTTTTGAAAATTTGTAGGACTATATGATATCCTTTGTATAAAATCAGAGCCTCTTCCTTAACCTAGACTACAAAATAAACAATCTTTTGATAATAATGCAGGTTTAACATTTTTTCTAAATGGGGCAGATTTCCAAAGAGGATATTGCCAGGAAAGCTCTACAAATGATCATGAGTCAACGACTTAAATACAATCTCCATTCATGTCAGTCCCAATACATATATATGTATTTATATATTTATATTGACCCATGTTGCCCTAGCCATAAAACTGTAATCAGCTTCAGGCTTTTCATGCCAAAGGCAGGGGTAGCTTCAAATGTAATGAAATGCTTGCACTTAATCGAGACTCCAGATATGGATTTTGAGACAGCTGGAAACTTTTATTAAGTACTGGCACTTCTTAAAACTCTATTTGGATAGAGTTAAACTACATCGACTTAAAAAAAAAAAGATAGAAAAAAATCAAGGGGATTTTTAAACCTATTATGCTGAGAAAACTAATCTTATTTTAATTTATTCTGTGAGTATGCAACCTTACAGTCAAGAAGTTTGCAGAGCAACATCTACTGTGGACATAAATTTGTCCATCCTTTCAGAATCCCAAAGCAGTCTGTTACCATAAAATTGGCTGGTCTGTGCTTCAAAGTTAAGAAGAAAATTGCTGTGCATGCACATGAAATATATGTATATGAGCATATATATATATATATATATATATACACACACACAGACATAAAAATAGATAAAATATCAAGACTCAAGACTCCCTTAGAATATTCAAAGATGGAGGAAAAAATCCACTAAAATTTGCCTGCAATCACTTGAATGGGTACAATGATGCATCGTCTAAATTGTGTTCTCAGTTAGGAGTCTAATTTCTAAGTTTTTTTCTTTTTCATATTCTTGGCTGATCTGATACACATAGCTCCTGATGTCTACTAGATATTCTGGACACTGTGTGTAGCACATATTGAAGCTCTTTTTGGATACTGAACTTCAGTTTGTTCTCCTCCTATATATTTTTATGAAGCAGAAAATATATACAATCAAGGACTTGCAAATTTTGTCTTCTAATAGGGGAGAGTTTGTTACTTACAGTACAAGGACCTCTAGAAATAAAAATAGAGTAACAACGCTTCATATACCACATCCAGGGAAAGAAAGTCTTAAAAATCCATGCTATGGATGATACCATTTGCCACTTACATCTGTTATCATTTTCCCTCTGGTCTTGTTTCTTTCCCTGTGGTTAGCCCGTTTCTGTTTTTGCTGCAGAACTCGTTCCCTGGTGGTGCGGTATTCCAGAGCAAATTCACTAATAATTTTGCAGAACTTATTGATGTTGACTTCACGTATTGCATAGGGAGGATGGCCCATAAATAACAAAAATGAGTGAAACCTGGAAAAAAAAAGAGTTCATAAATGTAGAAAGAAAAAATCTTTATTGATGGTCTCTTGGAAAAAAACCAACAATCCTATATTTCACTGAATCCATTTATTACTTTACTAACTCCCATCATTTCCTTTGTGCTACAGAATTTTCATGGATGCTTTGCATAACATTGGTGTATTTTATAATTAAAACCATGAAAGTCTAGCCTATGATAACTTCATCCCAGTCTACTTTCCCAGGCTGATGCAGGAGATAAAACTGTGGAACTCCATCACTTTATATGACTAATTTGGCACATGAATGACCAATTTCATTTCAGTTATAGAAAAAATATTTTTTAAGTTTCAATTCTATTTATTTGTATTAAGCAACTTCAAAGAGGCTGTTAGGATGTTGGGCAAAGTCTAGACAAGAAGAATGCAGATTTATAGGCTAGCAAACACAACAAGGAAAGAATTTCTTCTTCACAAAACTGACCATAAAATTATATTATCTCCCAAGTACATTAGTTTGGGACACTCTCAATTCACAGTTTTACTGCTTCTGTGGCATTCAGAGTTTTTGCACCATTTGCAATTTTTACTATTGCTTCTATATTGCATAATTTACAGCAGCACACTGAATGTGTAAAAATGTATGGGAATTCCTTTTAACTGCAGCATGTACATCCCTGAGGACAAAAGGTCTTCCCAATCCTAGTAAGATCCAACTATATGAAAACATTTTTAAGAACTAATATAGCAGTTGCAGGGTATCAGAGAAGAAAGTTGATATTTTTCTTCCTTGCACAATGCCTATGATAAAGACAACAGGAAACTAACCAATTCACTTCTCTTCCACTGCAATTGGGATTTCTGCTTGCTTATGGCATAAACCCTAAGTCATTACAAAAACAAAAGAAGAGCTGAATCAACTTCTCAAATGTATACCCACAAATCTGGGATCATTTCAAACCCAGTTCTTAATTTTGACCACAGCAATTTGGAAATTATCCAGAAGTAGAAAAATCTCTCACAATTTCATTAAACCCAACTGAAAATCCTAAGGAGAGGAATCTTAATTCTGCCTTCAGCTGGTATAAGCATAAGACTGGTTTCAGCTTCTGCATATGATAATTTTGTCAATAAAAATTCATTTTTATTGCTACAGTCTGTTCTGTTTATCAAGACAGTAAGCCAAGCCTCCTTAAAAAATCCAGGGATAAACAGAAAATCTATCAAGTTAACTATAAAGCAGATAACTTTTGGGGACTAGGAGGCAAAACACACGGTTATAGCACCTTGGGAATAAATGATTGCCTGGATGATTGCTTTTTTCAGTCAAAATATAGAAATTTCTGGAGTGGGGATCTTTCTTCAATGGGGGCTACAACAAAGTATGCACCACATACAACCCGACAATATTCCTTGCAGGAATAGTCATGAAACACTTTCAAACACATATTTATGATGTCATAACTTTAATCAAGTCATTCAATATCAAGCTATTGCTTTCATCAGTATAATTCTGTACCTGTTAATTATTCTTCTATGAACAATCTTCAGGATTATGATTCTTTCTGCACAATCTTTAAGGAACTCAGACATTTTTTGCTTTAGACTTGGCTTCATTTCATGCTTTGCTATAGCCTTAAGGTGATCCCATGATGCCTTGCACCGTCTCTCCATCTGACACAAGTTTTCCTGGAGTTGTTCAAAATCAACCTGAAAAAAGAGAAAGGAAAAGAAAAGGTAACACCTGAAGTGAAAACACTGCGGTTGTATGCTTGGATATCCGAACAATGCAATCTGTGTGTATTACAGGGTCAAGGTAGCGGCAACACAACATCAATTTGCATTACTAATTATTATTAAAATGATAAAAAATTGCTTCCTCTATCACACTATGTCTAGACATGTAATGTTAGTAAGGAAAACTGAAAACAAAGAAATACCCATACACATATTTGGTTTTATTCTTGGAGGCCTATCTGCTAGAAAAGGGACAAAAAAATTGTGATGTGTTTTATCCCTTGCTAATAATTTGTATTTGCACCAAGCAACTGCATGACTCAGTTCTTTCTGAGGTAATACAAAACTTTCTCTTTTTCTCAATCCTTTTCTCTACTACTCAAAGCTTTTTATACCCTGTTTACTGCTCAGTGTTGTACCCTGCCAACAATTCTCCATTTTAGAAAGTACTTGGATCTATTCCCTAGTCATGCACTGGCTTGTTAATAGATGATCTAGTTCTGATCACACAATTCATGGGCCAGAATTTTTTAAAGCTCTATTGAAAGTATGTGCTATTTAGTGACCTCAGCACTAACTTTCATCCCTTGATATACAACACAAATTTACTGGCTTGTAACGAGATCATATAACGACTCTGAAAGTCTCTTAACACAGTTAAAATAAATGATTGCACCTTACAGTAACATTCATCAGGACAGAAGCTAACACATTCCACAGAAGGTGAGGGTGAACTTCTCCTTTATTCATCAACCAAAAAAGGTGTTCAAATCGTGATACTCTTACAGAAGACACTCAGGACGTGTTGCTAACAACTCAACAAGGTGCATCAATGACCCAGCCACAGCACACAACAGATGAGAAAACATAAAACTACCTAACATGTTCTGGAATTCTACAGAAAGGAAAGAACAAAAGAATGATTTTATAATACCACTTCACAGTTTAGATGAATTCAAGCTATAAAATACAGACTTAGCTCCCAGATTCTAAACATATCAGTGCTTGTGATGTTACTGTCTCATGCACCAGTTAATTCCTTAATGCTAAATGAAAACCAGTATCAGGGGCAGGTTTTATTTCATTCTTCTTAGCTGTGTGCAGCATCCACTGCTGAGACCTATACTGAGAAAAGCCATAAGAAATGCATTATTATTAAAAAGCTCCTGGTATTGATTTGATTTGTTTTTGCTGTGATTTATAAAGTGATGAATTTTTCCTCTTCACAAGGAAATAAAAACATCCTTTGATCCACTCTGCTATTCAGAAAAGCCCTGCAGGCGGAGCAGCTGTGGGGTATTTGCTTTCCTCATATCCATATCAATGCACATGTTGAAAAAAAATAGCCCTTTGCAGGTCAGTATTTTCACTGTTGATGATAAACACATTGCTGCTCTCCACAGATGGTGTATCTAAAACACACATGGGGAAAAATACTAGCATTCCTGTTAAGGAAAAAAAACCAAAAAAGTCCAAGGTTTAGGTCTTAGTAAGAATTATCCAACCTGGATGGGTAAGTCTTCCACTCCTGTAGCTGAGAAATTTAAATTCATGACATTTTATGACAGAATGAGTTTAAATCTATCAAAAAGCTCTGAGGTTCAGGCCTGTACGGGTTCACGAAACATCTTTGGAGAACAATGAATCTGGGGGGAATGTGGAGAATTCCTGGCCTTGAAGCCTGCTAACAGCACATTCACAAGAGTGGGAAGTTCCAGCAGGGACTGGGCTGGCAGGTTGGGCTAAGGGACACTCACAAGGTTTTTGAGCACAAACAAAAATTCACTCCTCTGCAGAAGTCCTAAGGAGACTGCAGTAAGAAGGCCCCTTGAACTGTCCTGGAACAAACCTCTGTGGAGCACAGGTGGGCTGGAGCAGAAGCAGACTCCAAGTAGGAACTCCAATACAGGATAATGTACCTGTGCATTCCCCAAAGACAAACTGTACAGCGCCTGAAAGAATGCGCCAAACCTTCAGGAAATCTCTGTCTGCTGGCTCTCTAGTGTCTGGTCACTTGCTTGTGGACAGAAAGGAATATACTTGCAGAAAAACATCCTCATGTGAAATATTAAAGTTCCAGTTTTTCTTGGAGTCAATCAGGTACCCCACTTGATACTTTATGAAATGCTATTTCACCAGTGCCAATTTTGTGTGTAGAACCCACTACATTTCAGTCTGCTCTAGGTCTGTGGTTCTTCTTAGGGTGTTATATACAAATATAGTAGGGGTGGTGAGAAACCCCAACTACAAGAGATCCCCAATCATGTGTTCATATGATAAGGAGAACAAAAACTTGTGTGGAATAACAATGACAATTATTCAATATATTATCCATAAGAAAACATAAAAAGGCATTTATAATACCATACTACCTTTTTACCAGTTCATACACAGCATTGCCAAGGGAGCATGGATTGCACCTCCTGATTTATGTGCTTGTTTCCAACACTTTACTAAAGGAATTAATGATGTATAATAGTAAAGAAACACAATTACTCTTTTTTGTTCTTTCTTTATTGAAAGGAAAGATGCACCAATTCTTGCCTGCAGCTGGATGGTCATGCTGGGACTAAGAAGGAATTCAGGTGACTTGTGGCTGCAGGAGAGCTCAGCATAGGAGGTACTCAGACAAGAATTGCAGTGGCGTTATTTTATAACTATGCTCCACTGAATAAAAGGAAGCAGTAATCTAAAATAGTCATTACAGATTTCTTGCTGGACAGCAGTGTGCAGATGTTGTCCTGGCCCAAGGATTTGGAGGAAGGTAGAAACATATATTATTCTTCCTCCTCGGTACATATATGTGCAAAACACAGCAGCATGCTGGTCCTGCATAGTTACCCTCTGCTAAAATTTTTAAAATTAATACATGTTCTTTTCTGCAGGAAAAAGAATGAGTGGTCTTAGGCTGTTATGCAAAATAGGAATGTCCCTTCTTTCAAACACTATGAAATTTTTCTTTTAATTTGTAAACCAATTTAGAAAAAGCTACTTTCTAAATGCTTCTGGGATATATTTGATATGTTCCTCTTTTCTCTGGCCAGGTTCCTCTCCATTCACAATCACGGTATCTAAAAAATATTCAGAACTACTGGAATCTGTGAAATCCCTTGCTAGGCCCACTGTTCAAGTCTTCTGAGAAGTGTCTTAGTAGATACTGTTCTATCAGAGAGGAGTATATGCAAACAGGGTGTAAAGACAAGTTTATGTGACAAAAGCCCTGCAGAGTCAGCCTCAGCAAAGAACTGCCCTAAACTCACTAATGGGCAACTTTAGAATTAAAACTCTGTTTTTCAATTTCACACGCCACCGTATTTTGCACAAATGACTCAGACCAAAGAATAAAACCTTCCAAGCACATGCCAGAAACAACAGCACTCTCTTTAATCGTTTTATGTCACTATTTTACTGCTTGCTATAGAAGCAGATGACTTTGCTATAAACAACAAAAATAAAAAGAATTCTACCAAGTTTCTCATTCCATTGGGCTGAGAATGCAGTACCTCATGACACGCCTACTTCCCAAACAGCTTCTGTTCTCACTGGTTTTCACCTGACTCAAAAACTGCCACCACCATCAAACGGCTCAGCATTTACTTCCCTGTTTGTTCTGGTTCCCTGAACACTGGTCCTTACAAGGCCTATTTTTTTCAAGTTCAACTCTATCCAATATCACATGCCATGTATAAATGTTTAAAACTTTCTCATTCATGAAATGCTAGACCATGCACCAATCATTCAGGCAGGACATGGATCAAGGAGCCTTTCTGATCTTTGGGTTGGGATGTTATTCCTCTGTGTAGCCACGAATACCTCACGGCAACACAGGAATTGCACACTATTATTTGTTGAGAGAGAGAGGCATGGCTGCTTTGAGGTAACACTGGGATTTAAATGCTGTAGCTCAAACCTAGAGTGCCTTCCACTAGAGTGCCTTCCCCAGGGCAGCATATACAACTCCAGGTATGCACTGCCATGCACTGCAAACAACTGCAGCCACTGAGAGATAAGAGGTCATTTTTCTTCAGCTTTCCCTTAGCTGGAATGTGCTTTAGAAACACGTTTCCTCTTCCAGCTAAATCTCCTCTAATCTTTGGGCTAAGCTCCCCCACTGCTGCAAGTACAAAACCATCCTGAAGTCACAGATGCTGCATCTAAATACACTCACGTTTCCTGCCACCTATGTTAACATTCAACTCTTCAACAAGGTCAAAGATGTCACAACTGGATTGAAGCAAAAAAAACCCCAAACAAATAAATGAATGGAAACTGATGAAGCACTTCATTTCAAGATCACCATATCCAAAGTTTTATTCTGAAGGCCAGTGAATAACTTACTGCATAGCCTCAGAATGCTTGTAAAAGGTTTCTGGTGTTTGATACGCTATTGTTTATTGCTATAGCTTGTTTCATTTAGTGGTGAACACATAAAATCCAGTTATTTTCTAAGGAAGACCTACATCTCTGCATTTTTATCTAAGTCACAAGGTGCATTTAAGGGAAGATTGATGCTTTCACAATGACATGTTGCCTTAAATGCACAATAAAATGACAACTATTTTATTGTACCTCATAGAAAGATATACATAACCACACACGAGCTTTCTCTTTTCAAAGTTCAAGATAGTTTCTGCAGCAGACCACAGTCTAGTCTGAGCTGTTTATAATTTAGGGTCAGACCGTTCATTCTCACATTATTACAGGGATGCGTTCTGGCAGGGAACGTGAAATCTTCCTCTTTTCCTGAGTTGGTTCAGTGCCAAAGGAAATTCTGAGAATTGCTCCTTGCAAACACACTGTCATCTGAGAGCAGAGACCTTCTATGGCATATGCTCAAAACTCTGTCTCCTCTAATATT